>NC_139151.1:28570610-29791457 GCF_964270905.1 Leucopleurus acutus | reverse complement strand
CATGTGAAGGAACACAGCAATTTTACTTTCTAAATCTATCCTCACTATGATTATTCTCATCTCTTCCTCCATAACCTCCCAAATCCAAGATACCAGTAAATCTGCCAACTGCCTGTTAACTTTCTCCATGCTTCTACCTTTCTCCGTAGAGTCCACATTCCACATGGCAGCTGGAATTATCTTTTTTTCCCAGCTTTATTGAGAAATAATTGAGATAAAACATTGTGTAAGTTTAAAGTATATAATGTGATAATTTGATAATATGTATATATTGCTAAATGATTACCACAATAAGGTTAACACATCCATCAACCCACATAATTACAAGTGTGTGTGTGTATATGTGTGTGTGTGTGCGTGTGTGAAAGAGAGTGTGTGATGAGAACATTTAAGATCTATTCTCTTAGCAACTTTCAAGTACACAATACAGCAGTCACCATGTATTAGATCCCTAGGACTTATTCATCTTATAGCTAGAAGTCCGTACCAACATCTCACCATTTCCCCAACCCTTCTGCCCCTCAGCAACCACCACTCTACTCTGTTTCTATGTGAATTTCATTTGTTTTTTTAAAGATTTCACATATAAGTGAGATTATACAGTTTTTATCTTTTTTTACTTAGTTCACCCAGGATAATGTCCTCAAGGTCCATCCATGTTGTCACAAATGCAGGATTTCCTTCTTTATTGTGGTTAAAAATATATATATATATATATATATATATACACATATAAAATGTAAAATATATATAATATATACAACATACATATATATAACATATATATCATATTTTCTTTATCCATTCATCTATCAATGGACACTTATGTTGTTTCCATGTCTTAGCTATTGTGAATAATGCAATAAATGTGGGGTTGCAGATCTCTCTTCAATATAGTGATTTCATTTCCTTCGGATATATATCCAGAAGTGGAATTGCTGGATCATATGTTAGTTCTACTTTTAATTTTTCAGGAACCTCCATACTGTTTTCTATAGTGGCTGCACCAATTTACAGTCCCACCAAAAGTGCATTAGGGTTTCCTTTACTCCACATCCTCAACAACAGTTGTTATCTCTTGTCTTTTTTATAATAGTCATCCTAATAGGTGGGAGGTAATATCTCATTGTGGTTTTGATTTGCATTTCCCTGATGACTAGTGATCGTAAGCATATTTTCATGTACCTGTTGACCATTTATATGCCTTTGGATAAAATGTTTATTCAGGTTCTCTGCCCATTTTTAAATCAGATTATTTGGTTCTTTTTTTTTTGCTAGCGAGTTGTATGAGTTCTTTATATATTTTTGATATTAACTTCTTATCAGATAAGTAGTTTGCAAATATTTTCTCCCATTCTACAGGTTGCATTTTCATTCTGTTGATTGTTTCTTTTGCTGTGTAGAAGCTTTTTATTTTGATGTAGTCCAACTGCTTATTTTTACATATATTGCCTTTGCTTTTGTTGTCATATCAAAAAAAATCATTGCTAAGACGAATAGCAAGGAGCTTTTCCCCTATGTTTTCTTCTAGGAGTTTTATGGTTTCAGATCTTACATTTAAGTCTTTAATCTATATTTAGTTAGTTTTTGTGAGTAGTGTAAGATCGGGGTCCAATTTCATTCTTTTGTATTTGCATATCTAGTTTTCCCAGCACCATTTCTTGAAGACTGTTTTTCCTCTATTGAGTATTCTTGATGCCACTGTGAGATACTGATTTATTTCTTGGCTCTCGATTCTATTTCATTGATATCTTTTTAAACTGTAAATCAAGTCACTTTTGTCTTCTGCTTAAAACAGTCCAATAGCTTTCCATTGCACTCAGGATCTGGTTTTATAAGAGCTGACCACTGCTTGCCTCATCTCCTGGTGTCCTTCTCTGATTTGATGTTCTACAATTCTCACTAACTCCCCTCTCACTGCACTGGCCTTCTTACAATCTTTCAAATAACACTCCAAGCTTCTTCTCCCTTTGGACCTAAATTTGTTGTTGGCTGGGATGCCCTTTCTCCAGGTCTTCAGTGACTGGTTCCTCATCAGTTGGTTCTCTGTTCAAGTATCATATATTTAGAGAACGACCTTTGAACGCTCTATTTAAAATACTCCCACTCTTTGTCACTCTATTCACGTAACCGGCTTAATCTTCATTAAAGCATTTATGATGAACAGAAATGATTTTATATTTGTTTTATTGCTGATTATCTCTTTCCCCAACTAGAAAGTATGCTCTTGAATGGCAGGGACCTTGTTTATTGTTCTCCATTCTATCCCAAGTTCCTAGCTAATTTTGGTACAGACTCCAATTTCTCTGGTCCCCAGCGTGCTTTCAGGAAAGTCGTTCAGCTGCTACCCCCCAGTATAGGCAAGCAATACAGATGGTCCTCAACTTAAGATGGTTCGACTTTATGATGGTGCAAAAGTGATATGCATTCAGTAAAAACTGCACTTTAAATTTTGATCTTTTCCCCAACTAGCAATATGTGGTATGGGTATACTCTCTCCCAGTCATCCACGAGATCACGAGGGTAAACAACCAACACACTACAACCATTCTGTACCCATACAGTCATGCTGTTTTTCATTTTCAGTACAGTATTCAATAAATTTCATGAGATACTCAACACTTTATTATAAAATAGGCTTTGTGTTAGATGATTTTGCCCAACAATAAGCTAATGTATGTTCTGAGTATGTTTAAGGTAGGTTAAGCTAAGCTACAATGTTTGGTAGATGAGGTGTATTAAATGCATTTTCGACTTATGATATTTTCAACAGGTTTCAACCTTGTCAGAAGTCGAGGAAGATCTGTAGTTTATAACCAGAGTCCTTTCTGAGCAGTTGGTGCCTATGTCATACTATTTGTTACATACTTTTAATATCATCCTGCGTAGACTGCTAGTTTTTCGAGCTGCAGTTTAATGAAAGACAAACTCGTTTTTCATGGGTGCTGAAAGGCACTGCCCTTAGCATCACTTTAAGAAATGCTAAAATGGAACAGTGAATAATCATTTAAAATGTATCAAAACAGTCCAGCTTACAAAAACATATTTCTGTTCTTTGTTACAGCAAATTCCAGTAAGTGCTTTAAAAGCTATGTCCCATTCTTCTGAGGAGAGAGAACTGTTTGCTAGGTCCAAGAAGTCAGGACAAATTCAGCCCTTGATTTCCTTAGCTCTTGCTCCTGAAAGGCAGTATGTTCCATCCTAGAAGAAAGGAGCTGATATTTTGGCTATTTTGTTCCCTCAGTCCATGTAGGAATCTTAGCCCTTTGGTGCTGTGGGTACCTTACTGAGGTCATCTAGGGTCCAATGCCCTCACTTGAGAGACAAGCAAACTGATGGTCAAAGAGAAAATGGCCCATCATCCCCAAACTAATTAATTATTACTGGAGTCAGAACTAGAACTCAATAAGCTATTGTGTATGTCTTAGTCACATGCTCTTTCCAATCCACCAAATAATGACATGTATCATTCTATAATTATAGGCATCTTAATCTGCACTGCCTTAATCTAATAAGAATTAATTTATATCACTATAAATTATAATAACTTACTTTCAGCTCATGTCCTCACATTAAAATAGTTCCTAATTATATGTTGGCAGTGAAATTCATTATTTGGCATTTTGAAATGAAACTCCCTCATTCTCTGCATTTTACTATTTGGAGTAGTATTGAAAACATAGATATGATTCTCAGATCTTCACTTTTTAAACAGCTTAGTATGCATAGTTTGGTTTGTATAAGAAAAAGTGTTATAGACTAGAAAGTTGGGGAGGTATGTAAAAATAAAATCTTAAAAGTACTGCATAAAATGCAGATAAATATTTATATAATTGTAGCGTGGAAGAGATATTTCTAAGCATGAATGCTGAAGTCGGAAAACATAAAAATTGATACACCTCACATACCTAAGTCATTGTATAAATCCAAAAAATACCAAAAACAGAACTGAAAGCATAATGACAAACTACCAAACATACTGGTAACAGATACAACAGATAAACAGTTACTATCCTTAAAGTAAAATAAACTCATAAATCAAAAGGTTAAAAAATACAATTTTGCTAGAAAAATGTACAGATTATCTGATTGCACCAGGACTGAAACAGTGGGAAAGAAAAAATTGACTGGGGGGTGGGGGTGGTATGCATGTCATCATTTACCTAAAGCCTTATATGTTATATTATTAGATTGAATGGTATCACCCATGTAGTCCCTGGTGGAAAGTAAGAGCCTTCTTATAGAAATGTTTCTCACCAATTACTAAATAGAGAATTGTTCAAAGATAGAATAATAAAGAATTGTTCTAGAATGATCACATTTGGTTCCACCTAAACCATGGCTAATGCAGCACAAACTTTGATGTTTTTAAAAATGGCCACAGAAATATGCAGTTCTTTTTGAAGTAGTATAATTTTATTTTATTTTTTTGTTATTGTTGCTTTCTTTCCTTCTTTTTTATTTATTTATTTTTCTTTTCCATTATGTTTTATTACAGGATATTGAGTATAGTTCCCTGTGCTATACAACAGGACCTTGTTATTTCTCAGAAATATGCAGTTTTTAAAAACAGCCACAGAAATATGAAGTCAGCTCAGGGTCAGACAGGCATTTATCTGGCTCTGTTTGTGGACAGTTTGCCCACAGGCTGAAAGCAAATACAGCTGGGGATAAAATAGCATTATAGGTAATGAATATTTTCAATAATAATCTATTCTATTAAAGTCTACAATATGAATGGGAATTTCCATGTTCAGAAAGGGTATCTCCAGATAACCCTTACTTGCTGTCAGTCACCTTGAGCCCATCCCAGAGGGCAGGTGGTATATCACAAGCTAATAAGTGAATAACCTACTCATTCCTCTCCCAAGGCAAGCTTGCACACATTTATTCATCGAGTTCCTGCACTGGATGTGCAAAAGAATCCTTCTCCTGTCCCTTTATAGTGGAGCTGGGGACACTTGTCTTTTGAATCTTGTTGCCAGGCCAGTATTCCAAACATTTGGGATGATTAGTTGTACCACCTGTTCCTGGATCTCACAGAGGACGGCTGTTCATTTTTATCCTAGGTGATTATGCTGTATGTGAGTAGATGAGCCATGAACTGTTCATTGCTCAGAGGTCGTATTCTACTATTTCTTAAAACAAAACATATGCAGTTACTTGGGGTTTTTAAAAAGTATTCAATCAAAACAATCTTTAACTTACCAAGGATGACTTATTTTGGAAAACTTTTAAAAGATTTCCCTAATTTTGAAAATCTTCTACTGTTTGCTCAAAAATTAAAGAAATATCTCTCATTATATTTGTGCTTCTTGACTGAATTAATGCTTAAAGGTGTTTCTTTTGAAATGCAAAAGAAACACAGAGGGATTTGTCATGATTCATAAAACAATAACGAGCAAATACACTACAACATTTATTCCTTCAGTGAATTCTTCATTTCATGACACTCTGCTCAGTTCATGACCCACTGAGGGAAATTCAAATAACGCTAAACTTGGAGCCCTGTGCCCTAGGATCACTCTATGGGTGAGATCCTTTAAAACAAGGACTTTTGACACTCCAATACATGAATTTCTGGCATGCAGTCCAAGCAATATATGTGGAAATGATACATCGATGTCCTAGTGTTCATAGGAATAGAATAAAGCAAGTATTGAAAACTCAGGTTCAATCAAACTCTGTGATCCAACCAAACCTTTACAAGTATATTTCATTATATGCTCATCATCAAACCAGCTCTTTTACAAGTATTAAGGGAAAAGCCTTGGTTGGATGCCAGCTTTTATTGGCAACAACACGTAACACAAGGATATCAAGAATTCAAGGATCAATAATTAACAAGAATCACCAAATGTAAAATAGATAGCTAGTGGGAAGCAGCCGCATAGCACAGGGAGATCAGTTCAGTGCTTTGTGACCACCTAGAGGGGTGGGATAGGGAGGGTGGGAGGGAGGGAGACGCAAGAGGGAGGGGATATGGGGATATATGTATACATATAGCTAATTCACTTTGTTATACAGCAGAAACTAACACAACAATGTAAAGCAATTATACTGCAATAAAGATGTTAAAATCATAATAATTAAGAATCAAAGAGCATCTTTCAAAGTTAGAGAATTTGCCTGTGAAATTTAATAACATATATACTTAGAGTTATAAGAAGCTGTGAGCATGAGTCATCTGTTATTGGAAATATAATTTATATAAAATAAATATACCTTTAGTAACACATATCTCTCAGAGATAAGACATACCTGCAGATTTCCACTGATTTAAGAGTTAATTTTACCACTTTTTCATTTATCATTAGTAACAATGAAGTATGTATAATGTTTTAATTTAAAACTTCTAGGATTCATCAACTAATCGTCCATGTATTCTTTTTTTTTAACATCTTTATTGGAGTATAATTGCTTTACAATGGTGTGTTAGTTTCTGCTTTATAACAAAGTGAATCAGTTATACGTATACATATGTTCCCATATCTCTTCCCTCTTGTGTCTCCCTCCCTCCCACCCTCCCTATCCCACCCCTCTAGGTGGTCACAAAGCACCGAGCTGATCTCCCTGTGCTATGCGGCTGCATCCATGTATTCTTGATGCTAATGTCAAGATACTTTTTAAAAGTTCACTTTTCTTCTTATAAGATAAAAAACTTTTTATAGTTTCTGATTTCTTCAGGTGAAATTTAGTCTGGGAAGTTGCTCTCAATAGGATAAGCAAAAATTAGAGCAAACACCAGTCCAACGGTAAATAAGAAAGTTCCTCTGACAAGCAGAGAATAGGTCATGAGTGTTGTCTTGAGAACTAAAGAAGTTCTGGAGGTGTGTTTTCAAATAGAAAAAGGGTGAACAACCTGCAATTATTGTTTATGTACTATGACTTGAGGAAAACGTAAGGATCTAAGAGAGGAGAAACAGATGATGAAGAAGGTGGTTAAAGCCTGTGTTTGCCAAACAAGGACGTCTTGGCAAAGGGCTGCACAGAAAATTGTAAATTGCAAGATACAACCTTGCTAATAGCTTGGTACACACAGATGATAAATGAACATTTAACTTATATCTAGAAAAGTACTGCCATAGGTGTCTCTGCAATGTGTTGCTGAAAAGCTCGTACAGATTTAAATTTTGTGAATAGCTCTTGTAAACACAATAAAGTTGTTTAATATTAAGAAAACCCTATGATTAATTGTTTTGTAGCAACAGCTGCTTTTTATGGAGCCTAGATTATGTGACCAGCACCCTTTACATACGTTATCCCACTCATCATTTCTGTAGCTTTAAGAGATGAGAAAGTAGGGAGACAAGGTACTTAAGGAATCTGCCCTTGAAATCAAGCCTGGTTATTAAGAGGCTCCACGGATACCTGAATTTGAGGCTGATTCTTCATGCTCTTTCATCTCTGCTGAACTGTTCCTACTTTCATTTATAAAGAATCCTTTTATAAGATAAACAAATACCCTTGATTTGTGCTAAGTACGGGTTTTCATACATTCCTTAAATGCATTTCAAAAAGAACATTTGGTTTGGTTCACCAGTAGCCTGAAGATTATTAAAGATTGTGCTTTTGATAGTGATAAGCTAATCTTAAAGATTATTTTCACTACCAAGCGAAAATGGATGGCTGAGGAAATTACTTTGCTACCTCAGGAAAATTACAAGTTTGAAATGAAGAAAAGAAATACTGACCTGAATTATTCATATTTTCATTTCCTTGCACTTAGCACAATGCCTGGTACACAGTGAGCACACTTTGTTTTTTGTTTTGTTTTAGTTTTTGTTGAGGGAGGAAGTACTGTTTCAAACTCAAAATTTGAGAAACCATTTGACTTTGATTGGATGACTCTGTGCTGAAATTCACACTCCTAAGAACTACTAAACTTCTCTGTACTTTAATGATGTTATATAAATGGATTATCCTCATCTTGGCCAAAAGCTAGTTACATTATTAAGGCAAATATTAAGGAAAATGGGAATTACAAACACTATGAAGATTAAGGCCATATCACAAAAATCCTTTAGCTAAAAGCATTTCCTCTATGAACTCAAATTATTGCATTGCTAATTAAAACTCCTAAGATTTTACTTTAAGGAGAAAATACCATTTAAAGTTCAATAGTCAACACAGCTTGTCATACTATCAGGAAAAAAGAGCACTGGTGAAACATTATTCAGCAAGTGACAGGTTTATAAAGGGGGACATCTTATAAAAGAATCAGGGCAAGACATGCATAAAACATTCAAAAAGCTGTTCATTCTTGGGCTTCCCTGGTGGCGCAGTGGTTGAGAGTCTGCCTACCGATGCAGGGGACACAGGTTCGTAACCCGGTCCGGGATCCCACGTCCCGTGGAGTGGCTGGGCCCGTGAGCCATGGCTGTTGACCCTGCGTGTCTGGAGCCTGTGCTCCGCAACGGGAGAGGCCACAACAGTGAGATGCCCGAGTACCGCACAAAACAAACAAAAAAAGCTGTTCATTCTCTTTAAAAAATAAATATTGCCTAGGGAGGTGACTTTGTGTTCTTGGTGACACATTTTTTCCTGTACACATTAATCCTTATCCTTACACTGGACCAGTATGCTTTCATTGGTGCTGCAACACATCATAATTATCATTTGGCACTATAGGCTACACTGAATGTGAAATATTTAATAGACATGTTTATATCATAGAACTATGTAAATGAAATAACAGTTAATTCAAAGGACAACCTTTTTCTTGACCTGACTGTAAGGGGGTTTCCACACTCATTTATGTGGTTAAACTGGAGAATTGGTTACTGTAAAGTTTGAAACAGAAGGGTAGTACCCATCCCCCTGCAAATTACACTTCACAAAGGTGAGATTAGCACATTTTTGACCTTGCAGTTCCTCTTTCCACTCCCCACTCAACTAGCAACTAATCAAAGCAGTTTGCAGGTTTCAGATCTCTAAAGCAGGCTTGCTGTCTGCAGCTGACCACCAAACACACAGGTCGTGAGCTTCATCCTGTTAAGGCTGGTAAAGCTTCACCCAGGGAAAAACTCAACACTCTGGCCAGACTCTGGTTAAAGCCAGTGAAGGAGGCCTCCTAGGAACAGATGTGCAACTCAGCCCATATAACTTCATCATCACTCCTGAATAAACAGCTCAAAGTCTTCTCCTACTGGTTGGGAAAATCATTTTGAATAGGACAAAAGGTGTTTAGATGAGAGATCTTGCAATCTGAATCCTATCAGTTTGTATTCATGGGTTTTTACAATTCCTTTTTACTTCTGGTTATCATCAGTTAACTTTTGCTTGTCATTACATTAGCAGTATTCATCAGCAGTTTCAGTGAGTGAAAACACTAGGCTTTGCACAGCAAAATTTTAATCCCAGATTGGCTCTCCTTTGCTTCCTTGTATTATCACATGCTATGTACTTTAAGAATTCACTGCTGCATTCATCTAAGCCAAATATAATTACAAAGGTATTTTTGCTGCCAAAGAAAAAAATACAATGCATTCCAAAGTCAAAGGGAAAATACTCTGGGGCTTGGGTAAACTGCTGCTTCTTCTCTACTGGATTGGGAAAAGTCAGAGCTGACTAAATTGTTGCCCAGGTTCAAGGATTAGCTGAGATATTCCCTGCATATGGGTTTTTTTTAGGAATACTTCATGTCTCACACTTAAACCTTGTTACCTATTTCTTATTCTCAGCAGCACAATTTTAGAGTTGGAAGGGATCTTACAGATCACTAGGTTCAAAGTTCTATTCTCTAAGATTTTTGAATGGCCAGAGTATATGACTCACTGGGCTGGTCACTGGGTAACGCATAGATGCATAAGATGTAAAACTGCCCTTGAGGAATTTACCATCTAGATTAATTCTAATTCCCCACTCTTGTCATTCCCTTTCACATCAGCAACTTTTAGTTCCATAATGGCTTATCATTATGTGTAATTATCTTGTTCATTTATTTTTGTACTTGTTTCCAACCTTGTGTGTCTCCATTAGAATATAAGCCCTGGGGGGTGGGATGTTTTCTAACATTCTCACTGCTCAACCTCCAGCATTTACAACTGGGTGTGTTAACTAACATGCTTTCAATAAATACTGGTTAAATGAAAGAATAAATAGACATTGGATTACTGTGAGGATCAAACGAGATGATTCATGTAAAGCCCTAGCACACTGGCTGCTACACAGTTAGTTGAGTGTTACTTAATAAATATCTGTGGAATGAATAAATGAATAACACAAGATCTCTAGAAACAAATGTCTCAGAAGAAGTGGCCTGGAGTTGACCCCTGGATGATAATCAGGGCTTCTGATAGTAACGGGAGTAGGCAGGTGGAAAAAAGGGCATGAACAAAGACATAGAGTGGCATGATCTTGGACCTGTGAGTTTGCCCTGTGCCCAAAGTAGCAGGCAGGAAGTGAGGCTGAAAAAGGAGTAGGACAAATCAGGGGGTCTTAAATGTCAGGCTTGGCTTTCTCTTTTTCTTTCTTTTTTTTTTTTTTTTTTTGTGTGGGTAGGGCATTTAACCATTCATTCAACAGGTATTTGTGGACTTCCATTATTAGTGACTACATGACTCAAGTTGCTGTAGATACAGAAATGGAAAAAGCATCAAGGTCACTGCTCTCAGAGAGCTTTCAATCTGACCATCCTGTGCCTACACGCAAGTAAATCAAGCCCCTAAAAGGTCAAGTGTCAGCCTCATCAGCAGATCTGATGCCTGGAGCCTAGGTCTCTGGACACATTGTAGTGCACTGCATTAACTCATAGGAAGCTGGTTACTAATAAAGCCACATCTCCCTTGCTCCTGCTCACATGCATCCCCTTCTGTGTGTACAAAAAAAAAAAAAAAAAAAGTTCTATCATCTTGAATTCAGTGATCTTAAGCAACATAATGGAGTTCCTAGAAAATAAATAATAAACAGAAGATAGCTATTCTGAGAGATGAGAATAGTGGAGAAAATTGAAGATAAATTCAGTGCTGTTGGTTTGAAAGAAAACTTTCTGGAATGTCAGTGATCTTCTAAGGCAACCTTAGATTTAGGAGATATTCCTTATTTTGGTAATCAAAACCCTAAAATGATAATAGCATTCTCCACTCAAATACAATTTAGTTCTATTTTATCCCTCAGCAGGATGCAAAATTACATTTCTTCTTCAAAGAAGAGTTAGAATGTTTGCCTGATGAGAAGATTCAATAGATGAGAATCCCTTAAGTATTTTACCATGACCCCTGAGGCTGGTCAGCAGGGATTGATTTGGTGGGATTACTAAAAGCTATGTCTAAACCCAGCAGGGATCATAGAGACAGAAGCTAGAACACAAATGGGCATGGATGGCTTTCATCAGAGGATCTCTAAATGCCAACAAAATAAAAGCAAACCACTTGTCTTTAAATGAAGAGCAAGGAGGTTGAGAAACTCCTTTGCTATTCACCTTGCTGAATAAGGATTGCAACATTTTTAGTTGGTAGAAGAGATTTGATAATCAGTGTGTTAAAGCATTTTTTAAAATGTTGCTTTGGAGACAGAGCACTCAGAATCAAATTCTACATGGAACATTGACTGTGTGACTTTGGGCAATGTAAACTCTCTGTGCTTGAGTTTCCTGACTTGTAAAATGGGAAAAATACCTTTTCCCCACACACAGGGTTAGGTGAGGATTAAATTAGATGACTCATGTGAAACTAACTGGCACAGGTGGACGCTTACTGCATACTTTCTGAAACTAGTACAGTCTTTCCAATATATTATCTTTCTACAGGAAAGATGGCTATATAAGACCTCTGCAAAGATGGGAATCACCTGTTACAAATTCTGGAGTCCGACTGAATTGGATCCCAACTCCACCATTTACGAGCTAGAGTCCTTGTACCAACTACTAAGTTTCTCTGTGCCTCGATATTCTTATCTTAAAACAGAGATCATAGTAATTCCTATCTCAAAGGGATGCTCTGAGGATTAAATACATCACTATATGTAAAGTAATATAAGTGGCTGACATATAGAAGAAAATTTTTATCCTTAACACATTTTTTCCCTTGGAAGAAATGTTGATTGGTCTATCCAATTTACAATGGCCTAACATACTAAATGTACATTAAATGTACCATGGCCTAACATCTAAAATGTACATTAGAATTTTGAAATTTTCAGAAAGCTTAACATCTCATCTCATTTCACTCTCCCCATCTCCATGTGAGCTGAGTACAGATACAAAGAGAAGCTTTTCTGATTTCCTGCCTGGTCATTTCTACCACCACTCGGCATTTTCCTCGTGTTAGGATACACTCCTCCAGGCCCATAACTGCATCCACTAGCCTCCCTACAAAGGTAGTTCTGCCCCATCCCCCAGAAAATTACTGAGTGCTTACTATGTGCTAGATACTGTTCTGGGCATACTCCAGGGAATACAGAGTAAATAAACAAACATGGTCAATTTGGCCATATGGAGAACAGGTGAGACAGGAACAGATGCGTGTAAAAGTACTTTGCCAGCTGTAAATTACTACACATATGTAAAGGACTGTTATTTATGTATTCTTCAAAATATCAAACAAAAATTTTGAAAGGGTGAGAACTTGCTTCAGAAATATCAATAGTTGAAGGAATTTAAATATAAAACCTTTATATGCATATGTAAACTACTGATTCATGCAGGAGTTCAGCCCATTCTTGGACTGGGTCATCTCTGAACCAGTCTCTTATCTCCTGGTAAAATATTTCTGCATCTAAATGAATTATTGCCATTTCTAACTCATGAATTAAAATTTGTAATTTTGGAGCTGGAAGAAGCTTTACAAATCATTGACCAGTGCTTTCAGTTTCCAGGCACTATACTGCCCCTCTCCACTGGGTCTGTCTTCTCTGGGCTTCTCCTGGGTGCCCTCCTTGTGGGAGGAGTGTACTTCCTGTCCCCCTAAGGCAGGCTTGGCCATGTGACTTCCTTTGACCAAAGGAATGTGAGGAGAAGCTTTAAAACACATCATGTGGTTCTACCATTGCTCTTTTCCCTCCGCTGCATGTCCCACACGGGGCTGATCCTTCAGGCCTGGATCCTTAAGTGGAACACAGTTGTAGGTGATGAGCAGCTGATGTGTAACCTGACTGAAAAGTCAAGCTTTTTTTTGTAAGCCACTGAAATTTTGGGGTTGTTTGTTACTGCAGCATAATTTAGCAAACTATGACTATTTCAGGAATCAATGGCCAGAACTATTACTTTCCAATGGGAAGACACCTAAACTGATGAGAAAGCCAGAACTAGGTTCCATGTCTCCTGACTTCTAGTCCAGATTTTTTCTATGCTAGCACATGCTTTAAGAAAAGCTAGTCCTTCTCTAAATAGTTCTTCAGACCTCCAGAGTGATTTCTAGCTGCACATTTTTTTCTTCCCCAAACCCAGTAGTGTCAGTCCATGAACACTGCCTTACTCTGTGGTAGTCCTCTCCCAGTTTCTGTTCAGCTTTACCCCCGGTCGATCAGTGTTGAAGAAAGATGATGAAAAGCTTGTTGTTTTCAGAGGCAGCTGAAAATATTGGAGGGATCAATGGCTGTGCTGTATGAGATACACAGGGAGCAGGTGGAGGCAGTGGTACTCCTGGTACAGGGTGGGAGTGAGGTACCCATCTACCATGAGCCCAAGTGCCACTGCAAGATATATCCCAGTCTTTGTGCTCTGATCCCATGATTGTGGCAGTACAGTGTATACTTCTTATGACATTTCAGCCAATAGTATCTCAGGTAATATTTACTTTTATATTTTAAAAAGGTAGAAATTGTCCCAAGGGTGGTGGAATGGGGAGGGGTTAATTCCATACTAGATGTATTTCAAAAACACTAATTCTTCTTCCATATTTGATCAACAACATAAGTGTAAGTTCCTTCAAGGAAGAAAATATTGGCATTTAAAATAATTCCTCTGTACAGGGAAACTTTACATAAAACAATACACACACCTTGATACACAGACACAGGACTACATTCACTCTGCTCTCTCTGCATCTGACATGTGAGAAGTCAGGAAACTTTGTACAATTTAGGATGTCTCTTTAACAATCATCTTTTGAATAATCTTTTGAAGATGTAATAAACACATCCTATATTACCACATAATCTTTCATTTTACATAAAATATTAAGTTAGGGAGGATATTATGGGTCATTTAGTTCATAGTCTACCAAATGCAACCATTGTTTGTAATCATCAAAAGCTGTAGCCAGTGGTCTTTATTTCTAGTTATGGAAGCTCTATTTTAAAATAAATCCAACCGTTGTAAAATTCCCCCTTGATTTTATTTGAATTGGATGCAAGGTTTTGCACAATATTGTGTATGCTGCTATTTAATGGGATGTTTATGGGTAGAAATAATACAATTAAAATTCAAAGCTTTTGTCTACATGCAGAAAAGAACCCAGTGCCCATGGGGTGGGGGGAGGGTGGGTTGGGCAGAGTTAATGCTCCAGCTCACACCATCTATCATGTTCAAATGCTGACCATAGTAGTCTCAACCCTAATGTGAAATTCATTGACCTTCAGAGGTCTTTGGTGAACTCCTATCATTCTGACTGACAGCTTTAGAGGAGGCTTCCTCAATAATAGGAACATCTGTGCTGAGCAGAATGGAAAACCCTGACACTTCAACAGCTTCTTGATATCTAGGCTGGGAGAAAGAAAAGCCTCCCGGCCTCTCTCCCAGCAGACTGGATAGGGAATAGTGGCAGCATGCGTGGCTGGTCGCAGACTCTCTTTCATAGAACCTGATTCAGCAAGTTGACAGTACTGAGTGCTTCTGCCTTTAGTACTTAGCTATTCTCAAAGGGAACAAGAAAAAGGAGGGGACTTTTTTCATATTTCCTTATGATATGAAGAGAGAACTGTGCAATAACATTTAATATATAAAAGCCAAAGACAATTTGGGTCAGGCAAAAACCATCTAATTAAAATCATTTTATTCTCAGCTATGTCTAGGATGCTTCCTATAGAGTATGGAGGGTAGAATGGGGGTGGGGAAAAAAGGAAGAAAGACTGCTCAGAGCAAAATGAGTTTGAATTTAACCAGTGTCAAATAAAGCTGCATTAAGGAAGTTAGATATTTGCTTGACTGCTTTCTATGGCTCCATTCATTTTTGGTCATCCTCAGTGGGGCTCATCAACCTCTACAGTTACTAGTCAGCCAATGTATATACTAGATTTCCTCAGGATAATAAGAGAAAAACACCCCTAACTGTCTTGTGTTAAGTGGAAGATACTATCCTTTCAAGAGCAACAATAAGCAAAAAAAGCCACACACTTTTATAGAAGATAAGAACATAAGTTAACAAGAATCTTTTCTCTGAAGAGAACACTGCATTATCCTCTGCCAACTTCTTAGTTTACTGATGGGATAGAAAGCTGATGATTTACTGTACACAGTAAAGAATATTGCTTTTGGGAGCTGTGTTAGCCTGCACTCCATATTCTCTTCAAAAATAAAAAGGAAACTTTAAATTGGATTTCTGACATTGGTTGAATGGTTTTAGTCTAAAAACTATTGAGTAGATTAATTTTAAAATGGAGTACCATAAACACAACATCACTTCTGATAGACTACCATTTTGTGATGTCTTTTAGAACCAGGCATCATTGTGGACAAACAACCCTTACACCTCCGAAGCCCTCACTGACCACTCTCTTCTGTTCTCCTCTGAAGATAGTACTTCCCTCCAGGCCTGGCTAATGAGAGCTCCCACTCTGAAACCCTGCTAGGCTGGGGCATGTGGCTGTGGGCTGCCTTTCATCTGGCTCCATTCTGAAACTTCCAGACCATTGATATTTTTAATACAATATATTCATATGGGTCCAAGTCTAACAGAAAAGGGATGCCACTCAGAGGCAATCAACATTATGTTTCTTACATATTCTTTTAAAGACATGGTAGGCATATATAAGTAAACTTATAATCACCTCCTCTGAAACACAACCACTCACCAATTATTCCCTGCTTGCTCTCTACATATTGCTGCTTCCATTAAAGTTCTAGTCACTTCCCCATATTTACTAAGGACCACTGCATCTGTGTTCTGGTGTTTCTCTCTACTTCGTTACCATCATCCTGGATGATGTCAGTGTCCATGCAGATAGCATAGAGAAAATACCCTTCACTCTCAACTCTAGTGTCCCTTCTAATATACCCTCACTTCAGCCACTCCCTCTTCATCTGAAATCTGAAATGCACAGTGCACTCTGCGGCCATACCTTCCATATCCTTGCAAGCCCTTGTATTACTTGCTGCTATCTCTCTCTCTTCATTCACTTAATACTTCCATGTTCCTCTAAGTTATCAGTCTCCTATTGATCTTAGAGACCTCATAATCCATCACTTCAAGTCCTCTCTTATCAATACTCCCTTACCACCTAGCTGTCCTTGGGTACCCACCCTGAAAAAGCCCTTCTCTAGAGCGATCCAATCATTCTTCACCTGGATATCTGCTTGAGAAAAATTACAAACCCACCACACTATGTTGTCTTTCTTTCTCATGTATCTTTAACCTTTTCTCTACTTCCCTGTCCTATATAACCTATAAAAAATGTTTGAGTCTCTTTATCAGTTAAAGAGCTATTTCCTTCATCTAACCTTTCTGGGTATCATTTCTTTAAATCTGTGTCCCTTTACACTTAAACTTGTTGAAATAGTAGTTTACCCTTTTTGTTTACTGCAAATTTGATTCACTCTTCATCTCATGGCAGCCTGATTCTTGCTCCATCACTCACTCTGATAAAAAGACTCTTATTAATATTTTTAAAAGCTTCTGAGTTCTCAATGCACCCTTTCTAGCCTTTACTTGA
Source organism: Leucopleurus acutus (assembly GCF_964270905.1). Taxonomy (NCBI): domain Eukaryota; kingdom Metazoa; phylum Chordata; class Mammalia; order Artiodactyla; family Delphinidae; genus Leucopleurus; species Leucopleurus acutus. Next base: position 29,774,648 of record NC_139151.1, on the reverse strand, counting down.
CTTGGTTTTAACAATAATTTATACATGAATGATGCCTGACTCTGTATCCTAGGCCAAGAAATCTTTGTTGATATCAGATCATTTTGCCAAATTCCTTCTGGCCACCTCCCATTGGATAGCCCATAATCTCCATAAACTCAACATGTCCAAAATGGTACTCATCAGTTTTTCCACAAAACCTGCTCATCTTCCTGTGTTTCCTTTCCTAGAAAAATACAACCACCTTCACTTAATTGTGTACATCACACATTTAGGAGTCATGCTGAAATATTCCCCAATTGGTCACTAGATCCTTCAGATTATACTTTCTTAATCCTTCAAAACCATGTTTTCTAGTCTCTGCTTTAATTTAAAAGTTTATCATATCTCTCCTTGATGACTATGAGAGCCTCCTAACTAGTCTTTCTCCATTCTTGCCCAACTGCAATCTGTCCTCCACTGACCTACCATATTGGTCTTCACATGTAAAATCAAAACAAAAAGTGCTATACTATCTATGTAACTTCCAAGGCCCAAATCCCTCAGAGTTTCTGAACAGCTTGCAGTCCTTTGATGAGTACATCAAAACCTTCATGATTTGGTTCCTGTCATCTTCTCCAACTTTTCTAGCCAGTCACTCATATTTCCCCAAGGTTTCAGAATTATTTCATGCTTTATCAGCCTTCTCAAATTTGAAGAGGTGTTCCCTTTGCCTGGAAAGTCCTCCCAACTCTTTCCCATTTAGCTAATCTCACCTCATCATTTAGAACACAAATTGAATCATTCCCTTTGAGAAGCATCATTAGTTCTGATGCAGATGCTCCCACCTCTGTGTTCCCAGAGTATACAAAGATTTTTACAGTGTACTTTTTGTTGACCTTCATGATTCCACAGTAGCCCGTATAGTGCCTAGGACATATTAGTTTCTCAACAAAGACTCAAAGAATAGCTGGGCTTTTAGGGCATAATGTGACACATGTCCTTCTCAGATTCTTAATGAGGATCCATTATCTATCAGCTGGGAATTTAATTATTAAGTTTAAAGACCATGTTTTCAGGTGGTCAATTCATTTTTAAGCTATCTTTATTCATAAAGGTGGCTTAAAGTTAAAGATTGGCTTATGGGTTAATGATTATTTCTATTCTTAAACATTTTAAAATGTGTGACAACTAAATATTCTATAAAGCCACCTTTTGTCAGTGAGACAGCTGTTGGCACTTAGTTTTAGCTCCAAAAATGTTCTTCTTCTTGTTAAACTATTGAGGTATTGTCCTTAACATAAATACTATGAAGGTGGAGTGTTTTAAGGGCACTGTGAAAAAAATATTTTCTCTATATTTCTGTCCTTTGATATCCGAGCTCTTATTCAGGGGATTTTAGTACTGAAGTTCAAGATATTACAAAGATTCTCATAGATTCAACTCTGTGAACAGGGTCAAAATCTTTTAAAATTTATTCACTACCCATATTTGATTTATTTTAAGGTGAAAAATGTAGATTCTGATAGCAACAAAATACTCAGACAAAACAACAACAGTGGTTTTCATAATAATGTTAATTCTGGAACTGGAGAACTCTAAACTTGAATATTGTGAAAAGGAAAGACCATCTTATAGGATGTGAAACATTTAATATTAAAAAGAAAACCTTAGAAATTTAAAAGAAAGTAGATCATCTTCCTAACATAGATGAACATGTGTAATCAATTTGAAAGAAACGGAAAAGATGGCTGTGCTATGTACACTATGCATTTCATAGGGAGTAAATTATTAACCTGACAAAGGTCCCTCAGTGACTCGAATAACTTGCATAATGTACATGTATAGGGTCTTTGTGGGGGCAGATTTTGTAACATATTTTAGACAGTCTTTTTTTTTTTTTTTTTCGGTACTCGGGCCTCTCACTGCTGTGGCCTCTCCCGTTGCGGAGCACAGGCTCCGGACACGCAGGCTCAGCTGCCATGGCGCACGGGCCCAGCCGCTCCGCAGCATATGGGATCCTCCCGGACCGGGGCACGAACCCATGTCCCCTGCATCGGCAGGCGGACTCTCAACCACTGCACCACCAGGGAAGCCCCTAGACATTCTTTATATGGAAATGTTGATATTACATGAGATACAGATTATCTCAGAGCTGAAAGAACATAGAGATTTGTGAAATTATTTCTCTATTAATAATTGCTGCAAAGTGGCTATTACATTATATCATACATAGTAGAGAGTAACTGAGTTTTAATTAAAAAAAACTGTTAGGACTCCTTTGGTGTCACTGAATCTAGAAGTGGAACTACTTTACCTAAGATTTCAGTGGAGAAAGTTCTATGAAATATAGCAAGTGAAAAAAAGCTATGTAGGGAACTGTTAAGATATTGCAAAGTTGTCAAAACACAAGAGCACTCCAGTCTGAAACTAGGAATAAATTGTTGATCTGGGCAGTGCATTGGTAAAATGGAATCAGATTACCAAATCATTTTGCAAGTACTTTAGTATAAGATGTTGCCAAACTTCTGGGGATTTAGAGAAGAGCTGACTGATTAACAGGCTGAGAAAAATGACTTATGAGACAAGATTACAAAAACTAAATATATTGTTCACCAACAGAGGAATTAAGTACTTGATGTACATTACATATAAAATATTTAAGACAATGACTTAGGGGTATGATACAAATTTCCAAGAATCCAAAATGTGTCACCATGAAGGGAAAGAACTGTTTACGATGTTCCCTGAGGGCAATAACTAGAAGTCAGAGCATGAAATTGTATAACAGAAAATGTAGCCTCCGTATCTACAAAGTTTTCCCAGCAGTGATATCTATTAAATTGTGAAATGGCCTCACAATGGAAGTAGTAGAAAAGCCATCCTGTAAGTCATTTCACACCAGAGTGGACAAAGTGTTCAAAGACATACCTTCGGAAAGAAATCAACCCCACTGATGTAATGGAGAGTATAATGAATGACCCACAAGAGCGTTCCATTTCTGCTTTTAGCAGTGTTATGTGTTTTTCACTGAGCATCTGTCTTCTATTGTGAATATATTCATATCATAGCTTTAGTTTTACGTTTATTATTTCAATATCTTTTTTATTTCCCTAAAAGGCCTCTAGTTTGTAAACCCTTTGGTTTGCCTGGACTATACTTTATGAAAATCACATTTGTCGTTAATATCCTGAGCTCTCTATCAGGAAAGTGCTCTGAGGAAAAAGCAACAAAGACAGTTGGAATGTTAATCCATTTTATAATGATCTCAAAATGTATACATCTAATCCGAAACTTGTAGCCTCTGAAAGATAATGAGACAGCGGAAAGAAATATTTGTATTTTATTTATTGCTATAAATCCCATAATAGAAATCTTCTCTTTTAATCATTCATAAATTAAATATGTAACTTTTGCATATTGTATTGAACCCCAATTCTTTTGCTCATGGGCATTTAATTGATGAGGAATGGATTAAAGACAATGAATATAAAGAGTAGAAATATTTGATACTTTTTGTACATTGAAAATAGTTGCTTAATCATTTATACTAATCTTGGATATGCAACATATTTTACAATATAAAGTACCTGGTTAGGTAAGAATTTATTGTAAATTTAAAAGAACAGCAAAAGTAATAAGAACCTAGAATGTTATCTTTGTGTTAATATTCCATCTCATGTACTAGATCCATTTAAACCTATTAAGGAATTCTCCCACTATAAAGTTGTTTCTTACTTCACAGTATAGCAACAATATAGTTGTAATATTTACCATACCTCCAGCTACTTTGTTAATTATATCAATGTCAGATTGCCCACTGGGAATCCTCACAGCATGAACACACAGCATTAAGCACACTGACAAGTGAAGCTTGAGAGGGTCACACAAGTGAAGAAATGGTGATAGGAGGTTGTGATTTGTGCAAATTTCCCTCTGTTTTCTGTTACATACATAATCCTGCCCCTTCCGACCTTCTCCTTTAAGTCCTAATGGGTCCTCTGTTGCTCCCATTTCTCCTCAAACCCCTATCTCCAAAATACTCCAGGAAATCTCAAGGGTAACTTTGGGCAGTAAAATGTGTACAAATGGCTTTGAGCAGGGCTTCTCAAACTCAGAACTACTGACACTTTGGGTTGGATAATTCTTTGCTGGGGCTGAGGAAGGAGGTGACCTCTATACTGTAGAACACTGATAAGCATTCCTGGTCTTTACCTACTAGATGCCAGTGGATCCCCCCCACCCCCAGTCCCCTTGTGACAACCAAAATTGATTCTAGAAATTGTCCACTATCTCGGGGTGGTGGGGGAGGAGAGGCCAAAATCACCACTGGCTGAGAACAAGGGCTACAGCAAAGTGGCAAAGGGTAGGAGGAGCCCCTTGACTCACTTGCCTTTTTATTCTTCCTCTTGTATGTTTTCAAGGTTCTATGGAGAAGGCAGTTAGTTGCAAGAAGACTGGACAGGAATTGGTTGCCAAAAACAGCAGGAAATATCCTCACCACATGGCATCAGGGAACGAGACTGTGAAGCTCAGCTTTGCGAAAACTCAAAAATAGGTATAGATAGGCTAATACATAGCCTCGCTGAGAAGAGGCACCCTTACCCCCTTATTGAGAATGTGCTAGTGATAACTTCACATCTAATTCTACGAGCCAATAATGGGAGCTGGAGTGAGATGGTGCAAATATTAATACATGTTAAAACATATATATACTTATAGTGAGAAGTCTACCATCTAGCAGTATAAATGTGGGTACACTTCCATTTCATGGATATAGCATTCTCAACTGCAACATGGGGATGCTTCCAGTTTTTGTCTGTTGAGTTTCAATGAACTGGCCAATATCAAAAGAAACTTTTACAAAAGTCTGGCAACAATATATGCAAGGAATTTTGCCAACAGTTTGGCCTAAAGAAATCATTAAGACAGGACCCTTGCCTTCATGAAATTTTAGGGCTAGACTAACATCTAAAAAGTGTCATAAATTGTTATAGATGCATCGTAAAAGAACGCAAGTGTGGCACACACAAGTGGAAGTGAGGAGAGGCCCAACTCAAGAGGTGATGCTTGGAAAGGAGCTTTGAAAGATCAGAAGTAGGTGATAATCCTGCACACCTACTATGTGTCAACCTCTGCACCAGGACATACTATCTCTGGTCTTGACAAGGACTCCACAACTCACTATTTGCACTTTATGAGAAACCTCAGGCTTGGAGAGCTGAAAGCCTCATTGATGGTCTTATACTGAGTAAGCAGCAGAGTCTGCATTCAAATTCCAGAGACTTTATGGAGCCTCCTCTAAGCAAAGGAAGCATAAATTAACTTGCAGACACTGTGAACATGTCATAACTATTCCTAGAACAATATTATGCTCAGGATGGCTGGAGACAGGATGAGAGATGAGCCAGGGTGAAGGACAAAGCTAAGGAGCAGGCAGAGACAAACCACAAAATGCTCTGTCTCCATGCTAGGGTTTGGATTTCATCACAGAAAATGGGGAGCCACTGAAGGGTTTTAAAAAGAGGAGTGGCAGATTTGTTTGGGTTTGAGTCTTGGAAAGATCTCTTGGTTGCTATGGGGAAAAGGGGTTCAATGACAATCCTGACAGGCAGAGAAACAAGGGGGGAAAGAGATTTTTGAGTATTGCCCAGGGAAGAGATTATGGTAGCTATATCCAGACCAACAGAAAAAGAGAGGAAAAAAAGGGCTTATAGAGAAAGATACTAAGGCGTTAGGGAGGTAAAAACAGAGTTGCTCATTAATGAAGAAAAATCTGAGCACTTTTCCAAGTGCAAACAGAAAACACAATGCCTATAACCTCATTCCCAGTATTTTCTTCTACTGCCCAAAGTGCTCCAGGACAGGATAGGGGCTACAAGTGGTGGGACATCCGAGTTCCGTGAAGCAGTGCTCCTCTCTCCTGACTTACTGCCACCTCCAACAACAGATTGAATTCTGTTACCCATGAGTGACCATATAGCACTTTTCTGCACTTCTTTCATAACCCTTATTCCATCCTAACTGATAACACTGTCAAATATTGTTTTTTCTTCCAAAACTGGACTAGGTCCCCTGAATCCCCCACAGTACCAAGCATACAGCAGGTTCTCCATAATCATTTGTTGAATCAGCTGCTTCAAATCCTTCTTGGTAATTATAGTATATGAGTATACATAGATGAATCAAATAATATATGTATTACTTTGTTCTATTTTGATTACATTTTCATTCAAATATAACAAGTATGTCTAGAAATGAACTCTATTGGCAGTCGCTTCACCTATAAAATCAGGGCAGGAAAGGGAGGGCCAATTATCACTTATTATGTATTTGAGGATAATGGGATATATTGTTGTGATATTGTGATGAGCAAAATACATTTCTCATGTACATTTGCTCTTTGTCCACAGTTCCTGGCTCACAGCTCCTAAACCTATTTCCTAAGTGTTGACAGTGATAAAGGTAAGTCTTCTGTTATGTTAAAAAGGTGACTTACGGACCACACCTAAGGATGGGGCCTGGTCACCAGGAGACCACCCTCTGACCCCCAGGGAGGGAAAGGGGCTGGAGGTGGAATCAATTGCTAATGGCCAAAGGTTCAATCAATCATGACTATGTAATGAAGCCTCTATAAAAACTCAAAAGGACAGGGTTCAAAGACCTTCTGGGCTGGTGAACACATGGAGAGGTAGGGAGAGTGGTACATTGGAACAGGGCAAGGAAGCTCTGTGCCCCTTCCCAAGTACCTTGCCTTATGCATCTCCTCCGTTTGGCTGTTCCTGAGTTATATGCTTTTATAATAAACCAGTGATCCAGTAAGTAAAATGTTTCTGAGTTCTGTGAGCTGCTCAAACAAATTAATCAAACCCCAGGAACCTGTGATTTACAGCCAGTCTGTCAGAAGCACAGGTGAACAGTCTGCAGTTTGTTGGGGAGGAGTGGGGGAGGACAGTTTTGTGGGACTGAGCCCTTAACCTGTGGAATCTGACACTATCTCTAGGTAGATAGTATCAGAACTGAGTTGAATTCTTGGATACCCTGCTGGTGCCCGAGAATTGTTTGCTGGTATGGGGAACCCTCCACCCCATGTTGGAAATTGGGTCTCAATATACCCAAAAGAACTGTGTATAGAGATTTTTATTTTCCTTTAAAAATATGGTTGCTTACTGAGACCACCAGTCTAAACAATAAGGTGAGGCAGTAGTCATTCAAACTGGAATGTGTTGAGAAGCAGAGTTTATAGAAATTAAAGTAGAGGTCATAGAATTATTAGAACAGGGAAAAGAAGGCTGATACTGTATAGTAAGTGCGCTGAAAATAAAGTCAAGGCACTCCACAGCCCAGGGGAGGATGGGGAGACGCAAGTGCTACAGTCTCCACCGGTACCCTTATCATAAACTGTGACAAAGCGAGAGAGAGGCATGGACATATATACACTACCAAATGTAAGGTAGATAGTTAGTGGGAAGCAGCCGCATAGCACAGGGAGATTAGCTCGGTGCTTTGTGGCCACCTGGAGGGGTGGGATAGGGAGGGTGGGAGGGAGGGAGACGCAAGAGGGAAGAGATATGGGAACATATGTATATGTATAACTGATTCACTTTGTTATAAAGCAGAAACTAACACACAATTGTAAAGCAATTATATTCTAATAAAGAAGTAAAAAAAAAGATACAAGGAAATAAAAATTTTAAATAAAAATTACTCAAAACGCCCCCCCCCCAAAAAAAAAGAACTCAGGCCTACCAGACCTACTGAATCACAATCTGCACTTTTACAATCTCCCCAGTGTACTTGTGTACCCATGAATAGTTGAAAGGTACATTTCTACCTCGACATGTCTTTTCTGTCTGAGAAATACACACATTTTATCCAATTTGATATAAATAAAATACTCAAAAATGCAAAAAAAAAAGTGTCATTCTCATTGTTAACAGCTAAGCAAACAGTCACTGTTAGGTGTATTTCCTCTGTCTTAGCAAACTATTTTTAAATAGCAAAATTGAAGAAATTTTCTCTTAACTGAAGGTCAGAACAATAGTGCCTTCAAAATACAATCTAGTGTACTGAGAGAAGAGAATGGGCCACATGTGGGGATGGTGTGAATGAGGTAAGAAAGCTTCTTGGCTTTCTTTTTCCATGAGCGGATCACAACATGAACACTGTCTTTGAAAGTGGCCACTGTGCCCGCCTCTTCTAAAGCTTCCACACAGAAAACGGACTAATGGAAGATATGAACCAGCTTGCTGTTTGATGTGAAGGTAGTGTGCAATTAAGAAAACTAATTAATTAAGAGGTCTCTTTTCATGGGACTTAAATATATTTACATTGATGTAAAAGTGTGAATTCAGCCTATCCAGCTTTTTAATGAAATTAAGAAGCACACTCAGTAGTTTGTTACAATATCTGGAAACTATGTGGTGTGTTTACATTTTACAAAGGGCTTTTCCATATCTCATCTCATTTAATCCTACTATGTGCTTGGTACATAGCACGTGTTTTAGAAATGTTCACGATGACTTCTGGAAGCTTACAGAACATTAATTCACTCAGGAACATTTACTGAGTAACTGCCACCCTACTAAGTGATGGGAGTAAGCAACAGACACAATATAATTAAGGCTTGTCATGGTAAAACTGAGTAGCAGACGCGAAGCTGAGGATGGTATCCTTAAAGAATAGTGTAAATTCTGGGGCTCTGCTTATAAATTAAGAATTCTTATCAAAGGAAATAGTTTTTATCAGGGCAGCATATTAGAATCAGTTGAGGAGCTTTTAAAAATAGTTTTGCAGGCCCTTGATTCATTAAGTCTGGGGTAAATTCTGGGCACCTATAGTTTAAAAAAAAAAAAGCTTTAGATAGTTCTACTGCAAACACTTGATTAAGAATCATTTTCTTGGAACTGTGATGCTTCATGCTGTCTGAATTATACTCTATAGTTTAAGCCTGAAATGCTTTTGGTCAATTTTCTTCCTTTTACCTTTAGGATTTATCACTTTTACATGCAAATAACTTGGAATGAGTAAGACTTTAAAGCTGTCATCAGTCAGCTTTTTTGTTCCCTCTGCTTGGATTGAATGATTCCCTACCTTTTCCTTGGGTCAGCTACTGCTTCCTCTGTGACTCATTTCCTGACTATCTTCTCTTTCCCTCAGACACAATTACTTTCTCTCTTATCCCCTCCCACAACCTCTCAGTCTGTGTTTCTGTTATCCGCTGATCACAGCAGGTCTGCTTAACTTTACTGTCTTGAGGGCAGGTTTCCCATCTTATTTGTATCCCCAGGAATTGGAAATTGACATAGAGATGGAGATCCACAAAAATACATGTAGAATGAATGAGAGACTGAATTAATTAGAGAATTAATTTACAGCTTGGTCTTCATGAAAGATCTGCTGGCCATTTTGATTTGTGAGGAAAAAAACATTTCGGCAGAGGTGGGGTGAGATGGAGTGGATTAGGGTTTTAGAAGATTCCAAAAGGAAACTGGAGACACAAAAACTTAGATCTGCTTTGCCATTCTGTCCACAACGGGACTTAGAAACATCATTTTACTTTCATATTGATAAATAGCATATGTTTTTGTTATCCAAGGGAAGTTCTTACAAAAGGCACAGAAGAAAACAGATTATTGATAGTCGTGTATTCTAACTAATTGTACCATTAAATCAAAATGAGGTAGTGGTCTGAAATTTTAATTTAAAGCTCTGCCTTTATAACTGATTTTTCTTTAGGACTGATTTCTTGGTTAAGATTTTGTATTCATATTTCTATTCTTTAATGATTAAAAAAACCCTTCCCTATCTAGGTTATCCTCCATGCCTAAAAGAAATGTTTCTATTTCAAATTCATATTTCCTTGTTATCTGTTATAGAGATATTTATTGCAGAGATTAAAATACTGGACGGGGGGGTAGTGTCTTTTTCTCCTTGTAAAAATAGCTGGTTTTAGCACTTCAGAAAAAAAAAAAAATGCCAGAAGATGACATTGAGTATTCATAGCTTGAACAACTATATACTTCAGAGACCTGGCTTGCCTTTGAGCCAAAGGGGCTATTTGCAAAGTATTTTGTAGATGAGGAATGAATGTCTTTCTATAGGAGTGACATCAAGGAACTTTTAAAATACAAATATACTGGTAAAATTAGAATCTTCATATTAAATGTATAGTTCAAGATATTTTCATGAATAGTTCAAAAGGGATGAAGAGAGTATACATCTAATGCAGCATAGCAGAATAGAGGTATTAAGAGGTTTTGCCTTGCTCTTCTCCCAAATCTGCCTAAATCTGTGGGTTTAGCTGGGAATCAGAATCATACTGCATAACTGTTCCTAGGCCTGACCTTACTCCAAGTCCATAGATCTCCCCAGTGTTCATCTGGTTCCAACATGCTAAAGACCCACTGTGTGTCCCCCCAAAATTGGTATGTTGCAACTTAATCCTCAATGTGATAGTTTTAGGAAGTGGGCCCTTGGGAGGTGATTAGGTCATGAAGGTGGAGATCTCATGAATGGGATTAGTGTTCTCATAAAAGAGGCCCCAGAGAGTTCCCTGGCCCCTTTTGCAATGTGAGGTTATCACAAAAAGAGGGCTGTCTCTGAACCAGAAAGCAGGCCCTCACCAGACAATGGGTCTGCTGGTGCCATGAACTTAGACTTCCCAGCCTCCAAAACTGTGAAAAATAAATTTCGGTTGTTTATAAGCCACCCAGGCTACAGTATTCCGTTATGGCAGCCCAGATGAACTAAGACACAAAATCTCTTAAAGGACCTTGGATATACCTAAGTTGATTCTAATTCTCCAAAGACATTTAGATGGTAACAGTAATAATAATAGTTCCATCTGTTGTGTATAGTATATTTATCAAACCCATATATTTTAAAGGTGATCCTCAAGCAAATTTATGATGCAGGTGGATCCTTCCCATTTTACAAATGGAGAAAGACCAGCTTGGTCAGTTTAACTGATATGTCCTAAGTCTCATAGACAATACAGTGATTTGAATTTGAGTGTTTCTGACTCCTATACGCTTTATCCTGTACAGAAAACCTCAAAACAAACAAACAAACAAACAAATAGCTCTGGAGTATCTTAAAAACCTGGACAGCTCCTGGGGCCTCAGCAAAGACCCTTGGAGTGACAGACATCAGGACCTCAAACACCTTTGTACAATTAATAAGAAGACTTGAGTCTTTCAAGGCTGCCAACATTCTTCATGAGGAAGGGCAGCTCAGCAGCTGCATCAATAGAGGATCTGAACCATGTTTGCTATGATGTCACTATTACACAGTCTGATGTAAGAACTGCTGAGGTCAGGCTGTTACTGACACAATTATATGCTCCTTGAGATTAAAATGTAGTGGAGGCAGAGTTTGCAAACAGGATGCCTGGTTCCATTCCACAGTTTTCCTGACATTTGACCCCGACAATGGCCCCCACTCCTCCACTCTCACCCCCACCCCTGCCAATGCCCAGTGACCAAAGCAACTGAGGGCCACTGGTATGTTGATATGACTGTAACATTAGAGCGAGAGGGAGAAAGTCTTGCTGATCCTAAGTCTAGAAAAACATAGTCAATGGTCTCTTTATACATCACTGGGGATTGCTTTTATATATTGCTTTTACTCCAAACTGTCAGGTGCATTACAGGTACTCAATGAATACTTACTTGTTGGTTCAGCTCAGTTAAACATGTTAAGACCTACTTAGTACACAATGCCCTGTGATAGACCTGTAGGAATAAGGCACTCCCAACCTTCATGGAGCTTTCACTCTAATGGAGACAGTGAGACCTATAAATAGGTTTCCATGGGTTAAAAAATGGCTGGAAAGAATGGTCCAAAATATTCATAGTGGTTGTACTTGAATGATGGGAGCTATGGGTGGTTTTATTTTTTACTTTTCTACGTATTTTCAAAAATGTCTGGTATATGTATACATTACTTTTTCTTTGAAAAAAAAAATGTCGATAATAGCAATGTGGGTGCCTGACAAAGGGAAAGAGCATTTGTGCTTGAGGAGCTAAGAACAAGTGGTATATTTGACATGAGTATGTCTTTGACAGAGGGAGGAGGGCTTGGATTCTTGAGGAAATATACATCCAAAAGTTAACTGTCAGAGATAAGAGGGGGAAAATCATGAAGTAGTTGGGCCATCAGGGCATAATGCTGTTGGCCTGGACTGAACAATCTGTGGAGGGAGATGGGAGAACTGAAGCTAGAATATTAGCAGGATCAGAACATGGAAGGCTCTCAGTACCCGAGTGAGGCATCTACACATTACTCCACAGGAAACTGAAAATCATTCACAAGTTTTCAGCTGGAAAATGATTTGATTACAGCTCTACTTCAGCTGGCAACCATGTGCAGGAGAGACCAAAAGTAGGGAGACAGGAGATAGGAGACCAATCAGGAAGTGGTTAGCAAGGCCCAGCCAAGAAGCAACCTGATTATTTATTCATGTATCTCTCTTTTTTCATGCCTTTTCAATCTCTCTTTTTAATTTTTTTTTTCCTGTCTGGCTCTTATTTTCAATTTCGAAATAAGGGAAGAGTCATTTTGACTATGTAGCTCAATTTTCTCACAGGTGAAAGAAGCAATGTTGAATGGGGGTCAGCCTTAATTTGTCATGCTCCCACTGATAAAGGGAACATTAGAGACAGTTATTTTCAAGGCTAGATGAGTCCTGTCTGTATGATTGATTTCTCATTCCTTCATTCACCTGGGAGAGAAGACTAGAGTTTTCCCAAAGTTCCAGGGATCTTCAATTTCCCAGTCAGAATGGCTGATCCTTATGTAGATGGAGTGGGTCACCTAGCTCTCCTTAGGACCAGAGGTGGGTAGTATTGACTCCCCAAGGACTGTAACCAAAGATGACTGACTGAAAAAAGCATAAAAATCACTGTGGTCTTGGATTCTTCAGGGGCACAAAGATCTTTCTTTGCTCTTCTGGAGGAGAAACACTTTTTTTCCATATTCCTGCCTCAGCCCTCAGATATGGAGATATCAACAGACATTTTTTTTCCCTTCATGAATTTCTTCCCTTTATCAGTTCTTCCATCTTCTCTCCATTCCTCATCCCCATCCCCTTTCCCCATGTCTCTCTTGGGTTGCCTGCTTCTGACACCAACCATTGGGAAGGGTCTCAGCTCTTCCCCACTCCCTGGGTCCATCTGCTAAGCACAGCTGAGATTGGAGTTGGCCATCCTGTCCTCAACAGCTCTCCCGCCTGTTTGTGACTATTTGTGACCTTCTATGCAGTGTAAGGGGCATGTAAGTGTATCCCCTCACCCCTTGAAAAGAATCCTTTGTTCTGAATTTGCATCACAGTACTGGGACAACCATACTTTGGCTTTGGGTCGCAGCCAAATTCTCTACTCTAGTTTTACAAGAAAGTCCTGAGATTTGGCATTTCATGGACCAACATTAATAAAGTTGCTACTTTGATCATCTTTTGGCTTCTTGTATCTCTTTCCTACTGGCAAGAATAAAGAAAGGATAGTAAGTGGTTAGCATCCTCAACCTGCAACACTTTGGATTAATTCATCAGAATATTCCGAAATGCCTTGCTTTTCTGACTTTGTGCCTTTGTTTAGGCAACACTCCCTTCTCGGGGTGCTATTCCCTCCATGACCCAGTCCAGTGAATGGTAGTGGAATATGCCACCCCAAAATATGCCACTTTCGCATAAGAATTATTTTGAGCTGAAGGCAATTGAAAAGAAGCAGGCTCAGGAAAAGTTCTCTGTCCTCCCGCTACATGCCTAGAAGCACATAAATTTGCAAAGGTTGTCCCCCATCCCCTCACCACAGACAACTCTGAACCCTTATCAGCCTAGAGAGGCACCAGAGGAATCCACATAACAAACTTTACTCACTAGTCCTTCGCTTCCATTTATTCTCCCATATATTTACCTTCCCACAATTGGCTGCCCTAGAAACTTAAAAGTCCTTTTCCTTTGTCTTGTCACTTCTCTAAAAATGTGTTGTCCTTTGGTTAAAATGTTATATAAGCCCAAGTTCCAACCACCACTCTGAGTTACTCATCACTGAGTGCTCCCGTGTGTATGATATGCATGTGTTAATGATCTGTGTACTTTTCTCTCCTTAACCTGTTTTTTGCCAGTCTAAGCTGCAGAGTTCGAGACAGAACCTAGGAGGGTAGAGGAAAAAAATACTTTTTTATCTTTCCTTACACAAGCAAGCCCCATCTTTGTGAGGAACACAGCATCGCTTATGTGTTCCTCCTCCTTGTGTGCTCAGAATATTCCATGCACATTTCATCACTGTAATTCACAGTACTTTATAATTGTGTGCCTTTCTCCATCACAGGAATATCATTTTCTTTTTATTATCCAAAGTAAGTTCTCAGAAGTATCTGTTGAATTTATAAGTGAACATTAAGCAGAGATATTTTTTACTGAGGTTCACGTCTCCATAGCTTTTTAAGAAAGAAATACTGCTCTGTTTTCGGCATATCTTTAATACGCAAGCCACTTCCTAATATAGTCGAATAGCTTTTTCCTTCTTCATCTTTCTCACTTTCTTCATCTACCAAAATATTAGTACATCAAAAAGCACAGTTATAGAGAGCACGTGGTATGTGTATAAAGAGGCCCAAGTTATTTAATATCACTGCGTCTTTCTGGTTCTCAAGGATAAAAGTTTACTTGTGGCAAGTCCATATAAGGTAATACTAGATAAACAGGATACTGGACTGTCCAAGTGCCATTAAACAGCATCCCTCTCAAAGTTGGAAATGTGTTTACTTAGCACCTGGGGAGTCATCTGCTCATGTGATTAGCACATGGGTTTTATGAGGAAAATTAACTACAGTAGTAAAGTACTATTTCAAACATTGCTTACATTGGACAGGATTAGCCAACATGGAAGAAAACATTCCCAAAGTCAGAGAACATGCAGAGGCAATATGTGTGGGGTTCTTAACTGCATCTAAGGGACATCACAGATGAGATTCAGTGGGTTTCCCTGGTATTTTATGCAAAAATTAGATATATTTATTTTTTTTGGAGAGGGTCCCCATCTTTCGTATCTCATTGGATAACACATGTGTGAGCTCTGTGACCACAGACAAACTCACAACCTGTGTTCACTGTTTCACTGGTAAAGTTACCCAACCTGAGTCTGCTGCCTCACTTATAAAATAAGAGGGTTGACCTAGGCACTGGACCTCTAAGATTCTATATTTTTCTTACAACCAGTCTTCAGGCAAAATACATGGTTTAATAGCAGCAGATTGATTATTTACAATATGCTGTGTGCTGAATTAAACACTTCACATACATTGCCCCATATATTTAATCCTCACAATAACCCAAAGGGTTAGATGCTATTATTTATGACTATTATTATTTTATAATATATTTATCATCATCATCATCATCATCAGGACTGTGCCTACCAAATTGTAAGTTCTATGAGGGCAGGAACCTTGTCTCGTTTTGTTCACTACTCTATATCCAGTATTTATCAAAGTGCATGAAACATAATAGGTGTCCAGTAAAAAGTCTGTTGAATAATGCATTAAAACGAATACATAACTAGCAAAAATGCCCTGAATTCCACAGGGGAACATATTATCATGGGATTTCATTCCATCTCACTTTCTTGTCGCCTCCTGCTCCCTTAATCCTATTTTTACCTACCTCCTCATCTCTGCTACCCACCCCCACCTGCAAGAGCCCACTTCCCCTTTATTCTCCTCACCCCCTATCATTTGCTTCTGGACCTAGCCATATTCTTTTTTTTTTCCGGTACGCGGGCCTCTCACTGCTGTGGCCTCTCCCCTTGCGGCGCACAGGCTCCGGACGCGCAGGCTCAGCGGCCACGGCTCACCGGCCCAGCCGCTCCGCCGCATGTGGGATCTTCCCGGGCCGGGGCACGAACCCGTGTCCCCTGCATCGGCAGGCAGACTCTCAACCACTGCGCCACCAGGAAAGCACCCTAGCCATATTCTTTGTCAAATTATTCTTTGCTCTAGGACTATATTACATTTTGCTCTTTACTCTCTCAAGAACTCTATCAAAGTTCTCATTATGTATTCAGGTTTTAGGAAGGTAATCTGATTAAAATAACTGATTCACTTAACCTTCTCAGTGAGACTCCTAGTTCATCAAAATGATCTCTGTAATTGGTGAAATTTTAGAACATTTGTAAAGTTTTAAATAAGAACACTTATCTAGCCTTGCCTATAAAATGCTGCAATATTGAGACTCTGGCCTTAAGAATGAATGCTTCAGCCAATATCCATTGAAGCTCCTGGGCTTGCCAACTTGGCAGTCTACTGCTATGACATTTACTTAGGGCTTTTGGAGTATGCATATGCTATCCTCCTGTCTGACCTGGACCATGCCCCTTGTTTTCTTTCTGCCCCACACTTTGTTTGTTATCTTGTTGACACTTTCTTAGTATCTGCCCCTAGCTCACCCTCTGGTTTTAGCTACCTTACCTGGTCTAAGTACTGAAAGATTTGAGAAACATCCAAAATAGATGGGCTGAGATGAGGATAAGAAAACTTCTTTCTCATGCTTAGCTGAGAGAGCAATGAGCTACTCTTCTACTTCCCTCTCTTATGTTTGCCTCCTTCCAGTAGCCTGAATCCCAAGACACCAAAAGAATCATTACTGTCAAAGATGTCTTCTCTTTTCTGTTTCAGGGCTTAGCATTTGCTGTTCTTTTCCTTAAAGCACTTCTCCCATAGCTTCCCATGGTGTTTCCCGCTCCTTTTTTGGGTATCAATTCAAATTTTACACCTACAGATATTCCTTGACTTTCTGATTGGAGTGGATCCTTTTCCAGTCACTCTCCGTCACACTGTTCTCTTTTATCTTCTTTCTAGCTTTTATTGAACTTCAAAAAATGTATCTTTGTATGTATGTACTTACTTCCCTATTTACTTAAATGTTTATTGTTTGCTTCCTTCTGCTACCATATGAGATCATGAGGACAGAGATCTGCCTATCCTCCTCATAGCTGTATCTCCAGGACCCTAGACTGAGCTTGGTCTAGGACACAGTAGGCATTTAATAAATAATACCACAGCTCTCATATCACCAAACCTCCAGAAGGATATACCAAAATGTAGAAGCTGAGGTAAACAGAATCTGCTATGTGATTACCACCCTCACCTTGACTATATATACAGTCCTGGCTGAAGTGGTCAGAATACCCATGGATATTCAAAACCTTCAACAATTTTTATCTGACTATGCAAATAAAGATGGAATTTCCACATTTTGTAGAGAAAGTGAATGAAGTCCTTTACTCTCTAGCTTTGTTTGATAATTAGTTTAGGGGAATAATAATGAATTGTCCACCATTATTTTGTTTTTGTTTCACCAACTGGTTAAGTTTTAGGTGAGCAAAATTAGAATCTGTGAAAGTTGTTATAACTGAGAATCTTATTTATTAACTCACTGGTTTTATTCCTCCTTTCTCTTTGCATCCTTATCTTCTTTTCCATCCTCTTCCCTTTCTTCCTCTATTTAAAAAAATTATTTATAATGTAAAGCCATGATTCATGTGGAGTTTTAATCTCAATGGCAATCTTAACTGTGCCACTTGAAGTTAATTCAAACTGCAGAGATACACAGTTAAAAAATTGGTGATACAATTGCTTTTTTATTTTAGAAAGTGTTTAGAATGGGTATTAGTAAATTCAACTTATGAAATAAACTAGAGTTTGTTAGTAAAACAAAAAATTTGGGAATAGCTTTCAAATAATTTAATTTTTTATCTTAACACAATATTGTAAATCATTTATCAATATATTTCAATAAAAAATTTATAAGTAATTTTTGAATTAAAAAATGTACTTTCCATTAAACACACACACAAGTAAAAGGCTTTTTAAATGTTTGTCACAATATACAATAAAATGCTTCTACCTTGGATGAAGGAGGTGAATTATGGTCAGACGTGTGTGTATATGTGTATGCACACACACACTGACAGCTGGGCTGTTTGTACAGGACTGCCAAGTTCATTTATCACCTGATTATATATTAATTATTATGCCAGTGATAATAATAACAGTAAGAGCAGCAGATATTTGAGTAATTTACTAAGTTCCAGGCAGGGTGGCTTACAAAATTATCTAATTTAATCCTACAACTAGGTAATTGTGTGTCAGGCAGTGTTATCACCATCTTACAGATGAGAAAACTGAGCCTTTAGCCAGTGAGCAGCAGAGCTGAAATTCATATTCCCATGCTTGCTGACTTCTTTGCACACCATCCATTGGGAGCCTTGTAACTGGACACCTTTCCAATAAAGTACTTAATGGTCTTCCAAAAAAGATTCCTAACAATCCAATCCATCCATTCATTGCCCAATAAACTAGATTTGAGATGGGAGAGCTTAATTTATTTAGAAAAACACATCTTGATAACAATTTGATAATCAAATCAAATTTATTTAGAAAATTTATTTAGAAAAACACATCTTGATAACAATTTGATAATCAAATCCAATTTGATTATCCAATTTGATTATCCATAAAACATTATCCATTCTGCTTCATTATGCCCTCTGATGGTATCTATCCTCCTCAGCTGAGTGAAATTAGGAAAGAAAGCTGAGTAGGAGAGCAAAAAATTGAAATATGAAATTGAATCATATTTTCTCAGGAAGAGTCAATTCAACAAACACACTGTCTAGCCATGTATAAGGCACTGTGTGGAATACACACAGGATGTTTGTCCTACCCTCAAATAGTTCATTACCATTTATCTAGAGGGAATACATACATATATATATATATATATATACACACGCACACACACACAATTTGTGATGGTAAAGGTAGGATCATTATCACCATTATTTATTGAGCACTTCCACTATATCCTAGGTGCTATGATAAGTATTTGCTATTAATTTAAAATCTCACACCAACTCCAATTATTATCCCCTTTTTATGGATGTAAAACCAAAAGGTAAGAGACCCATTCTATATCACACCATTAGTAACTGGGGAAATTTCCTTTGATCCAAACTGTGCTTTACAGCAAAGCTCTGGTCCCCTATGGCTGTGCTGACTTGCCCTAGGAAAGACTGTGACAGATGCTGTAAAAAAAGGTAGACAATTGAATTCCAAGCACACCAAACAAAATTGTAATATAAGAATAATTGCTAACCAAAAATAAGTGATCAGGATGTTAACCATTAGTCAGTCTCCCACACTTTGCTGGAGTGAAAAATTGACTAAAAATGTACACTAGACTTGGTATTCCAAAAACGTCATAGGCATGAACCATGTAGATGTGATTCCTGTGTAATGGGCTCTTATGGTCCTGGGCACCTATACCTTACAGCCTCAGGGGAGGCCCTTGTACAACTGGAGAGTCACTAAGGTAGGAAGAAGAGAAATGTTTGATGGAAGGCTGAGAGATAGAAAGATAGAGATGAGAAGAGGGGTGGTCTTTACCTATCCAAATAGCTACTTGCCATTTTCTAAGAGCACTGTGATTGCTCGGAAACTATTGCTCAAATTTCCCCAGCACCTGCCATTCCTTAAAGGAGGGATTGCAAAACAGCTGCCTCCAAACTCTACAGGCTTTGTGGGCCTGTACAACATTTAAAAAATCATTATTTAAATACACTTAAAGAAGGCTTGCCGTTTTTTCCAATTTTATGAGATATAATTGACATATGGCACTGTATAAGGTGTACAGCATAATGATTTGACTTATATACATCAGGATTTGCCATTTTTAATCCCACTGTGTCTCTCTAATTTTATATCTGGCTCACTATGAATTTTAAGTCTGGGCTCTGTAGCATTTGAGTTCATAAACTCTGCTTTAAAGTTTCTCCAAGAAAAATTTAAACATGAATAAAAAGACCTTTCCAAAACATTGGTCAAGGCATAAATGATCCCCGTTGAATAAGAATCAAATGCAAGGGTTTATCAAAAAGCCACGCAGATCTAGAGTTTATATACACCTGAAGGTTAAGCTCACTCTACCTCTTGGAATTCAGCCACCAAAGCACTTTGGCCCTAATTGATCATATTTAGTGCCAGAAGCCAATTAGGAGCGGAAAGAGAGCCTGGAGCTATTTGCAATGAATGCAGACCAAGAGGCTGTATAACAAAAAAGTTTTGACTACCATCATTTCTAAAAACACAATCGAATGTACTGGTGGAGGTGAATAAGTAAGTGAGTGGAGTCATGCTGAACAGTTTACATCCATACTACAAAGGCTGTCCAATATTCCACTTAACATTGGCTAGGAAATGAGTGATGAGCCTGCACTGTAACCCAAAGCACCTCAAACAAAAATATTCATTCTTCCCTAAATCCACACCTGCACTGCCTTTTTCTACAAAAAGGAGTCATTTTGCCTTAAAGATATGGTATTAGAGTTAAGATGTTTCTAACTGACTTATGGACCATTTAACTTAGTCATAACCAAAGCTTCACAAAAAGTATACACATGAGCACTAACAGGCCTTGATATGTTAAGGGGAAAAAAGATCCTTCATTAAGCCATTCTGACACATCACCATTCCAACATGCTGAGCCTGCTTTGTCCATGAACAATTGAGAACAGATGCATCACTGAACACATTAAAAGCAAAGAAATGTAGAAACCAAAGGTTCACACTTCCACTTTAATGCTGAGCAGCACTGCATGAGTGTGCAATAATGTATATCATGCTTGATGGATTATTTTCAAATTAAAACTGGAACCAGTATCACCACATGCTATTTTTTCATTTATAGTATTCTAATGTAGAATTCACTTTGTGTTTAACCACTCATCATAACGCAAAAAAAAAAAAAAAAAAAAAAAGAGAAAAGAAACCACATTAGATTAAAAAAAACAAGATTTTTCCTACTCTAAATTTAATTCATAAGAGGAAAAAAAAGCACCCAAATTGACTCCATCTGTAGTACTGTGTTCTGTTTCGGCATCCACACTTTGAAAAGGGATAGCAATAAACTGAATGAGAGTTAAAGATGTTGCCAGGAGAGCAAAAGGCAATATGCTATGAACAACTGAAGGATTCAGGGATATTTAATGTATCCTAAACGTAATGTATAGGCAAAATTATCCCAATATCCCCCTGAGCTTCATCTGTAACACCCAGTACTTCCATCTTATTAACATTCTCAGTTGTTATGGCTTCTAATTGTCATTTCCACCAGACTATCAGCTCCAGGAGGTTCAAGAACACTGTCTTCTTGCTTGCCTTTGTATCTACTACACCTATCAGAATATTTGTCAATAAGAAGGAACTTTATATTGTTCTACTAATGAATGACTGAGTAAAGAAGACCCACGACCATGTGTGACCCAACAACTAGACTTAACTACAAGGTAGATTATGCCGCAATATGAGGTTGAAGATCTTCTAATAGTTAGAACCATATAAAGTTGGAAATGGCTGCTGAGGTGTTTAAGTAGAGGTGAGACCACAAATAAGCATGGGTGTAGTAAACAAAAATCAGACCTTGGGTCCTGAATTATACCTTTTAATTTTTAAGATACTTGCTAACCCTGAGGCTCTATGATGATAACATAGGCCCTTCCCAAATTTGAGTCATAATTTAAACTAAAATCATTGGGACTCTTCTGTGATTAGAGTTACGTAGACAATTTTTTAAACCAAGAGGTTCAATTCTCACTTACCTTCTATTTGGCTGTATATTTATTTTGCTCCAGTTGAATCAAAGGCAATATGGTATATGCTTTACCATAAACTATTCTACTTTTTCTATTCAATATGCTTTCTTTCAAAATACATGGGCCCAAGCATTGACTTAATAGAGCTAAAATGGCATTTCTCACTAAAGAAGACTTTAACATTTTGGCCACAAGGCAGGGACAAAGCATACCATAGACAATTAACACAGTTCATTCACTTTCACACCATTTAATTTAATCACAGAAAACGATCTCTATACTTCATGTAACCAGTGTCTGCTTTTAATCATAGGGTAGTTAAGCTACTTACCACAACAGAATAATAAATCTTGAATCCAGGTTTAGCCACAAAGTAGTCATCAGACTTGAATGTTATTTTAATCTGATTTGTTCTTGATGTTATCCTTGGAGGAACTTCTTTGTGTCCACACCATCGTCCTCTAATAACGGTGCTGGTTTCAGATATATCTTCAACTTCCACAAAATCATACCTAGTACCAATTTGACATAAACTTTGATTAAAGAAGACTTTGAAATTCATACTTTCACTGAGAAATTGAAACTAACATATGTGATTTCTCGTGACCTATCATCTGAAATGAAAATTATAACCTACAGATATTTTAGAAGGAAAACTAGTTTTTGGATTAGGTTTCTCAAATTCAAACTTCAACAATCTATTCTGAGGAAACACCCTTACACACTTTTAGCCATAACTCTTCCTAAATCGTCAAAAATCAAAATGGGCTACTTTCTGAGCATCTGCCTCATAAGGTTTTCCTGGAAAAACTAACAAGTATAATCTATTGTCATATTTTAGGATATGTAGCTCTAATTATATACCCAAATATTTACTATATCAAGTTTTTAAACAAATTCCCACTTTGAATTAATTTACCACATCCAGTGTTTCCTTAAGAAAGGAAATGATCTATACCTATACAGCACATAAAATCAGCACTCTCATTGTAGAAAATAAATGGTAAAATAAAAGACTATTTTCTCTTTTTTGAAATTGTCTTTTGGAAGGATCATATCATAAACTATGACATTTATCATAATGGAAACACATGACTTTGAGGAGGGATGTGCACTAGCCAATATTGGAAATATCTGGGCTATGTGCAAATGAGGGTAAGATCATGGGTTCACCACTGGCACCAGTCAGAGAAACACAGAATCCCAGGATTGAAGAAGACAGGAGAGGCATTTTAGATATTCCACAGAGTCGTTTGATCCTCAGAATCCCTCCACAGCGTCTCACTTTTTCATCACATAATAGGAAAACTTCAGTGACCAAGCTGACATCTTCTAGGGATCATTTATTCTATTTTCAGACACCCAAGATCTTAAAACATTCTGCTTGAGAGCTGAACTCTGTGCCTTTCAGTTCTGGGCATCAGTGTCTCACTCCTCCAATCTACCTCTCCTCAAATGACTTCAGATGCTAAAGTAACAATGCAAACGAGCACTCAGGGTGAGCATTCAAGGTGAACAGTGGCAGAAGTCTCATATCCATTTTATATTTTCCTGTCATGACTGCCAAAAGGAATCAGCATGAGAACCAACACGTCTGAATATGAAGAAAATCCAATACAACTTTACTGGTCTTACCCACGCACCTCAGAGCTCTCATTGGATCAGGCAGGGTGATCTAAGGAGGCGGCGAGCATAATAAAATGGTTACTAAATTTCATTGACAGTGATTTGTGAGGCCTTTATGTCCTTTGCCTCAGTTTCCTAATGAGCAAAATAAGAAGGTTTATGTAATTTTACCAGCTGAATATCTCTTGGGTGCTGTGTAAATTAACTACTTAATATACGGTGTTGAAAAGTGAAAAGCACTAAGAAAGAATCGCTATTAAAGCAATAAAATATTACAGTGTAAACATCAAGGAGGTTTGGAACAAATGGGAGGAAATCAATTGCATTTCATTTTATATACAATATATGTGAATCATATTTATTGCACAAAGCAAGAATATACTTGAAACTTTGTTAATAATGCAAGAGGTCACTTTTGTTTTTTAAAAAAAACACGACATCAGCACAATTTTTACTCTGGGTCTGAAGTCAAAAGAGCACCATTTTGGTTCAGGGAGGGTCCTGAGGCAGGTCTCTGATTTGCCTCTTTCCCTGCTTCCTCTCCCCTTTACCTCTTACTTCTCTACCTCCCTCCATAAATTTTTAGGAGCAACTTGATTTGATGAAGGGTCTGGAAAAGAAACCATCCTAACTTCCTCTCCTAGTTTTAAGGTCAGGACACCAAAATGGCTCAATCACTACCAGATCAAAATCCTGCTGTGCAGTGGAGACCAGTGTCTCTTCAATGACATCACCTTTAATAATCATTTTTTTTTAATATCTTTACTGGAGTATAATTGCTTTACAATGTTGTGTTAGTTTCCGCTGTACAACAAAGTGAATCAGCTATAAGTATACATATATCCCCATAATAGTAGCTTTTCATTTGTTTCCAAGGTCTTTTTTTTTTTTTTTTTTTCTTTTGAGCACAGAAAATGAGTTCTCCCTTTCAAGGCTGAAAAGACACAAGGTCTCCTCTAGCTATTCTCTTTGTAAATATTAACTGGCTCTTCCTGCATGTATTCATCTCTGCTTTCTGGCATACATTACCCTCTATGGTCCTAGAAAATAACAGTCACTGCTGTTATTCTTGAAAAAACAGCAACATAATAAGAGCTGTCAGCATAATAGACATTCAATAAAGGACAGCCAATTTTGAAGTACCTGATTTTTATTATTCAAAGTAAAATAAACCTGCTGAAAGAATTTAGCAGTTTAGTAGTAGTTCATTGGCAATGCAGAACAAGTTCGTGCAGTAAAGTACAGAAAGGAAAAAGAAAATCCTCTGCATCTTACACATGCTAATTAAGTGAATAAGATGCTGTGAGCTGACAATTCAGAGAACAACAGCCAGGGCTTTCTCTGATAAACATGTTAAGAAGGGAGAAGATTATCAGGGGCAGCTTTCATCTTCTGCTGACCCAGAAACTACAGGAAGAAACAGACCTCTGAGGAGCACACTGATCCTGGGAGGTGGCCTTCTCTTCCTTGTTACACATATCTGAGGCCTTAAAATTACGATTTCAGGTAAGGACCTGACAGGGTCCTTGCCATCATCATCTCCCAGTGCTGGGTCAGTTCCTGGAGCCCAGCAGGGGAATACACTCCTTAAGCCCTGGCAGGCTTGCACCAGAGCCCTGTGACATGGCGCAGGTGAGCCAGGATATTGGATGCATCTACCTGCTCACAAAGTGGGTTGTTCTAGGCCTGGCCAAGATAGGAGCCCCCAGATTCCCCCCTTCTCTGGGAGTCACACAGCCTGGCTCTGACAATTGCAGGAGTGAGTTTCTGTGAGTCATGCCAGGTTACCAGGCTTTCTGCAGAGGCAGTCTGAGCTCCAATTTATTTTGTCCATTAGGACTGACATAAAGGCTTTTTGAAAAAGAAGTCGAGTATCTTGGATAGGTCTGGAGGGCCCAAAAGAGAAGTCTGATGTGATGTTTTAAATCTGTCTTTTTGTTCTACTTTGAAATTTTACCCTAAAATGGATTTTATTTCCCACTTACCTACAGATATCATTTTCCGCTTCCTCTAATCCAAACTGATTGTCAAAGGCTAGCTGTATCCTTGTTTTCTCCTGGGAATGGAGCCGCCAGGTCAGAAGCAGGTTCCTGGGGTAGCTGTTTGGGAAGCGGGGACTCTGCACATGGCCGTGTCCTGTCACCTGGATGGTTTCATCTCTTCGGTACAAGTCTGTGAGGTGATTGCTCTCTGTTAGTAGTCACAACTTGTAGAAATTAGTATGTTGCTCCAATTACAGGAAAGCAAAAAAAGAACAGTTTAAAACACATCACATTTCAAAGCACTTCTTGATTTTGTTTACAAACATAAGGCCAAATGGCAGCCTTGTGGTTAAACAAACAACATCCATATTTTTTCTGTTATCCCCTACCTCCCCAAATTCTTCATAAATCTAGACTTGATGCCTAATATTTTGTACTTTGGGAGCTCTCTTAACATCATTTTTTTTTTTTTTTTTTTTTTTGCGGTACGCAGCCTCTCACTGCTGTGGCCTCTCCCGTTGTGGAGCACAGGCTCCGGATGCGCAGGCTCAGCGGCCATGGCTCACGGGCCCAGCCACTCCGCAGCATGTGGGATCTTCCCGGACCGGGGCACGAACCCGCGTCCCCTGCATCGGCAGGCGGACTCTCAACCACTGCGCCACCAGGGAAGCCCTTAACATCATTTTTGACAAGCAAAATTAATGATTATCTCAGAACTCAGGCTCATTACAACTGGAATTAAAATTGAGCAAATAATTTCAAATAGTTCATCCTTCCTCTTTTCCATGTAATACAGCTGACCCTTGAGCAACACGGGTTTGAACTGTCTGGGTCCGTGGATTTTTTTCAATAAATACATATATGTACTGTAAATGTATTTTCTCTTCCTTATGATTTTCTTAACAACATTTTCTTTTTTCTAGTTCACTTTATTGTAGAATACAGTATATAATACATATGACATACAAAATATGTGTTAATCAACTGTTTATTTAACAGTAAGTCTTCTGGTCAACAGTAAACTATTAGTAGTTAAGTTTTGGGAAAGTCAAAAGTTATATGTGGATTTTTGACTGTGTGGGGTATTGGCACCCCTAAACCTCACTTTGTTCAAGGGTCAATTGTACAAATATTTTTTTTTTCATTGACAATGTAACAGTATATCTTCAATTATTAGCCCAGGAAATAATAAATATTGTTGAATGAATGAACAACTGGGTGAAAAACAAATTAGAAGAATCTAATGATGTTTAATGACCACTTATTTTATAATCAAATGACATTTTCCAGTTGTTTCTCCATCATAAAAATCATAATTTTTTGGCCCTCGTTTTTGGTGACTTAAAATAGCTCCAATTCTAATTCTATTTTCCGTATGCTGTATAATAAAGAACTCTTCTGATCTTTGTCCTGGGTTCCTAAAAGGGAACTTCTAAACCCTTAAAATTTCCCAAGTGATGCAAGTGTCTTTGTTATTCATGGTAGGCCCCTGGGGCCATACCTGATTTTATGCTAATGAGGTGATTCTCTGTGGGCCCTTAAATAGTTTCAGGAATGGGGACTGGCTATAATAGAAAGACCAATCATGTGGCTTTTGAGCTCTGATATCAGCCTGACTTCCCAACCTCCCTGGAGGTAAGAGGCATTGGAGCCCTAGCCTGTTGCCACCAATTCAATCAATCATGTTGACAGAATGAAACCCTTATAAAAACTCTTGTCACTGAGTCTTGGGTAAGCTTCCTGGTCTGTGAAACACACTGATGTGCTAGGAGGGAGACATGTCCTCACTCTACAAGTGTCCTTATTTGGCTGGTCCTGATTTGTACCCTTTATAGTAAAACTGTAATTGTATCTATAGTGCTTTCTTGAGTTCTATAAGTTGTCCTAGCAAATTATCAAACTTGAGGGGCTTATAGGCAACCCTGAATTTATAGCCAGTTAGTAAAGAGTATGGGTAACCTGGGTACCTCACAATTTTCAGCGGGTGACTGAAGTACAGTCTTGTAGGGACTAGGCTGTTAAGCTATGAAATCTGACCTAACTCTAGGTAGTTTGCTTCAGAATTGCACCATACAGTGGACCCATTTTTCCTATCTCCCAATGTCCAGAGTTCTTTGCACTTGAGATTTTGGCTTTTTAGGCCCCTCTGTAAGCAGAACTCCAGCCACAGTCTATTTACGTCCTCCTGCAGAGAGTTTACTCCGAAGCCTATAATTCAAGGAGGTTAGTCAGGGAGGCCTAAATTGCTGGTGGAAACCACTGAAAGGTTGGGTTGCGGAGGGTGGTTGTTAAAGCTTCCAAAATAAGAGGAGAGTGAACAAGGAATCAGAATGTGAAATGCAAAGGCTTCTCTCCCTTTTACAAATGTTCTGGTATGTATGAGAATTTCAACTTTTTTTTTTTTTTTTTTTTTTGGCTAATTCAGTGTTTAATGTGTTGTGCTTGCCCAGCTAGCCTTTGTGTGGGAGACAGTCTTAGGAAGAGCAAAGGTGGCTGGAGGAGCTGATGTCCCCACTCCCTGCATCTCGACTAGGAGATCAGAGCACTGGCTCTGCAGTCATGTCACGGTGCTCTGGTCCCAGAGCTAATGCTCTTAACTTCTGTGTAAGAGAAGGTATTTTTCCTTCTTAGTCTGAAATTTGCTAGAGGCAATTTGAGATTCTTTGCTATCTGTAATCCACTTTGACTTCTGAATCACATTGTTTATATATAATTTATAACTTCGTGCCAAATTCAGGACTATTCTTAGCAGAAGAGTTGTAATGAATTATAGATACAGAGAGCAACCTATCAGGTTAAACCTGAGATAGTTACCAAGTGTTATATACAAAGTCACGTTCCTGAATGAAGGCATTTACTTTGGTGTTCCAATAGTAACTGACATTTATGGAGCAATAACCGTGTGCCAGGCATTCCAATAAGTTGTTTAAATTATTTCATTTAATCTTCACAACAACTCTATGCAATTAGTAATATCCCCACTTCACAAAGGAGGCTCAGAGAGTTTAAGAAACTTATGACCTCAGGGCACAAAGCAGGTGGTGAAATCAGTATCTGACCCTAGACAGTCTATCTTCAGCACACACATTCTTAACCAGAACACTGTACTAGTTGTTCAACTATAAAAATAAGAAGTATGTCATTTTTCATAGAGAGGGAATAATTTTGATTTATGTTTAAATGGCAAGAATATAAGTTCTTATTTTATATTTTAATACAGAAGGAGGTTCACATCCTCATAACTTTGAGTTATGCATT
Source organism: Leucopleurus acutus (assembly GCF_964270905.1). Taxonomy (NCBI): domain Eukaryota; kingdom Metazoa; phylum Chordata; class Mammalia; order Artiodactyla; family Delphinidae; genus Leucopleurus; species Leucopleurus acutus. The sequence goes on along the minus strand of NC_139151.1, from coordinate 29,746,171 downwards.
GGATGTTTTTTAAAAAGCGAATTAAAATGAAAGGAAAAAAGCCAAAATGTTTTGTCTATTCTGTCCCTAAACCTTTAAGCAAACTCAGCTCGCCCAACCAAGTATCCCGGGAGCTCATGGAGTCACTGCAGGCACTATTACTTACTCTGGGATTCATCTAGAACAACTGTTGTTCTCAAAGTGTGGTCCCCAGACCAGCTTCATCACCTGGGAGCTTGTTAGAAATGTAAATTATCAGGACCCATCCCAGACCTACTGAAGCAGAAATGCTGGAGGTGGAGCCCAGCACTACTGTTTTAATAAGCCCTCCAGGTGATTCTGATGCTCCCAAAGGTATGAGAACCACAGACCACCTCATACCTTCTACTCTTCTGCTTCTTATTCTTGATTTCCCTGGCTCCTTCACTGCCTTGCTTTGACTCCATACCTCACATCTGATTTTTCTTCTTACCTCTCTGACTGATGATCTATCTTGGATTCACTTTCCTGTCTTTGACCTTGAAACCTTCTCTGGGGCATCATTTTTGATACACAGTGACCTAGGGTAAGAGCTATGTACCTTAGTGTCTTTGACCCCTTATCTAACTTCCCCCATTTCATGGATCATTCCTGGCCCTAATAGATGCGTTTGGTAATCATCGTCACAAATTATGTGCAAGGAGAAACGAAATCACAAATAATGGTAGTACTTTTATTTCTTCTTCTCAGATCATAATATTATCTATGACAACATAAGATCCAAAGGCTAAATGCTGAGTTATTAGAAGTAAGGGTTAAAATATTTCATCAATGATTCCATAGGAACAAATAATGATATCTCTGCAGACTGTGCCACCTCACACAAATTCAGAGGAACAGTACAGAAATACTCATTTGTCCCACTGTCTCCATAAGACATCCAGGAGCCAGCAGCATGACTGATAGTCACAAACCCAATGTACCGCAGCTAAAAGCCAAAAGCAAAGAATGGTCATTGTGTCAGGAAATGCCTAACTTGCAAAGGGATTTATTATAACATTTCATTTGTAAAATGGCTGTTTCATGATTACACCATACATCATAGGAACAATGTTTGCCCAGAATGTAGGTTGAGTGTTATATAAACCAAACAGTACAACTTCTGTTGCTAAACAACCACAATATGACCACTTAATTTTTGTGGGGTGCAATATAGTTTACAAGCATCCAATTTTGTAAGTCTATCGTAAATATAAGTTGACAAAAAGTAAATATCGGAGTTCCGGGAAGATGGCGGAAGAGTAAGACGCGGAGATCACCTTCCTCTCCACAGATACACCAGAAATACATCTACGCGTGGAACAACTCCTACAGAGCACCTACTGAACGCTGGCAGAAGACCTCAGACCTCCCAAAAGGCAAGGAACCCCCCACGTACCTGGTTAGGGCAAAAGAAAAAACTAAACAGAGACAAAAGAATAGGGACGGGTCCTGCACCAGCGGGAGAGAGCTGTGAAGGAGGAAAAGTGTCCACACACTAGGAGCCCCTTCGCGGGTGGAGACTTCGGGAGGCGGAGTGGGGGAGCTTGGGAGCCGCGGAGGAGAGCACAGCAACAGGGGTGCGGAGGGCAAAGCGGAGAGATTCCAGCGCAGAGGATCGGGCCGACCGGCACTCACCAGCCGAGAGGCTTGTCTGCTCGCCCGCCGGGGCGGGCGGGACTGGGAGCTGAGGCTCCGGCTTTTGTCGGAGCGCCGGGAGAGGACTGAGGTTGGCGGCGTGAAGACAGCCTGCAGGGCGTTGGTGCGCCGCGGCTGGCCGGGAGAGAGTCTGGGGAGGGGTCTGGACCTGCCGAAGCGGCAAGAGACTTTTACGTCCCTCTTTGTTTCCTGGTGCACGAGGAGGGGGGATTGGGAACGCTGCTTGGGAGAGCTCCGGAGACGGGCACGAGCCGCGGCTAAGAGTGCGGAGCCCAGAGACGGACATGGGACGCTAAGGCCGCTGCTGCCGCCGCCAGGAGGCCTGTGTGCGAGCGCAGGTCACTAGCCACACGCCCTTCCGGGGAGCCTGTGCAGCCCGCCGCTGCCGGGGTCCCGGGATCCGGGGACGGCTCCCCCGGGAGAGCGCACGGCGCGCCTCAGGCTGCAGCGTCACACCGGCCTCTGCCGCTGCAGGCCCGCCCTGCACTCCGTGACCCTCCCTACCCCCCGGCCTGGGTGAGCCAGAGCCTCCGAATCAGCGGCTCCTTTAACCCCGTCCTGTCTGAGCAAAGAACAGACGCCCTCCGGCGACCTACACGCACAGGCGGGGCCAAACCCAAAGCTGAGCCCCTGGGAGCTGTGAGAACAAAGAAGAGAAAGGGAAATCTCTTCCAGCAGCCTCAGAAGCAGCGGATTAAAGCTCCACAATCAACTTGATATACCCTGCATCTGTGGAATACCTGAATAGACAAAGAATCATCCCAAATTAAGGAGCCCTGTGGATGAAAGGCTCTTGGTGCTGCAGCCAGGACTCAGTGCTGTGCCTCTGAGGTGGGAGAGCCAACTTCAGGACACTGGTCCACAAGAGGCCTCCCAGCTGCACATAATATCAAACAGCAAAAATCTCCGAGAGATCTCCATCTCAACGCCAGCACCCAGCTTCACTCAACGACCAGCAAACTACAGTGCTGGACATCCTATGCCAAACAACTAGCAAGACAGGAACACAACCCCACCCATTAGCAGAGAGGCTGCCCAAAATCATAATAAGTCTACAGACACCCCAAAACACACCACCAGACGTGGACCTGCCCACCAGAAAGACAAGATCCAGCCTCATACACCAGAACACAGGCACTAGTACCCTCCACCAGGAAGCCTACACAACCCACTGAACAAACCTTAGCCACTGGGGACAGACTCAAAAAACAACAGGAACTACGAACCTTCAGCCTGCAAAAAAAAAAAAAAAAAGGAGACCCCAAACACAGTAAGATAAGCAAAATGAAAAGACAGAAAAACACACAGCAGATGAAGGAGCAAGATAAAAACCCACCAGACCTAACAAATGAAGAGGAAATAGGCAGTCTACCTGAAAAAGAATTCAGAATAATGATAGTAAGGTTGATCCGAAATCTTGGAGATAGAATGGACAATAGAATGGACAAATTGCAAGAATCAGTTAACAAGGACCTAGAAGAACTAAAGATGAAACAAGCAACGATGAACAACACAATAAATGAAATTAAAAGTACTCTAGATGGGATCAATAGCAGAATAACTGAGGCAGAAGAACGGATAAGTGACCTGGAAGATAAAATAGTGGAAATAACTACTGCAGAGCAGAATAAAGAAAAAAGAATGAAAAGAACTGAGGACAGTCTCAGAGACCTCTGGGACAACATTAAACGCACCAACATTCGAATTATAGGGGTTCCAGAAGAAGAAGAGAAAAAGAAAGGGACTGAGAAAATATTTGAAGAGATTATAGTTGAAAACTTCCCTAATATGGGAAAGGAAATAGTTAATCAAGTTCAGGAAGCACAGAGAGTCCCATACAGGATAAATCCAAGGAGAAATACGCCAAGACACATATTAATCAAACTGTCAAAAATTAAATACAAAGAAAGCATATTAAAAGCAGCAAGGGAAAAACAACAAATAACACACAAGGGAATCCCCATAAGGTTAACAGCTGATCTTTCAGCAGAAACTCTGCAAGCCAGAAGGGAGTGGCAGGACATATTGAAAGTGTTGAAGGAGAAAAACCTGCAACCAAGATTACTCTACCCAGCAAGGATCTCATTCAGATTTGATGGAGAAATTAAAACCTTTACAGACAAGCAAAAGCTGAGAGAGTTCAGCACCACCAAACCAGCTCTACAACAACTGCTAAAGGAAGTTCTCTAGGCAAGAAACACAAAAGAAGGAAAGGACCTACAATAACAAACCCAAAACAATGAAGAAAATGGGAATAGGAACACACATATCGATAACTACCTTAAATGTAAATGGACTAAATGCTCCCACCAAAAGACACAGATTGGCTGAATGGATACAAAAACAAGACCCATATATTTGCTGTCTACAAGAGACCCACTTCAGACCTAGAGACACATACAGACTGAAAGTAAGGGGATGGAAAAAGGTATTTCATGCAAGTGGAAACCAAAAGAAAGCTGGAGTAGCAATTCTCATATCAGACAAAATAGACTTTAAAACAAAGACTATTAGAAGAGACAAAGAAGGACACTACATAATGATCAAGGGATCAATCCAAGAGGAAGATATAACAATTGTAAATATTTATGCACCCAACATAGGTGCACCTCAATACATAAGGCAAATACTGACAACCATAAAAGGGGAAATCGACAGTAACACATTCATAGTAGGGGACTTTAACACCCCACTTTCACCAATGGACAGATCATCCAAAATGAAAATAAATAAGGAAACACAAGCTTTAAATGATACATTAAACGAGATGGAGTTAATTGATATTTATAGGACATTCCATCCAAAAACAACAGAATACACATTTTTCTCAAGTGCTCATGGAACATTCTCCAGGATAGATCATATCTTGGGTCACAAATCAAGCCTTGGTAAATTTAAGAAAATTGAAATTGTATCAAGTATCTTTTCTGACCACAACGCCATGAGACTAGATATCAATTACAGGAAAAGATCTGTAAAAAATACAAACACATGGAGGCTAAACAATACACTACTTAATAATGAAGATATCACTGAAGAAATCAAAGAGGAAATCAAAAAATACCTAGAAACAAATGACAATGGAGACACAACGACCCAAAACCTGTGGGATGCAGCAAAAGCAGTTCTAAGGGGGAAGTTTATAGCAATACAAGCCCACCTTAAGAAGCAGGAAGCATCTCGAATAAACAACCTAACCTTGCACCTCAAGCAATTAGAGAAAGAAGAACAAAAAAACCCCAAAGCTAGCAGAAGGAAAGAAATCATAAAAATCAGATCAGAAATAAATGAAAAAGAAGTGAAGGAAACAATAGCAAAGATCAATAAAACTAAAAGCTGGTTCTTTGAGAAGATAAACAAAATAGATAAACCACTAGCCAGACTCATCAAGAAAAAAAGGGAGAAGACCCAAATCAATAGAATTAGAAATGAAAAAGGAGAGGTAACAACTGACACTGCAGAAATAAAAGAGATCATGAGAGATTACTACAAGCAACTCTATGCCAATAAAATGGACAATCTGGAAGAAATGGACAAATTCTTAGTAAGGCACAACCTGCGAAGACTGAATCAGGAAGAAATAGAAAATATGAACAGACCAATCACAAGCACTGAAATTGAAACTGTGATTAAAAACCTTCCAACAAAGAAAAGCCCAGGACCAGATGGCTTCACAGGCGAATTCTATCAAACATTTAGAGAAGAGCTAACACCTATCCTTCTCAAACTCTTCCAAAATATAGCAGAGGGAGGAACACTCCCAAACTCCTTCTACGAGGCCACCATCACCTTGATACCAAAACCAGACAAGGATGTCACAAAGAAAGAAAACTACAGGCCAATATCACTGATGAACATAGATGCAAAAATCCTCAACAAAATACTAGCAAACAGAATCCAACAGCACATTAAAAAGATCATACACCATGATCAAGTGGGGTTTATTCCAGGAATGCAAGGATTCTTCAATATACGCAAATCTATCAATGTGATAAACCATATTAACAAACTGAAGGAGAAAAACCATATGATCATCTCAATAGATGCAGAGAAAGCTTTTGACAAAATTCAACACCCATTTATGATAAAAACCCTGCAGAAAGTAGGCATAGAGGGAACTTTCCTCAACATAATAAAGGCCATATATGACAAGCCCACAGCAAACATCATCCTCAATGGTGAAAAACTGAAAGCATTTCCACTAAGATCAGGAACAAGACAAGGTTGCCCACTCTCACCACTCTTATTCAACATAGTTTTGGAAGTTTTAGCCACAGCAATCAGAGAAGAAAAGGAAATAAAAGGAATCCAAATCGGAAAAGAAGAAGTAAAGCTGTCACTGTTTGCAGATGACATGATCCTATACATAGAGAACCCTAAAGATGCTACCAGAAAACTACTAGAACTAATCAATGAATTTGGTAAAGTGGCAGGATACAAAATTAATGCACAGAAATCTCTGGCATTCCTATATACTAATGATGAAAAATCTGAAAGTGAAATCAAGAAAACACTCCCATTTACCATTGCAACAAAAAGAATAAAATATCTAGGAATAAACCTACCTAAGGAGACAAAAGACCTGTATGCAGAAAATTATAAGACACTGATGAAAGAAATTAAAGATGATACAAATAGATGGAGAGATATACCATGTTCTTGGATTGGAAGAATCAACATTGTGAAAATGACTCTACTACCCAAAGCAATCTATAGATTCAATGCAATCCCTATCAAACTACCACTGGCATTTTTCACAGAACTAGAACAAAAAATTTCACAATTTGTATGGAAACACAAAAGACCCCGAATAGCCAAAGCAATCTTGAGAACGAAAGAAGGAACTGGAGGAATCAGGCTCCCAGACTTCAGACTATACTACAAAGCTACAGTTATCAAGACGGTATGGTACTGGCACAAAAACAGAAAGATAGATCAATGGAACAGGATAGAAAGCCCAGAGATAAACCCACGCACATATGGTCACCTTATCTTTGACAAAGGAGGCAGAAATGTACAGTGGAGAAAGGACAGCCTATTCAATAAGTGGTGCTGGGAAAACTGGACAGCTACCTGTAAAAGTATGAAATTAGATCACTCCTTAACACCGTACACAAAAATAAGCTCAAAATGGATTAAAGACCTAAATGTAAGGCCAGAAACTATCAAACTCTTAGAGGAAAACATAGGCAGAACACTCTATGACATAAATCACAGCAAGGTCCTTTTTGACACACCTCCTAGAGAAATGGAAATAAAAACAAGAGTAAACAAATGGGACCTAATGAAACTTAAAAGCTTTTGCGCAGCAAAGGAAACCATAAAGAAGACCAAAAGACAACCCTCAGAATGGGAGAAAATATTTGCAAATGAAGCAACTGACAAAGGATTGATCTCCAAAATTTATAAGCAGCTCATGCAGCTTAATAACAAAAAAACAAACAACCCAATCCAAAAATGGGCAGAAGACCTAAATAGACATTTCTCCAAAGAAGATATACAGAGTGCCAACAAACACATGAAAGAATGCTCAACATCACTAATCATGAGAGAAATGCAAATCAAAACTACAATGAGATATCATCTCACACCAGTCAGAATGGCCATCATCAAAAAATCTAGAAACAATAAATGCTGGAGAGGGTGTGGAGAAAAGGGAACCCTCTTACACTGTTGGTGGGAATGTAAATTGATACAGCCACTGTGGAGAACAGTATGGAGGTTCCTTAAAAAGCTACAAATAGAACTACCATATGACCCAGCAATCCCACTACTGGGCATATACCCTGAGAAAACCATAATTCAAAAAGAGTCATGTACCAAAATGTTCATTGCAGCTCTATTTACAATAGCCCGGAGATGGAAACAACCTAAGTTTCCATCATCGGATGAATGGATAAAGAAGATGTGGCACATATATACAATGGAATATTACTCAGCCATAAAAAGAGACGAAATTGAGCTATTTGTAAGGAGGTGGATAGACCTAGAGTCTGTCATACAGAGTGAAGTAAGTCAGAAAGAGAGAGACAAATACCGTATGCTAACACATATATATGGAATTTAAAAAAAAAATGTCATGAAAAACCTAGGGGTGAAACAGGAATAAAGACACAGACTTACTAGAGAATGGACTTGAGGCTATGGGGAGGGGGAAGGGTAAACGGTGACAAAGCGATAAAGAGGCATGGACATATATACACTACCAAACGTAAGGTAGATAGCTAGTGGGAAGCAGCCGCATAGCACAGGGAGATCAGCTCGGTGCTTTGTGACCGCCTGGAGGGGTGGGATGGGGAGGGTGGGAGGGAGGGAGACGCAGGCGGGGGGAGATATGGGAATATATGTATATATATGACTGATTCATTTTGTTGTGAAGCTGAAACTAACATACCATTGTAAAGCAATTATACTCCAATAAAGATGTTAAAAAAAAAAAAAGTAAATATCATTGCAGTAATTATCATTGCTTTCATTCTGCTTTTTTCTTGTAAATTTAATTTTTTTATATTACTTTAACAGGTAATGAAACCAACACACAGAAGTTAAAGTGATTTGCTGTAAGTCAAAAGAATGGAAGGGTGGTATATGGAAGAGTGGAGTCTTGAATTCAGCTCCATCATGTTCTAGTTCTGGTGACTTTCCCCACTACAACAAAGAGCAGCATCAGACACACCATGTCATCTTTCTGGCTTCTATTTCCTAAGCTAATGGTTTAGGGGGCTGGGCTAACATGACACTTAAGATTTTTTTCAGGTCTAAATGACATGACAACTCAACAATTTTCTTTCAAGAAGACAGAACTGCCAGTGGTTTGACTGTGACTAACAGACATGAGTGAGGCAATGATGAGACAAGGGAACCTGAAATCCAAAATCTTCAGTGGGCTAAACAGACACTTTACCCATCTAACAATGGTAGTATATATAGTTGTATGCTGTCATTGCTGTCATCTAAAATAAGAGTACAAATGGATATTTCTTTTTTTTAAATTTTGTTTAAATTTATGTATTTTTTGGCTGCATTGGGTCTTCGTTGCTGCCTGCGGGCTTTCTCTAGTTGCAGCGAACAGGGGCTCTCTTCGTTGTGGTGCACGAGTTTCTCACTGCGGTGGCTTCTCTTGTTGCGGAGCACTGGCTCTAGGCACGCAGGCTTCAGTAGTTGTGGCATGCGGGCTCAGTAGTTATGGCTCATGGGCTCTAGAGCACAGGCTCAGTAGTTGCGGCACAAGGGCTTAATTGCTCCGTGGCATGTGGGATCTTCCCAGGCCAGGGCTCAAACCCGTGTCCCCTGCATTGGCAGGCAGATTCTTAACCACTGCGTCACCAGGGAAGTCCCACAAATGGATATTTCAACAAGTTGTTCAAACATATATATGAAAAACTTTCTTATCAACTAGAAAAGTTCCCCTGGCATGTAAATGGCCACTTAGCCTATCAATTTGTGAACACATTGTGGAGGAATGTAAATAAATCCTTTAGTGTAGACACAACGTATTCTATGTTTTGCTTTTTTTTAAAATTTAAGTAGAGGCTTCTCTCTGAGGCTGGTTAGGTATAAGGATTAAAAAAAAGATACTAAAAGATGCTTTATAATCTCTTTGAAAGTTTCATAGGAAAGTAAAAAAAATTATATGCAGAATATTACATGTCTTGAGGGAAAGGACTATGTCTTGTTTACCAACGTAACCCCAGAGCCTCACCAGTCTGGGCATATGGAGACTTTCAAACTAGATCTGTTAAATACATACGTAGATGAATCGTTACTGCAAATAATGCATATGCAGAGTTCTTAAACACTGAAAGGCATTTTGAAGTAAGATAACAAATAAAAGGCAGCTTTATCAGAAATAAAGTTGAAAAATACCCAAATATTTTATTTCTAAGAAATTTAATTTTGATGTAGCTGGTGTGCCTGACGTTTGTGGGAACACATCTAGCATGAACAGTAAAGGACTATTTCGGAAAGAGTTCCATTGAAATGATCCTGCTTGCCATCTGGCTCAGACATCAATTATAAAATAACTGCCTCTTTTTCTGCACTATTTCCATCAAAACCTATACTACCAGGCTCACCAGAGTCAGTCCACACCACGCTTTAAAAAGCTGTGACCAAGAAAGAAGAGAAGAACAATGCTGGACTAAAGCAGGAGAGTTTGTTGCTATAGCTGGGATCTACTCTCAGATCTATCCAGCAATATATGAAATCAGGTGACTGACTAGATCCCCCAGGTTCTCATCCTATGCAACCGTCTAATTTAGAATAGCAAGCTCAGCAAGACTAATCAAGATTCAGGCCTGTGACTGCCTAATGCACTATTATTATTATTACTAAACTACCTCTAATAATCTTTGCACTCTCCCTCAACTAATGACATCTTATACAAAAGTGTCCTAGAACGCAAAATAGTACCTTCATTGACGAGACATAACGCAGTGTATTGTTGAAGAGGGAAAAAGAAACAAGGGAGAGATGGAGAACATAAAGGAGAGTAGGGCAGGAGTCCCTAATTTTAAAATGAATAAGTCAATTTGTAGAACAGACCCTAAAATACACAATTAGGTTTAAACTGAATTTAATTAGATAATTTTGCATAAATTATCTCCTAACTTAAAAAGCACAGGGCTGGAGTCTCACCCTGTGAACTGCTAAAGGTGAAAATTACATTTTGTTAACAATGTTAAGTTTAAAAATCAGCATGAAAGCATTTTCAACATTTTTTTCCTCAGTGTTTCCTGAGGACTGAAGCTTGCAATCAATGAACTAAATTTCTCCTGGGACTGCCAGCAGGCCAGTTTTCATTAAAGAATTTTTGGTTAACACCTGGTCCATGGTCTGGCAAGCACCAATCTTCCAAAAGCCTATAACAGCTCTCTAAAAACAACCATTCCCTGTGCTCACTCTGCTTTTAAGCAACTCAAGAGCAAAGCTGATTAAACGTCAGACATTTATTTAGAATTCTCTAGCAGAGATTTTTCTAAGAACTCAGTAGTAATACAAAACCTTTCTGTTTATAAAGGTTTGAGAAGGAGGGAGTTGGTTGTTTGCCAGTTACATACCTTTTTAGTTTTAATTATAATTCCCTTTTGCACAAACCAAAGTGTTAATGTTTTATAAACAAACTTCCTCAGAGTAACAATTTGGAGATGATATTTTTGGAGAGTAATCAATTGATAAATCTCTGAGCTCAAAATTATTCTTCTTTAAAAAGCTGAGTCCATCAAAAAAGAGTATCGTAAAGTCCTTTTGAACATTTTCCAGTAACAGTCACCAGGAATGTAGTAATGCCCAAAGTACTACATTGATATTTATTATTCCTCACCTCACTAGATCTTTTAAGGAACAAGGATTTGTCTTGTTATTGTACAACAGCGAGCAATTATACTCTTTCCTTCAAGACCACTTGTGTTTTATAGGTAAATTATAGAAGTGATTATAAAATTACATTAAAATGGAAATAATTTTTGGTCTAAGGTTTTAGAAAATTAAAATCAGTGAAAATAAAGATTGCCCTAAAATAACTATGCTGTATTTTATCACATTAAGATAATTCAAATTAATTAATTCTCTGATAATTCTCTTCTACTATAGTCTCTTTGTGTTGTGATGTTGTTTACATGTAAAGGATGTGAAAAAAATGAAACAATAACATTTGGAACTGTGGCAGATGGGGAAGGGCAATGTTGAACAGCATGACAGAGAGTATTATAGATTAGGCTGCTGAAGAGCGATATCTTTTCAATCATACCAATTTAACACACCCAGAAAACAAGACAACCCTAATGACAAAAATATCTGCTTTTCCCACTGTCAACATAGGTCAGAGATATAGGAAGGTAACAGGCAAAACAGAAAGAAAAGTCATTCCCAGACAGCAGGAGATTTAGTATTTTTTCTAGAAAACAATATAGGAAAACCAACATTCTTAGAAACACTGTCAGGGAAAGCTACTTAAACTTTGATTATTCTCAAAGAGTGAGAATTCTCTGAAATTATTTTACAGGGTAAGTTTCTGGAAGATGTAATCAGTCCAACAAAGCTGACATGGAATTGAACAGTGTGCAACAGAAGCTGACCCTGAAATACCCTAATGTTTAAAAACTTGATTCGTGTGGCAAAGACAAAACATTTTGTTAATCACATCTGACTAAAGGGCTCATCAACTCCTAAGAGAAAACTAACTGGGAGTTAATATAAGAATCACATGGTTTATTATTTGTGGTATATATATATATATATATAAAATATAATATATATATACACACACATACATACAAATTTATATTTATTATTAAAATATAAATTAACATATTTAACATGTATATTAGTTATATCTCATATATACATATAAACAAATTATGTATATCTATAATTGTACTTAAATGTTTATTAACCTATATGGCTTTAGTGCTATTTATAGATTCAGTCATTTTTCATTACCAGATTTCACTGAATTCCAGAACATTTTTTTCACATATTAATATTTCAAAATGGAGAAATACCCTATGATTACTATTGAAAGTGACTGTCCAGCTGTTAGAAAGTAGAGCAAATTGGGACACAGTTGTCACAGCTTTTGTGTGTGCAAATCTAGTAATGCTCAGGAGATAACTGTTTATCTGATTTCAACCTCAGATATTTTCACTAGTAGCACCATATGTAGAGATGAATTATAGCTTATATTTGGATATCTTATTGGCATTTAAAATGCCTTTATAAAAGTTGCACTATGATGCGGCACTAAAATAAAAAAGAGTTTTTGTGCATATCAATGAGTAAGAAAAAAGGTGATAAATATAAATACAATAAAAAATGGAGGAATGGTATCTCATCCTCATTCTCTTGTAAAGAATAATCAAGTGCTTTATAGGACCAAAGCTAAGATGCATACAAGTAAATAAAGCTGAATTTTGATTTGTCATTGAGATTCAAGGAAACAAATTCCCTTCCCACCTCAGACAGAAAAAATAAAGGCAGTAGAAATGACTACATATCTCAGAATAGATCAAAGACTTGTCAAAGCTATTAGATATTAATGCAAACAATTCATGTACTGTGATGGTGATAAACATCTATATGTCAAAAGCCAGTGACTTTCCAGATAGTTGTTTAATATGTAACTCACTTCAATCAAAAATGATACAACAATTAATTAAACAGAAAATGCATATGAATGCCCAGTATTCTTCAATGTCCTTTAAAACTCTTTTGGGCCCTAAAAGTGCTAAGCTAAGCACATCAAGATCTCTCTCTCTCTCTCTCTCTCTCTCTCTCTCTCTCTCTCTCTCACACACACACACACACACACACAGAGGTTACAAAAAAGGTCATGTTACCTTGAAACTATGTGTCAATGCTGAAGGCCAAGTAATTTGAAGACTTTTGAGACAATTCAAAAAGCCTTGTACTTGGATTTTCACTGAGATAATAAAAAGTGGCCTTTTACTTTAATGGCTAAATTCATGCTATTATTTTTTTTAAAAAAGAGTTTTCTGTACATTCCATGTGGATCTCTTTTCACCACAAAAGCTATTAGTAAATCAATGTTGGGTTTTATAATGGACAGCATTTTAGAATGAGATGAGACTTTTTGTTTCCTCATCAAATCTCATGCTATCAAGTCTCTTCAATATTGTTACCTGGTCTGGTGAGGCTGCTCCATGGATTCTTCCCTTGAATTACGCACAGTCATAGAGTAGTATTAGTCATGAGAGGTGAAATCATGCTGGCATAAGTCTCAGTGGTTTTAATAATAAAATTTTATTTCCTACTCACACTGCATGTCCACTTTGGGTTGATGGGGCTCTGCCTCCTGTTTTCTCACTCTGGGACCTGAGCTAATGAGGCATCGTTATTGTAAAATTAACAGTCATGGCAGAGGGAAATCAGAAGATGAAGAATTGCCCATCAGTTTTTAAAATACTTCTGTTTACGTTTCACTGGCCAAAGCTAATCACATGGCCAGACCTTTACTTCTAGCAGAGTGGGTAACTGGAAGAAAGGGAGAACTGGAAACTGATGAACAGTGTTGGTGGCCACTGCAGTGGTTTACTTGCTTCCCACATACTGAAGTGATGGCTTGACTCATCTTGTTTTCCAAATGGCAGCGTGATCTATCCATACACTAAATAGCATCTCATTGTTATTTTACTATAAGTCATTTCAATTATGGTGGGAGACATGGTCTGGAGAGAAAAATAAGGACAGAGGATTCATAGATGAAGACTTTATGACTACAGGGGCAGAAAAATTGTGCTGAGGTGCCAGAAAAGATATTTGAGTAAGAGTTCTTGATTTTCTTTAAAACTTGTCTTGTTAGAGATGGCAAATAGTTTACCCAGTAGGTAAACTCAAAGGTAATGGCCTCCTGCAGTACTATCTTTTTTTTTTTTTTTTTTGCGGTATGCGGGCCTCTCACTGTTGTGGCCTCTCCCGCTGCAGAGCACCAGGCTCCGGACGTGCAGGCTCAGCAGCCATGGCTCACGGGCCCAGCCGCTCCTCGGCATGTGGGATCCTCCCAGACTGGGGCACGAACCCGTGTCCTCTGCATCGGCAGGTGGACTCTCAACCAGTGCGCCACCAGGGAAGTCCCCTGCAGTACTATCTTAAAAAGGGTTCTGAACTTGTTTCTATATTAAGTGGGGAAAAATGGAAATGATTAACAATGTCTAGTATAGGCCAAGAGACACAGAGACAGAATGGCATCCCTTGCTTATATCAATGATTTTAACACTGAATCATATTCTATGTCTCTTTGTTACTTTATGTTTAGCTTTCTCTTGCTTGTTCAACAAGATTATAAATTTCTGAATAGTATTATTATTCACAGTGGGTATATGATAAATACTTGTTGAATGAATATTTGCTTGGAAGTAACAGGAAAATTGCGTAGTTTACATGTTTGGGAGCAAACAAATCTCTGGGCATATTAAAGTTATGTAGCACATCATTTACATATTCTTCAGAATATTGATGAATGTTAGGTTACAATAATATTCTTCACAAAAGCTAGTATTTACTAAATATGTCCCAGGCATTACAATAAGTGCTTAATGTTTATTAGCCTATTTAAAAGTCAAGGGAACCTTATGCATTAGTCCTCATTATTACCACTTACTCCAAAACAGAAAGTCACTTGCTTATATGTAGCAGAGGTAAATTTTATTGTATTCTTTATTATGACATCATGACTTATTTTAATAGCATCACCTACTCTAAGTAGTAGACAGTCAGATTTCTGTAACCAGTAAAGTGGATCAAGAGGGGAGAATTGAACAAATGAGGTTAATATTCAGTGGATCTTCTTCTCCTTCTCATTTCAATACTTTATACATCCACTTATTCTGGTGCTAGCACCATACACGGTTCCTAACATTTAGCAGATAACTTAAGTGTTTGCCGCAGGTCTAAATAAATGAATGAAGAAATTGTATGAGCTGACAGATGATACTTCAGAGGAGATCATTTCCCATCTCAAATAAGATTACCCTTCTTACTCTCTATAACCATAACTGTAAAGCAAAAATTTAACAGCAAGGGGTAGGGGGAATGAGTGAAATACCTGGGGGAGATTAAGAGGTACAAACTTACAGTTACAAAGTAAATGCATCATGAAGCAGAAATGTAGAGCATGGAATATAATCAATAACATTGTAATGACTTTGTATGGTGACTTGACAGACAGTACAAAATGCTCATGGTGATCACTTGGTAATATACAGGAATATCAGATCATTATGTTGTGCACCAGGAACTAACATAGTGTTGTAGGTCAATTATACTTCAATTAAAAAAAATAGTAAATAACTATGTTTAACTATGTTAAACAAGATATAATCATATGTTTGGAAAATATATACTGTACATCAGCAGTCCTCAACATTTTTGGCACCAGGGACCGGTTTCAGAGAAGTTTTTTCCATGTATGGGGGGTTGGGTGGTGATTCAGGCGGCATGTAAGCAATGGTTCAGGCGGTAATGTGAGCGATGGGGAGCGATTTGGGGCAGCAGATGAAGCCTCGCTTGCCTGCCGCTCACCTCTGCTGTGTGGCCCAGTTCCTAACAGCCGGAGGCCAGGATAGAGGTCCGCAGCCTGGGACTTGGGGACCCCTGCTGTATATAAAGGAGTCAGCCTGTCAAATTAGGAACTTGTAAATATTTTAATACATATTATCCTTTAGAGATTATTAAAAATGCTTGCAAAATCTGTGAAGGTGGTCCAAAGGTACAAACTTCCAGTTATAAAATAAGTAAATCCTGAGGATGTAATGTACAGCATGGTGACTAAATTATTAATACTTGTATATTTGAAAGTTGCTAAGAGAGTAGGTATTAAAAGTTCTCCTCACAAGAAAAAAATTTTGTAACTATGTGTGGTGATGGATGATAACGAGACATGGTGGTGACCATTCTGCAATATATACAAATATTGAATCAATATGTTGTAGACCTGAAACTAGTATAATGTTATACATCAATTATTTCTCAATAAAAAAATGCTTGCAATATACCCTTGGCTTACAAAACATATGTCAATATAAGTCAAGCTTGCTTTCTGGTCGGACCACTCCTGTGGTAATCTAAAAGTTTTTTCTTTTTCGGATGAGATAGAAGAAAAGGTGTGGCCTTTAATAAAGGACAAACCATACTAACATTTAATGAATATTGAGAATGATAGAATTGTGTTTATATAAATTGCTGAAAAGGAATCTATCTGTGAACCCAAATAGGCATCTTCAGAGTCCTACTCTGGTTTATGCTAGAAAACTAGAAGACTATATGGGAAAAAATGACTAATGATATACCAGCATCTGTCTGGCTTCCCTGGGAACCCACATATTAATAATAATCAGATAATCTCTCACATGTCTAGCAGAAAAGAAATCTGATGTTGTTTTCTGGGACAAGACCCAAAGTGGTCCTCCACTCTACAAGCACTGACTGAGATCTTAAAGAATGCCTGATGGGAATCAGGAGCTGCATTTAGACAGTGGAACCCTAAGTATGATGTTTTCACACTAAGATGATTCCACTAGGTAGAACGGGCAACATATAGGTTCTTCTGTTACTACTGTTTTTACAAAGGAAGAGAAAAGATAGAACATTCTTCTCCCATCAACTTAAGTCCTTCTTGCCAGTCTGTCTGTTGCTCTGAACTGTTATTTTATTCATAAATCATGAATAACTGCTTTTAAATCTTACTAGATTTTATTCTGAAACACACTCAATGTGTGTTTCACAATGCTTGCTAACTTTTAAATTGAGCTAGAGTTACTAATCTTCTGTGAGATTGCTACAGATACCATGCTATTAGAAGCCAGCGACTGAAGCAAGGTTCTATTTTCTTCTTAGATTGGCAGGATACTGCTTGAAAAAGAAATGCAGATTTTGTTTATTCTCCAGGGGTCTCAGGCGTGAGCAAAGCTACATTTTAAGTTAGAAAATACCAATTTCAGAGGCCGGAAGAACTACAGGTCATCTCTTTCAGTATTTCAAGATAAAAAAGAAAGGTAAAAACAGCATTGCCTTTGCATCTGGAATATTAAAAAAAAAAAAAGCATTTTAAAGCAACTGTGCATGTAGGAAAATTATCTATTTAACATTTTCCTTAAATAAAATAGTAAATTCGAAAGCATGACTTTCTAACGTCTCTAAATTAGACCTAGGGATATATTTAAAATAAAATAGGGGCTTGGGAAGTGCAAAAACTGAATAAATTAAAAAGTACCAGAGTATTAGTATTCATTAAACCATTAGGATGGCATGTTTCACAAAATTATAATATCATGTGAGAATTTTGCATGGTTGTCCAATTTGGCTATTTCTATTTTCACTTTTGGTTTAAAAAAGGGACTCAAAGACAATCCTTTCATGCATATAAAAAGCTTGCATGGAAAATACACTGAATACCAACTGGTTTTTACTATCCATTTCATGTTTGTGCTACAGAGTCCAAAGCCTCGATAGAAACACATTCTCTCTCAATCTATCAACTTCTGAAGATTAGTAAGCTCTGAAGAAATATTTGCTGAATGAATCCTTCTGAGACTCTGCACACAGGGAGAGGTCTTTTACTTTATTTGCACAGCACCATGTGTTTAATCAATCCACTGATCTTATTATAGGCTAATTTAGGCTGCAAGTAACAGATGACCAAACTGAAAAATGATTTAATAAAATGTGTCCTGTCACATAGGCAATGTAGAGTTAGAACATATTCAGGGTTGGTTAATTCAAGGCTTTGCAACGTAGTCATGGGCTTCTACTTTTCTCTGCTGCCATCCTCGGTGTGTTGGCTGTTCTCAAAATGTTCTCCATCTCTCTCCTCCTCACAGGGTAGGATTCAGAGGCCAAAGAAAGGGCTTTTCCCCACATGCGTCTCTTTTTAAGAAAGCAGAAATCTTTCTGGAACCCCCATGCCCACCCCAAGCAGGCACTCCCTCTGTCTCACTGGGCATGTTTGCAAGTCTACTCCAGTCCCAATAAGGGGAATGGAGTTACCATGATTGGCTCATACTCATACAACATACTCCCTTGGCTGGGGGCAGCTGAGCCTCCCCTCAAGCCCATGTCCACCCATCATGGTTCTGTGAGTAAGAAAAAAGAGGCAGGAAAGCAGTTGGAGTGGCCACTAATGGCAGTGATTTAAGAACTAGCATGTTTGTGTTTTTATCAAGGAATAAAAGGCCACTTGAAAAATACATTCAACCAATACTTCCTGAGTGCATGCTACTTCAATGTGAACAGGGCACCATAACCACTGTTGGAATGAAAAAATTAATATGACACAGTTCCTGCTCTGAAAACTGTGTTTATAATCTGTTTACTGGAAGAGACGTTAGTAGAAAAATCTTTCCTTCCTCACTGGGCATGGAATGCCACTCAAGAGATATGGGTCATATTAAAGTGAATTCTGTAAGGAAATCTGTGACTTTTTTAGCCCTCAGAAATCTCTCTTGCCTTAAAACAATCTGTTAACATTCCTTGGGTGTTTTTCCTGTCTGTTTTATTATTCATTATATAGAAACAAGTGCTAAGGACATCAGATAGGAAGTAAGATTGACTTCTATCCACTGGAAGCTGAGTCTTGGTCCACGTAGTCAAATGTTAGCCCTCATCTCCTGCTTTCTCCAGTTCAAGTTTCCAGTCTAGCATTCAATATAGCCTTCATCGTTGTCCTGTCCAATGCCTCATACCCTCCATTATAAAAAATATAGTTCTTAAAATTAGGAATCTTCATAAACCCCAAATGCTTAAACACAAAAGTATTCAATAAACAGTAACTGAAGTTTGGAAGTTTTGATTTTTTCTCTCACCTACAGGATTTTTTGTGGGTGCCTTACAAAGACTTATTCAGTTGACATTGCCTACATCTTTATCTTATTACGTATTTCAGGATACTAACTTTTGTGAAGAAGAGCTGAAGTCTTACATAGCTACACCCATGAGAGCCTTACAGAAAGTAAGTGCACAATATTTAATTGTTATGGGTGTTATAGACAGGATCCCTGGCATCTTCTGATGGGCCATTTTGTACAGGTGCATCTGTCATTTACACCTGTAGAAAGATTTGAAAACTAGTACAGTGACAATTGCTATTCTCACTAGTAATTATGGAACAGAGAGATTTTTAAATTTATAAAAATAAACAGGGTACCTCATGATGATATGGTAAGTGGGAAAGGGGGTAGGGAATCAGAATTTCTTGGGTCAGGCATTGTGACAAAAAACTTAGCATGCACTGCTTTCTTGCCTTTGCCTAAAATACTCATTTGTTTCCTGTCCTCCATTTCCCAGAATGAAAGCTTCTGGAAAATAATGACTGGGTCTTGTTCATTTTTACATCAGGACATAATGGGAGCTAATAGGAGGCTTTCAATAAATATTTTTTGAATGAATGAAATTCAGAGTATTCTTAAAGTGAGATATTTATGTGCATTTACATATGAGGAAGCAGTACAGGAGAAGTCAAGCAATCAATCCATTCGTTGACTGAGTAGGTTTCATTTGCAGTTTTGAAACCAGAATTCACAAACCCTGCAGTCAAACTTATGACATGTACTCCTGCTAGACTGCTTTTGTAAACTAAGATGTCTTTTTGGGGTCTGGCCAATGAATGTGAGACCCATTTCTTTGTGAACAGTGATCCAGGACGTGCCCAGGTGGCCCCTAGTCCTCAGGGGGAACTACATTCAGCCATATTTATAACCCATCATTGGGCCCCCGGCCCTTGAACATCCTGCCTGCTATGGTATGTCCTTTTCTGCCTCTCTTTCATGCCCCAGTGAATAAATTAATCCTTGAGTCTCAGATGCATAACACTGTGCCTGGCACAAGATGAGGCTGAGTAATATCTAGAAATAAATTATTCAATGATAATAAAAGGAAAAATTCTTCCTTACAGTAAATCAAATTCTACCACATTATGACTTATATCCATTTAACCATAAATAATTAACAATATTTAGTCTTTATTATCCTGTGCAAAGTACAATAGTAGATATTATAGGGCACAAACACAAAAGACATAAATCCTAACAAAGCAAGATATATAGATGGAAAATCAAACACATTTAATCCCGAATGCCAACTCCAAAAAATTATGAGATTTTTCCTGGAGTAGTGCATTGAGAAGACTGCAGACATGTTCTAGTGGAAAGACTACCATATATAATTATTAGCACCTACCCTGAGTGTGGAAGGGGGATAAATGGTCATACACATATATTATATTTGCCACCTCTATTGTAAAAGGGCTAAGGTGAATAAGCTTTCTTAAAAATAAGTAAGTTTGAATGGAGTTTTCTGTACTGCTTTCTACCTGTGTGTCTTTGGGAAGATCACCTAATCTCAGTGGCAATTTCTTCATCTGCAAAACAGTGAGGACATTAACTTGTTCACAGACTCCAAGGACCAAAAACAAACAAATAAGCAAAAAAGACACGTGGAAATGCTTTATAAACTCTAAAGCAGAAATGTCGTTTAGCTAAACAGGCACACACAAAAATAACACAAAGGAGTAAACAATGAATTCTACGCAGCAAACATTTTAGGAGTTCAGAGGATGATGAGGCTTAGCCCAATTTATTGCTTCAAACAGAAGAAGTAACATATTTAATAGAATATAGAGATGGAGACATACACTTAATATTTTAAATTTGGCTCTCCTTGACACAATTTCTAGAAATGTTAGGCCCCAGAGCTATTTCTTTAATTTTTTTCTAATAAATCTGAGATAACTGTGGCTGTCGACATAATACTGAAAATATAAACCCCATTAAGTATGACCTGATTTTATCCATTTAATCTCCCAAAGACATTACAAATAATTTATTGATAGCTCCTAAATGAAAATAAAAGATGGAAAAATGTTTCAATCTAATAAGAATGAGATAATAGGTATGACAAAACATAAATATTAATAATAGCTGTAAGTATTTTATTGTACCACAGCTGTATTTTGGTACGTACCTTGTACAATGTCAGGGAACACAATAAATGTTTCTAGACTATGTTGAAAAAGGCAATGGAAAACATATTTTTCTATTTAGATCCAGGAAATTGACTATATTTTAAGAGTACTGAGCTTAGGATATAGTCATATTTTATACTCCCTTTTTCTTATGCCTTTACATAACTGCCAGGTTTCACATCCAGCCTAATATTATATTATTCCCTGCATGCATCGGTACTACTAATGGAATAGTTTCAAAAAGATAGGACCATTAATGCCAATATAAAGTTATTGAATTCATTATGTTTTAACTTCGGTTCTGGAGATTGTGTATGATCTATGAACTTGCTAGACAAGTTCTAGGGCAATGCTATTCAAAGTGCTTGTCTGCTGTGTGATGAAGAGCCTGCTGGGTTGAAAATCAACATACTGCTTCCTTTGTCAAAAATTTCTTGCTATAAAAAACAATTTTAGCAAACTAAACAATGCATTCAGGGTCATAGTTAATCTACATTTGGTGCAAGTTCCTTATCTTATTGTGGACTAAAAACAAACGGTTCATGGGAATGGCAGCAGGTCCACGGACCACATTTGGGCTGCACTGGTCTAGGGAAAACTATAAATGGATTGATTCTCTGAAGTCTGACCTACAGAATCACTAGCCTAATTAGGTGGAGTATTCTAGAGCTTCCTCACACAGCATTATTTTGAGAGAGAAAAGGGCACTGGGGCCAATTCTTAAGTGTATACTGTTAGATTTCATTACTGTTCCAGTTATTCATCCTTCCATAGTTTCCTCATTCTTTGCCATGTGACTTTCCTGTAGTCCCTCTAGAGTCAACCACTTTATTTTCCTACCCCATTGATACTGCACTTGGGAATATGACTTGATTGAGACAGGAGAATTCATATCTAGCCTAATATTATATTAGGCTATAATATATATAGTACTGGTGTGTCAGTTCTGAGCCTAAGCCTTAGGAGACATCCTGTGTTTCTATTCAACCATCCTCTGCTTCTGCTATTTCCATAAGAAGCACATGTACTGGGTAGCCTATTAGGCTAACAAGGATGAGAGACACACGGAGCAGATGTGGATCCAACCTGAATGTAGGAGGTAACACCATACAAGCTTAGTCTGCGTATGTCAAACTCCATCTGACCCCAGATAAATGAGTGAGAATAAATAATTTTTGTTTTAGGCCACTGAGCTTTGGGATGGTTGTTACACAGCTAATTCTGCAAATAGCTACTTAATGTATATACAAAAGGAAACTTTTAAGAGTCAAGGTGGAGGGGGGTTGCTGAGATGAATAGTGTTGGAAAGGGTACACTCACACCCTGGCTACAGGCATGGTAGAAAAGGTATTAATAACTATGTTTATGAGTAGCACATTCAGCAGATGTTAAAAACTCCTGATTTCACAAGTTCTGAGTATCCCCATCAGGGCTCTTATACAAGGAAGGACCATTCTTCCTTATTTTCTTCCCAAGTGAATGTAGCAAGGAACAAAAACAGAATGTAATACACAGAAACCAGAAATCTGTTAATGAAAGAAGAATGTTTTGAACTGAGATATAAAAGACTTTAACCATTTACTAGAGAAGAGGAATTTTAATCTAATAATAGACATATATAAAGTTATAGTCTTCAGTTTGCTTTCTTAAAATAGTCATGCTAAACTAGCAGATTCAACTGATTTCCTACTATTCTTTGTATTTTCCTTTCAAGTTCTAACTTAATGGATCCCATGTCCAAAATTCATAGTTGGACTCAACAGCTCAGAGAGACAACTGCATTAATTTACATAGCTTCTGTGAGTAGACTGGACAAACAAGATTGCTTATAGAAAATGCTTTCAAAATTATTATTTAGAGTGTGATAGTATAATAACATATACTTTCTGTAGCACTAAGAATGGATTTTACCCCTCCAATTCCCTAGGTCAGTTTCCAAAATACTTGGTTCCAACCACACCATGAGGAAAGAAAAATATGACCTTAAGATTTTAAAAAAGTGAAACAATATTTTATCTTGGTTTCTGTTTTTACAGCGTTAAGCCACAATTTAGTGTATATATCTGAACCTTAACAAATATTAATTAAATTTAGGTCTGTATACACACACTAAACTTACAGGCCATTTTTGCTGTTGTTAAAGTTTCCTGTATACTATTTGATACTATTTGGGTAATAACTATATAAAAATGTAAAAACTGTTTTTATTTCTTCAAAGGTTTATTTGTTTATGCTTCCAGTTAGTCAAAAATGAAAACTATGGAACAACTGTCGCCCGAAGGAACGAAACATACACAAACATTTGATTTAGCAACCATAGCAAACTGCAGCAGCTCACTTAATAAAGTGGCTATAGCCATTCTGGGGGGCTCCCCAGGGTGAAATGTTCCACTTTGTATAGCTCTGTATATAATTAAAAATCTGCCGCAACTATGACCTTGAATATCTGCTGGAATAAAGTATAATTAAATAACCAGAATCTTGAGTAAACAGCAGCTGCAAGATAAGCAACAAAATGTCTTCTGAGCAGTGTTTTATTTACATCTTTCTGAACTACAAACTTCTTTGCTCCAATGCATTTCAAACAGCATCCTGTCTTTTCAGGAAGATCTTGATCTCAAAATATTCAATCATCCTTTTGCAGTTAAGGCAAAGTTTCTTCCACCTCACTCAACTGACTTAAGACAGACTTATATAATCATTCTAGAAATGCTCCTACCTACTGCGCAATATTTAAGAAGTGTTGATTTTGAGTACAAGGGGAAAAAGATGGCACTAACTTGTATCAATAGTTCTGTTTTTTTCATAAAAAAGCACACTATTGATCCATTCTTGGTAAATTTCACAATTTCTCCTAATGTCTTATCTTAACATCACGTAAAGACAATCCACTGTTAAGAAATGTCACATATCTTTTCCTTGAAACACATTATGTAGTCATAGACTAAAGATTACATAAACATGATCAGGAGATTTGCTAAACACATGCTCAGCATTTCTCTTTCAACAACGAACTAGTATTATAGCCACCATGGACGCTCAAAGGGAATTTTATAGGTTGGCAAAATGCTTATTACAATTTACACATTTACTGCAGAAATTCTCTTAGAAATGATTTCCCTATTACGTCTAAAAGCCATATTCAGAGAGAAATTATCACAACTTGTGTCTCTAACATTGGACATATTTTAATATACAAACATTGCTAATCTAAGGAAAAAAGGTGTACAAACTTGGGACACTCTGACTAATGTTAATATGATCCCAAACGTATCTTCAACATCTTTGCTTTTGACAACCTCTTATAAACTTGAACATATGTGTGATAGTGTAATATTAACTAAGGCTATGAGGAATAAAAATCACTTGAGTGAAGAGGTACTTCCCTTTGTGACTCTTATGAACAAAAACGTCTCACAAAGCACAAAATTTGGCATTTAGTGTCAAGAAGGAGTTTTCATCTTGGACTATAAATTTAGATGATAAAATAGCTAAATCAAAACATCTCCAAGTATATGCTTAAGAATACATTTGAACATGATGATATGATACAAAGAAAAATGAAACAAGACGTTTATTCATTACCTATAACACTGCTATTCTAACCATATTTCAAATGTAAAACAACTTGGTCAGAGAATATGAATTTTCTTCAAAGAACCACAATAAGTCTCATGAATTGCATACAAATAACTGATGCTTAAGTCTGTGTCTCTCTAATGTTTGCTAATATTGTCAAAACAATGAGAGATACACATAAGGCCTCTGTAAAAAATGTGCATACAAATTACCAATTTGCACACATAAGTGTCAAATCTATATAACCTCTACTGAAGAACTGATCTCAAGAAGTTGTGGGCAGAATATGGAACACATCCTTAATCACGTATCATAACATGATTGATGCTTAAGAACAAGCCCACAGACTAACGCCAGGTGGACTTCTTAGGGGTCAACGGGATATCAACACTGAGACTCTTGTTTAAAACATAAAGAAAACGGGATATCAACACTGAGGCTCTTGTTTAAAACATAAAGAAATTTATGCACAGAACTAAAAGTGTCAAAGTGGGGGAATTGAATCTCAGTACATCCAAAGTCCATGCCCTTAAGACTTATGTCAAACTGTCTACATTTTATTATATATTGTAATTACCGAATACATAAAACTGTGAGCTTAATTGACAGAGCACTTTCGAATTGGAATCAGCCAATTTAGAGCAACAATTGAGAACACTGTTACAGAGTAGATAGAATTAGTGAAAGCTACACACCCACATTGAACCTGGAACCAGGCATCAAGATTTTGACCAGATGATGTGAGGTGTAAATGTTTATCTTTTTGTAAAATGTAAATGAATTGTTTGAGAATCTGGAAGAAATGACTGAAGAAAACCCACACACAACACAACAGACAAATATGTAACCACCACCACCCCTGCCCGCCCAAATTCATTTATGGTTGTTTCTCCTCAGACGTTAACACTAAGACAAGGATGTGGGTGCAGACAGTCTTTATTTGGGAGGGCATTCCAGGATGCATAAGCGAGAAGTGGATAAACTGAGACAAGGCAGGGAGGAAAACCTAGTGAACACAGCATTGCTGTGGGCCACTGCAGTTCAACACCTCTGAGGCACCGTGTGGAGCAGACTTCAGAATTGCCCCACAGAAAGATGGAGAAGCTGGGGCATTTATCCACCAAATCCCATCATTTGCTGCTTGAGAGTTGTTTCTGGAGACATTAGAGCCCCAGCACTTCCAAGCTGAGGAGGTCTGAGCAAGCTCTCCAGAGACACAGAAACTAAGACACAAGAGCTCTGGAAATGGGAAGCTGTCAGCATTTACAGGAACACAAGCCTGGGCTCAGGGAGATGAGTTGGGGCAGCAACAGTATCTGCTTCAAAAGTATAAGCATAACAAAATCACAGCTTTGTTTATTCAGCAGTACCGTCTTTCTAAAGCACTGATAAACTTTTCCAGCCACTGGGCAGCAAAGGTAAAGATGTTCTGAATCTGCCTTCCTTATCTCCCTCTTTCCTTTTGGGCACACCTTCATCATCTGACTGTCAGTTCCCACATGGACTCTCTACAGAGTCCCTCAAACGCCCTTTGCATTTTTGCCCCTGAAGCCAATACAAGAGGTGGGAAAGCTAGGGCAGGCAGAGTTGTGTCCCAGCTGCTCCTGACTCAGTGGCTGTGGCTGTGACACTGTCTTCTTAGCCCATGAAGTGCCATTACATGCATGGTTCTCTGTAGTACCTCTTAAGGGTAGGCTTTCTTTAGATACTTGCCTTCCTGTTTTGATCCTAAACTATGCCAACGCTGAAAGGAAGCCTGCTCCTTGGGCATACATCCAGAGCAACAGAGTCTTAATTGCTTTTTCTGATGGTCTCAAAAGTAAGGTTCTTGCACCTCCAGATGCATTGGTGAGGGTAGACAAAAAGTAGTATTTAACCGATCCATTTAAATTATCTATCCTTTTTGTATTTTATAATGTTATACAGTACTACATATAGTTTATAAATATACACATATTGAGAATGTGATCAAAGTTTCTTGTTGATTCTTTTTAACTAATGAGGTGCACCATCACAAAGGTTCGAAGGTCCTGCTCTGAGAGACTGCATCTGCTGTTCCATGGCTACAGGATCAATGACCACCGTCAAAATATCAGTTCTTCAAGGGGACTTCTAGATGGCTGTTATCAATTGTCCCGAGGAGTCCCCTACTGTCCAGTCCAAATGACTCTGTTACATCTACATATAACACTATAGATAGATGTCACAAGCATATTGTTGAGTAAAAGAAGCCAAACACAAGAGTACTTACTGTATGAGTCTATTTACGTAAGAAATAAAAACAGGCAAAATGAATCAATGTTGTTTGAAGTCAGGATAGTGGTCGCTTTTGGGACTAAGTGGAGGCTGGAAGTGATCACAAATGTTAATTCTCTTTCTTAAACTGGGTGCTGGATTCATATATGTGTTTGCTTTTTTAGAAAAGCTTTTTGAGCTGTGTGTATGTGATTCATGCACTTTTCTGTATGTAGGTTTTACTTCAAGAAAGAGTTTCTTGAGTGTTGATTTGCTCAGCTCTGTAAATTGCTCTGAGGATTTGGTTAAAAAAAAAAAAGGAAGGTATGTGGAATGAGGCTCTCTCATTGTTCCATCTAACACATGACCGTCCATAATAATGATTCCAAACCATAATTTATGGGAAAGACCATACTTATACTTTTGGCATCAACATCAACAATTTGGTTGTCTACTAACTTGACTTACTTTGCAACAGTTTTAATTATGGTGAATGGATTATCTTTTCATTATGTTCTTTATGCTCAACAATTCTGTAAGCGCCTTACAAGCAGAACCTTGTTGTCTACTTCCTTTGGTTAAAAACAACACTGAAGAACAGCTCACTGACTGCTATGGTTAAAAATGACAAAATTGTTGAGATAATACACTCAACAAAGTTGTTGAGATAATACACTCTGAATGGATTTATTTTCAACTTTTGAAGGCTACTTCTTGGGGTTTTGAAACAAATTAGTGACAGACTCTTGCTACTACCCTGAGAAGCCTGGAGTGCAAGGTTGAAGAGAGTAGGGACAGCTCTAAAAGCACAAAAGCACCAAGTCCTAGTCAATGAGGGCTTAAAAATTAATCTGCATATCACCTTCAGGATATATAAATTTTAACCTCTCTTCTTAACTTTTCTGGGTTAATTATTGCTTCTACTCATCGAGGGAAAAAAAACTTCGGTAGAGTGCTTTTCTATTTACAGGACAAATTCAAATTATCTATCCATTAAGCCCACAGCAAAATCTTATGGAAAAGAGATCATTGTCATTATCCTTATTTTATATAAGAGGAAAATGAGGCTCAGAGAAATATATGCTTTGTCCAAGGGCATTCAGATAATGTGACAAATCCAGTGAACATAAACCCTCCTTTTTTTCACTTCAGAGCCACAACAGGCTTTGTCTTACTGATCTGTGTATCCAACCCAGTTCTAGTGTGTGTATATGTGTGTGTGTGTATGTGTGACTGTTTTTCCACTACTGCAGATATTGAATACTGTTGTTGTATACAAGGATAGAATAATATAACTTGATTAAATGTTTGATACTAGTTTTTTTAAGATGCTTGTATTTTGTTGATGTTTTATGGTCACAGAGTCACAACGAGTTGATATTTTCAAAGGAAAGAAATTGCAGCCTTCTTTGTAAGAAGTGATTCACCTAGAGCCTATTTTATTGTAAGATAAATTCTTTTTCTCTTATTGAGGTACCTTTTATCTAGGATGGTCCTAGCTATTTTAGATGAAGAATTCAATACCATAAAGGAATGATCTACCTAGGACTACAAAAGAGAAGGTAGAGACCTGAGGCTAACTGTTAGATAAATTTGCTACAGATCCATCCCAACCAACACAAAGTATACCTCCTACCTGAAACTGTCACTGCTTTTTAATTTAGGCTGGCTTACTGCAAGTTCAGTAGTTGATGATCCTGTTTGGTTTAAATTTTTCTCTAAAGACATAGTCTGAGAGCACAATCTTAGTATCAGAAACCTTGACTTCAGTGGGGCTCCACTTTTTGATGTCAATTTAATGCCAGTATATTTTATGTTGTAGAAGCAGTAATTTATGAGTTATCCTTAACATTTGATCTAGTGTCTCTTAGTCACAGGCATGAAGGGCTCACCACAATTCTACATTCTAGATGAAACACACTGAAGTAAGAACATGAAATCAAACCATGTCTTTGTTTAAGATTAATAGTAATTTAGGTTGTTTTGTAGAAAAATAAGGAAATAGAGAAAAATAAGACTCAAAACTCAATAAGTTTTGTTAGGGTTACCAAAGACATTTCTGTTCCATTTCATTTATAGTTTGTAAAGAAAAAAAAAAATCAATGATCCTATCTTCTTTCCCTTCAACATCTGAAATTGGGTCTCTTATTTTAAAAGCCAGGGTATGTGGTTTCTCTGATTAGTACGTGTCCTTTGGAGGCCTCCAAAGAGAGACTATTCATGTTCTGTGAATTAGCAGCACTGAAATATTTTACCAATATATGAGTAAACAAAAGCATATCAGCAGTTAAGCACATTTTATGAGCTGAGTGAAACAGAATATTCATAAGTGGAATGGAAATGACAATGGAATAAAGGACAAGCCTGGGAGTTTCATGTCTCTCAGAATAGAGAGATAGCCCACGAAGACATTAACACTCCCAAACCATTCTGATAATAAGAAGGAGAATTCTCTGGACCTGATATCATTTAGATGGCCTAAGAAAGAATTCTCCTTGTATCTAGGCTGCTAAATTTAATTTATCTGAGCAAAATAGGTGAGTTGATTTCTCTTTTGTTTGCTATTTTTTTTTTCAATTGAAGCTTTTGTTTATCAGGCTTTCTCATTTTCATGGTTAGAATACAGTTAAATTCTACAGACAGATGGGTTTTAGCCATGCTAATTACCATGGTGATCAATTAACTCAGCTGCTGTTTAGAATAGAGAAAGCTACATAAACAACCTGGAAATTTTGTCTTTTATAAGACAGTTGTAGAAACATCACCTATCATGCATATAATTCATAAAATATCAAAATGACCATGTTGTTGTGGTACAATGGGCTTCTTTATTTATTTGAGATCCTTCCAATATACCTCTCTTCTATGAGGAAACATACATCCATTCTATCTGACCCAAAGTGTCACAATAAATGAAGTGACCTGTCACATTACTGGCTTTTGTGGTGGCATGGCTGGTGGCTGGAGGCCTCTTCAGACCCTTCCTGTTTGGACTGCGTGCTAATACTCTGTGCCCTGGGGTTAGATGTCTCATGCGTCAGAAGTGAATATATGTAGACAATGCAAAAACTGGTTACTTTCAGAATGTTTTGCCCTGTATTATCCATATATGTGTAGTGTTATCAACACCTTTTTAAAAAACAAAGTATTATATTCACTAATTATACACTCACACTGAAAGCACTTACAAGGACATTTGGAAATTCCTGATGCAGCCTCTACACATTTTCTAATAAAATATCTCCACAGACTAGACAGTAACAATCTAAGACTGATAGGCAAGGCAATGCCAACGTCCTGAAGGAATCTTCACTAACTCTAAAGCAGATGAAGGTGAACTGAGAACAAGACCTATGCAGATTTCAATCCAGGCACTGCATAGGCTTTTCCTCCTGATAAAGACTGTCTCTTAGCTTAACCAGCCAGGCTCTGTACAGAAACAAACATGGATATTCATTCTGTTTGTCTGTGTGGGTGCCTGTGTGAATGCTAGGTTTCAGGGAGAAGGCTAGAATATTATTCCTTCCCTGTACCGACCCTACTATTCTACTGCATCCATTTGATAATAGCATCTACAAGGAAACAAAATGAACAGTAAAATGTATGTGTGTAAGAGGAGAAAGGAGTCAAGTGTATGGCATGACACATCAAGGAAAGGATTGTTCCTCTAAACCCAGGGGGTAAAATTTAACTATGGCTGTGACCAAATCATACTTCCAGGTTGAACTCAGTAGCACTTTCACCAGTGAGCTTTCTGCATAGTCCTACTCACTCCCTGCACCCCTCACCCAAACAAGTAACCTCTATCCAAGCACAGCATTTTATTTATACATCTATCACGACTTTTACTAATTTCTGTTACATAAAATGATTCAAAGTGCTTGAGTCTTATCTGGCCTAGTAGATATCTTGTTCTTTGGAGGAAAGTGACTCCTATTCATCTTTCTGTCCTCAAAGCCCCTACTAGTCCACTGATTTGCTCATAGGAAGTGGTCATTAAATATTTACTACGAGAAATTATTAACATGTTTCTGAGCTAATCTCCAAGTGGCAGAAAACTGAACTAGTTAAACAAATCTATAACTTTCCAAATACAGATTTTTTTATAACTAATTGGACCAAGCCAAGATACTTCCACTGGTTTCTCACTAGGACTAAGTATACAGGAAGGACAAAGCAGAAAAGTATAGAATCCACAAGTAAATTATTGATAGAACTATTAAAGTGTATTTGAACTTATAAATAGATCCCACTGGCATTTCTAAACTATCGTGACAGTGTTTTTGAGATGAGCTCATTACAAGTTACTATAAACGAGTAAACGATAAAAAGTGGTTTGAATAATTTTCCTCAGTCACAGCTGAATTCAAAACATAAGGCCCTATTATCATTTCTGCTACTATTTTGTGTTATATGGCTACTCTCACAGCAGGAATAGGAAAATAAATACATTCCTTTTCTAAGGTACACTGAAAGTTAAGAAAAGTAATTATCAACCCACAAAGTTATAAATTGTTTTTATCCTGCTTTTAATTTGTTACACTAAATTTATTTAATCTATAAATGTTTCCCTCACAAATTATAAGTAATCTTTAAACCTTCAATAAACAAGGTGGGCATCCCATAGATCAGAATATTTTTTTATATTCTTATATTCTTTTATATTCTTAAGACATTTTATATTCTTAAGACAAAGTACAAAATCATAGTAGCAAACTTTCTTTAAAATGAAAATACACATACATGTATATTTAGACATGGAAAGTATATATATATATTGAAACACTAAAAGTTATCAAGAGATTATATTACTTTCAATATGCAGTGTATACCTTAAAATACATCTCTTTTTATGATGTTGTTAAAATGATAATCTATAAAATAAAGTAATAAACAAAGGCACGATAAAAATACTCCCGCTGAAAAGTGACATCATCTTCATTGCATTCTCAAAGTAATTGAAAACATATCCTGAGTGTGTGCTTGCTCTTTCTCTCCACGCATGTGTGTGTGTGTGCACACGTGTGCAGGCATGTGTGGGTCTTCTGTTCATATTCTTTAGTTTCTTACAATAAAGAAAAAACACTAGCTGAGTTCCCAGCAGACTAATTTCTCAGGTCTCATGAGTTTCTTCAATTATGTATCTATTTATATATTTAAGAGGACTTATCATGGTCTTTAAGCTTCAAAAATGGGCAATACTAAACTTTTTTAATAGGGGAAACCTCCAAACAAACTAATAAAAAGCTTAAACTTCCATCAGAGCATTTTAACGTGTCTACTAAATGATTAACTACCTGAAGAAATAAATGTTATTCATTAGTGGCAGTTCTGGCACAATGTATTGTATTGCAAACAGAAAAACAGCGGGAAAGTTAGTTGTTTAACCTATGAATACAGTGGGAAACTTAGTTGTTCAGCCTATGAATATAGCTTTAAAAATTCTGTATCTTTCCCTAAATGGCATTGAAAATCTCAAGTGATGATTTAACTGTTTTAATAGGTCTCAATTACACTATATTTTTAAAGTAACACCAGGCATGTATTTAAAGGAAAGAGTCAAAATACAGCAAGCTAATATATTTGCTTAATGTGGTTTAATTATTGTATACACTACATAATGACATTCATGTAGCTATATTATTTTTTCAGATAAAGGACATTTGTTTTGCTCTGTAAAGCAAGAGATGGTACTTTAAACATCAGCTCACTGTACTAAGTGGAACCATTAATTACCTGGATTTTTGCTGCATTAAGTTTTTATAAAGAAGCAAGTTATAAAAGGTATTACTGTGAATTTACTTCAAAAAATAATTTTGGGGCTTCCCTGGTGGCGCAGTGGTTGAGAGTCCGCCTGCCGATGCAGGGGACACGGGTTCGTGCCCCGGTCCGGGAAGATCCCACATGTCGTGGAGCGCCTGGGCCCGTGAGCCATGGCCGCTGAGCCTGCGCGTCCGGAGCCTGTTGCTCCGGAACGGGAGAGGCCACAACAGTGAGAGGCCTGCGTACCGCAAAAATAAAAATAATTTTGGGGTTATTTACTTGGCCAGTATGAAATAAGTGTCATCTTTTCTATTTTATGGGTATTTAGGCTATACAATGAGAATTGATTTTCTGAGTGATAGCCCTGAGACCTTGCAGGTGTCTCACTTATCAAAGAAAGATTCAATTATGTTCCTACATTGTACTTACCAAGGAAGAAAAGTAAGAGTATATACTTCACAAAAACTCCTAAAGAAAAGTTGCAATAACCTTCAGTTACCCAGATTAGTACCCCTAGATTATTCAAACCTCCCATTTCCAAGTGGTCTGTACAATAAGGATTTAAGGTATAAGAACGTTTTACATTTAGGAGTATCTTTATATACTCCCAATGATCCCCCATTTATTACATAATTAAAAGAGGTTTTTAATTAAAATTTTGAGGTAAGAGAATTACACATATGGTATTTGAAGCACCAATAATACTGAGTAAAATGAAAAAAATCAAAGAATATACAAAATTAAGTACTAAACAGCCCCAGGAGGCTGTATTTATCTTTTCAGATTCCAGGCTTAAACCTCTGTTGCAAATTGCAACAGAGGTTTAAGATCTAGATGGTTGACTGGACCACAGAATCCGAAGGCTCCCTGCCAATCCTGACATCCTGTGATCTATGGAATGATGACAGTTCATTGGCCAGACCTTGAGTCTCTTTGCTTTCCACTGTGTGTTCTCAGTAAAGGGTAAAATAGTAAAAGGCACATAAATGAAAAATGCCACCAAAAGTAAAGAATTACAACAAGATAATAAAACATACTGCATAAAACTTAATTATGTTCAGTATGAAGGCAATGTGATGTGAATGTGTGATGTGAATCCTGAATATTTGATGTGAATCCTGAATACCTGCTTTGCCAAAAAATAATCTTATTCTACAAAAATAATTTTATTCACTGCTTAAAAAGACAAAAACCCTAGTATTATCTCCTTAACTTATTAAGATTTTAAGCAACATTGTCTGAAGCTGGTTGGGGTAGGGGGAAAGGAACGTGGAACGTAAGCCCTACCAACTTCTCATCTGCTCCTTAGCAGAGTAATTTGCATATGAACATGTCTCACCTTATAGTTGTTCCCAAACTCAGAGGAAACCACTACTGATCTCTGATGAGGACACTAAGAACCACAGAAGAAATTTATTAACTTAATATCGTTGGGCCAAAGGGCCATCCATCTCTATAAATAATGAAAGATAGTTGTAAATAATTCATAATTTTCTACAAGAATATTATGATGCTAGTTTTTTTCCCCTAAATTTTTATAAAATCCTCCTTATCATGAAGTGCTGCCTTTCCTGTTAAAGGCTCTAAGTCAGGCAGTCTTCTTCTCAGCCTTGTCCTCCACCCCAGCCCACCCCTACATGACTGACTTGTCATCTTTCTAAGTCCAACTCTTTCAGGAAGCCTTCCCTGCCCAACAGCCCTCTCCATATTCTGCATTTGTTCTGCATATATTATTAATTTCTCCCACATTCTGCCAGATTCTATGGTACTTTTTTAAACCCCCAATTTGTGTGTGTGTGTGTGTGTGTGTCCTCTATTTTAGACTGCGCTCCTTTAAGAACACAGCCTGTATTTAACATTATCATGTGCATCCCTGAAGCTTTGCACATGCTTCACACACAGTAGGCATTCAGTCAACATTCCAAACATAAATGAATATGAGTATGAAACATTAGGATAATTAGAGCAATGAGTGAAATATAATCCTCCACCTGAGACAAACACATGAGAAACAGGGACACCTCCCCCCGCCCCAGTTCTTTAGACTGATGCAACATCTTTCTCTAAGTAATAGTGCAGGTCTTCTGACAAGACTTGAAACAAGGAGAGGGGATGAGGCAGAGGATATTGACTACCTTTTGGTTCATAAGAAAATATACTTGGGAAGACCAAGCTAGGAAAGCATGACCTCTTTACAGGGCAAAACACATTGTGAAATCTAAAGAAAAAGAACTGGCACTCAAGGATTTTCTAGACGATTTCCTTTTGCCCTGAGGCACCACATTACCCTTGCCTTTGCGCCTCCACTCTGGTATGGGGCAGGGCTGTGCCCTAGGGTCAGCGAGTGAGGCAAATCTGGCCTCCAGTGTGGCATTCCCCATGCATTTTACTACAGAATAGATGTCAGATTGGTCTCCTCAAGGTTCCTCTCACTCATCCATTCAAGGTAATGGCCTATTTCTAACCAGTCTCCTATTTTAGAGACCCTCTGTGTTTTCCATACAATTCTGCTCCCCAGATCCAATGGGTAAACATATCCTGTCCATTCTACTTATGAAACACTTTAATTCTCCACTGCCTCTTACATTTTCGTATTCTAGCAAGAGCCCCCTCTTTGAGCCACTGAGAAAGCCTCTACCTGACCCTCCTGCCAAAACGTATGTCTTCCATTTGTTGTGAGAAACCTCTTCCTTAAATCAATTAAATAAAACAAATAAACATCGCAAAGACCTGCTTCAAATCTCTTCCATTTCCTTTCTTTTCTCTTTTTTCTCTCCCTCTGGGGGGGAAGGGTGGGGAGGGGAGGATTCTTGCTTATTGATAATATTTAAACTCCTTGGGCCCATATGTGACTCCTTATAACTTGGCTCCAATGAATTTTTTCCAGCTTCATGTCCTGCCATTCGAATTCATGTACAGATTTATCCTATTAAGACGTTTAATGTCTCACATTTCTCTGGAAATAACAGGCCTTGTAATGAATTCTTGCTTTATACATAAAATTCTTTTTGTCTCGAGTGACTCTCACCACTTTCCACATGGGAAATGCTCATCCTTCAACATCCACTTGTCTCCTCTCTCTAAAGACATCCCTCAGCATGCTGAACACGTCTGCAAAGTACTTACCTCCGGTATTGTGATTTACCCATTTACCATCAATCTATCCCTAGAATGTGAGACCCTCAAGGGAACGCACCAAGTCTGATGTATCTTTTTTTTATACCAAGCACATAGCCTGATACTTCCCATGTAGGAAACAAGCACTCACTGTTTGGGGGATAACTAAAAGTACATAGAATACAATTCTCAAAGAACAAAATGTTAATATGTTGTTTAGGAAAAGCTGAAACAATCTTTTTCAGACCATGGGTTAAATAGGTTTTGAAGGGCTAGCCTTGGAACCAAATGGACTCCAGTGACTTTGTTTCTATGGGAACAGGCATTCTAAGTTCCAAGCAGCACACATACAAATGGGCTTCAGAACACACGTGTCCCCTCAAGGTTCCACGAGGCCAAGCAGCAGGCACTAAGGCTGGCGAGCGGCCACCCAGACTGGTGAGTGGCTGCACCTCCTTGAGAGGTGAATGAACCTAAACAAGACACCGAGTCGTGAGGTGCAGCTGAGCCATCTACAGAGACCAGCTCCATTCAGCCAGTGAGCAACCCGATACCCTCTGCCCAGCTGGCCTTCCCGGGCCCATGCCATGCTGCTCACTGTCTACTGTGTGCGGAGGGACCTCTCCGAGGCCACCTTCTCCCTCCAGGTCAGCCCTGACTTTGAGCTCCACAACTTCCGTGTCCTCTGTGAGCTTGAGTCTGGCATCCCCGCCGAGGAGATCCAGATTGTCTACATGGAGCGACTCCTTGCCTACGACCACTGTTCGTTGGGCTCCTATGGCCTCAAAGACGGCGACATGGTCGTTTTACTCCAGAAGGAGAACGTGGGGCCCCGGCCTCTGGGCCAGACATCCAGCCTGCCTCAGAGCGATTTCACCGGGACAGCCGTGCCTGGGACATCCAGCTCCCGGCAGCACCACCAGCACCAGCGGGCACAGTCGGCCCAGCAGTCCCGCGGCCTGGACTCTGGAAAGAAGATGACCTCTGCTCAAGGGCTGGACAGCCCCACCCTGATCCGAAACATGGTGCTTTCCAACCCCCATGATCTGTCCCTGCTGGAGGAATGCAATCCTGCCTTGGCCAAAGCCCTGCTCAGTAGAAACCTGGAGACCTTTTCTCAGGTCCTGATGGAGCAGCAAAGGGAAAGGTCCCTGAGAGAGCAAGAGATACTTAGCCTCTATTCTGCCGACCCGTTTGATTTGGAAGCTCAGGCCAAAATAGAGGAAGAGATCCAGCAGCAGAACATTGAGGAGAACATGAATATAGCGATGGAAGAGGTTCCAGAGAGTTTTGGACAAGTGGCCATGCTCTACATCAACTGCAAAGTGAATGGACATCCTTTGAAGGCTTTTGTTGACTCAGGTGCCCAAATGACCATTATGAGCCAAGCTTGTGCAAAGAGATGTAATATCATACGGCTGGTGGACCGACGATGGGCTGGGATTGCTAAAGGTGTGGGCACGCAGAGAATTATTGGCCGAGTTCATCTAGCTCAGATTCAAATCGAAGGTGATTTCTTACAATGCTCTTTCTCTATACTTGAAGAGCAGCCCATGGATATGCTTCTAGGGCTAGATATGCTCAAGAGACATCAATGTTCCATTGACCTGAAGAAAAACGTGCTGGTGATTGGCACAACTGGCACACAGACTTACTTTCTTCCTGAGGGAGAGTTACCTCCATGTGCTAAGTTGGTAAGTGAAACTGGGCAAGACGAGTCTTCAGACAAGGAAATAGCAGATACTATTAAACATTCAGTCATGGATTCAGGACGAAAAAAGCATTGAAACAGGCTATAAATATGCCATCACCTGAGGGAGTCTCAGGTCTCAGGAAATTATAAGACATGAGCTCATTGGCAATGTAATCATTAAAAACATCAGTAACCACTAAACCTGGCCTTGGGACTAAGTTCTCAGAGCTGTCACTACGTAAATTGTGATTACTTGATCTTGGCCCCTCCATTTCTCTTATCCAAAAATCACTGAACCTTATCCTAAGAAGGCTCTGGAGGCTCCAACTGATTTCCAGATAATACATAAAAGGAAAACCAGCCTCTTTAGAGACACTGCCCTATGAAACTATAGGATGGCTTGTCCAAACCTGTTGCTATTTTGCAGAATTCCCTGGAAAAAGCCATTGCTGCAGCTGCTACAATGCACCTATACAAAATTATTTTAAATCAGCACTAACAAGTGTTTATATTCAGAGAAATACATTTATTTTCACAGACTTTGTTTTCTTTAGGAAAGGTACTAGAAATGGTTGGTCAATTGTACTCTTGAGTTGATTAATATTTATAAATGTCTGTTTGGGGCAGCATTAGGGCCAATTTCCTCATGTTTTACATCTTTCCTTCCCCTGGACTCCTGTGGAGTCATGCTCACTGAAATCCATTCCTAAAGGCTGTTTCTGCCATATTTGAGATAGTGGATTTTTCTCCTAGGATGTCCTAAAATAATTTCCTCTTTCTTCTGCATTCAAAGAAACTCTGATTGTAAAACAAAGGCAATCAAATAGA
This sequence comes from Leucopleurus acutus, assembly GCF_964270905.1. Taxonomy (NCBI): domain Eukaryota; kingdom Metazoa; phylum Chordata; class Mammalia; order Artiodactyla; family Delphinidae; genus Leucopleurus; species Leucopleurus acutus. Next base: position 29,707,829 of record NC_139151.1, on the reverse strand, counting down.
CTTTTTTTTTTAATTATCATGCTTCTTGGGAACATGAAGTTTGGGAGCCTCATGGTTGTACTGCGGTAGGAGTGGAAGGTGGGGACAGACAGTGGTCTAGGTCCCCTAATCCTCTTTCTGGTCTGTTTTATATATTAAACTGTTATTACATAAATATTGTTTGAACAAAGTGTTTCACTTTAAAATAACGTTTGAAAATTTCTGAATGAGATCTCTAAGGCCTCATTCAGCTCTATGGTCCATTCTGACAAAGCTACTCTCCATTACTACTGATAGTGAGAAATAGAAGATTCCTGACGTAATTACAATCCACAGCTAAAACCCTAAGAGACAAGGTTCAGCTGCCTGAGGCCATCAGACTCAGAGAAAATGTTTCAGGGCAGTAATCCATCAGGACTAGTATTAGAATACAGGATTCAAAGTCAAATAATATATGTTCTGATTTTAGCTCTATATTAACTAGGCAAATCAGCTTACATATAGTACAACTCAATTTCTCGTCTATAAACTGTTTCAGAGGGGAGAGTCATTTTCAGCTACTAAGACTACATTATGAACGAGGATATCCTTTACGTTTCCCCAACAAGATCTAAAGCCACCCAAAGCCTTTCCAAAGGCTACAGAAAAAAAAAAAAAAAATCCTCCCCTGTAGGTCTCCCTTTCTTGGTCGGCTTCTAGGTATGACTAATCATCATTTTGTATAGAGTCTCCTCTCCCCTTCCAGACATCATCAGTTCGCCTCCCAGTATTCTTCTTCTTTATAGGTGTTCCTATGCTCATATCATTGCCTAAACCTTGTCTACATTTGTACCAGGGCTTACATCCAGTAGAGTTGCTAAAAATGACCAATAGATAGACTTCTTTTCTCCTTTTGTTTCTAATTAAGTACTAAAGACAAAAGTAATTGACGAAATGAAGGAAGAAATTCAGAGTAAAGCCAGGGATAAGCAGTTAAATGCCTGTGAAAGATGGGAACTGACCTGATAAATGCATGGATTCCTTCATGGATAAAAATTAGCAAACTCCTCAGTGTTTTCTGCTGAACTGAGCTTTCAGGTCCATTTATACAAAAAACATATCTCATATGCATATGTCACACGGGGTTGCTCAACATAAAGTTTCAGTATATGGTGTATCAGGATTTCTAACCCATAAAAGCCAATCAAAAATCACCAAATTTTTAAACTAAAAAGACAGTGTGCATGATATCAAATCCCACCACACTCACTCACCCTTCTCAGAGAAACATCACTTCTAATGTAGCTATGATGTTTCAGGACCAGACTTAGGTATAATTCTTTGTTTCTTATTTTGAGTTGAACTCTATTATTCCATAACTTCCAAAATGTTGGTCTTCATTCTTCCTTTTTTCAAGTACACACATACTTTCTCTGGCACACAACAATCCTTTTAATATATGAAATCAATGTCATCTGAAGTAAGTCTCTTTTGTAGGCTTTCACCAGATTCTATAACTGCTCCTCATTGGAGAAGTTTGGACTCACCTAAAAATTTCTGTCATGTTCCTTTGGATATATTCCAGCTTCTAAATATATTACTTGAGTAGATGGATTGGTAAATAAAAATACTTCTATTGAATTGAAAAGCAGTGATCTCAAAGAAAAATCAATAAACAGAGTGAATTAATTAAGCAATGTCCTTGCTGATTAATTTTTTTAAGATCATTGTTTTTCAAATCAGAAAGTATTTTGAAAATTAGTTGTATGGATTTAAAGTCTTAACTCAGTCCTGTGTACACCTGAATAGATCTTAATCAATTAACTTTTAAATGGATTAGTTTTAGTAAAAGGCAGCATCTTTTGCATGTCTCCTATGTAAATCAGGTACTATGTAAAATATTTTACATATACTACTATCATTAGTCTTCAGAATAGACCTTCAAAAGAGTTATCCTTTGACTGTATTTTACAGATAAGAAATTCAAGGCTCAGAACTATTATGAAACATTCAAATATCCAAAGCTTACTGTTTTTTAAACTTTTTTTGACAACAATCTGCATTTTAAATTGTGACCAAGTTTTACATCACACACACACAGGCAAAAGCACACAAACATCTGTCTTTGAAACAAAAAGATTCTTGAAGTAATATGAAATGTTTTATCCTTTCCTAGCCTATTTCTTTAAAATGTTATATTTTATTATTTAAAAAATATTTTAGACATGCCCCACTAACTGTACCCAAGGTCTCCTGATCCACAATTTGAAAGGCCCTGACTTCCCAGATTGCCTGATTCAAGTCTTTCTAATTTCAAATGGCACGCTCTTTCTAATATGTAACCTTCTTGACATGACCCATTTTAATTCTAGATACTGGCACAAAACTGTTTCAAAGTTTCATTTTATGAAGACTACCAAAACACTACCAGTAAAAATGGAAACAGAGCAGCAGTAATCAGAATACACTCAGCAATTATTTATTGATCATCCATGAAACATGCACTGAGCCAGGTTTTTATAAGCATGAAAATGAATAAGGTACAGTTCTAGACCTCAAGGTGATTACAGCTTTGTGTAGAGGTAGGAGACAGTCTTGTGATCAGCTAAGAACAAACAAGGTAGACATGTAATCAGTACTATGTTAGTGCAAATGAAGGCATAAATTTTAACTGGGGAGTTATTTTTTAAATACATAAGCAAGCCAGTAAAATGTACTTTCAATATGTCTAAAATGACCATCACTGATGCTAGAATAAACAAACAATGAACCATATTCTCCTCCTAAAGTTCAGGTTGCTAATATACAACTTACAAGTATCTACTCTTGGGAATTTACTACCTGAAAAATGATGAACAGTTCTTCATTTTCTTTCTTCCCTTAGAAATCATGATAAAGTAGACCACATGATGAAATAGACATAACTTGTTTAAAATAACAAGCCATTTTAAAATTCCATCAAGACTTTGCTTTCACCAACGCCCACTGAAATACCCATCTTACTTAAAAGAAAATCACTTTGTTAATAAGCATGCATTTGAAGATTAAAGCAATGCATTCTGCCACAGTTAAACTGGAAGACTGATAATATTTGAGATTAGTAGAGCATATATATAATCCTAACTTCTTTCTTAAACTACCAGGTCATAAAATTTCTCTTGCTTCTAGAATAAAATCCACTCCCCCAAGAGAAAAAGGCAAATGGATATCTGAATGTATGACTTCATCTTCACTGCGGGTATTAAATGTTGCCTTTTTTAAGAAAACGTTGTACTTCTTTCAGACAGTCATTTGCTGACATCCAACACTCCATAAAGAAACACTTCAGTAGGGCTTCCCTGGTGGCGCAGTGGTTGAGAGTCCGTCTGCCGATACAGGGGACGCGAGTTCGTGCCCTGGTCCGGGAGGATCCCACATGTCGTGGAGCGGCTGGGCCCGTGAGCCATGGCCGCTGAGCCTGTGCGTCCAGAGCCTGTGCTCCGCGACGGGAGAGGCCACAACAGTGAGAGGCCCACGTACCGCAAAAAAAAAAAAAAAAAAAAAGAAACACTTGAATGAATAATGAGAGTCATCTGGGATTCACACCAGGAAACTGCTGATGAAGATATTAATCAACCCTAACATTTATAGTTATTCTCTGAGATAAACAAGAGCCTGGAAGACCAAAGAAGAGGAACAAAGGTAAAGAGAAGTAAAGGAGGAAAAGGGGAACCCCCCACCACCACACACAGAAATCTGAGTTGCTTTTAACTAATTATCTCTTGGTTTAAGTACAGTTTCATAAAGTAGGTAGGGACTGGGCTGAGATCGAGGATTGGCTACATTTCCATAATACTTCATCCACCATTGGCAAGTTATCTAAAAATGAAAATATTTTCACTTTAGAGCCTGAGTCAAACTTGCTTTTGAACCCCAGCTTATTTGCATATGTGGATCCATCCTTTAGAATCTCAGAACTTCTAAGGGTCTGTTATCAGAAAAATGGGGTTCAAGGTCCTGCTGCCCTCTGTATACTTAACAGGCAATCCTATGGAGATGGGCACACCTGGGGCTGTTTTGTCTCTTGTTACTGCACTGAATGTTTTGATGATTGCTGATCCTTCTTCCTTATCCCCCTCCTCCTCCTCCTCCTTTGGAGAAAGACTTTTATGAATCCAGCTTTTCTATATTCTAATGAGTAAGGTTTATTTTCAAAACATCATTAGAGATCCTAGAGGGGAAGATGGCAGAAGAGTAAGATGCAGAGATCACCTTCCTCCCCACAGATACACCATGAATACATCTACACGTGGAACAACTCCTACAGAACACCTACTGAACGCTAGCAGAAGACCTCAGACCTCCCAAAAGGCAAGAAAGTCCCCACGTACCTGGGTAGGGCAAAAGAAAAAAGAAAAAACAGAGACAAAAGGTTAGGGACGGGACCTGCACCAGTGGGAGGGAGCTGTCAAGGAGGAAAGCTTTCCACACACTAGGAAGCCCCTTCGCGGGCGGAGACTGCGGGTGGAGGAGGGGGAAAGCTTCGAAGCCGCGGAGGAGAACACAGCAACAGGTGTGCGCAGGGCAAAGTGGAGAGATTCCCGCACAGAGGATCGGTGCCGAGAGGCTTGTCTGCTCACCCGCCGGGGCGGGCAGGGCTGGGAGCTGAGGCTTCGGCTTCGGTCAGATCGCAGGGAGAGGACTGGGGTTGGCGGCGTGAACACAGCCTGCAGGGGATTAGTGCACCACGGCTAGGCGGGAGGCAGTCCGGGGAAAAGTCTGGACCTGCCAAAGAGGGAAGAGACTTTTTTTTCCCTTTTTGTTTCCTGGTGCGCGAGGAGAGGGGATTAACAGCGCTGCTTAAAGGAGCTCCAGAGACTGGCGCGAGCCGCGGCTAAAAGCGCGGACCCCAGAGACAGGTATGAGACGCTAAGGCTGCTGCTGCCGCCACCACCAAGAAGCCTGTGTGTGAGTACAGGTCACTATCCACACCTCCCTTCCGGGGAGGCTGTGCAGCCCGCCACTGCCAGGGTCCCGGGATCCAAGGACAACTTCCCCGGGAGAACGCACAGCGCGCCTCAGGCTGGTGCAACGTCACGCAGGCTCGCCCGGCACTCCGTACCCCTCCGGCCGCCCCGCCTGAGTGAGCCAGAGGCCCCGAAGAAGCTGCTCCTTTAACCCCGTCCTGTCTGAGCGAAGAACAGACGCCCTCCGGCGACCTACATGCAGAGGCGGGGCCAAATCCAAAGCTGAGCCCCTGGAGCTGTGAGAACAAAGAAGAGAAAGGGAAATCCCTCCCAGCAGCCTCAGAAGCAGCGGATTAAAGCTCTACAATTAACTTGATGTATCCTGCATCTGTGGAATACATGAATAGACAAAGAATCATCCCAAATTAAGGAGGTGGACTTTGAGAGCAAGATTTATGATTTTTTCCCCTTTTTCTCTTTTTGTGAGTGTGTATGTGTATGCTTCTGTGTGAGATTTTGTCTGTATAGCTTTGCTTTCACCATTTGTCCTAGGGTTCTATCCATCCGTTTTTTTTGTTTGTTTTCTTTAAAATTGTTTTTTCTTAAAAATTATTTTTATTTTAATATATTTATTTTATTTTATCTTACTTTATTTTATTTTATCTTCTTTCTTTCTTTCCTTCCTTCCTTCCTTCCCTCCCTCCCTCCCCCTTCTCCTCCTCCCTCCCTCCCTTCTTCCTTCCTTCCTTCTTTCCTTCCTTCCTTCCTTCCTTCCTTCCTTCCTTCCTTCCTTTCTTTCTTTCTTTCTTTCTTTCTTTCTTTCTTTCTTTCTTTCTTTCTTTCTTTCTTTCTTTCTTTCTTTCTACTTTTGCTCCCTTTTATTCTGAGCCGTGTGGATGAAAGCCTCTTCGTGCTGCAGCCAGGAGTCAGTGCTGTGCCTCTGAGGTGGGAGAGCCAACTTCAGGACACTGGTCCACAAGAGACCTCCCAGCTCCACATAATATCAAACAGCGAAAATCTGCCAGAGATCTCCATCTCAACACCAGCACCCAGCTTCACTCAACGACCAGCAAGCTACAGTGCTGGACACCCTATGCCAAACAACTAGCAAGACAGGAACACAAACCCACCCATTAGAAGAGAGGCAGTCTAAAATCATAATAAGTCCACAGACACCCCAGAACACACCACCAGACATGGACCTGCCCACCAGAAAGACAAGATCCAGCCTCATCCACCAGAACACAGGGACTAGTCCCCTCCACCAGGAAGCCTACACAACCCACTGAACCAACTTTAGCCACTGGGGACAGACACCAAAAACAATGGAAACTACGAACCTACAGCCTGCAAAAAGGAGACCCCAAATACAGTAAGATAAGCAAAATGAGAAGACAGAAAAACACAGCAGACGAAAGAGCAAGATAAAAACCAACCAGACCTAACAAATGAAGAGGAAATAGGCAGTCTACCTGAAAAAGAGTTCAGAATAATGATAGTAAAGATGATCCAAAATCTTGGAAATACAATAGACAAAATGCAAGAAACATTTAACAAGGACCTAAAAGAACTAAAAATGAAACAAGCAATGATGAACAACACAATAAATTAAATGAAAAATACTCTGGATGGGATCAATAGGAGAATAACTGAGGCAAAAGAACGGATAAGTGACCTGGAAGATAAAATAGTGGAAATAACTACTGCAGAGCAGAATAAAGGAAAAAGAATGAAAAGAACTGAGGATGGTCTCAGAGACCTCTGGGACAACATTAAATGTACCAACATTTGAATTATAGGGGTTCCAGAAGAAGAAGAGAAAAAGAAAGGGACTGAGAAAATATTTGAAGAGATTATAGTTGAAAACTTCCCTAATATGGAAAGGAAATAGTTAATCAAGTCCAGGAAGCAGAGAGAGTCCCATACAGGATAAATCCAAGGAGAAATACGCCAAGACACATATTAAGCAAACTGTCAAAAATTAAATACAAAGAAAACATATTAAAAGCAGCAAGGGAAAAACAACAAATAACACACAAGGGAATCCCCATAAGGTTAACAGCTGATCTTTCAGCAGAAACTCTGCAAGCCAGAAGGGACTGGCAGGACATATTTAAAGTGACGAAGGAGAAAAACCAGCAGCCTAGATTACTATACCCAGCAAGGATCTCATTCAGATTTGATGGAGAAATTAAAACATTTACGGACAAGCAAAAGCTGAGAGAGTTCAGCACCACCAAACCAGCTCTGAAACAAATGCTAAAGGAACTTCTCTAGGCAAGGAACACAAGAGAAGGAAAAGATCAACAATAATGAACCCAAAACAATTAAGAAAATGGGAATAAGAACATACATATTGATAATTGCCTTAAATGCAAATGGACTAAATGCTCCCACCAAAAGACACAGATTGGCTGAATAGATACAAAAACAAGACCCATATATATGCTGTCTACAACAGACCCACTTCAGACCTAGAGACACATACAGACTGAAAGTAAGGGGATGGAAAAAGATATTCCATGCAAATGGAAACCAAAAGAAAGCTGGAGTAGCAATTCTCATATCAGACAACATAGACTTTAAAATAAAGACTATTAGAAGAGACAAAGAAGGACACTACATAATGATCAAGGAATTGATCCAAGAAGAGGATATAACAATTGTAAATATTTATGCACCCAACATAGGAGCACCTCAATACATAAGGCAAATACTAACAGCCATAAAAGGGGAAATCGACAGCAACACAATCATAGTAGGGGACTTTAACACCCCACTTTCACCAATGGACAGATCATCCAAAATGAAAATAAGTAAGGAAAGACAGCTTTAAATGATACATTAAACAAAATGGATTTAATTGATATTTATAGGATATTCCATCCAAAAAGAACAGAATACACATTTTTCTCAAGTGCTAATGGAACATTCTCCAGGATAGATCATATCTTGGGTCACAAATCAAGCCTTGGTAAATTTAACAAAATTGAAATTGTATCAAGTATCTTTTCCGACCGCAACGCTATGAGACTAGATATCAAATACAGGAAAAGATCTGTAAAAAATACAAACACATGCAGGCTAAACAATACACTACTTAATAACGAAGTGATCACTGAAGAAATCAAAGAGGAAATAAAAAAATACCTAGAAACAAATGACAATAGAGACACAATGACCCAAAACCTATGCAATGCAGCAAAAGCAGTTCTAAGAGGGAAATTTATAGCAATACAATCCTACCTTAAGAAACAGGAGGGCTTCCCTGGTGGCGCAGCAGTTGAGAGTCCGCCTGCCGATGCAGGGGACACGGGTTCATGCCCCGGTCCGGGAGGATCCCATATGCCGTGGAGCAGCTGGGCCCGTGAGCCATGGCCGCTGAGCCTGTGTGTCCGGAGCCTGTGCTCCACAACGGGAGAGGCCACAACAGTGAGAGGCCCGCATACCAAAAAAAAAAAAAAAGAAACAGGAAACATCTCGAGAAAATAACCTAACCTTACACCTAAATCAATTAGAGAAAGAAGAAAAACAACCCAAAGTTAGCAGAAGGAAAGAAATCATAAAGATCAGATCAGAAATAAATGAAAAAGAAATGAAGGAAATAATAGCAAAGATCAATAAAACTAAAAGCTGGTTCTTTGAGAAGATAAACAAAATTGATAAACCATTAGCCAGGCTTATCAAGAAAAAAATGGAGAAGACTCAGTTCATCAGAATTAGAAAACAAAAAGGAGAAGTAACAACTGACACTGCAGAAATACAAAGGATCATGAGCGATTACTACAAGTAACTCTATGCCAATAAAATGGACAACATGGAAGAAATGGACAAATTCTTAGGAATGCACAACCTGCCAAGACTGAACCAGGAAGATATAGAAAATATGAACAGACCAATCACAAGCACTGAAATTGAAACTGTGATTAAAAATCTTCCAACAAACAAAAGCCCAGGAACAGATGGCTTCACAGGTGAATTCTATCAAACATTTAGAGAAGAGCTAACACCTATCCTTCTCAAACTCTTCCAAAATATAGCAGAGGGCAGAACACTCCCAAACTCCTTCTACGAGGCCACCATCACCTTGATACCAAAACCAGACAAGGATGTCACAAAGAAAGAAAATTACAGGCCAATATCACTGATGAACATAGATGCAAAACTCCTCAACAAAATACTAGCAAACAGAATCCAACAGCACATTAAACGGATCATACGCCATGATCAAGTGTGGTTTATTCCAGGAATGCAAGGACTCTTCAATATACACAAATCAATCAACGTGATACACTGTATTAAGAAACTGAAGGAGAAAAAACATATGATCATCTCAATAGATGCAGAGAAAGCTTTCGACAAAATTCAACACCCATTTATGACAAAAACCCTGCAGAAAGTAGGCATACAGGGAAGTTTCCTCAACATAATAAAGGCCATATATGATAAACCCACAGCCAACATCGTCCTCAATGGTGAAACACTGAAAGCATTTCCACTAAGATCAGGAACAAGACAAGTTTGCCCACTCTCACCACTCTTATGCAACATAGTTTTGGAAGTTTTAGCCACAGCAATCAGAGAAGAAAAGGAAATAAAAGGAATCCAAATCGGAAAAGAAGAAGTAAAGCTGTCACTGTTTGCAGATGACATGATACTATACATAGAGAATCCTAAAGATGCTACCGGAAAACTACTAGAGCTAATCAATGAATTTGGTAAAGTAGCAGGATACAAAATTAATGCACAGAAATCTCTGGCATTCCTATACACTAATGATGAAAAATCTGAAAGTGAAATCAAGAAAACACTCCCATTTACCATTGCAACAAAAAGAATAAAATACCTAGGAATAAACCTACCTAGGGAGACAAAAGACCTGTATGCAAAAAACTATAAGACACTGATGAAAGAAATTAAAGGTGATACAAATAGATGGAGAGGTATACCATGTTCTTGGATTGGAAGAATCAACACTATGAAAATGACTCTACTACCCAAAGCAATCTACAGATTCAATGCAATCCCTATCAAACTGCCAATGGCATTTTTCACAGAACTAGAACAAAAAATTTCACAATTTGTATGGAAACACAAAAGACCCCGAATAGCCAAAGCTATCTTGAGAACGAAAAACGGGGCTGGAGGAATCAGGCTCCCAGACTTCAGACTATACTACAAAGCTACAGTAATCAAGACGGTATGGTACTGGCACAAAAACCGAAATATAGATCAATGGAACAGGATAGAAAGCCCAGAGATAAACCCATGCACATATGGACACCTTATCTTTGATAAAGGTGGCAGTAATGTACAATGGAGAAAGGACAGCCTCTTCAATAAGTTGTGCTGGGAAAACTGGACAGGTACATGTAAAAGTATGAGATTAGATCACTCCCTAACACCATACACAAAAATAAGCTCAAAATGGATTAAAGACCTAAATGTAAGGCCAGAAATTATCAAACTCTTAGAGGAAAACATAGGAAGAACACTCGATGACATAAATCACAGCAAGATCCTTTTTGACCCACCTTCTAGAGAAATGGAAATAAAAACAAAAATAAACAAATGGGACCTAATGAAACTTCAAAGCTTTTGCACAGCAAAGGAAACCATAAACAAGACCAAAAGGCAACCCTCAGAATGGGAGAAAATATTTGCAAATGAAGCAACTGGCCAAGGATTAATCTCTAAAATTTATAAGCCGCTCATCCAGCTCAATAACAAAAAAACAAATAACCCAGTCCAAAAATGGGCAGAAGACCTAAATAGACATTTCTCCAAAAAAGATATACAGATTGCCAACAAACACATGAAAGAATGCTCAACATCATTAATCATTAGAGAAATGCAAATCAAAACTACAATGAGGTATCATCTCACAACGGTCAGAATGGCCATCATCAAAAAATCTAGAAACAATAAAATGCTGGAGAGGGTGTGGACAAAAGGGAACACTCTTGCACTACTGGTGGGAATGTGAATTGGTACAGCCACTATGGAGAACAGTATGGAGGTTCCTTAAAAAACTACAAATAGTACTACCATATGAGCCAGCAATGCAACTGCTGGGCATATACCCTGAGAAAACCATAATTCAAAAAGAGTCATGTACCAAAATATTCATTGTAGCTCTATTTACAATAGCCCAGTGATTGAAACAACCTAAGTGTCTATCATCAGATGAATGGATAAAGAAGATGTGGCACATATATACAATGGAATATTACTCAGCCATACAAAGAAACGAATTTGAGCTATTTGTAATGAGGTGGATGGACCTAGAGTCTGTCATACAGAGTGAAGTAAGTTAGAAAGAGATAGACAAATACCGTATGCTAACACATATATATGGAATTTAAGAAAAAAAAAATGTCATGAAGAACCTAGGGGTAAGACAGCAATAAAGACACAGACCTACTAGAGAATGGACTTGAGAAAATTGCGAGGGGTAAGGGTAAGCTGTGACAAAGCGAGAGAGTGGCATGGACATATATACACTACCAAACGTAAGGTAGATAGCTAGTGGGAAGTAGCCCCATAGCACTGGGAGATCAGCTCGGTGTTTTGTTACCACCTAGAGGGGTGGGATAGGGAGGGTGGGAGGGATGGAGAGGCAAGAAGGAAGAGATATGGGAACATATGTATAACTGATTCACTTTGTTATAAAGCAGAAAGTAACACACCATTGTAAAGCAATTATACTCCAATAAAGATGAAAAATCACAAGGTAATTTCCTCCTATGTTAAAGTCCATAGGAGGTAACATGGATTGTGCTCCAGATTAGAGTGAAGTGTATGTTTTCGTATTGTTGACATATTGCTGCTGTGTCCAAATAAAATAGACGAGAACTACCAACACAAGCATATTCTAGGTAATATAATCACTTATATCCATCAAATTCTTACTCTACAACATCAATCACCACTCTAAAATCTTACTCTGACGGCACTTCATTTACAAGGACCCCTTGAGATGAAGAGAAAAATTAATTTAAAATTACATTAATTCACCTATTCTCCTTTCCACACTCATGTCATGTTTAGGGATTCAATTAGTTTATCGGCCAAAATGTATCAGTGTTTTGCATTCACTGATGTCACTAAAAATCCAATATACTTTTTCAAGAGTCTTGTCATTGACCTATGTCATTCAGAGAGACAAAGGAAATGTAAGTTATATTCTTAGCCTTTAAAAATTTAAAAGTCCAGTTAGAGGAACTAGAAAAAATACAAAGTAAATAATTCAGAAATAATATTTAATTCAGTGCTGAATCATGAAATACATTATACGAGTTCAGGGGAATGAACTCCTGCTTCCCATTTGAGATGCTAATTACAACAGGGCAGGACCTATTGGACAAAATTTTACTGAACACCTACTGTATGTCAGGCACCATTTTACAGGCTGTATTTCCTTTATGCAGGAAGAGTCTTATGTTGCTCAACTAGTACTCTGAGATGCAGCCAGGCATACAGGAGAATCTGTCACATCCTCAAAGATGAATCATTTAGGGTCCCTTTGAGATGACCCAACTAACACAACCACAGTTAGCATACAGCTGATTCTCAGGTTAAACTTGAAGGTGAAGTGTGTGGTCTGTTTCTGCCTTGACCCACAGTGGCACTGTGCTCTACTAGTTTCCTATTATGGGCTTAATCTTGGAGCATCGTTCAGCCACTGTACACAAATACTTCTCTCAAAAAGATTGGGGGCTTATACAATTGATGAACAACCAGCAACACAAGCAGAAGAAATTAACACCCAGAGATGAGTTAATTTGGTGGAACATTTGTCACATACTTAAACTCCAGGGAATAAAAGAACAGGGGATCTCATGGACAGTGAGATACCAACCAGAAGGCAATTAAATAAATGTTTGTGCATTTAGAAAACCTAGAATGGGGCCCAAAATTACTAACAAAAATCTAATAAGTGCTGGGATTATAACCTTGTTCATAATTATAGCTTTAATTTTTAGTATTTTATGTGAGGCAAACAGTATCTGCTTAATAAATACAGATTATTTGAATAAAAAAATAGGCAAAGTTCCATTGTTATTAATAAGCTGACACAGGGAAGTGTGGCTTTTAATTTAACTCATAACTCATTTAACTCATATAAAAACTTATATTAAAATACGTAAGGTAAAACTAAATCATATCTAGAGTGTAAGATTATCTTTGTATAATTAGAATAAATAGGTTTGGGTTAACTGCATGGCTAATATTTATATGCACAGATTTAAGTGTAAGTGATTCAAGAAACAAACCCTTAACATGCTTTTAATCTGGTAAAGTTGCCAATTGTTCCACACTGAGAGCAATTTAACTAGTACTTGCAGTAGCCAAATCACCCCAGTTTATCTGGGACTGTCTTCATTTTAAAACTGATAGCTCAGCATGCTGGCAACTCCCTCAGTCTCAGGTAAACCAGAAAAGTTGGTTATCCTATAAGTGTTGGAAGTAGAGTTTTCATTTCAAGCACATAAGCATGCTGTGGGCACCTCCAAACACGCTGCACTTTTAATAGGCCTGAATGACCAATGTTCCATGTTATCAATATATGTCCAAATGATCAAAGTAGAATTTCCTAATCTATTTTGTATAGGAGAAATAACCTAATTTAAACTCATGCATCAAATATTTCTGGACTGGAAAGTTAATCATTTAAAAATTATATGAAAATCACATTTTAAAAAGAAATGTTAAAAGAATTTAATGAAAAAAACTTATGATTTCTTTCTAACTGAAGTCCGTGAAACTTCTTCAATTTTCAATACTCCTTGCAACTAAAAAAATAAAATGAGTAGAAATTCACATCAGAATATGGAGGCATGAGATAATCAAAATAAATATTTAAATTATCTATGAATTTAGGTTATCCTGAAAAAGCACTGAAAGAACAAAACTAAACTACTTTTTACACTTAGAGTAAGGATAGTGATAGTCTAAATCTAAGTTTCAAAGTAAATCCAAGGTTTTGAGTTTTTAAGGGAATATTTGAACAAAGGAGCAGAAAAAACTTCAGAAAGAAACACAAATAAATAATGATGTTACCTTCATGTTTATTTTAAACTGTCAAGATGCAATGAACGGGATGTAAGGTAGGTCTGTACAATGGGGAGCAGTAAAAGACAAGCAAGTTTTTGATAAAGAGTTGTGCTTATAACCTGCAGATGATACCTAGAAGAAGAAGCTTTGCTGAGTATCTGTGAGGAGTGGATGAAACATGGAGGGCCCAGTATTCTTTGGTAGGAAGCTGTACAGTGTTGGGGGGCTAGGAAGTAAGAAGAGGAAGATATAACTAGATTATGATGTTGCCATGGAAGCAGAGGTCTGAGAAGGTTTTAAGGAAAAATAGGCTATCCACTAACATCCAGTGTACCAAATAATTTGAAGAAAAGCAAAATGGCAAAGTGAGACCTTTACCTTTGCCAACAGAAGTACAATACAACCTGTGATGAGGGTAGCTTTTGTAGAATTGAGGGAGGGTAGCACAGAGAAGTTAATGGCATCAATGGAACATCAGAAACATATAGAAGGCAACTTTTATCAGTTGAACTGATTCAGTTGTTTAATAACTTCAATGTTTAATAACTTCCCTTCTAGCCCATATTATCAATAATTTAGAAATGAATAATATTAAGAACAAATTTACATAAATATACTGGAACAAGTATTTTAAGCTTCATTCTGTCAGAAATAATTGCATAAAGTTAAAGCAACAGATGGGCAGTTAGAGTAAAACAGAAACAAAGATATTCTCTGTTCAAAAACTGCCAACTGCCATCACTTGGCCTCCAAAGCAGTAACTGAGAGAAAACAATCTCATTGATATTCTATAAGCTATAGGAGTTTATGTGCCCATATGGCAAGGCTTCTACTGTCAGAACCTCACTACATAATAATTCTTAAGTGTCTGGTCTGAAAGTGTCTTCATTAATACAAGAAACTAAAACAGTGTTTGCTCTTTTTTCTCTAAGTGTACAATAACTAAAAAATCTGTTTAAGTTTTATGAAAAATGCAAAAACTTTTCCATGTTATCCAACTATTCTCAGTGATTCAGGTTAATTAATTTTTAAAAAGTGATTTAGCAAAATCTCCAAAGAATGGTGAGTAGACACTATTAAATGCTTTCTCCTTTTGAAAAACATTCTAAACATTATTTCAGGTTGTAGCTAAGTGCTGTAAAGGCATGTGGAAGTTTCAAATTGCACTATAACTTTCCATAGTTTTGTGAGGTCTAAAAAACTTGGCAGCCAACCAAATGAATGGGTTTAAGTCCTACAGGAAGTTCAGAGAATAGGTTAGTGATCAGTATCCTTTGAGATGCCATGAAGAACAGGTGAGGGGGTCAGATTAAATGCATTATGCTCATTACATTCATTTATAGTTGGCCACAAGGGTACTAGTGCATAGGCAAGGTAAATCTGCTATAGTTTTGATAGTGCCTAAGAAGCACTGAGTTATTTCAGTCTACCAAGATACAAACGAACAAATTCAGCACACATTTCTGAGTGGACTACAGATTCCTGGATTCCATATGTAACATCTCATCAATGAAAATCTGGGAGTATTTCTCTTAAAGGAACATTTTCCAAATTAGATTTAGTTGTATTTTAATAACTTTACTTGATACTCTAAAAAGCACAGGCATTTAACAGCTCAAATTCTAGGAGGCCCTGTCTTCATCTTGAGGGTAACTTACTGACCCAGAGGAATTTGGTCAACTAGATAGAAAGAAAAATACAACTCTAAATAGAAAATATTAACATTAGAACCCTATTCTTATTCTGTCATTCATTTATTTTTCTTCTACCTTCTTCCTTGAATGAGCAAAGCTCACACTTTTTTTTTTTTTTTTTTTTCGGTACGCGGGCCTCCCACTGTTGTGGCCTCTCCCGTTGCGGAGCACAGGCTCCGGACGCGCAGGCTCAGTGGCCATGGCTCACGGGCAAAGTCGCCCCGCGGCATGTGGGATCTCCCTGGACCGGGGCACGAACCCGTGGCCCCTGCATCAGCAGGCAGACTCAACCACTGCGCCACCAGGGAAGCCCCGCAAAGCTCATATTTTTAACGTATCACTCACTCTTCTGTCTCCTAGTTCACCTCAAACATTTTATACCTTCTTGTTCTCCCTATGGTGTCCATGTAAATGGAAACCAGCCTAAATGGAAGGTCACCAAAACCTTAACTGATAGCTAGGCAGATGTGGGTGTTTTATTTTACAAGTATTCTAAGTCACTTATAGCTCTGGAAAGACCATCCTTTGCTATAGGCCATTCTCAAAGCTACCTTGTTTTCAGATCATACAAATCTGATTTGAGAGTATGCTGAGACCTAAGTCCAATTAGCTGCAAGTTATTCATTTGTTCATTCAATAACCAGATATTGAGAGCCAACAATGCACCAGGTACTGTCACTGCTTCAGGAGTTAGAAAAATAGTGGTACACAAGAATGACAAAGTAGTTGTCCTCTTGAAGCTTATTGTCCAATGGAAGTTTCAAACAATAATAAAAAATTACAATGATAATACCTATCATTTACGTAGCACTAGGTGACTCATTTTTGTTAAGCATGCATTTTAACTCATTTTATCTTTATAACAATATGTAAGTACTAAACAATATCTCCATTTTAAAGGTTAGGACTCAGAGGAAAAGACAGGTTAAGGAAGTTGTCCAGTTCACAGAGTTAGTGTCTACATCTAGGAGTTTGGGATCCAGAATCTATGTATAATATTTAATCAGTCTACCATATTACCTCTCAATAACAGTAAATAAACTATATATAATGTCTAGTAGAGATACAGTCTACGAATAAGAATAAAGTACCATAAAGGAATAAGAGCAATGAAAGAGGAGAGGATTCTACTTTAGATAAAATAGTCAGGGAAGGTCTTTCCAAGGAGATGATATTTGAGGAGAAACCTGGGTGATGAGGGAGAGGAACTCTCAGAAGGTCTGGGCAGAGAGCATTTCAGAAGAAGGAACAGCATTTCAGAAGAAGGAATGCAAAGGTCCTAAGGCAGAAGTAAACTAGGAGTATCAAAGAAGAGCAAGGAGATCAGTGGTTAGGGTGGAATAAGGGAGTAATCTAGAAGGGGTTAGATATGCAAGGCCTTGCAGTCTAAGTAAAGGTTTGGATTTCATTCTAGGTGTTATGGGAAGCCACATAAGGGCTTTTAAACAAGGGAAGACATTTGGTTTATTTTTTAAACACTTCTCTGGTTTCTTTGTTAAAAATAGAAGAGCTGAAGACTGGGCCCTGGATAAGCCCAGTAACTACAGGCTGAGCCGAGGAGGTGGAACCAGTGAAGGGGCCTAAGAAAAAGTAAGAAAGGTAGGAGAAAAATAAAGAAAATCACATCTAAGAAGCCAAATGAAGAAACTGTTTCCTGAAGAATGGTGTGGTCACTGTGCTCAGTACTGCTGGGAGGTTTGGAAGAGGGCTGAGAATTCATGGCTGGGTGTGGCAAGGTGGAGGTCATTGGTAAGAAGAGTGACTTTGAGGGTGTGGTGGGTAAAGAAAGCTTAGTCTGAGGAGCTTATTGAGTCCATTGGGCCAGAGGAGGTGGGGAGAGCAAGTACTGCCAGTTCTCTTAGGGAAGAATTATTTCAGGGAAGCAAAGAAACACCATAGTAGATGAAGGGGCCATGAGAGCATTTCTTTTCCTATGAAAGGTAACTGAGTATATATGTTGAGAATAATCCAGTAGGAGAGAAAAACTGAGGAAGCAAGAGAGAACAAGGATAACTCAAGGAGTACAGTCCTTGAGCATAAGGGAGGAATTGAGTCACAAGCAAAAGCTTGTGATGGGAAGGTGGGCAGAACATACAGGTGTAAAGACAGGCAGGCGGGCAGATCTGAGGGTGTGAAGATGAGCCAGTTCTCCTCTATCTTCTATTTTCAGGGTGAATTAAGAAGCAAGGGCCCCAGTTAATGGTGAGATGAAGGTAGGAAGTGTCAAAGGATTGAGAAGTAGGGAGAGCATGTGAAATAGTCATTTTATAGCATGAGAGAGTTCCTTAGCAGGAAAACTGGATAAGGAAAGTGGGCATTTTGATTCTAGCACCAATTTTGCCACTTACTGGACATGTACCTTTATGCAAGACACCAAACCTCTCTGGGCCTCGGTTTGCTCATAAGTGACAAGGTGTGGATGAGTACCACTTGGAGGCACCCACAAAGGTGTGGGGTACTTTGGGCTCTCCTGGCAACTAGTGACATTTAGAACACCAGGTCCAGGGTGCTCTAAGTCCTTTAGTGTATGGAATAATTCTGGAAGACAAATGGCTCTCCCTCCCAAATCTCCAGCAGTGCCCACCCCTGGTGAGAAACATGGGGGAGAGGATCACACCAGGCATTCTGCCAACTCTAGGTTCTATCTGTAACTTTCAGTGTTGATGTTAGGGGGAGCTAGCTCACAGGGATGGATAAACCATATATTCTTCTAATTCACCACCAATAATCATCACCCTCACCCTCAAAGCGTTTTTAGACTGAAAACAGGCTGCTAGCCAGACAAAATGAACACAAGTTGAATTTGCCCTTGTTATTTCCTCAGGCCTTAAAAGGTACTAATGAGCACTGAAACGGTCTACAGATTACAGCCAGAGAAAGGAAGAACCAGTACAGGGCGATCCAGCAATGAAAATTCAGCTCTCTGTTATTTCAGAAACCATTGTCATTAGCTACCACAATAATTAAACAGAAGTGCTGCCAGTGATAGTGTCCAACAGTAGCAAAGAAAGTTTGATACCCATGTACTGCCAGTATGGCAATAGCATCCCACTACCATAAAAAGAGAAAAAATAGGGCTTCCCTGGTGGCGCAGTGGTTGAGAGTCTGCCTGCCGATGCAGGGGACGCGGGTTCGTGCCCCGATCCGGGAGGATCCCACATGCCGTGGAGCGGCTGGGCCCGTGAGCCATGGCCGCTGAGCCTGCGCGTCCGGAGCCTGTGCTCTGCAACGGGAGAGGCCACAACGGTGAGAGGCCCACGTACCACAAAAAAAAAAAAAAAGAGAAAAAATAATTTTAATTGTATTGACCATAAGGCCCCCAACAAGAACTGAGAATTAGTTAACAAGGATAAGGCAATTATTAAAGGCAATATATCACATTCTAATCAGTGGGGTGAGTATGATCAGTGGGGTGCTGCAGTCATGGCTGTTAGTGACCTTTCTAGTTGACACCTTCATTAATGATGTGTATGAGGAAAACCAGCATGTAGATGGATTTGCAAAACTGATTCTACCTTGGGAGTTACTGCAAGTGCAAGTTTCCAACATCATAGTAATAACTTAAGTAGAAACGAATACAGAGTTTCCTCGTAGGATTTAAAATTCAAGGTGGGCAATTATACAGTGAGATAACACAGACAGACAGGAAAAATTCTAGGTGAAAATCTTAAATAGTATGATGGTGATTCCTGGGGAAAAAAAAAAACAGTGATTGCACAGTTTCTCAAAGAGTCTTATTGCTGACATTTATCAAATAAAAATGCCTGCCAGATATTATATAGTATAAACTACTGTTTCATCTATAGAATGTAATCAATATAGTAAAAGTATACAAATAGTCAATGTGCTTTTTTTTTGACTTTTAAAAACATTTTTAAAAAATTTACAATCTTTTCTATTGGGGTAAAATTCATATAGCATAAAATTAACCATTTTTAACAGAATGATTCAATGGCAATTAGTACAGTCACAATGTGGTGCAACCACCACCTCTATCCAGTTCCAAAACAGTTTCATTGCTCTGAAAGGAAAGCCTGTACACATTAAGTAGTTGTTCTACCTTCCCCCCTCCTCCTAGCCTCTGGCAACCACCAATCCATGTTTTGTCTCTATGGACTTTCGTATTCTGGATATTTCATTTGAATAGAATCATACAATGTGTAACGTTTTGTGTCTGGCTTCATTCACTTAGCATAACGTTCTCAAGGCTCATCTACCTTGAAGCATGTATCAGTACTTCACTTCTTTTTATGTCAGAAGCCTATAATTACATTATAATTACAATGTTAATTCAAAGCATGGCATGGAGCTGCCTCTCAGTTCTGAGTGCCAACAATAAGCAGAACCCAACAGAAGTCCAGCAAAACCTACCTTATCTTGATTACTACAAGTCTTAAGGAAAGAAGAGCAAAAAAGAGCTTATTTTATTAATTTTACTATCAAGAATCATTCATGAAACTGAAGATGTTACTGTTAGAAAGTCCTTTCTTTACTTAAGTGACAGTTAGATCTTTACTAATGAGACATGATAAATACTCATTAATTATCAATTAACTGGAAGCTTTGGAATTCCCTAGCTAGTATGTAGAAGGTGCCCAGTAAATGGCTGTTGAGTAAATTGAAGTAGGAATCAAAGAGAATACGTGGGGGATTTTGGTGTTTGTTTATTTGTTTGTTCTTTTCTATCCAACTAGGGCTAATGCAAGGTGGTTGACATGAGCAAGCAGAGGGAGTTGTTTCTTTTCCTGGTGTCAGTCACATTAATTCTCAAAGTTATCATGAACCTGCTTCTAAACTGGTAGACTGATCCACATCAGGGCTGGTGGGACAGGTTGCTTTTGCATGAAGTGTCCTGAGTAGGCTATAGAAAGGGTCAGAGAGGATCTTTCTTCTTCCTTTTTTAATCTCCATCTCTATCCTGTGGGATCTTCATTTGAACTATCTTTAGCACAGAATTTCTATATTTTATTCACTGTCAGAGACACAGTGAAGTAACTTATGAGATAGAATATTGTTCTTAACTGTGATTTTCCACACTATGATTTTAAGTCATACATTTTCTGCTATTTGCTTTATATGCTTATGATTTAATTGAATGAATAATTTCTTATTATGAGATGTGGAATAGTGAACTCCTTTTAAGAACCTCAGCCCATTGAATTGAAGTAAGATAGCAACTAACTTGAGTTCTTAATGATACCTTTGAGGGGAAAAAAAAGGGCCCTTTTTGTATTGTAAAAGTTTCAGAAAGAATACTAAGAAGTTGAGAGTGCATTTACAATGTATAGGTTTTCCTCCAAGGAGACATTATTTTGCTCTCTCTTGTACTTTAGCTAGGCAAAAACACTACGCAAAATAACTGAAATTTAACTCTTTGTTTGTGTCTGTCTTTCAAATATCTGTATTTTAAAAACTGTGGCCATTTTATTTACTCACTTAAGTGAGTTGATAAGTCATTCCTGCTAAAATTAATAGTTGCCCAGAAAGCTTTTAGAATATAATCAACTTATTACAAAAAATGCTCCAGATCGGTATACTATTCCTATGGAAATGTGTTAAATAGCTATAATAGGTACAAACTGCAGATAAATTATTTGCATCCTTTAATGAAATTGCAGTCAATCTGTAAAACCAATTGCATCCACAGAAAAATGAACTTTTGAACCACATCAGTTATTTAGAATATAGTTTGTAATGGTTGATACAGAACAAGAAGCACATATATTCAACAGAGAAGGATTTATAAACACTTGCATAATCCAGAGAAATCAAACCAGATATTATTCTGAGACACAAAACAACACATGCTCAGTATAAGATTTGATGAATCTATAAAATTGCTTGGAACAATGCCCCATTCATTGGAAGCTTCCAAATTGCAGGACAGTCTTGGTTATGATGGTACTTTGCCACATCACAGAGATAAAAGAGATCTACAGTATAGCACGAGGCAGAACATGTAATGCCTCTACATTTATCAAGGTAAATGATACGTGAATTACAGAAGAAGAAAAAGAGGCCAGCAAAAGGAGGCATAGTACTTTTCATGAGATCAACTTGCTGGAAGCCTACAAGATGCACCATTCCAACACAATACTATCAGACAAACAGGTAGTCTCCAGAGAGCTCTAGATCAAATACTGCAGCAGCAAAGACTGCCATACATGGATTACATGTTTACTTCATAAATGGGTTTTACTATTGGGAAATGATTTCTGGGAAGGAGGAAGAAAGCTTCATGTTTCTGAGAAATAAAGTTCTGGTAAAATGATAGCTGCTTATTTCCATGATATACTTCATAGTTTGGTTGTCCAATGTTCTCATCCACACATACACTCTTGACCTTTACCAGTGGTGTTGTTTTAACTTCTTAGTTCTGCCTGATGTTGGTCAAAAGTGGTTAAACAATCTATTTTCCCCATTAAATATGTGATAATTTAAAAGAAATAGGGCATCCATAACAAGAAAGTAAGCAAAAGTCTTGAGCAGGCAACGTAAACACATATATGAGAAATGGATAAAAACCATATTCAATCATATTAGAAATAAATTAAACACATGGGCAATGAGGTATCATTTGTAACATCAGAGTGGCAAAGTCTTTGGGTAAGGCACTTAGAGTAGAAATGGAGAAGCAAGACTAAAATGGTGAGGAATAAATAGGAGAGGAGAAAGTAATGACGGCAAATGTAGAGAATGTTTTCAAATTGTTTGGTTGCAGAGGAAGAGTGCCTGCTAGAGGGGAATAGAAGGACAAAGGGAGAGTCTTTATTTGTTTTTAGATGGGAGATACAGGAATAAGTTAAAATGCAGAAGGAAGCCACCAGTAGTGGTGAAAGATAGAAGATTCAGAAGTGGTACCTGAGTGAGAATACTGGAGAGGAAGAGATGACAAAGAAGGTAAGGGGGAGGGATATGCCTTAGGCAAGAGAGGGGCCAGGCCAGGTACAGTAAGTACCTTAACATTCCTAAACCCAATTTCTTAACTTTAAATTAAGAACGACAATATCTATCACTTAGAAAACATTATGCAAATAGCATCTGACATAAAAAAGTTTACTTTAATAAAAAAAATTTAATACAAACACTACCTGGTTACTACCAGTGGCTTTTATGCGAATGTCGTATATATTCAAAAGCAAATTTTCTGGCAGGGAAAAGGACATGTTACTAGATTGTAACACAAAACAGCAATTCATTTCAAAGAATTCATTACAAGGAATTAACAATTATAACATTATTTAACATATAAATAACATTTATATTTATATATACACAGCATATGCTATTTTTATATAGTGTGTATACACACACACACACACACAAACAAAAACAAAAACAAAAAACATACTGGCAAGCAGAGTAGATTCAGCAGCAGGTATTTATCAGGAAGAATGTAGATGTTAGAGTACATAGACATGGATTTGAATTCTGGCCCAGTTTGAATTCTGGTCAGTTTCTACCTCTTTCTTATTCATTGCTGTATGTTTGACATCTAGTGTAGTGGCTGACTTAATAAATACTGTTGAAGGGATAAATGAATAAAGTTTCTTGACTCCTTGAGCTTTGGCCTCCTTATCTGTAAACAGAACTAATAATACTTCTAACTCAAGTGTGATACAAGGAACAGAAATAACATATTAAAACATATTAAAGTAGTAATACAGTGCCCGGCACACAACTGAAGCTATGTGGTAAATATCAATCGTTAGTAATAATAGTAAAAAAAAAATTATTTGAAGAATTAACAGAAAGGTTTAATGAATCAGAACTTTACTATTAAAATTTGAAATACACCATTAATGTGATTAAAATATTTTTTAAACTTTTCCAGAAATTTTACCAAAGTGATATAACAGATATTAATATGTTATTTCCTCACTTTGAGTCCTTTGGAGGTGCCAACTACAGTGATCCAATGTGCTACAGAAATTACTACTGAAGCACAAGAATAATAGCACTGTTGCCATAGAAATGGCATTTCTCTCCTTTGTGCTCTTCATTTGGACGTGCTTCCTTCATGAGAGAAAACACACACACACACTGAGAGTAACTTCTATTTTTTATTTATTTACTTTTATTTATTTATTTATTTATTACATGTTGTTTTAAAACAACATGCCTTTAGGTTTGACATAAATACACTGCTATGTGTAAAATAGATAGCTAGTGTGAACCTGCTGTGTAGCACAGGGAGCTCAGCTTGGTGCTCTGTGATGACCTAGGTGGGGGGAGGGGGAAGGGAGGAGGGAGGTTCAAGGGGGTGGGGATATCGGTATATATATATAGCTGATTCACTTCATTTTACAGCAGAAACTAACACAACATTGTAATGCAATTTTATTCCAATAAAAAAAATGCCTAATAAAAAGCTAAAATCAACAAGCAGACCCAGATAATTCACCCAACCTCCAAGTTAAAAGATTATAATATGATATATAATTGGTAAAAACCCACTTATCTCAAAACTGATTATTGTTTTTACCTACATAAATCTATCAAATAATAAAGATTTTTAAAATGTAGAATGGAAAAGAGGGATGAAGTAATCAATGTACATCTCAGATTATCTACAAATATGAACCCATCATATGTCCCAGTTGTGTCTTTTCTATATTCTTTTTTTTTTTCCCCTGCCCTGCACTGTTCAAGTCCTAACTCACAGTGGCTGTGAATGTGACTTATTTGGAAATAGGGTCTTTGCAGATGTAATTAAGTTAAAGATCTTTGGATTCAGGGTGAGCCCTGAGTTTAATGACTGGCATCCTTATAAGAGTAAGGAGAGGAAAATTTGGGACACAGAGACACAGAGGGGAAGTCCACTTGAGAACACAGACAGTCATCGGAGTGATGCAGCTACAAGCTCAGGAGCTCCAAGGGCTGTGCAATCCCCAGAAGCCTGGGGGAGAGGCATGGAGCAGATTCTCCCACACAGACTCTGAAAGGAACAACCCTGAGGACACCTTGCTTTCAGACTTTTGCCCTCCACAGAGAATAAATTTCTGTTGTTTTAAGCCACCAAATTTGTGGTAATTTGTTACAACAGACCTAGGAAACTAACACAGCATTTAACAAGGTAAG
Source organism: Leucopleurus acutus (assembly GCF_964270905.1). NCBI lineage: Eukaryota > Metazoa > Chordata > Mammalia > Artiodactyla > Delphinidae > Leucopleurus > Leucopleurus acutus. The sequence continues at coordinate 29,683,093 of NC_139151.1, read as the reverse complement.
GAAAGTGAAGGAAACTGACTTTTATTGAGCACTGACTATGCACCAAAAGCCACACTGTTTTGCATTTAATCTCATTTAATCTCACAAAATCCTGGAGAGAAAAAAATTGTTCCCTCTACAGGGGGAGAATTGACAGCTCAGAGAAGTGACTTTCTCTAATATTATTACCACTCTTAGATTCTAACAGAACACTAGTTCTAATTAATTATGGATTAGAGTAAAACATATTTTTCAGTGGTATTACAACTATTATAAACTTTAGTAAAAATATTTTTCCTCTATAGCATGACAGCTGCTTCTAAGAAAACTCACCCAAATTACAGTTTAAAACAATTATTTCTTTCCATATTTACATATATTTTTATTTTTAATATATCTTTATTGGAGTATAATTGCTTCACAATACTGTGTTAGTTTCTGTTGCACAACAAAGCGAATCAGCCATATGCATACACATGTCCCCATATCCCCTCCCTCTTGATCCTCCCTCCCACCCTCCCTATCCCACCCCTCTAGGTCATCACAAAGCACTGAGCCAATCTCCCTGTGCTATGCTGCTGCTTCCCACCAGCCAACTATTTTACATTCGGTAGTGTATATATGTTGATTTTAATAAAAAGTTTAAAACTATTATTTAATACAAAAGTCAACTTCATTTTTTATGTACTACTAATAAAAATTTGAAAATCAAATTTTAAATTGTTCAATATTATCAAAAACAAAATTCTTATGGATGAATCTAACAAAATATGTGTAAGATTTGTATGCAGAAAACTATACAACATTGATAAGAAAAATTAAATACTGGAAGATCCAATATTGTTAAGATGTCAATTCCTCATAATTTAATATACGGAATTAAAGTAATTCCACTCTAAATCCAGCAGGAATTTTTTTGTGGGTAAAACTTGACAATCTGATTCTACAATTTATACATAAAACAAAGGGCCTAAAATAGCTAAAATGAATTTGCAAAAGAAAAAAGTTGGAAGTCTCACAATACTTGATTTCAAGCCTTACTGCAAAGCTGTAGTAATCAACATGATTTGGTTTAGCACATAGACAGTCATATACATCCATAGACACGATAGGGAGTCCAGAAATAGATCCTTACATATATGGTCAGTTGATTTTCAACAAAGATGTCAAAGTGATCCAATGCAGAAACACCTGTCTTTTCAATAAATGGTACTGGAACAATAAGGCATCCATACACACACACACAAATGGATCACAGATCTTAATGTAAAGCCTTAAAAACTTCTAGGAGAAAATTTTTGTGAGAAAGATTAGGCAAAGATTTCTTAGGTAGGACACAAAAAGCATGAACCATAAAACAAAATAAAATTGATAAATTTGGCCTCATCAAAATTAAAAACTCTTTAAAAAATGATTTAAGAAACCAAAAAGATAAACTTCAGACAGGGAGAAATTCTTTGTAAAATATATATCTGATAAATATTCAATTATATATATATTAAAACTTTTACTAATAATGAGAAAAACAACCCATTAAAAAATAGGCACTAGATTTGAAGAGACAGTTCACTACAGAGGTATGAGTGTTACGCGAGCACATGGAAAGATGCTCAATATCATTAGTCATTAGGGAAATGAAAATGAAAACCACAATAAGATATCAAGACACATCTACTAAAATGACTAAGATTATACAACAACGTCAACAGCTGACAACACTGAATGCTGGCAAAGATGTAGAACATCTAGAACTCTGATACACAATGGAGCAGCCACCGTGGAAAATGGTTTGGAGTTTCATATAAAGTTAAACATATACTCACCATACTAGTAGATACTTATGCCAAATAAATGACATCACAGATCTGTACACAAATGTTCACAGTAGTTTTATCCATAGCAGCCAAAAGCTGGAAACACCCACATGCCTATTGGCATTTAGATATACACACCAATTATAGAATTTCCAAACAATGGAGAACCACTCAGCAATAAAAATGAATGAACTACGGATACATGCAAGAACATGGATAATCTGCAAAGCATATGCTACGTGAAAGAATCCAGACACACAAGGCTAAAAATGCTGCATGACTCCATTTATATGATATTCATGAAAAGGCAAACTAGAGAGACAGAAAACAGATCAGAAACTGCCAGAACATGGGGTTGGGGGAGGGAATTGACTACAGAGAAGCATCAGAGAATGTTTTCAGGTGACAAGTTCCATATCTTGATTGTGGTGATGGCTACACAACTGTTTACATTTGTCAAAACTCGACCCATACACCTAAAACTGGTGAATTTTACTATGTGTAAATTATACCTCAATAACTCTGCCTAAAAAATTATTTCACTGGCAAAGAGGAGGGTTTGGAATTAGGGAGTTTCAGAGTAGCTATACAATAGCACTTGTTCTTCTGAGGCTTTATTAACACAGGTGTGTTCTGCAAAAACTCTGACATTCCGAAGCAAATACAAATCCTAAACATTCCCAAACAAATAAAATCTATGTATGTATCTTTTACAAAAAAAAAAAAGACTTTTTAAAAATAACTGTCAGCACTGTCATCACCATGCCATTCTTAAATATCCTGTTTTGATAAACTAAGCACAAAGTACAAGTGAAACACCCCCTAAAAATAGCCCATAAAGTTTTAGTTCAGCTTTGTGATGGTATTATTATAAGATCTAGTTAATTCAAACGTAATTCTATTAATCTAGTTAATTCAAATCTAGTTCTCTAACTCAGTTACTGAGCTTTTCCAATTTACATGGTAAACATTCTCACTTTAGAGCAGTTTCTCATATGCTATTGCATTTTTGTTGTTGTTGTTGTTCTTCTGAGACCCTGTCTGCCTAAGGAACTACAACTAATCCCTCAAGATGGCTCCAGCAGCCTTCCTCCCTGAGCCCTCTGCTGCTGTGTCAGGCTGATTCACCAGTCTCTCCCCTGAGCTCTAGGGCATCTAGTCTGTTTCCAGGATAGCACCCCTTTGACATTTTATTTGTCTCTTCTACTAAAATGATTAGTAGGGATTCTAGTTTATATATCTTTATTAGACCAACTCTTAGCAAAGTGTCTAACATCTAGAAGGTGCTAAATACAAGTATGCTTTGAAAATACATCCTATCTTGAACGTCAGTTGTCATTTCACTGTATGGGAGATTTAGCCCCTGCAAGAGACTGGCCTAAATGGACCATAGCCCACGGAGGGATTTCAGAATGAAATGGCATTTGAAGGACAACAGACTAAATTTTAATTTGATTTTGCTTGCCTGCTATTTGTTTCTGCTTCATAAAGACATGTGTCATCCCTAAAGACCTACTAATGGGGGGTTACATCAGAAACATGCAGTGTTAGAGCTGCAAAGGATTATACAGATCCACTACATTATGAATCACATTCTGACTGTGTTCTGGCATCTTCACTTGTAGATCTGGGTTTTGCCCAGGTCAGCAACTATCAAGGCCCCAGATGTCCAGTTGCACTTGGGTGTAACTGTACCTTTCAGACCTTGCACACGTAGACTGACAGCATTCTGACCCATGTGGCTTCCTCCTACCTAGGCCAGGTTTCATCATCTCCTATAGACCAGGTAGGCATGGTCCTTTGGGCCACATGGCTGGCCTAGAAGCCTGGAAGAGTACAGTCCTGTTACACTGGGCCTGGGTCCCCATCTGGGTGGGATGAGTGGGGAGAGGTATCACTACTCTCTCATTACTTACTATTCTTCCCAGCAGGGCTGGGAAGGGCTGAAAGACTGCCTCTGAGTTGCTAATTCAGACCTAATTATACTGCCCATGGTAAAATTCTGCAGAGGTAGGCCACAAAGGGGAATTCTGACCGGCTCACTAGTAGAAATTCCTATATACACCTCTGCATGTCCAGCTTATTAGGAGACCAATAAATGCTAAATATTTAGTTATTAGGTGAATGAACAAACCTATTATGTGCCATATCTGTTTCAGGAACTACATTTCCCATATGGCATATTTGCAAGTGTATTCTTGATACATTTTAAATTAAGTTTCTCTGGTGTTTTTTTTTTTTTTTTCAAATTTTAGTGTCATTTTATTTAATAATTTTTTAAACATGTTTATTGGAATATAATTGCTTTACAATGGTGTGTTAGTTTCTGCTGTATAACAAAGCGAGTCAGCTATACATATACATATATCCCTATATCTCCTCCCTCTTGCTTCTCCTCCCCACCCTCCCTATCCCACCCCTCTAGGTGGACACAAAGCACCGAGCTAATCTCCCTGTGCTATGCGGCTGCCTCCCACTAGCTATCTATTTTACATCTGGAAGTGAGAGAGTGGCATGGACATATATACACTCTCTGGTGTTTTTATTGTTTCAAGTAACTACAACTTAAAAACTAGCATGCCAAACCAAGGTCAGTAGGTACTGTCCTCTTTTGTTTTCTGTTCACATTCTTTGTTGTGCTTCACAGAACAGTTCCTAACTGAGATACCATCCCCTCTAATCAAAGCTAAGCTTTTCACATATATACAATGGAATATTACTCAGACATTAAAAAGAATGGAATAATGCCATTTGCAGCAACATGGATGGACCTGGAGATTATCATATGAAGTAAAGTAAGTCAGACAGAGAAAGACAAATATCATATGATATTGCTTATATGCAGAATCTTAAAGAAAAATGATACAAATGAACTTATTTACAAAACAGAAACAGACTCACAGACTTAGAGAATGAACTTATGGTTACCAGCAGGGAAGAGTGTGGAGGAGGGAAAGACTGGAAGTTTGGGATTGACATGTACACACTACTGTATTTAAAATAAAATGCCTTTCTATGATAAATAAATAAATAAATAAATAAATAAATAAATAAGTCGATAGATACAAAGCTAAGTTTTTCTAAGGCAGGGGAGGTGCAGGTGGGGAAGCTCTTCAGTGACATTTTGTTGGACCTGAAGGATACTGGTTAGCAACTGCTGACTCCATCCCCAGCAGTTCCCAGACAGCTCCCAATGTTTTCTCTGTCACTCGGAAACAAATACCTTCAACCAGCTTTCCAGTTAAAGCCTTGGGCCAGTTCTTCCTGTGATGTTTCTCATCCCTGTTGTTCTTCTTGGCCACAAAAAAGGCAAACTCTCCTCCTGTTCCTTCCTAATTTGTCCTCTGGTCTGGCTCTGTGCATCTTTTCTCCCTGACTCCATCTAATAAAGATTTTTCTGAATTCAAATAAAGTATGTGAAAATGAATAATCAGTGTTATCAACCTGATATGTAACAGCCCATTTAAGTTTTGAATTAAATTATGTTTTTCTGGTTAGATGAAAAAAATATCCAGGTGGCAGCTCAACACCTCAGAATACCTTAGAAATAATTACTTATATTAATTAAATATGCTTATCCACACTTAAATCCTCAATTTACTATAGCTCCAAACCAGCTGAGAATTGACATAAAAAGAGAACAGATTATTGTGTTACTACCAATATCCTCTTAATAACTGCAATTAAAAAATAGTAAATTCATACCTATTTCCTGGGGACAAGGGGGCATGTTTGAAAAATCATGTTAAGGGGAGAAAATAAAAATGTCTTCAATCAGATTAATCACTATTATCCACAACATATATGCTAATGAACTTGCTGATCACATACACAGCTTTCTCTAGAGATACAAATATAGAGTATCTGTCAGGGCTATTAATTTTTTCTCCCACATATTCTCATCAAAGTTTGTGAACATCTGTCATCTCTGAACCAAAAAACAGAACAAAACAAAACGCTCTCATTTCAAACCTCCATGTTTTGGGTTATATAAATACTTTATGAGGAGCTTCCCCTGAGATCCAGCAAACTAGGGCAACTGCCCCAGGCTCCAAGCTTTGAAAAGGACTAATAGACATCTACTCAATTATGTTGCTAAATATTATAGAATGAGGGTGAAGGGTAGCAGCCAATAAGGAAGGTAATTTTCTCCTGAAGCGAAAGATCTTGAGGCCTTTCTATAAGTACACACTCAGGAAACAGACTCCAGCATCATCACCAGCATTAACTAAAACAGGATGCTTCTCAGTAAGTCCTTTAATGATTTGTCTTACCTTCTATGCTGTTTTAGATCTGTGTGCATGTGCGTGTGCATGTGTGTGTGTGACACAGAGAGAGAGAGACAGAGAGAGAGAGAGAGAGAGAGAAAGAGAGAGAGAAAGAGACAGAGAGAAAGAGAAAGAGAGAAAGAGACAGACAGAGACAAAGACAGACAGAGACTTCACTTTGATAAAGAAGCAGAGGAAGAAGAGTAATGACTCCGGGTTCTGCAATAATTAGATATGGGATCCTTGGGAACATTACTAAGTCACAGACTTCTTCATCCTGAAAATTTAAGTGGAATTTTTTTTTTCAATCACTATACCCAACACCACCAAAAATTCTATATTGCCTCAAAGAGCAGAGGATGAGGACAGTGGAGCAACAGTGGAGGGAGGGAGAGGAATGAGGAATGAAGCAGGCAAGTTCAGAAAATGTGGGTAACTTGTTTGGGGCTTTATGGTCAGTGGTAGAGTCTGGATTTGAGCCTAGCTGCTGGGCTTCAAAGCCTCTGAACCTACCCCATGAAGTCCATAAGTCTGTGATTTTCAACATGAAGTCAGTGATAAAAGTACATGTACATTCATAACATCTAAAATACAACTTTCATGGTGAATTTAACTATGTGTTTATAAGATAGAAAATAGAATAGTGTTGTCTTTACAGTGTGTCCTTTCCCACTGAACTCAACAGTACAGAGAGATCACCTAAAGCTGACTATGTTAATGTGTTAGGGTGATTCATCAAATCATCCTGTGAGAAATACCCTGACTGGGGCTACAAGACAGTCCAGTGGAAGTGCTGATGAACATTCTTTAGACAGATGCCTACTGCACCTCACTATATTAATAATTATATAACTACCCTTTCTGCAAGGCTGGTAGATGCACTCATAATACTCTCAACAGGCAGACACAGAATCAGTTAAGATGCCCGCAAAGTCAACACAGTACATAAACAAGGCAGGACAAGCACTGTTTATAAAGGGGGGATTTTGTTTCCAAGAAAGTACTTTGGATTTTAATAAATTTAGAATATTGTTATATATAAAGTAAAAAAAAAGCAAAAACAAAACAAAACAAACAGCCATGTTCTGGTCACTCTGCATTTTCACTTTTAATCCTGTAAATGTTACCTCTGTACATTTTATATTCTGATTTTGACTTGAAACTGAGGCAATATATAATTGTTCATTCTGCAAATTAACAAAACCTATATACAAACCTATTAACAAAACCTAATACAAATACAATTACTGGGGCACTATTTTTAGACCTCAAATGTGCATTTCTTTAACTTATGCAGCTTTAACAAACTACTGTTCTCACCTCATGCCTTACTAAAGTTTTAGAATTTTTAGAAAGTTAGCATTAAAAAATTCTTATTATGGAGCATGAGATTCTAAACTACTTATAACTATTTCTCACAAAGAACTGATCAAAGGTAAAGAACTATAAATAAAATAAGAATAGAGTATAAAATTTCTTAAAATGGAATTGGCTTTTAAAAATGTGTCAAAAAATTAACTGGCAATGTAAAATAATTAAGTCAAGTTCAATATGATAGTGATTATTCAAAATGCAACCTCTGTATGAAGCCATTGTTAATGTTTGTGTAATTCTTTGTTCCACCTTCTATATCAAAGTTTTGTGGAGAACTACCCTCAAATCATGTGAAAGCATAAAGCATTGACTCCACATATTGTACCTTGTATATTTGCTACAACAAAATTTTATTAAAGTCCTGGAGATGTTTTATTCTGTCCTGAAGGAACTACAGCATATATTTAATAAATACTGAAGATATGGGGAAAACAAGTCATTTTGACCAGTAAAATAGAATGTAGAAATGCAAAAACATAAATTGTTCCAACATTCTAAATAAAATATCTGTCTGATAAACTGAAATATTTTAATTTTATTTGGAAAATATGGTATCATATATACAACCTCTCAAACTGATAAAATATAAAGCATGTTTACTGTTGAAACATAAAGAAGCAACAGCAGCATTATCTACTGCAAATGTGGGGAAATGACAAACTTTTGTAGAAGCATGCTGTACCTTCATTATCTTCTAGAACTTTTGATATACCTGAACAAGAATTATCGGGCTTCCCTGGTGGCGCAGTGGTTGAGAGTCTGCCTGCTGATGCAGGAGACACGGGTTCATGCCCCGGTCTGGGAAGATCCCACACGCCGCGGAGCGCCTGGGCCCGTGAGCCATGGCCACTGAGCCTGCGCGTCCGGAGCCTGTGGCCACGAGAGGCCACAACAGTGAGAGGCCCGCGTACCGCAAAAAAAAAAAAAAAAAAAAAGAATTATAAGCCATGATTTGTTAAAATCACCAAAAAATCCTTCCTCTGGAGCTCTATAACAAAACCACAAAACAAATTTCAAAAATACTGAAAAAAGACCCAGTTGAATTGAATTGGATGGCATGTTTTGTCACATATAGTTATAGAGGTTAGAAATAATCAGATTCTTCAATGGATAAAGAAGTACTAACAATGCATTTCTTTCAGGAATACATGCTGAGTCTTGTAAAACCTGGAGTGAGCACTTAGTAAAGCCTCTAAGTGAGATGACACAAACACTGTCATAGTAGCTTTCAGACAACTAAAAAGAAATATCCCTTTACACAGTAGGCAATACACTCCTTGAACTAACACCCAGAGATAACACACTATAAAGTATTTGGATAAATTAATACCTGTTTTAGTCTTAAGAGTTCATAAAGGATGCTGAGGGTATTTGGAGCACATTTTAAGCATATATCAGAAGAAAGGGATATAACATTCCTGGCACCACTGTATAAAACTCTGGGCTCAGTGAGCATCACTGACTGATCCCAGACAGAACAGTTTGTAGGTACAAATCATATGATCTAATTCCACTCACCCTTTGAGGATTAGCTCCAATATTCCCCTTTATCGAAGTCTTGAAGTAAAAGTACTTATACTACCAAATACCAGGAGAATTAGGAGAATCTCCAAATACTTTATTTTTTTACTTTTTAAAAACAAATTATTTATTTTTGGCTGCTTTGGGTCTTCGTTGTTGTGCGCAGGCTTTCTCTAGTTGAGGCGAGCAGTGTCTTATTGCGGTGGCTTCTCTTGTTGTGCAGCACAGGCTCTAGGCATGCGGGCTTCAGTAGTTGTGGCAAGTGGGCTCAGTAGTTGTGGCCCACAGGCCCTAGAGCACAGGCTTAGTAGTTGTGGCACACGGGCTTAGTTGCTCCACGGCATGTGGGATCCTCCTGGACCAGGGATCAAACGCGTGTCCCCTGCATTGGCAGGTGGATTCTTAACCACTGTGCCACCAGGAAAGTCCCTCCAACTACTTTCTATTCCACCCTAAGTTGTATATTCTAATTCTTCCCATGGTTATTGAGTACCAAAGATGGGGCCGGCACTGTGCTAGGCACTGCTGAGCAAGGGTGAAGGAGGTACAAAGATGACGTATCTCATCTCAAGACTTCGAAGGCAAGGATTATGTCATTTATTTAATCTTCTCTATAGAATATATGCTGAATATATATACATGTATTGTAAGTGAAATAAAATGTGTGCATTAGTGCCATTTCAGCTCCCATCATGATATACACAAGTGCAAACATTTCTCTAGAGACAAAAATGTCTTAAACTAAGGGAGTTATTTCTCTTTGTGAACATTCTGGGGAATGTAATTGATTTTTTTTGTTGTTTTCTGAGGCAGGATCAGAAAAGTCCTTGTGGTGGTTCTCAATTACTCATATCTTTGCAAATAGCAGATACCTGCTAAATGTTTAATAGACTGAATAATTGTTCTAACCATATTAAGACAGCCAGTTGAAAAGTATACTAAGTAAATTTTCTTGCTTTATGTATAAAGACAGAAACAAAAGTACTTCAAAATTGAAATTCAGTCAAATTAAATACACACACACACACACACACACACACACACACAGGCAAGAACCTTTAAACTTTATTTAAAGTATTACCAAATGTACCATAAGAAATATCCTGTTTTCCCATTACTAAGATACAAGACTAGAAGAAAACAAGGTCAGCCAGGTGCACCGTCTTCTTTAGCAAGCCAGAATAATTCTAAAGAATATTAGGTTCAAGTGGAAAAGCATAATTTTAAGATAGTTTGAAGGATAAATGGCCTCTGCTCATGCCCGTGGCCTAACCAGAACTAAATGAATTTCCAGCCTTGAATTTCCTTTCTTTGATCAACGAAAAGATTTTGAATACACCGAGCAGTTCCGCTCATCTGTTATCTGCAGCAGTGGCAAATAAAGAAAACACATTAAACCTGAGTTAATTAAAATGCTTTTGCTTTATTTCTTTGTTTTTTTTCATGGGAATAATGCTAATGAGTTTGCAGGGGAAAGAGAATTATATATGTGAAACTGACACAAAAATTTCAGTTAAGTGAAAGAAATCGTGTGTTATCACACACTTAAATGTTAACACATTAGAGAGTAGGTTTCTTTCCCAAATAATTATTTTTAACCTACGAGATCAGAAAACAGCTAGTTTGATTGTATCACTTCTCTATCTAGAAAACTGGAGCAAGGGCAATAATGGCAACACTGTACCTCTTTAGGTTATCTTGTTAAACCATACCCACACCCTATGTGGTAGAGATCAAAATCTCCATTTCAAAGATTAAGAACAGAATAAGAATTGAACCCAAATCTGCCTGGCTCCGGAGTTTTTGTAACCAACCAACAAACTGCTTTGCATCTGACTATTTTCTACAGGCAGTGGACACATACTTAAGCCCAAATGAGGGAAGACATTTTCATTAAAGTATAATCAAATGCTAATAATTATTTTCTTCTTTTGCTGTGACTACCTCTTCCCCAAGTAGCTTTTATAACTTAGGATTTAAAAAGGTCTCAAGATTTCATTGTGTACAGCCATGCTTTATTTCCAAATTGGGGATGAATCTGTAGTATGATTTAAATATCTCTCTTAAGTTCCCAAAACAATGATAACGTAAACATCTGGGGATATTCATAGAGAAGACATTAACTATTCCCAAATTATGATTTCATGAAATGATTGACCTTCAAAAATCTGTGCTTCTGTGCATATTCCAGCAATGACTAGAGGCAGATAGCAGCTAATGCCCATTGGATGCCTCTGGCAAAACCATGTGGCTTTAGCAGGCAGGGACTCTGGGGAAAGACCAACCCTACTCACTTGTACAAAGTTCCTTCACTCCAAAGTAGAAAATGGCCAAGATTTGGGACCAACTAAAATCACACTCTTCAGTTTAATATTGCTGGTAATCAGTAAATAGCTAGCCCAGCTAATATAGAGTTTCCTCATTTCATATGGTGTTAAATTGTGATTGACCCATATTTACTAATTCATTAAAGATATTGATGAACAATGGGAAAATACATATTTACATATTTGTGGTGATCTATCACTTTCTAAAGTATTTGTATATAATTTGAAAATTATAAGAGTAGTACAAAGAATATGTGAATGACCTTCACAGAGGTGTTGGCATTTTGACATTTACTTTAGCCTTCCCTCTCTCTTTTCCCTTTTCCCTTTATGCATATGTTGTATTTTTTCCCTAAACTCTCCCAAAGTATGTTGCAGATGTAATGTCCCTTTACTCCTATTTCAATGTGTATTTTCTAAAGGCAAGAAATTCTCTTACATAATCATAGTACAATTTTTAAAATCAAGAAATTGACATTGATACAATACTGTTTTCTAATCTACAGACGTTACAAACCTTACTCAGTTTCCAAGTTGTCCCAATAATGTCTTAAGGAGCAAATGAAAGTCCATGATCATGCACTGCATTCAGCTGTCATGTCACTTTAGCTCCTTTTAATCTGAAATCGTTTCTCAGTCTTTCTCTTTCACGACACTGACTTCCCTGAAGGGTGCAGGCCAATTATTTTGTAGAATAACCATGGATTTTGGTTTGTCTGATGTTTCTTCACAATTATATTCAGTTTGTGCACTTCTGGCAGAAATACCACAGAAGTACTGCTGTGTTCTTTCCGATACATCATTATCAGGAAGCGCATGCTTTCAATTAGACTCACAACTGACAAAGTTGTTTTTTATTGTTGTTAAGGTTGTGTCTGCCATGTTTTTCTACTTTAAAATTGTTTTACCTTTTAAAATTAATGAACACGTATCTTATTGAGAGATATTTTAAGACTATGTAAGTGTTCTGTTACTTCTTAAACTTTCACCCATTTCTTTTTAGCATCCATTGATATTTCTTGCCTAAATCAATTATTATTATTACGGCTGACAAATGGTGGTTTTCTAACTCCATCATTCCTTGTACATTTATCAGATGGCTTTCTACTGAAACAAGAGCTTCCCCAGATAGGCTCCTAGGTTATAACTTTAATAGTTACAATTCTCCAAAATCATAATATTCACATTCATATTATCCCAGATTTGACCAATTGGGAGCTCCTTCATGTTCGCCCCTGTGTGCTTTTGACATGTCCCCATCATTCTTTGAATACTTCCTTACCCTTTGGCACACAGGATTTTTCAGGCTAACCTTGGACTTTCCCTGCCTTAGTCCTGGAATCAGCCGTTTCTCCAAGGAGCCCTGGTCCTTTATAGTGGAGAATGGTATATGGAAATCAAGCACTAGGTACCAAGTGTATTCATTCCTAGTATAGTGTCATGGATGCTAGGCCTTCTCAGAGAAACAAGTTAGGACATAGATGTATCCAGTTATTGAACAATTGTATATTCAACCCATTAGTTCACAATGATACCTTAAATACAAGTCTAACACCACAGGTTCATTCTGTTCTTCCTTCTTTCTATATTTGTAACTCCCTTCTCCAACAGTGAGAAACCTGTTTCCCATTATCCACAATATATTTACTTATTTGCTCAATCATATAATGAATATGAAATAGTTTCATAAGGTAAATAAGAACTAATATTTGAGTTTTAAAAAATGTGCGGCAGATGGATTGCATTAATGGCTGCAACCTCTCTTATTCACACTGTTAGTCAGTGCACCCCACATGGCTCTTGCTTTGTGCAATGGGCTAATAGCAAACTTGACACAGTGGAGGCATGGAAAAATGCTTGCCCATTTCCATTTCTTCTTTTGGACTCCTGCTACCAGCATGACAATAAGCCTAGGCTCATCTACAGGAGGAAGAGTTGGGCACTCCCAGGAGAGTTGGTCCTAAACCAGCTAGTCCTAGGCAATCCATCATTTGGCCACAGACACCCTCCTGAGCCACTTAGAACAGTCAACCCAGCCCAGGTCAGTAGAAGCACCCAGCTGACCAGTGATCTTGTGAGAACAATAAGTTACTGTTGTTTTAAGCCTTTAAATTTTGAGATAGTTTGTTTTACAATATTATTGTGGCAATGGACAACTTATATAGAAAATGCCTAAAATTTCCTTTTAATGTTTTCTGGTGTCAAGATTTCAAAAATGCTGTGCTATTCCCAACAGAGGTTTTTAAATGGAACTTGATAATGGGATTATAAAATTTAAACATATAAGTAAGGAACCATAAATATACCTGTGAAGAAAGGCAGATATCAAGACTGATTATAAAGAAGTGTGGTACTAGCTCAGGTATACACAACTAACCAAGGAAGAATAAGTCACAGTGCATTCACAGGAGTCAGTATGAATGAACTAAAGCAACAGGCAGCAATACGGTTGAATCTTAGGAAAATAACATAAAGTGAAATAGCAAGTCCAGAGAGAGTATCCAAAGTGTGATTATAACAAAATTATATAAAAAGGAAAGCAAGGCAATGATGCACAGGGGATTGAGGATGCTGCTTGCTTGGGATGGAATACGCTGGTGGATGGGGAAGTAAGGTTAAATGTACGTCATTATAAAACTTCTAGCTCTTGTTTTGTTACATGGGTTCATAAATTCTTATTTCATTATTAAAAAACTAAATAAACTACTTTAAAGTAAACATCTAAGTAAAAGCAGTTCATACATGGACTAAAAATGCTCTGCTATCTAAGAGAGCTGGGAAGTGTGCTACCATATGCAATATACATTGTATGTTGGCTGCCATCGAACTTTCTCTTAATGACCCAGGGTCATTATTTTGTAATGTGGTAACATGAAAATACAGCTTCCAAACATGTCTGGGATAAAAATAGCCAGTAGGAGGGTCCTGTAATTTGCTCTCTTTAAAGAGTTCATATATCTTGACCATTTCTTTCTCACAAACGAATAATAAAGTGAAGTATGCTATTGATGAATTTGCAAGCCTCCTTGCTCTAATGAACCATTAGCTGTACTTGGCTTTATAAGCAGAAGCCTTTGGTAAAATATACAATAAGTCTATTCGAATTCACCATTCCATTTTCTAGATTTTTAATTTTAATCCACACTAAGTCTGAGTCTTTTTTCCTTTCTTCCCAGTTGTTACTTCATATGAGACTGTACTTACTTGGTAGAATAATTTCAATAATTAAAAATCTTGGTATATATCCACAATCTGAGTTGTCTACCACCTGCCCTTCTCTGTTGTGAGGTCTTTATACTTGGTATGTGTTTCTCCCACACTCACTGCCAGGTACCATGATGGTCTCTCTCTTCTAGACTAGCTCCATGGTGATTTCTGCGTGTCTTATCTATCTTCACATCAACAGCATCTCAACACCCGGATTATTGCAAGACTTCATCCTAATAGCTCTGCGTTCTCTGCATCCACCATTAAAAGTCCTCCCAGAATTACTACTCCTACTACTAGTATTATTATTATTATTTAGTATGATCACATCACTTTTCAGCTTACAAATCTTCAAATGTTTTCTATCCGAGGATAGAATGCTGTTTCTCCAGCTTGCAAAGAACAGGTCTGGGGTTTGCAAGTTCTATATGAGAATTTTTTTAATTTTGTGTTTTCACATCAGATCCATCATTTAAAAGATAAATAAGTTCTGAATTACCTGAATCATTTCTTTCTTAACCTTGTGTCATACTGGAATCTCTAAGGAGGCTTTGAAAAAATATCAATCCAAGGAGGTTCACACCCAGATATTCTGATATATTTGTTTTGAAAGGCCAAGTGTATCATGCTTAGAAATTTGGATTATATTTTCTAGGTAATGGCTTGTTCTGGAAGGATTTTTAAGAAAGGGGCCAGACCAAGGTAGATCTACATTTGAAAAAGCATTCCTAATGGCTCTGTGGATGATGGATTACCTGGTGACAAGCCTGCAAGCAGGGAGGCAAAGAAGAAGGTTCTGAGAACAACCAGGTGAGAGATGATGAGGATGGGATTTAAGGCAGTGTAAGTGGAAATGGAGAGTAAATTATGAGAGAGAGAGACAAACAGACAGACAGCCATGCAGGAGTTAAGAAAATAGAAGGACTCTGGTTTGGGCAACTGGTAGTGTCATTTCCCCCAAAAAGAGAACAGCAGAATAAGTGGGGATTTGGAGAAAGGTAATTGAGAAATAATGAGTTCAATGCTAAATGCAGGATTTTTGACATGCCTGGGGGACACCCAAGGGCAGAAGTCCAGAAGAGATTAGCATTAGAAATACACAGAGGAATAAAACTTTACTTGTAGTGTGCATGATTGTGCAAACTACTGTAGCTTCTTTCCTTCTCTGTAACTGATCTAGATTTTCTCATGATCCCCTATCCCAAAGGACAGTAGAAAGAAAATTACCTTGTTAGTTAAATGTATTTCAGCATTTTTGATAAGAGCATTATTTTGTACTAATTGATCAATTATAGGTAAACATTCAATTCAAAGTTCAGATTCCCTGAAAATGTATTTTGTTTTTTTGGTGTTGTTTTTCATCCTTTCCCCTCTCCTTCAAAATGGCATTTGGGTGATCGGGAAAGCTTATGGATCTTGGGAGCCAGGTTAGGGATGATCAGTGCTGTCCTGCAGTCTCTGCAGACATGCCCCTTGGCCTTTCTGTCTCTGAGCACTAGACACGGGTGAGCAATGCCATTGGTCCTCTCTGGCCTGTTTCACATATGTCTGCCGCTGTGGACTCTGGACTTTGTCATTGACTCTCGAGTCTCCTGGCCTTGGTGTCCTCCTCTTCTGCACTATTTGGCCAATCCACTAAGCACATCCTTGTGCCCATGGCCAGAGGGATGGGCTGGCAGCCGAGTAATGGGGAGCTTGTGCATCAGGTGCACAACACACATGCTCCATCTGACCAGCAGCATTAACTCAGGCTAGTTATATGGACATCTTTTTCCATTAGTGCTTCTCTATGGCTTCTGAAACATGTTGGACAGCATCTCTCTAAAAGGCTGACACATTCACCAACACTATGCCCCAGGAAGTCAGCCACTAAGTACCAAGTTCTCAGATTCCTCCTTTTCTATATAGGCTGTTTCTAATCTGATGGGTCCACTACCTCTTCCTTCTTACCCATTCCCCTACCCCCATCACTTTCCCTGATTCAGACTTTCTTTTACTTCTCCCTTATGTCTTATAGGTGCTCCCCCATATTTACCTCCTTCCCAAGGTGGTGTTTTCCCTCCTCCCTCCCCAGGATGATACTGCATATGAGGTACAGGAGGAAAAACAAACTTATCCATTAAGAGAGATAGTGTGGGAGGTATTTCAAAATGTAAAAACATCATTATCATCCTCACAATAACTTTATAAAGTTAAGTATTTTAATCCGCTTTTACAAATGAAGAAAGTGAGACTAAACATAATTAAGGAACTCCCCACTTTTGCAGAGTAGAAGTATCAGAAATGAAATTAGGTATAGTAGATTGCAAAGGTGATTTATTTCCCTGCTTCATGCTGTGTTTGGTGGACCACTGAGGGAGGACATGGCTGGCTGGGTTGCTCTGGCTCCACCACTTAACCACACACAGAAGGAAACATCACAACTTCAAAAGGACTTTATTACAGCACTTGCCACTGCCCCTCTTACATGCCCATTTGTTGCCTACGCATGGTAAAGATGCTCTATGCCTTCGTGGCCTTAGCATTTTAGTGAACATCTGCTCTCTCTTTGGACTACTGCACTCTACTTTGAAAGTATCTATTTCTTATTTCTTCTTTGATGGGTAATTTATTTATTACATATTCTACATAGTTTAGTTCCACAACCTGAAAGTCCAATAAAAGTCATTCAAAAATGCATATGAATATGTTAATGTGGGCTAACCAATATGTAATTCATGTTGCTTTTGGAAGCAGTCCACCAAAATATTATTTCATTTCAATAAATTGATCATATTTTGACAAAAATGGTCTTCAAAGTAATTATTCCCATAAAGTATTTAATGTTTAGGCAGTTAGCTATTTACCCATAAGAGCAGAAACATTATAAGTCACACTATTTGTTCTCTTTATATAATTTATATATGTTTCCTGAAGAAATGTCAGATTGAACATTGTCTAGGATTTCTTGTACTTTAAGAAAGCTTTCACTTAGCAATTTGGTAGATTAAGAAGTGTTTTTCCATGTGATGTTTCTTAAGGTCTACTTTGGGTATTGCTAAAAATAATTCGTTAAATTACTATTTTCACTTTAGCAGATAGTACAATTTAATTTTCTCAATTCTGACGATAACAAGCACAGATCTGAAAATCTGAAGGAAAAAAAAAAACTCATCCAGTGAATTCAAACCAATGTAGATGCGTTAGCTAAATAATTCAGGATCCACTACTCAAGCAACTGAAATAAGTAATTTGCTTTAGGATCTTCCTATCTTTAATCACCTTAGCACAATGTGTAAGTCACAGTATTCACTCAAGAAAAATATATGGAATTACAATAAGCCTATATTTCACCTCATCCTCCTAAAATTATCATGCTGATACCCTGAATATCTTGAACAGATATGCTAATTCTGGCCTAAGACCCACTTTCAATTTCTATTGACAATTCCCTTTATGAATGCTGGCCAATTTTCCCAACACATATATAGTGATAGAGTAGTTGTAATCTAAACAATTAATCTTTGCATAAATACCTATATATACCACATCTATAAATGAATTATTAATGGCAAGGATGTAAAGATAAAAGCTGAAAATATGATTTATGGCATTTATGCATAGCATAAGCTTACATTTATACTATTTATTTATACTAAATGAATTCGTAGCTCTGCAATGAATCTCTTTAACTTAAATTTATATGTTTTGTACATGCTCTGAAGTATATGTCATACTCTCTGAATTAAAAGATAATGGTGCTGGGCTTCCCTGGTGGCGCAGTGGTTGAGAGTCTGCCTGCCGATGCAGGAAACGTGGGCTCGTGCCCCGGTCCGGGAGGATCCCACGTGCCGCGGAGCGGCTGGGCCCATGAGCCATGGCTGCTGAGCCTGCGCGTCCGGAGCCTGTGCTCCGCGGCGGGAGAGGCCACAGCAGTGAGAGGCCTGCGTACAGCAAAAAAAAAAAAAAAAAAAAAAAAGATAATGGTGCTGACAGTATTATTGCCTACGCATACAAATGTGACTGGAAAAATCCAGTAAGTTACTCTTCATTTTCCCCACTAATTCTACAGTAACTGGGATTAAATGAAGTGAAATGAGGATTGATACAGTGTGTCCTCTACCGAGAGAAAAGAGGGGATTTTTATGCCTGAATCATTAAAATCTGTTGTTAGCTAGTACTGCCCTGATTTGAAGGCAGAACTTCCAAAGACTGAAATTTATGACTTTTTTGGTCTTTCAACACTGCAGCCTTTTGATGCTACCAATGTTATGAGATATATGCTGATCAACAGTAAATAAATAATGCTTAAGCCAAAAAAGACCTCTCAAGTAATATCACCTATAGGCCAGAAATTTAAACTTTAAAATTATGCATGGCACTCAGTAATTCAATCATTATGTATGATCCATCTAATTCATTCATTCATTGAGAAAATATTTATAAACCTCTGCTCTATTCAGGCACTGTATTAGATGTCAAGAATATAACACTATGCTAAGCACAGTGTTGTCCTAAAGAAGCTTACAAACTAGTGAGTTTTCAAAACTGAAGCAAAAAGGGCCAGCTGTGACCCTGATTGTTTAGCTTAAACAGGAAAGAAGGAAGGAAGGAGGGAAGGAAGGAGTGAGGGAGGGAGGGAAGGAGGGAGGGAGGGAGGAATGAGAGGAGAGAGAGAAGAAGGGAGAGAGAAAGCAGGGAAAGAAGCTGATTTGAATGAAGCCATTTAAACAAAATAGAAACAAGCTTTTAGTAAGAGAAGTAAACTATTTTGGTAGTTCACAACTTCTGCAATCAAATGAATCAGCAAAAATGTACTGTGTTTTGATGTTGCAGGAAGTCTAAAGAATAACCTTGTCTTATTTTATTGTTTAATTAGGAAAGCAAGAATTATTCAAGGCAGTATTCAATTTAACTGTTAAATAGGTGGTACAAGCAGCAACTTCTACAAAAAATAACTAAGAGAGTAATCACTGGTGTTCCTTTTTTCATAAGTACAACAGTATGACTAATATTTTTGTCAATGGAAACAACACCAAGAATTATATGAGAAGGAAGAACCAAAGTAGCAAACCTTCAATGTATTAAAACCAATTACATTCTAAACTAAGATCAATGAATGACAAATTGCAGAGTTGAACTTTTTAATTTGTGAGTTTTCTCTTCCTCAAAGAGAATATTAAAAAAACATGACATGAAAGGCCTGACTTTCACATCATGATAACCAGTGTAAAGTTATTTATTGAGCACAGATTTATTTCAAAACGCATACATTCAACAAATCATTACTTTGTCTCTTAAATGTGACTATGCTATTACAAGATGGATATTTGTAACTGACATGAAACTAGCAGAGTAAAAGCTACATGGGGGGAATTTCAGACAAGACTTGTTACTTCTAACTTATCACCAAACTCCTTCTCTCTTCACAATCCCATTCACTCCATGGCCCCCACCCCACCCATAGTCAACAGAAGTTGGTAGGCAAGAGAGGGTTTTGCAGGCCATATGGAAAGTCTTTGTGGAAAACAAAGCATTTAATCATGGGTTTAAAATATTGAAGGATTTATACATCTGTAGATGAGAGGTGACTTAAAAGACCTTAGGCTACATAGAAATGCAAAAAAAAAAGACTGAAGATTTATAGAGAACATGTTCAAGAACTTACACATTAATAAGAAATAGTCTGACACTGCACTTTTTAAACGCAGATATTTAGCACTAGTTATGCAGCCAAACCATCTAAAGAAAAGAATTCCCTAAAGGTGCTTTTCAAACTTCCCTACCAAAGAATTGTTAAAGTTAGAGGAGAATAAATGTCTAGGTAGCCTGACCTAAATATGATCTGCTTTTAAAGTCTCCTAGAAATCTCATTTAAAATTTGAATTCAACTCCATAATATATCAATTATGTCTTGATATTGAAATGATGACTTAAAATACCTTCTGGAAAACAAAAGAGAAATTTTGATATCACTTCGGTTAATATTTAAGATGTACTAAGTCTAAAAGATCTGAAAATTGGACTGAATTAAAGAGATACAACATTCACTGCATATCAGTTTCAGCATCTAGGCAATTTTTTGTCTCCATAGCAGTATCACAATATTTCATGATTATACTCTGACCTGGGTAGGAGTAGCCAGCCTCCAATACGTCCCTCCACCATGATCCTCACTTGTTTCTCTTGGGTAGCACCCTCACACACCGAATAAGGGTAACTTGCATGACCAACACATATTGAGGAAGTGACGCTGTGTGATTTCACAGAACATGTCGTAAAAGACATTTGCAGCTTCCATGCTGGCCTCTTGGATTGCTCATTCTGGAAGAAACCAGCTGCCCTGTCAGGAGGAGACCACCGTGGAAAAGCCCACCTGGGGAAAAACTGAGGCCTCCAATCAACAACCAGCACTGACCATAACACTATTGACGTGAGTGAGTCATATAGAAACAGATCCTCCAGCCTCAGGTAAATCTGCAGATGGCAGATGATAGATATCTGTCATCTAGACATAGATGATATCTTAACTGAAATTTCATAAAAAAATCAGAGTCAGAAATGTCCAGCCAAGAGACTCCTAATTCTTAACTTACAAGACCTCTAAGAGAAAAATGTGTATGTCTTGTTTTTTTTTTTAGCCACTAAGTTTTGGGATATTTTGTTATGTACAATAAATAATACATAAGTGGATACAGGCTGTAAATTTTTTACTTCTTCATGAACTACGTCAAGGAAATACCTGAAAAAAGGTGCACATAGTCCTAAGAGTAAGCTGGTGCAGTTATATTTTCAAGGTACTGTTTATAGAAAATTCATTGAGTTCATCTTCTTGGTAAGAGGTAAAGTTGCTTGTTTTATGTGACAGATTGAAGTATTCTCTGAATCGCTATTCAGTTTGCTTTTTAATGTCTTGGAAAAATAAGTCATCAAAAGCTATTTTTCTTTTACCAAGAAACTTATAATTTCTGTCAAATCCAAATGAACTAAGAGCCATAAAGTATAGTCCATACGATCATCTCTCTTCAGCCGACTACAAAATTTCATTTTTATTGTAGTAATGTTGATAGTAAAAAAGAAAAGTTTGGTTTTGCAACTGCAGCTGTTAATAAGTATATTCAGCTACAAAAAATGTGAAAAACAAACCAAATTTATGAGAACAATGAGATTGGCCATTTATCCAAGTCTTTGCCTTCTGTCATGCTATCCCATACTTTCCCTTTCAAAGGAAAAGCCACAATTCAAACTCAAGTTGTAGAATTTTGACCACTTTTCACACCTCAATATACATATTTATAGAACTAGTTTTTAAATTCATCTTGCAATTCATCAAAAATCTGTCTAAAATTAATAAGCAATTGAAGCACTTGATTTCATAAAATAATTTTTTAACCATCCCATTGAAAATATTTAGAGAACCATGAGACAAAGTATTTAAGGCAGGTAATTCTTTTTTTTTTTTCCTTTTTCTCTGTTGATTGTTCAATTCCTCTTTTTTTTTTTTTAACATCTTTATTGGGGTATAATTGCTCTACAATGGTGTGTTAGTTTCTGCTTTATAACAAAGTGAATCAGTTATACATATATTCCCATATCTCTTCCCTCTTGCCTCTCCCTCCCTCCCACCCTCCCTATCCCATCCCTCCAGGTGGTCACAAAGCACCAAGCTGATCTCCCTGTGCTATGCGGCTGCTTCCCACTAGCTATCTACCTTACGTTTGGTAGTGTATATATGTCCATGCCTCTCTCTCGCTTTGTCACAGCTCACCCTTCCCCCTCCCCATTTCCTCAAGTCCATTCTCTAGTAGGTCTGTGTCTTTATTCCTGTCTTACCCCTAGGTTTTTCATGACATATTTTTTTTCTTAAATTCCATATATATGTGTTAGCATACAGTATTTGTCTTTCTCTTTCTGACTTACTTCACTCTGTATGACAGACTCTAGGTCTATCCACCTCATTACAAATAGTTCAATTTCGTTTCTTTTTGTGGCTGAGTAATATTCCATTGTATATATGTGCCACATCTTTATCCATTCATCCGATGATGGATACTTAGGTTGTTTCCATCTCTGGGCTATTGTAAATAGAGCTGCAATGAACATTTTGGTACATGACTCTTTTTGAATTATGGTTTTCTCAGGGTATATGCCCAGTAGTGGCATTGCTGGGTCATATGGTAGTTCTATTTGTAGTTTTTTAAGGAACTTCCATACTCTTCTCCATAGTGGCTGTACCAATTCACATTCCCACCAGCAGTGCAAGAGTGTTCCCTTTTCTCCACACCCTCTCCAGCATTTACTGTTTCTAGATTTTTTGATGATGGCCATTCTGACTGGTGTAAGATGATATCTCATTGTAGTTTTGATTAAGGCAGGTAATTCTTAATAAATATAGCAATGGTCTTGATGAAGTCTATTAAGTTCCCCAAATTTTGCTTTGCATAGAGCTGTCAATTATTGCCAAATATGTCCCACTTACTTGTTGTTTGGGCAATCTGAAGTTTAATATGTCTTTGCTGATACCATTATATATATGAACAAAGTCCATTAAAGTGTTAACTTTAATAGCTCTAAAATCATATAGCTATATGGGCAAAAACTCAAGCTCTCAACAAGTTGTTTAGGTATACAGTCTCCAATGGTGTTAATAAGTGTCTACCTCTTTTTGACCCAGAAGAATTTCAACCTTATTCATGGCAAGGTTTCACAAAATATTCTCCCATTAAGTGAATATCACTTTCAAAGGTCATTCTGAAATTGGACTTGAAGGAAGTTCCAAGAAAAGTATTATTTTCTGGATTCGGTTGTATTTTTTTTTGCCAGGTAGATTATAGTCATGATTTTTTTCTTTTTAGTTACCAAAAAGTACTAATGACTTTTGTCCAAAATTTACATGCTTGATTTTTTGGTTCATCCATTTTAAAGATCAATTCAAAACATTAAGGTTTAGGTTTATTTGTTATCATCCCAGTTAATTAAAACACATAAATAAGTTTTAAAAACATCCTATCAAATATACTGTTGCAGCCAATTGTAAATACTTTCAGGGTTCTCTTTTTGTTAATCATAACCCCTGTATATTTCAGGTTCCTATAAATTGCTCATGAAATGTATTGGTTTCATAATATACTGGTTTCATATGTATATTCCTAGTAGAAAATAAAATCCATGACATTTCTAAAAGTTAGATAAAGAATGGTATAAAATTCTCAAAAATATCTCAGCATCTTGGTCATTTTTAAACTAACTACATAGAGAAGTGGAATACACAATAGACATTGATTTGCAAATAAAATATTTGATCTGGCCAAAGCTGGGGAAAAGCTGAAGTGATGTATGGAAGCAATATTTTTGATAGCAAGTATCAAGTACCTGGCTTACAAGAGACAACAGCATAATTTAAAAATTGTCTGTGAAGGTTTTTGAGGGCATCTTAGGAAATGGAACATTCCACATTAGGCAGAAGTTCCATTATCTGTTATTTTCCAGAGCTCTGATCACGTTTACTCTAAAGCTCTTGTTAATACCACTAGATTTCCTGACAACACAAAAGTATCACTTTCTCCAATTGCTAATTGCACAGAAAATTTGTCTAGGCTTTCAAACAACCAAACAAAATATGGTATTGTCCCAACATAGAAAAACTGGATTGTGTTGCTTTACGACATGCATATCACACATGCATTTGACAGTCTTGGAAGACTGAAAAATCTTAAACTGTATCCTCAAACTTTTAATAAAACACTGACACGCGCAGGAAGATGCATTCATACTGTTTCGAGTTTCAGGCATTAGCTGACATTCTGCCACTCAGACAAGTCAGTCCATCCACTTTGAGAAGAAGGGGCACAAGGTAATCCAATATCCTCTGAGCAGTGTTGTTAGATACAATACAGCACAGTTAAATTTGAATTTCAGATAAGCAGTAATTATTTAGTTCAATTATGTTCCAAATATTGCATGGGACATATTTATACTAAAAATTACTCATTGTTTATCTGAAATTTAAATTAGTCTGTGTGATGGTTAATTTTTGTGTCAAATTGACTAGGCCCTGGGGTACCCAGATATTTGGTCAAATACTATTCTGGGGGTGTGTGTGAGGGTGTTTTTGGATGAGATTACAACTAAATCTGTAGATTGAACAAAGCAGATTGTCTGCCCTAATGTGGGTAGCCCCATACAATTAGTTGAAGGCCAAAGAGAACAAAAAGGCTGACATTCCAACTAGTAAGTGGGAGCATCTCTTGCCTGACCGTCTTCAGGATGAGGCATTGGTATTCAGTGGTTTTTGAACTGAAGACATTGGTCTTTTCAGGCTCGAACTGAAACATAGGCTCTTCTTGGACATCAGGCCTTCAGACTCACACTGGAACCACACTGTTGGTCCTCCTGGGTCTCCAGCTTGCCGACTGCAGATCTTGGGATGTCTCAGCCTTCATAATCATGTGAGCCAGTTCCTTATAACTCTCTTTATATGTAAATGTACCCTGTTCGTTCTGTTTCTCTGGGGGACGCTGACCAATCCAGTGTGGATGTCCTGTATTTTTATTTGCTAAATCTTGTAACCTTACCTCTAGGTTTGCCTTCTCTTTAATAGTTCTAAGATTCAGAATAATACTAATAACACTGATACTTCTATTAATAATAAAATTGAAATTGCTTTTCTTTCTGGCTTTCTCAGAAACCAATCATATATTCATCTACTGTGCAAAATGTTTTGCTATAGGACCTTTATTTATTTATTTATTTTAGGACCTTTATTTTAGTAAGCTAAAAGTTCATGAATACTTGAACTCCAGTTATAGGATGTAAAAAAAAAAATGTACCCATAAAAAGTAGAAAATGGTAGGCCCCCATGCTACTCAAATCTGAGTATTGCCACTAGATAGTTTGGTAAGGGTCAAGGTAACTTGCCCAACCTCTTGCTGGATGAAAAATTTAAGTAAAGGAAAAGGATCTAGTCAGGGAATATTCTGAATAACAGCGATTCAGTGTCTTCTAATTCAATGAAGCTCAACTAACAATGACTACATTGACTCAATTTTACGATGCACTTCGTCTCAAAGTTTCCAGTGTTTATTACCGTCAACATCAGAAGAAACTTGTCTGACACCAGGCATGTGAGCTGTGACCCAGCTGAGACTGACTAGACAGATGTGACTTGGCTGTATAAATTTATTGTTGAATTGAAACTATTATTTCCATTAGGAGAGTCACATACATTAATATAATTAATTATTGCATAATACCTTCAAATAAATTACTCACTAAACTAGCACTGGAATAAAGGACAAGTTCATTGACAGCAATAGAAAATGCCAAGTCTCTCAGAAGTAGTCATTGGATTCTGAAACTACAAGTAGGACTGAATGATTTATACATCAAAGAAAAGATGTACTATTCAATCACCATGTTTTTGTTTAATGAGTTTGAGTTTTTATTACTTTTTTAATTGAAGTATAGTTGATTTACAGTGTGGAGTTAGTTTCAGGTGTACAGCACAGTGATTCAGTTATACATATAAAAAATATATATATTCTTTTTTTACATTCTCATCAATTAAATGTCAGTACAAGATATTGAATAGAGTTCCCTGTGCTATATAATAGGTCCTTGTTGGTTATCTATTTTATATATAATAGTGTGTATATGTTAATCTCAAACTCCTAATTTATACCTCCCCCCCTTTCCCTTTGGTAACCATAAGTTTGTTTTCTAAATCTGTGTGTCTATTTCGGTTTTGTAAATTAGTTCATTTGTATTTTTTTAGATTCTACATATAAGTGATATCATATGATACTTGTCTTTCTCTTCCTGACTTACTTCACCTAGTATGATAATTTCTGAGTCCATCTATGTTGCTGCAAATGGCATTATTTCATTCTTTTTTTATGGATGAATAATATTCCATTGTATATATGTACCACATCTTCTTTATCCATTCATCTGTCAATGGACATTTAGGTTGCTTCCATGTCTTGCCTATTGTGAATAGTGTGTGGTGTATATATATATATATATATATATATATATATATATATATATTTTTATTTATTTATTTATTTATTTATTTTATTTTTTTTTTAACATCTTTATTGGAGTATAATTGCTTTACAATGGTGTGTTAGTTTCTGCTGTATAACAAAGTGAATCAGCTATACATATACATATATCCCCATATCTCCTCCCTCTTGCATCTCCCTTCCACCCTTCCTATCTGCCCCCTCTAGGTGGTCACAAAGCACTGAGCTGATCTCCCTGTGCTATGTGGCTGATTCCCACTAGCTATCTATTTTACATTTGGTAGTATATATATGTCCATGCCACTCTCTCACTTTGTCCCACCTTACCCTTCCCCCTCCCCATGTCCTCAAGTTCATTCTCTACATCTGCATCTTTATTCCTGTCCTGCCCCTAGGTTCTTCAGAACCTTTTTTTTTAGATTCCATATATATGTGTTAGCATACGGTATTTGTTTTTCTCTTTCTGACTTACTTCACTCTGTATGACAGACTCTAGGTCCATCCACCTCACTACAAATAACTCAATTTCGTTTCTTTTCATGGCTGAGTAATATTCCATTGTATATATGTGCCACATCTTCTTTATCCATTCATCTGTCGATGGACACTTAGGTTGCTTCCATGTCCTGGCTATTGTAAATAGAGCTGCAATGAATATTTTGGTACATGACTCTTTTTGAATTATGGTTTTCTCAGGGTATATGCCCAGTGGTGGAATTTCTGGGTCGTATGGTAGTTCTATTTTTAGTATTTTAAGGAACCTCCATACTGTTCTCCATAGTGGCTATATCAACTTACATTCCCACCAACAGTGCAAGAAGTTCCTTTTTCTCCACACCCTCTCCAGCATTTATTGTTTGTAGATTTTTTGATGATGGCCATTCTGACTCATGTGAGGTGATACCTCATTGTAGTTTTGATTTGCATTTCTCTAATAATTAGTGATGTTGAGCATCCTTTCATGTGCTTGTTGGCAGTCTGTATATCTTCTTTGGAGAAATGTCTATTTAGGTATCCTGCCCATTTTTGGATTGGGTTGTTTGTTTTTTTTGATATTGAGCTGCATGAGCTGCTTGTAAATTTTGGAGATTAATCCTTTGTCAGCTGCTTCATTTGCAAATATTTTCTCTCATTCTGAGGGTTGACTTTTTGTCTTGTTTATGTTTTCCTTTGCTGTGCAAAAGCTTTTAAGTTTCATTAGGTCCCATTTGTTTATTTTTGTTTTTATTTCCATTTCTTTAGGAGAATCACCAGGTTTTTTAATCAAAACTTTCCAGATTATTTTCAAAGTAGTTGTGATTTATGCCAGGCATATATAGTTACAGTTGTAATACAGAAAATAAAACCCACAAATTTAATCCAGGCCACAATCTGAACAACCATAAAAGCTGATGCACAGATACATGATATTTTCCCCCACACAGCTTTTTCTAAAAATTTAAATTAATTGACAATATTCTAAAATTAATAGATTTCTACAGAATTCTAGATTCTTGGCCTTCATGAGGAATCTGGCCATTCTGATCACTTCCATATGGTGACTTTGTTCCTGCTATCCTGTACTCCATCCCAAAAAGTCCTCTCAATTTACACAGATGGCCTGACAGGCATTTGGGTTTGTAGTGCTAGTCTTATAAGAGAGCAAATGCAGTTACAGCTTCAGAATTCTTTAATGTGTCTCAAAAGTACAATTTTGTCAATTCTGAACATGCCAAAGGGGTCAAGATTCCACGTTCAGGTTATGAAAAGCAGTCAAATAACTGAGAACTGACTGGCTGAACCCTTCAGACTTAGAGCTGCATGTGAAGAAAGCATAGCTTCAAACTCTGAGGTGACAGTGAAAGAAGAACCTGTACGGATCAGTGTATTCACTCAGCAAGTACTTAACTAGTTCCTACACTATTTCAAGTATTTGATGCACTGGGAACAGCAGTTCATGCTCAGAGAAGATGCTTGCACTCATGGAGCTCACAGCACAGCTCACAGGCAACAAAACAATACATAGGGTTTCCCTGGTGGCGCAGTGGTTGAGAGTCTGCCTGCCGATGCAGGGGACATGGGTTCGTGCCCCGGTCCAGGAAGATCCCACATGCCGCAGAGTATCCAGGCCCATGAGCCATGGCCGCTGAGCCTGCGCGTCTGGAGCCTGTGCTCCGCAATGGGAGAGGCCACAACAGTGAGGGGCCTGTGTACCGCAAAAAACCAAAAACCAAATAACAAAAAAAACATAAACAAGAAACGTCAGCGGGTGGGAAGCATTAGGCTAAAAATCAAAGAGTGGAGAGCACAGAGCATGACTGAGCAGCTGCTCAATGCTGCATGCATGGTCAGTGAACCTCTCTCCAAGAAAATGACGTGTATGCTGAGATTGAGTGATGGGACAGAACCAGCCTTGAAGAGATGTGGGATGTGATTTCCAGGGAGAAGCAAGTGCTGATACAAAGGCCCTGAGCTCTGGATACAGAAGAGAGAGGAGTGTGGTTGAAATGTAAAAGGCAGGCAGGTGGCAGATTTATTTATGGCAATGTTTCTCCAACATTTTTTTCTATGAGCTCCTTCATACTCTAAAAAAGAACATAAATTATATATATAAAATACGAAAATCGTATTTTATATTATATAATTTTACGTTATGCATTACATATATATTTAATTAATATAGAATTAATAATATATTAAATAATATAAAACACTAATATATTATATATTATAATACTAATATAATAATACATTATATATATAATATATTAAATATAGTACACTTCCCCCCCCAATTCCAGCAATGATAATACTTACATAACTATAGTACATTTCAAAACAAGGAAATCTGTGTTGGTAGAATACTATTAACTCAAATGCAGACCTTATTCAGATTTCACCAGTTTGCGTTTTTTATGTATTTCTATTAAGTTTTATCACATGTGTAGATTTGTGTAACCACCATCACCATCATTACAGAACTGTTCCATCACCACAGTAAAAACCCCTGGAAGCCAGGGATGTTTTCTATAATTTTCTTAATTTGAGAATGCTATATAAATTGGCTTTTTGATTTCATGCAGCATAATATCCTTGTGGTCCACCCAAATTGCTGGCATGTTTCAACAGTTCCTCCCTTTTAATTGCTGAACAGTGTTCCAGGTATGGTTGGACCACAGTTTGTTTTCCAGTTTACTCACTGAAGGACACCTGTGTTGCCTTTACACTCCTAAAAATTACTGCAGATACCAAATAGCTTTTGTTTATGTATGTTACATATAATGATATATATACCATGTGTTAGAGGTTCAAACAGAGGCATTTCGAAATATTTATTTATTAATTTGCTTAAAATAGCAGTAACAAACCCATTATGCATTCATAGAAAGATCCTATTTTTATGAGAAGTCTTTTTTTTTTCCTAAACAAAAAAATCAGTGAGAAGAGTGCCATTGTTTTACATTTTTGCAAACCTATTTAATATCTGGCTTAACAGAAGACTGCTGGATTCTCATATGTGCTTCTGCATTTAGTCTGTTGTGATATCACATGTCATGTGACCTCTGGGAACCTCCTCTGAACATATGTGAGAGAATGAGGCGAGAACAAGTAAATAACGAATTGGTTTGATGATAAAAAGCGGTTTTGACCTCGTGGGCCCCGGGAAAGGCCTCAAGGGCTCCCTGGACTTCCTGAACCACTGAGTTAACGTCTTGGATAATAGAGAGGCTGGATTTTAAGGGGAAGGAAGTTTACTGTAGAGTTTAACCAGGCAGTGACTTGATTTATACCTTTTTGAAATATCACTCCTCTGGAGTCTCTGTGCATAATGAATACCTGGGGTGGCTAGTGACAGCAAAGAACATGGCAAGGGATGTGGAGAGATTAACTAGAAGGTTCCTGATTCTCTCCTGGCAAGACACTGTGCTACTTTGGACTAGAGGGGTGACAGTGAAAGTAGCAGTGATGTAGTGTATCTTTCAGGTCTTGGTGATGAAGCAGATGTGGGAGATGAAGGAAAGAGAGGTAACAGGGATCCCTCACATATTTTGTACCTGAGCACTGGTGTATAGATAAAGCCAGGAGAAGCAGCAAATTATAGAGTGAATTTGGAAAAAGAGAAAAGTGTGTGCATTTAATGAGCCATATACTTTCCTTGTTTCCCCCTTCTTCCAAAGCTGCTATTAAGTTGATTGTGCATCTTAAAATCAACGATATCTCATATTTAAGAGACTACACATCTTCTCTATTCCACTACTGTTAAAATACAGATTAGAACTAAGTATAGATTTTAAAAGCAGTTTTAGAACAAGTTTTATAAGTAGGAATGCACAAATGTTTATGATTCCATTTTCCTCTCCATGTTGTTAATACCTTAGTTAGAAATAAACATAGCAGAGTTCAGACCAAAGGATATTAACTCTAGGCAAACATATCACCCAAACACTGTAATAATACTCAACTTTCAGATAACTGAAAAAAAATGAGTATTATTAGTGTTTGGGTGATATGTTTGCCTAGAGTTAATATCCTTTGGTCTGAACTCTGCTATGTTTATTTCAACAAAATTATTTTATTGAAGTGAAAACCGAGGTATACATTTAGACCCAGATGTAAACAGAGATATCACAGTATCAGCAACAGATAGAGTTTCCCTTGTGTGCCAAGGAATGTTCTTATAACAAATTCCAAGTCACAGGAAAGGTAGTGTCTAAATCCTTTAAGAATAAATTATAAACAGAGAGTCAGAATTGGTGGTCTTTAGCTTATAATGCAGTGACCATCACTGAGTTGATTGAGAGAAAGAGGGTGAGAGAGAAAGCAGTTTTCCTTTTGCATCTCAGCTCTTAGGGCTCTTTTTTCCTTCATCTTTTCAGTGTATCTAACATCTAACATATGGTATTAAAAAATGAAATCTATTCCTAAATTATCATATTATGACCACACAGAATCCAAAGGCAAGTCCATTTACCCACAGATTACTGTTTGCTCACCACTTTATCTTTTCCTAAATGATTCAGTAGAATCTTAGGTTCAGGATGCACAGGGACAATTTTTGAAATATTTTACCCCCAACACAAAGAAACTCTGCTTCCATTTGGGTGTTTGGTTAATGCCTTGGTGTTGTGACCCAGGCAGGTAGTTATTAATTATCTGTTAAAGAGACCTACACTGATTTTATTTGGAATAATTGGCAGGGAGGCCTGGGCTAGTTAATAATAAAGTTCCATGATGTGGCTTCTTACATTCTCCCTGGTCCAGTCAAACTGAATAACTTGTTCCCGTAACATGCTATACACCCTTTCACACAGTACCCTTGGAAAAATAAGTGAAAGCTTACTTTTCCATTTACAGGAAACTGAAGCTTCACATTCTTTGTGAAGACATCTCTTTTCACCATAGAATTAATCAGTTTTTTTCTGTGCTTCCTTTACATTGGGCCAACAACTGCCTCTTGACTATATGCAAATGAGCAGAGTGAGTAGAGTGAGTTCCTTTAAGGCAGAGCCTGTGTCTAGTTTACCTCTGTGTTATGTGCAGCTAGTACAAGCATTTGTGCATGGTGGGTGCTCAGTATGCTTTCACACATACACACACACATACACAGGAGATTTTACAAACTCATAATTACATTTCAATAAATAATAATGTTTACTCTGCCTTACTGAAAGTTCTCCAAAGGTGAGAATTATATAAACCAAGTATCTATACACACCCCAATGGGGCTTAATATCACTTATTTATTGACTGCTTAACAATTTACTTCTAAGCACTCCGTTCATCTCTTCATACTGAAAACCCCATGACCTAGAACAATACAAAGGGCAAATGCATGAATACATAGATGCACCACAGAAAAGATTTCTGAAATTTAAGGGATATCATGTTTTTTAAATATGAGAGTCCCAAATTAAGATTGAATTGTTTGTTTGTATCCTTGTCTGGATACTACAGCTTGTTATTCACATGTGCCTGAGTAACCAACACCTGCTCTCTGGGAGAAGGGAAGGCAGACTGCTACAACAAAGTAGGCAACTGTGAGAAGGACCCACAGGCAACAGTGACGGAGAATGTTTAGATCTTCGTGGACCAATAGCTGGGTCAGCCACATCAGCTTTGAGGATGAGTGAGGCTAAGAGGTATCAGAACAGCCAGATTACTCTCTCAGCTAGGTAAGCACTCTTAGTGCTTGCTGATCCAAAAGTCCTCCCTCTACATCCAGGAAAGTGCTAAGGGTGCAACTGCCCATTAGCTACATCATGCTCAAAGCATGAGCATCAAAGTGGAATAAAGAGCTACAGTAAAAAAACCATCGAGCAGGGAAACAAAATAATTATAGGATGTTACTTCTATCTTTAAGGAACTCCAGAAGCTAATGTTAGGGATGCAACACAAATCAGCTCATTAGACAGTAATAAACATGTGCATCCATAAGTGGTAAACTGGGAATCAAAGACTGTCTTCAAACATGAAGCAGGCCATGGACTTTGGAGTCATCTGAGACTATTTCATGAAAGATGAGGTTCTGAGCAGGATCCTGAAATTTAGGAACAATTTGAATAGGTGATAAAAATCAGAGTTCATTTGAGTGTCAGTGCATTAATTTACACTGGACTTGGAACCACAGGGATTAGGAAAAAGAAGAGACAAAAGAATGTCTTCTCTCCTCTGAGGAGCATACAGAGCTTGAACCCTTAGGAGGCAGTCACTGTACTGCCAAAGCTGAAATGGTTGAAAGCAACACTGTTAAGAAACAGTTAGGAGGTGAACACAGCATTCCAGGTGCAGGAGATTATGCCTTTTCCATGCAGTTTTGATGTTGGAAATCCCAAGTTTATACAAAGTAAAAATTTAATTGTAAAAATAAAATAATATCACATAGAACTTTAATTATATCAGCTCACGATTTAGAGTTTACCAAGTGCTATTGCAAGAATCACATCAATTGATCCTCACCAAACCTCATGGGAAATTATTGTCTCCACTTTGTAGATGAGGAAATGGGTCTTGGCAAGGTGAAAATGCATGTCTACGCTTGGCCAGGCGATGAGAGCACCTAGACTTGAAATTTTATTCACTTCCTATCACAAGATGCGGCCTTCCTAAATTTAAGAAAGAATTTACTAAAGAATGCTTTAAATAAAAGTCTCCATGATATATGTGAAGCATAATCTATCTGTCATAACAAAATTAATACAACTTATCAGTAACATACCTACCATAATATAGCAAAAGAAGCACAAATTGTACAGATTCTCTTGGAGCTGTCCACTCTCTCTAGATACAGAGATTTAAGAGTTAGTTCACCTGCCTGAGATCCAGACAATAGAGTAGAACATACAACTCCCTGCCCCAAATTAATTGAGATCAATATTGACAAACTATTAATGTCCTTATCAATCAAATCTATAATGTAATTTTTAGAAGATTGATTGCAGTGTCATCTCTTCCTCAAAAGACAGAAATGAAAGGTAGAAAAGAAAGAAGACATCTTAAATTATATTTCCTTTCTTTTTTCCCCCAAAACACTTGGAACCATATTATGACACAAGCAACAATAACAAGCTATGAATCTTACAGAAATCAATTTTCCATTTTCACATTTGGGTTTGTGGCTTTCAAAATTTCCATCTAAAATTCAGCATTACTGAGATCACCTTCAGTGCTAAAAACTAAGGTATAGCAGAACAAGGCATTGTGGAAAATTTTGCATTAATTGAAAAGAAAAAAACCCACAACACTATTTTTAAAAACATAACGTTTCAAGAAACATTTGCCTGCAATGGAGAAAGGCATCGAAATGGAATAAATGACTCTTTCTCTGTTTGTGTCCCGTTTCTGAGGCAGGCTCACGGCTAAGCAAGAGCCTTCTCCCAACTCTGCCTGGAATGTGCACTTTATTGATCAGCTGGGTCTCACCCAGGAACTGAGGCTATGGAAGCTGCAGCAGTCACAGTGCCTATGATGTAGCTTATATTAAGGCTTTAAAACATATAGTAACTTGGCCTGTGACTAGTCTCTCAGAAGCTCCTTAAGGCAAAACACCAGGTCTAACGTTGAAATCCTAAAGCATTCCCCAGGGCCTCTAAGCCAGCTAAAACAATGTAATTTCCACAGATGTACAGCTGATGCCTAGGGTATGAAAAGAAAGAAGCATTGTAAATTAAAATAGAGTCGCTAACAGTCTTTAGCCAAAACCATGCTTGCTTATATGTGTGTAAGCATATTGCAGAAATAATTTTATAAATGTGTTTTCAGTTGAATGTATTTAAAAATTAAAATCATGTTGATAATTGCCTTTCCTTTCTTAAAAAAGGATATACATAGTATATAAAGTACATATGTATATAGTATTAAACTATAGATTTAACTATGAATTCCTTTTCTTTTAAGAGATAGGTACCACAACATCCTGAATTTGTATCTAAAGAAGAGATGCATCCTCCATTCCATACTTTTCCATATTTCAGCCCTTCTCTATTTTTACATGACACAGATAGAGCTAGTCACAGTAAACACTTTACCCAGTGTGATTGAGCTTATAGCCTCTAGGGTATGTATCCTAAACTGATTCACATTTGATTCACTGCAGCAACAACACTCTGAGACATGCACTTGCTGGAGAAAGGCTAACAAGTTGTCGTTAATGAGTCAGTTTTCACAGCTGCTGAAAGGTTCCCAAGGTTGCCCTTGAATGAGGAATGAGCTAAGATTTACTCCTTAGGAGTTTGGTTTTATGTACTTAGCGTAAAGCCCATACTGTTTATGTAAAACAAAATGACAATTATCATTATATAACTAATGGCTTCATAATCTTGATTTTGACTTTTTCCAAAATCTACACCTCATTTCAAAAATGATCTAACATGCAGGGACTTGTAGGTGCAACAGATCATGAGGATTGAGTAAGCTGTCAGAAATAGCCACAGTCATGTCTGTCAGGATGGAAGCAAATCTGGCTGGCAATAAAGGAGAGGCTGACCTTATGTAAGCATCCCCGGCAACTGTTAAACAAACCTTATATATGATGTTTTTCCATATATTTTCTACACATTATCCCACATAATTGTCACATCGGCCCAATGAAGGAAGGATGACTATTTCTAGTTTGAAGATGAAGAAACTAAAGCTTAGAGAAAAAGTGGGGTCACCAAGTTAGTAAGATTAAGTAGGCTGAGGCTCAGAGAGGAAGGTGTCATTCCCAAGATCACACAGCTAATAAATGACAGGGCCAGAATTTGAATCTCCATAAGTCTGACTCAAAGACAATGAGTTTTCATTGATATCATGTGGCCTCCTAGTGGGTTCTGTAGCTTTTTCATATGTTTAAACTAGCTTATGTCTACTGCTTACCAGGCAATAGCTGAAGTGTTTTGGGTATATGAACTCATTAAATCCATAGAACAACCTTGTGAGAAAGGTAATTTTATAATTCACATTTTACAAAAGAGAAAAGTGCCTCTGCTCACACCCAGCAGAACTCCCCAGAGCCCTGCACTATCCAGAACCCCACGTACAAAGACAGCAAAACAGACAGTAAACTTGACCCATTATTTTTACCATTTTAAAATCACTTAGAATGATATTCTAAAAAATAATAACTTTCCTCACAGATTAGAAAATGTCACTGCCAAAAGGACATGTTTTTATAATTAATAATTATAGCTTTACTATAAGTAAAAAAAAGAATTCTTACTTTTTTAAAAATAATTAACACATGTCTTCAGAAAAAAAAAAAAGCACTGATTCTGATCTTCCTGAAAGAAAATGATATCACTGGTACGTGCATAAGTAATTATTATCAAAATTTTGAGAAATGTAATCCCCTTTTTAAAAAAGGTACCTCAATGGTGTTAGCTTTTTCTGACAAGATAAATGTGCTGAATTATACAAAAAGTAGAAAATCAATATTGGTTATAGGGAAAACCCAAAACATCATCTTGGGATTTTAAAAATGTGTCCTGCACTCTCATTCCCTCTCATTTTTTTAAGGTTGACCCAAGAAGAGAATGAGTCACTCCACAGGAGGGCTGAGAACATGCAGGTCCAACATTTTCCTGTGGCATTAAACAATTGCTTAGAAAAAGCAAGTTCAAGCTACTACAAAATTATAAAGTAGATGAAGTTTGCCTCGGTTGTTTCCCCAGTGCCTTCTGAGTGGCTCACTTCCCCACTCTGTGGTCTCCCAGGTCCCAGGTATGGATATTCATCTTGCTTTCTGTCAGCTGAACCTATATGCTCTGAGTTTCACAAGCCAGCAGCTCTTCTAGAACTTGATTTTTCACTGGGAATTCTATATGCTTTGCCAGGAACATCTTCCCTAGAGTCAGTGTTTTTAAATGAAGTGCTTTGGAGCCCGAGTGTTCCTCTGAGGCTGCCCCAGTAGTGCCAAGCAAACTGAGTGGGCAAAACGCTGCTCCTCCCCCTCTTCTTGAAACAAAGCCTCCCTCCTTTTACCAATTTTATACATCAAGATTCTGTGGAATAGTTCTCAAATGGGTACACTTTTCATAATATTCTCCTAGTAAGCTTGCTTCTTTCTTCCTCAAACCTTCCAAACCCTTTCATCCTTCACCTAATTGCATCACCAAATTACAAAATGTTATGGGTCTCCACCCATCTTCCCCTTCTCCTTTCTTAATGAAGGCCAGTTCCTCACACGCCTCTGACTCTCACTGATTAATTCTCTTTGCAAGGTCTTCGCTCTAAGGGTTAACCTCTCTCTTTTGATTCTAGCATCTCCCATATTAAAAAAGAATCCTCAGGCTTCCCTGGTGGCACAGTGGTTGAGAGTCCGCCTGCCGGTGCAGGGGACACGGGTTCGTGTCCTGGTCCGGGAGGATCCCACATGCCGCGGAGAGGCTGGGCCCGTGAGCCGTGGCCGCTGAGCCTGCGCGTCCGGAGCCTGTGCTCCGCAACGGGAGAAGTCACAACAGTGAGAGGCCCGTGTACCGCAAAAAAAAAAAAAAGAATCCTCTTAGTCTCACAATCTCCTCCAGCTACTGCCCACTTTCCAATTTCTCTACTCCTTTTCAGAGAAAAAAATCCTTAAAGAGTTATCTACACATGTTGTCAACACTCTCCCTCCCCACTCATTCTTGACCTCCATCCAGCCTTGCATCAGCCTCCATAACTTCACCAATTCTTCTTATCTTACACACCAAATGATCTTCACGTTGTTAAATGTAATTGGACGTGCTTTGATTCCTAAGTTAGCAGCCTTTTCAGCAGCGTTTGGCACGTTACTCACCCGCTCTATCTTGACATAATCTCTTTCTTAGTCAGTGACTCAGCTTAGCTTCTTGACCATCCTCCTGCCTCTTGTGTCTTCCCCAACCCATCGTTCGGTAGCATCTGTTGGCTCTTCCTCCTCTAACCAAACTCTAAATGTTGGAATTCTTTGGTAATCAATCCTGGCCCCTTCTACTTTTCTCTCTGCATATAGTCTCCTTAGGTTGTCTCACCCATACAATATAATTTCTGTGCTAAGAATGCCAAAATTTATACCTGAGGACCACAATAATATGTCCCAAAACCCACCTGAGACAGAAGTATCCCAGATTTACCTTTTTCTAAGTTAAACTCTTCACCTTTCCCCTCAAAGCATGTCTTCCTGTTCAGTAAATAGCATTAATCTATCCAGTTGCTCAGGACAAAAAAAATCTAAGCTTCCACTCTGAGATCTTCCTCTCTCTCACCATCCTCATCCAATGGTTTGCCAAGTCTCGTCTAATCTATTACTACACCTATACTCATGTATTCTTTTTCAGTTTTATCTTCTCCAACTGTACTGCCACAACTTTAGTCATGACATCATCCCTTACATGCACAAATGCAATAGTCTCCTGGGTGGTTTCTCCCATGCACTTTCCCCCTTCCAACCCACACTGCCGAGTGATAGTCTTAAAAAGTACATCAGGTTATGGTGCTCTCCTTTTTACAGTTCAAGAAGGCTTTCTACTAAATTGAAAACAAAATTAGAACTCCTAAATACACCCACAAAACTTTGCATAATCTGACTCTAGCCTAGGTTTCCAATCCTGCTTTCAGCTCACAGCACACCAATGAAACTGGTGTCCTGTCAATTATTCAAATGCATCAAGATCTTTCCTAACTAATATTTCTTTTTCTTATAGATTCCTCTACCTAGAAATGTCTTCCCTCTATTCTTTTTTTTTTTTTAACATCTTTCTTAGAGTATAATTGCTTTACAATGGTGTGATAGTTTCTGCTTTATAACAAAGTGAATCAGCTATACATATACATATATACCCATATCTCCTCCCTCTTGCATCTCCCTCCCACGCCCCCATCCCACCCCTCTAGGTGGTCACAAAGCACTGAGCTGATCTCCCTGTGCTATGTGGCTGCTTCCCACTAGCTATCTATTTTACATCTGGTAGTGTATATATGTCCATGCCACTCTCTCACTTCGTCCCAGCTTACCCTTACCCCTTCCCATGTCCTCAAGTCCATTCTCTACGTCTGCATCTTTCTTCCTGACCTGCCCCTAGGTTCTTCAGAACCTTTTTTTTTTTTAGACTCCATATATATGTGTTAGTATACGGTATTTCTTTTTCTCCTTCTGACTTACTTCACTTTGTATGACTGACTCTAGGTCCATCCACCTTACAACAAATAACTCAATTTCATTTATTTTTATGGCTGAGTAATATTCCATTGCATATATGTGCCACATCTTCTTTATCCACTCATCTGTTGATGGACACTTAGGTTGCTTCCAAGTCCCGGCTATTGTAAATAGAGCTGCAATGAACATTGTGGTACATGACTCTTTTTGAATTATGGTTTTCTCAGGGTATATGGGTGGGATTGCTGGGTCATATGGTAGTTCTATTTGTAGTTTTTTAAGGAACCTCCATACTGTTCTCCAAGGTGGCTGCATCAATTTACATTCCCACAAACAGTGCAAGAGGGTTCCCTTTTCTCCACACCCTCTCCAACATTTAATGTTTGTAGAATTTTTGCTGATGGCCATTCTGACCGGTGAGAGGTGATACCACATTGTACTTTTGAATAGCATTTTCCAAATGATTAGTGATGTTGAGCATCCTTTCATGTGTTTGTTGGTGATCTGTATATCTTCTTTGGAGAAATGTCTATTTAGGTATCCTGCCCATATTTGGATTTGGTTGCTTGTTTTTTGGATATTGAGCTGCAAGAGCTGCTTGTATATTTTGGAGATTAATCCTTTGTCAGTTGCTTCATTTGCAAATATTTTCTCCGATTCTGAGGGTTGTCTTTTTGTCTTGTTTATGGTTTCCTTTGCTGTGCAAAAGCTTTTAAGTTTCATTAGGTCCCATTTGCTTAATTTTGTTTTTATTTCCCTTTCTCTAGGAGGTGGGTCAAAAAGGATCTTGCTGTGATTTATGTCACAGAGTGTTCTGCCTATGTTTTCCTCTAAGAGTTTTATAGTGTCCAGTCTTACATTTAGGTCTCTAATCCATTTTGAATTTATTTTTGTGTATGGTGTTAGGAAGTGTTCTAATTTCTTCTTTTACATGTAGCTGTCCAGTTTTCCAACACCACTTATTGAAGAGGCTATCTTTTCTCCATTGTATATTCTTGCCTCCTTTATCAAAGATAAGGTGACCATATGTGCATGGGTTTATCTCTGGGCCCTCTATTCTGTTCCATTAATCTAATTTCTGTTTGTGTGCCAGACCATACTGTCTTGATTACTGTAGCTTTGTAGTATAGTCTGAAGTCAGGGAGCCTGATTCCTCCAGCTCCGTTTTTCTTTCTCAAGATTGCTTTGGATATTTGGGGTCTTCTGTGTTTCCATGCAAATTGTGAAATTTTTTGTCCTAGTTCTGTGAAAAATGCCATTGGTAGTTTGATAGGGATTGCAGTGAATCTGTAGATTGCTTTGGGTCATACAGTCATTTTCACAATATTGATTCTTCTACTCCAGGAACATGGTATATCTCTCAATCTGTTTGTATCATCTTTAATTTCTTGCAACAGTGTCTTATAGTTTTCTGCATACAGGTGTTTTGTCTCCTTAGGTAGGTTTATTCCTAGGTATTTTATTCTTTTTGTTATAATGGTAAATGGAAGTGTTTCCTTAATTTCTCTTTCAGATTTTTCATCATTAGTGTATAGGAATGCATGAGATTTCTATGCATTAATTTTGTGTCCTGCTACTTTACCAAATTCATTGATTAGCTCTAGTAGTTTTCTGGTAGCATCTTTAGGATTCTCTATGTAAAGTATCATGTCATCTGCAAACAGTGACAGTTTTATTTCCTTTCCAATTTGGATTCCTTTTATTTCTTTTTCTTCTCTGATTTCTGTGTCTAAAACTTCCAAACCTATGTTGAATAATAGTTTTGAGAGTGGACAACCTTGTCTTATCACTAATCTTAGTGGAAATGCTTTCAGTTTTTCACCATTGAGGATGATGTTAGCTGTGGGTTTGTCGTATATGGTCTTCATTATGTTAAGGAAGGTCCCTCTATGCCTACATTCTGGAGGTTTTTTTAATCATAAATGGGTTTTGCATTTTGTCAAAAGCTTTTTCTGCATCTATTGAGATGATCATATGGTTTTTATCCTTCAATTTGTTAATATGGTGTATCACATTGATTGATTTGTGTATATTGAAGAATCCTTGCATTCCTGGAATAAACCCCACTTGATCATGGTGTATGATCTTTTTAATGTGCTGTTGGATTCTGTTTGCTAGCATTTTGGTAAGGATTTTTACATCTATGTTCATCAGTGATATCGGCCTGTAGTTTTCTTTTTTGTGACATCTTTGCTTGGTTTTGGTATCAGGGTGATGGTGGCCTCGTAGAATGAATTTGGGAGTGTTCAGCCCTCCGCTATATTTTGGGAGACTTTAAGAAGGATTGGTGTTAGCTCTTGTCTAAATGTTTGATAGAATTTGCCTGTGAAGCCATCTGGTCCTGGGCTTTTGTTTGTTGGAAGATTTTTAATCACAGTTTCAATTTCAGTGCTTGTGATTGGTCTGTTTATATTATCTATTTCTTCCTGGTTCAGTCTCAGGAGGTTGTGCATTTCTAAGAATTTGTCCATTTCTTCCAGCTGTCCATTTTATTGGCATATAGTTGCTTGTAATAATCTCATAATCCTTTGTATTTCTGCAGTGTCAGTTGTTACTTCTCCTTTTTCTTTTCTAATTCTGATGAACTGAGTCTTCTCCCTTTTTTTCTTGATGAGTCTGGCTAATGGTTTATCAATTTTGTTTATCTCCTCAAAGAGCCAGCTTTTAGTTTTACTGATCTTTGCTATCATTTCCTTCATTTCTTTTTCATTTAATTCTGGTCTGATCTTTATGATTTCTTGCTTTCTTTCTGCTGACTTTCTGGTATTTTTGTTCTTCTTTCTCTAATTGCTTTAGGTGTAAGGTTAGGTTGTTTATTTGAGACGTTTCCTGTTTCTTGAGGGAGGATTGTACTGCTATAACCTTCCATGTTAGAACTGCTTTTGCTGTACCCCATAGGTTTTGGGTTGTCGTGTTTTCATTGTCATTTGTTTCTTGGTATTTTTTGATTTCCTCTTTGATTTCTTCAGTGATCTCTTGGTTATTTAGTATTGTTTAGCCTCCATGTGTTTGTATTCTTTACAGATTTTTTCCTGTAATTGATATCTAGTCTCACTGCACTGTCGTCAGAAATGATACTTGATATGATTTCAATTTTGTTAAATTTACCAAGGCTTGATTTGTGACCCAAGATATGATCTATCCTGGAGAATGTTCCATGAACACTTGAGAGGAAAATGTATTTTGTTATTTGGGATGGAATATCCTACAAATATCTATTAAGTCCATCTTGTTTAACGTGTCATTTAAAGCTTGTGTTTCCTTATTTATTTTCATTTTGGATGATCTGTCCATTGGTGAAAGTGGGATGTTAAAGTCCCCTACTATGATTGTGTTACTGTCAATTTCCCCCTTAATGGCTGTTAACATTTGCCTTATGTGTTGAGGTGGTCTTATATTGTGTGCATAAATATTTACAATTGCTATATCTTCTTCTTGGAATGATCCTTTGATCACTATGTAGTGTCCTTTGACTCTTGTAATAGTCTTTATTTTAAAGTCTATTCTGTCTGATATGAGAATTGCCACTTCAGCTTTCTTTTGATTTCC
This sequence comes from Leucopleurus acutus, assembly GCF_964270905.1. Taxonomy (NCBI): domain Eukaryota; kingdom Metazoa; phylum Chordata; class Mammalia; order Artiodactyla; family Delphinidae; genus Leucopleurus; species Leucopleurus acutus. Next base: position 29,640,478 of record NC_139151.1, on the reverse strand, counting down.
ATTTGGATGGAATATCTTTTTCCATCCCCTTACTTTCAGTCTGTACATGTCCCTAGGTCTGAAGTGGGTCTCTTGTAGGCAGCATATATATGGGTCTTGTTTTTGTATCCATTCAGCCAGTCTGTGTCTTTTGGTTGGGGCATTTAATCCATTTCCATTTAAGGGAATTATCGATATGTCAGTTCCTAATACCATTTTCTTATTGTTTTGGGTTTGTTATTGTAGGTCTTTTCCTTGTTTTGTGTTTCCTGCTAGAGAAGTTCCTTTAGCATTTGTTGTAAAGCTGGTTTGGTGGTGCTGAATTCTCTTAGCTTTCGCTTGTCTATAAATGTTTTAATTTCTCCATCAAATCTGAATGAGATTCTTGCTGGGTAGAGTAATCTTGTTTGGAGGTTTTTCCCTTTCATTACTTTAAATATGTCCTGCCGCTTCCTTCTGGCTTTCAGAGTTTCTGCTGAAAGATCAGCTGTTAACCTTACGGGGATTTCCTTGTATGTTATTTGTTGCTTTTTCCTTGCTGCTTTTAATATTTTTTCTTTGTATTTAATTTTTGATAGTTTAATTAATATGTGTCTTGGCATGTTTCTCCTTGGATTTATCCTGTATGGGACTCTCTGTACTTCCTGGACTTGAGTCACTATTTCCTTTGCCATATTAGGGAAGGTTTCAACTATAATCTCTTCAAATATTTTCTCAGACCCTTTCTTTTTCTCTTCTTCTTCTGGGATCCCTATAATTCGAATGTTGGTGAGTTTAATGTTGTCCCAGAGGTCTCTGAAACTGTCCTCAATTCTTTTCATTTTTTTTCTTTATTGTGCTCTGTGGTAGCTATTTCCACTATTTTACCTTCCAGGTCACTTATCCTTTCTTCTGCCTCAGTTATTCTGCTATTTATTCCTTCTAGAGAATTTTTAATTTCATTTATTGTGTTGTTCATCATTGTTTGTTTGCTCTTTAGTTCTTCTAGGTCCTTGTTTAACATTTCTTGTATTTTCTCCATTCTATTTCCAAGATTTTGGATCATCTTTACTATCATTACTCTGAATTCTTTTTCAGGTAGACTGCCTATTTCCTCTTCATTTCTTTGGTCTGGTTGGTTTTTACCTTGCTCCTTTATCTGCTGTGTATTCCTCTGTCTTCTTATTTTGTTTAACTTACTGTGTTTGGGGCCTCCTTTTCACATGCTGCAGGTTGATAGTTCCTGTTGTTTTTGTTGTCTGCTCCCAGTGGGTAAGGTTGGTTCAGTGGGTTGTGTCAGCTTCCTGGTAGAGGGGACTTGTGCCTGTGTTCTGATGGATGAGGCTGGATCTTGTCTTTCTGGTGGGCAGGACCATGTCCGGTGGTGTGTTTTGCAGTGTCTGTGAACTTATTATGATTTTAGGCAGCCTCTGTGCTAATGGGTGGGGTTGTGTTCCTGTCTTGCTAGTTGTTTGGCATGGCATTGAGATGGAGTCTCTGGGAGAGCTCTCGCCGACTGATATTATGAGGGGCCAGGAGGTCTCTGGTGGACCAATGTCCTGAACTCAGCTCTCCCACCTCAGAGGCTCAGGCCTCACACCTGGCCAGAGCACCAAGACCCTGTCAGCCACACGGCCAGGTATGTGGTGAGTTTCTTGCCTTTGGATAAGTCTGAGGTCTTCTGCCAGTGTTCAGTAGATGTTCTATAGGAGTTGTTCCACATGCAGATGTATTTTTGATGTATTTGTGGGGAGGAAGGTGATCTCCAGGTCTTACTCCTCTGCCATCTTCAGACTGATGAATCTCATTCAAAGATTTACAACTTTACATCTTTACAACTTTACATCCTCATTCAAAGATTTACAACTTTACATCCTCCAAATCCAGCAAAAAATCACGTTCAATGGAAACCCACTGCACAGTCACTTAGGATTATTTTCTGTTGTCTGAAACTCTTCTTGTTCATGTCTTCTGGGACTTCTGCACAGAGCCTACTTCCACCTCAGTGGAAATCCCATTCTAGCCTCTCTTGTGACTCGCATTGCAGGCCTCTGACTTCTCAACAATCCCGGTTAACAGGGAGCCAATGACGTAGAAACTGAGAAATGGTGTTCCCTAGTGGTCAGCACTACAACGGCACTCTCCTGGCCTTAAGACTTCAATGATCCTTTCTCTGGGTCGTTTCCAATTGGGCCTGGGTTTTTTCTCTCTACCCTCTATTCTTAACCTCACTCACTTCTACTTACTCTTCAGATCTCAGTTTAAATATTATACCCTCAAACACCTTATCCAACAATCCACCTAACCTAAATTAATCCCACTACTCTCTCATTTCAGTATATTTATTCATTTTTGTTTGTTGTATGTCACTTATCTAAACTATAATCTCCATGGTTGCAACAATTAGATGTTTATTTCTGAAATGCTGTATATCCAGCACCTATCGCAGTACAGACAGGAGGTGATAGGAGGGGAGTTTGGGGGAGAATGGATACATGTATATTTATGGTTGAGTCACATTGCTGTGCACCTCAAACTGTCACAGCATTGTTAATCAGCTATATTCCAATATAAAATAAAAAGTTAAAAAAAAAGAATTATGTGTAAATTATAAACAGAAAAGGTTTTGACTATTGAAAATCACTCTTCCCACTGAAGTGGGCAGCCTGCTCAACTCTAATCTGGGCCCTATAAAAAGGAGGTTGGTGGGAGATTTACAAGCTCCTGCTTTCATTCACAGCAAGACTCTGCCATCTACATCTAAAATTCCCATTATAATATCTATTTCTTGTCACATTATCACTGACTGTTTAGAGACGAAAAAAGACAAAGAAAATGAGAGGAGGAGAAAGAGAGAAAGATTTAATTTTTGTAGCTGAAGCAAATTTGATATGTAAGAAATATTCTCACCATTTTCCTTAAGATTTGGTCTATAAAACACACTCCATAGAAAAGCCTATCATCTCTGTAATGAATACCTGCACATGCAATCTCCATTACTGTTAATGTTTGGAAAGGCCGGATATACAGCTCCAATCTTTAGAAGGAAGCATCCTACAATCTCTAGTATCATACTTATCTCTTCATATATTTCATGATTGAAAGCAAATCTCTCTTACTGATATATGAGATAAAAATGTGAGTTAGTGCTCTTAGTCCTGGAGCAGATTATTTCAAAACCCATACTCTGAAACAATAACTCATTCAATACTCCCCCAGTGGCATGAAAAAAGTAATACAATCTGCAGATGTGCCTAAACATTTCCCAAGATAATTACTAAGGCACTTAAAGAATCTAGCATTAAGTTCTAAAACTCCACATATTACTGCAGTTAAGTTTTTGTAATGTGTACCTTGAAAAAGTAATAATTTCAATCTAAAATTACTAATTGAAGTTATAAAATGAGCCACAATTTGAGTTTTCCCTAAGCACTTGTTCAAGGATCCAAATGTTTAATAACTATCATATTTTTCCTGCAAGAACAAAAACAAAAAAAAAGGCTACAAGATTGTAAAAGAGAAAAGCAGCTCTCTTATCTATAGCTACCATAATGGGGGTATTGGTCAATATATCAGGAATGATGGGAAAACTGCAAATGGAAAGCATTGCACTTATTGTGTAACTTAAAACCAAATGTTAATGAAAAATAAGAAATGCAAATGGTGTATTTATTCAACTCGATTTCATCCTAGAATGAGGAAAAGGAAGCAATGGACAAATTACAGTTACCAATAGTCCCCACACTTCATTTCTTCATTCAGCAAACATTTTCAGACTCTACTAAATGCAAGGTACTCAGCTTGGAATGAGAGAGGATACATAGAAGATACAGGTCCTTTCATTCAATACGTATCATGTATGCAGTCATTCAAAAAGCATCTTTTACACGTGTCTTATTCTGTAGAGGTTTCCAGGATTGCGATTAAGTTGCCTCATTCAAGAGTGGTCAATATTTAAAACCTGGACAACAATTCAAGCTATCTTTTGTAACTAGGCACACATTTGTACACAGGACTGGTGTAGGATGTAATTATGGGAGATGACGTCCATGGTAAAATTTTATCCAATGGTTTAAAACTCCTTCTCCAATAGGTATAAAACTCCAGTTGTGCTAAGGAGTAGTGATGCGATCAGACTGGCCAAAAGGAGATGGATTACATGGTTAGGATTTGAATAATTACAAGGTGACTTAAGTGAGGTCACTATTTATTTCCTCTTAACACAGCTTTTTATATTAAATTATTTTGTTCTTCAACAAGTCATCCCTTACAGTACTTCTGGAAACCATCACTACTCTACTCTTGAATGAGAGGGTAAATGAGGTCAAAGTGTTTGCCCCAGACTTCAGCCAGAGCCGCACACTCAACAGAGTTGTTGATTCTTTGTGTAATTCTTAGAATGATAGCTCATATGGTTTCAAAATAAAGTCATAAGCACATCAGGCCATGTACTTCTACCAAACATGCTACACATATTGAGGCATTTATTAAGGTATTAGTACATCAACGGTTTTTATATCACAGTAATTACAGAGAAAGTTTTATTATATTCTTTCAAGACGTGATTTGTCACATATAGAGGCATTTCCAAACCTTTAAAATGCAGTACATGAACATTTTTGCGATAACCAGAAACTGAGACTTTGCAATTCTCTGTTTTTCCTGTGACGAGGATATAATAACATCTACTGGTTAGTGTTGCTGGGAAAAGAACATGAAACTTCTAGAACAATGCCAGGAATAAACAGGGTGGTCACTAAATGGTTAGGATCCAGGTCCCAAACAGTTCACAGAGGCTAATGTTATATAGAGGCTACCCTGACACTTCAGTAAAAACTTAATAATGATAATGTATTTGTAAAGTAGTAATTGTATTCTTCATTTGTGCTAAGTCCTTTACACAGACTTTTCTAAGAATGCCCACCCCAACTCTATGAGAAGGTCCTTATTTTATCAATAAAATGAAGAAACTGATGCTTATAGTTTCAATCTGTCCAACTGGTAAGCAAATGGGCTTTGACCTGTACCAGCTCTGTTCTTATTTAAATATAACTATAGTACTTGCTCCAAGCACTAACCATTCCTGAGTGGGGCCTATCGTAATATTACAGCAAATTTCAGACACTTGCTTTCCAAAAGTCCCAAACACCTTCTTCCTGCATCACTCTCAATCATCAGAAAAAAGAATCACCCCCTTAAAATGCCATCACAAATAGTACTTTGCATGAAAACATTTCTGTCATTGTTGAGATGAGTTACCAACTTCTACTTGAAAACAGGCTACTTCAACCACATAATTTGTTTAAACTTGTAGCAAAGTATCCATCTGGTGCCTACTATGTGCGCAGCTCTAGGCTAGGCTTTTGTTTTGTGAGAGAAAAGTAAAGACATGACGGCTACCCTCCTCAATTCTCATACTTCTTTGCTGGGTTTGAGGCTTGAGGCCAAGGGACCTGGACGTTCCAGAAGAAAAGAAAGAAGGAGAAGGAAGAGGTGAATGGTGTGTCTGTGGTGGGGCAGTTCCCTTTAATTTGCACTTTTACTTGCTCTGATAAAAGTATTTGCTAATCCAAAACAGTATAAAGGCCACGAATCATAAAAATGGAGGGGAGCATTTTTTTCTTCTGCTTTTCTTAATTTTATTCACCAAATACAAAAAAGAAGGAAAATGTAATATGTTACACAGAAATGGGCAAGCCACACAAAAATTATAAAATCTGTTGGAGAAAATTTTTGTCTTATTCTTGAGAAAGTAGGTGAAATTCCTTAAATAAACTGTTGAGTGATGTTTTTAAATGGTCATCTTAATAAAACAGCTGAAGGCACTGAAAATTAAATAAAATAATAATACCTGGGTTTTCTTGGAGTCAGTTCTCACAATAACACTAGAAGGTGGACCCTTTAGCACCTCTATTTCAGGGATGAATTGAGACAAGAGCATAGCTAATTTGAAGAACAATACACAGCTAATGATCAGCAGAGCCAGAATTTTAAGCCAGGCTGTCTTGACAGTAGGAAGGACCTGTGTTCTTAACAGAATTTCTGAAAGAAATCTTGTTTCTTAATTCATACAACCTTGAAAAACACTAATAAATAATCAAACGAACAAAAATTATAACTATAGGTACCATCTAGAGTAGAGAAGGTGAAATCTGGATTTTATAGGGTCTCAAATTTTCCTTCCAAAAACAAGTAAAAAGATAGGAAAATCATGTGGTTGCTCAAGTTCAAACTCTGTCAAACATTTAGATATTTGAAACAGGCCCATCCTCTGCCCACAGCAAGAGTATAAATGGAAGTCAATACACAGTAAGTCTAAATATTAAAAGTTATAAATTGTTCAATGAAACACACTTCATCCTACCTTAAAAATACAGCTTAAATTGTTTTATTAATATTTTGAAACTTTGAATCATATTAAGTCTTCATAATTACCGCAAAATAAAAATATTTACAAATCTAGTGTTTCATGTCCATCTATAGTTGCCAATGTAGGTGTCACACCTTATGCACGTTATGTCTAAGTTTATATGTATATTTTTAAGAATAACATGGATTGTTTTATTTTGCAAAATGCCAATTAGTTAGCATGTTTTGAATACCACACTAGAGGGTTAATACCTCTTGAACCTGAATTGGAACAGGAGCAGAAGCAAGAAAATGGATGTTCACAACTAATAGAGAACATTCTATTTTTCAACACAATAAAAATCTACTTCATGCATGCCACCTGGGAAGAAGGATTTGGCAGGTGAATTCATCTTCTCCCTTACTTAAGCACTTCCACCACTTGAACCCTCAGAAGAAGCTTCCCTCTGCCACTGGCAGCCCACACACCTCAGGACATTCAGATGCAGATGCCCTGCTGGGACTCAGGACAAGAAATGCCCAAAGTTGTTCCCATGGCCTGAGTGGGCTGCAGGCCACACTTCACCAGCACAGACCAGGTGCTCATGCTCTTTCAGATGTTTCTGTGGTGTGTGTGTGTGTGTGTGTGTGTGTGTGTGTGTGTGTGTGTGTGTGATTAGCAGAGCTCACTAAAACATAGGGCCTAGGGCAAGGGTCTTATTTCTTGGGTCAAAGGTGGTATTACTTGGAAATATGTGAAAAGACCTTTTATTTTGAGCTAGTAAATTGGCTTAAAGCAAAGGTTCTGGAGCCATACTATACGGCTTCAAATCACTATTCCCCATACATTAGTCATGTGACCACAAACAAGTCACTTACCTTTTCTGTGCCTTAGTTTCCTCATTTGTAAAATGGCAATATTAATAGTGTCCACTTCACGGAGTTGTTTTATAAGGATTAATGAACTAATACACGTGAAGTGCTCAGATGAGTGATGGCATATTGTAACAGCTGTGTAAATGTTACCTTTTGTTCTTTATAAATAAAACAAGTTTGTTGTTTTTTTCTTAGCCTGCTCTGTAGGTCTGTTAAATTCTATCTGTAGGGACTTCCCTGGTGGTGCAATGGTTAAGAATCTGCCCACCAATGCAGGGGACACGGGTTCGACCCATGGTCCAGGAAGATCACACACACTGCGGAGCAACTAAGCCCGTGCGCCACAACTACTGAGCCTGTGCTCTAGAGCCCACGAGCCACAACTACTGAAGCCTGCAGCTAGAGTCGGTGCTCTGCAACAAGAGAAGCCCACGCACAGCAATGAAGACCCCACAGCCAATAAATAAATTTATTAAAAAAAATTCTGTTTGTAAGTATTTATTTTTATCTAAATCTTTCACCTGAACTGATTTCTTTCCCTTTCTCAATAAGTAAAACATCCAAATAAAAATAGAAAATTGTGTGTGTATGAAGAATCTACCCAAAATAGTGCAAATATGCCATTAATGATTTATCATACTTCTACAAAAACTTCTCCAAACAAGAAGTGTTTTAAGTCTCCCAGTGCTGTGCCTTACCGAAAACAGATGGTAATATTCAAAAGTACCTTGTAAATCAGTTGTTTGTTACCTCAACACTGATACCACATGCAAATTTACATATATCTACAAGAATACTATACTAAAACCTCTTATTTTTCACCAGTAAGGATTTCCTTCTTGCTGCTCACCATATATATCAGTATCATAAATGATAAAATGTAATGATAATAACAGTTTACATTTCAGTGAAACAACTTATGTGTCATCACTGTATTAAGCACATTACATGCATTACTCACACAGGCCATACAGCAACCCCACAAGGGAGTGGGGAGGGGGACTCCATGATCATCATTTTATAGGATGAAGAAACAGAGATAAAGATCACCTAAGTGGTAACTTGTCTGAGATCAAATAGAGAGTTAACAGCTGGGCTGGTAGTGAATCCAGGTCTCTGATTTGAAGCTTATGCTCCCCTATATGTAGCTATGGCAAGAAGGAGGGAGTGCTAAAATTAGGTCTATAAATTTTAGTTCTCATTATGACCCACTGTTCATCATACTATGTTTGTTAGCAACTAGTTTTCTCAAATCACATGAGCTAACTAACAAGTCATAGGCCCTAATAAAATGCCTGCTGGATACAGTCACCTCACTTAGACTAAGGAATCAGAGCTGAGAACAAACTGTGGGAAGGAGAAAAGTAAACCCTGTCTATGTGGGTAAAGGAGAGTATTGGTCAGTTATCTTTCAACCCACATAAGACCATTCTTGTAAAAGAAAGAAGAGGTGTGTGTCTCCAGTTATTCAAACTGTATTGTAAATATTTTCATATTTTCCAAATGCTTATTCAGCTTTACATGTCATTGACATGTGGAGTCAATGATATTCTGTATAGAGGTGATGGCTCATATTCAACTGTGCAAGCCCATAATTTCCAAAATGACAGAAGAAAATAATGTCACAAGAAGACAAAGGAGAGGGGCAGTAAAAGAAGATGAAAAGAATTCCTGGAAATTTTTCTTGGGTCTTGATGGAGAATTCATACTTCTTCAAAGAAAAAGTAAACTTCTAAGTTTGTTTTATGTAAGTAGATGTTTATAATATCATGAATTAGAAAAAAAAAGAACTTAAACTTGAGACAGGGCTACAAAGAAGTCCAGAATGACATGTGTAGTTGTCAAAAATTCCTGATATAATGATCATTAAAAAAAAATGTGTAAGTTTATAAAAGAGTACCTCTAGAAATTTTGTTAAATATTCACTTCAAAAATGAAACAAGCACCACAGGGATTTTTAAATTATACATATATTAGAAACATATATTTTTGCTCTGGGGAGAAGAATAAATCCTTGGTAGATAACTTGAGAGCATTCAGACAATATGCCTTACTAAACTGTGGAATCTCAAACTTCCATGAAGCCTAGTTGTAAACAAGATGAGGTAATTCCAATTTTTCCTCATGAGCCCACTAATTGATAACATATGTTTACATTTTTCAACTCTGAAGAATGTTAGCATACCACCAAGAAACACAGCCAAAATTGTATCATAACACAGGCTGTTTTTGTTTTTTTTTTTTGACGAAATCACTACCTCTGCATTAGCATAACTTCCAAACAGTGTTGGCAGAGACCTCTGTTTCTAAAAATAGTCATAATTTATATTAATAAAGATCATATACCAATAAGGACTCTGGGTGAAATGCTGGAATTGATATGCATCAGATAAAAATTTCACCCATTCAGTGAATTCAGTTGATATTGATTGCCTATTCCCTGCAAGGCATTTTGTTGTATGTGGTGGGCAAAACAAAAGCTGTTAGTTCTAGGCCTTTCACAAGCTTAAGATATAGTAGTAGAAATGAAGTAAGTCCTCCTTATTGTAAGTTGTGGTATCCAGAATTCTAAGCCATGCTTTTAAACCATTTATTCATTAAAACAAAATTTTTGAGCACTTCACAATCCTTTTCATCACAATGCCCAGGGCAGGTATTACTGAGAACTCTTGGCAATTGAGATAAAACTGAGATGTCATGCTGGAACTAGAGATGACTGAGACAGGAAGCCTAGGAAAGCCTCAAAAGATTTGAAGGACCCAACAACAGCTTGGCATGTTTTTTATGGGCAAAGGAAACTGTGAACCAGGCCATCCATACTATGTCTATTTCCCAAGCTGTTACCTGCTGCTTCCTAAGATTCATTGCAGTTACTTTAAAAGCTGCTAACTGAGGATCAGGTTTCTAATTTAGCATGCATCTAGGAATGACTAGAAACAAGGGAATCTGGAAGGCACCCACTAGCCCACTCCAAGTCACCAGTATCTCCCTGGGAAAGCTTGTACACACATCTGGCAGCTATTGCTGCTGTCACCTGAGAAACAGGCCACTGGGTCACCTGGCTCTGCCAACAGGGCTTGCATTCAGGAGTTCCACAGGACTGTAGCAAATAAAGAGATTCTTAATGGGCTCAGCAGTACCCTCCTCCCCATATATATACACCCAGGCCCCACTCAGAGGGAACAGACAAAAATGCCCATCTCCCATTTTCTCCTTAGAAGTGGCCTAACTATATACTTTCCCAGGTGCTACCTGAAAGCCAGCTTCCAACCAGCCTGCATCTTGGTGCTGAGTGTAATCCTCCCTTTTGAGACACCAGTGGTTCTTGGCACACTCTCAACTACTGAGATCCACTAAGAACAAAATACCAGCTTAGATGATCCAAAAGGTTTGAGAAACAACCAGGAGCACAGGCTAGGCTGATTGACAAGGTCCATCTCCTATACAAAACCACTAGGTCAAGACAGAGAGAAGTACCTGTTTTATCTAGCATTCAGAAATAAACACAGAGAGTCAAGGAAAATGAAGAAACAGAGGCATATGTTACAAACAAAAGAACAAGACAAAACTCCAAACACAGATCTTAATGAAACAGAGATAAGTGATTTACCTGATAAAGAGTTCAAGAATAAGTCATACAGATGCTTACAAGGCTTCCCTGGTGGCACAGTGGTTGAGAGTCTGCCTGCCGATGCAGGGGACACGGGTTTGTGTCCCGGTCCCGGAAGATCCCACATGCTGTGGAGCGGCTGGGCCTGTGAGCCATGGCTGCTGGGCCTGCGTGTCTGGAGCCTGTGCTCCACAACGGGAGAGGCCACAACAGTGAGAGGCCCGCATACCGCCAAAAAAAAAAAAAAAAAAAAAACAACGATGCTTACAGAGGTCAGGATAACAATGCATGAACAAATTGAGAATATCAACAGAAAGACAGAAAAGATAAAACAGTTCCAAACAAAAGTCACAGAGCTGAAGAATACAATAAATGAATTGAAAAATTAAACTGGGGGTTCAACAGCAGATTAGATCAGGTGGAAGAAAGGATCAGCAAATTTGAAGACAAGGCAGTAATTCATCCAATCACAGGTGCAAAAGGAAAAAAAGAATGAAAAAGAGTGAGGATAGCTAAGGGACTTAAGAGTACATCATAAAGTGGATCAATATATTCATTACAGAGATCCCAGAAGGAGATGAGAGAGAAAAAGGGACAGAAAGCTTATTTTAAAAATAATGGCTGAAAACTAACCAGGGAAGAAACACATCCAGAACCAAGAAGCCCAGAGAGTTTCAAAAAGAAGAATCCAAAGAAACCATACCAAGACACAGTATAATTAAAATGTCAAAAGTTAAAGACAAGGAGAGAACCTTAAAAGCAGTAAAAGAAAAACAACTTGTTATGTACAAGAGAACCCTCATAAGGTTATCAGCAGGTCTTTCTTGTCAAAAAGATGAGTTATAATGAACGTTGTGGAGGATGAGGAGAAAAGGGAGACCTTGTGCACTGTTGGTAGGAATATAAATTAGTGCAGCCACTGTGGAGAACAGCATGGAGCCTCCACAAAATATTAAAAACTAGAATTACCATATGATCTAGCAATCTCACTTATGTCTATATAGCCAAAGAAAATGAAAACAGAAATTTGAAGAGATATCTACCCTCCCATGTTCAATGAAGCATTAATCACAATAGCCGAGATATGGAAACAACCTAAATGTTTCATGGATAAAGGAAAAATATATATATATATAAAAATACATAAATATACACATACATGCATATATGTGCGTATATATATATACACACATAGGATATATATAAAACAACCATGAGAAAGAGGGAAATTCTGTCATTTGTGACAACATATATGGACCTTGAGGGCATTATGCTAAATAAGTCAGACAGAGAAAGACAAATGCTGTATGAAATCACTTATATGTGAAATCTAAAGAAGCCAAACTCATAGAAAAAGAGTCTAAAATGTGGTTACCAGGGGCTGGGAGTGGGGTAGAGGATATGGGGAGATGTTGGTCAAAGAGTATACAAACTTCCAGCTCTAAGATGAATAAATTCTGGGGATCAAATGTATAGGGTGGTGATTATAGTTAATAACACTGTATTATATAATTGAAAGTTTCTAACAGAGTAAATCTTAAATGTTCTCACCACAAAAAAAGAAATGGTAATTATGTGACATAATGGAGTTGTTAGCTAACACCATGGTGCTAATCATTTTGCAACATGTAGGCATATAAATCAACATTTTGTATACCTTAAATTTACACAATGTTATTTTCAATTCTCTCTCAAAAAAGCAGGAAAGAAAAATAAAATAAAATAAAATTCACATAAGTGTTGTTACAGATCCCTAATCATGGCTTAGTGATGGCAGCATCTATGAGGTTAACTGTTTGGTCTATTTGCATTTTTGTCCCCCTTCTCAATGGTAAGAAGATTATGAAAGTTTTAGGAAAGATTCCAAGAATAACTAGAATCTCAGGATAAGATATTTTGAAAACAACTGGAATGGAGGAAGGTATAAAGGCAAAATAAATTATTTTTAACCATTACATATATCACCAAAAATGCTTCTTTTATCCTAGTGTAAATAGTTTCAACTTAAGAAATACATTTTTTCTGTTTATTGAGTGAAACTCTATGGGAGGAAAATATTCTTATGGTAGTTATTATTTAAAAGTAGAAGAATTCTAGGTACCTATTCATACAACAATAACAATGACTATAACCACACAAACAGCATGATTCCTAATAGACTTAATGTTTATTTCCTACCTTACTCCTTAAATTTTCAATTCAGGAGAAACTAACATTTACACATAAACAGCATTAGTAACAAATCCATCCTATAAGATCTGTGTATTGATTATTTTTTCATGAACAATTAAATCCCATTCTCTACCATTCTAGGTTCTGGATAACTCTGGCAATAATCTACTTGAAAGAAACTAAGTTGGTGAAAAAATGAAGAAATGCTGATGATAAGAAAAAGGCAAATTTTATACATAATGCTCATTCTACAGTTTAGATAAATTACCCAGTTTAGGATTTATAGGAAGCAGGGTAAATAATAAGTGACTTCTTAAAATATAAAATCCATAATTAAGTAGGAATTATAAAATTAAGTATGGTTATAAGTCAGGGTAAAACAGCTCAGACATTTACACATATATTATTACCACACCTAAACTGTCTTCAAAAAGTATCAATAGCTTGTAACCTGTATAACGTGCCACGGAAAAAAACACTTCCATAAATTTCAAGTCTTCAGACTAATGATTTTATTGGTCAAATCCTAATTACACTGGAATCTCAAATAAGAATGTAAGTCAAACAATTTTCATCATTGGTAGGATGACTGTCATTTCATAAAATTATAAACGTGAAGGTATTTATTATATTTCCTAATTAATCCAATTAATGAAAAAATGTAAAGCAGAATTAGAAAGATAGGAGCCAATCACGTGACTTAATAAATTAAGAATAGGACCTATACCTGAAAGAGGGCCCTAGTCAGTTGAAATGTTTGGCTAGCATTGACATAGTTTTTCATAAGGGGCAAGTTTCCAAAATTAGTTTCACAAGGGAGATTGTCTATACCAAAGGTTATATAACTTCCCCAGAAATCAAGGTTTATTCACTCATTTTTCAATCATTAAAAGAAAATTGATTGAGCACATCTTTTTTTGCTCGACATTATAATGGCCACTGGGGATGCAGCCATGCCCAAGCCAAAGCTCCTGCCCACATAAAGCTTACACTCTACTGAGGGAGACAGACAACAAACATGTAGCCCAATGACAGAATACAGAGAAGGATATGTGTAATTTGGAAAAATAACACAGAATAAGAGGTTGAAGAGGGCAGAGTGACAAAAATTGGGTAGGAAAATGGTGGTTAGGCAAGACCTGCCCAAGAAAGTACTAAAATCCATAAGTAAATAAGTGGTATGCAATCCTACAGATCTGTCAACTAAACCACTGTCTGACTTAATTTTTGGAATAATTTTAAAGGATTCTATAAAAATTTTTTTGCCAAAACAGTAAAAATGAATGTTACAGGATTATACCTACTAATGCTATTTGCCAAGGATCAACATTAATGTGAGGAGGTATCAAAGAATACAGAACAAGACTAACTTTTTACAAATCAAGGAGAAAACCATAGATTTATGAATAAAATATGATACAAATCAATTTTCACTGCAAAGTAAAGGACCTGTTACAGTGGAGGATTACTGGACTGAATGTCAATATTATGACATAGTATGAGTGTGTTTTGTGTTTGGTAATTGCAATCATTGTTGCTTTTGTTGTGGTCATCCATTTACAATGCTTGGTGTCAGTTTATTTCTTGTAAAAATAAAATACTGTGTGTGTGTGTGAAAAACAGAAAAAAAAGAATAAAATATGAGTATAATACAATTAATGTATAATCCAATTCAATTAATATGTTTCATTAGGGCAGAAATTTTTGTCTGTTTGGTTCATTGCTATGTCTCAAATGTTTAGAGTAGTACCTGCCAAATAGTAGGTCCTTGATAAATATTTGTTGAATAACAACAAACAAAAAATTTGAACATCTTTTATTTATACAAAGCAGTAAGGATAAGGCCAAAAAACCCCACAGGAAACCATTCCTTCCATCATGTAACTTATAGGCTAGTCAAGAGAAACAGAATAAAACATGGCAGGATGAAATAAGAATGGTTCTGCAAGCATAGGGAAGAGAAGAAGAGGGAGGGAGGAAGAGAGATGTATTTACTGATTGATTCCAACAGGGAAAACTAAGAATGACTGCAAGGAGAAGATAGAACTTAAGTAAATTGTGGAAAAGGAAGGATTTTGGAAAGGGCTGTGGGAAGGACAAAGGGTATGATAAAGACTCTCGCCTTGACCAAACAAATTTTTCTTTAACAAGTATTATATACCAAATAGAATAGTTGTGTAAAAGCACAGAGAAAATAATTAGCGAGGCCTACTCAGGAAGGAGCAAGTAGTCAGCCATCACTGAGTGAATATTAAATGTGAGGAGAAGCGGAGTGTGCTATGGAGGTCCTCAACACCACCCTGTGTAATCTGAGATTGAGATGGAGAGAATTCTAAACTGGAGCTGTTCCCTCAGAAGTTTGCCAAGGGCAAGTTCTCAACTCAAAGTGGCATCAAATACATATTTAAAACAGGCATCTCACAGAGTGTATTTCAGAACACACCACTTTAACCTAAGCAAACTAGAGGAGGACAGGTGCATACTTGACATGAAAAGATCCAATCTGTTTTGTACTGAAGGTACACCACAGTCTGGAAAAGGTATTTCTAAGTGATTAATGCCACATCTTGCTCTCATCTACAGGTTTTCCAAAAATCATACCCTGAGATTGACAAATGTTCCATGCCCCACATCACCCTTCCACCAATGAAAACAAAAAAACATCAAATACTTACTCTAAGTGACACCATCAAACTTGGGAAGTTCTATCACCTAGGATTAAAAATCCCAGTAAATTAGTTATTTGCTTACACATACTATCAACAGATAAACATAGAAACATTTAGAAATAATGAAGAAAGCTCTATCAATCCAGAGGGGAATTTTCTATTCAGAAATGATGGAAAGTTTCTCTCTCTGGGCCTCATCTTCCTTAGCAGTGAAAAGCAAGAGCTACTTCTGACGTTCACCCAGCTAAGTAAGTCACTAGTTCTGTGAAACTTCCGACCCATGGCTAAATGAAGGCTCTGATCTATTCCTTCTGCTTTCATTAGAAATCTTGGTACATCATTTTTTTCCATTCCAGGTAACATGATTCCCTACTTTTCCTTCATATTTTAATAAGTTCTAATGCTTATTAACTTTAGTCAAATGACAAATGAGTAGGAATTTGCAAAATGGCCAATTTTAAATCAAACCATAGCTACAATAAAAATGAATGAAAAACAAAACCCAAAAAGCAAAGGGAGACACATGCTTTAAGGATACCTTAGTTGAATCCACAGAAAGCACATAAGAAAGCTTCTTCAAATAGAAACAGGTCTAAAAACTTTATGCTAGTGTAAAGCTGGGTCTTTCAAGGTCAACAAAGTAGCCTATGGGAGTAAATATTTTAACCATGGGATATGGACCATGTTACTCAGTTACTTCTGCATTTGGAATTTCAGAATCATGGGTTGGAAAACATCAAAAACAAAAGAATTACAGAATCCAGCCAGTGTATGGAACTATGTCTTATCAGAGATGTTTTTACTGAGAAGCCAATAAAGCTTCAGGATCCCTCCCTTGCAAGGGCTCCTACCAAGGCCCCAGGAGAGCACTAGCAGTGTGTTTACAAATCATATGTTCTAGTAAAATTTGAGAAAGTAAGATATTTTTAATGCAATCACTTAAGACCACTGTCTCTTTCCATTCTTACTTAAGTTACATTAGGCTCCCTCTCATGTTGGGTGGTGATGAAGCGTGAGGAGGCATTGAACGTCCTGCTAAGGAAAGTTGAGTTGGGAATACATTTAGTTTGGGTTTAATGGCTATACTTATGTGGTCCACAGCCATGTCCTTGTATAGTCAAGTCATTGATAACTGTCCTGCTGTCCTAGTGTAGGAATGGCTTCCAGAAATATGCTACCACCTGCTGTGCTGACTCCCTACACACATGCTGTCAGGACACAGAGTTGCAAAGACAGAGGTTCTGCAGAGATATGAAAAGGTCGTTTCCTGTCTGTTACTGGAAGAACAGAAGTAGTGGAGAAGAAGCAAAGTTTGAAACGCGTGGAGCCAGCAACTGGACTGTGGAAAAATCTTCTAAATCTTTAAGCTCATATATGAAAGACACTTGATGGAGGTTTGAAACAACCTTAAAAATTTGCATAGCATTGTTAATTACAAGTCGTGACACTGAAAGAAACTTTTCTAAACTATCAATAAATGAAAAAACAACCAAATTTTAATTAGGCATGCTAGAAGACAGACTGCTTGATTTTTCAATTCTCTTTACAGAAAGGAAATGACAAAAATCATAGTCATATGAAGAAATAATCCAGAGCACATAGTCAAAATATAGATTAAAGCAGTATAAAGATGTGTCAGCCATTTAATTAAAAGTTACATACTATTTTTCTAGTTTTTTTTAGTATCAGTGGTACTTATTAGCATTTTTGTTAGTAATCTCTTAATTCTTGTTCTAAATACATATTCAGTTTCATCTTAAATTTCTATTTTTTCTTTTAAATAACACCCCCCCCAATTGTATAAGCTTACAACCACACAAAACCTGGATTACGCCGTGCCCTCAGGTCAGTTTATGGTTCATATCTCTCTTGATGACTGCATATAAGAAAATCCGATGAGTAATTTTTAACATAATTTTTAATTTATATGTAGACTGTAGAGGGGTGGGAGAAAGGGAGAGATTAGTACAGTTTTGCAGCTCTCTGTTCTGTGACATATCAATTAACAAATACTTTGGAAAGAGAGCATTATCACTGAGCCCAGAGAGGTACATCTCCTTCTGGCTGGGCTGGTGGCCCCACATGAAGCCAGAAAAGAGGAAACAACAGCAATGTCTCTGGCAAATGCCTCGCTGCATTCGTTTTCCACGGCTACTACAACATATTACCATGAACTTTGTGGCTTAAAACAACACAAATTTATTATCTTACATTTCTAGAGGTCAGAAGTCCAAAATGGGCCTCACTGGGCTAAAACCAAGGTGTCAACAGAGCTGCATTCTTCTGGAGATTCTGGGGGAACTTTTTCCAGTATCTAGAGGCTCCTCATTCCCTGGCCCCTGGCTCTCTTCCTTTTTCAAAGCCAGCAATGTCAGGGCAAAATGGTTATGCTGCCATCTCGCTGGTTCTCACTCTTCAAACTCCTCCTTCCACTTATAAGGACCCCTGTTGTTATTGATACACTGGGCCCAACAGATGCTCTATGAAAAATCTCCCTGTCTCAAAGGCAGCTGATTAGCAACCTTAATTCCATCTGCAACCTAATTTCCAAATTAACTTAACCACCCAGAGCAGGATATTTAAATTATAAGTGGTGTTTTTGAGAAGTGAATGATTTCCTTTCCAACCTAACAAAAGCAATAGGTGACACAAAGTGACAGCACATGTCGCCATTCACTTTGTAATCTTCCACAGCTTTTCATTAAAAACAGATCTTTGAATCCAAACAGATTAGATTTTAAAGAACAAATTGCAAGTTTAATTTGTCAACAATCCAGACACATTTCTCTTTTCCTCAGGCACCTGTAACATCTTTTTTAATCCAGGTGACAATGTGAACAAATATTAAGGCATACATGTTTGAAATTTTAATTTAGTGGAACTATTTTCACTAAATGCAATGTTCTAAAAACATCTGTATCTATTGTGAGTACATCACAGTGCTCTGAAAAAAATTGTATAGTTTATCCAGAATTATAGAAATTTAGAGCTAGAAAGATTATCTCAGAGGTTATCTAGTCCAGTGGTACTCAAACTACCTCTGTGCCTGGCTTTTCTTTTCAATGTGCCACTAATTTTGTAAAACATAATAAAAATGAATCACTAAAAAATAAAATAATAAAAAAGCAAAATGTATAAGAATACATGTTTCCATTTTTAATTATTAGGTTCAATAGACATAAAATTACTCTAGCAAATTATGTAAAATTTATAACATACACTCTCAATTTCTGTACTTATATCATTATAGATGAGTTAGTTCATTGGTCATTACTGGTTCCCAATCCATACTTGGAATGGCACTGGTAAAGTCTCCTTATTTTATAGAAGAGCAAAGTGAGAACCATAATAATTTCTTTCTTTTTTTCAGCACTGATTACGTAACAAGCAGTGATCTAGATTCTTCACATAATTTATTTTATTTAGTCCTCAAAAAAATCCTTTTTAGGTAAGGATTTTAGATATCCTCATTTTACAGCTAAAGGAACTAATGTCCATAAAAAAGACACATCTAATAACATAGTTAGCAGCAAACCCAGGGATATCCAAGTATCTTATTCTGGTCCCAAGTGATACTTAAAACACAACCTTCAATAAAAATTTGTTCTCTTCTTCAGCTAATCAAAAAGGCTGTGAAAGGAGAAATAAACTTGCCCTTAATTTCAGTTTTCAGATTTTTCAATCTTAAGAATTTATACAGCTTGGAACTGTACCTGGTCTTGATGATTTCGTCTATATAAGAGGAACATGGAACAAAAGATTAGATGGAGAAAAAATGGATACAAAAGGAAAAATTACTCTTAGCGCCAGCTGGGGACCCTAGATCTCCTACAAACTCCACGCAGTTGTGCTTACATTTTTTTCTACTAACGTTAATCTCAACAATGTAAACCACTGGAAAGTTTGGTAAATTTTATTTCTCTCCTTTTTTAAAAGAATGTTTTCATGGAAACTTCCACAGTAGTAAATATTTATTAAATATGGTATCATACTTGGGAAATAATTCACTTAAAAAAATACTAACATAAAATAAGTAAAAGACTAGCGGCATAGCACTTTTAAAACTTCTGACCATACCAGTGATTAGATGATACCTGGGAAATAATGCTCAGGTCCTAACAGACATAAAATTACTCTAGCAAATTAAGTTTTTTCCCTATAAAATGGCCTTTAAAAAAAAGAAAGAAAACTTTACATTCTATCTCTTTGCACATGAAAAGCAAACAGGGCATGAGGGCAATTATCTAGACAATTCAAGTAAAAAAGTTCTTGAAATGTCTAGTTAATTGCCTCAAACCACTGCTTTGTCTATGGAGACAAAACTATGGTTGCTTAGCGAATGTTAAATAATGAGTACAAGCATCTATTATTAATAAGTCTTCTATCAATTCCTAAACCTAGTAAACTATGAGTCAATAATATCCTGAAGTTATGAATTCAACTAATTAAATATGTTTAAAGTGGCATTCATTTGTCTTTATTCTGAATTCATAAATTAAAAGGAAAAATAACTTGTTAACAAAGCTTGCAATTTTAATGTAGACTTTGAAAGATTTTTCAAATGACCTTTGTTTTGTACACACCTGTATTCTTTTGTGTTATATTCCTCCTGGGATTTGATATATCTCTAAAACACTGTTTCCTTTTATCTATCTTAGTATCTATAAAGTCACTGGGTGCTGACTCCAGATAATCAAGAAAAATAATTAAAAATTTGCTTCTATTCGGCAAAGGCCCAACTGGCACCATTCTTCTGTAGTTATTCTCTGCATTAGACTTTGTGGTCTTCTCTCCTCTTTGCTTGGTAAGGCCAAACCAATCCATCAAGGCTCAGTTCAAAGGTTGATCATTTATTTGCTCACGAAGAGTCACTGGCTGCCTAGTCTATCTCAGACTCCTTGGTGGGAAACAATGGTGAAAAGGTTGTCCTTTACTCATGGAGTTGACAGTTTAAATCTAAGAAAGCAGCCGCTGTACTGCAACTCCAACTGTGGGGGTTAAAGGCCCCTAGGGGCAGTCAAGGCAAGACAGAGGGTTTCTGCAGAAGGAAGTGTGCATGAAAGACCTAAGTTAGAAATAACCAGGGAATATTCAAGGAACTAAAAGGCTGCACGGGGTAGAGAACAGAGCATGGAGCTGGATCATGCAAGATCCACAGTGATGTAGGCTAGAAGTAAGAGGGGCTTAGACTAGGAAGGCTGCAGTGCGGATGGAGAGGGAAAGCTTTAAGAGCTATTTAGGAGGTGAAAAAGAGTTTGTTGATAGATAAGATATGGAAAGTGAAGGAGAGGGAAGAATCAAGCAGCCCTCTCAAACGGCCAGCTCAAGTGATTGGCTGAATAGTAGTGCTGCTCAATAAGATACGAAACACAGGAGGAGAAGCATATCTGGCAGGAAAAGATGACTGCTTTTTGTCATGATCAATTTATAAGATATGGTGACATTTACATGATATTGGTGAAATATGTAAATAGGGATGTGTGTATGCAGCACATACAGAAGTGCAGCTGAGAAGAAACACCTAGGAATCAATAATGAACAGATGGTAATTGCAGGGATGAGCATAAATAAGATTACTCCTAAACAAAGTATGCAGAATGCAAAGAGAAGGGGGCTTAGACTCCTGGAGAGGAGTGATCTTGAATTTATCTAACCTTTTCCAATATGATGTCAATAGTACTTTCAGGTGGACCATACCAAGCTCCAAATGCTGTGTTTTCCCAGGTATTTCGATTGCAGGCTCAAGTTAACAAAAGTCCTTACCTTTCTCCTCTCCTCCTACCTCAGCGACAGAGAACCTCTGTGCTTGTCTCCTCCAGCACAAATATAACAAGTGTAAAAGGCACAGAACAAAATAAACATCAGCATATTTTAGGAGTTGTCAGGATGGAGGAAAGGGTTATCTTGCATATTCATCTGCTAAGTAAGAACAATTTGCGGGCATTTCTAGGAAGTAGATTCCACTTTAAGAATTGAAAGGACTTTCCTCCTCTGGAGTCAATAGCTGTGAATGTGCTGTATGAAGTCCTGTCACAGAGGACACCTTCATGAGTAGAAGACCAGCAGATAATCTTTAAGGCCCTCAGCATCACTTATTATTATTATAAATGTTTATATTCATTAAACCAGGTATGTTCACTTATTTCTCATTTATTCAGAATAGATTCATAAAATTCATTGATCAAAGTGGCTAGAAAAAGTTCAGAACTTTGTACTAGTTTATAATGAAACAAAGTTTTGATAGGCAAATGTAACTATATTAATGATATAATGAATCCTTTTCTGGATTGTTTCCAGCCCAAACCATACCCTTTCCTAAAGCCTCTACAAAAAATGAGGGTTTCCTCTCCACCAGAAAAGATGCACTATATGCAGGCTTTCCTCTTCACATAAACTGCTTACGAATTTAAAATAAAGGATCTTAAAGAGACCAGACAAGTCAGTAAAATAACTTTTTATACACTGTCAAGCAAAAAACAGTAAAAACAATCATTTAGCTAGCATTTCTTTTAAAGCAGATGAGACAGAAACACTAATTTTTAGACGTATAATTGCCTTTTACTATTAAAATTGCTACAACAAAGAAGTACTCTGATGATCTTTATTACCAAGATCTTTATTACTAAATAAATTCCAACTTCTTCTGTGGGCAGTCATAAGCTTCAGGAATAGCCAGGACTTTTTTTTTTTAATAAGCTTATTTTTATTGATTGATTTTTGGCTGCGTTGGGTCTTCATTGCTGCACGTGGTCTTTCTCTAGTTGCGGCAAGTGGGGGCTACTCTTCGTTGCGGTGGGTGGGTGGCTTCTCTTGTTGCGGAGCTCAGGCTCTAAGCGTGCGGGCTTCAGTAGTTGAGGCGCATGGGCTTAGTTGCTCTGCGGCATGTGGGATCTTCCCGGACCAGGGCTCAAACCCCTGTCTCCTGCATTGGCAGGCGAATTCTTAATCACTGCGCCACCAGGGAAGTCCCTAAGCAGGACTTTTAAAGTAGTAATGGAGGAGAACAATAGGTATGTACCAACCTATTCATTGGTTACAAGCCTCAGGGAGGGTTAGAAACGTGCCTCCTTCACAGCCTGGCTTAGACATCAAGAAGCACGTCCTTTGGTGTCTGCATTTCCTGCTTACCAGCTTGTTGACCTTGAACAACTTCTCTAAATTTATTTCACTGATAATAGGGCTAAATATATACCTCATAGGGTTGTTTCCTGGATCAAATAAAATAATGCATATAAAGGGCTGCACAGAGCAAGAAAACACTCATGCACTCTTTCTTTTTATTATTACTACTACATTATACTGAGAGAATTTCTACCTTAAGTAGAGTGTTTGTGAGAGTTCTCAATTTCAGATTTTTTAAGTTGTTCATATGAAAATTATCAGGGACGCAGTTACTTTAAAATAGTAATTATAGATTATATGTATTCAGACCTAGGTTCAAAAAAAACCACACGACTTTATCCCAAAATGTCTCTTGTTTATAGACTCTTGAGAATATACCACTATTAGGAACATTTTAAGAATCAAATTACATGTTATTATACTACTGTGTATTTACCAATGACTCTTCATAACAGCACAGAAATTCCTCATAATTTTATTTGCAAAAATATCAAACTCCCTATAATTTTGCTAGCAAATAAACATATGGCATGAGTACTCCTGATGCTGAAGATAGGCAGTGGTAAAGTTATTCATACTATGACCACGGGTGACATTGTCACTGCACAATTAAGGCGCAAGATGTTCATTTCAGGACCCAGAATAACAGAGAACAGCATTCATGGTCTCATACATATCCTATAATGAAGACTAAAGCTCAATGGCTGAGGGTACAGCACTGCAGAGTGACAAAGTGCAGTCACAGTGGTGGTGAGGGTTTGAGGGAGGAATCCTTTTCCTCCTGATTCCTGAGGTTTCCTTCCAAGTGGAGAGAGCTCCATGAAGATATCCCTAGCCTCTCACATCTCCCTTACTCATTGTCAAAGAAGAGTAACTTGGTCTACACTTAGTAAGTTTGGAATGAAAAGCTGGGCCTGAGTATCCTCACTGCCTGCAGTTCACTGGAGCAGGACACTGGGAAGGCCTCCCCTCCATCAGGCCAACAGAGCGGGGATCCGCGACTGGGATTCCATAAGCAGTAAGAAACCCACATTTAGAAGACATACTCCAATACCAGTTTTATCAAAAACCAGGTGGAAAAGGCAAGTGTTCTCACTGGGTCTCTTTAAACTCAAATAAATTATCATTCAGCTGATTTTTTTTTTTTTGGGGGGGGGGGTACGCGGGCCTCTCACTGCTGTGGCCTCTCCCGCCACGGAGCACAGGCTCCGGACACGCAGCCCCAGCGGCCATGGCCCACAGGCCCAGCCGCTCCGCGGCATGTGGGATCCTTCCGGACCGGGGCACGAACCCGTGTCCCCTGCATCGGCAGGCGGACTCTCAACCACTGCGCCACGAGGGAAGCCCCTTAGCTGATTTTTAAGAAGAAAAACAACCTTTGTTGAACACATACTATGTGCTAGGCATTATGCGAGACGTGAAAGAAATAACTAAATGCAATTCGTGTTCTTAAGGAGATTAAGGTCTAGTAAAAGAGGGACACATATATAGAGCATATCGATATGATGTGGCAAGTGCTATACACCTGACACCTCATGCCAACCCTTAGCACAATCTGCTAACAGAGGCTGCGAGTTCTGCCCAGTTACAGGCGCCACTACGATGCCACCCTTCTCCCTCCCATACAGCAACACACACTGCAAAGCAAACAGCAGGAGTTACTGAACTGTGGAAGAACTCTGATTTGGAAAAACACAACATTTGCATACTAGAGTACCCTTGGAGTAACAAATTACGTGAGCTCTCCCAACTGCACAGGAAGCTTTATTTGAAAGTGAAAGTGCTACAGCAGTGATGTTTAAACTCTGCTCTTTAGAGGTTTTTTCTTTTTTTGGTGGAGGAGGGGGAGCTCTTACAGACCTTCAGGGGCTCAAGGCCCTCTGCCAGCACCAATGCCATGAGCTCCTTAGCTCTGTTTTTTCCTGTTTTATATACTGTGATTCCACAAAGGAGTTATCCTGACCAAAAAAAAAAAAAAAAAGCTGAAGAACGTTAGAAAAGCATTATACAAGAACTTAAGTATGAGGTAGGAAGTGGCCAGAGCTGAGGCTGGCGTGGGAGCTGGAAGCCACAGAAGGAATGTCTTTTAGGCGAGTAATTCCCAAATTCTGCTGCAATTTTGCTGGAATTTGGAATTGCCTGGGTATCTTTGAAAAGTACTGATGTCTACGTGGCACCTTTGGACTTTCTGATTTAATTAGTATGGGTATGATCTGGACTTTGAGATATTAGAAAGTTTCTAATGTGCAGCAAGTCGAGGGGAATGAAGTGACAAAACCAGATTCACTTTTCAAAGAGGTCAAATTCGTGCTATGTGGAAGCCTATATTCTAATTTGGTTCTAACAAGCACTTAACATTAAATATTTATTAAATTTTAAACTATCTGTGCAAAGGTAACTATAAAGAATAGCCTTCAACACCATATTCTAGTCCTGGGACACTTGTATACCAGCCAAGGTTTTGCTTGCTGGTTTTGCAAACAATGATTATGGCTCAATTAAAGAATATATGTGTGCGGATATGTAGATTTTACACACACACACACACACACACACACAGCTCAAAAACTGAAAGAAGAAATGAACAACCAACCAATACTGAGAAGAACAGGATCCAGGGAAGCTCTGAGAACTTCAGCACAAAAATTCATGGACCTTCTCCCAGTCGGCAGCACTGCCATCTATTAGTTATTTAGTTTTAGTACTTGTATTAACATTACAGTATTCCAATACATTTAGTCTCTGTGCCTCTCTCCATTTCTGTTACAAATTCTGCAGAGAAAGACGATAGCTCAGTGCAGGTCACAGGAATAACCACGGATAATTAGCCATGACAAGGAACTATACTTAGAGAACTGCTATCATGAACTATACAGCATCCAACCTCCCAACATCCCCACTCCCAGTTTCTGTCCATTACACCTTCTTTAGTGTTAAGTCTACCCTGGTACATCTGAGAAGAGGAGAAGAGTACAAAAAGGACATGGGGAGGCTACCTGTGCTCACTGATAAAACATGGTATAGGTTGATCATACCTCAGTAAAGGTTCTGACATCCTGAATAAAGAGAAAAAGGAGAGATTAAATGTTGGTCTACAAGCAAATGGACTAATCTATCAAAAAGTGCTGCAGAGTTTCATTTAAAATTTTTACCCAAAACACAGCTCCATCCGGAGAGCAGATGCCCTTTTCCTTGGTCCACAACCATTTAAATACCTCTGTTCATCACAGCAACCAAAACACTTCTTGTGTTTCCAAACACCTCTAGCATAGTAGTATCACCCCCAGTTGAGACTCTGGGTACATGGAAAGGCTGTAACAAATGGATGACTCCACTCATGATTATGAGTGTATTTCTCCTTTCTTTTTTGTAAGCCTGCCATAAACAATAAATAAGAAATGTTTGCTATTAAAACATACTGATTTGGCATGGACATATATACACTACCAAATGTAAAATAGATAGCTAGTGAGAAGCAGCCACATAGCACAGGGAGGTCAGCTCGGTGCTTTGTGACCACCTAGAGGGGTGGGACAGGGAGGGTGAGAGGGAGATGCAAGATGGAGGGGATATGGGGATATATGTATACGTATAGCTGATTCACTTTGTTATACAGCAGAAATTAACACAACACTGTAAAGCAATTATACTCCAATTAAGATGTTAAGAAAAACCCAACATACTAATTCAGAAGAGGCAGTATAGTATTGTTTTGTTATGAGAAAAATCTGTTTTGGAAATATGGCTTCCCTTTTGGGAAATTTCACTTATTGAACTCTAAAACAAGGGCTAAAATCACACCTATCTGGAAGATTTACTGTGTGGATTTAATGAGATAATGCACACAGATAATGCACATGAGGTTCTTGGCATTGTTCTACCACATTAAAAATGCTCAATAAATGGCAAGGATTATTATTTTGGTGTTGCTGTTATATTGTTGCTCATAATTCTTAATGACAATACTGCATTCAGAAATTAAATTATCCTCATGGTGACCTAGAAATGCAAAGTCCAAACATCCAGTGATTCAGCAGTTTCCAAATAAATGCTGTGACCACAGTTTTATAAGTCAATATTGAAATGTTCTGCAGGTGTATCTTGAAATATTTTAAATTAAACTGGAAACTTACATAAATCTTAAAAAAACTGCAAAGAACCTGGCAAAGCACATACAGAGAGCTGCCTCCAATTCAACCTCTATATTTTCCCGACACCTAAGGTCTCACTCTGTCATTGTCATCTATTTTTTTTGTTTTTCCTTTCTGCTTTTGGCAACTTCAAACAATTTTGTTTATCTTTCCAGGCAGCACTGTGTGGCAGCTATTTAGGCACTTTGGAGAGTGGTTTAATGATGAGGAAGCCCGGACACATTTACCTTCTACCTCCTGAAAATAATACTCATGAAAATTTTACAGCATTTCTTGTCAACTTTCCCCTTAACCTGCAACCGCTTCCTCCTGTGGTCACCTTGAGTCATAAGCAGGCACATGGAAGTAAATACCTGCCTTTCCAGTCAAGTCTCTTAGGAACATGCTATTTTTCCTTTTTACTTATAAGATGGAGGGAAGGGAAAAGGAGTAGAATAAAACCTTGCTATCACAATGGCAGGGAGCATCACACACCATTAGGTGTATCCTCGGAGAAGCGAGGTATGAAATTTACCATCTTAAAAGTTGGTACCAGAGTGCCTCGTGAAGAAACCTCACATTAAATACCTTGATCAGTTTCTGGGAGGTGGAAGGTGAGACATGAAGGCAGGAGTTGAAAGGAGATAATAAGAATAACTCAGCATAGGAAAATAAAGGGGGGCTGTGGGTAGGGCAACAGAGGATGAGAGAGGAGAGACAGGGCCTGAAAAGCATAATATGAGGCTACAGTCTGCAGAAATTCAGGTGGATGGAGGCTCACAAAGGGTATAAGATGAGTCAGAAAGACACTCTAAATTCTAAAGTCTTTTTTAATCCCCCTTTTCTCTACCAAAACCTCGAGTGAAGTCTAATGCAGCCATGCATCCTCCAGAGACTGGACTATGGAGGGAGACACAGGCATTACCAGAAAACAGCAGGAATGTTGTGGCTGTTGGTGGGTCTCTGTGTGATGACCTGCCACAAAGTGGAAAAACACCCACGGCAGGGCTGCGTGTGACACAGAGAAACAGTGGGACTAACTGGAAGTGGGCATGCGATTAGCCCACTTTTCTCCAAACGCACCGAGAGGTGATCTCAGCTACTAGGGAAAGGGCAACATCTGAATTACATAAGTAATTCTCCAGCTCCTTA
This sequence comes from Leucopleurus acutus, assembly GCF_964270905.1. Lineage (NCBI taxonomy): Eukaryota > Metazoa > Chordata > Mammalia > Artiodactyla > Delphinidae > Leucopleurus > Leucopleurus acutus. The sequence goes on along the minus strand of NC_139151.1, from coordinate 29,612,441 downwards.
AACAAACAGGAGGTAAAAATATCCTTACATCCGCCTTCGCTGCATTCAAGTATACTAGGCTTTGCTGGCTGAATATGCCACATGTGATCATCCTCAGGGCCTTTGAACTTGCTGTCTCTCTCCCTGGAATGTTCTTCTTGGAGCATGGCTCATTTCTGTCATGGCTCAGATATCCTCAGAGAGACCTTCTCAGACCACCTCTCTGAACTACCTCCCCTCCCCTGGGTCCAGCCATTTTCTAGCACCTTATCCTGTTTTATTATTTTCATAGACCTTATAACCACTTGGTATTTTTTGGTTTATTAATTGTATTTAATTGAATCCAGGAGGCCATCAATTATAAAATGCACCAGTATTATGTGTATTCCCAATGAAGCAAAATGCTGCCAATTAAGCTAAGACACAATATTTTCTTACCATTTTGAATTCTGATTGTAGAGCTAATTAAAAGAAGTTCTTTTAGAGTTATTTAGCCATTGATTTTTCCATAAATAACTCTTCTAAATACATAAATAGGAACATATAAATGAGATATGGTGTTTACTGTTTGTCAGTAAAATATTAAATTGTAGTCATTCTTTCAAAAATGAATATTAGCTTCATTAATATCAAATTTAATGCTCTGTTTCTAATCTTCCTGCAGCAACAATAACTTTCTGTTTTAATGTCAAATCATAGTGTAATCTTCATAAAAACATTTTAAATGGCAACTAAACTAAACCTGTGTGATACTAACAATATAGATAATCCAACTCAACTGGCAACAATGTGCCCATCTTTTAACAAGTTTGGGCATAAGCAGGAAATGACAGGTATGTCAGACTGCTGTCTGGCCAGTGGTAGGGAAGACACCTTCAATTGTGAGTTGCATCTGACTTCAACATTGCTAAAACATGAAACAAACTGTGTATCTTAGACTCAGCAAAATAAGCTAACTGATAATTTACCACCTCTCACATAGCCCCTCTGTCTTTAAAATATAAGATCTATGAAAGCAGGAACCTTACCTATATATTTCTACAGCCTAGAAAGTAGTAGGTACTCAAAAAATATTTATTCAAAGAATGAGATGTGTTCTCTCCTAAAGCTGCTGCTTTACCATCCAGAATGATGTAGGATGAGGTAACCACTACAAATGCAATTTCTCTGTCAACTTATAACAACAACTGGCATTTCTGGTCTAGTAATTACGCCTTAAAGGTTTGTTGCTGCTAATGAGAAGAAATGTCATATAATCTCTATAGACAGAGACACTATCCTAGTGTATTCCTTTAAGTATACTAGACAGCAATGAACTGTTAAAAAAAAAAAAAGGCTTCTTGGTGATCTACCCTTTGATGAGATAACCTCCAGCCTGAAATTCTCATTTGTGGAAGCCTAGTAAAGTACAGATAAAATTGACAAGTGACAGCAGGATGAATCTTTGGATGTACATACCACAGAAGCTCCATTAAAAACATACCATCCCCTTCAGGTGCAGGCGCTCTAGAGATCTAAATACGCCCTGACATGGCAAGCATGCCAAAGAACAAGAAACTATCAGAAATTCAGGTAGTATTAAATAAATTCTCATCCTTTTATTCAATTGGATGATTTAATTCAAATTATTAATTCTTAGGTCAACTTCTCATCGTTTTCTCTGATGTTCCCTCTTGTAGTTCCCTCATTATAGCATACTGAATAGATAAGAGTTCTGATAAAATTCAATAAAAACTATGCATCTTTTAAAAAAAATTCTGCACTAGTAACATAATCTTGACATGTAACATACCCAGATGAATTTCAGATGTTTATTACTACATGAACTTCTTGGTTTTCTTTTCCCCTTCTTAGTACAGAAATGTAACAATATACTTACCTACGTTCCTACAGCTAGACATAAAATACTCAATGGCCTCAGTTTGGGTTCCCAGTAACCTCTTTTGCAAACTTTTTATATGGAGGTTCCTCTTTCATGTTGATTTTTTCTTGGCATCAATTATTTGTATTACTTTTCAATTCTCCTCTTTATAACATGAGTAAAGCAGACTTATAAAACCCTTTTATAAGGAAAGTTATCTAATGAGCCAGTTACTACAGATAATATAATTCTATACAGCATTATTTTAAAGAATTCTTCATGCTTAATATTTATGTTCTTGTTGAAACCATTATCTTCTTGTGTAACCAATGTTTAGTCTTACATGGAGACTTTAAGATTACAATTAGCTGTCAAAATAAAACATACTTCCTTGCTACCAAACCCACCATTCCCCATCATGTTCCAAGGCTATACCAAGTGAACAATGTGACTGCATAACATACTATGCAGTGACTGTATTAGGGTAGAAAAGATTCTACTGCATAACAAAATAACCTTGACATCTCAGGAGCTTAACTCAAACTTTGTTTCTCATTCACATACAAAGCATTTTGGGTGACCCTCTTGTAGCTCCCTCATTTGGAACTCCAAGGTTACTGAAGTAGAGGGAAGAAATTAATGGAAGACAAACACTAACTTTTAACTGCCTCAGCCCAGATTTGACAAATGTCAATTCAACCACTGTCCATTAGCTAGAATTAGTTATGAAGATTAAATAAACAGTAACACATAAAGTAACGCCTAGCCTACAGTAACATTCACTGATATTTAGCTATTAAGTTCATATTATATTTAAGTATTACTAATTCAATTCATTATTGTTATATTAATATAATACCTAAGTGTTACCATTTCATTATTACTATTATTATTAAACAATTCGGTTTCATGAATTGATTTTGAATCCTGGTCATTTTATAATATTATTTTCCCAAGTAATGAAAATTGAGTAATATGGATAAAAGTTTTCCTGAAATCAATAACACACCCTACTTGGATAATAAACAAAACATGTACGTTCTTCACTTTTACCCTTTGTTAGTGAACTATAACAGGGAAAAATATAAGTGCTTTTAAATATTAATATTAAATATTAATCAACTTTTCTTTATCAGTTAGTCACTTTCATCATAATGTTGGGTTACCATCAAGTAATGGTAACTTGGAGGTCCAAGTTACCAAGCAAGGAGGTCCAAACATATTTACACATTTGGAGTTGGAGTTGTCTAGTATGTGATGGGTATGTTCTGCATGTTCAAGTATGGTAATGTTATCTGTGGCAAGTGCTCTAGTCCTCTGCGAGTGCTATCCTTACTGACATGTTTCACTATGTGATTCACTTTTTTTAATTCACAGTAACTAATTAACTCTCCTTGAGAGTTAAACGGCAATAATAATCACTAGTATTTACTGAGATGCTACTGTGTATTATATAATACACTAGACTATATAGACTAGTCAGTTAATTCATGAATGCAAGATCAGCGTCATGAATTCCATTCAGTTTCTTAAAAACCAAACCAAAACAAGAAGAAAACTGAGGCTCAAAGAGGCTATATAACCTATTATGTGACACAGCCCTGAGCCCTGGTGTATCCTGCAACCAGGGTTTATCTGTGCATATCATTCACCAGGGACATGATCTGGTAAAACTGAAGAGACCTAGTAATCACCAAAATGAGTACCTCTTAACTACTGATATGGCCCCATGTTAGAAGAGACATCTGTGTGGATCACGCCTATGCTTACTTCTTCTTTCACCTAATGAATCTCTGACAACCACACGCATTTCTGTAACATTAATCATTCCTTTCACCTACTAATGAAATATATAGGGAGCATGAAAGTAGCAATTAAATTTTTTAAGAGTTCTTAAAACTCTTGCAAGTATAAACCCAGATGTGTGTAAACAAATGGGTGTTTAGAAGTTACACACACACGCACACACACACACATTTAATACCATCCTTGGAATACTATATACTAGGTATCTGCTGAAAAATCAGCAATGGATTACACACATTAAACACTTAGCCTTAATTTTTTTCAGATGCTGAGCGTCTCTAAGGACACCCATCCTATTAATCATAGTTAGAACATCCTAAGTATACTATTAAAAAGAAATGATTGTGTTAGATTAGAAAATTTATCACATATACAAAATGAAATTCTAAACTGGGATAATAAGATTCATAAAAAGCCCAATTAATTCAAGTGGTACAAACCGAGTAACACCAGACATAGAGAACAACACTATGGCTTTGACTGTCTGAAGGTACCCATTCCATAGGATAGAGTGAGTCATCCATCCATCCATTCACTCATTAGACACTTCCAATGTATCAAGACAAATGCTAAGCTCTGAGAACTCACACTCCATGTCCTTAAGAAGCTCACAATCAGTATTGTGGTTAAGATCAATATCTTAATTAGGGATACATTGGTTTCAAGCAATAGAATATTTAGCTTAGGTAAAAAGGAGAATTTAGGGGCAGACACACAGAGATCTCCTGGAACCCAAGGCAGTATGCTTACTTAGGCTTCATAAGGGGCTGAAACCCCTAGCTCAAAGTCAGAACCAGAGGTCGGCTCTTTGCCTCCCCAGGCCCCATGGGCTACCTATCTCCAGTCTCCTTTCTCTTTTCTGATTGGCCTTCTTTACTTCTGTACCCACAGAATGGAAAGCAGCCATTCCTCTCAGCTGAGCTTTCAGTGACCTCCTACATCATTAGAGCTTCCGAGCTGAAATTCAAGCTTTCAGTGAGAGAGAATCTGGTTGACCCAGGCTGAATCAAGTGTCTGTCCTTGCCCAATGTCCTGAGGCCAGTGGGGCATGGCAGGGGATCCACTGCCCTTTCATCAGGGACTATGGTTAGTCTCTGAGAAGGGTCATAGGTAAGGCAGGTAAACTGACAACTATGTCTGTTATATCAGTGATTAGACAATCACATTTAGATGGCCTGCTATCTATAAAACAATTAGTAAAATTCCTGGATCAAAACAAGTTCTTAATAAACAGTGGCTAACCTTCTCAGTGTCTATTACACCACACAGTGTCAGGTGTTATGGGGAAAGTAAGCCCAGAGACCTGAGGCGGCCCACTGCAAGGGCACTGTCTCAGTTTTGAGGGAACTCAGAAAGGGTTGCGAGATGAGCTGGTGAAAGAGGAGAAGGAACTACATAGATGATGATGCGAATTTGTTTAGGAGGTGGAAGGTGGCTTTCCAAAATGGTGCAGTATAAATGAAATCCCAGAGGAAAGAGAGAACTGCTATTTTCCAGAAATCCCAAGTGGTTTAGTATGCCAGAAGCCAGGGTGCATGTCTGTGTAAAGGCTTGAGGGGTTTGAAGAAGTCAACACATGGGCCTTACTCAAGGCTATTCTGTTGCATTGGAGGATTTTAAGAAGGGAGGGACCTGCTCTGATTTCTACCTACTCCTTGCAGTGGTGGAGGACTGCAGATTAAATGACAACAGGAAGGGAGTGGGACTCTTCTTAATAGGAATGTCACTCACCAAGATACAGAGCACTGAAGGGAAACTGACTTCAGAAAAGGCTAGAATGAGTTTAGCTCTGTGCTCAGTGAATTTGAGGTACCTGAGAGACAGCTATGAGGTATCTATAAGGGAATTAAAGATAAGGGTCTGTACTCAAGGGAGAGGTCTAGGAAATGCATTGAGCACTAATAAGAAAATATATAAAATACTAGCACCAAGGGCTTCCCTGGTGGTGCAGTGGTTGAGAGTCCTCCTGCCGATGCAGGGGACACGGGTTTGTGCCCCGGTACGGGAAGATCCCACATGCCACAGAGAGGCTAGGCCCGTGAGCCATGGCCGTTGAGCCTGCGTGTCCAGAGCCTGTGCTCCGCAACGGGAGAGGCCACAACAGTGAGAGGCCCACATACCTCAAAAAATATATATATATATATACTAACACCAAGAGCTGTGGGAATAGAGGTGGAGACGTCAACTCCCGGAAAGGCTGGAAAGTGCTCTAGACAGAGACGATAAGGTAATATTGGATTTGAGTTGGAAGGAAAAGAAGGGGTGTCCAGGCAGACAGGTGTAATGGGATGGTGAGGGAGAGGGAGGCATTTCCAAAAGAGGGGAGTGTAAATGCAGAGGCAACTCCATAAGCCTCATCTTTGGAATCTGAAGAAGGAGGATATCGGGCACCACTCAGCTCTCATGTACACTGGAAAAGACCTAGAACTGTCTCTACAATTCAGTCTTTGAAGACTAGACATCCAAGAGAGCCAAGGCTATCTATGACTTAATGATCTAACTACTGTCCATAATGATTCTATAGAAACAAAAATAAAACATCTCTAAAATCACATTAGCAGTCTTCCCATTCAGCATGACAGATTGAACAAGCATGTTTACCTTTCCTTCCTCTCAATACCCACAAATCATCACCTCCCAGTGTAAAAAGACAGTAAATGATGCCTAAAATTGACAAATCTAGAAACAGAAGTATATGCAAAGAAATAACAAAACATTTGCCAATTAAAGAAAAAAGCCAGAGTACTCGGGGAATTGGGATTTGCACATAAAAAGAGATTGGAAGGATCACTGTTCATTACTGTAAACGCTGAGAGACTTCTGTTTGATTTTTTAGCTATATACATATACTGACAAAAATAAACATTTTATAAACTACATCAACGACATGAGAATGAGATTCAGCTTGCATGTAACTTTTCACAAATACACCTTCTCCAATAATAAATAACATGAAAAGCATGATTATGTCATACTAAATCTATGTCAACATTTGCTCTGCCAGGTGCGCCTGTACCAATAGCTATCTGTCATCACTTTTATGCTTTACTGCAGATAAATGTAAAGGATTATCCTGCCTGCCAGATCAAGTACTTTTAAGAAACACTCAAACATTGGGGTCAACTCCCTAAAAGACTTTACAGTGATATTTTACTTATACACACCATAAAATTTTAGAACTAGAAGAGACTTAGAGTATAACTAGCCCAAGGTCCTCATTTTGCATATCGAAAAACTAAGTACCATCCTAGAGAATTTGCTAGTCATCAAACATCTCAGCAGGGGCTGCACTTACAGTTCCTTCCTTCCATTCTTTGTTCTACTAACCCAGCATTTCTACATCTCTGGTCTACTGAACACTAGGGCCCATTATACCAAATGACCTGCATAAAATATTAACACTATTGTAAATATTAAGTGCATTTTAAAATTTATCTGTTGTTTAGAATGTTTAAAGGACCTTTAAACATTGGACCAATACAGAATTGCATCCTTAATAAATAATATGCTCCCGCACTCTCCTCATGACATAGCTGTGAATAAGAGATTCAGTCATTGCCCTATAGCTTGTCAACATACATTCTAGCAGGAGAAAGGAGGATTAAAAAAAACAAAAAAAAATGTAATAAAGTGTGATGATCAACACAGAAAATACTTCATGGGAACTGAAATATTCTGCCAAACCCCAAAATCATAAACATGCCTACAGGTACAAAATTTACAGCATTGTTTCTAGAGTAAAAGTAAAGCTTATTTGGCAAATTTTATCCTTAGCACAAGGAACAGCTATAGTGCTCCAAAGAGTACTGAGCCTTTTTAGTACTCCATACTTCAGAAAGTTACAGTTGAATTGGTAAAATCTCACTTTGTTGCCATAGACCATCCTGACTTGACTGGGTCACAGATTGACTGGCTGACTTCCACGTAACAAATTCTGTGATGATTGGTTATGATTTTCCATTGTACCTGAAATTATTCTGCGAGCAATGTACATAACTTTTTTGTGTCTTCTTACTTACTGAATGTCTAGAATTCTCTGTCTGGAATTCTGTCTGCCACTCCTGCCCTTCCAAACAGACCCACTTAACACCTAGCTCAAGCTGCTGTCTGCCACCTCTGCTGAACCCACACTACCTCCCCACACCCACCCTTATCCAGAGCACAGAGCTTCCCCTCTGCAGAGAGATGCCAGGGTTTTGTTAATGATTATGCAAAAATGCTTGGTCTCCCCAGAAGAAAATGAGCTCCTAAAAGCAGAAACCATGCCCACTCATCTTGTATCCTCCACATTTAGCCAATTCTTGATACGCTGTAAGCATCCCCAACCTGGCCTATGTTATGGAGATGAATATTTTCTGAAAATTTTCTTATTAAGAACAAATGATATTAATCCATGATAGCTAATATGCTATAATAATTCTACATGTTAAAGGAAAAAAATGAAATGATGTAACTACCAAAATTATCATATTTATTGAACAGAGAAAAAATTGACAACAGGTTGTAATTTATACATTAACTCTTTCTTTAAATTAAAAATCCACTCTTAAGAAAACTCAGTGAGGAAACCCATGTTTACAAAGCAGTTATTTTAGACAGAAATTTGCATTACAAAAGGTATCACTACAAAGCTTTTTTAAACAGCAAAATCCCTGGTTTAATTTTAATCCCTGGATTAATTTTGTTTTCCAGTTTTTACCTTGCTTTGATTCTCCAATGGAATTAAAAAATTTCTTATGCTTCCTCCCAGATCTATGTGTATTATCAAGAATGCATCTGGGTCCACAAGTGGTGTAAACTTATATATATGTACTTTTAAATTCTTCTAATATTTGACTAGGGAGAAACCTGCATTAGTTCTTTAGTTCCTTGCTACTAAGTGTGTGCTCCACAAACAAGCAGAATGGACATCAGCTAGTAGCTTGTTAGATGCACCATATCATCAGTCTCATGACAGACCTCCTGAATCTTCAGACTCAACATTTCAACATTATCCCTAGGTAGTTCATATGCACAATATATTTTGAGATGCACAACTTTAATCCATCTACCTTTCCTTCTCTGTGGTCTGAATGTGTCATTTCAAAATAAATAACTGAATATCTATAGCATTAAACATACAGTATGATTATACCACACATTGTATGGTACTTTGAATTTTTTCAGAGTGAATTTTTTCAGAGTACTTTTAAATTCACATGATCTCCTTTGATTCTTTCATTATCTACTCTGACGATACCACAGAATGGTGTTATTTACAATAGACAGATGACCCAGGATTCTGTAGTTCGTGAAAGTTGGCAGTGAAGCCTATGGCAGCTAATTCCTAATGCAGAAATTGGATGCACTGCACTGCGACCTCAGAGCATAACAGGGGTGGGGAGAAGGGATATAACTTCTAATGGAAATAGTTAAAAAATAAAATGAATAAAAGTAACAGGAGATACATGGGAAAAAGTGAGCACCAGGTGCCCCAGGAGAAATTAATATCTGATAAGTTTAATATCTGATAAACCATAAGGTTTATATGGATCTGAACTGAACCAGAAATAAGCTCTTGGGACAAAACTTTAATTACAAACACTAAAAACTAAAGACTAACACCAACATTAGTGTAGAAGCTATTGCTTTCAACTGGACAAAGGATAATCCAGTGATTTTTCACTTGAAACAAACACTTCACATTCAATGATGTAATTGGAAACAAGTGCATAATTCCTTGGTTAATAAAGAAAACTGCCTTCCCTGAAAACCAGTATTAACACTACATATAGTGACAAAACCTTGAACCCTTGCCATGTCTTAATAAATAACTTTCGCTGAACAAAAAAAGTAAAAGAAATATCGGGATAGACTACTACTCAGGCTGATGTGCAAATTAAATCCTAATTAAACTTTTGAATATCAGAACAAATATAGCACAAAACTGTAATGCCAATTAGCATTTTGTTTATCAGTCATTACCATAAAACAAAGAGCAAATATAATCATGTTACTTTAATAAGGTCATAATTAAATTACTTTAGCACAAAATGCAAAGAATCATAGCAACATTCACATAACAGACACGACAAAAAGAGATTGAGCTCACTTACAATCAGTGTGTGAAAAATCCTGTGCATTAAATAATCCTCTGTGTCAAAAAAGTATACTTTCTAAAATATAATGAAAAAAGGAAGCTTAGTTCCCCTAACCCCTAAAGGAAGGAGTTCTCTAAGATGGTAACTTTAGAGACATTCTCTTCTTCCCCTTCCCCTTCATCCTTCAGGAGCCTCACCCTTCAGTGTAGTTAACTCCAATGCCAAACACTCTGGAGATCAATTCCACATTTCCAACTGCACCTCCCTCTGGATGTCATGCTGGAAACTGAAGCAACACATCCAAACCCAACCATCATTTTAATCTTCTAATTTCCCTACTGTTGTTAATGCCCTAACCCTCTCCCAGTTATCCATGCATTTGGAATTCTCTTCAATGGAATCTAAATTACTGCTGAGATCTCTCCCTTCCTTTCTATTCTCATGGCTAACAGCTCCATGTAGGCTTTGGTGAGGTCTCACTATGTTAATAGAGTGCTATCTTGTTCTCACTGGTTCTCCCATCATTTTAATTTGGATGCCCAGGAGCACAAGGCCTCTGTGGCCTGGCCCCTGACCCTTGTTCGTTTCCCTCTCCCCTCTCCTCTGCACACTGCTGCTCTCCGTCGCTCCTCCTTGTTACTGGATACGCCTTCTTTTCCTGCCCCTACATCTCTGCTTAGTTTAGTTTCTCAGCCTGTAATGCTCTCCTCAAACTCAGCCTTTGAAAGGTTCTCATCTGTAGGGGGTTGAATGGTGTCCCCCCAAAAGATATGTCCACACTCTAATACCCGAAACTTGTGACTAGTACCTTATATGGCAAAAGATACAATTAAGTTTAAGACCTTGAGGAGTTTACCCTGTACAGTATTATTCACCTGAGCCCTACATACAATCTCAGCTGTCCTTATAAAAGGAGCCAAGAGATAGTGAACACACAGAAGAGAAGGCAGTGTGAGCAGGGAGGCAGAGTCTGGAGTGATGTGTCCACAGCCCAGGACAGCCAGCAGCCAAGAGAAGGCCAGGAACAGATTCTCCCCGAGAACCTCTGCTGGCTGTGCCCTGCTGGCACCTCACTGTTGGGCTTCTGGCCTCCAGAACTGCGAAAGAATCAATTCCTGTTGTTTTAGTCACCAAGGCTGCAGTAATTTGATACAACAGCCCTAGAAAATATATCATCTTTATGGTCTGGTTCAAACACCATTTTCTATTCCATAAAATGATTCCTGATTCTCTGGGGTTAGTAACTCTCCCTAATTAGAACTATTATAGCATCATATTTTAACACTTATCATATATATTTAACACTGCCACATTAATGATATCACATATATTTAGGTCATGTATGAACACATTTATGATATGTGTACCATATATTTGAACAGATAAATAAGTGTGCAGGTATGTGTATACTTGTGTATATATGTAAAATGTTATCATGCATCTGGGTATATTTGTGTATGTGTGAATATATACATAATATATAAATGCAGAGATGATCTAATAGATTGTTTAAATCTCCATCTTATCTACATAGTGCAGTGCCTTACTAACAACAGATGCTCAGCAATTATCTGTCAAATAAATCAATGAGTTTCCAAGTCTTCTGTGAGTTCTCTTATCACCAAGTCTCCAAGTTCTTGATGTAGTTAAGTGAGAGTCTGAGATGTGATTGACCATGCTTTAGAAAAATCTAAGGCCTAAGAACTTCTTTGTGACTAGAAAGGGAAAGAGTTCCAAGAAGTGATGGTTATTCCTCGAAAATCCTCTAGAAAATGTAGACTGTCCATAAGTCACTCAACACAGCCAATGCCTTCTGTAGTAGCCAGCATTATGATGCATCAAGGAGCAAAGGTGTGGGCCTTGCTACCGCATCTCCATTATGGATTCAGAATCACCTGCTGTCAGGGTATCGTGAGTGAGGCTAGGAAATCATTCCTGTAATGACAGGGAACTCTCCAGGGAAGAGAGCTGCTCTCACAGCGATATGTCTCTCTGAGATCACATGGTCTTGAGATCACACAGCTCCAACAGCTCCCTGGAAGATGATGGCCTCATTTTTAGGGCACTATGGTGATTTTCTTTCTAGTGCATATTTCAAGAATAGGGTGTTGTTATCATTAATATTTTGCAAAGAAAATTAATTGCTTTCTCTACTAAACATGCTATTTTAAAAGGTCCACCATATTTTCATATGTGATTTTTTTTTTTTTTTTTTTTTTTGGATAGGAAGCTGTACCTTCCTTTTGGTATTAGGAACACCTCCAGATCAGGAATTGTTTGCTGGGGCTGTTTTAGAAACTCATGAATTAGATAATAAGATTTATACTAAAACAAATATCTATGTCAGGTCTATGCATTTCTGAACACACTGGAGAAGAGGAAACATGAATTAGGGATCTTAAGTCAATGCTTATAGAATAAAGCAGAAACCCTGTCCTTTGTGAAATTCTTATTTGATATTGGCCTGTATGAAAATACGAAATCTGGCTGCTGATTGACTGGACTTCAAAGATTTGGTTTCACCTATGTATTTCTATCCTTGGAGGCATTATTTACATTTTGAGGCAATGTAAAGCATTTTTGGGAAGAGTTTTGGGGAACCACTCTTACACTGGTTCTGGGATAGAGATCCCTCCCTCAGTGCTCTCTTGGCTTGTTTAGCTCAAGGCAGTTACTCTGGTGCCTACAATCTACTGGCCTTGAGAGTCTCCCCACCATATGAACTCCCATGGTGGAGAATCATGTCTCTTTTACCAGCACATCTCTAGCAGCTAAAGTGCCTGGCTAGATATTCAGTAAATATTCCGTAAATGACTGATAAATCAAGCAAAACTCACTTCCAAAGTGCTGCTTAAAATCCAGGAAAGGATTTACTTTTTTTTCCTTGATTACATTATAAAACTGATTTGTCTACTTTTTAAACTCAGTTAAGATTAAGGGAGCTTAAGTTTCTGTCCTTTCTCTTAAGCCTAGTTTGTATATATTGCTTTTAGATGTTAAAGGAAGCTTTGATTGGCAACTCAGAAGTGGATTTCATCTTGACTTTCAACTTTATTTAGATTCATGTTTTATATACAGAAAGCAGATTGCTAAAAAATCAAGTCTCTTCTGAACAGGCTGCAAACTAGCTTGATCTTTGACTTAAAAATACTCCGGTAAGCTGAACACTGAAGGTTAAGATTATAGATAAAATTTTTAAAAAGAAGAAGAAAAAAGGAATAATCACAAATTCTCAATTCTTATCACTACTTTTTAGTTCAAAATGCTAAAAAAAAATTATAGCCATTATATTTGCCATAAAAAAGCCCAAACTGAACACAATGCTGGAGGGAAAGATAGACAGTATTGATGATATAATCAATAAGAGGTTGGTGAGGCCACTTTCTTTCATTCTTACCTCCAGTCTTTACTGAAATTGCCTGTTGCCATACCTAACAATAGACATGAGGCATCTGTGATACTATGGAAAGAGTAACATATGAGAGGTTAGAAAACTTGTACTTGAATCTGATCCACTGTGTGACTTTAGGCAAGTCACTGCACTTCTCTCTGTGCCATGGTTTCATCAACCGTACAGCAAGAAGATGGCCTAGCCTACCTCAAAGAAGACTTCCAGCCCTAAAATTTAGTGAGTCTATGAAGTCATCATATAAACACACTCTAGAAATAGCCACTATACTACTTGTAGTAAGGTACAACTTTTATTATTTAATGTATACTCTGAAAAAATGTTGAAATGTGAAAAAACCCTGATAAACAACTTAATGCAGACATCTAAATACCCTATTGTTTATTAAGTATTGTGTCTTTAACATTGTGTTAAGAGCTCTCCATCTAGTAACTGATCTTCACATTCACTTTATAATATAGGTGTTTTTCTCTTTTTTGTTTATTTGTTTGTTTTTTGTTTTCAATCTCTGAGGTCTGAGAGGGGTTGAGTAATTTCCCAAGAATACGTAGCTAGCAAGTGGTAGGGGCAGGATTTCAGCTCAGGTCTTGCTATCTTTAATCATTATTCCATACCTAGCCCCTCATCAGGCTAGATTTCCTTTTCATAATAATAAATTTCATTAACCTCTATTATATAAGTTGGATATGTCTCTTTAAGACATTATTTTTCTGTACACACATTGGGAACCCTCTTATCAACATAGTTGAAACAGCAATGGATTGATCAATTTAAAACACCAGTTAAAATGGAGAGTTTTATGTTTTATTTTAGCTTAAACATAAAAATGTGCATTCCAGTGACCAAGTTCTGATGAAGTACAAAGATCTTTTCTTTCAGTATGTTTCATACTGATAAAATCTTTGTAATCTTTCTTGAATAAGCCACGTCCATACTCATCCATAATTTCCAATTTTTCTTTCTTGAAAGTAGAAAAAAAATTAAAGATACATATGATGTAATTTATAGATGGAGCCCTTCAGGCTTCTTAGATTTATTTTATTTTTTTTCACTCTGGAGAATAGTTCAATTGTCTCACTCATACCTAACTCAACAACATATTTTTTTAGGAACTCATCATTAAAGCTTGGAAAAAGTATTCAATTAAATATTTTTGTAAACAAAACTCTCCTTTGTTTTCTTGTGTCACACAATATTTAAATTATATAATTACATTAATGTGTACAACTGGAAGACATATGTTTGGGAATAAATATAGTAGTCTCCCCTATCCACAGGGGATACAGTTCAAGACCCTCAGTGGATGCCTGAAACCATGGCTAGTACGGAACTCTCTATATACTCTGTTTTTCCTATATATACATACCTATAATAAAATTTAATTTATAAATTAAGTATAGTAAGCGATTAATAACAATAACTAATAATAAAATAGAACAATTATAGCAATATACTGTAATGAAGGTTATATGACTGTGCAATATACTGTAATAAAGGTTATATGAATGTGGTCTCTCTCTCTTACTCTATCTCAATATCTTATTGTACACATTTAATGTCTTTTCCATCTTAACTAAGCACTTGTCATGCACTGTGGCCTTAACGTTTGCAGTTTGAGATGCAACAGTAAAACCAGCAAAATTTCATTTTCCTTCTTCACAGTTTTATAGATAGAAGGTTTGTTCTTACCATAGATCTTAGCAACCTCAGCATATGATATTTTTTCTTTATTAAGTTGAGAACTTTTACCTTTGCACTTAAAGGAAGTACTTTAAGACTTCTCTGGCAAAAAAAAAAAAAAAAAAAAAAAAAAAAACAAACAAACAAAAAAAAAGACTTCTCTGGCATATCTGAATTGCCAGCATCACTATTCTTGGGCTTCAGAGCCATTGTTAAATAAAATAAGGGTGACTTGAACACAAGTACTATGATACCTCAACATAACCTATGATGGCTACTGAGTGACTAAAGGGCTTTGGACAAAAAGATGATTCACTTTGTCAGCAGACTACAGTGGGACAGCAGGAGATTTCATCATGCTACACAAAATGGCGCACAATTTAAAACTTGTGGGTTTTTTTTCAATTTCTGGAAGTTTCCATTTAATATTTTCCCACCGCAGTTGACTGCGTGTAACTGAAACCATGGAGAGAGAAACAGTGGATAAGGGGGGACTGCTGTACAACAGACCCATGGTGTGTGTGTGTATATATATATACATATATATATATATGTATATATGTCTCAATCATGGAAGCAAAAATGCATACAAGGGAAGTAACACAAAAGTACTGCAATCACTATGCTCATCAGTCTGTCAGAATGTTTTAAATTAAGACTAGACCATGTGGTTAAGCCAGTTCTTGGGGTAACGGAGTCCTGCTGTACTAATTTGTTTATCTGGCAGAAGATATTTTCACATATCTTCAGAATAAACTCAAATGGCAAGATATGTACCTTAATACTAAGGAATCATTCAGATTTTGTGGAGTCTGACACATACAATTTGGGATGCGCTCTTTAAGAAAACTATCTTTTTATATTATAAATATAAAATTAGGTAATAGGGCCTTGGAAGGGACCTAGTAAGGGAAGTACCTTGAAGCTTAAGTTTCATTAGCTTCCAAGTCGGTCCGCCACTGCTATCCACAGACACCTTGCTCTTGCTTCAAGGTTGAGCTTCATCTGAATTGCACCCTGCTGATGTTCAGCCAATCATTTAGCAAATACTTACTGAGCATCTCCTATACACCTGGTACTATTCCAGGAGCCAGGCATACTGTAGGGAATAAAAGAGACAGTCTCTATCCTAACAGAGCTTAGATTCTTGGGAGAATAAAGAACATACACAAATAAAAATGAATGATGGGCCTCCCTGGTGGTGCAGTGGTTGAGAGTCCTCCTGCCGATGCAGGGGACACGGGTTCGTGCCCCGGTCCAGGAAGATCCCACATGCCGCGGATCGGCTGGGCCCGTGAGCCATGGCCGCTGAGCCTGCGCGTCCGGAGCCTGTGCTCCACAACGGGAGAGGCCACAACAGTGAGAGGCTTGCGAACCGCAAAAACAAAACAACAAAACAAAAAAATGAATGATACAATTTCAAGTAGAGGTAAGTGAGAAGGGTGCAAGAGGGCATACTAAAAAAAAGTCACAGTTTTCAAAACCACTTCTTCACTGAAAACAAAGAGTGCCTTATGAATAAAATATTTTCCATAACAATAGAGTCATGCTGTGTCCTGACAAAAAGAGTTGTTGAAGAGATTCTGAGCTCATGAAGCAGTGCCTTTCTTAGCCTTCCTTAGCCCTTCCAATCTTGGGTGTTTGTTTGGAAAACTAGGTACACCATGCTGAGGTCCTTCCTGGGATGAGACATCAAAATGGGCAACTCAGGTTGCAACCCCCACTGAAAGAAATTTTACAGCAATGAGAGTTTTACATAACATCATTGCATATAAGCCTCTCACAGGAACACAATCCAATGAGATGTTTCTAAAATCAGTTAAGGAAAACAAGTACACCCTTACAAGCCATTCTACTTGATAGAACACTTTTGTTTGCCCAAATTACAAACAGATTAAAAGGCCATGCTAACAAACACCCAACCAAAAGCTTGGTAGAAATATGTCACTTAGGAAAAGTAGAAATTATTTATATTTCTGTAATAACTTTTATTAATCACCTTTCACTTCTTGGCCACGGAGTAAATGAATGATAGATCTGAAATTTTAAAATGCAAAACAACAGTTTTCATAACATTTAATTTTGCTTAAAAAAAAGGCATGCTCCAAATATATGCTGTCCAAAGCTTCTAAAGCCAAGGAGATATGGGTAATTTAATAAAAATCTGTACCAAATATATAATAGGTTAACCCCCTCCCAAACACATAGCAGTATTTTGTTTTTTACAGATCTTTTACTGATCAGCCAGAAAGAGTAATTCTTTAAACTGGTCAAGTGATAAAAAGAGAATGTTATCATTACCTAAGTCAAATTAAGTTGTAAATGAAAAGGAAAACCAGTGCTGGTTAAACACAGCTTTTTTCCATCCATAGCAGAGAAATGAAGTGCCAGCTGCTGTTTTCAAAAGAAGCTTCTCAAATATCAGAAATTTTGCACCTGCATATAATATAAACTGAGTAGCCCGGTTGACTGCAGGTTTATGAGATGACTGCAAAAAAATTTTTTAAAGAGTATACATGAAAATAACCAGAAACGTCAACTCTAACGATGTTGATATAAAAAAAACAAAATATAAACCACATAAAACTTGCCCATGCTGGGTTATTAATCCTAAAAAGTGACACAGTCAATTTAAACACGTTGCAACAAAGAGAGGGAGATATAGTTTTCATAAGTTCAATATTTTTTTTATGTTGGAAAAACACCAGTGATAACTTGTGTTTGTCTACATAAATAATCTTAAGATACTGTGTTGTTCAAATCAGTAATGCCTAGCATCATGTGGTTACTGAGTATTTGCAATGTGACTAGTCTGAAATAGGATGTGTTATGTGTATATATAAAATGCATATCATATTTTGAAGGCTCAATATGATAAAAATAATATAAAAAGAAATCAGTATTTTAAAAATATTTATTAAACATTGAAATAATATTTGGATATAGATTGGATTAAATAAAATATATTATTAAAATTAACTTCATGCTTTTCTTTTTACTTTTTAATATGGTTACTAAAGTTTTTAAAATAACATTGGTTTGCATTATAATTTTGTTGGACAATGATGGCCTACAGTGGTAAGAATTGGGCTCAGTTTGAGCTAAGGCAACTGGGCTCAGAAATTCAACTGGAATTCTCTGACTCTGTCCTAAACTTCAAATTTCTAATAATCCTAATATTTGCAAATATGTCATCTAGAAATATCTATTTTCCATCACATAACATATAATAGCATCACTGCACTTACACATATCATATTACATCAGCATACTCTCCATACCAATAAGTACTCTGTGGATGGTAGCTATTATCACATGATTATCATATAGTTAATTAACAAAGTAATTATTATCACATCACTTTCAATACTTTGCCCCAGAACTTAGTATAGAAACTGACACGTAATAGTCTCACGACAAACTCTGTGGCATAAACAAATGAATAAACTATGAGCCAACAAATGCATAAATGACATATTTAGGTTAAGGGAAAATTTTAAGAATCAATGAAAATATGATGAAATAGGATCACTGTCCTTTTCATCATGTCAGGACTTAATCTTATCTGAAAAATAGGTAAGATTTGGAACCAGAATTTCCTAAATATTCTGATATGGAATTAGGGCAGAAGTAAGGCTTGTCTTACTAGAGAATTCTCAAAGGCAGAGATCAAAATGCACCATTAAAATGTCGATACAGCTTTATAGGCCAATGAAATTTTACAGTTAGAAAACTGCTCAACAAATAGGCAGTTCAACCATTCATCTTTCACATCAAAGACCCTTTATTAGTTTCCTGTGAGTGCTGTAACAAATTGCCACAAGTTTACTGGCTTAAAACAACACACACTTATTCTCTTAGAATCCTGGAGGCCACAAGTGTAAAATCAGTTCAAAGAGCCAAAATCAAGGTGTTGGCAGGGTCCTGCTCCTTCCGGATGCTCGAGTGGAGAATCTGTTCCTTGCAACTTCCAGCGTCTGGTGGTTGCTAGCATTCCTTGGCTTGTGGTCATAGCAGCACTCAAATCTCCGTTTCTGTGGTCACATTGCCCTCTCTTCTGCCTGTGTCAAATCTCCATAAGGGCATTTGTGATTGCATCAGGGCCCATTGAGATAATTCAGGATAATCTCACCTTTTCAAGATCCTAAGCTAAATCACATCTGCAGAGTCTTTGCCATAGAACATAGCAGTTAGGTACCAGAATTAGGACATGAGGGTCATTGTTCAGCCTCATACAGACCCCAATACATAGTTTTCCAATCTGCCCTAAAGCATTCACTAAAAATGGTCATTTTTGTATACCACTTTGAAATTTTTATTAAAGCTGGATGAACACAACCAAATTTTTTTAATGTGGAATTATGTGGCTATTGCACACCCATAACTGATTATTGCTTTGCATCTAGGTAGAGAGCTGCAGGTTTCATGTTCCTACACTTTTACATGCTCACCACTCTGCCCTGTGTCTCCTTAGGATCTCAGAAACTGCAACGTTCAGAGAAGATGACTTCTTACTTCTGATATCATAATTATGCTTTTGTCCCTCAAAGTAACTTATTTTTGATAAACCCATTCACCTGAAAAGTAATGAGGAATCTCCAGGGACTTACTGCAAGTCTAGAGTGGCCAACTAGCTGGCCATGCACTCAAAGGAAATTTGTCAACCAGTGGCTGTGCACATGCAACTGTTGTTCAGAAAATGATTTTCAACTAGTCAATGTTTCTAAGTTGGACTTTCAGGAATTTTATACATGCAAACTAGATGAGTAAAGGGTACAAAGCAGTAAAATAGTCATGTATTTTCAACATATTTTCATTATACTTAAAATTTATTGAGGTCATATGGACTATAATAGTTATATATTAATGACAGATTACCATGATTTGTAGTTTATTCTTTTCAATGTATTTGGAAAATATGAAATTTCCCTAGCTGAACTGACATGCCCAACCAAGAGAGGGAGTAAAAAAAAAAAATAGTATGCACAAAGCTGTCTTTTTTCTGCTGCCATCCAGTGGTCAAATAGTCATAGTGCATATCACATGTTAAAAAGTTAAGTCTTCCTGGGTAGGTAAGTGAGCCCCTATATTTGTTTTTATGGTTCAGAAATATTTAGCTTAAAATCTAAAACCAAGAACGTATGACTCCCAGTTCTACAATTAAAAGTTACTTTTCTGCTCAAATCTTAATTGATATAATAGTAATAGTAATAACCAATAAAGAATTTGTCTTTCAATCCTCAAACAGTACTGTGCTCAACAACAGTTTAATCAATATCATTTTTTTCTGAACTAAATATTAGGATAGATGATTTACGGTTAAAATTTGCTCAACAGGACAGAGTATTTAAAAAAAAACAACAACAACAAAGTAACATGATGGTGGCACACAGATGGCCCTGTCTTGCCCTTTGTTTATTCCCATGAATACTTTATCTCATCAACTGAAGTATAAGCTTTAACAGAGTAGAGAGTGTGCCCTAGGTTTAACTGTTTCTGCCTCAGTGCTTCATCCAGAGATTTGCATGCAGTCAGTACTCAATAAATATTTTTTGAACAAATGAGTAGTGTTTATGTTTATTGCAGTTGGGTCTGGTGAAAAGTAGTAAACTAAAGAATTGAATGAAAATAATATAAAGCCACAGTGGCTCTTCCTGGGGTATTTAAATAATCTCCGCATATGCTGTACTTAAACTAAATTCCAAATAGCTCTCACACCATCTCTCTCTCTCTCTCTCCCTTTTTTTTTTTTAAATTAGCAACTATCTAAAAATCTTTTAATTCCATGTTTAGCAACTTCATCTATGGACTTTTTGTTTTCATAGGAAAGGTATACTGTTTTTATTCCATTCAATAGCAACTCTCTTATTTAATCCTCAGTAAAATAGCATGAACATGTTCTCTCTCTGTAGATAAATCTTTAAACAGAATGGAGATGCATTACTCTTTCCTTAGCTTTCCATAGTCAATCATCCTGACTGAACCTTAAGACTTGTTTCATGATCCTTAATTTATTTCTTCTTCTTTCTTTTGAACTTTATTAAGTAGTGGGAACTTCATGTAAAAGTACTCAAATACTAATTCTGGAAAGGAAAGGTATACCAAAAAGGATTGATTCTAGTCAGAGTATGTGTGAGGTTTTTTTTTTTTTTTGGGGGGGGGGGTTGCATGGGGGAGAAACAGTTGAAAATTCTCCACATTTCATTGATATTAGTCCAAAATTAACCCCAAAGTGTCATGCTTATGCCTAAGGGAGCAGTCTAAAAGTATATGTGATCTTGAAATTTTCAACAAAGTCATTTGGAAAGGACCAATTCTTCACACCAAGCCACTGTCTATAATGGCTATGAAAGCACTTTGTCATGTTATAAGAACTCTAGGAATATCAGCTATTAGTATTATACACCCACAATCATGAATACCACTTTATTTATCTTTTTTTACTTTTTTTACTTTTTAATTTTTTATGCAATTTTTGAAGGTTACTTTCCATTTACAGTTATTACAAAATATTGGCTATATTCCCCATCTTGTGCATACATCCTTCAGCCTATCTTACACCCAATAGTTTGTACCTCCCACTCCCCCACCCTTATACTGCCTCTCCCTCTTTCCCTGGTAACCATTAGTTTGTTCTCTATCTCTGTGAGTCTGCTTCTTTTTTGTTATATTCACTAGTTTGTTGTATTTTTTAGATTCCACATATAAGTGGTATCATACAGTATTTATCTTTCTCTGTCTGACTTAATTTCACTTAGCATAATGCCCTCCCAGTCCATCCATGTTGCTGCAAATGGCAAATTTTCATTCTTTCTTATGGCTGAGTAGTATTCCACTGTACACATACACCACATCTTCTTTATCCATTTATGTGTTGATAGACACTTAGGTTGTTGCCATATCTTTGCAATTGTAAATAATGCTGCTATGAACAATGGGGTGCATGTATCTTTTTGAATTAGTGTTGGTGTTTTTTTCAGATATAAACCCAGGAGTGGAATTGCTGAGTCATATGGTAGTTCTATTTTTAGTTTTATGAGCATCCTCCATACTGTTTTCCCACAGTGGCTGCATCAATTTACATTCCCACCAACAGTGTACAAGGGTTCCCTTTTCTCCACATCCTTTTTTTTTAAACATCCTTATTGGCGTATAATTGCTTTACAATGGTGTGTTAGTTTCTGCTTTATAACGAAGTGAATCAGCTATATGTATACATATATCCTCATATCTCCTCCCTCTTGCATCTCCCTCCCACCATCCCTATCCCACCCCTCTAGGTGGTCACAAAGCACCAAGCTGATCTCCCTGTGCTATATGGCTGCTTCCCACTAGCTATCTATTTTACATTTGGTAGTGTATATGTGTCCATGCCACTCTCTCACTTCAACCACTTACTTTAAAAACATGATAGTACATAGTTGATTACTTCATGTTCACTGTGCATGCATTTCATGCAAATGAGTGCTTCTCTATTACCTCCCTCCTCTAGATTTCATCCACATGGATATTGTACAAGCTCCTAAAGCTTAAAGTATCCACAAATTAATTTTCTACCTTCATGACTTTCCCTCATCTGTTCTTCCTCTTCTAATCCTTATCCTGTTCAATAATACAAACAGCCATCCAGACAATTAACAGAAAACTTACAGTCACCCTAGCTTCAGAGTTTAAACGTCCTTGCTCCCATTCATTTACAATATGATAGGGCTCATGTGGCCCAAATATCAGTCATAAACAGAAGACAGTGATTGGTTGATTTACTGACTCTTCAAACCTTATTGAGGAGAAGTCCTACGTGCCAGGCAATGAAACAGATAATGAGGTGCACAGCTTCATTAAATATAACAAGTATGCTCACATCAGCAGATGGCAGATTTGTAAATAAATAAGTACCATGGAAAAATTGGGAAAACAAAGGAGTAGCCAATTCTACCTAGAGAGAATTGGGAGTCAGAAAACGCTACATAGGGTGGTGCAATTCCTGTCTAAAATGTGATACCTGGTCAGCACATTCACTCAATAGTTCATTCAAAAACAATTATGATGTGTCTGGAAGAAAAACAACAAAAGGATTAATACTGCTAAGGAATTCACCATTGGATGAATAACCCAATATTTTAAAAAACTGATAATTTCACTCTGAGGCCTACTGAATTGGAGCATTTCCTTTAAGTGCCAGTGGGATCACCCATTGCAGACCTCAAGAAGTGAAATATAAAGACAGATCAAAAGCTCGATAAACAGTAGAATCAGTAAAAATAGATTTACACATCATTCACATATAAGTAGCAATTGACACTTTGGAAAAAACTAAGATCCTCTTGAGACTAACAATGAGGAAAAGTGAGAAGATAAGGCTAAGGCCAGAGCCTTAAGGGCAGACAGGAAGATGAAGACTCAGCCAAGGAGACAAAAAAATAAATAAGTAAAAGAACACTCAATGATATAAGGGAAAATTTCTATGTGGTTATTCAATGTCATATTTCTATAGTATAAGTATTCTGTTTTTTAAATATTATAAGTTTATATAATATATATGTACATATCTACCTCCAAAATGCTTCAGTTGTAGAGCTTGATAGGTTATAATATGACATTATTTTTTAACTTTAAAAGTTTCTTTTTATATTAACAAGATCCCAATTATATTCTAAGATTTTCCCCACTACTTTCACTATTTATAATGGTTACAGGGACAGAACAAAACATAAGATAAACTTTTTAAGCCTTTTCTAATCTTGTTTCTCCAAACAACCTAAAATAAGTACTGTGTTAATTCTGGCTTTATTTCTATCACCATTTCAAACTTACATTTAGGAATAGTTAAGGAAAAGGAGGGGTAGTGTCAAACCAAAGGAAGAGATCATTTCAAGAATGATCACAAAGGAGGCTACAGATCACAGTGACCTCACCCAGAGTGGTAGGGATGACTTCAAACTGCAATGGGTAAGGAAAACAAGAAGTAGAGACAGTAAGGCACGGTGAGACTGAAGAAGTTTATACGGTGCTAAAATGAAGAAAAACATTAAAACAACTTATATATGTTGTGGGAGAATGCAAAGACACTTAAACATATGTGTGGGCTAACAGGATGGAGACAATAAGAAGGGAAGTTTAAATACAGGAGAGTAGTAAAGTCTGTGGGTTTAGGGCATGGGTTTGAAGGAGTCAGAAAGAGGCAGAATCCTGCACAGGAGAGAGACCAAGAGCACAACACCCTCATGCATGACTGAACAGAGTCTAATTTATAAGAGCACTGCTGCCTCCCTGATCCCGACATAGTATTAACACTAATACCAGTTTTACACTGTTGTTGTTGTTTAGCAACTACATCATTTGTTGAAGCATAAGCTGTGTTCAACTAAACCAGTTAGAAGATAAAGATATAGACATATCTCTATCTATCTATCTATCTATCTATCATTCTATCTATCTAGCATAGCACAAACTGAAATTAATTCAAGTTATTCCATTCTGTAATTATGCAGTTGTTTTTATTTTCTAACCAAAGAGCTAGATTTTGCATTTATCCCTGCTGAATTTCGTTTTGATAGGATCAGCCCATCATTTCGACCTAAGAGTATGTAGATTCTCTAATTCAGCAGTCAGCAAACTACAGCCTGCAGGCCCACTGCCTGTTTATGTAAATAAAGTTTTATTGGAACACAGCCACACACATTCATTTATGGAATTCCTATGGCTGCTCTCTTGCTATAATGGCAGAGTTGAATAGTTGCAACAGAGACCTCATGACTTTAGGAAAGCCTAAAATATTTACTATCCGGCCCTTTATAGAAAAAATCAGCCAAACTCTATCTAATTCAACCTGTTAACTATTTTTTCCAGATAAAATATGCAAGTAAATGTGTTTTCTGTGTCTTCATTCAAGTTATTCAGAATCCTGAACCCAATAGGGTCTAATCCAAAATGCAGATAAAAATTCCTGTTCACCTCCCTCTTGGCTAACACAAATCTATTAGTTATCACTAAAAGAATGATAATAACAGTCCATTATTATCCAGACTATAATTGTTCTTTTCCATAAGGTTGTCATAGTAAGCACTGTCAATTTTCTGGTGGAAATCCATCTATACATAAGCTAATACCACTTCCAGTTTATGATCCTGGTAAACCTATTAAACATACAATCTAAACTTTCCTTTATGACTCAAGAACATCCCCTAAAATCAACAATTTTACTGGGCTGTAATATAGTACTTCCCCGGTGACATACAGAAAGAGATTATAGTCCATTTGGGCTGCTATAACAAACTTCTACAGATTGAGTGGCTTAAAACTACTGATATGCATTTCTTATAGTCTGAGAGGCTGGGAAGTCCAGCAGATTCCATGTTTTTCTGCTGTCTCCTCATGTGGTGGAAGAGGTGAGGATATCTCTGGGGTCTCTTTTATGAGGGCGCTAATCTCATTCATGAGGGCCCTGCTCTCATGATTCTAATCAACTTCTAAGGGCTCCACTTCCTAAGATCATCACACTGGGGGTTGGGATTTCGACATACAAATTTTGGGGGGACACAAATAAATATTCAGTCCATTGCAAGCTGGAACTATTCTCACCTGTTTCAATAAGAAGCCTAAGCCTGAAAAAAAGTAAGAGGAAGCAGGAAAACTACTAGCTGTCACTTCTCAATGCTAATAGTGTGAATATATCGAACCAGTACTGTTCTCTATTCTAACACCATGCTCTTGCTGTGCTGTGGATCAGGGAAACCACATATGCAAGTGAGGTAGAGCTACATGGAAAGTAAAGGAAAAGGGTATATAAGTGTCTACCACAGGAACTTTACGACCTCATTTATACACGTTGCGACACTGATTTGGCCTTTAAGTGGATCTGTTGCACATATATTAGTTCATTTGGTTGCGTTTTACATAGTTGAAGCTGTTGAATAGTGAAATTCTGTAAAAGTAGGCTCTTACTATATAGCTTATTAAAGGTTTTAGCAAAATGCAGAGCTTAGCAGCAGATTCTCACATTGGATCTGAAATGACTTGTTCAAAACTAACACAGCATATTCAACCCATTCTCAGAGCCCACACTCAAGAACTGTCACTGAGCTCCCTCAGTCCAAAGAAGGCATGCTAGATTTCAAATTTCAAAAATCAAGAGTCCTAACATACAAGGTTTCAAATCACGTTTGGCTCATATTTATAGACAAAGCACGGCACCCAAAACTGTCCGTCTTTATAAACACTCTACAAAAAGTGCTCAAGTAAAAAACCCCAAACTTGGGACAAGATCACTCTTCATAATGAAGGACAGCTCATGTGCTATGACCTCCCTGTCTGCACAGGGCACAAATCACAAAAAACACAGTATTAATCTATAAAAATTAAAGCTAATAAATGAATGTCAGCATATCAGGGTGAAGAGCAAAGATATATTACTATATTCATCATCAATGCTTGTAAGAAACAAGGCACGCTTCATTCTTATTCTGAAAAAAAATTCTTGGAAGAAAATATTTCTGTCTGTGCACTTTTGCACTTTAGTGTCTCACAGGCTTATTCCTTTATGTAGGACTTACATTTGGTCCTAAAATACTATATGGGGAGTCAGAACATTTTTGCTGCAGCATTTTTCTTGTATTCTTCCCTTTTGCTACTGTATATCATCCCCCTGTAGCTTTTTGCTGAAACTGTCCTTCACGTAAAAGTTATATAAAAATGTCCCTTTTAAAATTGCATAAATTCTGAAATGAAAAAGTTTGAAATAACTTAAAATGTTGCCAAACACTAACCAGATTACCTTTGTGATTTACATTACCCTAATGAGATCTCAGATCCAGTTAATAAAATCCAATATCTGGCATGCTGTGCTGCAGAGGGGCTTCCAGGGTGAGGGGAACTCAGTGATATCCAGGCACTGGGCACTTTAAATATAGAAATTTTGAACTAGGCTCCTATTTTAATACAGGAAGAATTTTATTAAAATGATTAGCTAGTGCCTTTTTACAATAATCATATTTCAGCAAAGAAAGTTCATAAGTTCCAGAAGGAAGATGATTTGCATCATGACTCAGCTCTCAAGGACAGAGACATAAATGTCTATATCCTCCAGACTCTCAGAATGATGTGATTCTCTGAGACCACACATGCTCAGGAGTCCCATGTAAGTGGCTCTGGAGACATTACTCCATTGTTTGACCCTATGGTACTAAAATAATAAAGGTTTGCTTTCATTTGTTGAAAGGGAAAAATCCTGTATTCAAAAATCACTGTCATTCAATGAACACACAATGGTTATTAGTATAACTCACAACCTTATGGCATCTTCCACTATACGCTGTGGAGATATCTGGCTAAACTCACCTCTTTAAAAGAACCTCTATTGAGTAATATAAACTATGGTGGCAAGTCAAAGCCATGTTGCATTCAAAATATGTAATCTCCATTACGCTCTGTAGCCTTAATACACTTAGAGTTGAACAGAAAAATATAAATACAGAAGAACCTCAGATTTAGACACTAATGTGATTCTTAGCTTTCAGACACTTTAAAACTAATTTGTTTAAATTACCCTCTGGTTTTTTTTTTGCCTTTCCTTTAAGTTCTGATCTTTGCACCAAAGTCGGTGTGCTGTCATCAATGAGGACAATAGAAACTGATGTTATTTAAGAAATAAGCTTGACCACTTAAAAGAGAATCTCAGACCACAATTACTAAAATTGCAGGCCAATCATAAGATAATGATAATAGACAATAGACAATTCAAGTCCTGGCATACTAAACAACCAAACAGAACTATATTCAGAATCATTTACCACCAACACCTGTACTTTCTGAAAGCAAAAAAGGGTCAAGAAAATGAAGAGTGCATCTGTAATCTTAACTCCATAAGCAGGAAGTTCTATCTAGTTAGATTTAAAAATAAGTAAGCAATACTGTCAGTTAATTGCTACCTTCACACTTCTTGATTCACACTCTGAAAAACACCAGTTGTGCCCAGTTATTATAACAAAAGCACCAACTGCACAGGCACTAAAATAAAAATATGTAGATGCTATTGCTAAAGGAAGATTTTCTCTGTGCTAAGAGTTGGATCAGGAATGGGTTTCAAAAGTAAATCAGTTTGAGAAAGAATAACAAATATGATATAAGGAAGCATAAATACTCAAGCACTGCAAACTGTTATATTTTAATTCTTCTTAGCTATAGAACCTATTAGTTTCCTCCTGGAGACAGGGACCAAATTCAACCACCCTCTTCCTTGGGTCACCTTTTGTCATTCTGCAAGTGCTGGCAAGGGCTCTACAGACATCCCTTTTAGAACAAGAACATAATGTGATGAAGATTTCTGAAAGACCGGGAGACTGCAACAGAGCAGCCTCCTATACTGGGTAGAAGGAGACTATCATTTACCAACCTTCACACTTTATCTCCAATTCATTTCTTAACTACTTCAGTTACCTGGAGCTATTAGGTACTGGGAGACCAAAAAACAAGATTCTGTATCAGGCTGGATAGGATCCAACATACCTCATGCCAAGAACAGGGGATGCCTGTCATCATTCTTCCTTTCTTAACCCCAACATTAGGTAGCAGCTAACAGGGTCAGCAGAGACAAAACGATGGCCCTCAAGTGTAAAGACAGTTCCATCATTAGATAACGGTTTTGAAACCCCTAGTAAGGGCCATATCTAATCTTTTGTTAGATTTCCTACAATTTGTAATCTGAGGGCCAGGTCTTCTAAGGACCCTAAATTAATGTTTGGAAACTTTTATCTTCTATCTTCCCCTTATTGTATTCTCTGTTTATGTCCTCCACAAACTTATACCCTGTCTTAATCGGATCAAGAGTATTGTCCCCTTTATAGAGCCATTAAGGAACTTTGAGAGAGCAAGTTTAAAATGTCTGGAATCAGAACAAGGGTTTAATTTAATAAGTTATTGCTTTCTCTCATCAGCTCAATTGTTGCCATTAAAATTTCCCAGTGGCTGTCTAAACTTTTTCAAAGACCCTTTATTCTTACTCTCTCACCAAAACTCTACAACAGTGTTTCTCAACCTTTTCTTCATATCGTCACTCCCCTGGTTAAGAAGCCTTTTTAGACATTCTTTTTTTTTCTAATCACATCTGCTCCCTATGAATTGCTAATACTACAAATGTACTATATATCTGTTTATATGTACTGACCCTTTGGAGGACCACAAACCATTGTAATTTCTAAGACTTTTTTTCACCTCCTAAGATCTAACTGCTTTCCTTTGGGGCAATATTACCTTTTTTTGAGAATGTCTCTCTATAACAAGAATAAGCTGCCTTTTGAAAATTCCCCCAACTAAAAGTTCATTATGAGTGTTAATTATTTTTACTCTGTATACAACAATTTTCTTTTAATCCAACTACCTTTCCCCCTTTCCTAGCCTTATTTATAAATGAGATTGACACTGAGTTAAGTACTGAGCAATCTGAACTAATCAAAGTATGTTTGTGTATGTGTGCTGTAACTGCAAAACAGCTCTCGCTAAAATATGAAGAAATAAATCCAGGGTAGTTTTCAAATTTTAATAAAATAAAGTATTAGCATTTCTCGTATAGACTAGATAGATGTATGGAGTTTTAACAGCAAAAAGTAAAATGAGATTATTCTTTTCCAAAAAACAGAGATATGAGCTGCGTGACTTGGTTTTAGTCAGAATCTTGGGTTAATGGGCAATGGTTACATATTTTTCATTTTCTGTCCTTGATTTCTTGTAACTCATACTTGGGAAGCTAAGGATTACAAAATTATGGCTATGAAGTCATGCAAATTATAAATGGCATTTTACTCTATGTAGCTGAAAGGGCACATTAAGTGCAAACATTAACACCTCTAAAAACTCAATGAGTAGAAGATTGTCCCTGGTGGAAACATTAATGAGTGAAACAAAGCTATAAAAGTTTAGTCTTGAGCCTAAACCTTTTTTTTAATTAATAAGAAAATTTTGTGCTTACACTAAGATGAAGCGTTATCAAAAATGCACTGCTAGCATATTTTACACAAAATACTGTGATAAGGTAATTCTATAAATACAGGGTGACCTTCTGCCTGGAGGTTACTCTGTGGCTTCCCTATACCCCCTCCGCTTCAGATGACTTTAGCACACTGAAATACACAGCATACTTGCCATCAGAAAATATAATAAGGTTTTTGTTTGCTTGTTTCAAAGCACAGAAGCTTTTCAGTGATGTCCAAATTAAGGACATACCAAGAGAGAAACTGATAAGAAAATAAGAAGGCTAATATGAATTTACCAGAGGTCAAATGTTGCCAGCTCCAAGAGTGAAGCCATTAAGAATAGCTTGGTGATCTCCTTAGGAGATCTGTTAGAACTTTAATCAAGCAGAAGGAAAGAAAGATATTTTTGATGAAGGGAAAAAAAAAAAAACAAACACAAAAACCTATGGGTCAGTTCAGGTAGATGGTGGAAACAGCTGCAAATTATTGGCAACATCAGCTGTACTTAAGAATTCAGGAATAAATCAACTTCAGACCTTGGTGGAGGCCCAGAAAGTAAATAAACGCAATTAAAATCGCTGGAATCCAATGACCCAGGTGTCCTCCATAGTAAAGGAAAACAAACAAGTCTGCTTGGGACCTTGCTTAAGAGAGCTGCTTAAAGATCTTTGCTTCTTGCAAACAGTTGGAAAGAATTCTATGCAAGACAACTAATAGCAGAAGCCAGGTCCCCCAGGATACAGATAAAACTCCAAAAGGCATTTTCTCCCAGACTCTGAGTTTCTGAGCCACGATGAAGTCCACTGGAAAAAATCACTCTGGGGATGAAAAGGGCAACATACTGCACACCGCAGTATGCACACCACAGTCTCCTCAACATAAATTATACATAAATAAGTTCTCTGTTCCAGCTATCATTTCCTCTGAAATGAATCATTCCCTCTCCCCACACTTAAGAAAAATAAAAATAAATCACCCAGAGAAAGACACTCTTGAGTCCCTCCACAAATGCCCCAGCTATCCGTGTTTCCAGTCCAAAAGGTGGAGAGCCTGACCGTGGTGCGGCACAGCCTGCAACTTTCTTCAACTCTGGGATCCTAGCATCAGTTGATTGTTTGACACCAGAATGACTTCTCTAGGATCAGGGAGATGAGCCACCTGACCTATCTGATCCCCTCAGGCACAGATCCCACACCCCTCTGTCCATTCCGGAAGAAGGGGCTCTCTCAGGACTGGAGACAGGACCCGACCCCTCTTCCCCCTACCCCCCACCCGCCCATACACACAACCAAGGTTTATATGAAAGACTGAAAAGGGGTGTGGGACAACAATGATGACAACAAAAAACGTGATTACTTAATTAAAAAAAATAAAATCTGAGTCTCTTACCATCTCGCCTGAGGTTGGCGTTGCGCAAAGCTTTGATGGATGCGCTCTGCGGAGTTGCAGAAGTGTCCCGGTAGCTGCAAAAGTTTGAGCAAGCTAGCGTGTAGACAAGGATGAGCCGGTGCATTGGGATCAGCGACCTAGGGACAGCGTCGCTCCAAGAAAAAGCCGGGACAGGCTCCCAGGACCACGCCGCGCTCTGGCCCCCACGCTCGCCCTGCGGTAGCCCGGGCCGCCCCGCCGTGCTAGTCGCCGAGCTCTCCCCAAACTTCCTGCATGCTGAACTTTCCGCGCGCGGGTGGCGGCCGAACTTCCTTGTGGTGCTGAGAGTTGATAAATGGTGACGGGACAAACAACAGGTTGACGTTTGTTCGCCCCCTCCGGTGGCCGGCAGCTGCAACACAGGCTGCAGGGGGCGGGTGGCGCGGCGTCCCGGGCGGGCGAGCGAGAAGCCGCGTCCTCGGCCCCAGCGGCGGCGGCAGCCCCTGAGCTGCGCGCACTCGGGCTCCCAGCCGCGGCGCGCGCACAAGGCTGCCCGGGTCAAGCCGAAGCCCGCTCTGCCACTGAGCGCGCCCAGTGTGACCGTGAGACGCAGCTCTTCCCACCACTCTGGGCTTAACCCTAGACGTTAGACCAGAGGGACAGCGGGGGACAAGAAACTGGGTGGCCGGAGGAAGTGGAAGAGGGTAGAATCCCCAAACTTCTCCAGAGGTGATGGGCTCCTCCACCCATAAGACATGGCTCCTGCTTGGGTGATGGTGGGGTTTGGGGAGGAGGGCTGGAGTTGGAAGTTTGTCGTTTACAATAATCAAGATCAGATTCTACTCAGTCAAGATTTTACTAAGTGAAAAAGTGGAAGAGCTCAATAGTAAATGAGCTTGTTTCTGAGCTTCCTTTGAGCTCCAGTAGGTGTGACCTTGACCAAGTCAAGGTTAATTTCTCAGGGAGAAACACAGCCTGTCCTTCCTATCTCACAGGGCCCTAGGTATGAGGGGCGCGTGTGACCAAGTGTACAGTAAATCCTCAAGGGTGTTGGTATATGTCCCCCCCCACCCCCTGAAAAGTAGAAGGGTCTAGAAGTTGGGTGGGGTTGAGCCAGGACAGACAGGAAAGGTGAAGAAGTTGAGGGGGAATTGTGTTGTATTCATGGTCCACAAAAAGAGGCAGGGAACATCCAGGACTTTGGGCCTCCCTACTCTGAGTATCTGGAAGCTTGGAGGTCCAGAGGAACTGCCTCTGGATTCCAAGAACTTCTAGATCATGCCTCTATCTCCCAGGGGTAGGGGACTATATATGGAACAGGAGCAAATCAAGACTCTGCTGCTCACTAGCTTTGTCACCTTAAGTCATTTGACCTTTTGAGCCTCAGTTTCTCTACTTAAAAAAGGTGAGTAGTCATTCTTTAGTTTGTATTGTTGTGGTGAGAATTATATGAAATAACTTTAGTATTTTGCTTTGTTTGTACCTGAATCCAACTCCAGATTTACCTAATTTCTCAGCTGCTCAAGGAAGAGACATTTTCCAGTCTCTTTCAGGCCTTTCAGCTCCTGAAAGTCTGGGGTATGAGAATATCTCTATATATGATATAGAGAGAGAGCTGGAAGCCCTGAGAAGCCTAGGAAATTCAGGAAAATTTAGACTTAAGATTACACCATCCAAGGCTGACTAATACATGTGTTCTTTCTACATATTCAAAAATTAATGTGGTTTACCTCTTGGCATTTTTGTCTAAAACAGTGTTACAAACTGCGTGTTTGTGCATTGTGAAATAAATTACAAGACCAGCATTATTTTTTTTAATTGACTTTATTTTTTTAGAGCAGTTTTAGGTTCACTGCAAAATTGAGATGAAGGTCCAGAGATTTCCCATGTGCCCTCTGCCCCCACATATAAATGGTCTTCCCCATTATCAAATCCCCCACCAGAGTGGTACATTTGTTACAATTGATGAACCTGCATTTATGGTACACTCTTTGTTACATATGGTACACATAAAGGTTACATTAGCTCACTCTTGGTGTTGCACATTCTGTGGGTTTCAACAAATATAAAATGGTGTATTTGCCATTAAATATTGCATATTTGCCAATATTCATACCATATTCATCATTGTGGATCATACAGAGTATTTTTACTGCTCTAAAAATCCTCTGCTGCAACATTATTTTTAAATAAATATCAATAGAATGAAATAGAGTAGCTTAGGAATTTAATTATCAGATTATTTCATGACTATTTCGTTTCAAACACACATAAACACAGGGATATAAGAGGTATTTCCATCAAACCTGATCAAAAGGTTTCTAAGTCACTGGGAAAAGAGGTCTCAAAATATAATCAGTCCCTGGAAGAGGCACCGATGAGGGACATAAAACCAGGGCTTGCATTCGATCATTTAGTCACTCAGCAAGTTTTAATTAAGCATTAGATTTTCCCTCTTGCCATGGCCTAGTCTAAAAACCCTCGGGATAAAATAGTGAACATGAGAAATAAAATCTCTACTTCCTTGGAGCATACATTCTAATGGATGAGAGAGATCATAAACAAAGATATATCTGTATTAATAAGAGAAGAGGGTCAAAGATTGATGGGATAGGAGGAGGGTAATTAAAATATATGATACCACTTTTAAAAAGTGGTTGGAAACACTCATTAAATTTCATCCATAACTCCTGACATGAGAATATAGGAAATATTAGAAAATGTGCAAGTGGCTTATGTTATTATAAGCAAAGAAATACTCAGCAAGGTTATTTATCTCAATATCTTATATAAAATATTGAATTTAGAGCACTCAAAGTAGTTTTGTCCAAGATACTAATACTGTGCTCTCACAAGGTATTATTCACTCATAATGTCAAATAATTACCTGAGAATAGTAAAGGTTGTCACACATAATCAACATGTTCTTCATTTTTAATGTCAGTAAATAAACCAAATCAACTATAAAACCAAAAAATTAGGCACCTGAGCCTAACCAATTGTTCAGAAACTTGTTTTCAGTATTACCTAATACTTAATTCTTATAAATTATGTTGATTATATCAACTAAGGTATCACTGTACACAGAGTAGAGTTTAATAAAAATATATTGAGAAAATGGGAAAGGTCTGGTATCAAGATAATAGATAAGATTGTATCAACTGATTTTTTACATGTATCTCAAACTAACTTACCAACAGATTGAATTTGCCACTACAATTTTTTTAACATCTTTATTGGAGTATAATTGCTTTACAATGGTGTGTTAGTTTCTGCTTTATAACAAACTGAATCAGCTATACATATACATATATCCCCATATCTCTTGCGTCTCCCTCCCTCCCACCCTCCCTATCCCACCCCTCTAGGTGGTCACAAACCACCGAGCTGATCTCCCTGTGCTATGTGGCTCCTTCCCACTAGCTATCGATTTTACATTTGGTAGTGTGTACATGTCCATGCACTCTCTCACTTTGTCCAGCTTACCCTTCCCCTTCCCCGTGTCCTCAAGTCCATTCTCTAGTAGGTCTGCATCTTTAATTCCATCCTGCCTCTAGGTTCTTCATAACCACTTTTTTTTTTTAGACTCCATGTATATGTGTTAGCATATGGTATTCGTTTTTCTCTTTCTGACTTACTTCACTCTGTATGACAGACTCTAGGACCATCCACTCACTACAAATAACTCAGTATCATTCCTTTTTATGGCTGAATAATAGTCCATTGTATATATGTGCCACATATTCTTTATCCATTCATCTGTCAATGGACACTTAGGTTGCTGCCATCTCCTGGCTATTGTAAATAAAGCTGCAATGAACATTTTGGTACATGACTCTTTTTAAATTATGGTTTTCTCAGGGTATATGCCCAGTAGTGGGATTGCTGGGTCATATGGTAGTTCTATTTGTAGTTTTTTAAGGAGCCTCCATACTGTTCTCCATAGTGGTTGTATCAATTTACATTCTCACCAACAGTGCAACAGGATTCCCTTTTCTCCACACCCTCCACAGTGTTTATTGTTTGTAGATTTTTTGTTGATGGCCATTCTGACTGATGTGAGGTGATACCTCGTTGTAGTTTTGATTTGCATTTCTCTAATGATTAGTGATGTTGAGCATTCTTTCATGTGTTTGTTGGCAATCTGTATATCTTCTTTGGAGAAAGGTCTATTTAGATCTTCTGCCCATTTTTGGATTGGGTTGTTTGTTTTTTTCTTACTGAGCTGCATGAGCTGCTTGTAAATCTGGGAGATTAATCCTTTGTCAGTTGCTTCATTTGCAAATATTTTCTCGCATTCTGAGGGTTGTCTTTTGATCTTCGTTATGGTTTCCTTTGCTGTGCAAAAGCTTTGAAGTTTCATTAGGTCCCATTTGTTTATTTCTGTTTTTATTTCCATTTCTGTAGGAGGTGGGTCAAAAAGGATCTTGCTGTTATTTATGTCATAGAGTGTCCTGCCTATATTTTCCTCTAAGAGTTTGATAGTTTCTGGCCTTACATTTCGATCTTTAATCCATTTTGAGCTTATTTTTGTGTATGGTGTTAGGGAGTGATCTAATGTCATACTTTTACATGTACCTGTCCAGTTTTCCCAGCACCACTTATTGAAGAGGCTGTCCTTTCTCCACTGTACATTCCTGCCTCCTTTATCAAAGATAAGGTGACCATATGTGCATGGGTTTATCTCTGGGCTTTCTATCCTGTTCCATTGATCTATATTTCTGTTTTTGTGCCAGTACCATACTCTCTTGATTACTGTAGCTTTGTACTATAGTCTGAAGTCAGGGAGCCTGATTCCTCCAGCTCCGTTTTTCGTTCTCAAGATAGCTTTGGCTATTCGGGGTCTTTTGTGTTTCCATACAAATTGTGAAATTTTTTGTTCTAGTTGTGTGAAAAATGCCAGTGGTAGTATGATAGGGATTGCATTGAATCTGTAGATTGCTTTGGGTAGTAGAGTCATTTTCACAATGTTGATTCTTCCAATGCAAGAACATGATATATCTCTCCATCTATTTGTATCATCTTTAATTTCTTTCATCAGTGTCTTATAATTTTCTGCATACAGGTCTTTTGTCTCCTTAGGTAGGTTTATTCCTAGATATTTTATTCTTTTTGTTGCAATGGTAAATGGGAGTGTTTTCTTGATTTCACTTTCAGATTTTTCATCATTAGTGTATAGGAATGCCAGAGATTTCTGTGCATTAATTTTGTATCCTGCAACTTTACCAAATTCATTGATTAGGTCTAGTAGTTTTCTGGTAGCATCTTTAGGATTCTCTATGTATAGTATCATGTCATCTGCAAACAGTGACAGCTTTACTTCTTGTTTTCCCATTTTGATTCCTTTTATTTCCTTTTCTTCTCTGATTGCTGCAGCTAAAACTTCCAAAACTATATTGAATAAGAGTGGTGAGAATAGGCAACCTTGTCTTGTTCCTGATCTTAGTGGAAATGCTTTCAGTTTTTCACCATTAAGGATGATGTTGGCTGTGGGTTTGTCATATATGGCCTTTATTATGTTGAGGAAAGTTCCCTCTATGCCTAATTTCTGCAGGGTTTTTATCATAAATGGGTGTTGAATTTTGTCGAAAGCTTTCTCTGCATCTATTGAGATGATCATACGGTTTTTCCTCTTCAATTTGTTAATATGGTGTATCACATTGATTTATTTGCATATATTGAAGAATCCTTGCATTCCTGGAATAAACCCCACTTGATCATGGTGTATGATCCTTTTAATGTGCTGTTGGATTCTGTTTGCTAGTATTTTGTTGAGGATTTTTGCATCTATGTTCATCAGTGATATTGGCCTGTAGTTTTCTATCTTTGTGACATCCTTGACTGATTTTGGTATCAGGGTGATGGTGACCTCATAGAATGAGTTTGGGAGTGTTCCTCCCTCTGCTATATTTTGGAAGAGTTTGAGAAGGATAGATGTTAGCTCTTCTCTAAATGTTTGATAGAATTTGCCTGTGAAGCCATCTGGTCCTGGGCTTATGTTTGTTGGAATATTTCTAATCACACTTTCAATTTCAGTGCTTGTGATTGGTCGGTTCATATTTTCTATTTCTTCCTGATTCAGTCTTGGCAGGTTGAGCATTTCTAAGAATTTGTCCATTTATTCCAGGTTGTCCACTTTATTGGCATAGAGTTGCTTGTAGTAATCTCTCATGATCTTTTGTATTTCTGCAGTGTCAGTTGTAACTTCTCCTTTTTCATTTCTAATTCTATTGATTTGAGTCTTCTCCCTTTTTTTCTTGATGAGTCTGGCTAGTGGTTTATCTATTTTGTTTATCTTCTCAAAGAACCAGGTTTTACTTTTATTGACCTTTGCTATCGTTTCCTTCATTTCTTTTTCATTTATTTCTGATCTGATTTTTATGATTTCTTCCCTTCTTCTAACTTTGAGGTTTTTTTGTTCTTCTTTCTCTAAATGCTTTAGGTGCAAGGTTAGGTTGTTTATTCGAGATGTTTTCTGTTTCTTAAGGTAGGATTCTATTGCTATAAACTTCCCTCTTAGAACTGCTATTGCTGCATCCCATAGATTTAGGGTCATCGTGTCTCCATTGTCATTTGTTTCTAGTAATTTTTTGATTTCCTCTTTGATTTCTTCAGTGATCACTTCGTTATTATGTAGTGTATTGTTTAGCCTCCATGTGTTTGTATTTTTTACAGATCTTTTCCTGTAATTGATATGTAGTCTCATAGAATTGTAGTCGGAAAAGATACTTGATACAATTTCAATTTTGTTAAATTTACCAAGGCTTGATTTGTGACACAAGATATGACCTATCCTGGAGAATGTTCCATGAGCACTTGAGAAAAATGTGTATTCTGTTGTTTTTGGATGGAATGTCCTATAATATCAATAAGTCCATCTTGTTTAATGTATCATTTAAAGCTTGTGTTTCCTTATTATTTTCATTTTGGATAGTCTGTCCATTGATGAAAGTGGGGTGTTAAAGTCCCCTACTATGAATGTGTTACTGTTGGTTTCCCCTTTTATGGCTGTTAGTATTTGCCTTATATATTGAAGTGCTCCTATGTTGGGTGCATAAATATTTACAGTTGTTATATCTTCTTCTTGGATCGATCCCTTGATCATTATGTAGTGTCCTTCTTTGTCTCTTCTAATAGTCTTTATTTTAATGTCTATTTTGTCTGATATGAGAATTGCTACTCCAGCTTTCTTTTGGTTTCCATTTGCATGGAATATCTTTTTCCATCCCCTTACGTTCAGTCTGTATGTGTCTCTTGGTCTGAAGTGGGTCTCTTGTAGGCAGCATATATATAGGTCTTGTTTGTGTATCCACTCAGCCAATCTGTGTCTTTTGGTGGGAGCATTTAGTCCATTTACATTTAAGGTAATTATTGATATGTATTTCCTGTTCCCATTTTCTTAATTGTTTTGGGTTCATTATTGTAGGTCTTTTCCTTCTCTTGTGTTTCTTGCCTAGAAAAGTTCCTTTAGCAGTTGTTGTAAAGCTGGTTTGGTGGTCCTGAACTCTCTCAGCTTTTGCTTGTCTGTAAAGGTTTTAATTTCTCCATCAAATCTGAATGAGATCCTTGCTGGGTAGAGTAATCTTGGTTGCAGCTTTTTCTCCTTCATCACTTTAAATGTGTCCTGCCAGTCCCTTCTGGCTTGCAGAGTTTCTGCTGAAAGATCAGCTGTTAACCTTATGGGGATTCCCTTGTGTATTATTTGTTGTTTTTCCCTTGCTGCTTTTAATATGCTTTCTTTGTATTTAATTTTTGACAGTTTGATTAATATGTGTCTTGGTGTATTTCTCATTGGATTTATCCTGTATGGGACTCTCTGTGCTTCCTGGACTTGATTAACTATTTCCTTTCCCATATTAGGGATGTTTTCAACTATAATCTCTTCAAATATTTTCTCAGTCCCCTTCTTTTTCTCTTCTTCTTCTCGAACCCCTATAATTCAAATGTTGGTGCATTTATTGTTGTCCCAGAGGTCTCTGAGACTGTCCTCAGTTCTTTTCATTGTTTTTTCTTTATTCCGCTCTGCAGTAATTATTTCCACTATTATATCTTCCAGGTCACTTATCTGTTCTTCTGCCTCAGTTATTTTGCTACTGATCCCATCTAGAGTATTTTTTATTTCATTTATTGTTTGTTCATCATTGTTTGTTTCATCTTTAGTTCTTCTAGGTCCTTGTTAAATGTTTCTTGCATTTTGTCTATTCTATTCCCAAGATTTTGTATCATCTTTACTATCATTATTCTGAATTCTTTTTCAGGTAGCCTGCCTATTTCCCCTTCATTTGTTACGTCTGGTGGGTTTTTATCTTGCTCCTTCATCTGCTGTGTGTTTTTCTGTCTTCTCATTTTGCTTATCTTACTGTGTTTGGGGTTTCCTTTTTGCAGGCTGCAGGCTCGTAGTTCCCATTGTTTTTGGTGTCTGTTCCCAGTGGCTAAAGTTGGTTCAGTGGGTTGTGTAGGCCTCCTGGTGGAGGGGACTAGTGCCTGTGTTCTGGTGGATGAGGCTGGATCTTGTCTTTCTCGTGGGCAGGTCCATGTCTGATGGTGTGTTTTGGGGTGTCTGTGGACTTATTATGATTTTAGGCAGCCTCTCTGCTAATGGGTGGGGTTGTGTTCCTGTCTTGCTAGTTGTTTGACCTAGGATGTCCAGCACTGTAGCTTGCTGGTCATTGAGTGAAACTGGGTGCTGGTGTTGAGATGGAGATCTCTTCAAGATTTTCACCGTTTGATGTTATGTGGAGCTGGGAGGTCTCTTGTGGACCAGTGTCCTGAAGTTGGCTCTCCCAGCTCAGAGGCGCAGCACTGACTCCTTGCTGGAGCACCAAGAGCCTTTCATCCACACAGCTCAGAATAAAAGGGAGAAAAAGTAGAAAGAAAGAATTAGTAGAAGTAGAAAGAAAGAAAGAAAGAACGAAAGAAAGGAGGGAGGAAAGGAGGGAGGGAGGAAGGAAGGAAGGAAGGAGGGAAGGAAGAAATAGAAAAAGAAAGAAAGAAGATAAAGTAAAATAAAATAAAGTAAGATAAAATATAGTAAAGTTATTAAAATAGAAAAATATTACTAAGAGAAAAAATAAGAACGGACAGATAGAACTCTAGGACAAATGGTGGAAGCAAAGCTATACAGGCAAAATCTCACACAGAAGCATACACATACACACTCACAAAAAAGGAAAAGGGGAAAAAATCATAAATCTTGCTCTCAAAGTCCACCTCCTTAATTTGGGATGATTCTTTGTCTATTCATGTATTCCACAGATGCAGGGTACATCAAGTTGATTGTAGAGCTTTAATCCTCTACTTCTGAGGCTGCTGGGAGAGATTTCCCTCTCTCTTCTTTTTTCTCACAGCTCCCAGGGGCTCAGCTTTGGATTTGGCCCCGCCTCTGCTTGTAGGTCGCTGGAGGGTGTCTGTTCTTCACTCAGACAGGACAGGGTTAAAGGAGCCACTGATTTGGGGGCTCTGGCTCACTCAGACCAGGGGTACAGAGGGGCACGGAGTGCGGGGTGAGCCTGCGGTGGCAGAGGCCAGCATATCGTTGCACCAGCCTGAGGCGTGCCGTGTGTTCTCCTGGGGGAGTTGTCCCTGCATCCCAGGACCCTGGCAGTGGCAGGCTGCACAGGCTCGCTGGAAGGGGGGTATGGATAGTGACCTGTGCTCGCACACAGGCTTCTTGGTGGTGGCAGCAGCAGCCTTAGCGTCTCATGCCTGTCTCTGGGGTCTGCGCTTTTAGCTACAGCTCGCACCTGTCTTTGGAGCTCCTTTAAGCAGTGTTCTTAATACCCTCTCCTCGCGCACCAGGAAACAAAGAGGGAAGAAAAAGTCTCTTGCCTCTTCGGCAGGTCCAGACTTTTCCCCCTGTTGGAAGATATTTATTCACAGTTTCAATTTCAGTGCTTATGATTCCTCTGTTTATATTTTCTATTTCTTCCTGGTTCAGTATCAGAAGGTTGTGCTTTTCTAGGAATTTGTTCGTTTCTTCCAGGTTGTCCATTTTATTGGCATAGAGTTGCTTATAGTAATCTCTCATGATCCTTTGTATTTCAGCAGTGTCAGTTGTTACTTCTCCTTTTTCATTTCTAATTGTACTGATTTGAGTCTTTTCCCAATTTTTCTTGATGAGTCTGGCTAATGGTTTATCAATTTTGTTTATCTTCTCAAAGAACCAGGTTTTAGTTTTATTGATCTTTGCTATTGTTTCCTTCCTTTCTTTTTCATTTATTTCTGATCTTATTTTTATGATTTCTTTCCTTCTGCTAACTTTGGGGTTTTTTTGTTCTTCTTCCTCTAATTGAATTAGGTGTAAGTTTAGGTTGTTTATTTGAGATGTTCCTGATTTCTTGAGGTAGGATTTTATTGCTATAAACTTCCCTCTTAGAACTGCTTTTGCTGCATCCCATAGGTTTTGGGTTGTCATGTTTTCATTGTCATTTGTTCCTAGGTATTTTTTGATTTCCTTTTTGATTTCTTCAGTGATCTCTTGGTTATTAAATAGTGTATTGTTTAGCCTCTATGTATTTGTATTTTTTTACAGATTTTTTCCTGTAATTGATATGTAGTCTCATAGAATTGTAGTCGGAAAAGATACTTGATACAATTTCAATTTTGTTAAATTTACCAAGGCTTGATTTGTGACCCAAGATATGATCTGTCCTGGAGAATGGTCAGTGAGCACCTGAGAAGAAAGTGTATCCTGTTTTTTTTTTTTTTGGATGGATTGTTCTGTAAATATCTATTACTTCCATCTTGTTTAAAGTATCATTTAAGTGCTCGCTTCTGAAGCACATATACTAAAGTATCATTTAAAGCATGTATTTCCTTATTTATTTTCATTTTGGATGATCTGTCCATTGGTAAAAGTGGGGTGTTGAAGTCCCAAACAAACAATGACTGTGTTACTGTCAATTTCCCCTTTTATGGCTGTTAGCATTTGCCTTATGTATTGCGGTGCTCCTATGTTGGGTGCATAAATATTTACAACTGTTATACCTTCGTCTTGGATTGATCCCTTGATGATTATGTAGTGTCTTTCTTTGTCTCTTGTAATAGTCTCTGTTTTAAAGTCTATTTTTTGTCTGATATGAGAATTGCTACTTCAGCTTTCTTTTGATTTCCATTTGCATGGAATCTCTTTTTCCATCCCCTCACTTTCAGTCTGTTAGTGTCCCTAGGTCTGAAGTGGGTTTCTTTTAGACAACGTATATACGGGTCTTGTTTTTGTAACCATTCAGCAAGTCTATGTCTTTTGGTTGGAACATTTAATCCATTTACATTTAAGGTAATTATCGATACATATGCTCCTATTACCGTTTTCTTAATTGTTTTGGGTTTGTTACTGTAGGTCTT
This sequence comes from Leucopleurus acutus, assembly GCF_964270905.1. NCBI lineage: Eukaryota > Metazoa > Chordata > Mammalia > Artiodactyla > Delphinidae > Leucopleurus > Leucopleurus acutus. The sequence continues at coordinate 29,569,949 of NC_139151.1, read as the reverse complement.
TTCCTTCTGTTGTGTTTCCTGCCTAGAGAAGTTCCTTTAACATTTGTTGTAAAGCTGGTTTGGTGGTGCTGAATGCTCTTACCTTTTGCTTGTCTGTAAAGGTTTTAATTTCTCCATTGAATCTGAATGAGATCCTTGTTGGGTAGAGTAATCTTGGTTGTAGGTTTTTTCCTTTCATTACTTTAAATATGTCCTGCCGCTTCCTTCTGGCTTTCAGAGTTTCTGCTGAAAGATCAGCTGTTAACCTTATGGGGATTCCTTTGTATGTTATTTGTTGCTTTTCCCTTGTGTCTTTTAATATTTTTTCTTTGTATTTATTTTTTGATATTTTGAGTAATATATGTCTTGGTATGTTCCTCCTTGGATTTACACTTTATGGGACTCTCTGTGATTCCTGGACTTGATTTACTATTTCCTTTCCCATATTAGGGAAGTTTTCATCTAAATCTCTTCAAATATGTTCTCAGTTCCTTTCTTTTTCTCTTCTTCTTCTGGGACCCCTATAATTCAAATGTTGGTTCACTTAATGTTGTCCAGAAGTCTCTGAGGCTGTCCTCAATTCTTTTCATCCCTTTTTCTTTATTCTCCTCTGCAGTAATTATTTCCACTATTTTTTCTTCCAGGTCACTTATCTGTTCTTCTGCCTCAGTTATTCTGCTATTGATTCCTTCTAGAGAATTTTCAATTTCATTTCTTGTGCTGTTCATCATTGTTTGTTTGCTCTTCAGTTCTTCTAGGTCCTTGTTAAACAGTTCTTGTATTTTCTCCATTCTATTTCCAAGATTTTGGATCATCTTTACTATCATTACTCTGAATTCTTTTTCAGGTAGACAGCCTATTTCCTCTTCATTTCTTTGGTCTGGTGAGTTTTTACCTTGCTCCTTCATCTGCTGTGTTTGTCTTCTCATTTTACTTAACTTACTTTGTTTGGGGTCTCCTGTTCGCAGGCTGCAGGTTCGTAGTTCCCATTGTTTTTGGTGTCTGCCCCCAGTGGCTAAGGTTCTTTCAGTGGGTTGTGTAGGCTTCCTGGTGGAGGGGACAAGTGCCTGTGTTCTGGTGGAGGAGGCTGGATCTTGTCTCTCTGGTGGGCAGGTCCGCATCCGGTGGTGTGTTTTGGGGTGTCTGTGACCTTATTATGATTTTTGGCAGTGTTTCTGCTAGTGGGTGTGGTTGTATTCCTGTCTTGCTAGTTGTTTGGTGTAGGCTGTCCAGCACTGTAGCTTGCTGGTCATTGAGTGGAGCTGGGTCTTGGCATTGAGATGGAGGTCTCTTGGAGATTTTCACCGTTTGATATTACGTGGAGCTGGGAGGTCTCTGGTGGACCAGTGTCCTGAATTTGGCTCTCCCACCTCAGAGGCACAGGCCTGAACCCAGCCGGAGCACCAAGGCCCTGTCATCCAGGGAGCTCAGAATAAAAGGGAGAAAAAAAGAAAGCAAGAAAGAAAGCGAGAGAGAGAGAGAGAGAAAATAAAGTTATTTAAATAAAAAATAATTGTTAAAATTTTTAAAAAGTTAAGGTAATTAAAAAAAAAAGATAGAAAGAAGAGAGCAGCCATACCAAAAAAACAAATCCACCAATGAAAACAAGTGCTAAAACTATACTGAAAACAAAAACAAAAATGGACTGACAGAACCCTAGGACAGATGGTAAAAGCAAAGCTATACAGACAAAATCACACACAGAAGCATACACATACACACTCACAGAAAGAGAATAGGGAAAAAATATATATATATCGTTCTCCCAAAGTCCACCGCCTCAATTTGGGATGATTCGTTGTCTATTCAGGTATTCCACAGATGCAGGGTACATCAAGTTGTTTGTGGAAATTTAACCCACTGCACCTGAGGCTACTGGGAGAGACTTTCCTTTCTCTTCTTTGTTCACAGAGCTCCTGGGGTTCAGCTTTGGATTTGGCCCTGCCTTTGCGTGTAGGTCACCTGAGGGCATCTGTTCGTCCCTCAGACAGGAAGGGCTTAAAGGAGCAGCTGATTAAGGGGCTCTGGCTCACTCAGGCTGCGGGGTGGGAGGGGTACGGAATGCAGGGCAAGCCTGCGGCAGCAGAGGCCAGCATGACGTTGCAACAGCGGGAGGTGCATCATGTGTTCTCCCTTGGAAGTTGTACCTGGATCACGGGACCCTGGCAGTGGCCAGCTGCACAGGCTCCCAGGAGGGGAGGTGTGGAGAGTGAACCGTGCTTGCACACAGGCTTCTTCGTGGCTGCAGCAGCAGACTTAGCATCTCATGCCCGTCTCTGGGGTCCATACTGATAGCCACAACTCGCGCCCGTCTCTGGAACTCATTTAGGTGGTGCTCTGAATACCCTCTCTTCCTGCATCATGAAACAAAGAGGCAAGAAAAAGTCTCTTGCCTCTTTGTCAGTTCCAGACATTTTCCCGGACTCCCTCCCGGCTAGCTGTGGTGCACTAGCCCCCTTCAGGCTGTGTTCATGCAGCCAACCCCAGTCATCTCCCTGGGATCTGACTTCCTAAGCCCCAGCTTCAGTTCCCAGCCCCCACCCATCCCGGTGAGCAGACAAGCCTCTCAGGCTGATGAGTGCTGGTGAGCACCAATCCTCTGGGCCAGAATCTCTCTGTTTTGCCCTCTGCACCCCTGTTGCTGTGATCTCCTCCGTGGCTCCGAAGTTTCCCCCTGCCCACCCCCCATCTCTGCCAGTGAAAGGGCTTCCTAGTGTGTGGAAACTTTTCCTCCTTCACAGCTCCCTCCCAGTGGTGCAGGTCCCTTACCTATTCTTTTGTCTCTGTTTTTTTCTTTTGCTCTACCCAGGTACGTGGGGAGTTTCTTGAATTTTGGGAAGTCTGAGGTCTTCTGCCAGCATTCAGTAGGTGTTCTGTAGGAGTTGTTCCACATGTAGATGTATTTCTGATGTATTTGTGGGGAGGAAGATGATCTCCATGTCTTACTCTTCCGCCATCTTGAAGGTCTCCATGCCACTACATTTTAAATGCATATAGGTCAATTAGAACATGAGGCTGCGTAATGAAAACAGATTTTAAATACTTATTACTATTTACAATAATATAAATCAACTATTCTATATTTATTTGATTTTCTATGACATTTATATAACTATAAAAGAAACCTGTATTATTTAGAAAAATTTTTTAAATGAGGGCAACTAATAATAGGTAAATATATTTCCTATTATTATAAAATGGCATTTATCTCAAACATATTCTGGAGGTGACAATTTGATATACGGGTAGGTTAGGATATGACACTATTTTTATCATCTGCTCTTCCTTTGATTAATAGACACAAGAATGATGTTTACTATTACATCTTCAAATATGCTTAGCTTCTTTCACCAACTCATAAAAACTATGGTAGAAAAGGAATGAAATGTGGCATGACTTTTTTGAAGCCTTTCATTTCTTCAAGTGTCTCACACCAGCAGAACACCACAGCAGTGAGAGGCCCGTGTACTGCAAAAAAAAAAAAAAAAAAAAAAAAAAATTATGAAAATAAAGCCTTGAGATAAGTGGGAGTAGAGGGAGAGTTGACATAGGGGTAAAGGATGCAGAGAGACAAAAATTTTCTTCAAGTACTTGAAGATGTGAAGATCTATTATATGGCAGATTAAATAAATATTTTCTTCTCTATTCTGTGTATAGGAACAAAGATTGGGGTTTAGCAGGAGGCACATTCCAGTTAATACACTGTATAATTTGACCTGTTTAAGAGAGTGGAATGAATTGAATCTTAAGACAGAAGTTATATTTTTTAATTACTGAAAGCATTATCATGGGAACTGCCCAAATATTAAGAGTACTGAAAATGAAGTTACTTCATTAAAGAGAAATTTTAAGGCCTTAAACTTTTTTTTCCAACTCTTAAGATTTGTAATTTTATGATCATACCTCCCACAAGATGATTAAGTTGTTTTTTTTTTAACATCTTTATTGGAGTATAATTGCTTTACAATCGTGTGTTAGTTTCTGCTTTATAACAAAGTGAATCAGTTATACATATACATATGTCCCCATATCTCTTCCCTCTTGCGTCCTCCTCCCTCCCACCCTCCCTATCCCACCCCACTAGGTGGTCACAAATCACCGAGCTGATCTCCCTGTGCTATGTGGCTACTTCCCCCTAGCTATCTATTTTACATTTGGTAGTGTGCGTATGTCCATGCCACTCTCTCACTTTGTCCCAGCTTACCCTTCCCCTCCCCATATCCTCAAGTCCATTCTCTAGTAGGTCTGCATCTTTATTCCCATCTTGCCCCTAGGTTCTTCTGACCATTTTTTCTTTCTTTCTTTCTTTCTTTTGTTTTATTCCATATATATTTGTTAGCATACCATATTTGTTTTTCTCTTTCTGACTTACTTCACTCTGTGTGACAGTCTCTAGGTCCATCCACCTGACTACAAATAACTCAGTTTTGTTCATTTTATGGCTGAGTAATATTCCATTGTATATATGTGCCACATCTTCTTCATTCATTCATCTGTGGATGGACACTTAGGTTGCTTCCATGTCCTGGCTATTGTAAAAAAAGCTGCAATGAACATTTTGGTACATGACTCTTTTTGAATTATGGTTTTCTCAGGGTATATGCCCAGTAGTGGGATTATTGGGTCATATGGTAGTTATTTTTAGTTTTTTAAGGAACCTTCATACTGTTCTCCATAGTGACTGTATCAATTTACATTCCCACCAACAGTGCAAGAGGGTTCCCTTTTCTCCACACCCTTTCCAGCATTTATTGTTTGTAGATTTTTTGATGATGGCCATTCTGACAAGTGTGAGATGATATCTCATTGTAGTTTTTATTTATTTATTTATTTATTTTTTATTTTTTTATTTTTATTTTTTTTATTTTTTTTTAACATCTTTATTGGGGTATAATTGCTTTACAATGGTGTGTTAGTTTCTGCTTTATAACAAAGTGAATCAGTCATACATAAACATATGTTCCCATATGTCTTCGCTGTTGCGTCTCCCTCCCTCCCACCCTCCCTATCCCACCCCTCCAGGCTGTCACAAAGCACCGAGCCAATATCCCTGTGCCATGCGGCTGCTTCCCACTAGCTATCTACCTTACTACGTTTGTTAGTGTGTATATGCCCATGACTCTGTCTCGCCCTGTCACAGCTCACCCTTCCCCCTCCCCATAACCTCAAGTACGTTCTCTAGGAGGTCTGCGTCTTTATTCCTGCTTTACCCCTGGGTTCTTCATGACATTTTTTTCTTAAATTCCATATATATGTGTTAGCATACGGTATTTGTCTTTTTCTTTCTGACTTACTTCACTCTGTATAACAGACTCTAGGTCTATCCACCTCATTACAAATAATTAAATTTCGTTTCTTTTTATGGCTGAGTAATATTCCATTGTATATATGTGCCACATCTTCTTTATCCATTCATCCGATGACGGGCACTTAGGTTGTTTCCATCTCCGGGCTATTGTAAATAGAGCTGCAATGAACATTTTGGTACATGACTCTTTTTGAATTTTAGTTTTCTCAGGGTATATGCCCAGTAGTGGGATTGCTGGGTCATATGGTAGTTCTATTTGTAGTTTTTTAAGGAACCTCCATACTGTTCTCCATAGTGGCTGAACCAATTCACATTCCCACAAGCAGTGCAAGAGTGTTCCCTTTTCTCCACACCCTCTCCAGCATTTATTGTTTCTAGATTTTTTGATGATGGCCATTCTGACTGGTGTGAGATGATATCTCATTGTAGTTTTGATTTGCATTTCTCTAATGATTAATGATGTTGAGCATTCTTTCATGTGTTTGTTGGCAGTCTGTATATCTTCTTTGGAGAAATGTCTATTTAGGTCTTCTGCCCATTTTTGGATTGGGTTGTTTGTTTTCTTGTGATAGAGCTGCATGAGCTGCTTGTAAATTTTGGAGATTAATCCTTTGTCGGTTGCTTCATTTGCAAATATTTTCTCCCATTCTGAGGGTTGTCTTTTGGTCTTGTTTATGGTTTCCTTTGCTGTGCAAAAGCTTTGAAGTTTCATTAGGTCCCATTTGTTTATTTTTGTTTTTATTTCCATTACTCTCGGAGGTGGGTCAGAAAGGATCTTGCTGTGATTTATGTCATAGAGTGTTCTGCCTATGTTTTCCTCTAAGAGTTTGATAGTTTCTGGCCTTACATTTAGGTCTTTAATCCATTTTGAGCTTATTTTTGTGTATGGTGTTAGGGAGTGATCTAATCTCATACTTTTACATGTACCTGTCCAGTTTTCCCAGCACCACTTATTGAAGAGGCTGTCCTTTCTCCATTGTACATTACTGCCACCTTTATCAAAGATAAGGTGTCCATATGTGCATGGGTTTATCTCTGGGCTTTCTATCCTGTTCCATGGATCTATCTTTCTGTTTTTGTGCCAGTACCATACCGTCTTGATAACTGTAGCTTTGTAGTATAGTCTGAAGTCAGGGAGCCTGATTCCTCCAGTTCCTTCTTTCGTTCTCAAGATTGCTTGGCTATTCGGGGTCTTTTGTGTTTCCATATAAATTGTGAAATTTTTTGTCTAGTTCTGTGAAAAATGCCAGTGGTAGTTTGATAGGGATTGCATTGAATCTATAGATTGCTTTGGGTAGTAGAGTCATTTTCACAATGTTGATTCTTCCAATCCAAGAACATGGTATATCTCTCCATCTATTTGTGTCATCTTTAATTTCTTTCATCAGTGTCTTATAATTTTCTGCATACAGGTCTTTTGTCTCCTTAGGTAGGTTTATTCCTAGATATTTTATTCTTTTTGTTGCAATGGTAAATGGGAGTGTTTTCTTGATTTCACTTTCAGATTTTTCATCATTAGTATATAGGAATGCCAGAGATTTCTGTGCATTAATTTTGTATCCTGCCACTTTACCAAATTCATTGATTAGGTCTAGTAGTTTTCTGGTAGCATCTTTAGGGTTCTCTATGTATAGGATCATGTCATCTGCAAACAGTGACAGCTTTACTTCTTCTTTTCCGATTTGGATTCCTTTTATTTCCTTTTCTTCTCTGATTGCTGTGGCTAAAACTTCCAAAACAATGTTGAATAATAGTGGTGAGAGTGGGCAACCTTGTCTTGTTCCTGATCTTAGTGGAAATGCTTTCAGTTTTTCACCATTGAGGATGATGTTGGCTGTGGGCTTGTCATATATGGCCTTTATTATGTTGAGGAAAGTTCCCTCTATGCCTACTCTCTGCAGGGTTTTTATCATAAATGGGTGTTGAATTTTGTCGAAAGCTTTCTCTGCATCTATTGAGATGATCATATGGTTTTTCTCCTTCAATTTGTTAATATGGTGTATCACATTGATAGATTTGTGTATATTGAAGAATCCTTGCATTCCTGGAATAAACCCCACTTGATCATGGTGTATGATCCTTTTAATGTGCTGTTGGATTCTGTTTGCTAGTATTTTGTTGAGGATTTTTGCATCTATGTTCATCAGTGATATTGGCCTGTAGTTTTCTTTCTTTGTGACATCCTTGTCTGGTTTTGGTATCAAGGTGATGGTGGCCTCGTAGAAGGAGTTTGGGAGTGTTCCTCCCTCTGCTATATTTTGGAAGAGTTTGAGAAGGATAGATGTTAGCTCTTCTCTAAATGTTTGATAGAATTCGCCTGTGAAGCCATCTGGTCCTGGGCTTTTGTTTGTTGGAAGATTTTTAATCACAGTTTCAATTTCAGTGCTTGTGATTGGTCTGTTCATATTTTCTATTTCTTCCTGATTCAGTCTTGGCAGGTTGTGCATTTCTAAGAATTTGTCCATTTCTTCCAGATTGTCCATTTTATTGGCATAGAGTTGCTTGTAGTAATCTCTCATGATCTCTTTTATCTCTGCAGTGTCAGTTGTTACCTCTCCTTTTTCATTTCTAATTCTATTGATTTGAGTCTTCTCCCTTTTTTTCTTGATGAGTCTGGCTAGTGGTTTATCTATTTTGTTTATCTTCTCAAAGAACCATCTTTTAGTTTTATTGATCTTTGCTATTGTTTCCTTCATTTATTTCTGATCTGATTTTTATGATTTCTTTCCTTCTGCTAGCTTTGGTGTTTTTTTGTTCTTCTTTCTCTAATTGCTTTAGGTGCAAGGTTAGGTTGTTTATTCGAGATGTTTCCTGCTTCTTAAGGTGGGCTTATATTGCTATAAACTTCCCCCTTAGAACTGCTTTTGCTGCATCCCACATTTTGGGTCGTTGTGTCTCCATTGTCATTTGTTTCTAGGTATTTTTTGATTTCCTCTTTGATTTCTTCAGTGATCTCTTCATTATTAAGTAGTGTATTGTTTAGCCTCCATGTGTTTGTATTTTTTACAGATCTTTTCCTGTAATTGATATCTAGTCTCATGGCATTGTGGTCAGAAAAGATACTTGATACAATTTCACTTTTCTTAAATTTACCAAGGCTTGATTTGTGACCTAAGATATGATCTATCCTGGAGAATGTTCCATGAGCACTTGAGAAAAATGTGTATTCTGTTGTTTTTGGATGGAGTGTCCTATAAATATCAATTAAGTCCATCTTGTTTAATGTATCATTTAAAGCTTGTGTTTCCTTATTTATTTTCATTTTGGATGATCTGTCCATGGGTGAAAGTGGGGTGTTTAAGTCCCCTACTATGAATGTGTTACTGTCGATTTCCCCTTTTATGGCTGTTAGTATTTGCCTTATGTATTGAGGTGCTCCTATGTTGGGTGCATAAATATTTACAATTGTTATATCTTCTTCTTGGATCGATCCCTTGATCATTATGTAGTGTCCTTCTTTGTCTCTTTTAATAGTCCTTATTTTAAAGTCTATTTTGTCTGATATGAGAATTGCTACTCCAGCTTTCTTTTGGCTTCCATTTGCATGGAATATCTTTTTCCATCCCCTTACTTTCAGTCTGTATGTGTCTCTAGGTCTGAAGTGGGTCTCTTGTAGACAGCATATATAAGGGTCTTGTTTTTGTATCCATTCAGCTAATCTGTGTCTTTTGGTGGGAGCATTTAGTCCATTTACATTTAAGGTAATTATCGATATGTATGTTCCTATTCCCATTTTCTAAATTGTTTTGGGTTCATTATTATAGGTCTTTTCCTTCTCTTGTGTTTCTTGCCTAGAGAAAATCCTTTAGCATTTGTTGTAAAGCTGGTTTGGTGGTGCTGAACTCTCTCAGCTTTTGCTTGTCTGTAAAGGTTTTAATTTCTCCATCAAATCTGAATGAGATCCTTGCTGGGTAGAGTAGTCTTGGCTGCATGTTTTTCTCCTTCATTACTTTCAGTACGTCCTGCCACTCCCTTCTGGTTTGTAGGGTTTCTGCTGAGAGATCAGCTGTTAACCTTATGGGGATTCCCTTATGTGTTATTTGTTGTTTTTCCCTTGCTGCTTTTAATATGCTTTCTTTGTATTTAATTTTTGACAGTTTGATTAATATGTGTCTTGGCGTATTTCTCCTTGTATTTATCTTGTATGGGACTCTCTGTGCTTCCTGGACTTGATTAACTATTTCCTTTTCCATATTAGGGAAGTTTTCAACTATAATCTCTTCAAATATTTTCTCAGTCCCTTTCTTTTTCTCTTCTTCTTCTGGAACCCCTATAATTCGAATGTTGGTGCGTTTAATGTTGTCCCAGAGGTCTCTGAGACTGTCCTCAGTTCTTTTCATTCTTTTTTCGTTATTCTGCTCTGCAGTAGTTATTTCCACTATTTTATCTTCCAGGTCACTTATCCGTTCTTCTGCCTCAGTTATTCTGCTATTGATCCCATTTAGAGTACTTTTAATTTCATTTATTGTGTTGTTCATCGTTGCTTGTTTCATCTTTAGTTCTTCTAGGTCCTTGTTAACTGATTCTTGCATTTTGTCCAATCTATTGTCCATTCTATCTCCAAGATTTCGGATCAACCTTACTATCATTATTCTGAATTCTCTTTCAGGTAGACTGCCTATTTCCTCTTCATTTGTTAGGTCTGGTGCATTTTTATCTTGCCCCTTTATCTGCTGTGTGTTTTTCTGTCTTCTCATTTTGCTTATCTTACTGTGTTTGGGGTCTCCTTTTTGCAGGCTGCAGGTTCGTAGTTCCTCCTGTTTTTGATGTCTGTCTCCAGTGGCTAAGGTTGGTTCAGTGGGTTGTGTAGGCTTCCTGGTGGAGGGGACTAGTGCCTGTGTTGTGGTGGATGAGGCTGGATCTTGTCTCTCTAGTGGGCAGGTTCACGTCTGGTGGTGTGTTTGGGGGTGTCTGTGGCCTTATTATGATTTTAGGCAGCCTCTCTGCTAATGGGTGGGGTTGTGTTCCTGTTTTGCTAGTTGTTTGGCATAGGTTTTCCAGCACTGTGGCCTGCTGGTCATTGAGTGAAGCTGGGTGCTGGTGTTAAGATGGAGGTCTCTGGGAGATTTTCGCCGTTTGATATTATGTGGAGCTGGGAGGTCTCTTGTTGATCAGTGTCCTGAAGTTGGCTCTCCTACCTCAGAGGCAGAGCCCTGCCTCCTGGCTGGAGCACCAAAAGCTTTTCATCCACACGGCTCAGGATAAAAGGGAGAAAAAGTAGAGGGAATTAGTAGAAGTATGAGGAAAGAAAGAAGGAAAGGAGGGTAGGAAGGAAGGAAGAAAGAAAGAAAGAAGCAAAGAAGGAAAGAAGGCAAGAAGGAAAGGAGGGAGGGAGGGAGGGAGGAAGGAAGGAAGGAGGGAAAGAAGGAAAAAAGACAGAAAGAAAGAAGATACAGTAAAAATAAAATAAAGTATAATAAAGTTATTGAATTAAAAAATTCTTATTTAGAAAAAAAAAAAGGGGGACGGAAAGAACCTTAGGACAAATGTTGGAAGCAAAGCTATACAGACAAAATCTTACACAGAAGCATACACATACACCCTCACTAAAAGAGGTAAATGGGGAAAAATCCTAAATCTTGCTGTCAGAGACCACCTCCTCAATTTGGGATGATTCGTTGTCTAAAGGAGGGAAGGAAGGACGGAAAGAAAGAAAGAAAGAAAGAAAGAACGAAGGTAAAGTATAATAACGTTATTAAAATTAATTATTAAGAAAAAAAATTAAAAAAAAACATGGACGGATAGAACCCTAGGACAAATGGTGGAAGCAAGACTATACAGACAAGATCTCACACAGAAGCATACACATACACATTCACAAAAAGAGGAAAGGGGAAAAAATCATAGATCTTGCTCCTAAAGTCCACTTCCTTAATTTGGGATGATTGGTTGTCTATTCAGGTATTCCACAGATGCAGGGTATATCAAGTTGATTGTGGAGCTTTAATCCGCTGCTTCTGAGGCTGCTGGGAGAGATTTCCCTTTCTCTTCTTTGTTCTCACAGCTCCCAGGGCTAAGCTTTGGATTTGGCCCTGCCACTGCGTGTAGATCGCTGGAGGGCGTCTGTTTTTTGCTCAGACAGGATGGGGTTAAAAGAGCCGCTGATTGGGGGCTCTGGCGCACTCAGGCCGGCGGGGACGGAGGGGCACAGTGCGGGGCGGGCCTGCGGTGGCAAAGGCCGGCGTGACTTTGCACCAGCCTGAGGCGCGCTGTGCGCTGTCCCGGGGAAGTTGTCCCTGGATCCCGGGAACCTGGCAGTGGCGGGCTGCACAGGCTCCGCGGAAGAGGGGTGTGGAGAGTGACCTGTGCTCGCACACAGGCCCCTCGGTGGCGGCAGCAGCAGCCTTAACGTCTCCCGCCTGCCTCTGGGGTCCGCGCTTTTAGCCGCGGCTCGCGCCCGTCTCTGGATTCCGCGCTTTCAGCCACGGCTCGCACCCGTCTCTGGATTCCGCGCTTTCAGCCGCGGCTCGCGCCCGTCTCTGGGGTTCGCGCTTTTAGCCGCGGCGCGCGCCCGTCTCTGGAGTTCCTTTAAGCAGCGTTCTTAAACCCCTCTCCTCACGCCCCAGGAAACAAAGAGGGAAGGAAAAGTCTCCTGCCTCTTCGGCAGGTGCAGGCTTTTCCCCGGACTCCCTCCCGGCTAGCTGTGGTGCACTAACCCCTTCAGGCTATGTTCAAGCCGCCAACCCCAGTCCTCTCCCTGCGCTCCGGCCTCAGCTCGCAGCCCCGCCCGCCCCGGCGGGTGAGCAGACAAGCCTCTCGGGCTGGTGAGTGCCGGTCGGCACCGATCCTCTGTGCGGGAATCTCCCCGCTTTGCCCTCCGCACCCGTTGCTGTGCACTCCTCCGCAGCTTCGAAGCTCCCCCCTCCGCCTCCCGCAATCTCTGCCCACGAAGGGGCTTCCTAGTGTGTGGAAACTTTTCCTCCTTCACAGCTCCCTCCCACTGGTGCAGGTGCCGTCCCTATTCTTTTGTCTCTGTTTTTTCTTTTGCCTTACCCAGGTACGTGGGGAGTTTCTTGCCTTTTGGGTGGTCTGAGGTCTTCTGCCAGCCTTCAGTAGGTGTTCTGTAGGAGTTGTTCCACGTGTAGATGTATTTCTGGTGTATCTGTGGGGAGGAAGGTGATCCCCGCGTCTTACTCTTCCGCCATCTTCCGCCTTCCCCCTCATTGTAGTTTTGATTTGCATTTCTCTTATGATTAATGATGTTGAGCATTCTTTCATGTGTTTGTTGGCAATCTGTATATCTTCTTTGGAGAAATGTCTATTTAGGTCTTCTGCCCATTTTTGGATTGTATTGTTTGTTTTTTTGATATTGAGCTGCATGAGTTGCTTGAACAATAATCCTATCATATACAGCACAGCTAGGAGTTTTTAATAGTTCTATTTCAGATCCTTTTTAAGTGTTTTTAGTTATTAGAAGAGTTGTCTAGACTCCCATTAAGGCATAGTAGCATTCTTAAAATGGTCCTAAGGCATATAAAAGGATGATCTTATACTGAGAATAAAAAATATGCAGATTACTTTTCTTCTTATCTGGCCAGCATTTTGAATAGTGCTATGACTACACATATATTTTTCCCTAACGCATTAAAGTTGCTGTAATTGTTTTTCTAGCACAATATTAATTTTAACAAGTTCCAAAAGTTGTCGAATTCACTTTTGAGGCCAAATATAACTGCAGAAAATATGAAAACATTAAGGCTGACAAAATCTGAACTTTTTTACATTATTTCAAAAATAACTCATTCAGCAATTTGAAGAACTATAATAAAACTGAGGAGCAATCTCTGAACAGCCAAACTAAGTGTTCTGAAGATCATCCTGAAAAGTCTGTGTACTTCACTTTATGGGAAAACTTCAGGCCCTAATTCAGAGCCGACTTGGTTTTACTTTGTACACAGTTTTAATCAGTTCAAATATCTGGTTGCTCAGGAAAATATCAGGAATAATAAGGGAGAATTGAGAGTAAGGGAAGATTTTTTTTTAATGTATCAAAAGAAGAGCCTAAAATTCAACATGGCAGTCTGGTTATTTACAATACATCTAAACATCCTGATATACCTTTTTGGGGCTCATGGATATCTATACAATGTTCCATAAATTGAAACTTACAATAATGGAGCTAAATTATCATTGAAACTTAAATTCCATTGACCCTATTCTATTTTATATGATTAAGTTTTACATTGCCAATATGGGAATTACTTTAAAAACAATTGAATAACAATAATGTGATATATGTGTATGTGTACACAAGTTAAGTCCAATTTAAATTCAAGCAATAGTTGTTTAGCATTTGTGAAAAAAATCTTTGAGAGAAATCAGCACTGCAGAAGTTAGTGCTTATTGCCTCATGTATATCCAAATATACGTAAGAGGATTTTGTTAACATATACACAATTATTCATACAATAATAGAAATGATTTTTTATTAGTGAAATGGATAGTGTCCTACATATATGGCTCTTAGGAAATATTAGTCAGGCCCCTGCTTCAATGAATGAAGTATAAGAATTCAGCAAGATCAGCAACTGAATGTCTTGGGTGCAGAGCACAGTGTTGACCAGAGCCCTTAGACCCGCATCCTCCTGCTCTGCAGAGTGCCTTGTCTCCTGACCCAGTTACAACTTCAGAGTGAGTCTGTCATGCAGGTGCTGGTTGGAATGTCTGAACACAATTACACTGTCCCCAGGTGCCACAGCAGCTGTAAGAACTGGCTCTTTGTTTTGTACTTGTTTGTTAATAATATTTATGTGTTTGATATGTATGTGTTTCTCTTGTAACATAACAACTGGTCAGAAAGTTGTGGGGGAGAGGACATTTAGCCTTCAACTATTGGTTGACAGAGACAACCAATATTTACCCCAAAAGCCTAGAACTTGCTTCATGACTACATCAGCTTAGCTTAGTTTAGTAACACAAACATACATTATAGAATTGTGTAGCCACACTGTATGATAGAAGGCAAACAACTTTAAATGTAATTAAGATTTTATTACCTTAAAATTTACATCATGACCATCTCTTTCTTTGATAATACTTGGTAAATATAGAACTGTCTGTATTAACATCACGTTCATCCCCAGATTTTCAGAGATTTAGAGTGCCACATAACAGAGACAAGACAAAACAAAGAAATCCTACAAAGAACATTAACTAACTCTAAAAGTCTTTTTCCAAAGGATGTTCTTCCATGCACAAATCTTATCACATATTCTATTAAAAAATGTCCTGTAATCAAATAATTTTCAGAAATGTTATATAATTTGCTATTCTTAGGTAATCACAAGGTACATCAATATATTACAGGCTTTGAGAAAGTTGTATTAAAGAATCCTGTTTAACTTTGCTTAATCAAGCATTTTACCAATATATTAGACATTAACTGGGAATATTCTGAATTAGAAGGAAACCCAAATTGGACTCATCTTTAAATTGAATTCTATGACTAATATTTGGGGAAAGACACTGATAAACTAAACTAGTATAAAAAGACTACCAGAAAGGTGAGGGAAGTGAAAATACTGAAACACTAAAATATAAGACATTGTAGAATACATGTAAAAATAAGTTTTCATACATAAAATTGTTGTCCTGGATGGGAAAAACAAAAACTACTTGACGTGTTTGGCAAATAGTGTACCATATATCATCAAGCCTAAGATGTATTGCTTTTTCTCATTTTAAACAGCTGTAAAATCGGGATAAATCATTTGCTTCTCTCAAACACTCTTGGCTGATATCACTTGACACCTCTGGTAACATTAGGAAAGCCCATGCATCAGACTTTACAGGATGGTGTTGGCAGATAAGGAGAAAATTTCAGACAATAGTAGAGCACTCTTTTAATAAATCCTGTATCATCAGCACTCCTGATGGCCCAGAAAATAACATTATATATATAAAAAAAACACAGAGTTTAATAATTCTCAACCAAAAAATGCCTCAGGAGAGTTGGGTTCTGAATTGGAAGTTGTTTCAAGAATAGTTAAACCAATGTATTTTGCCAATATTTTCATTTTTATTTATGCACAGTAAAACACTATGTATGAAATCAGTTTGAAAGAATTCTCTGAATAAGCAAAACATTTCTAAAGATAATAAAGCATTGATTAATTTAATTGGTAGTTTAATTGGCAGTTTTTTTTTTCCTTAAGGGTACACAAAATAATGACATATCTTAAGACTGCATCATAGTTGTGTTTAACTATGTTAATTCTCCACTGGATGCTAGAACTTTAAAATATTCATATTGGCATCAAGTTTCTCAAAATAATTCAATATTTTTTTTACTAAATAGTTCTTATTTTCTACTAGATGAACTAACTTTCTTGTTTTCTACCAGTTTGAACTTCTACTTATGTTCAAACTGACCTTTTTCAGGAAGTTATTAACTGATCAGATTGAAAGATGTCTACACAATGGATAAAATGACAATACTGTGCATAAAGTATTTGCAATCCAAATGATTTTTTTCAGTATGTTGGTTGACATGCATGATCATGACGAAAATAATAAAGTTGACTAAAAATGCATTAAAGAATTATTGTCATATGAATCTGCAATTATCTGATAAGCTTTGGGCTGAAAATCTGATGCATGAGTTTTCTTCCTAAAATCTGTAATGAGATTTTCATCTACACTGAAGTATTAAAGGACTGAAGTTGCTTCCATATTTTTTTATTTTGTCATTCTTCATCTTCATCCACTTGTTGGTTTTGTTATAGTTCAGTAGATATGATACTCAATAGTAGAAAAAGTATGATCTCAAAAATATATATATTCTTATTTATTATATATATTTTCTTCTTTTATAAATCAGCACCTTTAACCTTTTTCCTTTTCACAAGGCATTATTAAAAATGAAAACAATACCATATATTAAGCGAGTTATGCTTCGGTACAGTATGACTATAAAACCCATCTTCATCTCTAGGGAAGTTACTGAATTAATATGAGTGCCTTCATAGTGCAGTCTTTCACCCTCCCCACTTTTCTAATAAAACTGCAGAGGGAACATTGTGAAGCTCAAGCTTGCTCTGAAGAAAGTAGGGCTTTACAGAACATACCCTCACCAGATTGTTGGTGAATTATGAAGGAAGAAAGGCATTTATTTTGAAAATTAAAAGATTAGAATTTTGTTCTGTGGATATGGTACTACCTCTTCGTGAGCAATGTCTGAATTAAGTCAAGTCAATCTCAGCCAGAAGAACATGATTATTTGTAAAAATTATCATTTTTAACTTTATTTTTCTGACTTTTTTCCACTAATGTCAGGTACCTTATCTTTAGTCTGATTAAAAGTGGGACAAATTTATCATTATGTAAATGCAGATGTCAGGGTCCTCTAAAATTTGTATTGTCTTAAAATTTTGTCTTCATTGTATCATTCCTATAGATACATCTACCCAACAAAAATTTAAGGGGAGATGCTTGGCACATATGTTAGTTTCTTTTCACTATGCAAATAACTTTGTCAGATTAAGGAGCCAATAACTCCATTTTGAAACAATGAATTATCCAAATTTTCTGCTGACATTGGCTATAACTATTAACACTGGCTTATATGCCACATTTTTAAAGTGGGGTAGAAATTTGAGATGTGTTTAACTGTTGAGAGACCTGAGGAAAGGAAATATATAGAATGAAAGAAAAAGGGAGAGATTTTATGTAGTCAAATGACATGAAAACTATATAGATAGATAAGATCTTCCCTCCATCAGGAAAGCTTTAGAAATACAAATGTTGGGCCAGTTTTAAGCTACAACTAAGTGAAAGAAGAAAGTTGGATGTACAGGAAGCATCATAATTAGGATCTGGGGATGTTTCAAAGGTGACACAGTTGCATGTGAAGCAATATGATAGGGCCTTGGTATGAGAGGGAAGAATATGATTTATGGAAAACCTGGGGGTTTCCATAACCCCCAGGTTTGGGGGCAGACTAAGGAGGATCAAAGGATGAACACTAACTATGATCCCAGGCTGTTTACTCAGACTAAGGAGGATCAAAGGATGAACACTAACTATGATCCCAGGCTGTTTACTCAAAGAACGCTTTCCTCATCTGTAAAATGGAGAAATAGCATCATGCTACTCAACTGTAGTGTCACATGGGAGGTGCTATGAAAGTTAAGGCTACCATTTTAATAGTAAAATAAGTCAATAGTCCAAACAATATAGGGTAGAAAACAGAACATTTGGTGGGGTCACATAAAGGTATTTGGCATATGTTCACT
Organism: Leucopleurus acutus; assembly: GCF_964270905.1. Lineage (NCBI taxonomy): Eukaryota > Metazoa > Chordata > Mammalia > Artiodactyla > Delphinidae > Leucopleurus > Leucopleurus acutus. Next base: position 29,552,429 of record NC_139151.1, on the reverse strand, counting down.
TATGGTAAAAAGAGACTGGAAAATATGAAGGAAAGAACTGGAGAAAATATTAGAAGCGAATTAGGTGCATTGCAGGGCCCAAGGAATTAAACAACTAGTCATTCAACTAGTATTTATTGAATGCCTGCTCTATGTGAGGTACTGTAGGTGCTAGGGATACAGAAATAAACAAATCACTCAAGCATCCGAATATGGGTGATATAAGTAATATACATATAACAAGTTAGAGTAAAAGCTAAGGGTAGAAAATAAAGCAGAAAAGGGAGTTATGATGTGCCAGTAGTTAAGGGGTGGGGGAGTGCTAACATTTAGACAGACTATTAGCCAAGAAAGTTTTATCTGAGAAAGTGACTTCTTAAGTAAAAATCTAAAGGAAGTGAGAGAGCAAGCCATGCACATATCTGAGAGAAGCACTTTCCAGACAGGAAACAGCAGTTGCAAAGGCCTTGTGCTGGGAGTGTGCTGACCTATTCCAGGCACTGTGAGGAGGCCAGAAGGAATAAATAGGATGGTTGAAAGGGAATTAGTGGCCTTGTGGCCAGATTATTGTGGGGCCTTGGAGGCATAGTACAGACTTTGGCTTTTACTTTAGTGAGATGAGGAGTCTTTGGGTTTTGAGGAGTGACTTGTTCTGACCTATATTTTAACAAGGCCATTTTAGCTGTTGTAAGAATAGCTCTAAAAGGGACGTGTGTGTGAAAGGAAGAAGATCAGTGAGAAAGCTATGACTCATACAGGTGAGAAATAGCAGTGACTCAGAATAGAGTGGTAAAGTCGGGGGTTTTAAGAAATGTTCAGATTACGAATAAATTTTTAAGTTGAGCCAGTGGGATTTGTTAGTGAAATCATTGTACAGTATGAGAAAAAGGGAAGAGTTAAACATAATTCCAAGAATTTGGGCAACTGGAAAGATGGAGGAGACTGAAGGAGAATCGGGTTTGGAGGGATGTCAGGGTCACAGTTTTGGGGATGATGAGCTTGCAGTGCTTTTTAGACATCCAAGTGAAGATGTCAAAAAGTTGGATATACAAGCCATGAGATGGATAAGATTACTTAGGGAGTGATTTTAATAAAAAAACAGAAAATATTCAAGGACTGAGCCCTGTGAATATCAGCATTAACAGGTTAGGGAGAAAAGTAGGGACCAACAAAGGCTACTGAGAAGGAGTGGTCAAAAATGTGAGAGAAAAAGCAGGGAAGTGTGTGTTCTAGAAGCTAAGTGAAGAAGATGTTTCATATTAACTATATGAATTAGAAAAGCAAAATAGCAGTAAAAGTAGATGAGACATATCAGAGCTTTTTTTGAAAATTCAAGGAAAAATGTATATTCCTCCACAGAAAACAATAGAGGGAAGGGTAATGCACTGGCTGAGGGCCCTGTTAGAAGGAATTAACAAGAAAGGATGGGGGACCTCTAGAAGCTTCTCTTAATGTATTTCGGATAACCATCTGCATCAGATCACCTAAGATGTTCATTAAGACATGAGATTCCTGAATTAGAATTTTTCATGGCTGATGAGGGATTTTCAGAAAGCTCCACATATGATTCTTATATACATTATACATATTACTAAGATTAAAATATTAAAATAGAGAAATAGATTCTCAGTAATAGTTAAAAGAATTATATGTAAGTGTGCAAATATGGTTATGCATATGGAGATGGGGTCACCAGTTTGTGGCTTCCACACTCATGATGTATATTTTCATCTAAGAATAGGATTAGATGATAGCCATACAGAGAAGAAATGCATTGCTTTACTTTAAACTTAATATCCCTTCTTCACCAAATATATTAGAAAGCTCAAATTGACAACATAATTATTTTTCCATTTCACTTCATGCTCTGTAGGGGAGGAATCAAAAATTGAAATTTGCAAGGCCTCCAATGGGTTTGCCTCTGCCTCTAAGGCACACTTAGACAAGTGCAGTAGAACCCATCATTACCTTGCCCATTATTCCATTAACTCAGTGATTTTGCATGTCAAAATAGATCCCCCTTTCTCTGCATAAGCACATCACATCACACACACACACACAGACGCACATGCACTCACACATGTGCACACATCTGATATACAAGCAGTTGCTGCAAAATCCTGTGAGAGGATTTCATGTTGGGCTTGTGCAAATCCACTTCAGTGCTTCATGGGCAATTTCAGTTGCTCACATGTCAGATCAAGCTTTTGGCCTCATTTTTAGGGTCGTGGGAGATCTCAAACTATTATACAGTTGGTCAAAAAGTATTGAGTGTCTATGAGAAGTCCAACTCTGCAGACGCATCATTAAAAACCTTGAAGTGGGGGCTCCCCTGGTGACGCAGTGGTTGAGAGTCCGCCTGCTGATGCAGGGGACGCAGGTTCGTGCCCAGTCTGGGAAGATCCCACATGCCACGGAGCGGCTAGGCCCGTGAGCTGTGGCCGCTGGGCCTGCCCGTCCAGAGCCTGTGCTCCGCAACGGGAGAGGCCACAACAGTGAGAGGCCCGCGTACTGCAAAAAAAAAAAAAAACAAAACACAACAATAAAAAACATGAAGTGGGCTTCCAATTCAGTGAACTATAATTATGTTTGGAAAGAGTGGAAGGGGTGAAGGGGAGGAGGGTACTGTACACAGACAAAAGTAAAGAATATGGAATAGCCTCTAATATTTACCTTGTGCCTTCTATAGTCCCAATACTCTCCTTGTGTTTTACATTCATTGTCTCATTTTATCCTTTCAGTTCTATTTGGTAGAATAGATGAAGAAACTGAAGCTCATTTACCCAGTAATACATGACAAAATTAGAATTATATATGTAAGTCTGTTAGATGGTAACTCTGTTTGTTCAGTGTGCCATCCAAGCTCTTTTGGAATTCAGTGTCACTACTGGAATTGGTGCATGACAACTAGTGCACTATTTAGATGCTAGCATCCCAAGCATGTGGGAAATATCTATGAGGTATATCATGGCATAAATACCATGGTGAACTACCAGTCTAAAGAGTCTTAAGATATGAGAATAACCTACCATGTGTAAGGAATTTCAATATATAAAACCATAGGGAAATGAGAGGTACAGTGTCCTTACAGATACACTTTCTCCAGCTTACCACCTCTAGGCATCTTACTGACCTCTATCCCTCTCTCTAGGTTCTAGATCACATGGTCTTGTTTTTCTAAAGAATGGATAATATAATTTTGCTTATGTGTGGAATATGGAAAAATGGTACAGATGAACTTATTTGCAAAGAAGAAATAGAGACACAGATGTAGAGAACAAACTTATGGATACCCGGGGTGGGGGAAGGGGAGTGTGGGATGAATTGGGAGATTGGGATTGACATATATACACTACTATGTATAAAATAGGTAACTAATGAGAACCTACTTATAGCACAGGGGACACTACTCAATGCTCTGTGGTGACCTAAATGGGAAGGAAAACTAAAAAGAGCGGATATGTATATGTAAAACTGATTCACTTTGCTGTACAGCAGAAACTAACACAACATTATAAAGCAACTATACTCCAATAAAATAAAAAAAGAAAATTTTTAAATTAAAAAAAGAGTGGATAGTTCCTAGTTATGCAGCCCCAGATACCCCTCCTGGCTGAACTTGTTGGCATAAAAATGTATCCTCTGAAGGATTATTAGCCCACTCACAGTTTCGTGACTCCCAGTGATTATTTTCTTTCTTCTTTGCACTTAGTTCTGTCCACAAAAGACTGCATTGTTAAAAGGGTCTTTTTGTCATCCTCATAGATCCCTCACTATTAGGTAGATTTTTCCCTAAACATTAGAGGTTTCCTCGGCCATAGGTTCCCTCTTTTTCTGACACATCCCCTTCGCTGGAAACATTGGTAATGCTGCTATTAGGTTTGAGGAGGTGTTCTGGAATACAGGAAAATGGACTGAGAAGCAAGATATATATATGTGTACCTGAGGGGAAGAAAAACCAATTATTTACGACAAAGTGCTCATCAATGCTTTATAATTGGGGAAATCTTAATATATAATATGCTACATAGCTTGTATCATGAAAAATTATTAGAAAAATCTGTGGATTTTATTTTTAAAGATTAATATATTTTACATATTTTATACATGTACACTGGAATAAACATAAAGAAAACAAAATATTAGTTTAAAAATATATGAAAAACAAAGTAAAACCTGCATTTATTCATGCATAGAAATAAATTCTTAAGTATTAAAAAAAGAGAGAGATTTTAGTCTAATTCCCGCCATTAACTCATTTTTGAGTCCTTGACTGGTAACATATCTTTCCTGAGTCTCACTTTCCTTATCATTAAAACAAAGTATTTTGACTAAGTGATCTCCATGGTCTTTTCTGGATCTAATATCCCATCATACTGTGATCATTCTTTTTAAAAAATTATGCATTTTCCTTGACTTTGTTCTATGTACAGCCAAACAAGGTGTACATATAATTCACTATGGGGATAACCTATCTTAGGCTATTTTTATAAAAAGCAAGACATTTTTGGATGCAAACTTTATTTTCTTAATAACATTTATCTGTTTTTCTGATTGTAAAAGTGACACATTACCATTGAACAAAAATTGGAAAACAGAGCATATAAAAATCGAAGATCAAAATCACACATAGTTCTTCAACACAGTGATAATCACTGTTTACATTTCAGTGTTCTTGCTTGCTTGATTCTTTTCTTTGTTTATTCAATAAAATTGGGGCCATTTTTTTTGTATACTGCTTTTTTCCTTTCAACATATTATCCTAAGTATTTTATTTTTTATTAAGTAGTTTTTGGAAACATTTTATTTCTGCATAACATTCCTTATTATTGTTATACCTTACTACAGTAATCTATGGTTGTACATTAATATATTTTCAATTTTGCATTCTCTTGAATAATAATGTAAGAATATCTGTGTACCTATATATGTTCAACGATTTCACCAACATAAATTCCTAGAATTAATTATCTGGTCAAAATTATAAATATGTATTAAGCCTTTAGATACAGTTATCAAATTGCTCCCCAGGAATGTGGTATGCATTTTCATTCCTACCAGGAGATTTGAGAATACCTATCCTTCACTCTTCTCTCCAGCAATGTGCATTGTCTTTAAATCTCTATTTGATAGTAAAATTGTTTTTCATTATATTTTTATTTTGTATAAATCATATTCGTGAGATTGTTTAAAAAATAAATTTGTTGCTTCAATTGCCTTAAGGCCACACATGGCCTTATTTCTTCCCAACCACCTTTCCTATATTACTCTACCTAGCTACACTGATCTTGCTGTTCTTAGATTATGCTACATTTGTTTCCATTTCTGGTCCTTGACCTTGCAGTTGGTTTTCTCTACCTGCAATGTATCCTTGTATCCAAATCTTGCAAGTCTCACTCTTTCCCTCCATTCTGTTCTGTTCCTATGAGAACAGAACTCAGAGAAGCTTTCCATGTGCCCACATCCAAAATAACCTCTTCCCACATTGTTTTATAACTATGTTCCTTACTTTTTTTTTTTTTTTTTTTTTTTTGCGGTAGGCTGGTCTCTCACTGTTGTGGCCTCTCCCGTTGCGGAGCACAGGCTCCGGACGCGCAGGCTCAGAGGCCATGGCTCACGGGCCCAGCCGCTCCGCGGCATGTGGGATCTTCCCGGACTGGGGCACGAACCCGTGTCCCCTGCATCGGCAGGCAGACTCTCAACCACTGCGCCACCAGGGAAGCCCTGTCCCTTACTTTTTATGATATTTGTTTACCACCTGAAATTATGTTGTTTATTTATGGAATTGCCTCCTGTTTACTTTTTTATTGCTTGTCTTCTCATTAGGTAAAGACCTTTCTGAGGAGAGAGAGTGAAACTATTTTATTCATTCTGGTATTAATTCCCACCACTCAGAACCCTGTCTAGCATACACTAGTTGCTTAATAAATATTTATGCAATGAATTATCTGAATTTTACATGTTCCCATCTGTCTTAGTCTGTTAGGGCTGCTATAGTAGGAATACTGTAGACTGGGTGGCTTACAAACAACAGAGATTTATTTCTTACAGTACTAGAGACTGGGAAGTCCAAGATCAAGGCACAGGCAGATTTGGTGTCTGATGAGGGCCTGGTTCATATACAGCCATCTTCTCACTGTGTCTGCACATGGCAGGAGGTGAGAGAGCACTCTGGGATCTTTTTTATAAAGGCACTAATCCCATCTATGAGTGCTCCCTAATCACCTCCCAAAGGCCTCACCTCCTAATACCATCACATTGGGTCTTAGGATCTCAACATATGCATTTTTAGGGGCACAAACACATATCATTCATCATACTATTTTTTCTATTTGAATGTTTCTCTTTTCCTTACAGAAAGATGACAATAGAACAAGACCATCAATCTGATTACTCCTTTGATATCTCTGCTTCGATATCTCACATTTTTCTTAGTTAGTTGTTTGTCTTTGGGGCACGGGGGTGGGGGTGAGTGGAGGAATTAAACATTTGTGGGAAAGTTTTAAAATTTTAGGAAGTTATATTTGTTAAAATTTTTTTCAGGGTTCCCTTCTCTAATATTATGTTCAAAAGATCTTTCTGCAGTCTTATAACTGATAAATATTCACATATTATTTCTTCCAGTTTTAAAATTCCTTTTTACTTTTTAAATTCTAGAATTTATTTTGATGCATGTCATTTGTCTTATCTCACTTATTTAAACTGAATACAGTGAAATCCAGAAAAAAAATTAATAAACTGTTTACCAACCTAGATTTTCTTGCTGTGAACATGTCCCTGGGTAAATCAGAAGGCAATACTACAGATGGAAATTTTATTTTTCTTAAGCTCAGCATGTCTGCTACTGATTACAGACATATTGCTTTCTCACTGGTAACCTCTGGAACCATTCTGATATGTGCGCAAGGACAGTAGTTACCTACAAGACATAACTTGAAAAGCACCAAAAACCTATTTTATAAAATGTGGCTGCTATTCCTGGGAAAGTGTTTAAATACCATTTTTTCTACTTAAATGTGATCCAGAACATGTTATTAGTTTTACATATATTATCTTACTTAGTATTCCCAGGCACAATGAGTCAAGTTATTAATTTCATTTTACAAATGAAGAAACTGATACTCTAAGAGTTTAAATAACATTCCTAAGGCTGTACAGATAGTAAGTGGCAGAATTGTGGTATGTCTGTTATCAAAGCCAATGGTACAAATTGCAACTGATATGTGTGAATTCCTACTGTAAGCCAGTACGGAACTAAGTCTATTATGCAACTTGTTTTGTTAAATACTCACAGAAACCTATTACACCTATTTGACAGTTAAGGTTTAGATTTAGAGATTTGCTCAAGTTCACACAACTGCTATGCTGCACTTCTTTTAGTAGTACTTCTTCACAATGTCCTATCCTTTGGTTAACAGTGATTTTAGTTAACATCTGTATAAACTAGACTAGGCTAACTCTTGTAACATTAAGACCCTCCAAATTTATTTGGGATCAAACTCAAGGTTTCTTTAAAAATCACCCATTCTACAAAATTGCACACTAAAAGTCACAGAATTTCTGGAAAAAATAGAGTTGGGGAAGACCCTTCAAACCTATAGAGCTTTATAACCAGTACACTAAAAAAACAAGAAAAAAGTATATTTAAGACATGTTTCCAACAATATGACATCCTGAAAAGGCAAAACTATGGAGACAGTAGAAATATCAGTGGCTGCCGTAGTTTGTGGAGGAGTGAGAAATGAATACGTGGAACACAAAGATTCCTAGGGCAGTGAAACTCTTCTGTATGATACTGTAACACTTGTGAATACTTATCATCATACAAAGACCACAGAATGAACCCAGGAGTGAACCCTTGTGTGAACTATGGACTTTTGATGTGTCATTGTAGGTTCATCAGTGTTAACAAATGTACCAATCAGATAAAGATGTTTATAAAGGAGGAGTCTGTGCTCATGTGAGGATAGGGGATATATAGCAACTCTGTACTTTGCACTCACTTTTGCTGTGAATCTAAAATTTTTCTAAAAAGTTAAATGTCTTTTAAAATACATGTTAAACTTCTTTTTTTTTTAATGTATTAATTTTATTTATTTATTTTTGGCTGCATTGGGTCTTCGTTGCTGTGCGTGGGTTTTCTCTAGTTGCGGCAAGTGGAGGCTACTCTTGGTTGTGGTGTGTGGGCTTCTCAATGTGTGGCTGCTCTTGCTGCAGAGCATAGGCTTTAGGTGCGTGGGCTTCAGTAGTTGCAGCAGCATGTGGGCTCAGTAGCTGTGGCTTGCGGGCTCTAGAGCACAGGCTCAGTAGTTGTGGCGCACAGCCTTAGTTGCTCCATGGCATGTGGAATCTTCCCAGACCAGGGCTTGAACCCGTGTCCCCTGCATTGGCAGGCAGATTCTTAACCACTGCACCACCAGGGAAGACCTTAAACTTCTAATAAGTAAGAAAATACTTGGAAGCTATCTTTTAAAAAGTAGGAGAATAAGGATGAGAGAACAAGGAAAAAATGAACTTCAGAATTATGGAGAAAAAGAACAAAGGAGAGTATCCAACGTTTGTGTTATAGAGCAAGTGACCAAACTCAGGACAAACATGAGTGAAAGGGAAGTTCCAGTTCATATTGCTATGTGACTCACTCTGTTCAGCCATGTTAGTTGAAGTGTTGCTCTGCAGCTGTTATTTCATGGCATAAACCATTAGGACGCCAGGGAAAATCACATACAAAGTCACATCACCTATGCATGACTAAGTAATTTTTCTGTTTAGCAATCTTATATGAACTAATTCACTGTAGGAATTATAGCAGAACAGATTTGGGTAGTCTAGTTCTTCCTTAACTAACGGTATTATTCCAGTGAACAAGTTGGTGGGGTGCACTACTCCACACAGTTTTTCAGGAACACAGATGTATGGAAGCTTCCAAGGTGGTCTGGGTGATTTCCATTTCAACCAGTCAGAGGGAAAAGAGATCTGAGAAGCCTTCATAAAAGATTTTCCTGGCCAGTTTTGGAAAAGGTGCTTACTACTTCCTCTCACATTCCATTTTCTGGAATTTAGTCTTATGGCCATATATAATGAGATGGATTTTGTGGTCAGTGGCAATGGTTTGTGCCATAAAATTATAATCAAAACTGATTTTATTGTAAAGCCTAAATCTGGGTGGACTTGTAACCCCACAAATACTGACCTACAGGGTCTACTATAGCTCCACTTTCCTTGTAAAGAGATGGTGATAAGGTTAAAGACTCATGTTCTTGGAAGGGTCAGTCATCAACATTTACACTGTACAATGAAGGCAAGAATTTAATGCCCAATGTAAAACAAATGATGTGCTTAGCTTTAATAACTTTTGTTCTTAAAACTTTGTATTCTAATACCTCAACTTTAACACTATGACTTGAGACGTGAGGTGGCATGATAGATAAAAAGAGCATGAGGTAAGGTCAGAGAAAAGAGTACTCAAATTCTGACTCCACCATATTTCACCTGTGTGATTTAGGGCAAAGTGATTGATTATCTTGAGCCTAAGCTTCATCACCTATAAAAACAGAGATGATAATGCCTACCTCATAGGACTGTTGTATAAATTAAAGGAAATCAGCTTTATAAATTATAGACTCAACAAAAAGGCCAAGAGTTTTGGAGTTAGAACAAATGAGGATTTTCATTCTGGATATACCATTTATTATTCATGCAATCCTGGACAAATTATCTAATCTCTCTAAGTTCCAGTTTCCTTACCTACAAAACAGAAATAATAATAATATGGTATACCTGTTGTTAGGATTGATGTATATCACCTAATAATGAGCCTGGCACTTTCACCCATTTAATAAATAGTCACCAGTTGCCTATGATGTGACTACTGTTCTGGGTGTTTGGAAGATAGCACTGAAAAGCACAATGTGCTTGTCTTTCATGGAGTTTACTTTCTATCTGGAATTGAGGGAAGTGGGAAGATACAAAAATAAGCAAATACACAAAGAAATAAATAAGACACTTTTCAATAGCAATTAGTAATAAAAATAAAATAAACCAAGCAATAAAATGGAGAATGACTTGGGGTAGAGTAGGGCTATTTTCCATAGGATAGTAATAGAAATGATCTTTAAGGAGGAGAAATTTGATCTGAAAACTGAATGATGTAAAGGAGGAAAGTAAGTGAAATTCAGAAGAAGGGTTTTCCAGGCAGAGAAAAGAGTCATTGTGGCCTTGAAGTGGGAAGGAAAGGCTAATGTGGCAGAAATATATTTGCCAGTGTGGAAGAAAAGAGATGAGAAAGGAGACTGCTCCTACAGGAGAGATACAGGGACATGTTTGGGGGTGTATTATATGTGAGAGCTGAAAGAAAGAGATAAGTCAAGGATAACTACTAGACTTTTTACTTGAACAATGTGAAATGACAGTAGATTGCACGTGGTAGATAAATTTTAAGTGGTAGTTACATTATAATCATATATAAAAGCTATTTTTCATAAATGAAGGCCTGATTAATCTGATGATTGTTTTTCTTTTCTGAGTAGCTCTCCTCCCTCTCTTTCCTTTTATTTCCTCTTTACATATTAAGAATCCTTAGAAGCTTCTGGGGTCAAATTTTGATTTATTTTCCCCTGTTACCTCCTGTGGAGAATTGAAGACATTGGGCAATAGATATAAGGAATATAGAAGAGATTTTAAAAACAACAACAACAAAAGAAGGGCCTTCTAAAGACAATAATATCAATGCCATAAACTGTGGAGTGTGAATTCATCAATCCTCTTCACCTGAAGTTAAAAACAAAGAAGGTAAAAATGAAGTAGTTCTTGGGTTTGCTCTCAGTGTCTTAAAAATTATGCTTCCACTCTGGTCTGTCCAAAACCTAAAAGATTATGGTATTCTAACAAAATTCTTTCCCCACCCCCTTTTTGATAATTGTATGCTATTGAAGGGAAAAAATTTCCTCTGAATATATAAGTAAGAAAATACCCAGGGAAAAAATAATTGCAAGTTTTCATGATTTTTCCCTTCTGCTCATTTTCCATACAATTTCACATTTCACAAAAGAGAAAAGTAGCTCTAAATGAGAAACAGTAGAAAGCAACATTGAGTTTCCACAAAACTTGAAAAGTAGAATCCTTGCCTTTTGCTGTGCATTTGTGGGCATGCTGTTTTCTTCAAAACAAATTCATTACGCTACGATTTCCCCCCTCAAATGAAATGTTCTAGTGGTCAGATAAATACAATGATAGTTGAATATGAGAGGGGCAAAGGGAACAAACTGTATTTAATTATACAAGATAGAATTTCCTTATGACCTGAATTCTCCTCCGTACAGTCTACTAAGGATAAAACAATCATAAAACACATGAACATAATTCAATATGACCTTTCAGGATTAATATAAATTTCAATATAGCAAAACATCAAGCTAACTTATTTTAACAAGTTTAAATGGGAAATGAGCAAGCCCACTGTAAGCAATCATGCAGAAATATCCACAGATATATACAACCATAAAAAATATCACCTCACAAAATGAAAATGAAGCACTTGTGTGGTCCCAATAATTGTAGCACTTAACATGCCAGAGAATCAGGCATTCAACTTAGATGACTATATATTATTTATGCCTAACTCAGTTAGAGTCTTCAAACGACAGGGTTCATTTTTAAAACTGTAGTTTCTTAGTGGGGAAAAAAAAAGTATATTGGCTTCAAAGCTATGTACCTCCTAATGCTTTCTAATAGACTTCCATGTCTCTATTTTCCATAAGCAGTGCAAATATTTTACCCGGAGGTAATTCTGTGGTCTTCCAGAATTTACTATTATGTTTCTAAGCATGAAGCTTGACAGCTGCTATTTACTTCAGAGAAGTTTATTCTATATCAAATTATAAAAACAAATGCTTCTTCTAGGGGTAATGCTACTATTAGGCATCATACATTTAATAAGTTCAATATCCATCATAAATGTTATAAACTAAGTCCATAAAATATCTACTTGGATTATCAAAAAGTGTATTATCAAAATATCTCGACAAATGCTTTCCTGTGATTTTATTCTATTGCTTAAAATTCCTTTAAAAATAAGAGGGCCTCAACTGGCAGCCAATCCCCACAGTGACAGATGCCACAGGGGCCACAAGGTGTAGGTAGCTGCATTAAAGAAAAAATATGCCAGAGTGACCTTCAAGATGGCAGAGGAGTAAGACATGGAGATCACCTTTCTCCCCACAAATACATCAAAAATACATCTACATGTGGAACAACTCCTACAGAACACCTATTGAACACTGGGAGAAGACCTCAGACTTCCCAAAAGACACCAGAGGGAGACCTACATGCAGAGGTGGGGTGAAATCCAAGGCTGAACCCAAGGAGCTGTGGGAACAAAGAAGAGAAAGGGAAATTTCTCTGTGCAGCCTCAGGAGCAGCAGATTAAATCTCCACAATCAACTTGATGTACCCTGAATCTATGGAATACCTGAATAGACAACGAATCATGCCAAAATTTAGGCCGTGGACTTTGGGAGCAACTGTAGACTTAGGATTTGCTGTATGCAACTGACTAGTTTCTGATTTTTATTTTTATCTTAGTATAGTTCTTAGTGCTTGTTATTGGTGGATTTTTTTTATTAGTTTGGTTGCTCTTTTTTTAAAAAAGATTAATTTTAATACTTTTTTATTTTTTATTTTAACAACTATTTATTTTATTTTACTTTATTTTTTTCTCCCTTTTCTTCTGAGCTGTGTGGCCGACAGGGTCTTGGTGCTCTGGCCAGGTGTCAGGCCTGAGACTCTGAGGTGAGAGAGCCAAGTTCAGGACATTGGACCATGAGAGACCTCTGGGCTTCACGTAATATCAAACGGTGAGATCTCTCCCAGAGATCTCTGTCTCAACGTTAAGACCCAGCTGCACTCAACGACGAGCCAGCTCCATTGCTGAACACCCCATGCCAAACAACTAGTAAGACAGGAACACAACTTCACCCATTAGCAGAGAGGCTGCCTAACATCATAATAAGTTCACAGACACCCCAAAACACACCAGCAGACATGGTCCTGCCCACAATAGAGACAAGATCAAGCCCCACCCACCAGAACACAGGCACCAGTCCCCTCTACCAGGAAGTCTACAACACCCACTGAACCAACCTCAGCCACTGGGGGCAGACACCAAAAAGAGCAGGGACTACGAACCTGCAGCCTGGGGAAAGGAGACCCCAAACAAAGTTAAACAAAATGAGAAGACAGAGAAATATGCAGCAGATGAAGGAGCAAGTTAAAAACCCATGAGACCAAACAAATGAAGAGGAAATAGGCAGTCTACCTGAAAAAGAATTCAGAGTAATGATAGTAAAGATGATCTAAACTCTTGGAAATAGAATGGAGGAAATACAAGAAACGTTTAACAAGGACCTAGAAAACTAAAGAGCAAACAAACAATGATGAACAACACAATAAATGAAATTTAAAATTCTCTAGAAGGAATCAATAACAGAGTAACTGAGGCAGAAAATGGATAAGTGACCTGGAAGATAAAATAGTGGAAATATCTACCACAGAGCAGAATAAAGAAAAAAGAATGGAAAGAATTGAGGACAGTCTCAGAGACCCCTGGGACAAGATTAAACACACCAACATTTGAATTATAGGGGTCCCAGAAGAAGAAGAGAAAAAGAAAGGGTCTGAGAAAATATTTGAAGAGATTATAGTTGAAACCTTCCCTAATATGGAAAAGGAAATAGTCATTCAAGTCCAGGAAGTACAGAGAGTCCCATACAAGATAAATTCAAGGAGAAACATGCCAAGATACATATTAATCAAACTATTAAAAATTAAAGACAAAGAAAAAATATTAAAAGCAGCAAGGGAAAAGCAACAAATGACATACAAAGGAATCCCCATAAAGTTAACAGCTGATCTTTCAGCAGAAACTCTGCAAGCCAGAAGGGACTGACAGGACATATTTAAAGTGATGAAAGGGAAAAACCTGCAACCAAGATTACTCTACCCAGCAGGGATCTCATTCAGATTTGATGGAGAAACTAAAACCTTTAGAGACAAGAAAAAGCTATGAGAATTCAGCACAAACTAACCAGCTTTACAACAAATGCTAAAGGAACTTCTCCAGGCTGGATATAAAAGGAAGGAAAAGACCTACAAAAACAAACCAAAACAATTAAGAAAATGGTAATAGGAACATACATATTGATAATTACCTTAAATGTAATTGGATTACATGCTCCAACCAAAAGACACACATTGACTGAATGGATACAAAAACAAGACCCATATATATGCTGTCTACAAGAGATCCACTTCAGACCTAGGGACACATACAGACTGAAAGTGAGGGGATAGAAAAAGATATTCCATGCAAATGGAAATCAAAAGAAAGCGGGAGTAGCAATTCTCCTATCAGCCAAAATAGACTTTAGAATAAAGACTATTACAAGAGATAAAGAAGGACACTACATAATGATCAAGGGATCAATCCAAGAAGAAGATTTAGCAATTGTGAATATTTATGCACCCAACATAGGAGCACATCAATACATAAGACAAATGCTAACAACCATAAAAAGGGAAATCGGCAGTAACACATAGTCGAGGACTTTAACACCCCACTTTCACCAATGGAAAGATCATCCATAATTAAAATAAATAAGGAAACACAAGCTTTAAATGACACGTTAGACAAGATGGATTTAATAGGCATTTGTAGGACATTCCATCCAAAAAAAACAGAATACACTGTCTTCTCAAGTGCTCATGGAACATTCTCCAGTATAGATCATATCTTGGGTCACAAATCTAACCTTGGTAAATTTAACAAAATTGAAATCATATCAAGTATCTTTTCCAACCACCATGCTATGAGACTAGATATCAATTACAGGAAAAAAAAACTGTAAAAAATACAAACACATGGAGGCTAAAAAATACACTACTAAATATCCAAGAGATCACTGAAGAAATCAAAGAGGAAATCAGAAAATACCTAGAAACAAATGACAATGAAAACACGATGACCGAAAACCTATCGGGTGAAACAGTTCTAAGAAGGAAGTTTATAGCAATATAATCCTACATCCAGAAACAAGAAAAATCTCAAATAAACAGCCTAACCTTACACCTAAAGCAATTAGAGTAGAAGAACAACAACAACAACAAAACCCAAAGTTAGCAGAAGGAAGAAATCATAAAGATCAGATCAGAAATAAATGAAAAAGAAATGAAGAAAATGATAGCAAAGATCAATAAAACTAAAAGCTGGTTCTTTGAGAAGATAAACGAAATTGATAAACCATTAGCCAGACTCATCAAGAAAAAAAGGGAGAAGACTAAAATCAACAGAATCAGCAATGAAAAAGGAGAGGTAACAACTGATACTTCAGAAACACAAAGGATTATGAAAGATTACTACAAGCAACTATATGCCAATAAAATGGGCAACCTGGAAGAAATGGACAAATTCTTGGAAAAGCACAAACTTCCAAGCCTGAACCAGGAAGAAATAAAAAATGTAAACAGACCAATCACAAGCACGGAAATTGAAACTGTGATTAAAAATCTTCCAAAAAACAGAACCCTGTGAGGGTTTTACCCATGCAACTTAACTCATTACTGTCTTTGGAAAAGTCAGGAGAAACAAGCAAGAAAAACATAGATAATCAAATTTCAGTTTCCAAAATTTTCTCCACAAGGGTATAAAGAAAACCATAAGATTTTATTGAAAATAACACTTCCTGTGTTAAATATTAAGCCTAGAAACCCAGATTTATGGTTTCTGTTTTTTCAAATTAAAAAATACCATAGGTTTAGCTAGACTATACAGTATTCTAAAAAATAGATATATTAAGGGTAGAGGAAGAGTAAAGATTTCCCTTTTTAAAAGTAAGATAAGGTTTATTCTAGTTCTAATGAGATAAGACAATATCTATTAAGTCAACAAAGTTTAAAAAGCTAGCAAAATATTTTATTCAAGACTATTGTAGAGGTAGTTTCACTCAGACGTTTGTACAGTTTGAGGTTTTTTTTTTTTAAGTCAACTATACATGTGAGGGCTCATTAACAGAGCCCAATTAGAAAGTGGTTCATATTTTAAAAATTAGACCAGTTGACATTAATTTATAGAGTTAGAAGAAGTAAGCCTTCTAAATATCTATCATGTTCTTACCAAATTCATACTAGAAGTTGGTTTTTCTCTGAATCTGTATTCATTACCAAACCACATGGCCAGAAGTTGTTCTTCTTAAAAGGTTTAATGCAGCTAAGTCTTTTTTTAATTGAAATATAGGTGACATACAATATTATGCTATCTTCAGGTATTATAAACTTGCATACATAATGAAACAATCAGCATGATAAGTCTAGTAACCACCTATCCCCATACAAAGTGATTATAGTATTATTGACCATATATTCCTCCAGATGCCTCCCCAGGCGAATTCTATCAAACATTTAGAGAAGACCTAACACCTATCCTTGTCAAACTCTTCCAAAATATACCAGACAGAGGAACATTCCGAAACCCATTCTACGAGGCCACCACCACCCTGATACCAAAACCACCCTTGATACCAAAAGATGTCACAAAGAAAGAAAACTGCAGGCCAATATCACTGCTGAACATAGAAGAAAAATCCTCAACAAAATACCAGCAAACAGAATCCAACAGCACATTAAAAGGATCATACACCATGATCAAGTGGGGTTTATCCCAGGAATGCAAGGATTCTTTAATATACGCAAATCAATCAATGTGATACACCATATTAACAAAATGAAGGATAAAAACCATATGATAATCTCAAAGGATGCAGAAAAAGCTCTTGACAAAACTCAACACCCATTTATGATAAAAACCTCAAGAGCAGGCATAGAATGGCCATATATGAAAAACCCACAGCCAACATTGCTCTCAATAGTGAAAAACTGAAACCATTTCCACTAAGATCAGTAACAAGACAAGGTTGCCTACTCTCACTGCTATTCTTCAACATAGTTTTGGAAGTTTTAGACACAGTAATCAGAGAAGAAAAAGAAATAAACAAAATCCAAATCAGAAAAGAAGAAGAAAAACGGTCACTGTTTGCAGATAACATGATACTATACATAGAGAATCCTAAAGATGATACCAGAAACTACTAGAGCTAATCAATGAATTTGGTAAAGTAGCAGGATACAAAGTTAATGCACAGAAATCTCTTGCATTCCTATACACTAATAATGAAAAACCTGAAAGAGAAATTAAGGAAACACTCCCATTTACCATTGCAATAAAAAGAATAAACTACCTAAGAATAAGCCTACCTAAGGAGACAAAAGACCTGTATGCAGAAAACCATAAGACACTGATGAAATAAATTAAAGATGTTACAAACAGATAGAGAGATATACCATGTTCTTGGATTGGAAAACTCAACATTGTGAAAATGACTCTATTACCCAAAGCAATCTACAGATTCAGTGCAATCCTTATCAAACTACCAATGACATTTTTCACAGAATTAGAACAAAAAATTTCACAATTTGTATGGAAACACAAAAGACCCCGAACAGCCAAAGTAATCTTGATAAAGAAAAACAGAGTTGGAGGAATCAGGCTCCCTGACTTCAGACTATACTACAAAGCTACAGTAATCAAGGCAGTATGGTACTGGCACAAAAACAGAAATATATTTCAATGGAACAGATAGAAAGCCCAGAGAAAAACCCACGCACATATGGTCACCTTATCTTTGATAAAGGAAGCAAGAATATACAATGGAGAAAAGAAACCCTTTTCAATAAGTAGTGCTGGGAAAATTGGACAGCTACATATAAGAGAATGAAATTAGAACACTCCCTAACACAAAATAAACTCAAAATGGATTACAGACCTAAATGTAATGCCAGACACTATAAAACTCTTAGACAAAAACATAGGTAGAACACTCTGTAACATGAATTACAGCAGGATCCTTTTGACCCACATCCTAGAGAAAGGGAAATAAAAACAAAAATAAAGAAATGGGACCTAATGAAACTTAAAAGCTTTTGCACAGCAAAGGAAACCATAAATAAGAGGAAAAGACAACCCTCAGAATGGGAGAAAATATTTGCAAATGAAGCAGCTGACGAAAGTTTAATCTCCAAAATTTACAAGCAGCTCATGTAGCTCAATATCAAAAGAACAAACAACCCAATCCAAAGATGGGCAGAAGATCTAAACAGACATTTCTTCAAAGAAGATATACAGATTGCCAACAAACACATGAAAGGATGTTCAACATCACTAATCATTAGAGAAATGCAAATCAAAACTACAGTGAAATATCACCTGATACTGGTCAGAACGGCCATCATCAAAAAATCTACAAACAGGACTTCGCTGGTGGCGCAGTGGTTGGGGTTCCGCCTGCCGATGCAGGGGACACAGGTTTGTGCCCCAGTCTGGGAGGATCCCACATGCTGTGGAGTGGCTGGGCCTGTGAGCCATGGCCACTGGGCCTGTGCGTCCAGAGTCTGTGCTCCGTGGCGGGAGAGGCCACGATAGTGAGAGGCCCGTGTACTGCAAAAAAAAAAAAAAAATCTACAAACATTAAATGCTGGAGAGGGTGGGGAGAAAAGAGAACCCTCTTGCACTCTTGGTAGAAATGTAAATTGATACAGCCACTATGGAGAACAGTATGGAAGTTCCTTAAAACCTAAAAGTAGAACTACCATACGACCCAGCAATCCCACTACTGGGCATATACCCTGAGAAAACCATAATTCAAAAAGAGTCATGTACCACAATATTCATTGCAGCACTATTTACAATAGCCAGGACATGGAAGCAACCTAAATATCCATCGACAGATCAATGGATGAAGAAGATGTGGCACATGTATACAATGGAATATTACTCAGCCATAAAAAGGAATGATACTGAGTTATTTGTAGTGAGGTGGATTGTCCTAGAGTCTGTCATACAGAGTGAAGTTAGTCAGAAAGAGAAAAACAAATACTGTATGCTAAGACATATAATGAATCTAAAAAAAAGAAATGGTTCTGAAGAATCTAGGGGCAGGGCAGGAATAAAGATGCAGATGTAGAGAATGGACTTGAGGACACAGAGAGAGGGAAGGGTAAGCTGGGACAAAGCTTGACATATATACACTACCAAATGTAAAATAGATAGTTTGTGGGAAGCAGCTGCATAGCACAGGGAGATCAGCTCGGTGCTTTGTGACCACCTAGAGGAGTGGGATAGGGAGGGTTGGAGGGAGACGCAAGAGGGAGGGAATATGGGGTATATGTATACGTATACCTGATTCACTTTGCTATACAGCAGAAACTAACACAACATTGTAAAGCAATTATACTCCAATAAAGATGTTTTAAAAAACCCAAAAAGACACACAATTCCAAAAAAAAAAAAAAGGAAGAAATTGGGGTGAATAGATCCTGGGTTACAGAATCAACAAATGTCCCATAAAAGCACCTGGGAGTCCCTGTGAAGTTTATGAAATAAGGTCCCAGTAGACAACAATTAAAACTACAGTTGATGGTTAGTGCATGTAACAGAATCAGTTTCTTAACAAGTGAAAATGTTCTCAGAAATATCCTCATCTCATTCTGTGCTGATGTAACTAAGAAAACTTCGGTATGGCCAGCACTGGGCCAAGTAATTTATCATGACAATTGTAAAGTTCAGGTGTAGAACTGACAACTCTAGACCTGCCTAATGTAGGAAGAGGCCTGCATTTTATGCAATGATTCCTGGTGTAAATATAAATGCCTGTCTCAAGGCTATTTCTGCATCCATCCTCCCACAAATAGCTTTATAAGTATAACTTTGTGGTTTTCTGATTTGAAATGCAAACCATGCAGTCCCAGTTTTCTTGCTCCTGTTGGTATTTTTCTCTTGTCACCAATAATGTACTCTTTCAGATTTGGTGCTTCTTTCTACTTATTCTCAAGTTCAGCAGGAATATTAACAGTGGACATCATCTACCATAAGAAACAGCATGCAATATCCTGACTTTTCATTCCCCATATGAACTGAATGTGCATATGGGATTAGACTATATCATCCCTGTTCATATTTTAGGGTATCATGTTTCTGCCTGATTGAGTATATAGACATCATGGTCATGATTTTTTTGGTAGCAAATAAATTGCTCTTATCTTAATATACGGTAAAGAGCCTCTAACACTTCTTTCTTTCCTAATATCTCCCTCTCCTCTTTCATGAACTTTTACTTTAAAAAATTAAAACCCTTTGCCTGTTTTTTGATTTTGTTTATGGAAGTAAAAGATAACCAGAGGGGACACTCCTCTCCCACCCACCCACACACAGATTCTCAAAGCCAAGGTCATGTCCTAGTTAGGGTAATTTTTTCAGTTGTAAGTAACAGAGACTCATTCAGGTCTTCTCATGAAAAAGGAAATTTTTTATAAGGCATCTAGAGAGTCCCACAGTTATCCAAGGTTGGAAGTGAAGTGTGGTAAGGCCACCCTAGGGAGTGAGGACAGAGGCTGCTTGCCTCTTGGGGCCTGAGGCCTCCAGCATCCTGCTTCTGCCTGGGTTTCAGTTTCCTTCTCATCTGTCTCCCAACCATCTCCCTCTGAGATTCTCCTCTTATATAACTTTCAAAGGATTGGGGTCTTTTAATTGCCTCCCTAGATTCAGTTCTATAAACTTCAGAGCAAGTATTCATCACTGACTAGATCTTCCCTTGTCATCAAATGGTTCAAACTGTTGAGAGAGTCTGATTGGTGCACTTTATCTTTTGGAGCTGAATCTCTTACAGGTTATAGGTAGGGCCTATGTAGATGGGACCTGTTGTTAAAGCTTCTGTATTGGTCTAGTCAGCTGCAGCAGAAATACTGGGGGGCAAGTGGGGAGTAGGGTTGGTGGTGGGGGGAGGAGTGTTGAGGATATTTGGCCTCTTGTTTGCTCACCTGGGACAGTGGTCTGGGATTATTTCAGAAAGATGTCAGAACAAGTAATAATAAGTGGCATTTCTAACTAAAGTTTTTAAACTTATGCACTCAAAAATGCATCTTATGGCAACTATGCCATTTCTTTATATTTCATCTCATAATAAAAAAGAAATTTAAATTCATTTCTTATTTGATGTACTCATTCATGGAGTAAGACTAATCCATATCCATAAATATATTTTTGGGGAGTGGTAATGAAAAACTACCTTTCCCCCCAAGTTTTCATTGAGAATGATGCTGATCTGGACACAAGACATCAGAGCATTTGCCAATATTTACAAAAATACAATACATTGATCAACTGGTGTCAGCCTGAAAAATAATGAGATAAAACCTCTTCCTATGCTTGTTACTTGGGAAAAATGATTTGTTTTATATGTGTTGATAGATAGATAGATCATGTGAGGGCAGTTGAGGCAGTATGAGATTAAATATTTATTTGATAACATGTACCAACATTGTTTTGAAAAAACAATGTCAGGGGACTGTACGAATTAAAATACTGGCATGCTGAACCAGCCCGTAGAACACAATTGATTCCTATATATTTTATGCATGTAGCTGTTGACTTACACTTGGAACTGTGGACAGAACTCAAGTTTGAGTTTTGTTTTTTAACTTATTAGCAGTATGGTATTGGACAAGTTGGTTAACCATTCTGTACATAAGTTTCTGTGTTTATAAAATGTGTCAAATAATTGGTCACATAATTTGGTGTGTAAACTATAAAGCATTAGTTTAATATTAAATACTTTTACTCCCTTTCAGCCTGTAGATAGAGGGACAGTGGTGAAAAAGGCTCTTTCTGTCTAGCTCAGTTCCAATGCTCTTGTATAAACTCATCTATAAATGATAACCTGTTGTCTTAAAATTGTTAGAGGTCAAACACCATAATTATGCCTATAACTGACTGTGAACTCAGTTATTGTAGCATTTATTTAATCTTGTGTTGTTCAACAGAGGGATTTAAACTATGTATCTTGGGTTAATTTTCCAAAGCTGATGCAATTGTTCCCACAATGTTTTGTGAGAAAAAGAATATCTAACAGGGAAAAAAAAATGTCTAGCACCTTGTGTTCTCAAAGGCAAAAGTGTTCCTTGCTAGGTCAGTGGGATCAGGTTACTGCTAAATACGCAGTGCTTTACTTGGTTAGCACAGATTTAATCTTGTTTCCACAGAAACCTAGAGTGTTCAGATACATGGCTTTATTCCTGAAATTCACATATATACATGAAAACCATCATTTATAAAATGATTATGGGAACATTTTTCAGCTAGAATTCTTTTTAGCTAGTACTGGAGACTGTAGCATTACTGTCCTAATGCTATTTCTTTCCCTATATTTTACTGAGTTGAGTTAACCATCACTGGTTATTTTTAAGGATGTAATTCATGATGTGGGACTAGACAAGTGGTAATTCATTCTTCTTGCTTTTTCTGATTTGTTTAAAATACTACTTTTGTAAGCAATAGAACATAGGGTACCAGGAATTAATCACTTTTAACTTAGTATGGGCTACTGTGCTGGGCTATTCCTGGTTGGCCATGGTAAGCCCCCAGATGAACATAAGTGGAACTCTTAGGTTTTGCAGTGAAAGCTTAGATAAAGAGAGATTGTCCCATTCACGGGAGAGCAAAAATTTTAAGACCCATGACTTGAACATTTAGCCTGTGGAGACAAGGCTTTCTGAGTTGTAAAACTACGGTTTCAGCCATTTCAAGAGATTGCTTTTGGTACTAATGTGACTTGGGTGTATATAGCGCAGAAAGCTTAGCATTCCGTTTGCCTTTGTAATGGTGGATATCCATTCTGTGAGGGCTGCCTTAGCAACCAAGCTTGAGGTGCTCCTCTGTAAGATACAAAAGGGCAACAGAGACCACATTCTTCCACTCTTATTAGGGTCTCATTACTTTTCTTCCCATAACTTATTTGCCTCCTTGGGAGTAAACCTTGAACTGAGCCCAAATTGTCACTTTCATCCTCCTTGATCCTGAGTTCACATTCTGATCTGGTCTAATACAGTTATTTCAGGTTTATTCTTCTAAAGGAGGCAGAAAAAGAATTCCTGGAAATATTTCCCTTCAATTGCATCCCTCTCCTGCTGTCAGCAGTTCTATATGTCCCAGGCAAATCTATTTTTGTTTTTGCTCTGATATACATTTTCTGGTTCAAATGGGTCTCAAAAGAACACGTATTTTTTCAAGAGCATATTTTTCTTAAAGGCAGAAATAATTCACTTTTGTAAAACATGATCAGGAAACCTATGGGCTGAGGAAAAATTTTAGCTGGATACTTTATTTCATTTAGGCTGAGAATTTCAAAAAATATGGGCCAGCGGCTGACCTTTTCATTTTAAATAGTGTCATTGTTACTTATTCAAATATGTGGATTGTGTGGGCAGTAGGGTAATATTTGTATTGGCATGAAAACTGACAAAGTTCTGAGATATGTTTAGCTTTATATTACTGTTTATTGTTTCTATGTTGCCTCTGTCCCCTCTGTACAATAAAGAAGTGAAAAAAAAAAACCTGCCTTCTCTATTGGTAATGTTAAGACTCTAATCTTTATTCACAATCCAACATGTATAGTACAATAGCTCTTGAAAAAGACTGAAAAGAAGATATAGAAAGCATAGATACCTTGGTCTCAGTTTGAAATGCTTCAGTGACTTCCCTTTGTACTTACAATGAAATCGAAATTTCTTAATGTGGTCCAAGGCTCTGCACCATCTGGACGTGGTCTTTCTCTCCAACGACATCTCTTCTCCTTCGTGCTCTCCACACTCCAGTCACACTGGCCTCCTTTTCTTTGCACGAACATGCCAGGCTCTTACACACCTGGGCCTTCTCATGTGTTATTCCCTGCTTGTGGACCATTATTCCCGTGCTCTTTATTTATCTGGCTTCCAATCTTTTTCATCTTAACATTACTGCAATGTGGAGAAGTTCCCTGGTCAGCATCTGAATAGATTCCAACCCTGCTCTTCACTCTTAGCTTTACTCTAATTTCATGATAGCACTGTCAGTATTTGTATTTATTTTATTATTTGCTTGTCTACTTTGTTGCATGCTTTTCCCCTCTGAGAGGTAGTACAGTGTAGTTGTTAATAGTACTGGTTAGGTTCAAATCCTAGTTTTATTACATACTAGACATAGGATCTCGGGAAAGTTATGTAATTGCTCTGGCCTCAGTTTCTTCATCTGCAAATTGGGGATAATAAACAATCACCCCAATATTCTTCCATATTTTTATAGTTTTATTACAACATTATAATTAAGACATTAAATGATAAATTCATGTGATATATTTAGAAATTAAATTACAAAATAATACAAATACTTTTAAAGTGTGATGTGTCAACTAATTTTAAGTTTTTATCATTAATTAGGATTCATATCTCAGATTCGGCAAACATTTTGGTTGATTCTGTGATGTGTGTGAAGGTTGAAAAGAAAGATGTCTGTAAATGATTTCACAGAAAAATTTAAAATTAAAGAAGAATAATTAAGTTTTTAAATGGGTAAGTTAATGTTCTAACCTGTGGGCACAATGTACAGAAAATACTTAAATGACAGGATTTTTAAGCAAAAAACAGCTTTAGAAAGAGTAATATTTCTTTATATATATCAAAGTAACAATGTGTTAATATGAACAGTTGTATGTTAAAGAGTTGCAAAATGAATGTAGAGTTCACTACCCATTTTCACATTACAATCCCCTCTCCCTGCAGCTGATGAAGAAATCAGACAAGTACATTATTTGGGTATTAATATCTCAATATTTAATCTATGTGAATTTTTTTGACTAATTATTTTCCAAAATCTTGGGAGCATACAAAATACCACCTGTGCACAAATGTGGAGGTGAATGAGTTACTATATGCAAATCATTTAAAATGTATTTCACCTATAATAAGATCTCAATAAATTTTAGCTGTTATTATAGGAATATTGGCTATGTAAGTATCCAATATCTTCAACAAATTCTGGTTCATCTTAGTTACTCAATAAAATTTGCAAAATAAATGAATAAATGAATGGATAAATGAATGAACATGAGTCACAATCAAGAGAGCGATCGAAAGAGCTCTGGCTTGCCAATTGAAACTCCTACGTGCTGTGTTAATTTCCACCATTTTGCACTGTGACGTGGGATAAAAGACGACCTTCTTTCACCTCAGTTTCCTAATCAAAAATAGTAGGTTCAAACTAGATAACCTCCAAACCCCTTCTAATGTAAACATTTTATGTTTCTATACCAGTCATATAGGACATGAGTAACATATTGCTCCTCTTAGAATTTAAAAGTTCTCTACAAAGACTTAAAACACTGACCCTTCCCCAATCTTACTGGATATCTAAATGCCTTCTGATTATTTGGAATCTTTCTTAGGCACATAGAGTTCCACCTGATTAGGTCCACTTGAAGAATAGTCTTCTGAAATTTTCTAAGGATTGATATGTAGTAAAATCACAACACACAACCAATGAAAAGAACCAATATTTTTCAAATGATTATTATATTCCAGTTTCTACCTAGGGTCCTTTGCATATATTTTACCCATTCATCCATTGATGGACATTTAGATATGTTTTTCTATATCTTGGTTATTGCAGTTAACTCTGGGATGCAGATATCTTTTCAACATAATTATTTCATTTCCTTAGGAGATATTCCCAGAAGTGGAATTGCCAGGGCACATGGTAGTTCTATTTTAATTTTTTGAGGAACCTCCATACTATTTTCCATAGTGGATGCACCAATTTACATGTCTATCAATAGTGCACAGGGTTTCCTTTTTACCACATCCTTGCCAACACTTATTTCTTTTTGATAATAGCCATTCTGACAGGTGTGAGGTACAATCTCATTGTGATGTTAATTTGTATTGCCCTGATGATTAGCGATGTTGAGCACCTTTTCATGTACCTGTTGTCCATTTAGATGTCTTCTTTGGAAAAATGTCTATTCTCTGCCCATTTTCTTTTCAATCTGGTTGTTTGTTTGCTATTGGGTTGCATAAGTCTTTCCTATATTTAGGATATTAATCCCTTATCAAATATACAATTTGCAAATATTTATTACCATTTGGTAGGTTGGCTTTACATTTTGTTGATGGTTTCCTTTGTTGTATATAAGCTTTTTAGTTTGATGTAGTCCCACTTGTTTATTTTTACTTGTATTCCCTTTGCTCTTGGTATCAAATCTGAAAAAATTAGCACCAAGACTGATAATCTGAAAAAATTATCACCAAGCTTACCACTTATGTTTTCTTCTAGAAGTTTCATAGTTTCAGGTTTTATGTTCAAGTTTTTAATCCATTTTGAGTTGACTTTTTGTGTATGATGTAAGATAGCAGTCCAGTTTCATTCTTTTGCATGTGGCTGTCCAGTTTCCCCAACACCATTTATTGAAGAGACTCTCCTTTCTCCATTGCATATTCTTGGCTTCTTTGTCATAAATTAGTTGACCATAACCATGTGGGTTTATTTCTGCCTTCTCTATTTTGTTCCATTTATCTGTTTTTATGCCAATACAATATTGTTTTGAATATTGTAGCTTTGCAAAATAGTTAGAAATCAGGAAGTGTGATGTCTCCAGCTTTTTTCTTCTTTCTCAAGATTGCTTTAACAGGGTATTTTGTGGTTCCATACAAGTTTTAGGATGTTTTTTCTATTTCTGTGAAAAAATGTCATTGGAATCTTTAGGGATTGCATCAAATCTGTAGATTACTTTGGGCAATATGGACATTTGAACAATATTAATTCTTCCAATTAATGAGCATGGAATATTTTTCCATTTATTTGTGTCTTCTTCAATTTTTTTTTATCAATGTCATAGTTTTCAGTGTACAGGTCTTTCACTGTTGAAAGAGTGACAGTGTAACAGTATATACTGTTAAATGGAATCTGTGGTTTTCAATGAGAAAATGAATGAGAAAAGATAGGAAGGAAGAAATGGACTAAATAAAGCACTTACTTTAAGGATAGCAGTTGATGAAAATGAATTTTCAAAGAAAGGCAGAGCATCTATGTATTGAGTTCAATGACTCTCTGAACATCCAATCTTCACCTCACTTCACTTCAACCACACCCATCTTTGGAGATGATTCTTGAGACTCATGCCAGATTTTCTATATCAGAATGCTAGGACTGAAGCACCAGAGAATGTAATTTTCATAAACATATTACATGATTCTTATATACACTATAATTTGAGATCCTATCTTGTCTTTAGTTTCTTATTTTATTTTTCCCTACCTTTCCCAGTCCCATCCAGTCTGACTCCACTTCCCAATTTACCGAGCTTTGAAGAAATATTTTATTATATTAAAAGCTCTCTTGTCACATGCATTCAATATTTTGTCCTTTGTCCTTTTGTTTCATCCTCTTATAAATGTTAAACCAATATCAGCAGCCTTGTCTTGCTCATACACCTGATCTAATGGATCTTTTTTGAGGAATTGCCAGTTGGGAGGATGGAACCCACTAATAAACTGTTGTCACCAACCCAGATGGATTATCAGAAATTCTTTTATGCATCCTTAGTCTGTCCTGCTCCATTAATTTATTTTAATAAATTTTATTTACTTATTTATTTTTGTCTGGGTTGGGTCTCCATTGCTGTGTGCTGTCTTTCTCTAGTTGCAGCAAGTGGGGGACTACTCTTTGTTGCGGGGTGCAGGCTTCTCATTGCAGTGACTTCTCTTTGCTGGGGAGCACGGGCTCTAGGCACGCAGGCTTCAGTAGTTGTAGTGTGCAGGCTCAGTAGTTGTGGCTCACAGGTTCTAGAGTGCAGGCTCAGTAGTTGTGGCACACGGGCTTAGTTGCTCCACGTCATGTGGGATCTTCCCAGACCAGGGCTTGAACCTGTGTTGCCTGCATTGGCAGGCGGATTCTTAAACACTGCACCATGAGGGAAGTCCCTCCATTAATTTTTAATGCAAAAACATTTCCATCCTCTTAAAGCCTCCTCCTCTCTACTACCCTCTTCTTTCCTGAAAGTGCTATGCTTGCTTATAACCCTGAAATTCAGCCTGTAATACTCTCTCTACCTAAAGTACCCAACACTGTCCTTTGTTTCCTGGCTCTTAGCTACTTTCATTTCATGTCCACTTTAAATGTTTCCTATTTATGAAATCTCTCCTGACCTCCTAAGATAGACTTAACTGCTCTGTCCTTTGAGACACTATTAAGATTTCTATCATAGCACTACATTTATCAACTGATCTGGGATACTTTAGAAAGTAAAAGGATACTAGCAAAAATTACATTATCCCAGGTTAAATTGGGACAGTCCTGAGAAAACTGGCATGTGTGGTCTCTCTATTTTTTAACTATGTTCACTTGAGTGTCTTCTCCTACCAAGATCCTCACTGACAGTTCCATATTTATTTTTCCCCCCAACTTCTAATATAGTCCCTGGCACCTAGTCTCTGGTTGGTTGAGTTAGTGAATAAATGAGGATTGAGTCTGCAAACAGCATCAAAGGAAAAAAAGTACAGGGACCAGGCACTCTGTGAATCCATCTGGTGAAGTTTTCTCCATTTCAGTCCATCCATTTTCTTGACGCTCGCCTCTGCTCTGGCACATGACTCATTCTGTTCATTCTGCATCATTCCATTTTTATTGTTTTCTCTTAAGATGGAGACAAGGAGTTGAAAAAGATAATCAGAAGTAGCTCTTAAATGTCAAATAAAAATGTTTCTCTCCTGAGAGTTTTCATAACATTGAATATTTTATTTTAATATTTTATTGTTCTCCTTTGCCAAATATTTTAGAAGATCAAAGATATTTTCCCCCAAATTTCTGTATCTAAACATATATTTTTTATTTCTTTGCTTGCTTTGAAACAAAATTGTCTAAAAATATGCTGTTGATCTTGATCCCCTAATGCATTGACAATCATGTCAAGCTCAGTGAATAATTATGAAATTACTTAAAATGTTGAATTTTTTCCCACATTTTTGTGCTACCATACCCTCATCCATCCATCAGTTTTGCATGCATTGAATCTTGAAGGTAGGACACTGTTGTAGGTGCTGGGGATTCAGAGATGAATGAGACATAAACCCTACCAGCAATGAGTTTACAATCAAACAAAAGTTGTCCCTGACCACTTATACCACTCACCCGAAAATGCTGCTTTACTCTGTGCTTTATGCTTTACACACACACACATATATCCATCAACTGGAACATTTGCCAAAAATTTTCATGGGGACTGATATATATCTCATGGTAATAACAAATAATATGCGCATTTGTTTAGATAAAGGCTAAGGTAATCTGATAAAAATGCTATAAAATATAGTGGCTGCCTAGTTATGGGTGGGAGGCCAAGGGGAGAGGCAGCAGAGAAGGATTCCCAAGGTGCACAAGGAACTCTGGGAATTTTTTTTTTACATCTTTATTAGAGTATAATTGCTTTACAATGGTGTGTTAGTTTCTGCTTTATAACAAAGTGAATCAGTTATACATGGAAATCTGGGAATTTTGAGTTTATTCATTATTGTGACTTTGGTAACAGTTTCACAGGCATATACATAAATCAAAAAATATCAAATGTGTAGTTTAAATATGTGCACATTATTTTTTGTCAATTTTATACATCAATAAAACTGTTAAAACCCTTGTAGCTTAAATAAATATTTATTTGTCTCTCACGTGTGTTTGTTCTGTATCATCTGTCATAAAAGTTCTACTTCTCAGATTATTCAGGGACCAAGATTCCTTTCACCTTTTTGTTTCTTCATCTCCCTAGGGTGTTGCCTTCATCTGCATAGCTAATGTTAGTTTTCTGCTATATCTTCTGATATACTTCATGAGAAGAAAAAACTACACTCCAGGGAAAATGAGTAATTTTAAATGAGAGATTATATGGAATTTGCACTTAACCTTTCTAGTCATATTTCTTTCCCCAAATTTGATCATATAGCCACATGTATCTGCAAAGGAAACTACAAAATGTGGACCCTAAACAGATGGCTTTGTGTCTGACTTAAACTCTAACAGAAAGGAAGAAAGAGAGAATGGGATTTGGCAAGACAACTAGCCATCTGCACAATAACTTTATTTATTGAGTACATACTCTGTGCTATGCCCTGTGCTAATTTTTTTTTTTTTGCGGTACATGGGCCTCTCACTGTTGTGGACTCTCCTGTTGCAGAGCACAGGCTCCGGACACGCAGGCTCAGCGGCCATGGCTCACGGGCCCAGCCGCTCTGCGGCATGTGGGATCTTCCCAGACCGGGGCACGAACCCGTGTCCCCTGCATCGGCAGGCGGACTCTCAACCACTGCACCACCAGACAAGCCCTAATTGTTTTATTATATTACTAATTTGTTCCTCCCAACACTTCTATGAGAAAGATGTGATTGTTGATCATATCTAAAAGATGAATAAAACACATAGGGGCTCACAGTTTGCATACAGTGTAATTTCATGGTTTCAGTTACAAAGACTGTGGAATGAATGTTGCCCCTTGAGTTAGATAATGAATGGTCATCACAACTGAGCCCTATGGCCCTGTCTAGGACTTAGGGAAGTTAATGAACCTTCCCAAGTTACTTGCACAGCTGGTAAGTGGCAGAACTGAGATTTAAAAGTGGCATAGATGGCTCCAGACCTTGTGCTCTTACTAGCCACACAAAACTGTGTGCTAACGTGTTAGGTAGTGACTGTGCCTTAATGTCTTATCCCTCTCAACTAACTAATTTTAATTTTAATTGGGTTTTTATAGAAGAAAATTATCATGCATAGGTTAGATCAGCTGTTGGCAATTTTTTTTCTGTAAGGGTCCAGATAGTAACTATTTTAGGTTTGCAGCCTGTATGGTCTCTGTCACAAATACTCAACTCTATCATTATAGTGTGAAAACATCCATAAACAACATGTAAATGAATAATAATGGCTGTGTTCCAGTAAAACTTTATTTTCAAAAGCAGGCACTGGGCCAAATTTGACTCACAGGAAGTAGTTTATAATCCCTAGATTAGATAGAAATTTTAGGCCAATGCAAGATGAATTAGGGTAGGCTGATATCTCTTTTGTACAATGAGAATGACTTTTATCTACATGTATCACCACCTGGATTCACTGCTAACTTAAAAGGAAATAGGAGCTGTAGGCTGGCATCATAGCTGTTGCCCTGAGGCATTCTACTTTGTACCAAAGAGCTAACTCACAAATTTTAAACTTAATTTCTAGATTTGAAACATTACCAAGTAAAACCTGTAAATATCAATGAATTATTGTAAGAAATTAAAGATCCTAAGAGACTGAGATAATGTGAATTATTTTTCTGTTTTTATGGGGCACCATCCCTTCCAGCATACATAGTATACTTGATTGCCCAATAAGTCTTCAATAGACCACACCCTCTCTTACTTCCTCCAGTCCATAGCTACTATCATTGCCCCCAGTTAGGATATTCTTCCTCTCTTCTCTGCTTGGTCAATCTCCATCCATCTTTTAAGGTCTAGGGCAAATGACACCTCTTCTTTGAAGCTTCTGTGACTGACCCTCCTCCTACCTTTAACAAATTATTTTTCCCTTATCTTTACTCCTCTGGACTGTCTTACTCTGTCATTGAATTAGCTCTGTATTTTTCTGTCCTCCTGATGAAGAGTGAACATCCTGACAAGTATTGATAGAACTGTGATTGTTCATTTTCATGTCTCTTACATCTAGGACAGCACCTGGCACATAGTGAAAACACAACACATGCTACTGAAAAATAAATGATTTTACCTAGCAATATGCTGTGGTGTCTTAGTGACAAGGATGCAGTGGTAATTCATAAATGCTTATTAAACAACTTCATCAGTCTTATGAACTCTAGATGAGTTGCTATATATATATATATATTTATATAATTTATTTTTCAGTACGCGGGCCTCTCACTGCTGTGGCCTCTCCCATTGTGGAGCACAAGCTCCAGATGCACAGGCTCAGCGGCCATGGCTCACGGGCCCAGCCGCTCTGCAGCATGTGGGATCTTCCCGGACCGGGGCACAAACCCGTGTCCCCTGCATCAGAAGGCGGACTCTCAACCACTGTGCCACCAGGGAAGCCCCGAGTTGCTATTTTTTATTAAAAAGAGTTAAATTGACTCAAAGATTAATAAAGGAGGTGGTAAATGCCACTCTCTGTTTACAAAGAAAAATTACATATAAAGGGTAAATTTTGAACATTTTTATTATTTCCTAATCCAATTCTAATTCTGTTGTTTCATTATTTAGAACCCATCAATGACTGCTCATTCTCTCCCCAAATGAGGGCCAAACCCTCAGCAGAGCAGTTCTCAACATTGGCTGCACATCTGTATCACCTGGGGAGCTATTATAAGATGCCCATGCTTGGGTTCCAACCCAGACCAATTAAATGAAGATCTCTGGGAGGAGAACACAAGCATCACAATGGTTTGACTCTATCTGGGTGATTCCAATATGCAGCCCAGGTTAAAAACCATTGAGCATGACCTGTAGTTAAAGTTCTCACCACTAATTATTTTGCGTGGTAAAAAGTTTAAGTTTTAACTCTAATGTAATGGGAAGCAATGTGATCTTCATGTCTTAAAAAGATAAGTTGCTATTGTGAGGCATGTAGAAGGTAGAGGGGCAAGAATGGAAGATAAGTGGTCCAGTTAGGAGGCTACTGATATAGTAAGTTATAATTCTAACACTCAATGACTTCTAGAGAGAAAAAGTGTTTTCTGCTTAATTCTTAGTTACCCATTAATTCTGTTAATGAAAAGACAACATTTTCCAAGCATTATAGTAAACTGCAGTTTTATTGTGCATGTATGTCACATTTGTCATGCCATATAGTCCTTTTTAACTATTGAAGGTCCTCATGAACATTAAACATCAAAAGCTTTATGTAATTATGTCTGACTTGCAAACATCTCATATGTGTACTCAGAGATAGCCACTGCACTGGTAACTTTTATGGTGAATTTTAAGGCATGTAAAATTTAATATGCTTTTGAATAGTCGCTTTCATCTAAAACTTCAGTAATTAATATGCACACAAATTTAAATTTATTAAGAAGGTAAATGCTGAGGAGACCTTCAAGATGGTGGAGGAGTAAGAAGTGGAGATCACCTTCCTCCCTCCAAATACATCAGAAATACATCTATATGTGGAACAACTCCTTCATAACACCTACTGAACACTGACAGAAGACCTCAGACTTCCTAAAAGGCAAGAAACTCCCCACGTACCTGGGTAGGGCAAAAGAAAAAAGGATAAAGAGAGACAAAAGAATAAGGAAGGGCCCTGCATCAGTGGGAGGGAGCTGTGAAGGAGGAAAAGTTTCCACACACTAGGAAGCCTCTTCACTGGCAGAGATGGTGGGTGGAATGGGGACGGGGCAGGGGGGAAGCTTCAGAGCCATGGAGGAGAGCACAGCAATAAGGGTGCAGAGGTCAAAGCGGAGAGATTTCCGCACAGAGGATCGCTGCTGACCAGCACTCACCAGCCTGAGAGGCTTGTCTGTTCACCCGCCAGGGCGGATGGGGGTTGGAGCTGAGGCTCGGACTTCGGAGGTCAGATCCCAGGGAGAGGACTGGGATTGGCTGTGTGAACACAGCCTGAAGGGGGCTAGTGTGCCACAGCTAGCCGGGAGAGAATCCGGGAAAAAGTCTGGAACTGCTTAAGAGTCAAGGGACCATTGTTACAGGGTGCACGAGGAGAGGGGATTCAGAGCACCACCTAAATGAGCTCCAGAGACAGAGACGGGCATGCGATGCGGCTATCAGCACGCACACCAGAGACGGGCACGAAATGCTAAGGCTGCTGCTGCAGCCACCAAAAAGCCTGTGTGCAAGCACAGGTCACTATCCGTAACTCCCCTCCTGGGAGCCTGTGCAGTCCGCCACTGCCAGGGTCCTGTGATCCAGGGACAACTTCCCCAGGAGAACACAAGGCACACCTCAGGCTGTTGCAACGTCACACTGGCCTCTGCCGCCGCAGGCTCGCCCCGCATTCTGTACCCCTCCCTCCCACCGGCCTGAGTGAGCCAGAGTCCCCTAATCATCTGCTACTATAACCCCGTCCTTTCTGAGAGAAGAACAGATGCCCTCAGGCAACCTACATGCAGAGGCGGGGCCTGATCCAAAGCTGAACCCCAGGAGCTGTGCGAACAAAGAATAGAAAGGGAAATTTCTCCCAGCAGCCTCAGGAGCAGCAGATTAAATTTCCACAATCAACTTGATATACCCTGCATCTCTGGAATACCTGAATAGACAATGAATCATCCCAAAATTGAGGCTGAGGACTTTGGGAGCAACTGTACACTTGGGGTTTGCTTTCTGCATCTAATTTGGTTTGGGTTTATGTTTATCTTTGTTTAGGACTTAGAGTTTATTATTACTGGCAGATTTGTTTCTTGATTTGCTTATTCTCTTCCTTTTTTTTTAATATATATATATATTTTTTGCACTACTCTTTTTGTGAGTGTGCATGTGTATGCTTCCTTGTGTGGTTTTGTCTCTGTAGCTTTGCTTTTACCATTGGTCCTAGGGTTTGGTCTGTCCATATTTTTTTTCTCTTTTTAAATTACTTTTAATTTTTTTATTTTAATAAACTTATTTTATTTTTTTTTCTTTCTTTTTTTTCCCCTTTTCTTCTGAGCTGTGTGACTAACAAGGTCTTGGTGATCCAGCTGGGTGTCAGGCCTGTACCTCTGAGGTGGGAGAGCCAAGTTCAGGACATACGTCCACCAGAGACCTCCCGGTTCCACATAATATTAAACAGTGAAAGCTCTCCCAGAGATCTCCATCTCAATGTTAAGACCCAGCTCCACTCAATGACCAGCAAGATACAGTGCTGGACACCATATGGCAAACAACTAGCAAGACAGGAACACAACCCCACCCATTAGCAGAGAGGCTGCCTGAAATCATAATAAGGTCACAGATACCCCAAAACACACCACTGCTAGCCATCCTGCCTATCAGAAAGAAAAGATCTAGCCTCATCCACCAGAACACAGGCACCAGTCCCCTCCACCAGGAAGCCTACACAACCCACTGAACCAATCTTATCCACTGGAGGCAGACATCAAAAGCAACAGGAACTATGAACCTGCAGCCTGCGAAAAGGCAACCTCGAACACAGTAAGTTAAGCAAAATGAGAAGACAGAGAAATGTGCAGCAGATGAAGAAGCAAGGCAGAAACCCACTAGACCAAACAAATGAGGAGGAAATAGGCAGTCTACCTGAAAAAGAATTCAGAGAAATGATAGTAGAGATGATCCAAAATTTTGGAAATAGAATGGAGGAAATACAAGGAATGTTTAACAAGGACTGAAAAGAACTAAAGAGCAAATAAACAATGATGAACAACACAATAAATGAAATTAAAAATTCTCTAGAAGGAATCAAGCAGAATAACTGAGGCAGAAAACAGATAAGTGACCTGGAAGATAAAGTAGTGGAAACGACTACTACAGAGAAGAATAAAGAAAAAAGAATGAAAAGAATTGAGGACAGCCTCAGACACCTCTGGGAAAACATTAAATGAACCAACATTCAAATTATAGGGGTCCCAGAAGAGGAAGAGAAAAAGAAATGTATTGAGAAAATATTTGAACAGATTACAGTTAAAAACTTCCATAATATGGGAAAGGAAATAATCAATGAAGCCCAGTAAGTACAGAGAGTCCCATAGAGGACAAATCCAAGGAGAAACATGGGAAGACACATATTAATATCAAAAATTAAATACAAAGAAAAAACGTATTAAACACAGCAAGGGAAAAACAACAAATGACATACAAGGGAATCCCCATAAGGTTAATAGCTGATCTTTCAGCAGAAACTCTTTAAGCCAGAAGGAAGTGGCAGGACATATTTAAAGTGATGAAAGGGAAAAACCTACAACCAAGATTACTCTGCCCAGCAAGGATCTCATTCAGATTTGACAAAGAAATTAAAACCTTTACAGACAAGCAAAAGCTAAGGGAATTCAGCACCACCAAACCAGCTTTACAACAAATGTTAAAGGAACTTCTCTAGGCAGGAAACACAAGACAACGAAAAGACCTACAATAACATACCCCTAAAAATTTAAAAAATGGTAATAGGAACATACATATTGATAGTTACCTTAAATGTAAATGGATGAAATGCTCCAACCAAAAGACATAGACTGGATGAATGGATACAAAAACAAGACCCGTATATATGCTGTCTACAAGATACCCATTTCAGACTTAGGGACGCATACAGACTGAAAGTGAGGGATTGGAAAATAATATTCCATGCAAATGAAATCAAAAGAAAGCTGGAGTAGCAATACTCAAATCAGACAAAATAGACTTTAAAATAAAGACTATTACAAGAGACAAAGAAGGACACTACATAATGATAAAGGGATCAATCTGGAAGAAGATATAGCAACTGTAAATATTTATGCACCCAACATAGGAGCACCTCAATACATAAGGCAAATACTAACAGCCATAAAAGGGGAAATCAACAGTAAAACAATCATAGTAGGGGACTTTAACACCTGACTTTCACCAATGGATAGATCATCCAAAATGAAAATAAAAAGGAAACACAAGCTTTAAATGATACATGAAATAAGATGGACTTAATTGATATTTATAGGACAATTCCACCCAAAAACAACAGAATACACTTTCTTCTCAAGTGTTCATGGAACATTCTCCAGGATAGATCATATCTTGGGTCACAAATCAAGCCTTGGTAAATTTAACAAAATTGAAATCGTATCAAGTATCTTTTCCAACCACAACGTTATGAGACTAGATATCAATTACAGGAAAAATAATCTGTAAAAAATACAAACACACAGAGGCTAAAAACCACACTACTAAATAACCAAGAGATCACTGAAGAAATCAAAGAGTAAATCAAAAAATACCTAGAAACAAATGACAATGAAAACACCACAACCCAAAACCTATGGGAAGCAGCAAAAGCACTACTAAGAGGGAAGTTTATAGCAATGCAATCCTACCACAAGAAACAAGAAACATCTCAAATAAGCAACCTAACCTTACACCTAAAGCAATTAGAGAAAGAAGAACAAAGAAACCCTAAGTTAGAAGAAGGAAAGAAATCATAAAGATCAGATCAGAAAGAAATGAAAAAAGAAATGAAGGAAATGATAGCAAAGATCAATGAAACTAAAAGCTGGTTCTTTGAAAAGATAAACAAAATTGATAAACCATTACCAGACCCATCAAGAAAAAAAGTGAGAAGACTCAAATCAACAGAATTAGCAATGAAAAAGAAGTAACAACTGACACTGCAGAAATACAAAGTGTCATGAGAGGTTAAGCAACTATATGCCAATAAATGAACAACCTGGAAGAAATGGACAAACTCTCAGAATAGCACACCCTTCCAGGACTGAACCAGGAAGAAATAGAATATATAAACAGACCAATCACAAGCACTGAAATTGAAACTGTGATTTAAAATCTTCCAACAAACAACAGCCCAGGACCAGATGGCTTCACAGGCGAATTCTATCAAACATTTAGAGAAGAGCTAACACCTATCCTTCTCAAACTCTTCCAAAGTATATCAGAGGGACGAACACTCCCAAGCTCATTCTACGAGGCCACAATCACCCTGATACCAAAACCACACAAAGAAGTCACAAAGAAAGAAAAGTACAGGCCCGTATCACTGATGAACATAGATGCAAAAATCCTCAACAAAATAATAGCAAACAGAATGTGACAGCACATTAAAGTGATTATACGCCATGATCAAATGGGTTTTATCCCAGGAATGCAAGGATTCTTCAATATATGCAAATCAATCAATGTGATACACCATATTAAAAAATTGAAGGAGAAAAAACATATGATCATCTCAATGGATGCAGAAAAAGCTTTTGACTAAATTCAAAACACATTTGTGATAAAAACCCTCCAGAAAGTAGACATGAGGGAACTTATGTCAACACAATAATGGCCATATATGGCAAAGCCACAGCCAACATTGCTCTCAGTGGTGAAAAACTGCAACCATTTCCTCTAAGATCAGGAACAAGACAAGGTTGCCCACTCTCACCACTATTTTTCAACATAGTTTTGGAAATTTTAGCCACAGCAATCAGAGAACAAAAAGAAATAAAAGGAATTCAAATCAGAAAAGAAGAAGTAAAACGGTCACTGTTTGCAGTTGACATGATACTTTACATAGAGAATCCTAAGATGCTACCAGAAAACTACTAGAGCTAATCAAAGAATTTGGTAAAGTAGCAGGATACAAAATTAATGCACAGAAATCTCTTGCATTCCTATACACTAATGATGAAAAATCTGAAAGAGAAATTAGGAAACACTCCCATTTACCACTGCAACAAAAAGAATAAAATACCTAGGAATAAACCTACCTAAGAAGACAAAAGACCTGTATGCAGAAAATTATGACACTGTTGAAAGAAATTAAAAGTGATACAAACAGATGGAGAAATATACCATGTCCCTGGATTGAAAGAATCAATATTGCAAAAATAACTATAGTACCCAAAGCAATCTACAGATTCAGTGCAATCCCTATCAAACTACCAATGGCTTTTTTCACAGAACTAGAAAAAAAAATTCACACTTTGTATGTAAACACAAAAGACCCTGAATAGCCAAAGCAATCTTGAGAAAGAAAAACAGAGCTGGAAGAATCAGACTCCCTGACTTCAGACTGTACTACAAAGCTACAGTAATCAAGACAGTATGGTACTGGCACAAAAACAGAAATATAGATCAATGGCACAGGATAGAAAGGCGAGAGATAAACCCATGCACATATGGTCACCTTATCTTTGATAAAGGAGGCAAGAATATACAGTGGAGAAAAGATAGCCTCTTCAATAAGTGGTGATGGGAAAACTGGACAATTACATGTGAAAGAATGAAATTAGAACACTCCTAAACACCATACACAAAAATAAACTTAAAATGGATTAAAGACCTAAATGTAA
Source organism: Leucopleurus acutus (assembly GCF_964270905.1). Classification (NCBI taxonomy): domain Eukaryota; kingdom Metazoa; phylum Chordata; class Mammalia; order Artiodactyla; family Delphinidae; genus Leucopleurus; species Leucopleurus acutus. Next base: position 29,513,517 of record NC_139151.1, on the reverse strand, counting down.
GAGAAAAAATTCTTAGAAGAAAACATAGGCAGAACAGTCTTTCACATAAATCACAGCAGGATCCTTTTTGACCCACCTCCTAGAGGAATGGAAATAAAAACGAAAATAAAGAAATGGAACCTAATGAAACTTAAAAGCTTATGAACATCAAGGAAACCATACATAAGACAAAAGAATGGGAGAAAATATTTGCAAACGAAGCAACTGACAAAGGATTAATCTCCAAAATTTACAAGCAGCTCATGCAGCTGAATATCAAAAAAAGAAACAACCCAATACAAAAATAAGCAGAAGACCTAAATAGACCTCTCTCCAAAGAAGATATACAGATTCCCATAAACACATCAAAGGATGCTCAACATCGCTAATCATTACAGAAATGCAAATCAAAACTACAATGAGGTATCACCTCACACCAGTAAGAATGGCCATCATAAAAGGATCTACAAATAATAAATGTTGGAGAGGGTGTGGAGAAAAGGGAATCCTCCTGCACTGTTTGTGGGAATGTAAATTGATACAGCCACTATGGAGAACAGTATGGAGGCTCCTTATAAAACTAAAAATAAAACTACCATACGACCCAGCAACCCCACTACTGGGTATATACTCTTAGGCAACCATAATTCAAAAAGAGTCATGAACCACAATGTTCATTGCAGCTGTATTTACAATAGCCAGAAGATGGAAGCAACCTAAGTGTCCATTAACAGATGAATGGATAAAAAAGATGTGTCACGTATATACAGTGGAATATTACTCAGCCATGAAAAGAAACGAAATTGTTTTCTTTGTAGTGAGGTGGGTGGACCTAAAGTCTGTCATACAGAATGAAACTAGTCAGAAAGAGAAATACAAGTACCATATGCTAACAGGTATATATGGAATCTAAAGAAAAAGGTTTTGAAGAACCTAGGGGTAGGACAGGAATAAAGATGCAGATGTATAGAATGGACTTCAGTACACGGGGAGGGGGAAGGGTAAGCTGGGACAAAGTGAGAGAGGGGCATGGACATATATACATTACCACAAGTAAAATAGATACCTAGTGGGAAGCAGCCACATAGCACAGGGAGATCAGCTCGGTGCTTTGTGACCAGCTAGAGGGGTGGGATAGGGAGGGTGGGAGGGAGACACAAGAGGGAGGAGATATGGTGATATATGTATATGTATAGCTGATTCACTTTGTTATAAGGCAGAAATTACCACACCATTTTAAAGAAATTATACTCCAATAAAGATGTTAAAAAATTTTTTTAAAACTACTTTTATATATATATATATATATATATATATATATGAAGTTAAATGTGTAATGAGCAGAGGGGAAAAATAAAATTGTTTCTGAATTAAGAAAGAAACATTTTTATTACAAATTTCATTATGTTTCAGAGCCATTGTGTGACTTCTGCACATGGATGCTTGCAGTTGATTCTCCTGATTCTTAAAATCCTTCCAAAATGTGTCATGTAGCTACCTCTTGTCCTTCTCTCTAAATCTAAATGAGGCTTCCTCTAATTGAAACATCTATAAGGGTCATATGGATGTCCTACCCATTTATACACCAAGCAAATATCTATTGAGCACCTCCTTTGAATGCTACCCTCTATGAGGCCCTGTAATTGACAAAATTGTTTTCAATAAAATATTAGTGAATATACAATACTAACATTTTCATATGCAATAGCTAAATAAAGGAGATGTTTTCTATGTGTTTACACAATACCACAACATTCATAAAGAAGTGTTTTTACATGTTTGAAAATATAATTGGACTACCATAAAATGTTTTACTTTCTAATAGGTTATATGGAGAACAATTTAAATTGATGTTCACTTAAGTGGTTAAACTTGTTAGGCAATGACTTGTACTGCCCTTAAAGTATTCTGGTATTTTTCTGTGATGGCACTTGTTGCAATATTATACTTAATAGAATATAATGATTCCTTGATAACATCTGAATGACTTAATATAGCCTCACAGGTTAATAGGTATTTATGCATGGAAAATTCTTCCATTTTATTTTCTTTGTAAGAAAACACATGGTATTTTAAATTCATTCACTTCTTTCTAGAAGTATAGAAACTTAGAACTTCCATGATTTTAAAGTTTGAGTAAATACAGTAGTGAGCGAGACACAGATTTTGGTCTTAGGGTTTATAACATAATGGGAGGTATGGACAAGAAAACAGAAAAGTCATCATGTATGTTGGACCTCCAGCATAAATGAGGTATCTAACTCTGAGCAGATGGAAGAGACATGGGTGTCAGAGATATTTTAGGATCAACGTGCTAAGAATTGAATGCTTTGGGTAGAAAAATGTGCTATCATTTTTGGTACCTGTGTGTTAAATGATAGAAATCTATTTATTCATTAGTTAATAATGGCCTTACTTCTCTGACCATCATGTCACCAGTTTGAAGGAGAAGGCAACCTACTGCCTTTGCATGTCCTTAGAAGATCCTTAAGTTTTGCCTTGAGGAGCTCTAGACTATAGAAGTGGTGACCTACATGAGAAATGGAAAGATCCTAACCTGCTGCTTCCCACTTCTGATCCTCCCTCTGTATTCTTCTCCTGAGTTGTTACTTAGTTTGAATTTTTGTAGTAATGACATGGATCATAGTAGGGGCATGGAAACACTCAGTAATTACAGCATAAACATTAGCGAACCACTGTTTACACTAAATTGGTCTATATTTTGTCTATATACATTGCCCATGGAACAGTATTTATGCATTTGAAATTGTAGCAGTTGAGAATTATATATCAAATTTGATTGTTATCATATGTGGTAATCAATCCATATGTCAGAAATACATACTACTCTGCTTAAAAATTACTTCTTGGTCTTGGGAAGAGAGAAGCTGAAACAGAAATGCAAAAATAAAAATAAATAGCATGAAAGCAACATTATTGTTTGTTCCAGTCAAGTTGTTTATAATAATAATGAGAAATACCAGATACCAATAATGCATGCAAAACTATTTTGCTTTTGCACCCTAATTATTTTCAGTGCTGCATAACTCATTAATAATAGGCAACTGGTATAAAATATTCAAATGACTATACCAGTGTTTATATATGAATCATGAGCTGTAACAATCTTGGTCCTATGATTAAACAAGAGAAAATTTATTTCTAAATGGTGTTTCCTAAAAAATGATCAAAAGGCATCTATGCAAAATGGGCCCATCTAAAGTATGAGTGCCAAAACACATTTTTCCAGGAGGAATAAGAATATATAAATGATTTGGTTGGATAGAAATCTATAAGTTGTTAAAAGTTATTATTTTTCAAGTCAAAGAATTTACAAAAAATACAAAACCAGAGGACAGGACTTAAAATAAATTAATTCAATTTAATTCAAATAATATGTTAAATGTGTTATGTGCTCAGCACTGAGCTCATGTCAATATTTCTCTCTGTCTTTTATTTAGATGATTTGGTTTTAAACTTCTTCACAGCCTTCCAAAATCAGGAGAGACATGGAGAAGATGAATTTACTGTTGAAAGTAATGGAGAAACTCAAAATAATTGTGGGCAACTATATTGAATAACAGAAAAATATAATAAAATGAAGATGATAGTATAATAATAATACAAATTGGGACTTTTCTTAGTGATGCATTTTTTTATTCTTGTGAAACCACTAACTACTGTAGACTTGGTAAACTCACCTGAATATTTCTGCATCAAGGAAACAAAACACTTGAAGGATATTGAGTCTACCACTGAAACAAAAATGCCCTGGTATAGAACATTTTCTTTTCTTCATTAGTTAATACAATCTCTTTAACTGGAGTATTACACCTGTGGTTTAGGATCGAAAATCTGAGGTGACTCCATTCCAAAAACTAGTAGACAACTCTAGAAAGTTAAAAGTCTGATAGAAATGAGTGGGGGAAAAAACACAAGAACGGGGCAAAGAAAATGGTTCAAGTTAATTACTGTGGGGCTTGAGTTTAATTTTATTGGGGATCTTCTTTTTAGTGTTCAGTTAGCTGGGCCTTATTTAAAGGCAGTTGTTAAGTTGACAATTGGGCCCTTTATTGCTACCTTCCCCTATGGAAATCTTTTGCTGAAATTAATGGTAACACTTGCTTTTCACAAAAGACAGGGATATGTTACTTCTTGAAACCTTTTCAGAAAGGAAATTTAGGTAGTCTGACATTAACAAACAGTGAATTTCCTTTCTGAGCCTCTAGTTTAACATGAACACCTTGAGAATGGGGCAATGATTTTAAATAAAACAGATAGTTTTCTCATCTTTCATTAATTAGTTTAACAAATACTTTAGTGCCTTCTCTAGGACAGGTGCTGAGCTGGGCCCTGTAATTGGGTGGTGGGCAAGGCTGCTTTCATGGAATTAAAGTCAACTACTGAATCCTGATTAAGTGTTCTTGTCCTGTGATACTCCTATACTTTACATCCATTTTCTCCCTATCAAGTTAAAATTCCTTTCCAAATAAATCTGAACTTTACATAATCTATTTTAATATTGGTTGTCTGTCAACAAAGTTGCTTATAAAAAAAGTTTCTTTGGGAAAACACACAGACTACTCATAAACCAAAACTAATAGGGTATGGTTGAATTTCCCAAGCCTCAGTGGAAAATTAAACTGAATGTACCCTGAATTGTACTACTGAGTTTATTTCTCAGACTGATTTATAAGTCTGCTGAAAGTCAGAATAACTTACTTATGGATCAATAATAAAGTTCAAGAAAGATGGATGTTAATGAAATGGCTGAATATAAAACACTCCAGAAACCTCAATAATGCTGCAAATGTCAATGAAAATATCATATTTTGTGGTGAAATGTATCAGTGAGAGGTATTGATACAGAGTGCATTTTTAGGTGACCGCTATAAGCTCCAGGTGTTGTCAGACAGCATTCAAAGTCAGTCACTTCTCAGAAATATTCTTCCAGCCTATTTTATTACTGTTACCAAATAGAATATATACACAAAATCGTCAAGTGCAATCACACATTTGCCTTTAATTGGATACCATTCTGGCATCCTAACATGGATAGGTCCTGAAAAATACCCAAAGCATCAAAGAGCCCCCACATATGAATGGGATATTCAGACTGAGAAGATGAAGAACTGGGTGTATCCAGATGGGATGCATAGAGTGGTATATACCTGTTAACCCTAGCTCATTTTTTGGACTGTGAATGGCCTAAGCTCAGCTATCCACCAAGAGTCTATTACAGAAATAAGGCCATGAGGAGACCTGGGGACCACTGAGAGATTTTTTTAAGTTAGGTGAGAAAACTGTTTGGAAGAACAGTTTCCCTGAGGTTTCTCTGAGGAAAGTTTGGGAACAAGAAGTTTGTTTGGGTGGTGATTCTTGGAAGTACCAGGAGGGGAGTGGACTAGAGAATCAGAAAAGGGAAGAAGGTCAGAAAAGTGTGTGTTCTTTTGTAGGTTACTCCTATGAGCAACTGGGCTCAATCTCACTGGGGACTCATAGGCAACATTACAGAATATGCGTCAGAATTACCCAACCAAAGGGTGAAAAAATTTTTCCAACTCCCCATCTGTCATTGATTTGATGGCTGCTTGCAAGGACATTAATTTTCTGGCACTTCCGGCTTACTCTGCATGCAGGCCAAGCATACTCCCTCAGCCAAAAAAGTAAAAATACCCCTTAAGTAACTGCAGAAAGAAAATATCATAATTTAGAGGTGAATTCTGAGGGTTTATGAGCAGTGATACCATAGCATCTACTATGGAGGCACAGAGCTGAAATATTTTTGTCCAGTAAAGTATAACAGGAAAAGGATGGATTAGAGCTGATAGACCTGGCTTTAAATCTTGATTTATTTTATTAACAGCTATGTGACCTTGTTTAAAATTCTCAAAATTTTATAGCCCCAGTGCCTTCATTTGTAAACAAAGATAATGCCTGTATCAAATGGGACTAGGGAAATATATAGGTTAACACAGAGTTAGACACTTATTAGTGCCTAATGACTAGAAATTTGTTGTTTATTCATTCAGTAAATATTTATTAAGTATGTATTATGTGCCAGCTTGTGGTAGATGAGAGACATAGAGATGAATAAAACAAATATAATACCTCACATAGCTATGTTCCACCAGGAGATATGTAATATGTAATGAATAAATACACATAAATATTTAATCTACTATTATTCTTAAGACCCTTTTTTGTGTCCTCACTTAGCAGGCAAAATGATCTCTGACTCTCTCATATTTCTCCTCTCTTTTAAGGTGTCTGTCCCTTTGCTAGATCTTCCCCATACCTCTCCTGGGACTGGGTGCTATCTTTCTGCTGCTCAAGGCTAATCCAAGTGTCCACCCTCCCTTCTATCAAAATATATACATGTTTTATTTTATAGGGAGGTAATTTCAGTTTATTTGTAATAGAAAATTTTGGAGAAACTCATTCTGACTAGGTGTCAACTGATGGTATGGTTTAATGCATTACCTTCTCTCTAGACACTTCAGTCTTTAGAATTTCAGGTTAGTAGATGTGGCTATTTTTATCAGGAAGTCTTTTATGGTGATTGATGACTGTCTGAAAGGAAGAGGAAGAGGGACATTTTAAATGCTTGTCTCTGGATGGGAATTTTATATCCCTTAGTCCTCACAATCACCCTATGAGATGGGTTTTAGTATTGAGTATCAATATTATATAAAGAAATTGGAATTTAGAGAGCCATTGATTTGTCCAAAGTCACCGAGCCATGAGCCTTGAAAATAAGGATCAAAATCATATCTAACTATAAAGTATGTGCATTTTTCTAACGCACGTGACCAGCTTCCCAATGGCACCTGATAAGAGCTTCTGCTTTAACTTAACTACTTAAGTAAGATGATTATACAGCACATCTCAAAGTGGGAACTGTGGAGAAAATGAGATCTCTGGAATGAGTAATTAGAGTGCTTGCACAGCCACCTCTGAACTCAAACACTCTGATGAACTCTCTAGATCTGATAATATTCCTGGAGTGATCAGAAGATGACAGTCACTTCGAGAATGAGAAGAAACTCTTCCCCTCTTGAGTTGGCATGGTTAAGAGAGGTCCAACGTCAGGGTGTCTTGACTCTTAAATGTTACCTAACTAATACATACCATCCATCAGCCCCACTCACACTCATTTCTCCAGAATCATACATCTTATCTTCTTTTATATCACACAGTCAAAGGGTGACAGAACCAGGATTCAAAGTCCAGTATGCCTCACAGAGCCAGAGCTCTTAAACTCTCAACTCCCCTTGCTTGACAATTGCAATGGCTCACGAGTTGCCTCCAGCACCATAATGTAAGGACTCACCTCAATGACTCTATTTATTCCCTATAAATCCCAGTTTCTGTTAGTCACACTGCCCTCTAACTCTCAAATCAAACCACTTCTTTTGCTGTGCTCCTGTTCTTTCCAGCAATATCTTCTCTTGACACTATTCAAATTAGATTGACAATTCTCCTCTATACCAATTTCCACTGTCTTTACACCCATCCCCCTCTCTCTAAGCTATAAGTTTTGCTTTTTTGATTCTACAGTTCCCTATTATGGGGATCATATTTCCCAAGATTAAGTATAAGATTCATAAAAGAATATGACCCAGGACTCCAGAACTCTCCAGAAGCCAAAATGAATCCTAGGATAAGATTCAGGCACTATAACCCATTTCTATTTAAGGTAGAAATTCCTACAAAATGTGGGAATATTTCTGGAGGCAGTTAATCTTAGATACACAGTCAATTGCTGGACACACCCCAGGCAACAGTCACAAGAATCACATACAAAATCAAAACAGCTATGTTTTATTCACCTTAGGGTATTTCTCTAGGCTTGGCTTCTCAAGCCCAACTTTGAAATTTTGGTCTTTGTTTTTACCTGGTTGCCTCTCTTGGGCCTTTTTATTATATGCCCCAAAAGCCTCCATATTAAAACCTTTTTTGACTGAATGCTTACATTTTTTTGTTGTTTTTGTTCACATCTCAAATAAAATGCCTCTCCGTTATCGGCCTCCTAGCTCTTAACCTCTATCCTAATCCAGACCACCAGGATAATAATAACTATCACTATTGTTGTCATTGTTATATATAACTATGCACCGTGAACTGCTCTAATTATTAAGTCCACAAACCTATTTTATGCTTACATCAACCTTTCTCACTCAGCAACCCCTCTAGCTCTTCTTTCATTTTTGCCTTAGTTCCTTACCTCTTATTACTCAATATAAGGCACTGGATTTGGTAACTAAGTGTTAAAGTCCCTGCTCTCCTTGTATTGCACTCTGATTTTTAATTAATCTCTTAGACCAGGTGACTTGAACTGTTAGAATTTCCTCACAAGCCGACTGTATCATCATGTAAGAGGTTATTTAACCCCTTCTCCCCCTACTTGAGGCAGGTATATACTTTGCTTCATCTAATCAACCCATCACAGTATGCATTTGATGAACAATTTTGAATTTCTGAAGTACGATCTTTGGTCCAGATCATGGCTTACACTTTCTCTGTTTTTCTCAAGAACTAGAGGGAACCGTATCAACCTCTAGCCCCTGATCTTTCCAGCAGCTTCCATTTACTGGGCTAATACCCAGGTAAGCTTAAGCTTGCCGCCTTTAGGGAAGACTTTGGTGACTGTTGATAGAAAGCATTGTCTTTGAGGTTATGGAAGAGGTGGGAGAAGACAAGGCTCAGTGGGGCACATCCTAATCCTATAGGAACTTTCAATCTAAAGAGAACCTAAGAGTACAAAACATCTTGGGATGCTAGGTGAGGTGAAAAGGAAAGTATTTCTTTCTTCTCCAGTGGTAATAATGAAGGAAGACATTTCAAATGATCCTTGAAGAATAAGTAAGTAAGAACAATAGTAAACATAGATGGTATGTAATGCAGTAAAATTTGAATTCAAGTGACCTGACATCCTATGCCAAACTCTTAACAGCTATTTTCTAATGCCTCTGCATATTATTTAACGGGCAGAGGGAAAGAGAAATTTCTTCCAGGAACAAATCAATGAAGACACAGACACAGAGCTCATAGTATGCTCAATTTGATTGAAATAAATGATATGATTTGAAATAGCAAGAGATGAAACTAGAAACATATTCAAGATTGATTATTGAGGCCTTTAAATGGTTTGATAAGAATTTAAAAATAGTTTTATTCTTGATTGATTCAATAAAGTTTTATTGCACATCTATTAAGTATGAAACATTAAGAATGAATTAGTGAATAAAACAGTGTTAAGCAAGGGAAGACTTTATTAGAGTAACTTTATTTTAATTGTTAAGAACAAAAACCAAATTTTAAAAGATTGAAGAGACTAAATGGAGACAATGACATATTGTTCTCTTAGAAAATCAATAATAATGGAAATTATTGATAGGACAGTAGATTGAAGAAGGTAGAGGGAAAGAATGGAGGGCTGTAGAGATTTTGAGTGTTTGTATACTGAGAAGTAAGAGAAACTTAGGAGGATTAAATTGAATAAATAAGACTGGGAATAATTCAAGGGACAATTTTATAGGAGACAGCAGTGAATAGATGTAAGATTGCACAGATTTAAGATTTAAGATTGTACAGATTGTACAGATAGAGGGTTTTGCCTTAGGAAAAGTAAGGGAATTCCTTTACTGAGTTGGAGATGAAGGTGATAAAGACAAATAAAGTTATACTTCAGGTTACAAGAGTTTTTTTGTGTTTGTTTTGTTGTTTTTTGTGTATTATTTATTTGTTTGCTTGTGTTTATGAAGGAAGCCAGGTTATTTGCTGAAACTTTAAAATAAAGGGATAGAGTTAGAGTCTGAGGAGACTTTATGATAATTGCTCTGGAGGCTGAAATAGGGCCTCAGCTAAGGATGGGAGAATTAACTGCTGAGACTCATTCTGGGCTCAGCTTCACGACTAAAATTTGATGTGAAGAGCTCACAAAAAGTTTCATGAATACCACATGGACTACAAAGATAACTGAAAAAAAATAAGATCTTAATGACCTGTGAGTATGTGCAGGAGCATAAGGTGGTAAGGCAAGGAAATATTTTTATCTTTCAAAAAAACTGCAGGCAAGGAAAAGTAGCCTAGTAGTAAAAATAATACAAGGTGTTATTATCCCAGAAGGTCAATGGTAGTAGGAGATGGTTTGGATTTTTCTGCTTTTGAATACAGGGTGTAGGTTTTACAGGTTTGAGTTATGAAGTTTTACATCAACATAATGTGGTTCTGAAAACTAAGAGGTTTTTCTGCAAAGGACCCCATGGTGTCCACTACTCAGCACTACTGACCAGCTGAAAACCACTGGAGTCATCACCCTGTAGGAGCAATTTCCTTTGCATTAAATACCACATCTTCTTCCCTTGCCCATTTTCTTTCATGTCTCCTTCCTACCTGTCTTTTTGCTGATGCTAATATAAGATTCTTTACACATTTTAGTCATGCTGTGGTCACTACTGTGGAGATTATAATTTCTTAATTTGCTAATGTTCACAGGATTATTTTACTATCATAAGACATTCACATGGCTTCCCTTCTGGATACTGGATACTATCTCCAGACAGTGATATTCATAAACCATCAAAAATCATAAAGTAAAAATTGAAGGAAAAGGAATACATACATTAAAGTATGGAGGTTTATACCACTGTATCAAACCAATCTCATTGTGACTCTAAACATTGCTATGTTTTCATCTAAGGACAGTCTAAAATTCATGCTCAGTTTGTGTTTGGCCCACATTAGAAATCATCCAGAATTATTTCTTAAGGATTAATGTCATGTAGTTTTTGTTTTTTTGGGTTTTTTTTTTGGTTGGATATGGATTACTAAGTCATCTGGTTGACATGGAGAGAAAGAATGTAAAAAGATCATTTACTGTAAAATGAAGCAGTACTTGACTAATTAGAAAGAAGTAAAGAAAGACATTGAAGAACAATAGTTGGGATTATAATGGCAAAGATTACAGTGAATCAGTATCTTAAAAGGTGTAAATTTACAATGTTTATATTAGGAGGAACCATAAATTGCTGTCCAGGAATTCTTTGAATTATAGACAGATAAAATTTTTTTCCCACTTTTAGCAATGAATTGCTGAGTTGATTTATTACTCCCTACCAAGTTGATTCAACATTCTCACTAAATTTAAGTTTTCTTTTCTAGACCACTGCTTATTCCTATTAATGTTCTCTTTTTTTTAAAATAAAAATTCTCTACACCAATGCTCAGTCCTATTAGACTTAATGCCTTCTATTTATAATTGCTTTTTATGCCTGCTTTACAATTCTGCAATGAAATTAATAGATAACAACTTATCTACAAGCAAAATCTTCAAAATTCAATATAATGTTATATTACAAATGTAAATATTCTGTGTTTTAAGGAAAGTTTGTGTTTTACCTTATTATACCAAGAGTTGTTCATTATTTTGCAAAACTACATCACCAATGGAAATACTGCTCATAGTATTTCAGGAGGAAACCGGACTGTAGCAATCTGCTTTTGTTGTCACATATAGATTCAGGCATTTCACTACTTCAATATATCTTCAGGTGTAGTCATGCTAGAAAACTTACATATTTAAATGCATATTGTTGATTCCCTTTTATTTCTTCTTTGTATTATGGTTAGAGCATTTTAATGCATTTTTGAAATTGTTCATGTTAGGTGGGTTTACCTATTAATTTCAATTCAGAGTAGTAAAGCAGGCCAGGACTCTAGTCATTGCAAGACTCGCTTGGGGCTGAAGGATCCACTCATGTGGCTGTTCACAGATTTCAGTTTCTTGTGGACCATTGGACTGAAGCCTCAGCTTCTGCTATGTTGGTCTCTCCATAAGAGGTTGCTCACAACATGGTAGCTTGATTCCTCCAGAACAGGTGGTACAATAGAGGGAGAGGGAGGGAGGGAGGGAGAAAGAGAGGGAGGGAGGGAGGGAGAGAGAGAGAGAGAGAGAGGGAGAGAGAGAGAGAGACATGAAAGATCAAGGGCAGGTGTGGGAGATGGAAACGGAAGACTTTCATAACCTAATCTCGGAAGTGACATCTCTTCACCTCGGACCCATTCTATTCATTAGATACAAGTCACCAAATCCAGCTTACATTTAAAGGGTGGAGATCACACAAAGGTTAGAACAAGAAGGTGGATAGCATTGGAGCCATCTTAGGACCTGGTTGCCATATGTGTCATTGGAGTTTTCCAAGGCCCTTCCAGAAAAGGAAAAGAGAAGAATGGGGCCTTTGTCTTCTTTCTCCATCTTCTTTGTTACCTAACACTGCTCATGATCCCCAGTTTTGCTCCTTCTTTCTTCCTTCACATTTCATTTTAATTCACATCAGCAAGTTCTGTCTTGAATATATCCCTTCTTTGCCTTTCTCTTTCAACTCTATCACACTAACCTTAAGAAATTCTCTCTCCAGTTTTTTCCCTCTTATTTTTTCTTTTCTCTTCTGGATTCATAAAAGACCCCACCCCTCAATAAGACTCCTGTCATAATTTTTATATGTCAATATTAAGGAAAACAAAAGAACAGCCTTATATTTTGAGGAAAATTTCATATAAAAGAAACATTGCTGGGACTTCCATGGTGGTGCAATTGTTAAGAATCTGCCTGCCAATGCAGGGGACATGGGATCGAACCCTGGTCCAGGAAGATCCCACATGCCACGGGGCAACTAACCCCGTGTACCACAACTACTGAGCCCATGTGCCACAACTATTGAAGCCCGTGCACCTACAGCCTGTGCTCTGCAACAAGAGAAGTCACTGCAATGAGAAGCCCTCACACTGCAATGAAGAATAGCCCCCACTCGCAGCAACTAGAGAAAGCCCACACACAGCAATGAAAACCCAACACAACCAAGAAATAAAGAAATTTATATATTAAAAAAAGAAACATTGCTGCACCCCAAATTCCCATTTCAACTAAAATTCTTGAAAATTCCCTGAAGCACCTTCCAGAATCTCTGCAAATTTTCATCAGCTTCCTCATCTTTATCCAATTGAACATACTCTCTTTAGAACTAGATATCAAATATCTTATTTGATCTGTTTTATTTGTTCAACTTAATTATTGCCTTTCCAATATTTCATACCATCTTTCAAGGAAAATGTATAATACTTTTGAAAACAGCTTTGGACATCCTGAGTAACTTAATAAACACAACATATATTGTGGTGGAATAAGTACTACTCTAGAAGACAAAATACAGAGTTCTACTCCAATCCTTCCTATTACTGATTCACTCACTGGTCACATTACCTCAGGCAAGTCACAACATTTTGTGACATAATAAGTATAATGTATATTATTATATATATAACAAATAATATAATATATACAATATTGGATATTAGATAGAGAGAGTCTCTGCTCCTGTTTCCTGACACAGAGTTCCTAAAATGCTTGTAATTTCCTGAATGATAGGGGTGCTAAAAACATCTTTTGTTTTAATATTTAGTCTTTGACCCTGATTCCTGACATAAGAGCTTTTAAGACCCTCGGAATCTCTAGAATGATGAGTGTCTTCTCCTATACTAATGAGATGACTGGTGCCTGGGAGCCCTGAGATAGCTTCAGGATGGTGACTGGTAACAAGAAAGACCAAGCCAAGATTAGAGCTTGAAACTTTCAGCCCCACCATCCATCTGCTGGGGAGAGGAGAGGAGCTGGAGATTGAGTTTATAAGTGATCATGCCTGTGTAATGAAGCATTCATAAAAAAAACTAAACTATGTGGTTTGGAGAGCTTCTGAGTTGGTGAACACCTCCGTGTGTCAAGCTGGTGATGCACCCCAATACTATGGGAACAAAAGTTTCTGCATTCAGGACTCTTCTGGACCTTACCTATGTCAGTCTTCATCTGGCTCATTCATCTATATTCCTTATAATAAACCAGTAGACATATGTAAGTATTTCCCTGAGTTCTGTGAGCCATTATAGCAAAGAATTAAACCTGAGGAGGGGTTATGGGAACCTCTGATTTATAGCCAGTTGTTCAGAAGTACAGCTGATACCTGGGACTTGTTGCTGGTGTCTGAAGTGAGGGGTGTACGTGGCTAGAGGGGTAGTCTTACAGGACTGAGCCTTTAATATGTGGAGTCTGTGTTAATTCCAGATAGTATCAAAACTGAATTACAGGACATCCAGTTGTTGTTGGGAGGGTTGGAGAATTTGTCAGAGTGGGAAAACTCCCACTTTTGGTGTCAGAATTTTTCTGTGAGTAGAGGAAAACAGACATTTCATTTTAATCTTTGAGCCTGGTTTTGATCATTTATATAAAGGAAACCACAACACCCACATAAATTCCTAAAGTGTTTCTTCCAAGATGGGTGGAAAAATAGTTGTAAAGATACTTTGAAAACTGTGACATGTTGGACAACCTTAAGGAGTTATTATTATGCATACCATTGTTTCTGTGGGGAAAGGCCTTCCAAGTTCAAAATAACATTTATGCAAATAAATGAGAAAAACAATCTATCTGTAAAATGAGAATTTCCCATATTTAAGACTCATTTATATAGATAAAATTGTCTGAAGTAGTTCATGCATAAGTCCTGATAGGGAAGTTGCCATGGAAATATCTTTATTCTGGTTACATTTAAAAATTTTTGCTTGAATTATTTTTCAAATTAGAGTCTCATGCCAGTGAAACAGAGAAGTTAGAAGAAAGAGAAGTGAAGCTTCAAAATCTGCTAGTACAAAGATTTGACTTCAGTATTATAAGGAACCTGCATAGCACTGAGTATACAAGAGGTAATTAATAAATGTCTTTCATGAAAGGCAGAACAAGTTTAAAGTTGCAACTATAGAGCCACAGGAAATCTAACATGAAGTATAACAGAAGCTACTGATTTTTTAGTTAAATGAGCAGCAACAACAAAATGAAGCAATTAGGCACAGTGAACTCTCAAGACAGCCTTCAACACAGACAACAAATCAATGCAAATACTTGTTATTCCTCACTGTCCTCATATTCTGAAAAAGAATCATTTTTAAGTACTCATGCATTTGATGTGTTGTATATACCATATAGAGATTTTAGATGTTATTCAGTAATGAGCTCCTCAAAATGCAACTATACCAATAAAGTTAGTAGAATAAGCTTTGTTTAATTCTGCAAGAATCTGTGTAGGTCATTTGTGAAAACCAACTTTTAACAATCTGAGCTAAAGCTTTAAATACTTTTGGTGTCGAATATAAAATGTAAGCCTGATTATCTACTCACTCCCGAAAAACTCAGATTCCAGTTGGATGTGGAAGAAAGCAACAAATCAGCAATACTGGTCAAAATATATGCTAAGAATTTTCCAGTATCGTCACCATGATCATCATTATCATTAGCTTCATTACTTACCATCTACTCAATGAAGCAATATGTCATTGTTCTAGGTTATGCAAATAGGCCTATTGCCTCAAAATACAAAATACAATATTAGTTTACAGACAGATAATTCATATGGAAATTTTGGAGATAAATGAATTTCTTTTAACAGGTACATATTGAAGTGGGGCTGGGAGTTAAACAGGATAATAAAAATTTAAAATTTAGCTTGTGCAGACCCACTCTTTCCTAAGACTACTCTTTTCTTAGAAGGTTTCCTTTAAGTCTTCAATTCCTTCTCTCTCTTTATCCACACATGAAATATTAATGTCCAGGTTCAATATCTCATATTATCCTTCTTGTATGTAATCTCTTTAATGCATTCCCATTGTTTAACTTCCATTTATATTTTGATGATACAAAAATTTCTAGATCTATCCCAGGCATCTCTCCAGAGCAGTATATTTCATTGGCTATTATGACTCATAACTTTCATTCATTTATGTGGATTAAATACAATTACCTCACCTACCTTGCCTGCTTAGAAATAACAGAAGAGGTATTTTAAAACAGAATTAATCCATATTAATGTGGAAAAATAAGAAAACAGAATCATCATTACTATTTGAGAAATTGTTGAAAGGCACTTAAGTTGACAGAGTGATAACTACTCAAGTGAATTGTTGAAAAAGGCAAGAAGGATTCAGAGGGTGAGCCAAGTTCAAAGATAACGAATACAAAGGAGAGAAGAGGGCCCAAGGGCAATCTATATAGTGATTTCTTGAAGAGTTCAATTCAGAAAGGGTGGTATACTATTGGGCCTTTTTAACTCTTTTTCTGTATCACCAATCTTGCTTCTCTCCCAACTATGCTTGAGTCAAATGGGTGAGCTTCATTTATCATCATACAGAAACTGTGTGCATAATTTATGGTCCTGAAAGAAAGAACGAGGAATTCTCAGGGAAGATGAACTAGTTGCATTGATGTGGTTGCCAGCACCAAATTCCATCCCTTCTGCACAAAAACTGGAGGCAGGCTATAGTAAACAGACACCTAATCCTTGAAAAAATAGAGAATCCTATGATTCACTACTTACTTTAGGAAACCAACATCATAAAAGAAAGGCAACATAATCAACAACTGAAAAACCAGCAACCAAGGAAGTAGAGTTATTAGAACAAACAGAAGACCATAAGAATAATTGCTACCCTCAGAGGTATAAATTAAGACATATACCTTGTGCCAGTTTGGCTTCTTTGGTGTCAGGACTCAGAAACAAACTGTGGTTAATTTTAAAAATAAATTTATCAAGAGTATATGACGAAGCTCATAGAATGAATATGAGGCTGGAGACACAGGATTAGAAACAGAACAAGAGCAAAACGAAGCAGTAAGAATTATTCTTCTGCAGTGATGGTACCTTCAAGTGAATATGATCTGCACATTTCTATTTCCTTGATTCCTTTGAATTCATGTCACAGGAGAGAGTATGATTTTCTTAGCTTTGACTATATGTTCACCCCTTGGTTAGAAGAGAGCAGGAATCTTGACTTATAGCTCTGCAAAGTCTGTATAAAATGGGGGAGAGGTGATTACCCAAAACAAAATTGATGTGTTAGGAAGGCAAACACATTCAGGTGTCAGAAATGCAATAAATACCCTCTACATCTGTGGTGTTAGAAAAAATAAAAAGTTATGAAAAAAGGGTCTATGAGAATTTACGAAAGTACGAGCACCGATATTTTAAGAAGTTGATGGATATGCTAAAGCATAAAGGACACAGTTTAAGAATGAATTTTTGAACTATAATTGGCCCAAGGAATTCTCCCAGAATGAAGTTCTTAAGTAAAAAGGAATGAAAAGTAGTAAGTTCCAAACACTACCTAATAGCAGTTATAGAAACACAAGACAGAGAGATTGGTGAGGAAAGAATAATAAAGCTTATTGAGTAATATATTCATTATCATTTCAATGTATGTTCTAATTTCATCATTACTTCTTTGACCAACAGATAATTTGGGCGTTTCTTTAGTTAGACTTCTGTTATTCAGTTTCTAGCTCAATTCTATTATGGTAAGGGTATGTCTTCTCAATGGGTTTAAATTCCTTTAAATGTGTTGAGGCTCGCTTTATTTTACTATTTTTTTTTCTAGTATATGGATTGCTACATTTTTTATTCTGGATGTACTTGTAGAAAATGTCTGCTCAGCATTTGTTGGATAAGTGTTCTATATATGACCATATGTTGTAAAATTTATTGTGTGGTATAAATCTACATTCTTATTGATTTTTTTCTGTGTGTCAACTCTTATGAGTTACTAAGAGAAGTATGTTAACATTTTCTCACAATTATTTGTGAATTGTAGTTTTCAGTGTACAGGTCTCACATTATATCAGATTCATACCCATAATATTTCATATTTTTGAGGCTATTGTGAAAGTAACTTTTAATTTCAATTTTACATTATTCATTGCTTGTATATAGAAATACAACTGATTTTTGTATCATGCAAATGTTTTTATCCTCATGTATATGTTTTTTTAAAAAATTGGGGTATAGTTGCTTTACAACGTTGTGTTAGTTTCTGCTGTACAATGAAATGAATCAGCTATATTTATACATATATCTCCTCCCTCACAGACCTCCCCCCCACACACACACATCTAGGTCACAACAGGGCACAGAGCTGAGCTCCATGTGCTATGCAGCAGGTTCCCACTAGCTATCTGTTTTACACTTGGTAGTGTATATATGTAAATCCCAATATCCCAATTCATCCCACCCCACATCCTTCCCTCCCAATGTCAACACGTTTGTTCTCTATGTCTGCGTCTCTATTCCTGAGTTGCAAATAGTTCATTTGTACCATTTTTCTAGATTCCATACATATGCATTTATATGATATTTATTTTTCTCTTTCTGACTTACTTCACTCTGTATGACAGACTTTAGGTGTGTTAGTTTCTGCTTTATAACAAAGTGAATCAGTTATACATATACATATGTCCCCATATCTCTTCTCTCTTGCATCTCCCTCCCTCCCACCCCGCCATCCCACCCCTCTAGGTGGTCACAAAGCACCGAGCTTATTTCACTGTGCTATGCAGCTGCTTCCCACTAGCTATCTGTTTTACCTATGGTAGTGTATATATGTCCATGCCACTCTCTCACTTTGTCCCAGCTTACCCTTCCCCCTCCCCATACCCTCAAGTCCATTCTCTAGTAGGTCTGCGTCCTTATTCTCATCTTGCCCCTAGGTTCTTCATGACCATTTTTTTTTGATTCCATATATATGTGTTAGCATATGGTATTTGTTTTTCTCTTTCTGACTTACTTCACTCTGTATGACAGACTCTAGGTCCATCTACCTCATTACCATGTGTCTTTTTGAGTTACGGTTTTCTCAGGGTATATGCCCATTAGTGGGATTGCTGGGTCATATGGTAGTTCTATTTTTAGTTTTTTAAGGAACAGACAATACTGTTCTCCATTGTGGCTGTATCAATTTACATTCCCACCAACAATACAAGAAGGTTCCCTTTTCTCCAAACCCTCCCCAGCAGTTATTGTTTCTAGATTATTTGATGATGGCCATTCTGACCAGTGTGAGGTGATAGCTCATTGTAGTTTTGATCTGCATTTCTCTAATGATTAGTGATGTTGGGCATCTTTTCATGTGCCTCTTGGCCATCTGTATGTCTTCTCTGCAGAAATGTCTATTTAGGTCTTCTACCCATTTTTTGATTGAGTTTCTTGTTTTATTGATATTGAGCTGCATGAGATGTTTGTACATTTTGGAGATTAATCCCTTCTCAGTTGCTTCATTTGCAAATATTTTCTCCCATTCTGAGAGTTGTCTTTTCATCTGATTTATGGTTTTCTTAGCTGTGCAAAAGCTTTTAAGTTTCATTAGATCTCATTTGTTTATTTTTGTTTTTATTTTCATTACTCTAGGAGGTGGGTCAGAAATGATCTTGTTGTGATTTATATAAAACAGTGTTCTTCCTATGTTTTCCTCTAAGACTTTTATAGTGTCTGGTCTTACATTTAGGTCTTTAATCCATTTTGAGTTTATTTTTGTGTATGGTGATAGGGAGTATTCTAGTTTCATTTTTTTATATGTAGCTGTTCAGTTTTCCCAGCACCACTTATTGAAGAGACTATCTTTTCTCCACTGTATATTCTTGCCTCCTTTGACATGGATTAGGTGACCTTACGTGTGTGGGTTTATTTCTGGGCTTTCTATCCTGTTCCATTGATCTATATTTCTGTTTTTGTCCCAGTACCATGTTATGTTGATTACTGTAGCTTTGTAGTACAGTCTGAAATCAGGGAGCCTGATTCCCCCAGCTGTTTTTCTTTCTCAAGATTGCTTTGACTATTCGTGGTCTTTTGTGATTCCATACAAATTGTAGACTTTTTTGTTCTAATTCTGTGGAAAATGTCATTGGTAATCTGATAGGGATTGCCTTGAATCTGTAGATTGCTTTGGGTAGTATAGTCAATTTCATAATATTGATTCTTCAATCCAAGAACATGGTATATCTCTCCATCTGTTTGTGACATTTTTCATTTCTTTCATCAGTGTCTTATAGTTTTCTGAGTGTAGGTCTTTTACCTCCTTAGGTAGGTTTATTCCTAGGTATTTTATTCTTTTTTTGTATTGGTAAATGGGATTGTTTCCTTAATTTCTCTTTCTGATCTTTCATTGTTAGTGTATAGGAATGCAAGAGATTTCTGTTCATTAATTTGGTATCCTGAAACTTTACCAAATTCATTGATGAGCTCTAGTAGTTTTCTGGTGGCATCTTTAGGATTTTCTATGTATAGTATCATGTCATCTGCAAACAGTGAGTGACAGTTTTACTTCTTTTCCAATTTGGATTCCTTTTTTCTCTTTTTCTTCTCTGATTGCTGTGGCTAGGACTTCTAAAACTATGTTGAATAATAGTGGTGAAAGTGGACATCCTTGTCTTGTTTCTGATCTTAGAGGAACTGCTTTCAGTTTTTCACCATTGAGAATGATTTTTGCTGTGGATTTGTTGTATATGGCCTTTATTATGTTGAGGTATGTTCCCTCTATGCCCACTTTCTGGAGAGTTTTTATCATAAATGGATGTTGAATTTTGTAGAAAGCTTTTTCTGCATCTATTGAGATAATCGTATGTTTTTACTCTTTAATTTGTTAATATGTGTATGACATTGATTGATTTGTGTATATTGAAGAATCCTTGCATCCCTGGGATAAATCCCACTTGGTGTATGGTCCTTTAATGTGTGGTTGGATTCTGTTTGCTAGTATTTTGTTGAGGATTTTTACATCTATGTTCATCAGTGATATTGGCCTGTAGTTTTCTTTTTCTTTTCTTTTTTTTTTTTTTGCGGTACACAGGCCTCTCACTGTTGTGGCCTCTCCTGTTGTGGAGCACAGACTCTGGACATGCAGGCTCAGCAGCCATGACTCACGGGCCCATCCACTCCGCGGCATGTGGGATCTTCCCGGACTGGGGCATGAACCCATGTCCTCTGCATCGGCAGACGGACTCTCAACCACTGCACCACCAGGGAAGCCCTGTAGTTTTCTTTTTTTTGTGTGATATCTTTATCTGGTTTTGGTGTCAGGGTGATGGTGGCCTCATAGAACGAACTTGGGTGTGTTCCTTCCTCTGCCAATTTTTGGAAGAGTTTAAGACAGATGGGCATTAGCTCTTCTCTAAATGTTTGATAGAATTCACCTGTGAAGACTTTTCATCCTGGGTCTTTGTTTTTTGGAAGATTTTTAACTGTAGTTTCAATTTCATTACTTGTGATTGGTCTGTTTTCTATTTCTTCCTGGTTCAGTCTTGGAGGTTTGTACTTTTCTAAGAATTTCTCCATTTCTTCCAGTTTGTCCACTCTTTTGGCTCATAGTTGTTTGTAGTAGTCTCTTATGATGCTTTGTATTTCTGCAGTGTCAGTTGTAATTTCTCCTCTTTCACTTCTAATTTTATTGATTTGAATCCTCTTCCTTTTTTTATTTGTGAGTCTGGCTAAAATTTATCAGTTTTGTTTATCTTCCCAAAGAACCAGCTTCTAGTTTGAGTTTAGCTATTGTTTTCCTCATTTCTATTTATTTCTGCTCTGAATTTTATGATTTGTTTCCTTCTACTAAGTTGGTTATTTTGGTTCTTCTTTCTCTAGTTGCTTTAGGTGTAAGGTTAGGTTGTTTATTTGAGATTTTTCTTGTTTCTTCAGGTGGGATTGAATTGCTATAAATTTCCCTCTTAAGGCTGCTTTTGCTGCATCCCATAGATTTTGGATCATCTTTTTTTTTGTCATTTGTTTCTATGTATTTTTTATTTCCTCTTTTATTTCTTCAGTGATCTCTTTGTTATTTGGTAGCATATTGTTTACCCTCCATGTGTATGTGTTTTTTACAGCTTTTTCCCTGTACTTCATTTCTAATCTCAGAGTGTTGTGGTCAGAAAAGATGTTTGTTATGATTTAAATGTTCTTAAATTTACCAAGGCTTGATTTGTGACCAAAGATGTGATCTATCCTGGAGAATGTTCTATGTGCACCTGAGAACAAAGTGTATTCTGCTGCTTTCAGGTGGAATGTCCTATAAATATCAATTAAGTCTATCTGATCTATTGTGTCATTTAAGGATTGGGTTTCCTTATTTATTTTCTATATGGATGATCTTCCTTTGGTGTAAGTGGTGTGTTAAAGTCTCCCAGTATTATTGTGTTACTGTCAATTTCCCCTTTTATGGATGTTAGCATTTGCCTTATGTATTGAGGTGCTCCTATGTTGGGTGCATAAATATTTACAATTTACAAGTTATGCCTTCTTCTTTGATTGATCCCTTGATTATTATGTAGTGTCCTTATTTGTCTCTTGTAATAGTCTTTATTTTAAAATCTAGTTTATCTGACATGAGTATTGCTACTCCAGATTTCTTTTGATTTCCATTTGCATGGAATATCTTTTTCTATCCTCTCACTTTCATTCTGTATGTGTCCCTAAGTCTGAAGTGAGTCTCTTGTAAGAGAGACTATATATGGGTCTTGTTTTTGCATCCATTCAGCCATTCTGTGTCTTTTGGTTGGAGCATTTAATCCTTTTACATTCAAGGTGATTATCGATATGTATGTTCCTATTACCATTTTCTTAGTTGATTTGAGTTTGTTCTTGTGGGTCTTTTTCGTCTCTTGTGTTTCCTGCTTAGAGAAGTTCCTTTAGCATTTGTTGTAAAGCTGGTTTGGTGGTACTGTAATCTCTTGGCTTTTGTTTCTCTGTAAAACTTTTGATTTCCATGTTGAAGCTGAATGAGGTCCTTGCTGGGTAAAGTAATCTTGGTTGTAGGTTTTTCTCTTTCATTACTTTAAATATATCCTGTCACTCCCTTCCAGACTGCAGAGTTTCTGTTGAAAAATCATCTGATAACCTTATGGGGATTCCCTTTTATGTTATTTTTTGCTTTTGCCTTGCTGCTTTTAATATTTTTTATTTAAATTTAATTTTGTTAGTCTGATTAATATGTGTCTTGGTGTGTTCTTCCTTGGGTTTATCCTGTATGGGACTCTCTGCACTTCCTGGACTTGGATGTCCATTTCCTTTCCCATTTTAGGGAAATTTTCAACTATAATCTCTTCATAATTTTCTCAGACCCTTTCTCTTTCTCTTCTTCTTCTGAGACCCCTATAATTTGAATGTTGGTCCATTTAACATTGTCCCAGGGGTTTCTGAGACTGTCCTCATTTCTTTTCTTTTTTTTTTCTGTTCCTCTGCAGTTATTTCCACCATTCTGTCTTGTAGTTCACTTATTTGTTCTTCTGTCTCAGTTATTCTGTCACTGGTTCCTTCTAGTGTATTTATGATTTCAGTTATTGCGTTGTTCACCACCGTTTGTTTGTTTTTTACTTCTTTTAGGTCCTTGTTAAACATTTCTTTTATTTTCTTAATCTGTGCCTCCATTCTATTTCTGATATTTTTGGATCGTCTTTACTAATATTACTCTGAATTCTTTTTTGGGTAGGTTACCTATTTCCACTTCATTTTTTGGGTCTTGTAGGTTTTTACCTTGCTCTTTCATCTGTAATATATTTTTTGTCCTTTCATTTTATTTTTGATGGGTGGGGCTGTGTTCCTGTCTTGCTGGTTGTTTGGTGTGAGACGTTCAGCACTGGAGTTTGTAGGCAGTTGCGTGGAGCCCAGTATTGGTGCTGACATGAGTACATCCAGGAGACCTTACACCGATTAATATACCCTAGGACTTGAAGTTCTCTGTTAGTCCAGTAGCTTGGACTCAGCACTCCCACCACAGGAGCTCAGGCCTGCTGGGAAACACAACCCTGCAAGCCACTTGGCATGGCAAAAAAAAAGAAAAAGCAACAAACAGAAAAGAGCAGATCAATAACAAAGAATAAAAAATAAAATAAAATTAGAAAGACTAAAAAAATTAGAAATAATAACAATAAAAATGGAACAACAACAAAACAGAACTGAATCATAACAGACAAAAAGAAAGAAAAAAAGAATAAAAAAGAATAAAAAATAAAATATTAAAAAAAATTCACTGGTGCCTCCTCTATCAGTGTCCTTGGCCTCATGGTGAGCTACAGCCTACCCCTACCTCTCCAGTAGGCCTTCAAGACCTCTAGGTAGGTCTCTGGATCTACCATGTCAGCCTCACATCTGCATGTTTTCCTCTTGCCAGTGTCTGTTCCTGAAGCTGTCCTGGAGCACCAATGCCCACTCAGGCCAGCTGGGGTGCAGGTCTCCACACATGTACCTGAATGGGCTGGCACAGCCAAAGGAGGCCTTGGAGGGAGGTGGCACTCGGGCTGCCAGGATCCATGTCACCTGCAGAGGCCTTGAAGTGGCAGTACTCAGGTCTGCCAGGACCTGTGTGGACAGAGGGGGCCCTGGCCGGGCTAGGTCTCAGGCCCGGGACCCACACAGCCAGCAGGGGCCTTGGGTGGGGGGGTCGATGCTCAGACCTGGGACCCAGGAGGCCAGAAGAGGCCCTGGTAGGCAGGGTGGGGCTCAGGCCCAGGCATCCATGTGGCCAGAGGGAGCCGTGGAGTATGCGGGTTCAGGGTCATGACCCCAGCAGGCTCCCTGAGCAGGTGGGAGAGACCATGGCCATATTCCCTTCTAATCCCCCAATCCCCAGAAGGTCCTTCTCTGACCCACTGATCCCCTTGTTGTGAGTGGACCCTTCAGAGTGTGGGAACCTCTACCTTACCCAGCCCCACCTCAGGGATGCTGGTCCCATCCTGCCTCCACTTTTCTTCCCCCCCTTCCCTCCCATGTCCTACCTGGTTGCTCAGGGACTCCTCCCATCCACTTAGTGTCTGAAGTCTTCATGTAAACTTATTTATTATTAATAGTTAGCATTTTAGTTGATTCCATAGGATTTTCTAAGTAGACAATGTTATTTATGAATAGAAAATTGTACTTTTCCTTTCCATCTACATGCATTTTATATCTTTGTGTTCTCTCGTTCCCTGGAAAGAAACTGCAGTCAATATTTAATAGAAATGGTGAGATTAACCATCTCTGCTTTGTTCCTGACTTTTGGAGGAAAGAATCTGGTCTTTCATTATTAAGTATTTTATTAGCTGTAGACTTTTATAGGTTCTCTTTGTCAGATTGAGGAGGTTTCCATCTAGTTTTCTGTGAGTTTTTATCAGGAATGGAAGTTGAATTTTTTCAAAAAATTTTTCTGCATCTATAAAAATGATCATCATATGATTTTCTTTTTGAATCCATTGATGTACTGAGTTACATTGATTGCATTTCAGATGTTAAACTATGTTTGAATTTCTGGCATAATCTTTACTTGGACATGATAATTGCATATGCTGTTGGATCCTACTTGCTAAAATTTTAAAATATTTTCACCTTTATTCTGGGAGATATTAGTCTGTAGTTTTCTTTTTTGGGAGTGCCTTTGTCTGGTTTTTGGTTTTGTCTTGTTTTTTGTTTTAGTTAGAGTAACATGGCCTCATAGAATGAATTAGTAAACATTTCCTCTTATTTGTTTTTCTGGAAGAGTTTGTCATAACTGGTAGTATTTCTCATTTTAATGTTTGGTAGAATTACCAGTGAACTTATCTGGGCCAGGAGGGTTTTTTTCCTAGGAATATCATTGAGTAGCAATTCAATTTCTTTGATAGGTTGTCTCTTTCTTCTTGAGTGAGCTTTGCCCAAGAAATATGTCTGTTTCATCTAGTTTGTCAAATTTATTGAAATATAGTTGTTCTTAACATTCCCTGATTAAAAAAAAATCCTGTAGAATTTGTAGTGATATTACCTATAGACTTAATGATTTTCTGTCCGCTTGTTCTATCAATTATTGTGAAAGTGGTATTGAAATATCCAATTATAATTGTGGACATATTTAAATCTCCTTACACTTCCATTCTTGACATTGGTAATGTGTTTCTTTTCCTGGCTAGAGTTTTATCAATTTTACTGATCTCAAAAAGGTCACCTTTTACTTTCCTGATTTCCTTATTGATTTTCTGTTTTCTATTTCATTGATTTCTGCTTTAGACATAATTATTTATTTGTTCTGCTTACTCTAGGTTTTATACGCTCTTCTTTTTCTGGTTTCATATAGTGAAAGCTGAGGTCATTTATTTGACAGTTTTTCTTCTTTTATAATATAAATATTTATTACTATAAATTTTTCTTTTAAGACTGTTTTAAGCTGTATACCACAAATTTTTATATGTTGTGTTTCACATTTATTAAGTAAAAAATACTTTCTAACTCCTCTTTTGATTTCTGTATTTTAAAGAGTGTTATTTACCTTATAAATATTTGAGAGTTTTCAAGAGATGTTTCTGCTTTAAATTTTTAATATGATTCCATTATGGTCAGAAAAAACACTTTGTATGACTTGATCCTTACAGATTTATTGAGACTTGTGTTATGGCTCATAATATTTTCAGCGAACACATGAAAAGAATATGTATTCTGCTGTTGCTAGGTGGAATGTTCTTTAAATGTCAATGAAGATGTTTATTGATAGTGTTATTCAAATCTTTTATAAATTTACTGTATTTTTTGTCCATTTGTTCTATCAATTATTCAGAGAGAGCTGTTAAAGTTTCAAATTATAATTGTGGATGTATTTATATATCCTTGCACTGCTATCAGTTTATGTTTCATATAGCTCTATTAGGTGCATACACACTTAGAACTGTTATAGCCTCTTGATGAATTGACTACTTTCTTACTATGAAATAAAAGTCTTCATCCATAGTAATAATTCTTTGCACTATCTATTGTATTTTATATCAACACAGCTTAATATATTCTTTTCCTTTTCCTTTTTAACACATTAGTGTCTCTATATTTAAAGTGAATGTCTTGTAGTCAATGCAAAGTTAAATTTATGTTTTTAAAAATTTAATCTAACAATCTCTGTCTTTTAATTAGGTGTTTATACTATTTATGTTTAATTAGTTTAATGATATACATGTGTTTAAATAAAGAATCTGAGTATTTGTTTTTCATGTGTCCTATTTGCTCCTATCTTGTTTTCTCTCCTTTTTCTTTATATTACTTGAGTTTAGTGTTTTGTTGTGTTATTTTAGTGGTTTCTTTAGGGTTTATAGTACCTATTTTTAACTTATCACAGTCTGCCTTCACTTGATAGCATATGATTTTACATATAGTATGCAGTCCTTATAACACTGTACATTCATTTTTACTTTTGTGCTATTTTTGTCTTAAATAGTTTTACATGTCTTAATATCTTACATGTCTTAATTCTACATATATTATAAATTCTACAATATTTTATTACTTTTGCTTTAAAATCAACTATATTTTAAAGAGATTTAAATAATAGGAAAATATTTTACATTTGCTCATGTAGTTGCTACCATTTCTGCTGTACTTTGGTCATTTGTGTACATGCAAATTTCCATTTTGTATTATTTTTCCTCAACCTGAGGATGTCCTTTAACAAACATAAATGTTTACTGGTAATGAATACTCTTAGCTTTTGTATATCAGAAAATTTATTTCACTTTACTTTTAAAGATATTTAAAACAGTAAAGAATCTATATTTACATGATATTTTCTTTCAAAACTTTAAAAAATATTGTATTTTAAATGTTGCATTTTTTTTATTGTTTTGGATGAAAAATCTGTTCTCAACCTTATCTTTGCTACTCTCTATGTAATGTATCTTCTTTCCATGGTTGCTTTTCAGATTTTCTCTTATCCCTGGCTTTAAGCAATTTCCTTATGTACCTTAGTGTTGCTTTCTTTATATTTCTTATGCTAAGGTATGTTGAGTTTCTTGGATCTGTGAGTTTATAGTTTTTATCAAATTTAGAAAAACTTTGGCTATTATTTCTTCAAATACTTTTGTCTCCCCTCCTTACCCCACAATGCCAATCCTTAAGAGATTTCAATTATAAATATACTTGTCTACTTGAAGTTATCCAAAGGTTTATGAGGACCTGTTTAATTTTTTTCAGTCTTTTAAATCTCTGTTTTTGTTTTAGGTAGTTTTTCTTGATATTTCTTCAATATTTTCTTTCACAATGTCCAATCTCTCTTTAATACCATCCAGCATATTTCTTCATTTCTGATATTTTAGCTTTCATCTCTATAAGTTTAGTTTGGGGCTATTTATTCCTTCATGTCTTTAATTAACATGTTTAATATATCCTCTAGTTTCTTGAACATACAAAATGCATTCATATTTGTTTTAATGTCCTTATGTACTAATTATACTCTGACTATCATTTTTCTCCTCATTGTAAACTGTATTTTCCCACTTCTTTGTCTTTCTTGTAAATTTATATTGAATGCCAGATGCTTTTAATTTTGCCTTGTTATGCGCTGGAATTGCTATATTCCTATAAATATTTTTGAGCTTTATTCTGGGACATGGTCAAATTAGTTGTAAAGAGTTTGCTTTTTCTGAGTCTTGCTTTTAAGCTTTATTAGGACCAGATCTGTGTTCGTTCTAGGCTTAATTTTTTCCTATTACTGAGCTGATACTTTTCTTACAGCTGTAACTGTTACTCTCTGATTTATGAGATTTTCTATTCTGGCTGTTGGAAAGAGCAACTTTGCCCAGCCCTGCCTGTGTGAGTTTCAGGCATTGTTCCATTTATATTTTTCTCCTGACCTTAGGTACTTTCTTTACACACACTTGCTGAGCACTATTCAGATGAACACTCAAGGGAACACTCTATACCAAAAGATCACTTCACTGTCTTCCTGCCCACATGGAACACAGCCCTTCCTTACCTGATGCCCAATGTCTTGAGTTCCATTATTCCATATATTTTGTTTAACTCATTTTTTACAAGAATGTAAGTCTAACATTTCTTTCTCTACCTTGATTAGAAGTGAATACCTCACATCTATATTTTAGTTTTTAAAGTGTAATTTCCTGTCCTCTATGAATATTTTTAAGATTGAATTTTAAATGTTTTACATAGCCATCTATTTTACAGTTTAATATGTATCTGATGCCTTCTAATACTGAAGGCTTTCCAGTTCTGTTTCTGTGACCTCTTCTTTCTGTCAGTTCTTGAGTATGGTGTCTTTTTCCCTTGTAGACTTAGTTAGTATTTCTTATGAGTTTATCACTTTCCTTTTAAAATTAATTATTAAATTCTCTGAGATTTGGAATGAAAATGGCTTTCTCCAGAGCTAATGTGTTTTTATTTCTGCTAGGCATTTAGTGGACAGTATCAATTTAGAACCTCTATACTCTAAAAGGTTTATAAATCCACACAAATAATGTAAATTTTGTTTTATTTTTAATTTTTGAAGTCTTGCTTTTCTCAGTGGTAAGTCAACTTTTCTTGCAGTGGATGGAGATGATGTTTGGGTAGTTTGCTTTAAATTTATCCTTACAGAGAGGTTGTATCTCTTTAGAGTCTGAGATTTAAAGAGAGAGGTTTTTACCCTGTTAGAATTCACACATTGGGAATTGGCTCTGAGTTTTGGATTCTATTTCCATTGTCTAGTGAGGCCAAGACAACTTTTACTAGTTTATCCTGAAGTAATAGATAAACTCACATGTTCTTATCTTAAATTAATAACAGCTTTTTTGCCCATTTATATTAAAGGCCAGCTGCAGATGAGCTACACTCCTGCTTCATATGTATTCTTCATTCTGGTACAGATAATTAAGGTGTGGGTCTTATATAGGAATTGGATTTCTTATAGAAGTGGGATAGAAGAACCATTCAAAGGTTCTTAAAGTTTCTCCTCCATATTTCTCCACTTCTGTTCATCTTTCTTTGGCCAAATCAAGTCACATGGATCCACCTGTCATTAAGAGAGTAGGGCTAAGTATAACCTCCTCAGAAGGAGAGTTGGTTAATGTTAACACTATCATTTTGTGATGTTTTCACAGAATTAATTTTTTTTAATTTAGCACTTTCTGTTGTATCAAATGGAGATTTGGTCCAAAGAGCAAAATTTGCCATATTACTAAAAAAAGGATGAGTTTATTGCTCTATATAGTTTTAAAATTTGTGGTAAAAAATAGATAGCATAAAGTTTACCATTTTAACCATTTTAAGTGTACAGTTCACACTTAATTATGTTCACATTACTGTGCAACTAACATCACCATCCATTTCCAGAATATTTTTCATCTTACAAGCATGAAACTATGAACACATTAACAAATAACTTCCCTTTTCCCAGCCCCAGCAACCACCATTCTACTTTCTGTCTCTGAATCTGACTTCTCTAGGTAACTCATTTAAGTGGAATCATATAATATTTGTCCTTTTGAGACAGGCTTGTTTCACTCAGCAAAATTTCTTCAAGGGTTATCTATGTTGTAGCCTTGGTAAGAATTTTGTTCTTTTTTAAGGCTGAATAATATTCCATTGTATGTGTATACCATATTTTGTTTATCCATTCATCTGGTGATGGATACTTGGGTTGCTTTCACCTTTTGGCTATTGTGAATAAGGTTCCTATGAACATGGGTTTACTAATACCTGTTCCAGTCCCTGCTTTCAATTCTTTGAATACATACTCAGAAGTGGAATTGCTGAATCATATGGTAATTCTATTTTTAATTTTTTTGAGGAAACTCCACATTGTTTCCCATAGCGGCTGCACTGTTTTACATTCCCACCAGCAGTGTACAAGGATGTCAATCTCTCCCCATTCTCGAAAACACTTATTATTTTTTATAACAGCTATTCAAATGGGTATAAAGTGGTTTCTTATTGTGGTTTTGATTTGCGTTTTCCTACTGATCAATAATGTTGAGCATATTTTAATGTGATTACTTAATCATTTGTATACCTTTTTTTGAGAAATGTTTATTCAAGTTCTTTTCCATTTTTAAATTGAGTTTTTGTTTTGTATGTTATTGACTTATAGGCATTCTTTATATATTTTGAATATTAATCCCTTCCCAGATATATGATTTGCAAATATTTTCTCACATTTTATTAGTTGTCTTTTCACTCTGTTGATAGTGTCCTGTGATGAACAAATTTTTAAAATTTTTATATAGTCCAATTTTTCATTGGACTATATTTTATGAACTTTTATCAATTTTAATTTAATTTACCAATTTTATCAATTTTAATTTATCAAATTTTTCTATTTTTGCCAAAACAGTTCTTCTGAGGCAAAAGAATTAAAAGGAAAATTATTTCATTTATATAAGGTTAATTATATTCTTTTATGTTCTTTAAAGTTCATCTAAGTATTTAGACTTTGAACACAGTAGTATTTTAATATAGGCAAATTTTTATGGGGGCATGTAACATGACCCAAAATGTACCTTGATTTAAGCATATTTTTTCTTCTTGGGTGATGTTAACATAATGAAAAATAAAACATTTAAAATTCATTTGACATCACACATTTAGACGGTTGGTGTTCTGAAAAGGTAGACAACTGTGAATTTCAAGAGGCCTGCAATTTTCTAGAAATTTAATTAGAAGAGCTTAACTTACTGAATCTTTTCCTTCATTTCCATGGATGAAGTAAAAAATTGAATTGACAGCTTATATTGTTGATATTTTGATTTTAGGTGAGGCAGAGAACTCCCATCTCTTGCCCTTTTAATAAGGCTTATAGTATATATTGCAGTTTTATATTGTAGTTTTTTCCAGGAATAGAACAAAATAAGAAAACATTTGGTATTGTGATTGGATTAATTAGGAGGGTACTTAAAGCTAATGTTTCCTGTTGGTAAATTAACAAAACTCAAAATATCATGTCCCTTCTTATTTATTAAAAAACTGCTCCCTTGGGAAAATGTTTTTAGAAAGCATTGATATGAACACACTATTTTATATATTAAGAAGTTATAGAGAAAATTACATTTTTGCCTAGAATCTACTTAAGCATTTTTCTGAAATGCAATCTCACTTATTCTTTTTGATGAGCGTTGTTCTTTGCCCAAAATTTAAGCAATAATGCATAGTGAAATGTTCTTAGTATTCCCAGAGCACACTTTGTTTGTTCTCCAGACAAAGCTATAACATTCAAATAATATGCTTTCTATGCTTATGAACCAATATATTGTTAGGCCAGTGAAGGATGGCAAGGATTAGAGTAATTGACATGTCACATGTAACAGTCAGGAGGTAAAATGTCAAGTGGATTTTCTGTTTTTTCTCCTACATTAAGCTTTATGGATCAGAGGAGTTAGGTTACTTAGGAATAGGGAACCAACATAGCTTTTAACCTTTCCTTTCATTTTTGTGTATATTCTCTTGTTTCACATTCTCTTTTCCTTTTCAAGGCACTTGCACATGTGATACATTTATAGTATAAGCTGACATTTTACTCTTCCCTTCAGGAAATAATTTGGGTCTTAAGGAGGAAGTTGTCCTACTGACATGTGATCTGGACCAGAAATGTTTG
Organism: Leucopleurus acutus; assembly: GCF_964270905.1. Taxonomy (NCBI): domain Eukaryota; kingdom Metazoa; phylum Chordata; class Mammalia; order Artiodactyla; family Delphinidae; genus Leucopleurus; species Leucopleurus acutus. Next base: position 29,481,333 of record NC_139151.1, on the reverse strand, counting down.
ACTGGGTTCAACAACAGGAGCAAACAGTTCATCAATTATATTATGTTACAATTTAATTCCTAAATTATTTTTTAGTTGTCTCTGATTTGAAATGACTTTTGGTAAAAGAACATTTCTAAAGTTTTGTAGGTATATTTACTTGAAGTCTACAAATCTAATATTTCACTCCCAGACCAGTCATTTTGTATGGCTTTGATTAGTGTTGAAATATGTACTTAGGTGTGAAAAGAATCAAACTCATTTTATTTTAAACATTTATTTCATCTGATAATATCAGTCTAAAACAGATATTTGCTATTGTTAAGACAAAAGGAGAGGGGAGAGTAATCCCTAGATGAAGAAAAATTGTCTTTTTTTCCATTTAACACCACTGAAGAAAAGAAAATATGATAAATCACTCTTACCCCCACCACATATATATATGGTATCATAGCTCAAGAAATTACAGAATTACAATTTCTTAAACCTGGATATAAGTATTTTAATATTAAATGAGTTTCCATAATGAAATAGTGTTAATAGAACATCAAAAACTTAAGACATGTTAACATGTTAATGTTGAATATGAAAGGAACACATTATTTTTAAAAAAGCAATGAAGACTTATAAGGTTTTAAAAGAAAATTTATTGGAGTATATTTGCTTTACAATGTTGTGTTAGTTTCTGCTGTACAGCAAAGTGAATCAGTTATACATATACAGATATACCTTCCTTTTTAGATTTCCTTCCCATTTAGGTCACCACTGAGCATTGGGTAGCATTCCCTATGCTATACAGTAGGTTCTCATTACTATAAGGATTTTTGGAATAAGTTAAATACCATTTAAGTTGAAGTTGTAAAGCATCTAATATTAACATTTCAGAATTTAGGAAGGTTGGAAGCTGTAATTTATTGAATATATTGTTTGATATTATTTAATTCAATCTAATAATAGAAAACACATAACTAGTGCTTACTGTGTTCTAGATACTGTTTTAAGTGCTTTAAATATATAAATAAGTTATTTTTTTACTACATCTGCATCATGGAGAAGGTATTTTTATCCCCATTTTACGGAGGAAGCTATGACACAGACAGTTCCAATACTTTGCTTAAAAGGAACCAGGCAGAGGGCTACCATATAGGGTAACATAGACTGCACCACACAGCACTAGGGACCAATATTCATATCGATATAATGGACACCAGATTCAAAGTCTATGCTCTTAACACATACATTATGCTGCCTCTTATAAATGGCTTGTCAGTAATTGAAAATCAATGCAATGACTGCTTATGGTATATTACTTTCAAAAATATTAAGGGACAAATCTCCAAAATTTAGTTGATACCTCAAAAGTTTTCTAACATATGGCAAATAATTTCTACCTCCCATGTGGAGGGAAGTCACAGTTATTCTGTGGCATGCACAGGATATGAGTATAAATCATGGAGCTGACTCTCACATGCATATCATAGAATTTCTTCAAATTGCCAACTTGTACACACTTTCAGGTATGACTTAGAGTATCAAATGTTTTTAAAACTATTTTTCATGGAAATGTGTTTATTTTTTATTCCCCATACAGAATATAACGTACATTTTTGTTATTTAGAAAATAATTATGATTTGTTACTCAATAAGGCTTCACATAGACATGAAAAGACCCACCTCTGAAATTCAATTATAAACCTAGGCATTGTATTCTTTGGGTAAAAGTATATGACCAAAGGAATCAACTTTTCCTGTTCAAGTTTATGTGACTCATATTCTGTGATAATGCATTCTCACCAAAGCATCCTTATTAATTGTTAAATAATGCACTTTTATCAACTTGCTTTCAGAACTGTATTGTTCCCTACTAGTTTTCACTCAGAGCTTTTTTGTTTAGAGCCTTCAGCTCCAGAACCATACCTCATGCTTAGGTCAAATATTCTACAACAGGCCAGCTTGATTTTGACTACTGGTATATTTCTAGTCCTCTTCATTTAAGTGTTTTTTGCACCTTTCTTGATTTTTTGGGCCCAAGGTATGACAAATAAGAACTGAGTCTTGTTAACTGAATAGTTTTGATTCTGAACTTCTGACTCTTCATTTATGAAAGGTAATCCCATTTATTTCATAAAGTTTCTGCAAGAATTGGTTTGATACAACATGCTTAAAATATGCACTATAAATAAGACAATAATGCACTGGTGTGTTAGTTGCCTACGGCTGCTCTAACAAATTACCACAGATGCAATGGCTTAAAACAACACAAATTAATTCTCTTATAGTTCTGGAGGCCAGAAGTCCAAAATCTACTATTTTCATATCTCCTACTTTCTCTTCTGTAGTCAAATCTCCTTCCACTTTCCTCGTATAAGGGTACTTGTGATTACATTTAGGATCAACACAAATAAGCCTTAATAATATTCTCATCTTAAGATGCTTAACTTAATCACATCTACAAAGTCCCTTTTGCCACACAAGTAACATGCATGGTAACTGAATTTTAGGATATGAATATCTTTTGAGCCACTATTCAGCCTACTGTGAATAGTCTTTTCAAATTCTCTCATATCCTTGCAAATACAAATTCAGTAGGGTTGACTTTGGAATGGCACAAAGAAAAGCCCACCTCTGGAAACTGTCACAGAATATTCCAACATACCCCCTTTAAGAAAACCCTTTAGGGCTTCCCTGGTGGCACAGTGGTTGAGAGTCCGCCTGCCGATGCAGGGGACACGGGTTCGTGCCCCGGTCTTGGAAGATCCCACATGCCGTGGAGCGGCTGGGCCCGTGAGCCATGGCCGCTGAGCCTGCGCGTCCGGACCCTGTGTTCCACAACGGGAGAGGCCACAACAGTGAGAAGCCCACGTACCGCAAAAAAAAAAAAAGAAAGAAAAGAAGAAGAAAACCCTTTAACATCATATATAAGATGTCCTCAACATGATATGTTCTGTATTTCAAAAGTTAGGCATCCCTACTCCCCCCAAATCTGTGTTCAGATCTTTAGATGGTATTCAACACATTTTTCCAAGGGGCTATTTGATATCATTATCACAAGACATATGAAAGGCAGAAAAGTCAGGGAAGATTACCTATCTTTTTACCATCCAAACCAGGATAATTTTAAGAGTAAAAGAGGAAACATTAATAATTATTATAGAATAGCAAACTTATGTCAGGACTGTGGTGGACAAATTATAGTATATAGCTGCCTTTTCCTAATCACTGTAAGTCTCTTCATTGGTGGCAAGAAGCAATAGAGTTAGAAAAACCACTTTGCTTTGTTATTCTTTGGTTCTTTAGCATATTCAGCAAAGAGTTCTTGCATAGGATTTTGAAAGCACTAACGATAAATAAAAAATGAATTAATCAAACATCCTTAAGATTGAAAAACTTCTGTTCTTCAAAAGGCACTGTTAATTAAAAAAAAAAAAAAAAAGATAAACCACAGGCTGGGAGAAAATATTCACACTACACATATCTGAAAAAGGGCTGGTAGCCTCAATATTTTAAAAACTCTTGCAACTTAATAATAGGACAAACAACCCAATTTTAAAAATGTACACAGAATTTTAACAGACATGTCACAAAGGAAGATATACAAAGGATCAATGCACACATGAAAAGATGCCCAATATCACTAGTCATTAGAGAAAAATAACTATAATAACAAATGAGATACCACTACACACATACCAGAATGCTTAAAATTATTAACATTGTCAGTATTAATTTTGTCAAGGATGTGTAGCAACTAGAACACTCATACACTGTTGAAGGGAATATAAAATGGGATAACATTTTGTGAGTTCCTTCTCAAGTTGAATATACAGACACAATATAACCCAGAAATTCCACACCTTGGTATTTCCACAAGAAAAATTAAAACATATATTCATAAAAAGATTTGTATATAAGTGTTTTTGAGAACATTATTCTTAATTATGTCAAATTGAGAGTAATCCTAATGCTCAGCAATAGGAGAAAGGATAAACACATTATGGTTTATTCTCACAGTGGAATACTCTTCAGAAATAAGAGGGAATGAACTACTGATACTTGCAACAGCACAAATGAACCTTACAAACATGCTGAGAGAAAAAAAACCAACCAACCGGAAACTTAGAAAAGAACAATCTTTGAAACTTAGAAAAGAACAGTCTAATCTCTAGTAATGAAAAGCAAAGTGATGGTTGCCTGAGGTTGGGGGTAGAGGGTTATTGTCTGGAAAGAGGCACAAGGAAACGTTTGGGGTGAGGGAAATGTGCTATGTTGGGACTGTGGTGGTGATCAAAAGACTATATTAAGTTCATCAAAATTATTGAAAGGTTAGGGGCTTCCCTGGTGGCGTAGTGGTTGAGAGTTCACCTTCCGATGCAGGGGACACGGGTTTGTGCCCTGGTCCGGGAGGATCCCACATGCCGCGGAGCGGCTAGGCCCGTGAGCCATGGCCGCTGAGCCTGCGCGTCCGGAGCCTGTGCTCCGCCACGGGAGAGGCCACAACAGTGAGACGCCCGCGTACCGCAAAAAAAATAAAAATGATTGAAAGGTTCACAGAAAATAGATGCATTTTATTATATACATATTATAACTCAATAAAGTTTATTTCAAAACATATTGGCAACTATTCTTGTTACAGAATTTATAAGTATTCATTGTTCTTTTGGAAAATTTAGAAAATATAAAAAGGTAAAAAGAGTGTGAGAGAGAAATAACCTATCCTTCAGAATAAACACAGAGATGCAATCTGATGGTATAAAATACTATGCATAGGCACACATTTTGTTTTTCCTTTCATCTTCACTCCCCATTTTTCAGTTCCTGAATTGTGTTAAGTTTCAGTATTAACTTCCTAGGGTCAGAGACTTTCTCAGTTTTCCTATAGATGTCATGTTTTCCCTTAGGAAAATAAAGGCAAGATCTGCTTTCCATGCTTAATCTGAGTTTCACTCACTCATTTGTGAAATATTAAGTAGTGATACTCAGTTTATACAACTCAATTTAGATTTGCTATCAGAGCAACTCTTCTTCTAAGATTGCAAGTTCCATCTCCTGACCTTGCTCTCTGCTTCTAGACTTGCTTCTGTCTTGTTATGCCCTGTCTTAATTTTTATTCTTGTCTCTCAGCATCAGTTCTTGAATTCCGTCCTTGCCTTGCTCTTGTTAAATTCATACTCCAGCTACCTCCATTTGCTGCAGACACTGGAAAAAACTACACTGAAAGCCTTCCGCTGACCTGTGGATGATTCCTGGCCTGTTATTTTATTTCTGAAGTAGACTTTGGTCCAAATAACAGATCTCTTTTATCCTTAGAGAATTTCCTTTGAACTGCTATTCTAGACTTTCAACACCTCTTTGTTCATTCAGGTATCTCTTTACTTCTCTCTTTCCATCACTAACCTCTAACTATTAGAATCAAGAAACTCTGTTGGAAGTAACCCTTCAGATCCTTTAAGTTCCTTGGTCCATGGGACTGCATCTCAAACCTGATTCAATTGACACCGTTGCCAGGAACACTTACCTGTCACCATTTTTACACTTTTAATTGCTTACTTAGTACTGAGCTCTAATTTCATTAAGGACTCTGTGACTTTATTCATGGAATGAAAATGAATCTTTTGCTGAAGAATATTACTGACTCTTGACCTCATCTCCCATTCTTTTTACCCCTGAGCTTCACACGACATGGCAGCAGGACTATTTTTTGGATACTTTATAGCTAATTGAATGCAATATTGCTTTAGTTAAATGTATTCATTAAAAAGCCTAGTCTCCAATCCCTCTTTAATAATAGTTAACTTAAATAGAAATAATGATCTTTTATTAAAACAAAACAAAACAGCTTTGTATGAGGTTTTATAAGCCACTGCTTCAAGATCAGATCAAATTTTTACCTGCTGAAGGTTGATTTTTAAACCTAGTTTTATTTTTGTTTCCTTTTATAATATTCAACATTTTGAGTTTATATGTACAGAGTAGCTTTTAAATAATGATTCACAGCAGTTTTTCAGTGATACTGTAAAAGAGCAGAATAAATGTGACAACCCATAGTATGTCTATTTGTATTTGTATCTGAAGTTGAATGAAGGAAATAGTACTGTAGATTAATTCCCAGATCTTTGTTTCAGTTGAGAATGCTTAGTTTCCTTCTCTGTTAAAAGAAAAAAGGAAGAGGAAAAAAAAAGACAAGAACTTTTGCTTCATTTTGTCAGAGTATTTTTGTTTGGACCTAAATACATATTATTAATATGTGTAAAAACATTTATAAGTACAAAAGTGCTATAAAAAGCCATCTATTTTATTATATTTATTATGGAATATTTGATATTTTGGATCAGAACTGGATTTGAATAGATTTATTTATAATTTAAATGCCAATAAAGAGTAAAATTTCACACAAAGAATTAGAAAACAATTCAACTATTTCAGTCGAAACTAATAATGGTTAGAATTTTCAATTCAGCACTGCCAAAGTTAGGAATTTATCCTATATAAAATGTAACATGTATAGATGTATATCAATGTATGTGGCTATTTATTAAAATAGTTTCTATAATAGCAATCAAGTGCTAAGCTTTACAAATTGGGAATATTATAGTAATATAGTCATATTATCTAATACTAATGCCTTTTAAAGAGAATAAGATAGAGTGAGAAAAATGGCCATGATAAATTTAGGTAAAAAAGATTGTAGAACCAAAAATAAGCATGATCCCATTCATTTATGCTAATGATAGATAGATAGATATACAGAATTTTAGACACACCACACACATATGTACAGAAAAATTTGAGAAGAACACATAATTGTTAGCAGTTAGCTCTGGAAAATGGAAATATGGGGAGGTATTTCACTTTTATCATTAAAATTTGGGTGGTTGGATTTTACAGTGTAAAATTTTATACTTTTTGTAATAAAAATATTAAATCAATAACCAATTGAAAATAAAATGTGACTCAAATGCCAAAACTATACTTATTTAATCATAAACAAACATTCAAGGGGGTGGCCAGAAGATTAAAGTTTGTACTCTAGAGCCTGGTACATTGGACATAATGACTTGGCCTCAATTGTCTCTTTTTGCTCTCCTGCCAAATCTCCACTTGAATATGACTTTCCAGGCACCCAAAATATTTGTAAGTACTGGAACAAATTCTATAATTGCATGCTTTTTCCTTTTGCTACTCTGGTATACTATCTTAGGAATTCCTTCCCCTTGTCTTTACCTATATAACTACTAATAGTCATTCAAGATTGTGCCTCAATATCAACCTATCAAGGAAGAACTTACTAAGTCTGTCCCAGAATCCTGAATTGGACACCTGTTTAATGGTCCCATCCTAACCTGACATACATCCATCACAGCATTCACCCTTGTACTGTCAATATGTATGTAATTATTTTTACTGCAACTATATTATGAAGAGAAGGATTCATATATATTAATTCTGTATCACATTATCAATCTCAATAATTATTTTAAAATAATTTAATGAAAATTTATAAATATCTTGAATTTTTAATTTGGTTTCTTTACCAGTAACAAGGAAGTGAGAGATAATCTTGATTTGCAAAATAAATTATACTATTAGATTTATACTTTTGAGATCTTGTTAACAAAAATGTAGCTGGAGAATGCTAGAAAGATCATGGAGGATCATGGAGTAAAGGTATTTATCTTGTTGATTCATATTAGCTTTTGTGAAGTGAAAATAATAAAAATCATCTTTTAGAATTCTTGTGTGGATGAAGTAAAGTGCTGAATATAGAAGCTCTGGGTAAATTATTATATAGTAAAATATTACTATATTTAGTAATAGTAATATAAATTTAGAAGAATTTAGCTATTCCTTAAGGCAATTTGGACAAAGTACAAATATATTTATTATTTAATGTAAGCCTATTTCTTATGGCCTGAATTCTATATTTGACGATTCTGATCACATTTCTAAAATTTAATTATCTAAATTGACATTATTATAGTACTGGATGTTGAAACGGAATAGTACAGGAAATCGGCAATAATTGTTAGGGAAATGAAGACTAATTACTATATTCCATACTTCTAACACAGTGTTGAAAGTTCTGACAAAGCAAATTAGGAGGTTTTCTCATTACCATAGCAACAATTTTCAAGTTTTTTTTTGCTTTTCTGAAAATATAACCAGTCAAGCACAGTTAATTTAACTTGAGCAGAGTAAAAAATGGATTTTTTTTAGTGATGCAATTAGGCTTAAAAAAATCTAGTTAAATAATGGTAAGCATGGTTTAATTTGTTTCCAAACCTTTAGGAACTTTATTTCTAGTTATAGCAAACAAGGAGTTGACTATAAAATAAGGAGAAATATTGGGCTGGTGAAACGTCTTCTTGCTTTTTGTTAGTATCATTCACTTGAAACCAAAGGTGGTAGATAAAAATTAGTAACATACTTTTTATATTATTTATATTATTTATTAATTAGTAACATCCTTTTATATTATTAAACAATATTATATTATTTGTTTATATTATTATGACCTCAGTAAATGCTTGCTGACTGTTCCCCAGCTATTAAAGTGACATACTTAGGGTGATTCATCATCTAACTTAAAATAAGTATACTTTTTCTTAAATAAATCTATAGAATCTTTGAAATTAGAATGTTCAAAAATCTATTCATAACATAATCAGTGACTCTAAGCAAAGAGCAACATGAGATGATGATATTTGAGCTCAAAAATTACTTTCACTGAAAATTTGCATGTGTGTCCTGGCACTTCAATTTTAAATTATGTGACAAAATGTAAGATATTGAGCATATTTCTGATAACATGGTTATTTACCATATCTGTATTCACCAGGATTCCCTTGATTTTTCAAGTTATGTATTCTTATTTAAGTTTTAGAACATTTTCCTACACTAGCCCTTCTACCTTCTGACCTTTGCACTGTTCCTTCTGCCTGGAATTTTCTTCCTTCAGCCCTTCACTTGACTGGCTCATTCTCTTCCTTCAGTTTTTGGTTCAAATATCTTCTCCCTTAGAGGCCTAGAGGCCTTTCCTGATTACACTATCCCAAATGCCCCTCCTATCCTACCCTAGGTAATCTTTCTTTTATCACTTGTTAAATTTCTTCATCACACTTACCATAATCTTTCAGCATATAGTTTCATTAGGGCAAGGGCCAGAAATGACTAAAGAGTTACAGAATGGATGAATGAATGAATAAATGAATATGATGACTTATAATTGTCCTCTGTGAGTGCATATACCTTCCTATCCTCTGAAAGAAGCAAATCAAATATTAGTGATGTTTATTGAATGCCTTCTATGGTTTTGAATTATGGAGTAATGGAGGTCTCTTAAGTGTAAGAGAGAGTTAAGGGAAAGAGAAATCAATGAGGGCTGTTTTAATCATTGAAGGCTTCATGGAGAGTTTTAGGCATCCTCAACACCTTAAAGCATGAGTAAATTTCATCTTCTTTTCTATAAGCACTCAGATTTGGAGAGAATTAGTAATCTCACTCTATTTTAAGATATATTCTTTTTTTAATAGGCCAAATTCCTTCATATAAGTAAAAAATATGAGAGATAGCTTAGGTACATAATTCTCTGCCACTACATACCCTGCTAAAGTCATTTAATCCAGCCAATGATGTTACTGTATTCATCCTGGATGCATCAGGGACCAGCGATGTGCAAATGATACATTCTGATGCACTGTCAGTTCAGGCCCAGGCTTAATGATGGAAATTATGGCTACTACATGGTCCCTACATTCCCAAAGGAGTGCTTGGCACTTTGCATCTGACTATTAAAGAGTTCTAGATTTCAGTTTCTTTTAACAGTCTAGTCAGTATTAAACCTTTAATAACTCATTGTATCAAGAGATCACAGAGCAATGCATTCATTAATTATTGGTTCTAAATCATGGAAAATACTTAGAGAAATACATACAATGATGACTTTTAACCAGTCACACATATACTTACTTTTACCAATGCTGAAAAGATTTTCTGCATTTACCCTTCATTGTCCTGTAGACAATGTCCAGCACAGGGTACTGGAAGGACACTGGAGGAGGAAGGGAATCTTCTTCCTGGTTCTGGGGTGTGTTTCTTGTTAGCAGGCTCCTTGAGGGCAGAGCATGGGGAATCTTCCAGTGGAAGATATCCTGGATCCCAGAGGGCAGAGAAATTCCCAGGTAAATCCACCAGTGAAGGACATCTGCAAATGTCTCCACCATACAGTGGACCACCCTGCACCCTTTCCAACGTTGTCTGGATTCTAGCCCTGGGAGGGGGACTGGAGGGCTCTTCCATATTGGTTCCTTTCATGGGGGCTTTGCCTCAGCCCTAGAAGAGGGCTGCACCCAGTATAGGCTGCTCTTTGTTCTTTAGAGTTCTGAGTTCTATGTTTTCCCTTTAGTAGGTGATCCCCTTATATTGTTAATATTTCATTATATTAAACACTGCCTGTTCAAATTCTATCTCTTGGTTAATACACTTAGCAAATAATTAGGTTACATTGGATAATCAATATTTTCTTAAAAATAATTTTTAGCTCTGATACTCAGTGAAATTTAGTGGAGTATGCCCCTGTTTGTTCTTGGAGAAGTGTGCCTTGTGGATGTGTCCTCAGGAAGTCAATACCTGCTGTAAGCATATGTTATTTTTGTTGTCTTAAAGGGAGTAATGTGACCCAAGACCCAAGGGAAAAAGGGACGGAAACAAGGTCAAAAGCAGAGATTTATGTGTTTGTAGCAAAGTCTATTCTGTCTAAGAATCAAGTCAATTTATTTAGACTGACAGTTCCCAAACCATGGTGGTTGAAATTACCATCTGGGGAATATCTGAATAACAACTGTGTCCAAATCTTAACCAAGTCTGACTGAATCAACATGTCTGGGACTTGGAATTGGCCTATGTATTTTGTAAAACTCTATAGGCAATTTTGATGTATTACTCCTTCCCATCACCACATACTAATTAATTTATAAAAAACTTTACTGAGCATCTATTATGTGCAAGAAACAGTGCTAGCACTGAAGGGTGAACCAAACTTCCACAATAAAAGCTTATGCTGAAGGAGTTTTTTGTCCATTGGAAAAGAAAGAAAAGTACATTTTTAACTAATACAAAACTCCTCCAGGGCTTCCCTGGTGGTGCAGTGGTTGAGAGTCCGCCTGCCGATGCAGGGGACACGGTTTCGTGCCCCGGTCCAGGAGGATCCCACATGCCGCGGAGCGGCTGGGCCCATGAGCCATGGCCGCTGAGTCTGCGCGTCCGGAGCCTGTGCTCTGCAATGGGAGAAGCCACAACAGCGAGAGGCCCGCGTACCGCAAAAAAAAAAAACTCCTCCACTGTTTGCAAGATATTGGGCTAAGGATTTTACTTATGTATCTCCTTTAGTCTTGAAAACTCAATGAGGTAGGTAAAATTATTAAAACATTTTATAGATAAGGAAACTGAAGCTCAGAAATTATTCTCATTAGAGATATGCACAGAGTGTTGTCATAGTACAAATGAGGAAGAGAGAAAGTCCTTTATGAGGAAGGTGGCACGGTTTAAGCTCTCAAATATATTCTTCTAAGAAATTGAAAACTTATTTGAAACCAGACTTTTCATTCTTTTCTTTTTCTTTTTTAAGTTCATGAACTAGTTCGTTTTATTTATTATTCTGGTGTTCTCCTTGATTTTTTTTACCTTAAATATAGTCATAGATCAAAGATTAAAAGCCCATGCTATTGGGCCAGCACAAAAAATGGCTGAAAGAGCGTGGGTATAAACCAAAGGGTGAGTGGGAGTTGGGAATGGAATAAGACTATGTGTAGAATGCATACGTGGACTAATGATATTCAAATACAAATGTATTTAAATCTATTATAGGGGATAATACAAAAATTACCTATTAAAGTAGGTTCTCAGGTCCCAAGTTCTCAAGTCTGTCTAAAAGCAAAGGGATGTTTACAGAGCTTCACTTAAGGTAGCCATTTCCTAATATCAAAATCAATTTGTTTTCATTTAAAATTTCAGCTATTTGTAAGTTTCAGTTGTATAACATCCTTCTGTTTAGACTCTGCAGTGGAGAAAAAGGGATGAGATACAGTATTGAAATGTGGTGGAAGCAGAACTGCATGAATATTCATGAGACCTGAGTTTGATCTCTATGCTTCCTTTTACTGGGAATTTTCTCTACTCTACTCATTCATACAAACACTTAGTGGGGAAGATATTCATATGTAGATCTAACTGAGTCCAGCCCATATTCTATTCACTAAATGAACATGTGATAATTTATGGAAGGTTCTTTGTAGACTGAGGAAGGTTAAACAAACACAGATAACAAATTAAAAAAAATCCTGAGACTTAGGGCAGAGTCAGTGATACCTGAAAGATTCTGAGATGCATAATTAAGAGCATACTGAATTAAATAACAGAAAAGTTTAAAAAGAACATCTATTTGAGGGGGTGGAGGAGGATATTGAGAGAGGGAAGTTGATGAGCTTTGTTAGTGACACACTGAATTAAAAATACCATTGTAGAGAGCCTAACAAGAGGCTAGAAATTTACATCTGGGCCTTGGAGAACAATGAGTAGGGTTAGAGGTGGAGTCTTTAGCACAGAAAAATTGACTAAAGTCTCCACAGCCTTTTAGATTATCAAAGAAAAACTGTGAAAAGAAGAGATATGTGATAATTAAACTTTGAGAATATATAATACATGGGTAAAAAATTAACAAACAGAAACTTCAATTAAATAGAGCTGGGAGACAACAAAGGGGAGCTTTCATGGCCTGTGACAACAGATCCCAAGAAGAAGAAAGATTTCTCTTCTTTCCTGGCGAGGACTCAGCCAATGGAAAGCCAAGGACTCTCTTTACTATAGCCCTCCCAACTTTCTCTACCCCTCTTCAAAAGTATTCTCCTTCCTTTGCAGTGCAAGAACTTGAATGTAGCTCTCTGTGGTTGTAGACCTCAAACTGCAATTCTCTGCTGATCCTGAATAAGTTCATCTTCACTGGAGAAATATCTGGCAGCCTATTTATTTCAGGTTAACATTTCAGTGACCCATATGGGATCAGAGAAGATCCAGGATGGCTCCAAGGCTGGTGAGCAAACAGGTGTGTTACCCAAAGCTGAGCCCATTTTCGCTCACTGCTTTTATCACCAACCCTGGAGTTTGAAGGAATGTCTTTCTCCTGAATCCAAATCATACCCTCTTTACATTTGAATCTCTCCAGACTTTATTTGGGACATATTTAAAGGCTTCATCTTTCTAGTTAAGGTCTTGTTTTTTGAGTATTAAGCTGGCATTTTGATCCAATTTTGAGATCAGACTGTTTCACTGAAACTGGCTAGTCTTTGACCCATTCCCTTTGGAAGAGGGGTTGTTTTTCTGAAATGGTGTTGGGTTTTTCAGCCATCAACCTATTCCTTTGGAAGGGCTACCCTCTGGAGATTGTCTTCAGCCTGGCTCCTCTGGAACCAAGCTGTCTTCTTAGGAGAGGTTGGGATTGGCTTGCAAGCTGTTTGAATTGAGCTGTTTGAGCCATAAGCTGATTAAACTGTCTTAAAATTGTTTTTTACTCTAGAAGAAAAACCTCTAGGAAATGGAATTCCAGTTATTTTAACATTCTGAGGATCTTCCAACCCTACAGAGATTCTGGCTGATTTTATCTTTAAAAACCTCAGTTCTTCCTCATGTGCATTTCCAACTAAATGGGCCAACCAGACCAAAGGCAATTTAGATTATCAATGATCATTATGGGGAACTTTTGAAATTATCAAACTTCATTTTCTTAAAACCAAATTGGACTATAATAGCTCAACAATTTCCAGAACCAAGTGGAATGCTTGTTTTGATTGGTATTTTGATGCTTCCCAGCATTATCAGGAATCTACTACTGCCTCTCTGCTAAATAAAATTTTAAAATTAACTGAGACAAACAAATGATTAAAAAAGGATAAAATTCCCATAAGGTTAACAGCTGATCTTTCTGCAGAAGCTCTGCAAGCCAGAAGGGAGAGGCAGGACATATTCAAAGAGAGGAAAGGGAAAAACCTATAACCAATATTATTCTACCCAGGAAGGATTTAATTCAGATTTGATGGAGAAATTAAAACCTTTACAGACAAACAAAAGCTAAGAGAATTCAGCACCACAAAATGAACTTTACAACAAATGCTAAAGGAACTTCTCTAGGCAAGAAACACAAGAGAAGGAAAAGACCTACAAAAACAAACCCAAAACAATCAAGAAAATTGTAATAGGAACATACATAATGATAATTACCTTAAATGTAAATGGATTAAATGCTCCAACCAAAAGACATGGACTGGCTGAATGGATACAAAAACAAGACCCATATATATGCTGTCTACAAGAGACCCACTTCAGACCTAAGGACATATAAAGACTGAAAGTGAAGGAATGGAAAAAGATATTCCATGCAAATGGAAATCAAAAGAAAGCTGGAGCAGCAATTCTCATATCAGAGAAAATAGACTTTAGAATAAAGACTATTACAAGAGACAAAGAAGGACACTGCATAATGATCAAGAGATCAATCCAGGAAGAAGATATAACAATTGTAAATATTTATGCACCCAACATAGGAGCACCTCAATACATAAGGGAAATGCTAACAGCCATAAAAGGGGAAATCACCAGTAACACAATCATAATAGGGGACTTTAACACCCTACTTTCAACAATGGGCAGGTCATCCAAAATGAAAATAAATAAGGAAACACAAGCTATAAATGATACATTAAACAAGATGGACTTAATTGATATTTATAGGACATTCCATCCCAAAACAACAGAATACACTTTCTCCTCAAGTGTTCATGGAACATCCTCCAGGATAAATCATATCTTGGGTCAAAAATCAAGCCTTGGTAAATTTAAGAAAATTGAAATTGGATCAAGTATCTTTTCTGACCACAACACTATGAGTCTAGATATCAATTACAGGAAAAAATATGTAAGAAATACAAACACATGGAGTCTAAACAATACTTAATAACCAAGAGATCACTGAAGAAATCAAAGAAGAAATAAAAAAAAATACCTAGAAACAAATGACAATGAAAACACGATGACCAAAACCTATGGGATGCAGCAAAAGCAGTTCTAAGAGGGAAGTTTATAGCAATACAATCCCACCTCAAGAAACAAGAAAAATCTCAAATAAACAACCTAAGCTTACACGTTAAGCAATTACAGAAAGAAGAACAGAAAAAAACAAAGTTAGCAGAAGGAAAGAAATCATAAAGATCAGATCAGAAATAAATGAAAAAGAAATGAAGGAAACAATAGCAAAGATCAATAAAACTAAAAGCTGGTTCTTTGAGAAGATAAACAAAATTGAGAAACCATTAGCCACACTCATCAAGACAAAAAAAGGGAGAACACTTAATTCATCAGAATTAAAAATGAAAAAGGAGAAGTAACAACTGACACTGCAGGAATACAAAGGATCATGAGAGACTACTTCAAGCAATTGTATGCCAATGAAATGGACAACCTGGAAGTAATGTACAAATACTTCCTCGTTCAAGACTGATCCAGGAAGAAATAGAAAATATAAACAGACCAATCACAGGCACTGAAATTGAGACTGTGATGAAAAATCTTCCAACAAACAAAAGCCCAGGAACAGATGGCTCCACAGGTGAATTCTATCAAACATTTATAGAAAAGCTAAAACCTATCTCTCTCAATAAAAGGAATACAAATCTCAATAAAATGAATACAAAGAAGTAAAACTGTCACTGTTTGCAGATGACATGATACTATACATACAGAATCCTAAAGATGCTACCAGAAAACTACTAGAGCTAATCAGTGAATTTGGTAAAGTAACAAGATACAAAATTAATGCACAGAAAACTCTTGCATTCCTATACACTAATGATGAAAAATATGAAAGAGAAATTAAGGAAAGACTCCCATTTACCCCTGCAACAAAAAGAATAAAATACCTAGGAATAAACCTACCTAAGGATACAAAAGACCTGTATGCAGAAAACTATAAGACACTGATGAAAGAAATTAAGGATGATATAAACAGATGGAGAGATATACCATGTTCTTGGATTGGAGGAATCAATATTGTGAAAATGACTATATTACCCAAAGCAATGTACAGATTCAATGCAATCCCTATCAAGCTACCAGTGGCCTTTTTACAGTACTAGAACAAAAAATTTCACAATTTGTATGGAAACACAAAAGACCCCAAATAGTCAAAGCAATCTTGAGAACGAAAAATGGAGCTGGAGGAATCAAGCTCCTTTACTTCAGACTATACTACAAACCTACAGTAATCAAGACAGTATGGTATTGGCACAAAAACAGAAATATAGATCAGCGGAACAGCATAGAAAGCCCAGAGATAAACCCACACGTAAATGGTCATCTTATCTTTAATAAAGGAGGCAAGAATATACAATGGAGAAAAGACAGCCTCTTCACTAAGTGGTACTGGGAAAACTGGACAGCTACATGTAAAAGAATGAAATTAGAACACTCCATAACACCATACACAAAATAAACTCAAAATTGATTAAAGACCTAAATGTAAGGCTAGACAATATAAAACTCTTAGAGGAAAACATAGGCAGAACACTCTATTACATACATCACAGCAAGATCCTTTCTGACCCACCTCCTACACAAATGGAAATAAAAATAAACAATTTGGACCTAGTAAAACTTAAAACATTTTGTACAGCAAAGGACAATAAATAAGATGAAAAGACAACCCTCAGAATGGGAGAAAATATTTCCAAACAAAGCGAGTGACAAAGGGTTAATCTCCAAAATATACAAGCAACACATGCAGCTCAATATCATAAAAACAAACAACACAATCCAAAAGTGGGCAGAAGACCTAAATAGACATTTCTCCAAAGAAGATATACAGATTGCTAACAAACACATGAAAGGATGCTCAACATCACTAATCATTAGAGAAATGCAAATCAAAACTACAATGAGGTATCACCTTACACCAGTCAGAATGGCCATCATCAAAAAATCTACAAACAATAAATCCTGGAGAGGGTGTGGAGAAAAGGAAATCCTCTTGCACTTTTGGTGGAAATGTAAGTTGATACAGCCACTATGCAGAACAGTATGGAGGTTCCTTAAAAAACTAAAAGTAGAACTACTATATGACCTATGAATCCCACTACTGGGCATATACCCTGAGAAAAACATAATTCAAAAAGAGTCATGTACCACAATGTTCATTGCAGTATTATTTACAATAGCCAGGACATGGAAGCAACCTAAGTGCCCATTAACAGATGAATGGATAAAGAAGATATGGCATATATATATATACAATGGAATATTCATCAACCATAAAAAGAAACGAAATTGAGTTATTAGTGAGGTGGATGGACCTAGAGTCTGTCATACAGAGTGAAGTAAGTCAGAAAGAGAAAAACAAATACTGTATGCTAGCACATATGTATGGAATCTAAAAAAAAAAAAAAAAAAAAGAAATGTTTCTGAAGAACCTAGGGGCAGGACAGGAATAAAGATGCAGATGTCGAGAATGGACTTGACATGGGGAGGGAAAAGGATACGCTGGGATGTAGTGAGAGAGTGGCATGGACATATATACACTACCAAATGTAAAATAGATAGCTGGTAGGAAGCAGCCACATGACACAGGGAGATCAGCTTGGCACTTTGTGACCACCTAGAGGGGTGGGATAGGGAGGGTGAGAGGGAGATGCAAGAGGGAGGGGATATGGGGATATATGTATATGTATAGCTGGTTCAGTTTGTTATAAAGCAGAAACTAATATACCATTGTAAAGCAATTATACTCGAATAAAGGTGTTTAAATAAACGTTATTTCTACCATGTAGTAATCTAATAAATCAAGAAGTCAAAATTAAAGAAAAAAAAAGATAAAATGTCTCCCTAATTGGCTGTTCTTCCGTGGCTTCTTTGTCTCAATCTTTGCCTCTGGCACCTTCTTATCTCTGTCCTTCAGCTCCTTGTGACTAGACTCTGCCTCTAATGTCCTTTTTGTCCTTCCCTTCTATACCTCCTACACCTTCACTCTACCCTCAAATCCCTTGTACTAATTCTATCGCCAGACTTCTATCACTTTTCTCTGAAACTCTCCCCATTCCCTTTTTCTCTGAACTTGTCAGAAACTGTCCCTTTAAAAGTAAGGCTTCTGAGGATTCAGAGGCTAAGCCCTTAATTTCTTGTACTCACTGGACTAAAGATGAACTGTGAGCCACAGTCAAAGATTTTCCCAAAGAAACCAAAAAATCATCATAGATTTGCAGAGGAATTGAATATAAACATTTAAACTTAGCAACCTGGTTTCTCTGACTTATATCAGCAAGTTCCTATGCTTATCAGTGAAGACCAGGCCCAGCATTAGAAGAAAACTGCTAATTGAGAAAATCCTTAGAGATCTCTAGAATTAAAAGAGGGAGACGAGCCCACTAACTTACTATATAATCAGGTTCAGGCAATTGCTAGGTGACTTCATCAAGGAATTCCTAGGGATTCTCCAAAGCCTGATGATTGGGACAAAATTCAGGCTTGCACACAAAAATCTGACAAACCTGTTCATGATTACTACAGTAGACTTCAGATTATTTTTAAAGAAAATTCTGGTCTGCAAATGTTTATTCCACCCAAGTAGCTTTTAACACTATGTTTATTAATGGGCTAAACCAGGATCTTTCCCTTTTAGTGAAGAGGACCAGGATGGAATGAGAAACTATGTTCACACCAGCTTCAGTTATTCTGGCAAATCAGCTCTCTTGCATGCTAGGTGAGTTACCTCTAAGGAAGACCACCAAAATTCTTAATCTTCAACTCCAGAGAATGAAAACTCCTAAACAAACCCCAAACCCTCATAATTCCTGCTATTATTGCAAAGACACAGGATATGGGAAAAGAGATTTTTAAAAATTTAAGACATTTAGGTACCTTCACCCTCTAACCAGTCTTTCCAATGTCCTCCCAACTGTCAATGGTGGAGCTACGAGAACTACGGGGGTTCTGCCAACAGTTCCCTCTTAAACTTAATAGGCTTGGAGAAACATATCTCTACATTGGGGATAAATCTCTTCTAGTCCTACTTGACTCTGGAACCACACTTTTGATACTTAACCCCAGTATTATAAAACAGTTCCTGCCTTGGAGTGCTAAAACATTTCAGATAGTGGAGCTCTCTAATGAACCTCAAGAGAGTTCTATTTCTAAAGCTGTTCATTTTTGTTCAGGGCCATTGAGAGATACCCACACTTTTATCCTTAGTTTCTTCACCCCTAGCCAGTTCTTAGGACAAAATTTCTTAGAGAAGTATATTGACAGAATGTATTTCTCTCAAAAGGGAGGAATAATTCTAGAAATTGACAGTAGTCATGGTAGTAAACTACCAGTTGATTTAAATGACCTTTGACATCTTTCATTTGCTCCATCTCTGATGGTACTAGAGCAGATTTTGGAAACACTGATAATTTGTCCCTATTGAATCAGATATCACTTTCCTTGGTAAAATTCACAGTGCACTCCCCATTAATACTCAGATAGACCAATGAAAATCTTTTCCTACTATTAATCAATACCCTATAAATAATGAAGCCCCGCAAAGCATAAAGCCCATAATGGAATATTATAAGCCTCAAGACCCCGTAATCTCTTTTACTAGCCCTGTAACACTTGCTAGTGAGTAAATATAAGGGCCAAGGGTGGAGGTTTATTCAGGACCGCCAAGCAATAAACAACATTGTTGCCCGTGGACACCATGTTGTTCCTAACCCTCATTTGTTACTAATAGGAATTAAATTCTTTATTGCAATTGATTTATGCAGTGCATTCTTTAGTATTCTAGTTGGTGAAGCTAGTCAATACATTTTTGCCTCACTTGGGAAGAAAAACAATTCACCTGGACAGTAATGCCTCAGGGTTTTACTGAGAGTCCTTATTTCTCATAAATCCTTAAGACTGATCTGGATAACATAAAGTTCCCTAGAGGTTCTACTTTCTTGCAGTATGTGGATGATTTGCTTCTTTGCTTTCCTTCTCAAGCCTCCTCATAGGAAGACAGCATCCACTTGCTAAACTTTTAGCCTTAAAGGGACATAATATTTCCAAAAACAAATTGCAGTTTGTGCAAACCCAGGTTTGATATTAGGACATCAGTTATTCAAACAAGGGCTGCACCTACATCCAAATAGTCTTCATTGTGTCCTAAGTTTCCCCAAATCCAAAACTAAGGGTCAACTGATGAGGTTTCTTTGGGCTGTTTGGTTATTGCCAAACCTGGATTCCAAATTTCTCTCTTATGGCCAAACCTCTATAAGTTTTACTCAGCAATAACAAACCTAACCCAATCTTATGGGAAGAAACAGAGACATAGTCCTTAAGGCCTTAAAGGAGAGTTTGATGAACACACTTGCCCTTGGACATCCTTATTATCAGATTCCCTTTTTCCTTTCTGTATATGACAAAGAAGGGAATGCCCTTGGGATATTCACCCCAAAACACTGGGCCCACCATCAACCCATATGATATTATAGCCAGCAACTGGGCCCTGTTGCATTTGGGTCCCCCCCGCCCTTTCTTTAGAGACATTATGGCCACTACTCTTTTGGTTAAGGTCACCAAGAAAATCATTGTTGGATCACCTTTAACCATTTCTGTACCTCATGCAGTAGAAACCCTTCGAATTCTGATCACACTCAACACTTCTCAGCCCACTTTTTCACCTCCTATAAACTCCTTTTGTTAACTGCTCCTCACATAATTCTTTTATGTTGTTAATAATCTTAAATCTGTTATTCTCCTCCCTTACATCACCACTGAAGTCCTTCATAACTGCTTAACTCTAATGGACCACCTCCTGACTCCTTGTAACAATTTACAAGAAATTCCTTTGGGTAACAGTGCCTTCTCTTGGTTCATTGATGGTTCTTATTTAAAAGTAGATGATGGGAAATATTGTGCTAGTATGATATTACAACTCCTTTTGATGTTATTGAGGCAGCATCTTTACCTATGGCTACTTCAGGCCAACAGACTATTACATGGGCTTGTACTTTAGCCAAGGACAAAACTTCAATATTTATACTGATAGTACATATGCTTTCAGAGTAGCTCATGATTTTGGAATGTTGTGGGAGTGACTTCCAGTGAAAAATGAAATTAAAAATGGCCCCTATGTCCAGGAATTATTGAATGGAATACTTGTACCTGCTGCTTCAGCTATTATTAAGATTCCAGGACATTTGAAACTTGACTCTCTGGAAGCTAGGGGAAATCACTTTGCTGATATTTCTGCAAGAAATGATGTTCTTAAATGCACCAACAGCAGCCAAACCACTGTCATGGTCCAAAGGAATATTTCCCTAAAAGATAACAAAGGAAAAACTGGCTAGAGAGCCCAAAATGGCCTCAGAAAGAAAGAAAAAAGAAAAAAAAAACCAGATTGGGAATTAAACAATTATTGGTTTGATAAGAAGAGAAAGCTCTGGTTTGGACTAAATAACAATCCAGTCCTACAAGACAGTCTAAAATTCCCACTCCTCACCACTGTACATGCATTAAACCATTGGTCCACTGACAGAATGATAGTTTTCATGAATCAGTATTGATGGGGAAACATTAATGAGGCTGCAAAAGGTGCCGACCTCACTTGCCCTGCATCTTCAAAGTAGAACACTGAGAAGCCTGTTTGTACCACTCCTGGACATTATAAACTGTCTAATGGACAATTTGAGGTCTGGCAAGTGAATATCTTACAATTTTCTCTACCTCATGGATATAAATATTTTTAGTCATGGTCTGTATGTTTTCACAATGAAATCTTTCCTTGAAGACTGCCTGTTCTGTGACTAAAGTCCTTTGGAAAAGATTATCCTTATGTGGGGAACTTCTCTTGAACTTCATAGGGATCTAGGAACTCATTCTACTGGTCAAATGCTTTGACAAATCTGTGCCGTTTGGCTGTAGGGTTAATGAAGTTGAGGGAAGAGAGGGATTTATGTTGAGGCTTGAGACCAGCTGTTATATTTGGTGACATTTGATAATGCTGTTTTAGCAGTTGTGGAGGTGGAAATCAGATTGCAAGGGATTAAGTTTTTATTGGATAGAGAGGAGTTAAAGGCTTCATGAAAGAGCCTGATCTTTCAAGAATTCTGAGAATGAAATATAATGGAGAACTAGAACAAAATTTTGCATAGTTTGTAACGTCAAGGGAAGATGCTTTTAAGATAGGAGTGATCTAGGTGTGTTCAGGGACAGAGAGGTACTTGGTAATAAATATTTGATATGAAAAAGAATCCATGGAGACATTTAGATGAGGGATAGAGTGGGACATTCAGAATAGAGACTTCTATGGAGAGGGAAGTAAGTTTTGTCTTCAAAACACTTCTCTGAATTAGGAGAACAGTTACATTCACCTTGGCAAATTTATTTTAAAATGGTTGGCTTGTTTGTAAAATATTCTTGGTCTTTCTTTCTCTCATGCTCTTTCAACATTTTTTTTCTTCTTTTTATTTTTAGAGTGAGAGAGAGAAGGATTCTGAGATTGTGAAATATTTGGTAAGTCTAAAAGAGTCAGCTGCACCCTACATTGCTTAGCTACCTGATACTTGGGGTCACCTCATGATCTGGTGCCCGATTGTAGGAAACTTCAAAACAGAGAGCATTCTTTAAGAAGCTGACTCAAGTAATGGCATGGTTACCCTACTCAGAGGACTCTTGGCAGCAATTCCTTTTTCTTAAGACCTGGGTGGCAAACTCATTAATAAATGTATGTTGGAAGTGCTTGAAAATGCAATCTCAGTGGATACAAAGAGATGAATCATTGTTTTACACAATACAGCTTTCTCTTCATCAACTAAGCTTCATATATTTTAGAAGAAAACACCAAACTTTCTTTCCTAACCATTTTGAACATGATGAACATGATGTCTTATGAGGTGTTTGGTGTGGCTCTCTTACCTAATAAAGTCTATAGGCTAACTAGAGGTATGGGTAAACTTGAGAGCATTATCTATTGTTTTATTGGCTTAACCTAGACCAGAGGAGTTGGTGTGTGTGTGTGTGTGTGTGTGTGTGTGTGTGTGTGTGTGTGTGTGTATGTGTTTGTGTGTATGAGACATTTACTCTATTAAAAAAGGGGCAAAAGTTTATTTTGTACATATTTCCCATTCTTATAAATGTGCCTTCTTCATGGAAGCAATAGAAGACTGGACTCTGCAGCCAGAGGAAAATGTTGGGAGGTATTCCACAGAAAACTCCAGTGTTTATTTTAACACAGCTTTTTAAGGAAATTGCTCATCAGACAGGTATGCTGTCACTCACTAACGTCACGTTGAGTTTTCCTTTCACTTGGGAGCATTTGGGTGATGTTTCCCAGATAAAAAAATGAATGAAAGCCAAGAAGGAAGGCTCCTCACCAGATATCAAGTACTCAGAAGGAGGAATTGAAGGGACAGCAGGTGGACAATGGGGGTAGCTCCTCTGTTGCATGTGCATGTTTGGCCATAAACATGTGTCTCTTCTAATTCAGAAAGTTTTGTCTTCCTTCCCCATCCTGCCATGGATATCACTATTTTTCCACCCTTGGTTTATTTGTTTATGTTGGTATTGTCAACTGCATCTTCTTTATGAGAACCTTACAATATTATTCTTTGATTTTTAATGTTCCATATCTTTTTTTATTGAAGTATAATTGAGTTACAATGTTGTGCTAATTTTTGCTGTACATCAAAGTGACTCAGTTATACACATATATACACTCTTTTTAAATATTCTTTTCCATTATGGTTTATCCCAGAAGATTGGATATATTTCCCTGTGCTATACAGTAGGACCTTGTTGTATATCCATTCTAAATGTAATGGTTTGCATCTACTAACCCCAAATTCCCAGTCCATCCCCCCTTTCTCCCCACCCCTCTGCTTTGGCAACCAAAAGTCTGTTCTCTATGTCTGTAATTCTGTTTTGTAGATAGGTTCAATTGTGCCATATTTTAGATTCCACATATAAGTGCTATCATATGGTATTTGACTTTCTCTTTCTGACTTACTTCACTTAGTATGATAATCTCTAGGTGCATCCATGTTGCTGCAAATGACATTATATTGTTTTTTTATGGCTGAGTAGTATTCCATTGCATATATGTACCACATGTTCTATATCGTTTCAGCTGAACATTTAGGTTGCTTCCATGTCTTGACTGTTGTGAATAGTGCTGCTATGAACATACGGGTGTATGTATGTTTTTGAATTATAGTTTTGTCTGGGTATATACCCAGGAGTGGGATTGCATGATCACATAGTAGTTCTATTTTTAGTTCTCTAAGGAACTTCCATACTGTTTTCCATAGAGGCTGTACAAACTTACATTCCCACGAACAGTTTCTCCATGTAATTTTTTTCCCTCATTTCTTTTCCTATGGTTGATTTCTAGTTTCATGTCATTGTGGTCAGAGAAGATGCTTGAAATAATTATTATACACTTAAATTTGTTGAAGTTAGTTTTGTGCCCTAGTATGTGGTCAATCCTAGAGAATGTTCTATGTGCACTTGAAAAGAATGTGTATTCTGGTTTTTCTTGGATGTAATGCCCTGAAAATATAAGTTAAGTCTAACTGTTCTATTATATCTGTTGCCTTATTGATTTTCTGTCTAGAAGATCTGTCCATTGATGTGAGTGGGGTGTTAAAGACTCCTACTATTATTGTATTCCCATCAATTCCTCCCTTTATGTCTGTTAGTATTTGTTTTATGTATTTGGGTGTTTCTATATTAGGTGCATATATGTTGATGAGTGTAAAATCCTCTTCTTGTATTGATCCTCTTACCATTATATAGTGTCCTTCTTTATCTTTCTTTATGGCCTTTGTTTTAAAGTATATTTGGTTTGATATGAATATTACAACTTCTGCTTTCTTATCATTTCTTTTTGTATGAAATATCTTTTTCTGTCCTCTCACTTTCAATCTATGTGTGTCCTTTTCCCTAAGGTGGGTCTCTTGTAGGCAGCATGTTGTAGGCTCTTGGTTTTTTATCCAGTCTACCACTCTATGTCTTTTGATTGAAGCATTCAGTCCATTGACATTTAAGGTAATTATTGATACATATGTATTAATATTTATTGCCATTTTAAACCTTGTTTTCCAGTTGATTCTATGTTTCTTCTTAATTCCTTTCTTTTTCTTATTTGTTTTGTTTTTTTGTGGTTTGATGATTTCTTTTTACTTTATGCTTGTGTTCTCTTCTTTCTGTTTTTTTGTTAATCTATTGTATGTTTTTGATTTGTGGTTGCCCTTTTTTTTAAGTATGTTTACCCCTTACTATATCTGCTTGCTTTAGATTGATAGACATATATGTACAAACACATTAAAGAAAAAGAATCTGCATTTTCTTACCCTCTTTTCCCACATTTTATGATTTTGATATCATTTTTATATCTTAATGTTTATCCTTTTGCTGTTCTGTGTCTTTATCATTGCTTTTACAAATAGTTTTATTTTTTCTTTTTGATCTGTATACTGGTTAATTTAAGTGATTTACTTTCTAATTGTGATTTCCTTCTTCCTATATTTTCTTGCTTCTTTTCTATTTAGAGAAGACCTTTCAGTATTTCTTTTAGGTTAAGGTTAGTATTGCTGTATTCTTTTAGTTCTTGCTTGTCTGAGAAATTTTTTATTTCTCCTCTTATTCTAAATGCTAATCTTGCTGGGTAGGGTATTCTAGTTGCAGATTTTTCCCTTTCAAGACTTTGAATATATTTTGCCACTCTCTTCTGGCCTGCACCGTTTCTGTAAAGAAATCAGCCTTATGGGCATTCCCTTGTAATTAACTCTTTGTTTTTCCCTTGCTGACTTTAGAATCCTCTCTTTATCTTTAAATTTTGCCATTTTTAGTATAATGTTTTGATGTAGGTCTGTTTGGGTCCATCATGTTTGGGACCCTCTATGCTTCCTGTATCTGGATATCTGCTTTCTTCTTTAGGTTTTGGAAGTTTTCAGCCATAACTTCTTCAAACATTTTCAATCCCCTTTCCTCTATCTTATCCTTCTGGAATCCCTGTTATGCATAGATGGCACACATTATATTATCCCATAGGTCTCTTATATTGCTTTTTTTTTTTAATTTGGTTTTCTGTCTGCTATTTTGATTGAGTAATTGTTGCCATTATATTTTCCAGATCGCTCATTCTCTCTTCTGCATTATTCATTCTGCTATTCACTGCCTTTAACTCAGCTTTTGTCTTGGCAAATAAATTTGCTAATATTTCTTGGCTCCTCCTTATAGTTTCTAGTTCCTTTTTACAGTAATCTGCCTTCTGTTGATAGCCTTTCTTAGTTCCTTCACTATTTTCATTACCTCCTTTTTGAACTCGGTGTCTGTTAGATTAAAGAGGTCTGCTTCATTGTTTGTTCCTTCAGGGAAATTCTCTTGGTCTTTTAGCTGGGAGTCGTTCCTCTGCCTCTTCATTTTGCTTATATTTCTCTTACACTGTGAGTTTAGGAGAAACAACTATCTACTGTAGTCTTGGAAGGCTATTTATATGTGGGAGTGTCCCTGCATAGCTTGCATGGGTTTAATGTTTTTTTGGCATGAGGGCTGTTTTTGGTTTGGATGATTGTCATCTCTTTCCTCAGCATGTGCTGACCCTTATCCCATGTTATCCCCTTCATAGGGTGTGTGCATGTTCCCAGGAAGGTGGGACAGCTTTTGGCACCCAGTAGTGGGACCCTTGGTGGCAGCAGTGGTGCTCCATGCCTGCCTCTGGAGTCAAAGATGGCAGCTGCAGCTTGTGCCTACTCCTGGAGTTTGTATATGTGCTGCCCTGCCCCCTGAGAGCACGCACATGGAGAACGAAGCTCCTATGGCCATTCCACCCTCACCGCAACCCCCAACAATGGAGACTTGCCTCTCTGCCATGCCCAGGTTTCTTCTCATACTACCCCATACTCCCATGGTTATGGTGAACCACAACTTAGCCTCTTCCACAGAGCCAACCCCAGTCCTCTCCTTGGGTCTGATCTCCAAAGCCAAAGGCCTGAGCCTCAGCACCCAGCCCCCATCCACCCCAGCAGACTAGCATGTCAGGCTGGGGAGTGCCAGGTGAGAGCACTGACTGTCTGTGCAGGTCTCTCTCTGCTTTGCCCTCCTCAAACAGGTTGCTGAGCTCTCTTCTGAGGCTCTGAAGCTCCTCCATGTCCCAGCTGATCTCCCCACCAGTGAGGGGACTTCCCCGTATGCAGAAACATTTCCTCTTTCACAGCTCCCTCCCAGAGGTGCAGGTTCCCCCCCCCGCCAATTCCTTCCTCTCTCTCTTTCTTTTTTCTTGTGTCCTACCCAGTTAAGTGGAGATTTTCTTGCCTTTTTGGAAGTCTGAGGTCTTCTGCCAGCGTTCAGTAGATGTTCTGTGAGAATCTTTCCACATATAGATGTATTTATAATCTATTTGCGGTTGTAGGTGGGCTCCACATCCTACTCCTCCATCCCCTTGATCCCCTTGAATCTTAATTATCTTATTTTTAAAGCCTCAAGAGTCTTTTCTAAATTTTGGGCTTTTTCCAGAAGCTTTATTTTACAATTCTTTTTCTTGATCTACAGTTGAACTTTTCCAAAGCTACACAACTCTAGTAGAATTTAAAAATGAAATTTAAAGGATCCAGAACTGCTTTAGGTTTGGGTTCAGCTGCATGTTATGGAGATCAGACAATGGGACTTAATAAAATGAAAGTTATATTTTTCTTTCATAACAAGAAGTCTAGAGCTACAAAATCTATGGCTGTGTATTGGTGCTACAATATCATACATATTTTAGGCCCCTTGGTTTTTTCTACTATTTTTAGTGTGAATTACTGTTCATGATCACCTGATGGCAGCAAAATGGTGCAGCTACTTCCAATCTTATTTCTGCCATTTATTTAGGAAGAAAAGTAAAGAAATCACAAGAAGGAAGGAAAGTTCTGGTATCAGGAAAACTGCTTTCACAGAAATCCTCACCATCTAACTCACTGGCTAGATTGTGTCACATGGCCACCCCTCAATGCAAGAGAGGCTAGGAATGCCAAATTTCAGATGATCATACTGCTATTCCAAACAAAATCAGAGTTCTGTCAATAAGGAAGGGATGACTGGTAGTAAACAACATCACCAGTGAAAACATCTCTCTCCAAAAAATTAGCACAGGGAGATCAGCTCGGTGCTTTGTGACCACCTAGAGGGGTGGGATAGGGAGGGTGGGAGGGAGGGAGACACAAGAGGGAAGAGATATGGGAACATATGTATATGTATAACTGATTCATTTTGTTATAAAGCAGAAACTAACACACCATTGTAAAGCAATTACACTCCAGTAAAGATTAAAAAAGAAAAAATCTGTTTGAGGTTAGTTAGTAGGTAACAAGATGTTTTATAAGAATACAGGGAGAACTAATAAAATAAAAACAAGTTGGAGGGTCTAATTATATTATATTATACTATATTACATGGACAACAAAGTGGATTAGATCCATCAAAAAAGATATGAAAATATAATGATATTTATTTATTAACCTAATTTGTGGTGTATTACTTTTCTGTAATATGTTTTGGCCTATAGCTTGGGGGACTTTCTGGTTAAAACTACATTATTTTGTCCTTGAACAGAATTTCCTCTGAATTCTTACTCATTTCCTTGACTTCTGGACACAGTAGTTTTCAATAGTGGCATTCAAAAAGAGCCTTTTTATCTGACTTAACTGGGATCATTAGTAGGTCTATTATTTAAAAGTGTTCTTTAAAATAAGGGCTTATAAATATTGTACATGATTTCTTAAAAACTATTTTTTAGCTTATTTTTATTGTGGCAAAATATACATAACATAAACTTTACCATTTTAAAATGTACACTGCAGTGGCAATAAGTACATTTACATTGTTGTGCAAGCATTACCACTATTTCCAGAACTTTTTCATTATCCTAAATAGAAACTCAGTACTCATTAAGCAATAGAGTTAGCATAATGTTTTCAAAGTTCATCCATGTTGTAGCATGTATTGGAATTTTATCTTTTTTAAAGCTGAATAATCCATTTTGTTTATCCATTTATCTATTGATTGAGATTTGGGTCATTTCTACCTTTTAGCTACTGTGAATAATGCTACTATGGGTGTGCAAGTATCTGTTTGAGACCTGCTTTCAATTGTTTTGGGTACATATATACAAATGGAATTGCTGGATTGTATGGTAATGCTATGTTTAACTTTTTGAGGAACTACTAAACTTTAAAAAGCTACACTTTTTTTTTCTTTTTTGCGGTACGCGGGCCTCTCACTGTTGTGGCATCTCCCGTTGCGGAGCACAGGCTCCGGACGCGCAGGCTCAGCGGCCATGGCACACGGACCTAGTCACTCCGCAGCATGTGGGATCCTCCCGGACCGGGGCATGAACCCGCGTCCCCTGCATCGGCAGGCAGACTCTCAACCACTGCGCCACCAGGGAAGCCCCTAAAAAGCTACACTTTTTTTTACATTTTCACCAGTAATGCACAACAGTTCCAATTTTTCTACATCCTTGCCAACACTTACTTTCCTTTTTATTTTTTCTTCTTAATCATAGTCATCCTAATGGTTATAAACTGATATTGCTGTTTTGATTTGTACTTTATTAATGTCTGGTGATATTCACTATCTTTTTATGTGTTTTTTGACCATTTGTATGTGTTTTTTGGAGATATGTCTATTTAACTCCTTTGCCCTTTTAAAAATTGTGTTTTTTATTATTTTGCTACTGAGTTGTATGAGTTCTTTGTATATTCTGAAAATTAATCCCTTATATGATTTATAAATATTTTCTCCCATTCTATGCCTTACCTTTTCACTTTGTTGATTCTTTGATGCACAGAAATTTTAAATTTTGATATTGTCCAATTTATCTACTTTTTCATTTGTTGCTTATATCTTAAAAACTAATTTTAACCTAAAATATACAAATGTATATCATTGAATCCAACTTTGGAGGAAAAAATATTTTTCATTGTGTTTGAAATGATTGGAGTTCTGTGCAGACTCTCTGACAAAATCTATACCCAATCCATAATTTTCAGTTTCATAATTTTTAAAGTAAAAGGGAAACATTATGAAGCAATATGCAGGCAGAATTTGATATTTCAAATGTTAATTTTTATTCTTTCATTTTCTTGCCCACACTTAATTTTACAGTCATTTTTAAGCAACTCGTGTTTTTTAGTTTTTCTAAAGCATTCAACTTAATTTTTATGGGATTAAAAACTCCCTCTGTATATACATTTCAATAGATTACAATGGTGATTCTCAAAAAATCTGTGGTAAATGACCTTTTCCCCCCTCAATTCTTCTCAGACTGATACTTTTGTTACATACAATAAAAATGAATTGCTACAAAAATAAAATAAAATGTATACTCGTATAAAATATAAATGCTATATATATATATATATATTTTTTTTTTTCGCTACATGGGCCTCTCACTGTTGTGGCCTCTCCCGCTGCAGAGCACAGGCTCTGGACGCGCAGGCTCAGTGGCCATGGCTCACGGGCCCAGCCACTCCACGGCATGTGGGATCCTCCCGGACCGGGGCATGAACCCACGTCCCCTGCATCGGCAGGCAGACTCTCAACCACTGCGCCACCAGGGTAGCCCTTAAATGCTAATTTTTATTACTAAATTCAACAGACATGAAATTATAGTCCAATACATATAAACCAAACAAAAGGAAAATAATTACAAAATCTGTATCGTGTCCAATGAAAGTCTGTCTTTAGGCAATTAATATGTAGAAGAACTATCATATTTATAACTCTTGGTCATTCTGCAATTATAATTAAACAAAAATTGTGAAGGAAACAATAATGTATGTTAAGTGCCAGATGCACCATTTGAATGCACACCCTACATATCAGCATTTAAAGTTTTAGTGTAATAAATGTTTGATTATTGTTTAAATATAGTTTTGATTGATTTAATGCTATTCAAAGAGGACAATTCATATCCACAAAAGGCTCCTTGTTTTGTTTTTAAACACAATGGTGATAGAAAAAATAATTTTGGTAAGCTCAGAATATTCTTTTAAACTTTTATCCAAAATTATGTGTGGGGTGCTGCATTTTCAAAAATTAATCTTTAATCTTTCAGCAGTAGTTAGTTTCAACAATGTTTCCTGTGAAGTGATAGTTAAATAATCTTTTGGTGAAAGAAATAGATTCCAAATCCATGACTTTCTTATGCATGAATCTTCTTTTGAGGAAAAATAAAACTTTAAATGTTTTAACAAATTCTTATGGTGCTTGGTGATAAATTTTCATAGATGTGCAATATTAAAGTCATCACCTATTCCATTAATGAGTTGTTAAATAATGGGACACATCATAACATCTCTAGAAATTCCATTCTAATTTTTTTTTTTTGCCATTTATTCTGCTCTTATCTTCCATTGAGAAACATGTTCCATTCTTTCTTTACATGGAGTGTTTCTATTATTAAAAAGACCAAAAATATCAGACCGATGATGATGTCTTTAACCAGTTGGAATCAAACTGATTTTTTAAAATTCCATAAAACACTAAGAATTTATTTTGTAGTTCAGATATTACCAAAAGAAATTTTCTCCTCAGTAACCATTGTATTTCAACAAGCAATGAGAGTGTTTATAATCAACCTCCTTATTATTGCTTGATTAAAAATATCTTCAACTTTAACACATTAGCCTTTATATAAGTCACAATTTTTTACCATGCCAATAATCACACTGTTTGGTTTACATCACATTTTTTCATTGTGAGACTTTCTTCATGAAGGAAGAAGTATGTTGATTTACTTTCTGGCACAGACTCCTTAATCTTGGTAGCTACTTCAAATGAGTTCCTGTCACTACTTCTAAGCCATCAGAACATATTTTCTAACAAAATGTAGTTGCCAAACCATACCTGCTAATCCTGTTTATATGTTTGGCATATTTAAACTTGCTATAAGAGATTCCAGATACTCATTCTCAATTTCTGTATTTACCTCACTGTCAGCCAATAAACCTCAGATGGCAATGCAGTACAGTCTGCAGACCACACTTTGAATAACACAGGTTTACATAATATTTAAATAAATTACCTAATTATGGTAATAAGTAAAACTGGACTAAGTCAATAAAGAAATACAAAACTACCAAACTGTCAATGTATGAGAAAATTTAGACTCCATCTCCTGATGGAAGAAAAGACAAAGATATGGAGCCAATTTTTCATTTACCACAGTACACACTCCAGCAACAATTATTTGCATCCCTCTTATGTGCAAAATCTATTTACCCTTCCCAAGATTTTCATCCCATTGTAGACTCAGGCTTAAAGTCTGGGATCTCATCATGTCAATATCTCCAGTTGTGGGTGAGGCTTGTATGATTCATATGAACTAAAGAAAACTAATCTGCCTTCCATAACCCCAAGGGAGATGTGTAGCAGGCACAGACTAACTACAGTAAATGTTTCTATTCAAGCAGTGGAGAATGAACATAACAGTCCCTCTTCAACAGTAATTTAAAAATCCAGCATGTATGTTATTAGGTTCTCCTGACCTTAGGGGCATGGAATAGTCCTTTACTAGGACCTATTTCTGCTTCTGGGAGTAGTTCCCTCATTTTTCTCCTCATCTCTTCACCCCACCTTCTTTGTTCTTGGTTCTGACCTCTGAGTTCTTGTTCCTTTTCCAAGAGAAATCACTGATGCTTGCATTTGAGAAGCTTTCTCAGTTTGCTTCCTATTTATAGAAGGTTGGAGGCTGTTTTAGTTATCTATTGTTACATAACAAATTTCTCCAAATATTTGTGTCTTAAAACAACAAATATTTATTATCTCAGAGTTTCTATGGGTTGTGAGTTTGAGAGTGGCTTAGCTAGGTGGTTTTGGTTCAGAATCTTTCATGTGGTTGTAGTCAGGATATCTACAAAAGCATTGGTCATCCAAAGGCTGAGGCTGGAAGATCTGCTTCCAAGATGAGTCATTCACATGACTAATGTCAGGACTCCTCAGTTCATCACTTAATTCCTACCGCAGTGAGTTTCATTTTCTTGACACATAAATCTCTTCACAGGCTACTTGAATGTACTCATGAAATGGCAGCTAACTTTCTCCAGAGAGAGCAATTCAAGAGAACAATAAGAAAGTCTCAGTGTTTTTTATGGCCTGGTCTTTGAAATCAGACTCAGTCACATCTACCTTTTTCTGGTTGTTAGAGTGAATCATTAATTTCTGTCCACACTCAAGTGGAGGAGTTAGGCTCTACTTCTTGAAGGGCGGAGTGTCAAAGGATTTGTGAACATATGTTAAAAACACCACAGAAATCTTGCAGATACAAATTCCTTTAAAACTTTGTGGGATTCCTATGAGTCTTACTAGCACAAATTGATATAATAATTTTGGAATAGATGAAAATGCATTGTAGAAACTTGATTCAAATTATTCTCCCTTATCAAAAGATCTTGACAGGTCAAATGCCCAGGAAAATCAAATACACACAGCATATTTTTTCTCTCAGAGGATAAAGAATATATAGCCTACAGTATTAATATATTTAGACTTTAGCTTTTTAATAATAATTAAATGGAAACTTCTTTATAGAATGCACCAAATCTCTTCCACATGTTTTAGTGATTTAAGAAAAAAGTTATACCTGTCACCAAAGTTCTTAGGGATCTAACAATCTTTGTTTAGAAAGGCACTTGTTACAATTTATGAAAAATGAGACTCCAAATTCCTGAGCTGGTTTGAGAAGAAATATCTACTGGGCACTGCATAAGAAGCAAATGATAATTCTGAGATTGATTTGAAAGAACTGCTGATGAGAGAGGACAGGAAAGAAAGAAGAGCATGGAGGTAACAGAAAATGAGCTGAGCAACATGAGGGAATTGCCAAGAGATGTTTAGGACCAAATTTGTCTAACATTTAATTTGTTAGCCTCCTTGTGAGATAAAACTCCTTAATCTTGCCAAATTTTCAAAAAGCCTAGTACATGCAAATACCTTGTATGATATTCCATTCTATACCCAAGTTAGTGAGAAAAGAAGGGATTCCCATGGGCTGTGGAATCTAATGATGGTGAAAATACTGTAGAAGCAAGTCCTTGAAGCCAAAATAACAATGAGAATACAAATCACTGGGAATCTACAAAAAGAAGCATGAGGGATAGTAGGCCTGAGCTGTTCACTGGGTCACAAATTTACCTTCCAGAGCAACCAATCTGATATCTTAAACATCTGAAATGCTTTGCTGAATAATGTTTGCTGAATAAATTGATGAATTGAAGTGATCCTTCCATGGTTTAAAACACTAAACAAAATAACTTTGCAACTATCCAAAGCAGTAATATTAATTCTGCATTTATTGCCCTTTACACAATAGTGTGTTAAATTATTAATTTAAACTGTCTGAGTGACATATTTCTTTTCTCACTCTATAGAGCTTTAGTTTGTTTAAACAATTTCTTCTCTCATCATATAATGCAGAACTGATTTAGGGAAAAATTGATTATCTACCTTTGGTGAGGTGGCATCCTCATCTTGCTCTTGTTCTAAGATATTAAGCTGTACTTTTTATCTCAGTGAAATATATGTAAGAAAATGTCATGTTTAAC
This sequence comes from Leucopleurus acutus, assembly GCF_964270905.1. Taxonomy (NCBI): domain Eukaryota; kingdom Metazoa; phylum Chordata; class Mammalia; order Artiodactyla; family Delphinidae; genus Leucopleurus; species Leucopleurus acutus. The sequence continues at coordinate 29,446,714 of NC_139151.1, read as the reverse complement.
GTGAATACATTGTGTGAGGAATTATGGTCAGAAGTTAAGTCAGTGTTTATATTAGGAGATCACAACTTTGAGATTAATTGTGACATCTTGTGTCTAATATAATGCTGGCCTATCAACATCAAGGTATAACTATGGGCATGGGACAACATAGACTTTTTTTTATAGTTCCTTTGATCCACATGAAGGAAAAGTAATTTCTCGGTTTCGACAATAATACCACACTCTGGAAATAAGGGTTATAGCTCCAATTTTTAGTTTTGTATTTCTAGGGTTCCCCTGAGTAGTTGTATATAGCTTCTAAACATGCCCTCACTTTCTCTTGCTTGGCAGAAAAAGAGTAAACTTAAATATATTCTTCATCTTTTACTTCCCTCCCAATAATTAGTGAATTTAAAATAAAGTTGGATTTATCTCCAAGGACTACTCAACACAGTTAAATTAGATGTGATTTAATATCATTACCCAGTAAATTTGTTCTTTTCTTTTTTTTTTTTTTGGCCACTCAGCATGGCTTAGATCTTAGTTCCTCCGACCAGAGATTGAACCTGAGTCTTTGCGCCCTTGGCAGTGAAAGCGTGGAGTCCTACGCACTGGACTGCCAGGGAATCCCCTGGTTCTTATTGACATAAACACGGAAAAAATAAAAGGTACATATTGAAAAGTTATATTGTTAGATTTTACAAAGCCCATGCTACTGATTGGTCAGGACTATTGCATACTATTTTAGTCTCTTATTCTGAATTTAAAGGAGAACCTGGCAGCCAAATGTTTGTTTAAATTAGTGTAGGTTCTAAGGAGGAGATGATACTAGTAATATGTGTACTTCAGTTGAACAAGTTGCAATACAGAAAGAAATGCTCCCTATTTATATAGGAATAGCCTCCTTCACTTAGTAGAGAAGCTGAAAAAAAGTGAAGTAGGGATCCCAATGGGAAATTGGCTCGAGTGAATTGCCCTGGAGATAGCTCCAGGTGTGTCTTTATTCATTTATTTTTAGTAACTGGAATAGATTGTATACTTTAAGTAGTTTAGGGTTAAATGACAGATAGGAAACAGTTTTATTTTTTTCACTTTTTCTTTTTATTTTGTATAATCTGCATATTTTAAATAACAAAGTAGAGTACTTTTTTCTATAAGCTATTGAAATGTGAGGACTGAATGGCTGCTTTTGGTATTTGTGGAGCTATTTTAAAAGAAATATTTATTTGAAAGACAATGAAGTTGAATAAGAACAATTACACCTTCATGATATCCTATTCGATTACATAAGAGTTTTAAATTTTGAGGCAATGAAAAAATTAATTTACATTAATCTTCAGAACAGTCTGACCTAATGCAGTTGAATCTAGGTAGCAAGTATGCTAGCTAAGGACATTGATTATTTGCTTTGTTTCTAGGGGATCATCTCATTACTATTGTAAGCACAGGAAGATATTTCATAATGTCTATTGGGATGGAGTAAAAGGTTACATGGCATTGGAATAGGGAAAGAAATAAGTGATTCAGAAAAAGATCTAGAATAGAATAAGCAGTAAGCAAAATAAATGACCAAAAATAGACAAGATAATTTAATATATTCTTACTGATAATGTTCTATTTTAAATCTGACTCTATACTAGTTACATGCCTAATTTTTAAAAAATCACGATTTGATAATATGATATCAAGACTCGTTTTCAGTATCCAAATGGTGAATGTAGATGGATGAGTGACTTTTAATATTTAATTTAGACTGGTGCATCATTTTGCTTAAATGCACTTTGGAACCTGGCTTATTCAGTTAAACTGGTCATGCATCTAAAGGAATATGTTTGTTATAACTGAACTGTGTTTGTTGAGCTTTACATATATATATATAATTTAAAATATTTATGTATAGCATATGTAGTATCAATATATATTGTTATATATATATATATGTTATTAAAACTGTTATAACAATTGAGCTATTTGCCTCAACTTTGAAAAAGTTTTATTAAAGCATAATTTACATACAAAAATTCAAACATATTTAGAGGAGAGTTCGAGTATAGGTAAATGATTAAATCAGTGTAACTAAAACCACAATCAAAATATAGAACATTTCCATGACCCCATAAAATCCCTTGTGTCCCTTTACAGTCTATTCCCACTATCCATTACTGGACCCAGACAACCACTAATACACTTTCTAAAGCATAGAATAGAACTGCTTTTCCTATGAACATATGTGATGTTGTGTGTATCAGTAATTCATTCTTTTTAATTGCTACATAGCATCCATTATATGGATATACTACAATTCACTTGTTGATGGGCATTTCAATTCTTTCCAATTTTGTCTATTTTGAATACTTTCTACAAATAGCCAAAAACAAGTCCTTGTGTACCCATAAGTTCTCATTCGTTTTAGGTACTACCTAAGAATAAAATGGCTGGGTTATATATTCAGTTTATATTTACCTTTGTAAGAAACTGCCAAAGTTTTTTCCAAACTGATTGTGCAATTTTACATTCCCAGCAGAAATATATTAGAATTCCAGTTGTTATGCATCACCATTACCCCTTGGGATTGCTTTTTTTTTTTTTTTTTTTTTTACTAAGCATTAAGCATATAATGGTATCTCATTGTGGCTTTAAATTGATTTTCTCTGATGACTAATGATGTTAAACATCTTTGCATGTGTTGATTGGTCCATATTTTATCTTCCTTTATGAAGTATCCATTCAAATCTTGTGTCAATATTTTAATTGGGCTGTTTGTTTTCTTATTGATATGTATTACAAATATTTTCTCCCAGTATGGGGTTTGTCTTTTCATTTTCTTAGAGATGTCTTTCACCCATTTTTTTTCACTTATGGTGAAATCTTTGCTTATCAAAAGATTTTATCCTATGTTTCTCCTAGAAGTTTCATAGGTGTAGCTTTTACATTAGGTCTGCAATTCATTTCTATTTAGTTTTTGTATTTGACATGAGGCAAGGGTTGAGATTCATTTTTCTCTCTGTAAATATTGTCAGTGTAGCACCATTTGTTGAAAAAACTATTCATTTTCCATTGAATTACATTGACATATTTATTGAAATTCAATTGACATGTGTTTATATTTTAAGTGTCTGTTTTGTGTTGCATTGATCTATATTCTTATAGGTCCCTATTTTTATTCATATGCCAATACCACACTATCTTGATTAGTAAATCTTGAAATTTGTTAGTGTATCTTCTCTAGTTTCATTCTCCTTAGCCCAAATTGTTTGGCTATTCTAGGTTTTTTGGATGTTTATATAGATTTTAGAATCAGCTTATCAATTTTCATAAAAAAGTATCTAGTATTTATTTTGACTGGAATTGAGTTTAGTCTATAGATCAATATATAGAGAATTGACATTTTAACAAGATTTAGTCTTTTGATCCATGAACATAATATACCTCTTGATTTACTTGCCTTCAATGATTTCTGTCATGTTTTGTAATTTTAATGTGCATGACTTTGCACCTCTTTTGTCATATTTATCTCTTCATTGATTTTTGTATATTGACCTTGCATTCTGTGATCTTAAGTGCACGTATTTTAATAGCTATTTATTTATTTATTTATGTAAATTCATTAGAATTTTTATGTAGAGGACATACCTTCTTCAAATAAAGACAATTTTATTTCCTCCTTTCTAACATGTGTGACTTTTATTTCCTTTTCTTGACCATTGCACTGACTAGGACCTCCAGAACAATACTGAATAGAGGTGGTGAGAGCTGACAAACATTTTCACTTTTTCCCACTCTTAGGTGGGAAAGAGTTAGGCTTTTGCCATTGTGATGTGAGCTGAAGGATTTTCATAGATGTTCTTTATGAGACTGATGAGGTTTCTTTCCATTTCTAATTTGGTGTGAATTGTTTTTTCATAAAAAAATATTGATAAAAAGGTTTTGAGCATTTTTGTCAAATGCTCATCTATTGAGATGATCACATGTGTTTTATCCTTTATTCAGCTAATATGCTCAAGTATTGAGTTTTGAATGCTAAAATAAATTTGTAATACTGGAATAGACATTTGTTCATGGTACACTATCCTTTTCAAATATCTTTAGATTTGATTTGCTGACATTGTTTTAAAGGATCTTAGGTTCATGTTCATGAGGGATATTGATCTATAGTTTTCTTTTCTTGTAATGTCTTGATTGGTTTTGGTAACAGAATAATGATTGCCTCATAAAATGATTTGGAAAGTTTTTCTTGGCATTTAAAATCTGTAATTATTTATATTGTCCTAAAAACACAGGTGAGGTTTCTGGATCAGAACCAAACTGTTATGGCTTATAGCAGATGATTAGGCCTGGATACACAGAAAGGGATATTTTACATTACAAGAGAGGAACTCTGGAAATTTGAATCTGGGAGTTTATATAAATCATGTACTGCCCAGTTTACCTGCTCCTCCTGTGAGAACAAGAGACGCCTAATTTCCATAACGTAAACAAATCTCTGGAAAATGAATAAAAATTTCCTACTTTAGAACTATTTTGAATATAAAAGAATAGCTCAGCATCTCATTTCCCTCTGATACTTTAAGCACTTAATACCCTTAAAAATGAAGAGCTAATGTTTCTGGGGGACAAAAGGAGGTAGTGTCCTTTTATAATTTGTCAATTTCCATTGTTCAGGAAGCTGAGATCTTTTGCTAAGAAATAAGGGAAGATTGTCTTCCACATTTCTCATCTATTTTCTGTAAGAACTTAAGTAGAATTGATATTATTTCTTCCTTAAATATTGGTCATAAGTCTCCATTAAAGCAGTCAAGGCCTGGCATTTTCTTTGTGGGAAGTTTTAAATTAAACATTTTAATTTCAATTTCTCAGATATGTGATTTTTTTTTCTCATTGAGATGTACTTTACATGGCATAGAGTTCACCTATTTTCAGCATGTTTACATAATGTACAACTATCACCATTATATAAATTTAGACCATTTTCATCATGTCTCAATGAAACCTTGAACCCCTTAGCAGTCACTCCCCATTTCTCCCCTCTCCTTCCAGCCCTAGGAAACCACTAAACTACTTCCTTTCTATATAGATTTGTCTACATTGGACATTTCATAAAATGTGGTCTTTTGTGACTACTTTCACTTAGCATAGTGTTTTTAAAATTCATTTATGTTGTAGCATGTATCAGCATGCAAAATGCTATTCCATCATATACCACATTTTGTTTATTCATTCATCTGCTGGATACTGGGTTGCCTCAACCGTTCAGCTATTATGGATAATGCTGCTGTGACATTCATGTACAAATTTTTGTGTGGACACATGTTCCCATTTCTCTTGGGCAGATACCTAAGTGTAAAACTGCTGGGTCATTTGTTAATTTTATGCTTAATCTTTTGAAGGACTGCCAGACTGTTTTTCAAAGTGATGTGTTCGTTTGTATTACCACCAGCAATACAGGGTATGTCAATTTCTCCACATCTTCACCAACTCTTGTTACTGACTGTCTTTTTGATTATATCCATCTTAGTGGGTATGCTGTGGTAACTCATTGTGGCTTTGCTTTGTGTTTCTATAAAGACTAATGATGTTGAGCAACTTTTTGTGTGTTTATTAGTCACTCAAATATCTTTGTAGAAGTATCTATTCAAATCCTCTGCTTATTTTGTTTTATTTTATTTTTTTAATTATTTTTTTTGCAGTACACGGGCCTGTCACTGTTGTGGCCTCTCCCGCTGCGGAGCACAGGCTCTGGACGCGCAGGCTCAGTGGCCATGGCTCATGGGTCCAGCCGCTCCGCAGCATGTGGGATCTTCCCAGACCGGGGCATGAACCCGTGTCACCTGCATCGGCAGGCAGACTCTCAAACACTGCACCACCAGGGAAGTCCTCTGCTTATTTTAGAATAAGGTTGTTTAAAATCTTGTTGAGTTGTGAGAATACTTCGTATATATTTGTACACAAATTATTTATTGGTTATATGATTTGAAATTATTTTCTTTAGTTTGTGGTGTTGTCTTTGCAGTTTCCTGATGATGTCCATTAAGACATGAAAATTTTTAAATTTGACAAAGTCCAATCTCCTCTTTTATCAATTGTGGGTCACAAAGATTTAATCCTGTGTTTTCTTTTAAGAATTTTATAGTTTCAGCTTTGACCTTTAGGCCTGTGATTCACTTCGAGTTAGTTTTTGTGTATGTGTGAGGTAGGAGTCTAAATTCATTTTTTTGCATGTTGACATGTAGTTGTTGGTATTTATTTCTTCTTGCATCAATTGTAGATATTCTTTTCCTTTTGAGTAAGCTTTAGTAGATTTTATTATTCAAGAAATTTGTCCATTTCATTTTAGTTGTCAAGTTTGTTGGTGTAGAGTGTTCATAACATTCTCTCATTGTTCTTTAACTGTCTGTTTGATCTGCAGTGATTATCCTTCTTTTATTCCTGATATGGATAATTTTTTTTTAATAAACTTATTTATTTATTTATTTAGTTTTGGCTGCATTGGGTATTCATTGCTGTGCGCGGACTTTTCTCTAGTTGTGGTGTGCGAGGGCTACTCTTCATTGTGGTGGGTTCTCTTGTTGCGGAGCACAGGCCCTAGGCACACAGGCTTCAGTAGTTGTGGCACGTGGGCTCAGTAGTTGTGGCTTGTGGGCTCCAGAGTGCATCCTCAGTAGTTTTGGAGCACGGGCTTAGCTGCTCCGCAGCATGTGGAATCTTCCCAGACTAGGGCTCGAACCTGTGTCCCCTGCATTGGTAGGCGGATTCTTAACCACTGTGCCCCCAGGGAAGTCCCTGATATCAATAATTTATACTTTATTTTTTCTTGATACTCTAACCACAAATTTTGATATATTGTGTTCTTATTTTTATTCAGTTCAAAATTTTCCTTGTATACTCCACTTTGACATACTGATTAGGTCTAAGTTTATATTTATTCTCCTACTGTTTGAGTTTTTCCAGATATCTTTCTGTATTAGTTTCAAATTCAGTTCTATTGTGGTCAGAGAACTTTGTATGATTTCAATCTTTTAAAATTTATTTAAACTTGGTTATGGCATATAGCATATAGTCTATTTGGCTGAATGTTTTATTTATGTATACTTGAAAATAGTATGCATCCTTCTACTAATGTGCAGAGTGGTCTATAAATGTCAATTTGATCAGATTGATTGATAGTGTTTTTTAAATAATCTATTGATTTCCTTTCTATTTGTGGGTTCCAGATTGTTTTATTCTTCCCCACTTTACATCTATCTTTTCTTCCCAACTGCCAGACCTATGAATTTCAAGCTTCAGCATCAGGCACAAAGAAAACAGCCTTGCAGAAACTGTTTATACAGTTTAACAGTTTTACAGTTTAACAGCCTCCCACAATTATATAACATGTCCTAATTGTTCTCCTTCTCCAAGTGAACCCTAATTTAACATACCTCGTTATTTTTCATGTTGTCTCATGATTTTCACTCTTATTTATTTTTATTGTGCCAAATGTTTTTTTGAAAATTACTTATATAATTAACTTGAAGTATAGGATGGATTTAACTACATCTGACTATTTATCTATATCTATCATCTATCTATTTTTTCTGAATGGTGCTGGGAGCCATCAACACTCCAGGATCATCCTGATTCAATTTTGTAATTAAAATAATTCAAAGCTAAACTTAAGTTCTTCGCACAAGCTGTTCACTTCCATTTTACTATTATTTTGTGGGTGCAACCTGTCTGGGTCCTAACTGACACTATTCACCACTATGTTCATCCCCCACACTTGATAAATCCTGGAATCTAATTCTTACCCCCAGCTCCTCAAGGTTGTCAGTTTCTCAGATTCTCAGCCAGTTTCTCTGGAAAAAGCAATCCCCATGGTTGGCTTCTCTCTCTGGGACTCTTTTCCCTAGATACTGGCTGACTAATCATGTGCTGCCTTAATGGTTCTTCAATGCTTTCCTACAGGTGATTTAAAAAAAATATTTTCCACTTATACTAGTTGTTCTCAATCAAAGTTTAATCTAAATTACCTAGCCCATTGTTACTGGAAGCAGAAGTCTCATCTACTTGAATTCAAATTATCTTTGAGTGTTATATGTATCCAAGTGGTAATATCTTTTTTGTTTTGTTTTGTTTTGTTTTTAACAGGCAGGTATAAGTATATTAATCAGGGTGTGAGCTCTGAACCAATTTTGCTTGTGTTTTTTTTCTTGGCTGTCCCACAAACTAGCTATGTGGCATTGCCCAAGGTACTTAAATATTTCTGCCTCATTTTTCTTTATGTGATTATTTTGAGGATTAAATAAATTAATATGAGTTAAGCCCTGACATTGCTGCCTAGCACACTGTAAGTATATGATAAACATTAAGTACTATTATTTGGTACAAGTTTATGTTAAATCCAAACTAAATTAAGATCAGTAGATGTGTTGAATACAGTGGGCAAGGAAATTCATTTTATTTTCATTTTTTGAGATAGCCTAGAGAAGAGTAAATTTCCAGGTTTTACTAATTCATTTGTTAACTCTAACTATGCACCACCAAGAATTTCCAGCTGCTAATGGTATATGCTCTGCATTCTTTTAATTTCCCTTGGGAACTGAATGTATTACAAATAATTTTTTCATTCATTCAACTAAATCTGTTCCCATGGCTTATAATAATGCCTTGGCTCCAGATGTCTGTATATATTCTGGCAGCACTTCCTGGAAAGTAAATGCTTAAGGTTAAGGCTATATGTTTATGATAGAACCTATCTTTATACGTCAGCTTTTTGTCTTAGTATTTTATCAGAAGAATATAAAAGCAACCTGTGTATTCTTTCCATATTTTCTCTTCCATATAGATATTCAGTATTTCTGATTTGAGTTGAGATTCATCATGGCCTTCCTATACATAATGAGGAAAAATTCTGCACCTTTTTCTGCCAACAATCACAAATATGAGATTCAAAGGTGGCTGTGTCAGAAAATATATTGGGGCATGTCTCAAAATGTAGTATAATGGATCATAAAGAACAGAAAACAGAGTACCAACTTATATTTCATTTTTTTTCTAATAGATACTTATGAATACCAGTGCAAAAGAAATATAGTCATATTTGTTATATGCTTTCATTTGGAGATATAATTAAGAGATTGAATTTTACATAAGAGTTTTACGTTGACTAAACTTCTCTCAAGTCAACAGAAAGTTTTACTCAGAGAGATCATCTGAAAATGCCTGAATATCTTTCAAACAATGAACATGTATGGAAACAACAACAACAAAATCCCAATATGGATCCTATATGGATTCCAAAGCTATTTGCTCAAAACAGCACTCAGGTGTATTTCAGATTCTGTACAAAATATATCACTTGAGAAATGTTAGCTGAATGATTATGGAAGTAAAATATTTTTGCAGTCATTTTGAAAAGTAAAGACATATCTAAAATTACAAAGAAATGAATGATCTGGCATTTTCTTCAGGTTATACCCTCTGCAGAACAATTTTTCTTATACTGACCTGGGTTTGCTATATCATACACGTGAAAGAGCAATGTTTTAAAATGTCGCTTAGAACAATAGGTTCTATCCAGGTCATTTCACCTTTATATCATTTCAAATACAGAGAAAACATTTTATTTTTTATGCACTTGGCATTCATGATAAATCAATAGTGAAAAATAGTGAAAGAAATAACAAAAAACTCTTTTGTTCCTAAAATCTTTGCTTTGGTTGTAAAAGTTCATAATACTGACAGTGATTATTTAGAGGTTACTCGTTTACCATCTAAAGTATCTGACAACCTAATGTGCCAATCAATTTTCTCCTAGTTGCATGTGACAGACACACAACTGGGGGGAAGGGGCAGTGGCTTTTGTCTTACTTTGATTTTTGCTCATTTAAAAAAGCTATAGAAAAATCATGGCTGTATTTGCGCCTGGGAGGTGATTGAGAAGAGGATGTGGAAAACACTGAGATACTTTCAATTTCTTATCCTTCACTTTTTCATGAGACATTCATTTTCAGAGCTCCAGACTCACATCTCCTAGTTTTGCCTCTCAGCAGACACTATCTCAAGATCAAGCATCTAAGGGAAATATTGCTTTACCCAGCCTTTGTCAGGGCACAGCCTTAGACAATCACAATTCCCTGGGTTTGGGGAATCCACTTCACTTGCCAGTCCATCCAAGGAGGGGGGTGATTCTGTTATATCATTCAGCAAAAGAGAGGTCCACCCTGACTGAGGAATTTTCTGGTTCTTCATTTATTTAAATTACCTATATTAAATGTGCATTCGTTTCTTTTCATTAACTGCCTCATATATTTTTACACTTTCTCAGTTTCCAAAAACAGTGCTTAAGAGCTTTGTATGTGTTTGCCCATTTGATTTTTCAAGCGAAAATGTGATGATCTACCTTTATTAGGACACCAAGAACTCGGAGAACTGCTAATGATAAAGCAGTGAGAAGATGACTGTGAATTTGAATCTCACATCTTAAACTCCCGTCTGGGAAGCAGCCTGACTCAGGGAGTATTTGTGCACCTCTGTGCTTTCCACTCTTAAAGGAACTATCTAGACTTTGCTTGTCAACTCAGGCAGTGTTCCTAAACTTTCCAGATTATAAATATCAACAGAAAATCTTAATAAAATATAGCTCTACCTCAGATCTACTGAAAAAAAGAATCTGTATTCTTATTCCCAGGCAAGTCTGAGGAAGAGTGTGAAAGAAATGCAGGTGCCAAAGGTGAGCTAGGGATTACCTAGTCGTTTTCTCCCTTAATGGGGGAATTTTTCTTATTGCATGTGCAGAGCACAGAGGGATTGAAGTGGACTAAAGACAATGATTTGCTTTCTTGTTGTTCAGCTATTTTATTTATTTCCTTACTGAAGCATTTTTTTCAGAATAGACAACATTAATTTTATTTTTTATATTAGGCATTATATATATATATATATATATATTATCTTCAGCTGTTCATGAAAATGTTGACTAAGAGTGTCAAAATAATTTTAATGAATATTAGAAGAAAGTTTTTTGTTTACACATTTCTTTACATGGAATAACTTCTTTGATCTTTATCACAACCCTGTGAGATTATTGGGGTCAATATTTCTGCTTTTAACAGATGAAAAAATAAAATTCAGAAGAATTAACTCATTGCTTTAGTTGACAGAGTTAGTGCACACAGAGCCAGGGGCAAGCCCAGAGTTTCCTCATCCAAATCCCACCCCCCACACTTCCAATGCCATACTGCTTCCATGTGATGGCAAAATGGCAGCTGATACTCTGGAAAATTCTAATTCAACTTATACATTCATAAAATAAAAGTTATAATAAATTATAGGGTTGTTGACAAGATGAAATGGGAGATTAGATTTGACAGACCTCTAGAAAGTTTGAAGCTGTATGCAAATCAGGTGGTATGACTATTTGTTTCAGGGATATGGAAGCCCTCCCTCTCCTCACAGTATATCATTTCTCTATTTCTTTCACTTCTTTCTTTCTTTATATTTTTAATAGATTAAAATCTAGTAACATGTTTTGAAATTTGTTAAGATGATTAACAAATCAAGACAATAAAACAGAAAAACGTATGTATACCTTAAACGCCATGAGACCAAGAGACTTAGGATCCAAGTCTGGCTCTTCCAGTAGCTTCTTGTATGATTTTGAGCCACTAATTTTTCCTTTTGGGGTCTTAAGCTTTTATCTAAGAAAATAAAGAATATAGACTAGATTAAAAGTTCATATATATTTTGATACTGAAGATGAATTTTATTAATTTTTCCATCTATATAATCTACTTTTACAGATACTTTCTTCAATAGGAAAATTGCATTTAGGAAATAGTTTTTAATTTGTCTTTCATCTCCTAATTAGTCATAAGATATATAGCACATGTGATTGTATATTATATATAATCCATCAATCAGAATTTATTAGAATGAAACAATTAGCCACAGCACTGGGAAATTTAAATTGAGCTTTAAACTAAGAAAATGGGTCTGTGCAAGGAACACAAGTGTAAGCAAATGTGGGGAAGATCACATACCTATTTCAATCCTGATCTTCGTAGTCATCATCTCTGCTTGGTTTCTGCTGGACCAGATGATCTCTTCCAGGATCATTCTATGACTCCATACATTTTAATGGAAGTCAGCAAACTATTCTTTAAGATAAAAATCAGGAACAGAGAATGGAGACAGAGGGTAAGTGAGAGTTTATATTGATTGTGAGAAATTAGAGAAGGGTTATAGAATTTGGAAAATGTTCATCTGTAGTGTGAAATGGCAAGCAATTCAATATTCATGGAATATTTTCAACATGAATGTTCCCATATTGGTGAAAGAAACTCCCCAACAAATGTTTTTTTTAAATATACATTCTTCTCCTAATCTATAGGATTAAGGTTTTGTTTCTTAAATTGTCTAAGAAGAATTTTTTTAAAAGATTCTGTTAAAGAAATCAGAGGGACAAAAAAAAAAAAAACATAATAGGAAAATTATCAACCTCACCAAATAATACTTCTACAATGGTTTCAAAAGAGGCAAAAATTCTTCAAACACCACTGCTTGGGTTCTCATTCTTAATCATTAATTCATTAAACACCTACTGAAACATGACTTCTCTAGCAAGTAATTTCTCATCCAGGTAATATTAGAAGGTACTTCTCTCTACACATTTTGTATACCACCATAATACACCAATGCTCAATAATTATTAATTTACATATCTGTCTTCCTTGCTACACAGTAAACACCAAGAAGTACACATAGAACATAAGGATAGTTCTTAATACTTAGAAAATGATCAATGAAGTTGAATAGATTGATGAATAACAAATATCTGTGAAAGCTCTTTGGGGCTATTTAATATAAAGGACTTGACATGGCTTTTCAGGTTTACATTGATAATAATCTACTTGTGTTTAATATTTCTCTTTTGGAGAATGATTGTATGTGAATTTTCCTCTATATGATATATTTTGTTTATAATACATACTTTTACCTTTAACAGCCGCTATCATCTATTCGTTATTTTCTCCTGAGGTAGTGTATAATTTTGCCAACAGAGCTTTTCTACTTCATATCAAGTATTTATTTTTTTATGCATGCTTTCCTGTATTTGGCAGTTAATGTTAGATGAGATAGAACAGAATGGGAATAGGAGGATTTGACTTTTCAATTTTTTGTGTGTGAAAAATTTATAGGCAATATACAAAGATAAAATGATTTGCTGCAAAAAATTATAGTACAGTGGTGAAAACGCTTGCCTTTTATTTTCTGGCAACATTTGCCTTAAATAGTTCAAAACAATATGAGTAGAATTAAAATTATGGGTAGAATATTTTTTTAAAACTTTGAAAAATGCTTAGCTGAATTGGATAAAGAGTTACAGAAATCCTCAGGATCCAAGAAACACAAAGTGAAAGCACTAGCTGGGAGAGGTAAGCTAACATCAAGCATGATAGCCACCGAGGTCATTTACTAATGCCTGAAGACTCTGAGCTGTGGCTTAATAGCCTAACAGAGTGACAAGAGGCACTCTGGGCCCACTCAAGGTGGATTTTCTGGTCAGAGACTGCATAAATGTGGGCTTCCAAAAACCTATGTATGCAACTTCAGAAGTGGTAAACTTAGAGAAAGGAAATAAAACACACCACAAAGAAAGATAGCAAAGAAACATGCAGATCTTGGCCTTGGCACTCATCAATACAATAAAAACTATCCCATGAGAATGTTTAACCACAAGCTGGTCCTTTTGCAGACTTGAGACCTGAAAGAATCAGATGAAAAACTATTTAGGAAATAGTTTTTAATTTGTTTTTCATCTCCTAATTAGTCATAAAATATATAGCACATGTGATTGTATATTATATATAATCCATCAATCAGAATTTATTAGAATGAAATAATTAGCCACAGCACTGGGAAATTTAATTTGAGCTTTAAACTAAGTTTCAGCCACTCCACACACTTGTTGTAACTTGGTGTTATTCTTTTTTTTTTAATTTAGCCATTCGAGTTGGATAGATGATAATAACATCACAATACGGCTTTAATTTGCATTTCACTGATGACTAATGATGTGGAACACACTTTCATGGGCTTACTAGTCAAGTCGCTGGTATATAAACCTTGGTGAAATGCTCATTTTTTATTCGGGTTGCTTTTCTTTTCTATCATACAGTTGTAGAAGTTGTTTATATATTCTTGATTAAAGTACTTTGTAAATTACATTTATTGCATATTTTACCCAGTCTGCAGTTTGTATAATTTTAGCAATGTGAACAAAATGTTTTAATTGTGATATCATTCATTTTTGGTTTAGTTAGAGCTTTTTGTGTCCTGTTTATGAACATTTTTGTCCACCCCAATGAAAAATATAAGCTTTACAATGTAAAGTTTTATATTTAGGTCTTTGCTCTATCTCACATTGATTTTTCTGTGATGGTGTGAGGTATGAGTTAAGGCTCGTCTTTTTCTCATATGTAGTTGTGCCAGTCATTCCAGCACAATTTATTCAAAAGAACTTACTTTCCCCATTTTACTGCTTTGATATCTTGTTGAAAATAAATGGATTGTATGAATGTTAGTCTTTTTAATTAAACTCTTTATTCTGTTAAATTGAACTAATTGTCTATGTTTATGCCTATGATCATATTGCATTTTCTTGATTAATGTAGCAATATAGTAAATCTTGAAATGAGATAGTATATGACCTCCTCTTTTAAGATTCTTTTAGCTGCTCTAGGTCCTTTGATTTTCCATATCAAAAGTTACTTTATATACATGCATTATTCATGCAAAAATGTATAATACATACATATAAAGAGAGAATTAACATTGAAACAATGTTATTGTAATCCACTGGCATGGTATATTTCTCTGTTGGGATTTCTGTCTTTATTTCTTGATCAGTCTAGCTAGAGTTTTGTAAATCTGGATTTCATTGGTTTTTCTCAGTTGTTTATCCATTTGTATTTTATTAATTTTATTTTAATAATTATTACTATTCTCTTTATTTTCCTTCTGTATGCTTACTTTTTTTTAATTTGCTCTTTTTCTAGCATCATAAGGTAGAAGCTCAGATCACTGATATTGAAGCATTATTCTTTTTCTAATAAAAGCACTGTATTTGCTTTATAGCACTGCCATAAAAATGTATCTCAAACTGGGCAGTTTAAGCAACAGAAATTTTGTCTCACAGTTACTTCTGGAGTCTAGAAGTCTGAAATCAAGATGTTGGCAGAATTGGTTCTTTCTGAGAGCTATGAGGTAGAATCTGTTCCAGGTCTCTCTCCTAACTTCTGGTGGTTTGCTGGCAACTTTTGGCATTCCTTTCCTTGTACATACACCACTCCAATCTCTGCCTTAGTCTCCCTGTAGCTTTCTTCCTGTGTGTGTGCTTGTGTCCAACATTGCACTTTTTGTAAGGACACAAGTTATATTTGATTAGGGGACCACCCTACTCCAGTATGATCTTATCTTAACTAATTCCATCTGCAGAGACCCTATTTCTAAATAAGGTCACATTCTGAGTACTGTAGCTTAGGACTTCAACATATGAATTTTAAGGAGCACAATTCAACCTACAGCAAGCATAAGGCTACAAATTCCCTTCTAAGTACTGCATCTGAAAGATTTTGATATGTTGTATATTCACTGTCATTCAGTTTGAATTACTTTCATTATTTCTTCACTAATCCATGGATTTAAAATATTTGATGTTAAACCTTGAAATATTTAGAGTTTTCTTAGACATATAATTTTTACTGATTTCTAATTTAGTTCCATTGATATCAGAGAACATTTTATATGTGATCTAGTTTAATGGCTTTATTGAGGTCTAATTAGCATATGAAGAGCACACATATTGAAAGTGTACAATTTGAGTGTACAATTTTGTCTGGCTTTGCTCACTCACCATAATTATTTTGTTATTCATCCATACTGAAGTATGAGCAGTAGTTGATTCTTTTTTATTATTGACTAGTTTATCTCTTCACCTATTGATATACATTTAGATTGTTTCCAGTTTTGGGTTATTACAAATAAAACTGCTGTAAAAGTCTGTGTACAGATCTTTGTATGATTTCATTTTTCTTGGATAAATGTCCTGAAGTGGAATGGCTAGACCATACAGTACATGACTACAATATGCTAGGTATATGTTTAAGTTTACAAGTTGCCAAACTGTTGTTCAAAGTGGTTGTTCAATTGATATGGCAACCAATGGTGTATGAGAGTTACGGTTGCTCCACATTCCAACTGGTACTTGCTAAGATCAGACTCTTTAATTTTAGGCTATTGGAATGATAATTGTAGAGTGTATCTCATTTTTGGCTTTAATTTGCATTCCCCTAATGACTAGTCATTGTGAACATGTTTTCTTTTGCTTATTTGAAAACTGTTTACACTCTTTGCTGAAGTGAGTTTCATACTTTGCCCATTTTTACTGGATTGTTTGTTTTTTAAATTATTGAGTTTTAAGACCTCTTTACATTTCTGGATACAAATTGTTTATCAGATTTGTGATTTGCAAGTATTTTCTTTCAGTCTATGACTTTCCTCACCAGTGTCTTTAGAGAGCAGAACTTCCTAACTTTAATTAATCACTATTTATCAATTGTTTTTCTCTTATGGATCATGATTTTGCTGTTATAGCTAAGAAATCTCTGTTAAACTCTAGGTGAGAAAGATAATCTATAATTCATTCTAGAATTTAAATGATTTTATATAATATAAAATTTACATTTTATTTTAAGTTTTTATTTAGATCTATGATTCATTTTGAATTACTATCTCTACATGATGTGAGGTATGAATTGAAGTATATTTTTTAACATAAAGGTATCTTTTTTTTATCATTTATTTAAAATATATTTATCTTGCCATATTATAGTGCATCTTTTTAAAGTTGCTTTACTTCTATTTTTGGACTTTGTTGTTTTATTAACAGGGTGTTGGCTTCGGTTCATTGATTTACAGATAAGCTGTTTTTAACCTTCAGTAAGATGGGTCTACAGCAGCATTTGCTGTAAGTCTAGATTAGCTCTTCTCCCACAGGAGCTTTTTGTGATCTTTACTAAATGCTTGGATTGTTCAATGAAGCCTCTTCTCTCTGCTAGTTTAGAACTCAGATGTCTCCCTATCCTGTACAAACTCCTATGTATCTAATACCTTCTGCTGTGTTCTTTTCCTGGTAGTTGTTTCTTGCCTGTCCTCACTGAGGCCTGTCCTAAGCATGTGTATTTAGTGTTTAGCTAAAAATCCAAGAAGATATTCTATGAAGAGTCTGGAACTCATTTTCTGCACAATTCTCTTCTCTGTGGGTCTCTGCCCCATAAATCCAGCCTCTCCAGAAGAACACATCTCTGATTTCTCTCTACTGAACTCAGTGAGACCACTATGCTATATATGAGCTACCCTTCCTTGCACTTCAGCCTGGAAATTGGCTCCAGGAAGAAAGCAGGAATAATGGAACTCAAGTTTTTCTTTCTCATTTCCAGGTTTGCCATTATGCACTCCATGCTTTAAAATGGTTAAAAACATTTACTTCATATATTTGGTCCCATTTTAGAGGTGTTTGTTTAGAGTTGGGGAGCAGTTTCTTCATCATGGCTAACAGCCGAAGTCCAAAATCAAGTTTCAAAACAATCAAATTGTTCAGTTTCTGTCTTGAACCAGGTTCCCTGACTCATCTTGCACTTGTCTAGTCCCTTCTATTCCCTTTTACCGCCTTCTTACAGGCTTTTTTCAATCCTAATATAGTTCTTTTATGGATTTGTCTGTTTCTCTCCATTTCTCTTTAATCAAGTTGCTATGTGGCCAATAGCTACCTTGAATATTTTTATTTTTTATTTTTGCTTGAGCAATTTGTGCAGACTCACACAGGTGACACCTCCCTCAGGTTTGGGTCTAGAATGCAACAGATGAACACTGTGATGTCAGGTAAATTTGTCCAGTTAGATATTGTCTTTGAAAGATATTGTCTTTGAGATAGATATTGTCTTTGCAGCCTTTCCTTTCTAGATAAGACCTTGTCATAGTAAGAGATAATAAGTAGTCCAACTTGGGAATAATCTTAAGAACTAACTAATAATTAAACCCATTTATATGATTTGCAGGGAGGGGTAGGAAAGAGGGGAGAGGTGAGCTGGAGTTACTCATAGGATGGTCTTGGCAGAGATTTTTTTTTTTTTTTAGTAGAGCATGAAGTTTATTACTCCCACTCAGTAGTTCCTGGGGGCTTTGATGTTAAGTCACACATAATTTGAGAAATACCAGGAATCTTCTTAATCTCAGCAAACCACAAAGTTGCTGGAACTTTTAATGGTCTTATCTTTAAAATTTATGGATCTGCATGGAGTTAATATTAGATCAGTTTGTCTGTAATTCTGTAATATTATCTTGGACCACATGGGTTTGACTGAACTCGTATTAAAAGAGTTTGCACTTCGCCTGCAATGTCCATCATGATGTGGTCTGGCACAGTTTACATGTTTTAAGAGTCAGGGTACACTTTGCAAGTTTATTTCTCCATTCCACACAGCCCAGAAGGACCTTTTTAATTTCATACACATACAAGAATTACCAACTGTACTGTAGGTATTGCATAATGGAATTTAATTCCAAAGCTTGGAAAGAAATGAAATATAACCAAATTCAGAATATTAAGAAAATGCCTTTATGATTAATAATATTAATTTCTGAAAGCAATTCAGAATTATATTCCCAGTACCAGATGTTTATTGAATGGATGAATGAATGCAATTTTAAAAAAGTTATGAGGCAAGAGACAGGAATTGGTAATGTACATAATCTTTTATCCTTATAGGCATAATTGAGTGAAACATAGACACCTGAAATCTACAGTGCAAGAAAGTATATAAGATTAAGATACTTTAGAGAGCTTCTCGTATAGGAGGTTTGAATCATTGGAAATGATCTACCTCTTGTTACAGATTCTGATTTGAGTAGTGGAGAGAGCAATGGTCATTAGCCTGGTAGTTCTATTATTAGTTGTGAGACTTTTGGGAAATAATGACTTCTCTAATCTCAGTTCCTTCATCTGAAAAATGGGAAAAATTATTATGCATGAAAGAGAATTAAATGATTAACTGAATATACTAAGCATATTGTAGCTGCTCATAAAATATTACTCAGCTTCCCCTTCCCTTTTCATCATGGCAATCTATATATGTACATTAAGGTAATATTTTACTTATTAATAATGTTTGTTTATTTGTTCCTCTGTTTAAATGCAGATGCCCATACAAAAAGCTAAACTTCGGAGGAAAAATAGAAAAGAGTGAAAGGGAAAAATAGAAAGCAGAGAGGGAAAAATGGTGCAATAAAGACAGGTAAGACGCATCTCATGGCCCAAATCTTGAGCTGGGTGGAAATAAAAACTGTTGGAGAGAGAAAGTAGGAAAGATTGTATTTTTTGTGTATGTAGTATTCATTTATTTGGTTTACTCAACCTTCATTTATCAATAATCTACCAAGTACCAGACACTGTGCAGAATGCCAGTAATATAGGATTGGACTGGAAAGAAACAGTCTTTGCTCTCATAAACCTTACAGTCTAGCAGGAGAGATGTATATGCCCATGAAGTTTGGTTTTACAAAGAAAGTGTGGCTTTGGGGACATATGACAGGGATTCCTAAGTTGGGAAGGAAATCTTCCTTGTGGAAGGGGTACTTAAGCAGAGAACTAATCAAAAGCAGAGTTTTCTAGGTCACAGTTTGGACTGAAAAGCAGTGTAGGGATAGCATTCCAGGAAGAGTAATCATCTCTGCAAAGACCGTAAGAAAGGAGAAAGCATGGTTTGCATGCTGAAGTAGAGCTGGCACGAA
The DNA here is from genome assembly GCF_964270905.1 of Leucopleurus acutus. Taxonomy (NCBI): domain Eukaryota; kingdom Metazoa; phylum Chordata; class Mammalia; order Artiodactyla; family Delphinidae; genus Leucopleurus; species Leucopleurus acutus. The sequence continues at coordinate 29,426,905 of NC_139151.1, read as the reverse complement.
AGGAACTTAGTCCACAAAGGAGAAAGTGGACCAGGACACCTAAGGTGAGGCTGAAGGGAGTCTGGGACTAAACAACATAGGATCTAATCTGCTATGTTAAATGTTTTGGATTTTAGGAGCAACATGAATCCACTGAGAGTTTTGAATCAGTGCAATGCAAGTGATTTGTGTTGTAAGAAAATCTTTTTCTCTGCAGAGGGATGAATATGTATGAAGAGGAAAGAGTGTTTATGCAGAAAAAGCTAAGAAACTGGTAGATTCATGCAAGGCAATTATGACAATGATTTGCACTGGGGTGGTGGCATTGGAGATGAGCACACCTGGATAAATTAGGAAGGTAGTTAAAAGTTAGCCTCAACAGGATTGTGCCCAGAGGACTAATCCTACTTCAAAAACCTTCCAAACCTCCTGGACCCAATTCCTTACCTGGAGAGGTTTTCTGCATTCTTTAAGTTTAAACTCAAGTGCTACTGCATTTTGTGACTTCCCTCCCACAGGCAGAGTTAGTGGATTACTATTATAGCACCTGGCAAATGCGTCCTTTAAGAACAGTGGATTTCAATACTAGATACACATTCAAGTCATCTGGGGAACTTTTAAACACTTCTATTATCTGCCTCTTGTTCCAGATTGACTCTTTAGGAGTAAGAACAGAGCAAGAGTATTACTTAAATATCTCCAGGTGGTTCAAGTGTGGATTTAGGGATGTGAACCAGCACTTAAAGGCATTTACCACACTGGCATTTTTAGTTTTCCTTTCCATCAGGCTGTAAGTTCATTGTACACTCATCTTTGTATCCTGAGGGCTTGGCACAGCCGTGATACATCTTAATTTACTGGTATGTATTTAAATAAATTAAAATATGCAAATTGGATTACTTTTATTAGCCAGCGAGTTTTTTCTGCTCATGAAGATGACTGGAAATAATTCAGGGGAGATTTATGAAGAGGCTGAACTAGAAATGCTTTGCTAAGGATGGAAGCAGACATTTAAAATCATAGGAAGAGAAGATGTAAAATGTGTGTAACTGTTGCCAAAATATTTATAAACATTGTTGTCCATGACAATATGTCCTGTTTAGGATTCTGCCCGAGGATATTTTTCTGATCTATAAAGACAAACTTTAAAAACATGTATATATTTCAATATATGTACATGGCTCTAATGTACCCAAGTTAATTGGTTACTTTGACCCTAAGGTTCAATCTATTCCCAGGTACAGAGGCAATCTCTAGTCTTGTGGAAGTAGGAAGGGTACAGACTAATTTCTTTTACGAATTTCCACTTCATCTAGTTTTGGGAGACAAGAAAACCCTGATTTCTCTGAAAGCTTTATTATATTACTAGTTTTGGAATGACATTGCAGCTTGCCTATTACCACAATTCATGGGAATGGATTTCACTGGCTTGTAATATAGCACCTGTTCACTTTTTAAAGAAGCCATTTGATCCCATCATAAAGTGACTGGCCAATTTAACATGAAGCAAAATTAGCCTACAAGAAGGCCTGGACAAGGCCTGGAGGGACCCTTTCCGTCCTGACGATGACTCTGGCCCCATAGCAAAGTGTCAGAACATCTGCACAGATTAGTGCTGAATTGAATCAGTGCTGTTATTTTCTTCCTCCTTATGTTGACACAGTGTGTGCTCTTAGAAAATGGTAGTTCTATCAAGCAGGAGATAAAAAGACCAAATCAGACACCTTAGCTATACTGGTTTCCCATCTGGGAGTGCAGAACTTGGGTAGGGACTCCTAAAGTCAGGCTGAATTTTGACAAAGACACAGCTGGACTGCGACCAGGGAAAAATAAAGCCTGTGACTGAGAACTCAGGGAGAACTCAGAGGAGCAGTTGAAATGGAGTTAGAGAGAGTTGGGGGAAAATAATAAAGCTGGGGCCAAATGCAGCAATCTGAGAATCTGAGACAGGGAATCTGAGACAGGGAATAGGCAAGAAGCTGAGAGTGAAGCCCAAAGACAGAGCCTTGAGGGATTGCCTGAAGTAAGATCCTGAGAGAGGGTGGCCTGCTCCTCCAACTGCAAGTCAGAAGAATAGTGTTTTCCATGATTTCCTTTTAATTTCATGGATCTTCCAAGTCTCATATCTGATCCTTCTAACCCTGTTAGTATTGCTTAGATCCAGACTTCCAATGTACCTCTTCAGGACTTCATGCCATGAAATTTACACACTAAACTCATTCTTCGTTTCCATATTAGTTTTCTTTTACCATGTAACAAATTGCCAAAAACTTAGTGGCTTAAAACCACACATGTTTATTATTTCACAATTTCTGTTGGTTAGAAGTCTGGGCATGGCTTAGCTGGGTGCTCTGCTCAAGGTGTCACAGGCTGCAGTTAAGCAGCTAGCTGGGTTGCATTCTCATCTGGAGGCTGTCCTGGGGAAGAACCCACATGCTCATTCGGTTTGTGGGCAGAGTTTAGTTCCTTGTGGTTGTAGAAACTAAGCTTCTTTATAGCTTCTATAAGCCACCTGCAGTTCATTTGCCACAGGTTAGCTTGGGCTTCCTCACAGAATGGCAGCTTCAGGGCAGTTTACTGCTTCCATGGTGGCTCAGAGCTCCAACACAGTGTCTTAGTAAACAAAACAGAATCTGTGCCACCTTTTCTAACCTTGCTAAAGTGCAACCCTGTGTCCCTTTGGTTGCATTCTGGTTATTATAAGTGAGTCCCAAACCTTCCCATATCAAGAGGAGGGAAATTATACTTCATCTCTAGGGGCATGACAAGATTATAAAAGAACACGGGCAGTAGACAATGACATTGCAGCCATTTTTGTACAGTGCAATATGCTACAAGAGGGAAAAGTCAGATTTGACGGTGAAATATAAGATATATATCAAGAAATGTATGTATATTTAACTATTTAACTAAAACAGAAAAGTCATGATAAAGACCACTTTTTTAAGGGTCTCGATATTTTTATGAACATCACATTTATGGTAGTTTGTTTAAATGTGCACCTGCTCCAGCATGAGGCATACACAGGTTTTTACATCCTAGTCCAAGAACAATGTTTATGGAATAAAAGGATGAATTAGTAAATTCTGTTAAAGACTGTTGCTTTGGACTTTTCAGATGAAAACATCTAGAAGGAAGTTGAGGAAAAAGTCGAGAACCAGGATGGGAGCCTGAGCTTTAGGACCCTTCCCTCAGTGTCACTGAACTGCACGAGGCGGCCAGTTCTCTTGTCTGGGCTGTCACTGATACAGAACTGTCTGAGTCAGGTTATCTGCATGAATGTGGTGCAATATGTAGTCATTTTTGTCTGTTAGGAGGATGTTTATTTTATTCAGCTTACTTTCCTTCTTTCCATCCAGTGTCACGATGATTCTATAAGAGGCTATGTTGGATTCTAGTGAGAGGCTGAACCTAGACTCAAGCCCAGCTCCTCTATTGTTTTAACCTCCCCTTGAGGCCAGTGAGGGGGTCATCATATTGCTGCTGCTCTACAAGGTAGCTTTTGGTAAAGAGAAAGCTTTATCTTAAATTCTGGCCCTGTTAGATATTGGCTATTTGACCTTGTCCTAGTTATTTAATCTTTATGAGACTGTGTTCTCATCTGTAAAATTGGAAAAATAATACCTGGTGGAAATTATATGAGATTGTGAATATAAAATGTAGGACTGCACTTGGTACATAGAAGTTAATCAATAAATAAAACTGCAATTTTATGGCCCAGTCTGATTATTAGGATGACTAGAGGGAAAAAAGCACCAAATTTGGGTCATTGTAAAAGTGGCATCTGGTCAACTGTGAGTTAATTCATGAATTGTGAAGCCTCACCTATAGTGATACAAAGAAATTTACCAGATTGGAATACTACATTTCATGCCTATGTGTACCTGCCACCCAAGTGAAATATTGAATGACTTTATAAAAGTTAGGTGGGCTTCCCTGGTGGCGCAGTGGTTGAGAGTCTGCCTGCCGATGCAGGGCACACGCATTCGTGCCCCGGTCCGGGAAGATCCCACATGCCGCAGAGCGGCTGGGCCCGTGCGCCATGGCCGCTGAGCCTGCGCGTCCGGAGCCTGTAGGTAAAATACCTGATGTGATCTCTAGTTAAATAACTATTTTGAGTCTTTAAAATTAATGCAGTGATTTTTTAAGGGCTTCTTTGGGTTTTAGCTCACCTTTTCTTGAGATCTATAATTGCTCATGATAAATGTTATGTGCACAGAATATTAGTGCATGTTCTCTTGTGATATAATGCTGAGAGGGACTTAGGAAGGTCTCTGCATCCATTTAACAATAAGCAGTTACTGTGTCTTCTTGCTATGTTTTAAATCCCTTGATTAATATGGAGTGCTTTCACTGGTATAAACTAGTTTCCCAGACAGTTTTCATAAAACATCAGTTCTCAGAAGGTATATATTCACAGAAAATGTTAGTATGTTCTGCCACTAAGAAATAATATTTTGAACACTTTAGGCCTCAGTTTACTCATTAAAAGAAAAAGTTCTTGAAGTATGTGATCTTTAAAACGTTATACTTTCTATGGTTCTGAGATCCCCATTGACCAGAAAAACAAAGTTATAAGCAATAACATCTTCTTCATTAAATAGACTCATAAAATAAATTGAGGGATACATATTGTCTTCTCATTATGTCTGAATAATGTCTCAAGTGGAATTTTCCCTGAGGCATATTTCTTCTGGCTAGCTCCACCAGCCACTGCCTTAATCCCTTTTCTATGCTCCTGTGTTTGCCAGTTCCTTGAAGCTGAATTCACTGAAAGTTTCAATGATCAGTCAAGCTTCTTTCTAGCCAGACCCAAAGACAGACATCCTCCCTATCTTAAGAGGTATGAGACTGAATATCTAGCATGAAAAAGAAATAAAAAATTACAAAGGTGATAAATACCACAAATATCACAATCCAGCCAAATGAAATAATTTTTGTACTAGTTAGCTACCTGATAACAATTTTATAATTTTAAACATTATTTGACTTTATATTCTTTGACTATTGACAATGATATTACAATATAGATATTAGATAATATATATAGATATTACAATAACTATATATTGTAATATCTATGGGTATAAAATATCTATCATTTTAATATGTAAATATTACAATAATAGATATTAAAATATCTATTATTGTAATATGTAGATATTACAATGTCTATTATAATTATCTATTATAATAGAAAATTCAGTATTTCCCCTAGGAGGGTTGATTGAAATGTGTTTTTTTTTTATTATTAATAGTTTGAAAGCATTTCATCATTCCTCTTCACAGCTCACTATTGGTAACATAAAATAAATTTTTAGGATTATTGTCAAGTTTTGAAATTTGACATATTCAGATATGGTCTCTGGCCCTTTACCTTTTTGTCAGAACTCCAAGTGAATTGGCCTGCCCGTAAGAGTATTCTAAGAAGCCATGCTTATATCTGGCTACTAATAACAAGTTCATGGAAGTGACTGAAAGCCAAATAATTATCTCACTAAGTAAGTCATAATTAAATGTGTGCCTAACTTATTTCCCTCTTAGCAGGGTTTCAAAATTACTCATAGCCACTCTAAGCCACTGGGTATAAAAGGAGGTATGATGAGGGGAAGAGGCTTTACAAAGACATAGTGGTCGTACATGCAAAAATGTTTTACTTTGGTTAAGTTTTACAAAACCACATGACAATATGAACACCTTGCTAGGGTTCTCCCAGAGTCTTGAGAGAAAATCAAGCATGTGAGGGGCCCTGAAGCTATAACTTTATCAACGTCATAGTTGAATGTCCACTCTGTACCCATTCTTGAAGTTCCCCTGATGGAACAAGAACTATTCCCAGGAACTCCGACAGAACCTGGGCCCTTGGTACACATTTCACTCTTGCCATTCCTACTGTTTAAGCTAACTAGTCCCATATCTCAGCCAGATGCTTGCGGGGGCGGGGGGGGGAATCTCTCCTCAAAAATACAGATTCCTACAGCCCCATAATGAAACAATCATCAAATTGATACATAAGCCACAGCTCTCTTTCTACATTCTTATGCTCACTAATTTGTAAATCCTGCTTGTGTCAATTATATTACTGAGTGTACTGGGAGGTTATGCCAGTTTCACAGCATGGCTTCTTCCTAGTCCCATGTTGTCAACATACTTAAGTTTGAGGCCATTCATGCTCAACAGTTGTAAAACTTTTGTATTAAAATTAATTTTCAGTATTTCCTGAGCTAAATGACTTGCAGTTCTCTCCAGACATAAACAAGGGTGTAATACTAGAAATATAAACTATATGTCCACAATGAAAGTCTGTAAGCCCTCATATAACTGAGTATACTACTCCCTATAATGATGCTTCTGGTAGACACCATTAATTAATTATAAATCTTCTTCCCGATGATCCTAAATGCATGTTTAAAAGTATGGCTGCCTGAAATTATGTGCTAAATAATACGCTTATAATATTTTCTATTCTAGGAAATTTTGAAACAGTTTAAATAATTATATCTTTTTTTGTAATATAATTTTTTATTTTTTTTATTTACCTGTCCTTTTTTTTTTAACATCTTTATTGGAGTAAAATTGCTTTACAATGGTGTGTTAGCTTCTGCTTTATAACAAAGTGAATCAGTTATACATATACATATGCTCCCATATCTCTTCCCTCTTGCATCTCCCTCCCTCATACCCTCCTTATACCACCCCTCTATGTGGTCAGAAACCACCGAGCTGATCTCCCTGTGCTATGTGGCTGCTTCCCACTAGCTATCTATTTTACGTTTGTAGTGTATACATGTCCATGCCACTCTCTCACTTTGTCACAGCTTACGCTTCCCCCTCCACATATACTCAAGTCCATTCTCTAGTAGGTCTGTGTCTTTATTCCCGTCTTACCCCTAGGTTCTTCATAACCTTTTTTTTCCTTAGATTCCATATATATGTGCTAGCATATGGTATTTGTTTTTCTCTTTCTGACTTACTTCACTCTGTATGACAGACTCTAGTTCCATCCACCTCACTACAAATAACTCAATTTTGTTTCTTGTCATGGCTGAGTAATATTCCATTGTATATATGTGACACATCTTCTTTATCAATTCATCTGTTGATGGACACTTAGGTTGCTTCCATACCCTGGTTATTGTAAATAGTGCTGCAATGAACATATTGGTACATGACTCTTTTTGAATTATGGTTTGCTCAGGGTATATGCCCAGTAGTGGGATTACTGGGTCATATGGTAATTCTATTTTTAGATTTTTAAGGAACCTCCATACTGTTCTCCATAGTGACTGTATCAATTTACATTCCCACCAACAGTGCAAGAGGGTTCCTTTTTCTCCACACCCTCTCTAGCATTTATTGTTTCTAGATTTTTTGACGGTGGCCATTCTGACTGGTATGAGATGTTATCTCATTGCAGTTTTGATTTGAATTTCTCTAATGATTAATGATGTTGAACAATCTGTATATCTACTTTGGAGAAATGTCTGTTTAGGTTTTCTGCCCATTTTTGGATTGGGTTGTTTGTTTTTTTGATATTGAGCTGCATGAGCTGCTTGTAAATATTGGAGATTAAACCTTTGTCAGTTGCTTCATTTGCAAATATTTTCTCCCATTCTGAGGGTTTTTTGGTCTTGTTTATGGTTTCCTTTGCTGTGCAAAAGCTTTTAAGTCTCATTAGGTACCATTTGTTTATTTTTGCTTTTACTTCCATTTCTCTAGGAGGTGGGTCAAAAAGGATCTTGCTGTGATTTATGTCATAGAGTGTTCTGCCATTGTTTTCCTCTAAGAGTGTGATAGTTTCTGGCTTTACATTTAGGTCTTTAATCCACTTTGAGCTTATTTTTGTGTATGGTGTTAGGGAATGTTCTAATCTCATACTTTTACATGTACCTGTCCAGTTTTCCCAGCACCACTTATTGAAGTGGCTGTCTTATCTCCACTGTATATTCTTGCCTCCTTCATCAAAGATAACGTGACCATATGTGTGTGGGTTTATCTCTGGGCTTTCTATCCTGTTCCATTGATCTATCTTTCTGTTTTTGTGCCAGTACCATACTGCCTTGATTACTGTAGCTTTGTAGTATAGTCTGAAGTCAGGGAGTCTGATTCCACCAGCTCCATTTTTCGTTCTCAAGATTGCTTTAGCTATTCGGGGTCTTTTGTGTTTCCATACAAATTGTGAAATTTTTTGTTCTAGTTCTCTGAAAAATGCCATTGGTAGTTTGATAGGGATTTCATTGAATCTATAGATTGCTTTGGGTAGTAGAGTCATTTTCAAAATGTTGATTCTTCCAGTCCAAGAACATGGTATATCTCTCCATCTATTTGTATCATCTTTAATTTCTTTCATCAGTGTCTTATTATTTTCTGAATACAGGTCTTTTTTCTCCTTAGGTTATTCCTAGATATTTTATTCTTTTTGTTGCAATGGTAAATGGGAGTGTTTTCTTCATTTCACTTTCAGATATTTCATCATTAGTGTATATGAATGGCAGAGATTTCTGTGCATTAATTTTGTATCCTGCTACTTTACCAAATTCATTGATTAGCTCTAATAGTTTTCTGGTAGCAACTTTAGGATTCTCTATGTATAGTATCATGTCATCTGCAAACAGTGACAGCTTTACTTCTTCTTTTATGATTTGGATTCCTTTTATTTCTTTTTCTCTTCTGATTGTTGTGACTAAAACTTCCAAAACTATGTTGAGTAATAGTGGTGAGAGTGGTCAACCTTGTCTTGTTCCTGACCTTAGTGAACATGGTTTCAGTTTTTCACCATTGAGGATGATATTGGCTGTGGGTTTGTCATGTATGGCCTTTATTATGTTGAGGAAAGTTCCCTCTATGCCTACTTTCTGCAGGGTTTTTATCATAAATGGGTGTTGAATTTTGTTGAAAGCTTTCTCTGCATCTATTGAGATTATCATATGGTTTTTCTTCTTCAATTTGTTAATATGGTGTATCACGTTGATTGATTTGTGTATATTGAAGAATTCTTACATTCTTGGAATACACCCCACTTGATCATGGTATATGATACTTTTAATATGCTGTTGGACTCTGTTTGCTACTATTTTGTTGAGGATTTTTGCATCTTTGTTCATCAGTGATATTGCTCTGTAGTTTTCTTTCTTTGTGACATCTTTGTCTGGTTTTGGTATCAAGGTGATGGTGGCCTAGTAGAATGAGTTTGGGAGTGTTCCTCCCTCTGCTATATTTTGGAAGAGTTTGAGAAGGATAGGTATTAGCTCTTCTCTAAATGTTTGATAGAATTCGCCTGTGAAGCCATCTGTTCCTGGGATTTTGTTTGTTGGAAGATTTTTAAACACAGTTTCAAATTCAGTGCTTGTCATTGGTCTGCTCATATTTTCTATTTCTTCCTGGTTCAGTCTCAGCAGGTTGTGCTTTTCTAAGAATTTGTCCATTTCTTCCAGGTTGTCCATTTTATTGGCATAGAGTTGCTTGTAGTAATCTCTCATGATCCTTTGTATTTCTGCAGTGTCAGTTGTTACTTCTCCTTTTTCATTTCTAATTGTACTGATTTGAGTCTTTTCCCAATTTTTCTTGATGAGTCTGGCTAATGGTTTATCAATTTTGTTTATCTTCTCAAGGAACCAGCTTTTAGTTTTATTGATCTTTGCTATTGTTTCCTTCATTTCTTTTTCATTTATTTCTGATCTGATCTTTATGATTTCTTTCCTTCTGCTAACTTTGGGGTTTTTTTGTTCTTCTTCCTCTAATTGCTTTAGTTGCAAGGTTAGGTTGTTTATTTCAGATGGTTCCTGTTTCTTAAGGTAGGATTGTATTTCTATAAACTTCTCTCTTAGAACTGCTTTTGCTGCATCCCATAGGTTTTGGGTCGTCGTGTCTCATTTGTTTCTAGGTATTTTTGATTTCCTCTTTGATTTATTCAATGATCACCTCGTTATTAAGTAGTGTATTTTTTAGCCTCCATGTGTTTGTATTTTTTACAGTTCTTTTCCTGTAATTGATATCTAGTTTCATAGCATTGTGGTTGGAAAAGATACTTGATATGATTTCAATTTCCTTAAGTTTACCAAGGATTGATTTGTGTCCCAAGATATGATCTATCCTGGAGAATGTTCCATGAGCACTTGAGAAAAATGTGTATTCTGTTTTATTTGGATGGAATGTCCTATAAATATCAATTAAGTCCATCTCATTTAATGTATCATTTAAAGCTTGTGTTTACTTACTTACTTTCATTTTGGATGATCTGTCCATTGGTGAAAGTGTGGTGTTAAAGTCCCCTACTATGATTGTGTTACTGTCGATTTCCCCCTTTATGTCTGTTAGTATTTGCCTTATGTATTGAGATGCTTCTATGTTGGGTGCATAAATATTTACAATTGTTATATCTTCTTCTTAGATTGATCCCTTGATCATTATGTAGTGTCCTTCTTTGTCTCTTGTAGTACTCTTTATTTTAAAGTCTATGTTGTCTGATATGAGAATTGCTACTCCAGCTTTCTTTTGATTTCCATTTGCATGGAATATCTTTTTCCATCCCTTCACTTTCAGTCTGTATGTGTCCAAAGGTCTGAAGTGGGTCTTTTGTAGACAGCATATATATGGGTCTTGTTTTTGTATCCATTCATCCTGTCTGTGTCTTTTGGTGGGAGCATTTAATCCATTTACATTTAAGGTAATTATCAATATGTATGTTCTTATTCCCATTTTCTAAATTGTTTTGAGTTTGTTATTGTAGGTCTTTTCCTTCTCTTGTGTTTCTTGCCTAGAGAAGTTCCTTTATATTTGTTGTGAGCTGGTTTGGTGGTGCTGAACTGTCTCAGCTTTTGCTTGTCTGTAAAGGTTTTAATTTCTCCATCAAATCTGAATGAGATCCTTGCTCAGTAGAGTAATCTTGCTTGCAGGTTTTTCTCCTTCATCACTTTAAACGTGTCCCGCCAATCCCTTCTGGCTTGTAGAGTTTCTGCTGCAAGATCAGCTGTTAACCTTATGGGGATTCCCTTGTATATTATTTGTTGTTTTTCCCTTGTTGCTTTTAATATGTTTTCTTTGTATTTAATTCTTGATAGTTTGATTAATATGTTTCTTGGCATGTTTCTCCTTGGATTTATCCTGTATGAGACTCTCTGTGCTTCCTAGACTGATTAACTATTTCCTTTCCCATATTAGGGAAATTTTCAACTATAATCACTTCAAATATTTTCTCAGTCCCTTTCTTTTTCTTTTCTCCTTCTGGGACCCCTATAATTCAAATTTTGGTGGGTTTAGTGTTGTCCCAGAAGTCTCTGAGACTGTACTCAGTTCTTTTCATTCTTTTGTCTTTATTCTTCTCTGTAGTAGTTATTTTCAATATTTTATCTTTCAGGTCACTTATCCATTCTTCTGCCTCAGTTATTCTGCTATTGTTCCCTTCTAGAGTATTTTTAATTTCATTTATTGTGTTGTTCATCGTTGCTTGTTTCATATTTAGTTCTTCTAGGTCCTTGTTAAATGTTTCTTGCATTTTGTCTATTCTATTTCCAAGATTTTTGATCATCTTTACTATCATTATTCTGAATTCTTTTTCAGGTAGACTGCATATTTCCTCTTCATTTGTTAGGTCTGGTGGGTTTTTATCTTGTTCCTTCATCTGCCGTGTGTTTTTCTGTCTTCTCATTTTGCTTAACTTACTGTGTTTGGGGTCTCCTTTTTCCAGGCTGCAGGTTTGTAGTTCCCGTTGTTTTTGGTGTCTGTCTCCAGTGGCTTAAATTTGTTCAGTGGGTTGTGCAGGCTTCCTGGTGGAGGGGACTAGTGTCTGTGTTCTGGTGGATGCAGCTGGATCTTGTCTTTCTGGTGGGCAGGTCCACGTCTGGTGGTGTGTTTTGGGGTGTCTGTGGACTTATTATGATTTTAGGCAGCCTCTCTGCTAGTGGGTGGGGTTGTGCTCCTGTTTGCTAACTGTTTGGCATAGGTTGTCCAGCACTGTAGTTGCTAGTCATTGAGTGAAGCTGGGTCTTGGTGTTGAGTTGGAGATCTCTGGGAGATTTTCACCATTTGATATTACATGGAGCTGGGAGGTCTCTTGTGGACCAGTGACCTGAAGTTGGCTCTCCCGGCTCAGAGGCACAGCACTGACTCCTGTCTTTAGCACCAAGAGCCTTTCATCCACACGGCTCAGAATAAAAGGGAGAAAAAGTAGAAAGAAAGACAGAAAGAAAGAGGATAAAAGAAAATAAATATAAAATAAAATAAACTTATTAAAATAAAAAATAATTATTAAGAAAAAAGTTTTTTTTAGAAAAGAAAAAAAAAAGGAAAAACGGACGGACAGAACTGTAGGACAAATGGTGAAAGCAAAGCGATACAGACAAAATCTTGCACAGAAGCATACACATACACACTCACAAAAAGAGGAAAAGGGGAAAAAATAATATATATTGCTCTCAAAGTCCATCTCCTCAATTTGGGATGATCTGTTATCTATTCAGGTAATCCATAGATGCAGGTTGCATCAAGTTGATTGTGGCGATTTAATCCACTGCTACTGAGGCTGCTGGGAGAAATTTCCCTTTCTTTTCTTTGTTCGCAAAGTTCCGGGGGCTCAACTTTGGATTTGGCCCTGCCTGTGCATGTAGGTCGCCTGAGGGCGTCTGTTCTTCGCTCAGACAGGATGGGGTTAAAGGAGCAGCTGATTCAGCGGCTCTCGCTCACTCAGGCCTGGGAGAGGGAGGGGTGCAGATGCGCTGCAAGCCTGCGGCAGCAGAGACTAGCATGACATTGCACCAGCCTGAGGTGCACCGTGCATTCTCCCGGGGAAGTTGTCCCTGGATCACGGGACCCTGGCAGTGGCAGGCTGCACAGGCTACCGGGAGGGGAGGTGTGGATAGTGACCTGCGCTGGCGCACAGGCTTCTTGGTGGCGGCAGCACCAGCCTTAGCATCTCATGCACGTCTCTGGGTTCCGGGCTTTTAGCTGTGGCTCACGACCATCTCTGGAGCTCCTTTAAGCAGCGTTCTTAATCCCCTCTCCTCCTGTTCCAGGAAGCACAGAAGCAAGAAAAATTCTCTTGCTTCTTCGGCAGCTCCAGACTTTTTCCTGGACTCCCTGTCGGCTAGCCGTGGTGCACTAACCCCTTCAGGCTGTGTTCACGCCATCAACCCCAGTCCTCTCCCTGAGATCCAACCAAAGCCCAACCTCAGCTCCCTGTCCCACCCGCCCTGGCGGGTGAGCAGACAAGCCTCTCGAGCTGCTGAGTGCTGATCGGCACCGATCCTCTGTGTGGGAATCTCCCCGTTTTGTCCTCCGCACCCCTGTTGCTGTGCTCTTCTCCATGGCTGTAAAGCTTCCCCCCTCCACCACCTGCAGTCTCCTCCTGTGAAGGGGCTTCTAGTGTGTAGAAACCTTTCCTCCTTCACAGCTCCCTCCCACTGGTGCAGGCCCCACCCCTATTCTTTTGTCTCTGTTTATTCTTTTTTCTTTTGCCCTACCTAGGTATGTGGGGAGTTTCTTTCCTTTTGGGAGGTCTGAGGTCTTCTGCCAGTGTTCAGTGGGTGTTTTATAGGAGAAGTTTCACATGTAGATGTATTTCTGATGTATCTGTGGGGAGGAAGGTGATCTCCCCGTCTTACTCTTCCGCCATCTTCTTCAACTCCCTACCTGACTTTTGTTTAAAGAAATGTATTGACCAACAGTAACCCCAAGCATAAAAATACATGGAAAATAATTCTCTACAGCCTGTTCAGCGGATTACCTCCTCTTTTGGAGGCTGATACACTTAAGGATGACAAGTCAAATTTGTGAGCCTGCTGGATGAAGAGGTTGATTCCATTAACGTACGGTCACCTCTCTCTGAAGTATCTCAGGTAGGTCGCCGACTGCCTTTGGCTCCAGGAGACCCTTCCCCAGTGAGCGTACCCAGAACCAGAAGCAAACTGAATCCTGCCTGCCTCGAGAAAGAACTGTTGAATCTCGAGCAGCGGAGACATACGTAGAGCTCATTGGAGCCAATACTTTTCTTTGAATGGGAAGAAACTAAGCAATAATTTTATCTTAATAATTTTACTTTGTAGTACCCAACTTTGTCAGTATTATGTAAAAGCTAATATTAATTTGAGTTTTACTACATGTCTGATGAAGAAACTGATGTTTATAGAAATTAAAATAATAAGAGACAGACTATTAGTAACTAATTCTCTAAAAATATGATTTCTTATCTGGCATACAAAGCCAGGATTCTAACGTAGGTATTACTTCTTCCAGATTCAGTATATACTGTGCTGGCCAAAAAATTTGTTCAGGTTTTTCCATCAGATGTTATGATATATGAGACATTTCTCTCAGTGTACATCACCTTCCCTTCCTCCCACTCCCAGCTTACTTTGAAAGAACCACCCAATCTCTGTCTCTCTCTCTCTCTCTCTCTCTACACACACACACCACACACACACACACACACACACACACACACACACACACAAGCACACATTTGGTTCTCATTATTCATAGTAGTTTGTTCTATAAAGTTGCTATAAACACTGAATTAGTGAATCCTGATACTGAGCCATTGATCCTAGAATTAGGTTCCTGCACACCTCTGGTCACAATATTTCATCAACTGACCAGTACATGTCCTTGTTTTATGTGTTTCTGATTAAGGACACCTTATTTAATATAATTCTTGACTCATTAACATTGAAGTCGTAGTCAGCAGCACCATAATTCATGACTGAATAAGCTTATCTAGCACACAGATTTTCCCTATAAGGCACATCACAGCCTTCTTGCACTTAGGAAGAATGTACAGCACTTCAGCACTATAATTGGGAGCCATTTTAAACAGTGAATTCACTAAAAAAAACCCCACAAAAATGTGAAAAACATAAGGGATATTTTTTTACAGTATGAAAGCTTAAACAAGAAGGCAGAGTGTTGTTCAACCACAGCTGAGAACATACACATCAGGTGACTCTGTACATGTCCACAAATAACCATGGAAGCATAATGCATGTTGACATTGGGGTTACAAATAAATTTTAGGGAGTATATGACTTCAGAAATATAGAATCCACAAATAATTAAATTTTATTGTATATGGACAAGTGTACACACATACATCTATATATATAAGTTAAATCTTCATCAACATCCACTGTATTGTTTATGCTTAGGAGAAATATGGATAATGCAGAAAGAGCAGCCTTATTTTCCCCAGTCATAGATAGGCAATAGCCCCATCCTCCTTGTGGGTGACTAACTTGGTGGAGATAGCAACTACCTAACTGATGTATTGGGTGTTAATTCTCCAATTTCTCCTCCATAGTGTACAGGTGGAGATAGAACATGAGAGAAGAAACATAAGGGAGAAAAAAAAGGAGACTTACAACATTAATTACAGATATAAACAAAACCCCTTAACTAAGGAATGAGCCTGCCATGAGTTTAAAGTGGAAACACTAAACTCTAATTTGTGGATTTTGACGTTGGATGATCAGGAACCTGAGTTATTATACTGTTCATTGACATAGAATTATTAAATAACAGAAGTTGAATGGGCTTTAGAAATATCTCAGGTCTTATTTTATATCATCTGCTGCTTCAGGGACTTGTAATCATTAAAACATGCTGAGCTGAAATTTGCTTTCCTTTCAATTCTGTCCTTTGGCTTTGGTTCTCTTCTTGGTTGCTATAAAGAGGAATCTAATCTCTCTCCTAAATGATAGGATGTCACACATTTAAGGAATTCCCACTCTTAACTGCTATTAAGCTTACTCTCAACTAAAACCTCCCTTTAATGTGTACTACTGTTATGTCGTTTCATATCCATCTTTTACATGATGTTTGGATTTTGGAACTCAAGATAAGTAGGACTTTATGCGCATACCAGTTTAAATCTTCTTAGATTGTCTACCCTGACAAAGTCTTTTTGGGTTGAATGTATCTGCCGCCCTCTACCAGCTCCTTTCACCTGTGAATGTGGTTCTTAATGTTTTAAACAAAATATTAATTAAGAAACTCTGTAACATGCTACTGGAAACATGAATACTGCTAGTCCATACAGTGCCTTTGTGCAAAATTAGAAAAATATGTACCCTTTCTCATGACAAAAAAAAGGTTTTAATTAGATGATCTTTAAAAATAATAACAGTAATAATGAGACACGAAGATTTTTATATCAAAAATTTGAAATTAAATAATAGAAAATTCAAATTTTAATCACAGTAAATGAGTACTTTAAGTCATTTGGATTAAAATAATTTTTGTAAAATAATTACTAGACCTGTTAATTTTTAAGTTTCAATGAAATATAATTTATATATAAAAGTTCACCCATTATAACTACAATTTAGTGTTTTATTTAATAAATATATACAATTGTGCAATCATCATCACAATCCAATCTTAAGACATTTTCATCCCCAACAAGTTCCCTCTTGCATGTTTGTAGTCAATCCATGTCTCCACTCTCAGGCTCAGGCAACCACTGGTTTTCTTTCTGTCTTTCTGAAATATATAAATGCAATCATACAATATGTAGTTTTTTTGCAGGTGGCTACTTTCATGTAAGATAGATATCCACAAATTTTTCTCTAAAGGGCCAAATAATAATTTTTGTAGGCCTTGTAAGCTATATGGTTTCTGTTGGAACTCTGCCACTGTAATGCCAAATTTCAGGGTGAGAGCATTCAGGCACCATTAAGTAGGATTTTAGCTGTAGGTTTTTGACAGACACCCTTGATAAGATTGAGGAAATATCCTTCTATTTCTAGAATCTGAACATTTTTTCAGATGAATGAGTGCTGAATTTTATCAGACATTTTGTATTTGACTATTAAGATTATCATTTGGATTTTACCTATTTTTCTATTAATATTGATTATAATACTAATTGATTTGTTTAAGGTCATACCAATCTTGCATTCCTGGAATAAATTGAGCTTGGTCATGCTATATAATCTTTTTTATATGAAACTGAATTTAATTACTAATCCTTTGCTAAGGATTCTGTAGTATGTGTTCATGAGGGATATTGGGCTATTGTTTTGTTTTGTTTTCCCTTGTGATGGTTTTGTCAATATCAGGATAAAACTGGCCTTAAGGATTGGATTGGAAAATGATTCCTTCTCCTTTTTTATAGTGTTTATGGAGGATTAGTACTGCTTTAGTTTAGTTTTTAATACTTGATAGAAATTAACAGTGAAGCCATATGTTCCTCAGGTTTTCCTTATAGGAAGATTAAAAAAAAAACACAACTAGTTCAGTTTCTTTTCTTGCTTTAGGTCTATTCATTTTATTTTCTCTCCAGTCAGTTTTTGTTATTTGTGTATTTTCAAGGATTTGGATTTATTATCTAAATTTGTTAGAATAAATTCATTCATAGTGTTTCTTTATAATCCTTTTCATTTTGGTGGGATTAGTAGTGATGTATGTCTTTCAACCTTGATTTTAATATTTGTCTTCTCCTTCTTTTCCTCATCTGATTAGCTAAAAAACCTGTTAATTTATTTTGTCTTCTAAAGAACCATCTCTTAGTTTCATGATTTTTAAAATTGTTTTTCTTTTTGCTGTTTCTTTCATTTCAGTTTTGATCTTTACTATTTTTTTTTCCTTCTGGCTGCTTTTCTTCTGCTCGCTCCTCTTTTTTAGTTCCTTAAGAATCATAGGTTATTGATTTGAGACATTTCTTATTTTCTAATACAGACATTTAAATATCTAAATTGCTCTGTAAGGACTACATTAGCTGCAGCACATAAATTATGATATATTTTGTTTTTGTTTTAATTCAGTTCAAAATATTTTCTAAGTTCCCTTTATCTTTGACTGATTAATGGGCTATTTAGAAGTGTGTTACTTAATTTCAATGCAATCCCTACCAAACTACCAATGGCATTCTTCACAGAATTAGAACAAAAAAATTTTCAATCTGTATGGAAACACAAAAGACCCCGAATAACCAAAACAATCTTGAGAAAGAAAAACAGAGCTGGAGGAATCAGGCTACTTGACTTCAAACTATACTACAAAGCTACAGTAATCAAGGCAGTATGGTACTGGCACAAAAACAGAAATATAGATCAATGGTACAGGATAGAAAGCCCAGAGATAAACCCATGCACATATGGTCACCTAATTTATGATGAAGGAGGCAAGAACATGAAATGGATAAAAGACAGCCTCTTCAATAAGTGGTGCTGGGAAAACTGGACAGCTAAATGTAAAAGAATGAAATTAGAACACTATCTAACACCATACACAAAAATAAACTCAAAATGGATTAAAGACCTAAAGGTAAGACCAGACACTATAAAACTCTTAGAGGAAAACATAGGAAGAACACTCTTTGACATAAACCACAGCAAGATCTTTTTTGACCCTCCTCCTAGAGTAATGAAAATAAAAAAAATAAATAAACAAATGGGACCCAATGAAACTTAAAAGCTTTTGCACAACAAAGGAGACCATAAACAAGACCAAAATCAACCCTCAGAATGGGAGGAAATATTTTCAAATGAAGCAATGGACAAAGGATTAATCTCTAAAATATACAAACAGCTCATGGAGTTCAATATCAAAAAAACAAACAACACAATTAAAAAATGGGTGGAAGACCTACATAGACATTTCACCAAAGGAGACATACAGATGGCCAAGAGGCACATGAAAAGATGCTGAACTTCATTAATTATTAGAGAAATGCAAACAAAACTACAATGAGGTATCAACTCACACCAGTCAGAATGGCCATCAACAAAAAATCTATAAACAGGGCTTCCCTGGTGGCGCAGTGGTTGGGAGTCTACCTGCCGATACAGGGGACACGGATTCGTGCCCTGGTCCAGGAAGATCCCACATGCCGCAGCGGCTGGGCCCGTGCGCCATGGCCGCTGAGCCTGTGCGTCCGGAGCCTGTGCTCTGCAAAGGGAAAGGCCACAGCAGTGAGAGGCGCACGTACCGCAAAAAAAAAAAAAATCTATAAACAATAAATGCTAGAGAGGGTGTGGAGAAAAAGGAACCCTTTTGCACTGTTGGTGGGAATGTAAATTGATACAACCACTATGGAGAACAGTATGGAGGTTCCTTAAAAAACTAAAAATAGAACTACCATATGACCCAGCAATCCCACTACTGGGCATATACCCAGAGAAAACCATAATTCAAAAGGACATATGTACTGCAGTGTTCATTGCAGCACTATTTACAATAACCAGGACATGGAAACAACCTAAATGTTCAATGATAGATGAATGGATAAAGAAGATGTGGTACATATATACAATGGAATATTGCTCTGCCATAAAAGGGAATGAAATTGGGTTATTTGTAGATGTGGATGGACCTAGAGTCTGTTACACAGAATGAAGTAAGCCAGAAAGAGAAAAACAAATATCGTATATTATCACATATATGTGGAATCTAGAAAAATCATAAAGATGAACCTATTTGTAGAGCAGGAATAGAGATGTAGATGTAGAGACCAGACATGTGGTCACGGTGGGGCAGGGGAGGGTGGGATGAACTAGGTGATTAGGTTTGACATAAATACATTACCATGTGTAAAATAGCTAGTGAGAACCTGCTGTATAGCACAGGGACCTCAGCTTGGTGTTCTGTGTCGACCTTGATGGGTGGAGTGGAGGCCCAAGAGGAAGGGGATATAGGTATACATATAGCTGATTCACTTCATTGTACAACAGAAACTAACACAACCTTGTAAAGCAATTTTACTCCAATAAAAAAATATTGTTGGAGATTTATCAAGTTCCTTTCTGTTATATATATATATGTATATAATTTAATTCCACTGTGGTCAGAAAACATACTTTGTGTGCTTTAAATACTTCTGAATTTATCAAAACTAGCTGAGAATGTTGTTCAGTCTTCTAAGTACTTGATGATTTTCTGCTTAGGTTTTCTGTCAATTATTAAGAGTAGAGCAATGATATCTCCAATTATTATCATTGAATAATTTGTTTCTCCTTTCAATTTTGTCAATTTTTGATTTATGCATTTTGGAGCTCTGTTGTTAGGTGCATACATATTTATAATTATTATATCTTACTGATGAATTGACTCTTCTGTCATTAAGCAATGATCTTTGACTCTATTGATATTGCCTGTCTTAAAGTCTACCTTTCTGTGTTAAAAATATAGCCACTTCTGTTCACTTACCATTATCATTTGTATGATATAAATTTTTTAATCTTTTAAAAATTTTAACAATTTTTGTCATTGAATCTAAATTGTTGCTTGGACAAATAACATATAGTTGAGCTTATTAAAAAAATTAGTTTGATAATCTCTGCCTTTGGATGGTTTGGTGCATTTATATTTATTATAATTTTTGCTATTGTTGGATTTACATCTACCATTTTGCTATTTGTTTCCCATGTGTCTCATGTACTTTTTCTTTGTTCTTCCTTATTGCCTTTTTTGTGTGCTAAATAGATATATTATAATGTCTCATTTAATATTTTTACTATATTTTTAGAGTTAGTGGTTGTTCTGAGATTATAATATGCATTTTAATTTTGCACAAGCTACTTTAGGTTAATACTAAATTTTGGTAAAAATAGAGACTTTATTTCAAGCAAATTCCATTTCATCTCCCTACTTTGTGCTATTGTTTTCCAATATATCACATTTATCTAAAATTCCAACAAAACCATGGTATTTTATGCATTCAACAACATTATGTCAATATTTTTCCTTTTTATTGTGTAGTCTGATTTACAGCAATGATAGTTTTGTGTTTTCTTCAAATCATATTTTAACTTTGAATGTTAAATTATTAGTGATAAGCATTTAATTTTTAAAATATTTACTAAGCATATTTTATATGCTTAATTAGCAACCTTTATACCCATTTTTAATTTTTAGTTTTTGTTTTCCTTTCCATCTCTACATTAAAAAATACAGAAATATTTGGTGTAGAATAAACTAATCAAGACATCATAATTTTCTTTACCTTTGTCCATTCATTCAAAATAGTCCATTCATTGTTATTACATTTGTTAAAATTCCCAATCTTACTGTCTTTCAGAAAGGTAAAACATTTTACTTGAATGTCTCATCATTTAATATAAAAATTATATGGCTAGGTAATTGGACCTGCAAAAATAATTTTCCCTTTTATTTGATCATGTCATAACAGTAATTTAACACCTCTTCAAGTGTAATATATTTTATAAATATTTCTTAGTTTAGACTAGACCCATCAATTTCTCTCTTTCTGAATTTCTAAGAATTTTATTACTTTATTAACCTGGTTATTAACATGGTACATGTTATTAATTTTCCCTTTTATGCTCATTTTTCTAATTTTAATCATCATCCCCATCATCAGCACCATCATTATTATTAACAATTTTTCAACCTTTAAAAATTTTTTCACATGCATTACATTTTAAGACACTTTTCTTTGATATGGATATAAGTGATTTTCAAAATATTTAAGAATCTGTAAATCATGAACAGTGACCAAGCAGAATGGAGGCTGGCCATAAACAACTGAAAACCATACTAAGGGAACTGGTGGAATATCAGCCAGGGGGTCATTACTATTATAATTTTAATTTTGTAGATCTGTTTATTGAAAAAAATCTAGAGTCCTTTGTCTATGCCTGAGAGAAGATTGAAAGTGAAAAGATAAATAAGAAAAACATAGTCCTCACTCCCATGGGTCTGTATACTTGTTGTGAAGACATAAATAATGGTTAATACTCTCATTTTTATCTTATTTCCAGACTTGGTATAATGACTTCTAAATAATAGACAATAAAAATATTTGTGATTGCTGGCAGTAATGATAATGATGGCATTCTTAAGAGTTAGGTAGATCCTGAAGAAGACAGTGTCCGTATCAATAAGTGTTTTGAAAATGTACCATCTGAACCTGACACTTTCTCTGCATTTATAAAAATAGAAGAGAACAATAAAGATAAAGTCGCAAAAGTGAGATTTGTTTTCTCATTAAATGTCTCATCTCTGAGGAATTAGTAAAAAATAGAAATTTCATTAGAAAGAGCATGAAACCTTGTTTTCCCAAATGGATTCCACTTACCACCCACATTATTAGATAGGAATGCCTGCTGAGAAGTGGTATTACTTCCTCAGCTTCTATTCATATTTGTAAAGATAATTAAGCTGTGTCAAATATTTATGTAAGACCATTAGAATGCTCATTTTTGAAATATTGCCCTAAATAATCATTAAATATTGTTAGTAGGCATCTTCATTCTGATCCAAACTGAAGTGCTTTAAGTATTAATTAGATATTCAGTACCTAGTTAAACTAAATTAAAAATCCATTTCAAATTAAAATCTAGAGGTACTAAAAATATTGCAGAAGCACAAATATAATACTATTGTGGAAATGGGACAGCGAAGTGCTTTCTGGGGCAGGGACTTTAGTGTGGCAGATGGATTTTCTGGCAAATCTTTATCTTTTCATTCAATAAGCACCTTTTTTCATGAAAACTCTATTGTGCTAGGATCAGTGGTAGTCATTTCCAATCACAGGTGTTGTGTTACATGTGCCCCATTTCAGTGTTCAGGAGAGTGGTGCCTGCACATCTGGTATCAGCTCCAATTTATGAACGTTGTTGTGTCATCACAGTATGCCGTTAAACTTTAGGAAGATTTTTTGCTCTTTTTTCTATTTGAAGAATAAAGGCTCTATTCCAGGCCTGAGGGGGCAAGATTGTGGTATTTGGAGTCATAAGACCTTGTTTCAAGTGTTTGCTTTGCCATTTGATAGCTCTTGGACAAGACATTTGCTTGGAGTTTTTTTTTTTTTTTAACCAAGTGGGGAAAGCAGTCAAATCCACTTACTGCCAACTAAGAGGTGCTATGATGATGATATAACAAGTATTAAACCTAGGTAAATGTATTACATTACTTAAATGGCATTATTTATTATGTTATTAACTGCAATGATTACATGTTATTCAGTCACCTATCATCTCATTTAATTTTCATATTTCCCCGAAGTAGGCATTATCAATCATGGTCTAGAGATGGTGGAAACTGAAGCTCAGAGAGCTTAAGAGACTTGCTCAAGTGTAGCAGCAGAGCCAGGACTTAAAACCAGGGTTTTTAATCCTAAAATCCATCCCCTGCTCTACAGATGTATACTCGCCAAGACATTTATTGTCAATCCTGGCTGATGGCAGGAAGCAGAGATTGTGTTTGTGAGATTTAAAGAAGACTTGCTTTAAGGAAAATTAATTTCCTTAAAGAACTTTAGTTTCCTAAGGTATGGAAAAACAACAATTAGAGAATGAGAATGTTTTTGTGCTCAGATGACTAACATGACATGGGCTTGGGCATTTAAGAGGCTATTTTCTCATATAAAAAATTATGTGCATCTGTAAACATGGGTGCCATATTCTATTTTTTTGTGCATACTATGCTACCATAAGCCTGTGACAGATGAACTGATTTTACTGTTTTTCACTAGTTCATCTATACCCTCCTGAATGGGGAAGAAATATTTCTCAAAGTAGATTATAAGTTTTGTTTTCCCAGTATTGGGTATTGGGTGGTGAGGACAATATGAAAGCGTAGTTATATTAGTTTTCTATTGTTGCTGCAACAAATTGCCACAACCTTAGTGGCTTAAAACAATGCACCTTTATTCTCTTATACTTCTGGAGTTCAGATGTCCTCAAACAGGCTCATTGGTCTGAAGACATGGTGTTATCCAGGCTGGCTCCTCTTGGAGAACATTGGTAGAACACTAGGGGAGAACATGTTGCCTTGTCTTTTCCACTTTCTAGAGATCACCTACATTCCTTGGCTCATGACCCCTTCCTTCATCTTCAATGCCATCAGCATAGCATCTTCAGTTCTCTTTCTTTCCCAGTTCTTCTCTTGTTATTTCACCTTCTCTACTTCTGACCCTCTTGTATCCTTCTTTTTTTAAAAAAATACTTATTTATTTATTTTGGCTGCCCTGGGTCTTAGTTATGGCATGCGGTATCTTCGTTGTCATATGCAGGGAGTTAGTTGCGGAATACAGGATCTAGTTCCCTGACCAGGGATCAAACCTGGGTCCCCTGCATTAGGAGCATGGAGCCTTAACCACTGGACCTCCAGGGAAGGCCCCCTTTTGCATCCTTCTTATAAGTACCCATATGAGTACATCATTAGGCCCACCTGGAATATAATAGCTAACTCCCATCTCAAGACTCTTAATCACAGCTGCAAAGTCTCTTTTGCCATGTGAGGTAACATATTCACAGGTCCTGGTGATTAGGACATGGACATTTTTTTCTTCTTGGTGGAGGGGTGTATTATTCAGCCCAAAATAGTAGTTTTTATTTTTATTTTGAAATTGCTTTCAAAATCTTTTAGTTTGGGTATAGAATTTCCACTGTCCAACAGATAAGAATGTCAAGTGCTAAAATTGTTAATTACATATTGTTTTGTACTAGTAAAAAGAGGACTCAAGGTTACATCTCTCTGAAGGAAAAAGGAAAGTCTCTTTTCTAATGGGTCGCAGATCTTAGAAAATCTTTTCTTGCTATTTTGGTGAAATATGGCATAGATGCTGATGGATTAAATATAGTCATTTAGATATGATGAGTTTGGGCTTATTACATTTATTATTTGTAAATACACTATAAAAATGGATTTTCCATTCTTTTTAAAATTGAAGTATAATTGATTTACAATATTATATTAGTTGCAGGTATACAGGATAGTGATTTAGTATTTTTACAGAATACACTACATAAAAGTTATTGCAAGATAATGACTATAATTTCCTGTTACAAAATATATCCTTGTTGCTCTTTATACATAATAGTTTTATCTATTTTATACTTAATAGTTTGTATATCTTAATCCCATATCCCTATCTTGCCCCTCCCCCCACTTTTCTCTCCACACTGGTAATCACTACTTTGTTTTTTTATTAAGTTTTTTTTTTTTAACCTTTTTATTGGAATATAATTGCTTTACAATGGTATGTTAGTTTCAGCTTCACAACAAAATGAATCAGTCATATATATACATATATTCCCATATCTCCCCCCGCCTGCGTCTCGCTCCCTCCCACCCTCTCCATCCCACCCCTCCAGGCGGTCACAAAGCACCGAGCTGATCTCCCTGTGCTATGCGGCTGCTTCCCACTAGCTATCTACCTTACGTTTGGTAGTGTATATATGTCCATGCCTCTTTATCGCTTTGTCACCGTTTACCCTTCCCCCTCCCCATAGCCTCAAGTCCATTCTCTAGTAAGTCTGTGTCTTTATTCCTGTTTCACCCCTAGGTTTTTCATGACATTTTTTTTTTAAATTCCATATATATGTGTTAGCATATGGTATTTGTCTCTCTCTTTCTGACTTACTTCACTCTGTATGACAGACTCTAGGTCTATCCACCTCATTACAAATAGCTCAATTTCGTCTCTTTTTATGGCTGAGTAATATTCCATTGTATATATGTGCCACATCTTCTTTATCCATTCATCCGATGATGGACACTTAGGTTGTTTCCATCTCTGGGCTATTGTAAATAGAGCTGCAATGAACATTTTGGTACATGACTCTTTTTGAATTATGGTTTTCTCAGGGTATATGCCCAGTAGTGGGATTGCTGGGTCATATGGTAGTTCTATTTGTAGCTTTTTAAGGAACCTCCATACTGTTCTCCACAGTGGCTGTATCAATTTACATTCCCACCAACAGTGTAAGAGGGTTCCCTTTTCTCCACACCCTCTCCAGCATTTATTGTTTCTAGATTTTTTGATGATGGCCATTCTGACTGGTGTGAGATGATATCTCATTGTAGTTTTGATTTGCATTTCTCTCATGATTAGTGATGTTGAGCATTCTTTCATGTGTTTGTTGACAATCTGTATATCTTCTTTGGAGAAATGTCTATTTAGGTCTTCTGCCCATTTTTGGATTGGGTTGTTTGTTTTTTTGTTATTAAGCTGCATGAGCTGCTTATAAATTTTGGAGATCAATCCTTTGTCAGTTGCTTCATTTGCAAATATTTTCTCCCATTCTGAGGGTTGTCTTTTGGTCTTCTTTATGGTTTCCTTTGCTGCGCAAAAGTTTTTAAGTTTCATTAGGTCCCATTTGTTTACTCTTGTTTTTATTTCCATTTCTCTAGGAGGTGGGTCAAAAAGGACCTTGCTGTGATTTATGTCATAGAGTGTTCTGCCTATGTTTTCCTCTAAGAGTTTGATAGTTTCTGGCCTTACATTTAGGTCTTTAATCCATTTTGAGCTTATTTTTGTGTACGGTGTTAAGGAGTGATCTAATTTCATACTTTTACATGTAGCTGTCCAGTTTTCCCAGCACCACTTATTGAATAGGCTGTCCTTTCTCCACTGTACATTTCTGCCTCCTTTGTCAAAGATAAGGTGACCATATGTGCGTGGGTTTATCTCTGGGCTTTCTATCCTGTTCCATTGATCTATCTTTCTGTTTTTGTGCCAGTACCATACCGTCTTGATAACTGTAGCTTTGTAGTATAGTCTGAAGTCTGGGAGCCTGATTCCTCCAGTTCCTTCTTTCGTTCTCAAGATTGCTTTGGCTATTCGGGGTCTTTTGTGTTTCCATACAAATTGCAAAATTTTTTGTTCTAGTTCTGTGAAAAATGCCAGTGGTAGTTTGATAGGGATTGCATTGAATCTATAGATTGCTTTCGGTAGTAGAGTCATTTTCACAATGTTGATTCTTCCAATCCAAGAACATGGTATATCTCTCCATCTATTTGTATCATCTTTAATTTCTTTCATCAGTGTCTTATAATTTTCTGCATACAGGTCTTTTGTCTCCTTAGGTAGGTTTATTCCTAGATATTTTATTCTTTTTGTTGCAATGGTAAATGGGAGTGTTTTCTTGATTTCACTTTCAGATTTTTCATCATTAGTATATAGGAATGCCAGAGATTTCTGTGCATTAATTTTGTATCCTGCCACTTTACCAAATTCATTGATTAGCTCTAGTAGTTTTCTGGTAGCATCTTTAGGGTTCTCTATGTATAGGATCATGTCATCTGCAAACAGTGACAGCTTTACTTCTTCTTTTCCGATTTGGATTCCTTTTATTTCCTTTTCTTCTCTGATTGCTGTGGCTAAAACTTCCAAAACTATGTTGAATAAGAGTGGTGAGAGTGGGCAACCTTGTCTTGTTCCTGATCTTAGTGGAAATGCTTTCAGTTTTTCACCATTGAGGATGATGTTTGCTGTGGGCTTGTCATATATGGCCTTTATTATGTTGAGGAAAGTTCCCTCTATGCCTACTTTCTGCAGGGTTTTTATCATAAATGGGTGTTGAATTTTGTCAAAAGCTTTCTCTGCATCTATTGAGATGATCATATGGTTTTTCTCCTTCAGTTTGTTAATATGGTTTATCACATTGATAGATTTGCGTATATTGAAGAATCCTTGCATTCCTGGAATAAACCCCACTTGATCATGGTGTATGATCTTTTTAATGTGCTGTTGGATTCTGTTTGCTAGTATTTTGTTGAAGATTTTTGCATCTATGTTCATCAGTGATATTGGCCTGTAGTTTTCTTTCTTTGTGACCTCCTTGTCTGGTTTTGGTATCAAGGTGATGGTGGCCTCGTAGAAGGAGTTTGGGAGTGTTCCTCCCTCTGCTATATTTTGGAAGAGTTTGAGAAGGATAGGTGTTAGCTCTTCTCTAAATGTTTGATAGAATTCGCCTGTGAAGCCATCTGGTCCTGGGCTTTTGTTTGTTGGAAGATTTTTAATCACAGTTTCAATTTCAGTGCTTGTGATTGGTCTGTTCATATTTTCTATTTCTTCCTGATTCAGTCTTGGCAGGTTGTGCCTTTCTAAGAATTTGTCCATTTCTTCCAGATTGTCCATTTTATTGGCATAGAGTTGCTTGTAGTAATCTCTCATGATCTCTTTTATTTCTGCAGTGTCAGTTGTTACCTCTCCTTTTTCATTTCTAATTCTATTGATTTGGGTCTTCTCCCTTTTTTTCTTGATGAGTCTGGCTAGTGGTTTATCTATTTTGTTTATCTTCTCAAAGAACCAGCTTTTAGTTTTATTGATCTTTGCTATTGTTTCCTTCATTTCTTTTTCATTTATTTCTGATCTGATTTTTATGATTTCTTTCCTTCTGCTAGCTTTGGGGTTTTTTTGTTCTTCTTTCTCTAATTGCTTGAGGTGCAAGGTTAGGTTGTTTATTCGAGATGCTTCCTGCTTCTTAAGGTGGGCTTGTATTGCTATAAACTTCCCCCTTAGAACTGCTTTTGCTGCATCCCACAGGTTTTGGGTCGTTGTGTCTCCATTGTCATTTGTTTCTAGGTATTTTTTGATTTCCTCTTTGATTTCTTCAGTGATATCTTCATTATTAAGTAGTGTATTGTTTAGCCTCCATGTGTTTGTATTTTTTACAGATCTTTTCCTGTAATTGATATCTAGTCTCATGGCGTTGTGGTCAGAAAAGATACTTGATACAATTTCAATTTTCTTAAATTTACCAAGGCTTGATTTGTGACCCAAGATATGATCTATCCTGGAGAATGTTCCATGAGCACTTGAGAAAAATGTGTATTCTGTTGTTTTTGGATGGAATGTCCTATAAATATCAATTAACTCCATCTTGTTTAATGTATCATTTAAAGCTTGTGTTTCCTTATTTATTTTCATTTTGGATGATCTGTCCATTGGTGAAAGTGGGGTGTTAAAGTCCCCTACTATGAATGTGTTACTGTCGATTTCCCCTTTTATGGTTGTCAGTATTTGCCTTATGTATTGAGGTGCACCTATGTTGGGTGCATAAATATTTACAATTGTTATATCTTCCTCTTGGATTGATCCCTTGATCATTATGTAGTGTCCTTCTTTGTCTCTTCTAATAGTCTTTGTTTTAAAGTCTATTTTGTCTGATATGAGAATTGCTACTCCAGCTTTCTTTTGGTTTCCACTTGCATGAAATACCTTTTTCCATCCCCTTACTTTCAGTCTGTATGTGTCTCTAGGTCTGAAGTGGGTCTCTTGTAGACAGCAAATATATGGGTCTTGTTTTTGTATCCATTCAGCCAATCTGTGTCTTTTGGTGGGAGCATTTAGTCCATTTACATTTAAGGTAATTATCGATATGTGTGTTCCTATTCCCATTTTCTTCATTGTTTTGGGTTTGTTATTGTAGGTCCTTTCCTTCTTTTGTGTTTCTTGCCTAGAGAAGTTCCTTTAGCAGTTGTTGTAAACTTTGTTTTTTATATCTGTGAGTCTGCTTCTGTTTTGCTATATACACTCATTTGCTTTACTTTTTAGATTCCACATAAAAGTAATATCACACCATATTTGTTTTTCTCTGACTAACTTCCTAAGTATAATATTCTCTAGGTCCATCTACATTGCTGCAAATGGCAGAATTTCATTCTTTTTTATGGCTGAGGAATATTCCATTATATGTGTGTACATATATATATATATATATACACATACATATACACACACCCACACACACACACATATATATATATATATATGTATATGATGTATCACATTGATTGATTTGTGAATATTGAACCATCCTTGTGTCCCTGGAATAAATACAACTTTATCACTGTGTGGTGTCATTCTTTTTATATATTGTTGGATTCAGCTTGCTAATATTTTGTCACAGATATTTGTATCTATATTCATCACAGATATTGGCATGTAATTTTCTTTTTTTTTCTAGTGTTTTTGTCTAGATTTGGTATCAAGGTACTTTATGACCACCTAGAGGGGTGGGATAGGGAGGATGGGAGGGAGATGCAAGAGGGAGGAGATATGGGGATATATGTATAAATATAGCTGATTCACTTTGGTATCAGGGTAATGGTGGCCTTTTACAATGAACTGGGGAGTGTTCTATCCTCTTCAATTTTTTGTAATACTTTGAGAATGGTAGGTATTAATTTTTGTATATATGGTTGGTAGTATTCCCTTGTGAAGCCATCCAATCCTGCACTTTTGTTTCTTTTTTTTTGAAGGATTTTTTAATTACTAATTCAATTTCATTACTAGTGTTTGGTCTCTTCAAATTATCTATTTCTTCTTGATTCAGTCTTGGAAGGCTGTATATTTCTAGAAATTTGTCTATTTTTTCTAGGTTATCCAGTTTGTTGGCATTTAACTGTTCATAGTATCCTCTTATCAATTTTTGTATCTCTGTGGTATCAGTTGTTATTTCTCCTATTTCATTTCTTACTTTGTTTATTTGGGTCCTCTCTCTCATCTTCTTGGTGAGCCTAATTAAAAGTATATCAATTTTGGTTATCTTTACAAAAAAACATCTCTTAGTTTTATTGATCTTTTTTATAATTTTTTTTAAATCTCTATTTTATGCATTTCCTCTCTGATTTTACTATTTCCTTCCTTGTGCTGACTTTGGGCTATGCTTTTTCTCCTTTTTCTAATTCCTTTAGATGGTATGTTAGGTTGTTTGAGATTTTTCTTGTTTCTTGAGGGAGGACTTAGTCACCATAAACTTCCCTCTTAGAACTACTTTTGCTGCATTCCATAGATTTTAGGGTGTTTTGTTTCCACTTTCATTTGTCTTGAGGTATTTTCTGATTTCCTCTTTAATTTCTTCATTGACCCACTGGTTTTTTTAGTAGCATGTTTTTTATTCTCCACATGTTTTGTTCTTTTCCAATTTTTCTTTCTGTGGTTTATTTCTAGTTTCATAGTGCTGCCAGAAAACATGCTTGATATAACTTCTATCCTCTTAAATTTGTTGACACTTGTTTTGTGGCATAGCACATGATCTATCCTGGAGAGCATTCCATGTGCATTTGAAAATAATGTGCATTCTGTTGTTTTGGGGTGGAATATCCTATAGATATCTATTAAGTCTAACGGTGCTATTTTGCCATTTCAGACTACTCTTGCCTTATTGATCTTCCTTCTGGATGATCTGTCTCTCGATGTCAGTGCGATGTTAAAGTCTTCTAATATTTGTGTATTATTGTCAATTTCTCCCTTTATATTTGCTAGCATTTGCTATATATATTTAGGTACTCCTGTGTTAGGTGACAATGTTAACAAGTGTAATCCTCCTCTTGTATAAATCCCTTAATTGTTATATAATATCTTCTTTGTTTTTTGTTATAACCTGTGTTTTAAAGTCTGTTTTATCTGATATAAACATAGCTACCCCACTTTCTAGTCATCTCTCTTTGCATGAAATATTTTATATCCCCTCACTTTCAAACTCTGTGTGTCTTTAGTGAGTCTTTTGTAGGTAGTATATTGAAGGGTCCTGTTCTTTTTATCCAATTAGTCACCCTATGTCTTTTGCTTGCAGCATTTAATCTATTGACAGTTAAAGTAATTAATGATAGTTATGTACTTATAGCCAATTTATTACTTGTTTTCTGGTTGTTTTTATGGTTCTTCTCTGTTACTTCTTTTTGTTTCTTCCCTTGGAGTTTGATGATTTTCTTTAATAGTATGCTTATGTTCCTTTCATTTGGTTTTTGTGTATCTATTGTAGGTTTTTGATTTGTGTTTACCATGGGATTCATGTATGTTGACCTACAACTATATCTACTTGTTTTAAACTCATTGTCATTAAAGTTTAAACACACTCTAAGTGATCTACATTTTTTACTCCCCTCTCTCACATTTTGTTTTTGATGTCATATTTTACTTCTTCATGTTTAAACCTTAACTGTTTATTGCAATTATAGTTGCTTTTACAACTTTTGTCTTTCAGTCTTCGTACTTGCTTATAAACATGGTTGATTGATCCTCAGTCCTTACTTTATATTTGCTTTTCATAATAAGATTTTCACTGTCCTATAAATTCTTACTTCTTTTCCATTTAGAGAAGACCCTTTAACATTTCTCTTTTTTTTAAATATTTCTTTTAGGGTAGGTTTCATACCGATAATAATCTTTTAGTTTTTGCTTGTCTGAGAATATCTTTATCTCTCCTTCTATTCTAAATAATAATCTTTCTGGGTAGAGTATTTTAGGTTGCAGGTTTTTCCCTTTCAGTACTTTGAATAGATGGTCATGCCTCTCTCTTGTGACCTGCAAAGTTTCTGCAGAGAAATCAGCTGATAGCCTTATGAGGATTCCCTTGTATATGACTGTTTTCCTCTTACTGACTTCAGAATTCTCTAAATTTTGCCATTTTAATTATAATATATCTTGGTTTGGGTCTGTTTGGGTTTATCTTGTTTGGGGTCCTCTGTGTTTTCTGTACCTGGATATCTGTTTCCTTCTTCAGGTTTGGGAGTTTCAGTCATAATTTCCTCAAATAATTTTTGATCCCCTTCTCTCTCTCATCTCTTTCTGGAACTCCAATAATGGGAATGTTGGTACACAAAGTTATCACAGATATCTCTTAAATTGTTTTCATTAAAAAAAAATTGTTTTTCTTTTTTTGCTGTTCTGATTGGGTGATTTCCATTATTCTATCTTCCAGATCACTTATGCATTCTTCTGTATCACTTTGTATGTTATTCATTCCTTCTAGTATTTTTCTTTTTAATTTCAGTTAGTGAATTATTTATTTCTGATTGGGTATTTTTTATATTTTCTAGTTCCTTTTTAAAACTTTCACAGTGGACACCCATTCATTTTCCTATCTTGGTTAACATTTTTATTATTAATGCTTTGAATTTTTTTATCTGTTAAATTGTGTCTTTCTCTTTTACTATTATTTTTTTGGGGGGATTTTCTCTTGCTTTTTCAATTGAGAGCAATTCTTCTGCCTTTTCATTTTGCTTAACTTTCTCTGTCTCTATGAATTTACGTGAAACAGTTGCCTATTGCAACCTTCAAATAATGCTTTTACATGGGAACATCCCTATACATACTGTGTATGCCTAATGTGCTTGATGGTAGAGCTGGATTTGAAGTGGAAACAAGTCACACCTTACCTCAGGGTGTGCAGGCAGCTATCAACTTGGTAGGGGGTGAGGCTGGAGATAGAGGGAGCTAGTGCTGTCACCAGGTGTGAGGTGGGACTTCCCCTCTGCTTAGTGACCATCACTGCCCTTGGGAGGTGGGGTCTGATCTCAAGTTGCTGGAGCAGAAGCCCTGAGGGTCTGGCCTGAGCTGGTTCTGCTCCCTTTAAGTGTGTGCTTTCCCTTCTCCCAGCATCGGGATACTTGCCCCAGAAAGGAGGAGGTCTGAAGCACATGGACCTATGTGGGCTCTTGCTTCATGTTGGCTGCAGACTGAGGTCTGAGCTTTCTCTGATGCACTGCTTGTGCATTTGTTTCCACAGTTATGCCAACAATTGTTTCCATTGCTCCACTTAGACACAGCCTTGACTGCAACCGTCCTTTCTCACTCACATCTCATTATTGTCCTTAGCCTCTGTTGCCCCCATCCTATTGTGATGTCACACTGCAGAGCTGGTGGGGCCTGTGTGGACCCACAGTGAGAATCAGGATGAGGTGTGCTAAAGTGGCCAACTGCAGAGATCAGAGTTGCTTTTGATGCACTACTTGAGTAAGCACCAACAATGGCTGCTGCCTCCACACCCAGACTATGACCCAGCACCAGGTCACCTTTACATCCTATAGTTAAGTATTTTCCTCGATAGTGACTACCTCAGATTCAGTGCTGTCCTGTGCCATGGAGTGAGAAGGGCTGGAGTGTTCATTCAGGTCAGGCTTAGGTGCATGGCAAGGTGGTCACCGGAAACCTGTCAGCCTCCAGGGTGGACCTCTTTCCACCCTGACTCTGGGTCAAGCCAGCACGGGCACACACCTCACAAATGGAGTCCAGGATTCCCATGGCCCTCCTGTTAGTCTCAGTGGTATTCAACCATCCAAAGGGGCTTGTCTTCCCTGTGTAGGACACCAGGACTGGGGTGCCCAATCTGTAGTTCTCACTCCTCAATCCCCATGGCAGGTGTTCACTTAGGCATCCTCTCATTTCCCCTGAGTCACCTCCCAGGGGCACAGGTCCTGTCCCAATCTTCCCTTGTTACCTGATTACATGTGATATTTCTTATAGTCTTGATTGTACAGGAGTCCTTCTGCCAGTTTCCAGTTAGTTTTCAGTGTGAGTTGTTCCACATATAGATGTATTTTTTATGTGTT
This sequence comes from Leucopleurus acutus, assembly GCF_964270905.1. NCBI lineage: Eukaryota > Metazoa > Chordata > Mammalia > Artiodactyla > Delphinidae > Leucopleurus > Leucopleurus acutus. Next base: position 29,392,909 of record NC_139151.1, on the reverse strand, counting down.
TGTGGTGGAGGTGAGCTCCTTGCCCTCTTACTCCACCATCTTGATTGATCTCTGATTTTCCATTCTTTACCACACACTCCAACAGTCTTAGATGATATTGAATTAATCACACAATGAATAAACAGCAAAGGTGTTTTTTAAAAATCATTATCAAAATACATTAAAGTTTTCAAGATTCCTTCACCATTGTCAAAGATTAAAGACAGATACAGAATTTTTAATCTATTTGTGTTGTAATAAGAGAAACAGAAAATATAATTTAAAATAAAAGTGTTACTAATTGACAATTGTGTAATGTTTTATTTTTTATTTTTTCTTTGTCCTTTAACTTAGTCCATCCTCAGGTAGCATATCTTTTCAGTTCTGGGTAACACTTTCAAATAAGAAAAAAACATAAGCATAACCTGACTTACAAGATATGCTGAGATCATGTTTCCTATTGAAATTTCTATTTTACAGGGTGTTTTTTTAAATCTTTAACTTACAAAGTATGGTTTTCCACCTCATGCCTTTGTTTCTGGTAATAACAAAGCTAAGATGTCTCCCAACATAAGGATACTTGTTCCTTCCTTACCTCTGCACTCTGTCTAAAAAGAATGGCTGGGTCAGGCTATTCACATGGAATCCTACTGACTTAGACAGAAGATGCTCCTATATCAAGGAAAGACTTTCCCTTTCCTGGAATTTTTCTACCTCAAATCCTGGTATACACATTCTCCAGTTTGTCATTTCTCCTTAGGGCTTCAACCATGGTCTGTACATATGTACATGCGGTTAATTTTCACCCATAAATGTTAATCCAGTTTATCTGTATTACTCTTAGCATAAATTAATTATCATTAATTTCAAACAGAATTTTTTAAATATTTATTTTTTTAATTTATTTTCTTTAAAAAAACTAGTCTTTGGCTGCATTGGGTCTTAGTTGCGGCATGTGGGATCTTTACTGAGGTGTGCAGTCTCTTCATGTCAGCACTCGGCCTTCTCTGTAGTTGTGGCATGTGGGTTTTCTCTCTCTAGTTGTGGTGCACAGGCTCCACAGTGCATGGGCTCTGTAGTTTGTGGCACACGGGCTCTCTCTTTGAGGCATGTGAGCTCAATAGTTGTGGTGTGCAGGCTTAGTTGCCCCACAGCATATGGGATCTTAATTCCCTAACCAGGGATTGAACCTGCATCCCCTGCATTGGAAGGTGGATTCTTTACCACTGGACCACCAGGGAAGTCCCTCAAACAGATTTTTAATAGTGACATACAATTTGTTTATATTGTCCTAGTCAGCACTCTTCATGTTTTATTAAAATATATATATACCATTTTTTTCCAAACTATGACCATTCATCAGCAGATAATTTGCTTAGAAAATAGAAGCAACCAGATGCAAACTGTACACAATGAGCTCACATACACCAGCTTCTTTTTGTCTCTTCATTTGTGAATTATGCCCCCTCATTTCTAGGCAATATTGTGTCATTGCTTATTTTGTCTTACTTCTGTAATTCATTATATTCCTATGATTTCCTTGTCTTTTATAATTTAGACTAGTCAAGTCTCAACCATCTTAAAAATCAAACAAAAAATAACAATATTGGAGATTAAGAACATGTGCTCATAAGTCAGGAAATCTAGATCTGAATCCAGACTCCACAATTGGGCAATTGATCTAACCTTGACAATTTTCTTAGCTCATCTGTGCCTCTGTTTCCTTTATCTGTAAAACTGGGTAATTATGCTATATTTTGTAAGAATCTTGAAAAGGATTAAATAAAATGATGTATATAAAGGGTCTGAGATGTGGTTAACACTCAGAAAGTTAGTAGTTTTAGATACTATCCTTATTACCCAGCCCATATTAAACACTCGGCAAATGTTTGCTGTGCTGTTGTCATCCTGCTCACCCAAATGCCCTCCTATAGTTAGAGTAATCTGTAAATAAAAGTCTATTCATGTTTCTCTTCATTAGTTTATTATTGCCCTTGGGAAACAGTCTCTGCATGATTTGATGCCTTACTACCTCTCAGGCTCATCTCATGCCACTCCATGCACTTGGATTCTATGCCCCAGCAGTACTGGAGCTTACTGAATCTGTTTCTTATTTTAGTATTTTTAAAGCATATAAACAGTGGAGTAAGGACTGATTCACTTCATGCAAACTGTTATTTGTATCTTTACTGTTATTAACATCACCAGGCTTTGCTACCTGTCACCTGTTTTCCTCAGTTGCAAGCCATTCCCTTCTCTTCTCTTCTCTTCTCTTCTCTTCTCTTCTCTCCCTTCTCTTCTCAGAATGCCCATTTAAAAAATATTTATTTATTTTCCTTATTTTTTTGGCTGCATCAGGTCTTTTTATTTAAAAATATTAATTAAGAGACTTTATTTTTTAGGGCAGGTCTAGGTTTATAGAAAATTGAGCAGATAGTACAGAAAATTCCTATATACCCCTCAGAGTTACCCTTATTATTAATATCTTGCATTAGTTTGGTACACTTGTTACAATTTATGAACCAATATTGATACGTTGTTATTAACTAAAATCCACAGTTTACATCAAGGTTTACTCTCTGTGTTGTACTGTTCTATGGATTTTGACAAATGCATGAAGTCATGTATCTGTAGTTAACAGTTTTTTTTTTAAACATCTTTATTGACGTATAATTGCTTTACAATGGTGTGTTCGTTTCTGCTTTATAACAAAGTGAATCAGTTATACATATACATATGCTCCCATAACTCTTCCCTCTTCTGTCTCCCTCCCTCCAACCCTCCCTATCCCACCCCTCTAGGTGGTCACAAACCACCGAGCTGATATCCCTGTGCTATGCAGCTGCTTCCCACTAGCTATCTATTTTATGTTTGGTAGTGTATATATGTCCATGCCACTCTCTAACTTTGTCACAGCTTACCCTTACCCCTCCCCATATCCTCAAGTCCATTCTCTAGTGGGTCTGTGTCTTTATTCCTGTCTTATCCCTAGGTTCTTCATGACCTTTTTTTTTTCTTAGATTCCATATATATGTGTTAGCATACGGTATTTTTTTTTTCTCTTTCTGACTTACTTCATTCTGTATGACAGACTCTAGGTTCATCCACCTCACTACAAGTATCTCAATTTCACTTCTTTTTATGGCTGAGTAATATTCCATTGTATATATGTGCCACATCTTCTTTATCCCCCAGAATGGGAGAAGATATTTGCAAATGAAGCAACTGACAAAGGATTAATCTCCAAAATTTACAAGCAGCTCATGCAGCTCAATAACAAAAAACAAACAACCCAATCCAAAAATGGGCAGAAGACTTAAATAGACATTCCTCCAAAGAAGATATACAGATTGTCAACAAACACATGAAAGAATGCTCAACATCATTAACCATTAGGGAAATGCAAATCAAAACTACAATGAGATATCATCTCACACCAGACAGAATGGCCATCATCAAAAAATCTAGAAACAATAAATGCTGGCAAGGGTGTGGAGAAAAGGGAACACTCTTGCACTGCTGGTGGGAATGTGAATTGGTACAACCACTATGGAGAACAGTATGGAGGTTCCTTAAAAAACTACAAATAGAACTACCATATGACCCATTAATCCCACTACTGGGCATATACCCTGAGAAAACCACAATTCAGAAAGAGTCATGTACCAAAATGTTCATTGCCGCTCTATTTACAATAGCCAGGACATGGAAGCAACCTAAGTGTCCATCATCGGATGAATGCATCAGGTCTTAGTTGCAGGCACACGGAATCTTTGGTGAGGCACATGGGATCTTTCCTTATTGCCTGTACTCTCTTCTTTGCAGCTCTCGGGCTTCTCTTTAGTTGTGGCGTGCGGGTTTTCTCTCTCTAGTTGTGGCACGTGGGCTCTGTAGTTAGAGCGTATGGGTGTAGTTTCCCTGTGGCATGTGGGATCTTAGTTCCCCAACCAGAGATTGAACCCACATACCCTGCTTTGGAAGGCAGATTCTTTACCACTGGACCACCAGGGAAGTCCCATGCCCATTGTTAAAATTAGGTTGATTTCAACTTCTGATAGTCTCCCCCACTGAAAAAAATCCTTGTATATTCTTAAAAAAGAAGAGAGAAGTGATCATCTGTTAAGGAATTATGTCTCCTACAGATTTCTGACATTTAAAATTTTTTTCCAGCTTTATTGAGATGTAATTGACAAATAACATAGTGTAAATTTAAGGTATATAATGTGATGATTTGATATACATATATACTGTGAAACGATTATTACAGTAAGATAAGTTAATGTATTCTTCACCTCACAAAGTTACTTGTTTTGCCCCTATGTCTGGTGTATCCCTCACTCCTTTGTTTGCTTGATTTACTGAATTACTACTTAATACTGGACTCAGGTATGAGCTCCTACCTGGAATCCTTCCTTGTCTCTCTCCCAATGGCTGTGACATATTCCTCTAAGTGCACCTATATCACTTTGTGTTTAACTAACAAAGCACACAGTCAGCCTCTGTATCCACAGGTTCTGCATTTGCAGATTCAACAAACCATGGGTCACAATATTTGGTAAAAAAGTTCCAGAAAGTTCCAAAAAGCAAAACTAGAATTTGCTACATTCAGGTGACTATTTACATAGTATTTACATTGCATTAAGCATTATAAGTAATCTAGAGATGATTTAAAGTATATGGGAGGATGTGTGTAAGTTATATGAATATACTACACCATTTTATATAAGGCACTTGAGCATAATGTATTTGGTATCTGTGGGGGGTCTCAGAACTAATCCCCCAAGGAAACTGAAGGATGACTGTATATCATATCATTTTGTGTCTGGATGCTTTCCTTACTAGACTGTAAGCAGACTGAAAAAAAAATTGTTTTTTCTCATCTTTGCACCCCCTGCTTCCAGAACTTTGTCTGTCATGCTTACAGAATGAAGTAAGTAATAATTCAGAATTATGATGAATGAATAAATGAGTCACTTGTGGGTAGGAAAGAACTCCAAGGAGGCTGAGTATAGAGTAAGGACTAAAGAGAACAGGAATTCTTCCATTTCTTAAGTGTCTATCCACCTTTTCTCTGAGTCACCCTGTGTCTGACAATTTCACAGTGGCCAAAAGGCATATGAAGGTTACTTGTGATTTCTAACTTAAAAGTGGTAAAAAGTATATGTTTCCTATAGCAGCAAATACTTTCTTTCCAGTGTAATAATATCACTTTGTGGTTTGCTACCAGGGATTTTATGCTGCTATGTGAATTCTTCATTCTCTTTTTTTTTTTTTTCTGGTTTAAAGTCTCATAAGGACACATATTTGTTGGGAAACATGAAATTGAGTTATAATTGCTTTCTCATGCTGCCAGATTCTCTTTAGGACCTTAAAACAGATCTATAATATTAACCTGAGGTGGAAAAAGGAAGCAATTATTCTGTTAGTCCAGGCTAAGAAACTGTAGCAGAAAACAAAGCCAGCTAAGCATTTTGAATTAACTCAAATTCCACTGAAGACCTCATAATAAGCAATGAGAGGGCACAATTTTATAAGTGTATTTGTGTAGCTTCTATCTATTCTAATTAAGGAAACCTAATCCTATGAGGACCTGTAAGATTGGGTTAAGTTGTGAAGCCAAAAATTCCTCTCTTTCTCTTTCTCTCTCATAAAGCATTTCCTAATGAATAAATATTCTCCTCCTCACCTTCATTTTTCTTTCTTCTTGTCTTTTAAATAATAAAACCCAAGGAAAACTCATTCAACTAATAAAATATGAATATGGAATGTTAGAAGTTATTTCTGGTGATTATCTCCTCATCTACCTCATGCAAAGATTCCTGCTGGCGTCAATTACACAGTGAAACCTCTGTGATGTTTGACCAATTGTGACTTCCATGGACTCTACTGGGAATAAAAAAAAAAGTTTAAGTTAAACTTAAAAGTTTAAAAAAATGCTGGTAATAATGTTCTAGTGTATGAAGACCTTTTTGTGGTAACTCTCTTTTGGGTCTTACAGTTTGTTGAAGAAACACAGGGAAAGAAAATGACAATGAATCTCCAGGGATGAAAGGAGATTTCTTACAACTTGGGATAGATGAGATTTTAGCACATGTCACTTTGCGAGTGTCGTCGCTGAAGAATGAGCTCATCCTTTATTGATGGTGAACTCTGAGGCACCTTTAATGGCTGAAGAACTTCTCTCCTGTCTTCTTCCTACTTGTCCTAGATTCTTGCTGCTATATTCTTTTCACAAGGAAACATTTATCTGGAACTAAAGAAAGTCAGCAGTTGTAGTTAAGAGAGACATTTAAGCTTTACATCAATAATTATTTGAATATCATTGGGTTGAATCTAACATTGTGCAGAAATTTTTCATTTTATTTTATGAGTTATCGTTAATCCCACTGTTGATGGAAATGTGTTCATATCTTTATTTCTTGCTAAGAGAGGGGGTAGATTTTAGCATTAAGTAGAGTAATTAAATAATCTATACAATAATTTTTGTATGTATGATGGTAAAACATGGATAAAAATTTAATGTGTAATATATCCTGTTACTCTATTGCTTTAAAACATCTAAACTGATTTTTAATAAATGCATTAATAAAATATTTTACTGTATTAGGTTTTTAATTTCAAAAAACTAAAATAATTATGATTTATTATTTTAAAATAAGTAGTACAACATATTAGAAATAACATAAGCTTGATTGCAAACACCTGGGTGTTAATCTGATTCTGCCACATGGCCAGTAACAAGTGACTTTTCTTTTGGAGCCTCATATTTCTTAAGGTAAAATGGAAACAATACTGATCATGCCTCAGACTGTTGCACAGGGCTGTGGTACAGACCAAATGCAATTGTGTGTGGCAAAAGTGTACTTATATTGAGTTATTATTATTATTCTTTCAAATAATAAAGATAAAATACTGGAGATATGTTTGTTTGAAGAATTGCAGTTGTATTTTCAGATAACAAAATTAAGCAGTGTCTCCAACAAGATTAGCTCCTAAAATGTGGCCTGAGAGGCCACCTGACATCCTACAATTGTGAATCAATGGCTGGTTCAATTTATTATAATGTATCTTAGGGAGAAGTATTTTTTCCCTTATTTTTATACCAGACTCTGTGGAGATTACAATCCCATTTCTCAAAGATTTTATGATAAAACCTGTTGCTGGGGAGTGATTTCTTTTCAGAAAATAGTGTAAGAAGATAAAATAATAATAGCACAGAAACTGGTTTTAAAACCAAACATCTTCATGGTTTAGTCTGTTTTTAAAATAAAACTGTAGTGTGATAAATACCAGTTTGGAAAATAAGAATAACTGAGAAATACCTCTAAGCCTTATTTAAAAAGCCAATTGTAGAATGTCAGAGAGGATCCAATTAACAGCCCTTAGCAAAATTTCTAACAATCTTTAATTATCTATCCCTTTTTCAGTTTCCCACAACCCCCCTAGTTCATCTCTCCTAAACTCTCTCTTTCAATCACAAATCTGCAAATCTTTGTCTCTGACATAAAGCATGAAGTTTCTCATCTGGCTTTCTTTTGTCTCCAACTCTCACATTTTTATTATGAATATCCATTTGGCAACTGTGATTTTTTATTTTCTCCTTTACCACCATCTTCATCTCTTTTTCTTCTCTCCCTCTCTCTTTCTCTCCCTCTCTGTCTCCCTTAAGACTTTTCCTTGCTAAATCAAATTGCTACTGAATACACAGATGTTCTCAATGCCCTCTTATGGATTTCTGAAGCTTTATACTTTAATGATGGAATTACCTCACATAATACGTCTAAACCAAAGTGGTTATATGATAGCCATCCCACTCCATTGCCATGACTCACTGTGATTAACCTTTTGTCTGATAAATTTGGAATTGCCTTGAAACAAATATAAAGATAGATGAGGATACAATCAAATTTAATCAAGTTATAGTGTCTTCCTAAATGATATTTTATTATATAATCAAATTATTTATATTTATTTATTTATTTTTATAATAATTATTATATTTTAAATGATATAAATCAAATTATTCTGAAAAATGAAGATGCTACACAGCCATATTTACTACCTAAGTGAGGCATCCTTTTCCAGGTCAGTGCAGAAAACTTTAAGAAAAACCATAGTGTATTTCATATTCCACACTGTTTGTTTTTAAACTTGCTTCATAAAAACATAAACACTATGTTTGAAATAAAAGTATGTTATATTTGCATAGTAAACCAAACAAAGCATTTGGTTTAATTATATATAAATGTAATAAATCACTAAAAATTATTTCTTTTATCTTTTAATTACCTACATGAGCCAGGCTCAAATTATTTTAACCTACCTAATATTGTTCAGTGTTCTGAGCGACTTACAATTTTACCTCTAAAAAACTATCTTTAATATCACTTTCAAAGACCTGAAATAAAAACTCATAGTTATTAATATATACATATGTATGATAAATGTATTTGTCACAGATACATACATATATGTTTGTCAAACACACACATACCCTCATATATATAGTCTTTTCAAAAATGATGCTGGGACAATTTGATGTCTGTTTGCAAATATATGAACTTCATCCTGCACCTCATGTGTTATGTAGATATAAACTCATAATGGATAATAGACCAAGATTTAAAACATTGAACCATAAAACTTGTAGAAGAAAAGAGTAGAAAATGTGTATGTTCTTAGGTTAGAGAATGAGTTTTTAGATACAATGCTAAAAGCATGAACCATTAAAAAAAAAGTAATTTGGAGTTTATAGAAATCTAAAACTTTTGCTTTGTAAAAGTCACCATGGAGACAATGAAAAAGACATGTCACAGACACTTACAAATCATATTTTGACAAATAATTTTTACCCAGAATCTATAAATAATATTCTCTATAATAAAACAACCCAATTTTATAAATGGACGAAGAGACATTTCACTAAAGAAGATATATGAATGGCAAGTAATTATATGAAAGTTTCTCAACATCATTAGTCACTAGGGAAATAGATATTAAAACCACACTAATATTTCACTACACATCTTTTAGAATGGCTAGTAAAAAACAAAAACAAACCCCCCAAATTTGACAATTCCAAGTGCTAGTAAGTATGTGAAACTAAAATTCTCACACTTTGCTGGTAGAAATGAAAATGGTACAGTCACTTCGGAAAAGAGCTTGACCGTTTTTTATAAAGTTAAGCAGCCACATACTGTATGACCCAGAAATCCCACTTTTATGTATTTATCCAAGAGAAATGAAAACTTATGTTTGCACAAAACCTGTGTATAAAGGTTTATAGCAGTTCAATTCATAAGACAAAATAAACAGGAACATTTCAGAACAACTCAGGTGTCATTCAATTGGTTAATGGATAAACAAACTGTGGTATGTCTATGAATGAACTACAACTCAGAAAAAAAATCTAGAGAATTGTGTGATGACAGAAAGTGAGGGAATTCTTGAACAACATAAAAAAGAGATATGAGTATGTTGAAAGGGCATAAAAGCCACACCTAATAGCCAAAGAACAATATGTGCAATAAAATAAGTAGTAATATTGGATTGTAACCCAAAGAATAATGTAAATATCTTTGAGTTCAAACTGATATAAAAGTAACTGAATAAATTAATTAGTGCAGGGTGGATAGTCTTTACAGAAAAAAAAATCTAATGAATAAATGCAGAAGGAATAAAGGAAATAGAAAATCTCCATTAGAACACCATGGAAACATCATGGCAGCAAACAAGATCCAAAAATGGATGCTAAAATTAGTGGACAAAAATTTAAGGACAAAGAGTATATTTGCATTATTTCAAAGTATTTTTCACAAAACAAATATTGATTGCAAGGGGAAACATAGTAATTTTACACTGGAAAAATATGCCAGACACTGCCTTAACCAAATGATCAAATTTAAAGTCAGCACAATTTAACATATCAACATCATGCACCTCCAGAAAACATGCACTAATAAAGGCACTTTGCATCAGTGTTATTCTTTCCAGTAATGCATAACCTCAGTCTAATTATGAGGGAACATAAGACAAACCTAAATTAAGAAAACTTTTACAAAATAATTGATCAGTACTCTTCAGAAGTCCCAAGATTATGAAAGACAAGGAAAGACTGAGGAACTGTCACAGATCAGATGAGACTAAGGAAACATGATGACTGGTTGCAAGAGAACATTAATAAAAAGCTGGTGAAATCCAAATAAAGCCTGTACTTTAATTCATAGTAATGTACTAATGTTAATTATTAGTTTTGACAACTGTGCTATGGTTATGTAAAGTGTTATCTTTAGGAAAGGCTGTTTCACCATTCAAACACTGTACTACTGTAATTGTTCTGTAAGTCTAAAATTATTTGTTTCAAAATTTAAAAGGAGTCAGAAAATATTCATAATCATTAAATTAGTATTTCCTTTTCTAAGATTGTCTTCAAAACAAATAACTTAAAGGATTATAATCTATTAGCAGAGATGCTGATAAATAATACAAATGTGCAATCAACAACATAGCAAGGCTATTTATGAAACTGCTTTAGAACTAAGAGAAAAATGAAATGAAAAATGTGAAAGAAACCATTTCACTTGATGGTGCCAAATAGAAGTATCCTCTTCCTTCTCCTAAATGTCAGCTGACATTTTGTATAACTCCTTGTTTCCTTCTACACTCTGACTGACACATAAACAATTAACTCAGCATAGAACACTGACCCCCAAACAACCAATCCATTAACTGGTTTGCGAAAATTAGATTATATCTTGAGGCTCTGAGTTGAGTCATTGGGAACTAACTTACAGTAAGGGGTCACCAGAAAAGGCATCTAGTGTGAAGACTTATACAGAGTGGAAGTGGGTGCCTCCTGGAAATGGCATTTGAAGTAGGTTGCTTCTCCAAATCTAAAGGGACAGGAAAAGACAAATACAAAAGAGCCTTGGAGGAGCTTCAAGATGGCGGAAGACTAAGACTCGGAGATCACCTTCCTCCCCACAAGTACATCAGAAATACATCTACATGTAGAACAACTCCTACAGTACACCCACTGAACTCTGGCAGAAGACCTCAGACCTCCCAAAAGGAGAGAAACTCCCCACGTACCTGGGTAGGGCAAAAGAAAAAAGAATAAACAGAGACAAAAGAATAGGGACGGGACCTGCACCAGTGGGAGGGAGCTGTGAAGGAGGAAAGGTTTCCACACACTAGGAAGCCCCTTCGCGGGCGGAGACTGGGGGTGGCAGAGCGGGGAAGGTTCGGAGTCATGGAGGAGAGTTTGGCAACAGGGGTGCGGAGGGCAAAGCTGAGAGATTCCCGCACAGAGGATCAGTGCCGACCTGCACTCACAAGTCCGAGAAGCTTGTATGCTCATCCGCCGGGACGGGTCAGGGCTGCGAGCTGAGGCTCAGGCTTCAGAGGTCAGATCCCAGGGAGAGGACTGGAGTTGGCTGTGTGAACACAGTCTGAAGGGGCTGGTGCACCGCGACTAGCCGGGAGGGAGTCCGGGAAAAAGTCTGGAGCTGCCAAAGAGGCAAGAGACTTTTTCTTGCCTCTTTGTTTCCTGGTGCACAAGGAGAGGGGATTAATAGCACAGCTTAAAGGAGCTCCAGAGATGGGCGCAAGACGTGGCTATCAGCATGGACCCCAGAGAGGGCATGAGATGCTAAGGCTGCTGCTGCCACCACCAAGAAGGCTGTGTACAAGCACAGGTCACTATCCACACCTCCGCTCCCGGGAGCCTGTGCAGCCCGCCACTGCCAGGGTCCTGTGATCCAGGGACAACTTCCCCTGGAGAACGCATGGCACATCTCAGGCTGGTGCAATGTCACACTGGCCTCTGCCACCGCAGGCTCGCTCCGCATCCGTACCCCTCCCTTATCCCGGCCTGAGAGAGCCAGAGCCCCCAAATCAGCTGCTTCCTTAACCCTGCCCTGTCTGAGCGAGGAACAGACACCCTCAGGCAACCTACATGCAGAGGCAGGTCCAAATTCAAAGCTGAAAACTGGGAGCTGTGCGAACAAAGAAGAGAAAGGAAAATCTCTCCCAGCAGCCTCAGGAGCAGTGGATTAAATCTCCACAATCAACTTGATGTACCTGCATCTGTGGATTACCTGAATAGACAACGAATCATCCCAAATTGAGGAGGTGGACTTGGGAACAAGGATACATATATGTTTCTCCCTTTTTCTCTTTTTGTGAGTGTATATGTATATGCTTCTGTGTGTGATTTTGTCTGTATAGCTTTTCTTTTAACATTTGTCCTAGGGCTCTGTCCGTTTTTTTATTACTTAAAATTTTTTTTCTTAATAATTATTTTTTATTTTAATAAATTTATTTTATTTTACCTTCTTCTTTCTTTCCTTCCTTTTTTCCTGCATTTTATTCTGAACCATGTGGAGGACAGGCTCTTGGTGCTGCAGCCAGGCATCAGGGCTGTGCCCCTGAGGTGGGAGAGCCAAGTTCAGGACACTGGTCCACAGGAGACCTACCAGCTCCACATAATATCAAATGGGGAAAATATTCCAGAGATCTCCATCTCAACGCCAAGACCCAATCCACTCAATGACCAGCAAGGTATAGTGCTGGACACCCTATGCCAAACAACTAGCAGGACAGGAACACAACCCCATCCATTAGCACAGAGTCTGCCTAAAATCATAATAAGTCCACAGACACCCCAAAACACACCACCAGATGTGGACTTGCCCACCAGAAAGACAAGATCCAGCCTCATCCACCAGAACAAAGGTACTAGTCGCCTCAACCAGGAAGCCTACACAACCCACTGAACCAACCTTAGCCACTGGGGACAGACACCAAAAACTACAGGAACTATGAACCTGCAGCCTGTTAACAGGGGACCCCAAACATGTAAGTTAAGCAAAATGAAAAGACAGAGAAACACATAGCAGATGAAGGAGCAAGGCAAAAACCCACCAGACCTTAAAAATGAAGAGGAAATAGGCAGTCTACCTGAAAAAGAATTCAGAGTAATGATAGTAAAGATGAACCAAAATCTTTGAAAAAGAGTGGAGAAAATACAAGAAATGTTTAACAGGAACCTAGAAGAACTAAACAGCAAACAAACAGTGATGAGCAACACAATAAATGAAATTAAAAATTCTCTAGAAGTGATCAATAGCAGAATAACTGAGGCAGAAGCACGGATAAGTGATCTGGAAGATAAAATAGTGGAAATAACTACCACAGAGCAGAATGAAGGAAAAAGAATGAAAAGAATTGAGGACAGTCTCAGAGACCTCTTGAACAACATTATATGCACCAACATTCGAATTATAGGGGCTCCAGAAGAAGAAGAGACAAAGAAAGGGATTGAGAAAACATTTGAAGAGGTTCTAGTTGAAAACTTCCCTAAAATGAGAAAGGAAATAGTTAATCAAGTCCGGGAAACACAGACAGTCCCATACAGGATAAAACCAAGGAGAAACACACAAAGAAACATATTAATCAAAATAACAAAAATTAAATACAAAGAAAACATATTAAAGCAGCAAAGGAAAAACAACAAATAACATACAAGGGCATCCCCATAAGGTTAACAGCTGACCTTTCAGCAGAAACTCTGCAAGCCAGAAGGGACTGGCAGGACATATTTAAAGTGATGAGGGAGAAAACGTACACCAAAGATTACTCTACCCAGCAAGGATGTCATTCACATTTGACAGAGAAATTAAGAACTTTACAGACAAGCAAAAGCTCAGAGAATTCAGCACCACCAAACCAGCTCTACAACAAATGCTAAAGGAACTTCTCTAGGCAGGAAACACAAGAGAATGGAAAGACCTACAATAATAAACTCAAAACAATTAAGAAAATGGTAAAAGGAATATACATATCGATAATTACCTTAAATGTAAATGGATTAAATGCTCCAACCAAAAGACATAGATTGGCTGAATGGATACAGAAACAAGACCCATATATGTGCTGTCTACAAGAGACCCACTTCAGACCTAGGGACACATACAGATTGAAAGTGATAGGATGGAAAAAGATATTCCGTGCAAATGGAGATCAAAAGAAAGTTGGAGTAGCAATTCTCATATCAAACAAAATAGACTTTAAAACAAAGACTATTAGAAGAGACAAACAAGGACACTATATAATGATCAAGGGCTCAACCCAAGAAGAATATATAAACATTGTAAATACTTATGCACCCAACATAGGAGCACTTCAATATATAAGGCAAATACTAACAGCCATATAAGGGGAAATCGACAGTAACACAATCACAGTAGGGGACTTAAACACCCCACTTTCACCAATGGACAGATCATCCAAAATGAAAATAAATAAGGAAACACAAGCTTTAAATGATACATTAAACAAGATGAACTTAATTGACATTTATAGGACATTCTATCCAAAAACAACAGATTACACATTCTTCTCAAGTGCTCATGGAACATTCTCCAGTATAGATCATATTGTGGGTCACAAATCAAGCCTTGGTAAAATTAAGAAAAGTGAAATCATATCAGGTATCTTTTCTGACCGCAATGCTATGACACTAGATGTCAATTACAGAAAAAATCTGTAAGAAATACAAACACATGGAGGCTAAACAACACACTACTTAATAACCAAATGATCACTGAAGAAATCAAAGTGGAAATCAAAAAATGCCTAGAAAAAAATGACAATGAAAACACGACAACCCAAAACCTATGGGTTGTAGCAAAAACAGTTCTAAGAAGGAAGCTTATAGCTATACAATCCTACCTTACGAAACAAGAAACGTCTCAAATAAACAACCTAACATTACACCTAAAGCAATTAGAGAAAGAAGAGCAAGAAAATCCCCAAAGTTATCAGAAGGAAAGAAATCATAAAGCTCAGATCAGAAATATATGAAAAATAAATGAAGGAAATGATAGCAAAGATCAATAAAACTAAAAGCTGGTTCTTTGAGAAGAAAAACAAAATACATAAACCATTAGCCAGACTCATCAAGAAAAAAGGGGAGAAGACTCAAATCAATAGAATTAGAAATGAAAAAGGAGAAGTAACAACTGACATGGCAGAAATACAAAAGATCATGAGAAATTACTAAAAGCAACTCTATGCCAATAAAATAGACAACTTGGAAGAAATGTACAAATTCTTAGAAATGCACAACCTTCTGAGACTGAACCAGGAAGAAATAGAAAATATGAACAGACCAATCACAAGCACTGAAATTGAAACTGTGATTAAAAATCTTCCAACGAACAAAAGACCAGGACAAAATGGCTTCACAGGCGAATTCTATCAAACATTTAGAGAAGAGCTAACATGTGTCTCTCTCAAACTCTTTCAAAATATAGCAGAGGGAGGAATACTCCCAAACTCATTCTACGAGGCCACCATCACCTTGATACCAAAACCAGACAGAGATGTTACAAAGAAAGAAAAATTCAGGCCAATATCACTGATGAACATAGAAGCAAAAATCCTCAACAAAATAGTAGCAAACAGAATCCAACAGCACATTAAAAGGATCACACACTATGATCAAGTGGGGTTTATCCCAGGAATGCAAGGATTCTTCAATATACGCAAATCAATCAATGTGATACACCATATTATAAAAATGAAGGAAAAAAACCATAGATCATCTCAATAAATGCAGAGAAAGCTTTCAACAAAATTCAACACCAATTTATGATAAAAACCCTCCAGAAAGTAGGCATAGAGGGAACTTTCCTCAACATAATAAAGGCCATCAATGACAAACCCACAGCCAACATCATCCTCAATGGTGAAAAACTGAAAGCATTTCCACTAAGATCAGGAACAAGGTTGCCCACTCTCACCACTATTATTTAACATAGTTTTGGAAATTTTAGCAACAGCAATCAGAGAAGAAAAAGAAACAAAAGGAAACCAAATTGGAAAAGAAGAAGTAAAGCTGTCACTGTTTGCAGATGACATGATACTACACATAGAGAATCCTAAAGATGCTACCAGAAAACTACTATGCTAATTAATGAATTTGCTAAAGTAGCAGGATACAAAATTAATGCACAGTAATCTCTTGCATTCGTTTACATTAATGATGAAAAATCTGAAAGGGAAATTAAGAAAACACTCCCATTTACCATTGCAACAGAAAGAATAAAATATCTAGGAATAAACCTACCTAAGGAGACAAAAGACCTGTATGCAGAAAATTTTAAGACACTGATGAAAGAAATTAAAGATGAAACATACAGATGGAGAGATATACCATGTTTTTGGATTGGAAGAATCAACATTGTGAAAATGACTCTACTACCCAAAGCAATCTACAGATACAATGCAATCTGTATCAAACTACCACTGGCATTTTTCACAGAAGTAGAAGAAAAAATTTCACAATTTGTATGGAAACACAAAAGACCCCGAATAGTCAAAGCAATCTTGAGAAAGAAAAACAGAGCTGGAGGAATCAGGCTCCCTGACTTCAGACTATACTACAAAGCTACAGTAATCAAGACAGTATGGTACTGGCACAGAAACAGAAATATAGAGCAATGGCACAGGATAGAAAGCACAGAAATAAACCCATGCACATATGGTCACCTTATCTATGATAAAGGAGGCAAGAATATACAGTGGAGAAAAGACAGCCTCTTCAATAAGTGGTGCTGGGAAAACTGGACAGGTACATGTAAAAGTATGAGATTAGAACACTCCCTAACACCATACACCAAAATAAACTGAAAATTGATTAAAGACCTAAATGTAAGGCCAGTCACCATAGAACTCTTAGAGGAAAACATAGGCAGAACACCCTATGACATAAAAAAACAGCAAGATCCTTTTTGACCCACCTCCTAGAGAAATGGAAATAAAAACAAAAATAAAGAAATGGGGACCTAATGAAACTTAAAAGCTTTTGCACAGCAAAGGAAACCATAAACAAGACGAAAAGACCCTCAGAATGGGAGAAAATATTTGCAAATGAAGCCACTGACAAAGGATTAATCTCCAAAATTCACAAGCAGCTCAATATTAAAAAAACAAACAACCCAATCCAAAAATGG
Source organism: Leucopleurus acutus (assembly GCF_964270905.1). Lineage (NCBI taxonomy): Eukaryota > Metazoa > Chordata > Mammalia > Artiodactyla > Delphinidae > Leucopleurus > Leucopleurus acutus. The sequence goes on along the minus strand of NC_139151.1, from coordinate 29,375,912 downwards.
GCAGAAGACCTAAATAGACATTTCTTCAAAGAAGATATACAAATTGCCAACAGACACATGAAGGAATGCTCAACATCATTAACCATTAGGGAAATGCAAATCAAAACTACAATGAGATATCATCTCACACCGGTCAGAATGGCCATTATAAAAATATCTACAAACAATAAATGCTGGAGAGGGTGTGGAGAAAAGTGAACCCTCTTGCACTGTTGGTAGGAATGTAAATTGATACAACCACTATGGTGAACAGTATGGACGTTCCTTAAAAAACTGAAAATAGGGCTTCCCTGGTGGTGCAGTTGTTGAGAATCTGCCTACTAATGCAGGGGACACGGGTTCGAGCCCTGGTCTGGGAAGATCCCACATGCCATGGAGCAGCTAGGCCCGTGAGCCACAACTACTGAGCCTGCGTGTCTGGAGCCTGTGCTCTGCAACAAGAGAAGCCACGACAGTGAGAGACCCGTGCACTGCGATGAAGAGTTGCCCCCGCTTGCCACAACTAGAGAAAGCCCTGGCACAGAAACAAAGACCCAACACAGCCAAAAATAAAAATAAATAAATTAAAAAGAAAGCTCAACATATAAGAAGAAAACAAAAAAACTGAAAATAGAACTACCATATGACACAGCAATCCCACTACTGGGCATATATCCTGAGAAAACCATAATTCAAAAAGAGTCATGTTCTAAAATGTTCATTTCAGCTCTATTTACAATAGTCAGGACATGGAAGCAACCGAAGTGTCCATCAACAGATGAATGGATAAATGGAATGTGGCAAATATATACAATGGAATATTACTCAGCCATAAAAAGGAACAACACTGAGTTATTTTTAGTGAGGTGGATGGACCTAGAGACTGTCATACAGAGTGAAGTTAGTCAGAAAGAGAGAAACAAATACCGTATGCTAACACATATATATATGGAATCTAAAAAAAACCAAAATGGTCATGAAGAACCTAGGGGCAAGATGGGAATAAAGATGCAGGCCTACTAGAGCATGGACTTGAGGATACAGGGAGGGGTAAGGGTAAGATGGGACAAAGTGAGAGAGTTGCATGGACATATATACACTACCAAACTTAAAATAGATAGCTAGTGGGAAGTAGCCGCATAGTACAGGGAGATCAGCTCGGTGCTTTGTGACCACCTAGTGGGGTGGGATGGGGAGGGTGGGAAGGAGGGAGATGCAGGAGGTATGAGATATGAGGACATATGTATATGTGTAGCTGATTCACTTTGTTATAAAGCAGAAACTAACACACCATTGTAAAGCAATTATTCTCCAATAAAGATGTTAAAAAAACCAAAAGAGCCTTGAGGTCAGCTGGAGAATAAACATTCCTAGCATTGGACAGTGAGACTGTATAATCCTTGTGAAAGGATGAGAGTCCTTGTTGACTAGAAAGTCTGGCCTATTGGTTAGAATTGCCTGGTAGTTGGGAAGGACAATTCAAAGAGCTGCCATTGCTTGATTAAAATATCTTGTAAATCTTCAAATTCCCTTTGCTTTGGTTTTATATTTGCTGAGCAACCTTCTGATCTTAATTTGCTTTCCCATGGAGGCTTCTCTTACAGGTGGTGAATGTTCTTTTTGGCTGACAGAAACATTACTCATGGTAAATTAACAAATTGTCATTCTGATTTATTGATTAATCTCTACTCAGCTTGGTCAGTGTGAATCATTAGCTTTGATCGCCTCTACCTAAACTAATGGTTAAGGACTCTGAATTCCGTGAGATGAATAGCCAGATCCAATTCACCATCTTGGAGGCCTGCACTGACAACCAGATAGGAACACACCTGTTAGGCTGCTAATTAATTCTTCAGCAAATGTTTGATGGGTACTTCCTACATGTTAAGAACTACTCTCAATGCCAGATACTCTGCTGTAAACAAAGCAGAAATGCACCTTGGCTCAGAAAACTTATATTTTAGAAGAAAAGAGACAGACAATAATTTGTAAAAGTAAAGAAATATATATATATATATATATACACAGAAATAAATAGATATGAAAAACATCATATGGTGATAGGTGCTCTCAAGAAAATTAAAATAAGGTGATATGGTAGAAAGTAACTGGGTGGCAATTTTCTGAAAGGCAGAATCATGAAGGAGTTAATAATGAACTTCGGATATGGGATCAAATTTATTTCCATTATTTACAAGTGTCTGACCATAGGCAGTTTTCTTAGACTCTGTGCCTTAGTCTCTTCATCTGAAAATGAGGTTGATAGCTATAGGATCTGCTTGCAATTTTTATTTATTTATTTATTTGATTTTTTTTTTGCAATACACGTGCCTCTCACTGTTGTGGCCTCTCCTGTTGCTGAGCACAGGCTCCATACACGCAGGCTCAGCGGCCATGGCTCACAGGCCTAGCCGCTCCGCAGCATGTGGGATCTTCCCAGACCAGGGCACAAACCCGTGTCCCCTGCATCGGCAGGCAGACTCTCAACCACTGCGCCACCAGGGAATCCCACAATTTTTAAATTAATGTTAAATGAGTTAAAAATTAAAAATAGAACTACCATATGATCCAGCAATTCCACTTTTGGGTATTTATCCAAAGAAAATGACGACACCAACTTGATAAGCTATCTGCACCCCCATGTTCATTGCAGCATTATTCACAATAGCCAAGATATGGAAACAGCCTAACTGTCCATTGAGAGATAAATGGATAAAAAAGATGTAATACATATATATGTAAAGTATAACTATCTATCTATCTATAAATATATATGTATATCTATATATCTACAGGTATATAGATACATAGATGTGAGATATCATATATATAAAAGATTTCATTTTATATATATTCCATTCCATATATGGAATATTATTAAGCCATAAAAAAGAATGAAATCTTGTCATTTGCAACACCATGGACAGACCTCCAGATCTTATGCCGAGTAAAATAAATCAGACAGGGAAAAGAGAGATACCATGTGATCTCTCTTATATGTGGAAAAAAAAAAACAACTCATAGATACAGTGAACAGATTGGTGGTTGCCAGAGGCAGGGGTTAGGGAGATGGGAGAAATGGGTGAAAAGGTTATAAATTTATGAATAAAAATGTGTGTAAAGCACTTCGATGCTAGGCACTTGGTACGTGCTGTAAAAGTGTTGGTTGCCATTTTGTTCCTATTTTTATTTAAAGACATTTTGTTGAGATTTAAATGAGCAGAAAGGCCAACCACCTGAACAAAGTGGGACATTCCAGAGGAGAAAGCTGGTGCAAAGGCCCAAAGACAAAAGTGCCCTTGACCCAGTTAAGAATTGGATTAAAGGCTGGAGTGGCTGGAGGGCCATAGAGGATGGCGGAGTGGTCAAAGGGAAAGTCTCTGTCGTAGGCAGAGCTGGGTCAAGAAGGGCTCCTAAGCAGAGGAAGGGATTTGTTTTGTAAAAAAAATTGCACTTGTGTTGCTTGGAGACTAGGTAGAGAATTGCAGAGTGAATATAAGAGCAAAGAGACCAGTCAGGGGACTATGCTAATAGCCAGGTGGGAGGATGTATTATGTTCACTTCAAAACCAACACGTGTAGGGAAATTTACCGTGAAGCACCTCTGCATGTAAGTTATTTAGCAATGAAAAGGGAAAAACAGAAACAGACAAAATCTCTGCTCTCCTGGAGCATTCATTACATTATAAATCTTAACTTCGGGCAAGAAAACTTTCTTTTCTTTATCTCTCCCCTTTTCCTGAGGCCCATCCAAAACTAAACAAGTGATATTTTAGGTTAACCCAGGCTTGTAATTTCTATCTCCCTCAGAGATGCTTATAACATATTGATGCCATTCTTCCCATTTGAAAGGATTTTTAATCATCTCTTCAATCTGTAGAATGATTGCATAGGGATCAGTTCTGGATTTTGTCACATCAATCACTCTGGTGATCTATAAAAATGTGTGCATTTATGTCTGGATCAAGAGTTGGCTGTGTGTATACAATATGCCATTACTAATATAAGGTAGAAATGTATAGGCTCTCTACTCCATGGCTCATCTGTTCTTGTGCACTATAGCTACAATTTGCATAGCTTACTTGAGTTGGAAAGACTTCTAACAAAATAAAATCTAGTTGGCATAGGTATCTTTAGGTATGTTTAACAGGGAGTCAAGGTGATCTTGCTTTTTCTTTAAATGATCATACCTGGAACCTAGACTCATTCTACTAATGATTTCTAATGTTGTTCTGACATCTAAAACCAGAATTTTTAAACGCTTGGCCTGTCTGCCTGATTATTTCCATCCCACCAAACTGTGCATTCAACTCTGGTGGTTTTCTTTGCACTTACACCAGAAAAAAAACTCTCTCTATATATCTATATATAGATATATTTCTGGGGACTTTTTTCCCTGTTAGATGTAATTTTTCAAGAGTCTGAACATTTCCTAAATATTTGAAAAATATATTTAATGTATAAGAAGAGAGTCATAAACACATTACTTTCCTCTCTGGGGAGAGATGGTATAAGCTAGAAAATGCTGAGATTGCCTTGTCTCCCTGAATTCTCTTCTTCACACAGATCTTACAGGTTCTACATCTTCTGAATTTAAAAACATATATTGTATGACATCACTTATATGTGGGATCTAAAAAAAATGACACAAATGAACTTATTTACAAAGCAGAAATAGACTCACAGACAGAGGGCAGGCTTGTGGTTACCAAGGGAGAAAAGCGGGGAGTGAATTGGGATTTGGGGATTGACATTTACACACTACTATATATGGAGTGGATGGGCAGCAGGATCCTACTGTATAGCACAGGGAACTGTGTTCAATATCTTGTAATGATGTACGGTGGAAAAGAATCTGAAAAAATGTGTGTGTGTATATATATATGTGTATATATATATATATATATATATATATATATATATACACTTTTCTGTACACCTGAAACTAACACAAAATTGTAAATCAAGTATACTTCAATAAAAAATAAATAGAAAAGAAAAACACAAGTAGAGATGATTTGGTTTGTCTCTCTTTTGAGGTTTTCTTTAAAAAGTAATTAGTGCCATAAATAGCTAGTTCTTACTAGCCTAATACATGACCTTATTCTGACAAATAGAGACAAGCATTATAAAGAAGCCTTGATTGGAGCATGGATCTGAGTAAGTAGCATTCAAAGAAAAAGAAAATGGCAAAATAAAGCAAGGGCAAGAGAAAGAAACACTCATCCTCCTTTGTCATGAAAATGATTATTTCCCCAAATCACAGCCATCGTGTACCCACCCAACCTGTGCAGTCCACAGCCTTGAGCTGAGCAATGTATATGAATTTCTTTGTTATTGAACAGGATTCCAGCATAGTCAGATAAAGTTTGGATCATTACCATGTTATCTGTCATGACCACTGCTCTCACAAAGATGTAGTTGACTCTCCAGAAAAAACAAAACCGAAACTAAAACTTTGGTGTATATTTTCACTATTCTGGGTAGCTGAGAAAACAAACAAATAAGCAGAAAAGTGGATAGCATGTGAGCAGAAAGGCCATTTGATCCTATACATATTTAAGTAAGAATTGCCCACTGTGATTTGCCAGCACCTGCAGTAAATGCTGCTGAGTACACTGAGGGAAACTCTGAAATGTTTTATCAAAACATGCAAAATTCTGGACAAATCTTTTGCCTTTAAGTCAAATCAACCCCGCAATCCATAAGCTTTAAGCTTCTGTAAATTGTTTACTGCTGTCAGAGCTAATGGATCAGAGGATGCAAATATAGTTTGCTGTTTTAAGGCATGCAGGCCTGTGCACACGCACGTGCAGACACTCACTCACACACACACCATATGGCACTGCCTATTGACCTTTGAAACATCAAGCTACTAAAATGTTATATGCTTATTTTAGGTATAAGACTCATTTGCTGTACTTCTAATGAGAATTCTTATCATACTCAAAAATCTGTTTTAACTTTTGGTTTGATTCTGAGCCCAGTCTTATATGTTTGTACAACCTGAGTATCCTAAAATAGCCCAAAAACTTTCTCCCTAGAAGGTATTCTACTTACATCCAGAGAGGCAGTAAAATATGGCTCCAATTCTGTTCTTTCTTCCATCCTTCTGTAGAACATGCACTAATCTAGCTGGATTGCAACTTTGGATTCATATCAAATTTTGAGATGAACCAGGTGTCATCTGTTGGCTCTCCAAGACTCAGGCAAAGGAGGTTTATTGAACCCTAGAAACGTTAGGCAGCAACTTTATTGGACTACTGTAGTTGGGCCAAGGGAAGACAATATTTTGATAATTAGGTCAACATGACAAATATGGCAGCTGTGGTATGTCTTCATAAAATCCTTAGCCTGACTTTATACAAATTCTTTCCATGTCATAAAAAAGCATCCACTTATTATTACTGCCTTCTAAACAATCTTGTAAAATTAGGAAGATGATCCCTATTATTCTGGCTTACATGAATAATCTTGAATTCTGTGTTCTGAAGAGTATCTTTTTGGATAACAAATCCCTATGGCTGGGAAGACTCAAGAACTTGGATTACTCTCTCTACATAAAGCAATACTGGGTGGAAACAGAGGCACGGAGCAATTAGTTTCTGTAGATGATGTAGTTAATGAGCACCCTGGATTAGTCTGGCTTGAGCCCTCCTTGCTGTTGCGCCTAAGAATTTGCAGGTGAAATTCAAAGAAAATGGGGGTCCAGGCAATTTCAGCTGCTTTGAAGACACTCCAAAAGAGCCCACCTTTGAAGACTTAGGAATTCAGAACATAAAGGAAATTTACTCATATCCTATACCACCACTGTCTGCTTCATCTTTTTTACTGTTGGGAAAGCTAATGTCCAGTGCTCTTTGCTGTCTAATTCAGTTTATGTCTAGTCTGCCTCTATTTTTCCTCCTGTTCTTCCTGCCTTCTCTCTGACCACTCTTCCACTTGAAAGGATATGTATAGAGTGGCAGAAAACTCCATTTTAGAATTAAAATTAGAGTCATGACACTTGGCCAACATAAATCTCAGTGTCAAAAGGAAAACAGAGGCTCATGGCATTCATTCATAAATGATTCAAGGACTTGAATTCAGTTACTCAGCAAATACATACAAAACATTTAGTGGAAACAGGAAATAACAAAAGAGTGAAACCAATAACATATTTGACACTAATATGTGTGGCAAAGGACTCTGACAGGTTTCTATGACAGCCATATAGACAGATGTTGCACCAACCTTGGCTGGGCTTATATTGGGTGAATACATGGTATTTGATATTTGATATCAAGAAGCTCAGAGTCTGAAAGAATAAGACTTATACATAAGTAACCACAAAGCTATGTGGTACAGGCACCACATGAGCTCAGAAAAGCTAGAAAGAGTCATAGGGATTTGGGGGGAAGGTAGTGGGGGTAGTGGTGGCATGATCTGACCTGAGCTCTGAAGTGCTGGACTGACTCATAACATGTTAGGGTTGGAAGGAGAAAACTCTCAGTGGGGGTATAGGCATGTACAAAATTCTAAATCTAAGACACCACAGAAAGTATCTTCTCATTTTAGTGGGAACAGAAGGCCTAGGCAAGAAAGCAGTGGGAGAGTAGTAACTTAATTCATATGATTAACAGGTGATTACTCTGTAGCCAGACATTGTTCTACGCTCTGGTATATAGCAGTAAAAATAATATGAACCTTATATTCTAGTAGAGGATGTGGTTGGTAGCCTATAAAGTGGACCCCAATGAGCTCTACCTCCTGGAAGTTATCTGATTATGTTATCAATTCACCCATTTATTTTTCCCACATCTTTATTGGAATATAAATGCTTTACAAAATTGTGTTAGTTTCTGCTGTACAACAAAGTGAATCAGCTATATGTATACATATATCCCCATGTCTCCTCCCTCTTGAGCTTCCCTCCCACCCTCCTTATCCCATCCCTCTAGATCATCACAAAGCACCGAGCTGATCTCCCTATGCTATGCAGCTGTTTCCCAATAGCCATCCATTTTACATTTGGTAGTGTATATACATCAATACTACTCTCTTACTTCATCCCAGCTTCCCCTTCCCCTCATGCCCTCAAGTCCATTCTCTACTTCTGTGTCTTTATTCCTGCCCTGTCCCTAGGTTCATCAGTGCTGCTTTTTAAAATTCCATATATATGCTTTAGCATACAGTATTTGTTTAACTCTTTCTGACTTACTTCACTCTGTATGACAGATTCTAGGTTCTTCCACCTCATTACAAATAACTTAATTTCCTTCCTTTTATGGCTAAGATTCCATTGTATATATGTGCCATATCTTCTATATCCAGCCATCTGTTGATGGACATTTAGATAGCTTCCATGTCTTGGCTATTGTAAATAGTGCTGCAATGAGCATTGTGGTACATGTCTCTTTTTGAATTATGCTTTTCTCAGGGTATATGCCGAGTAGTGGTATTGCTGGGTCATACGGTAGTTCTGTTTTTAGTTTTTTAAGAAACATCCATACTGTTCTCCATAGTGACTGGATCAATTTACATTCCCTCCAACAGTGTAGGAAGGTTCCCCTTTCTCCACACCCTCTCTAGCATTTATTGTTTGTAGATTTTTTGATGATGGCCATTCTGACCAGTGTGAGGTGATACCTCATTGTGATTTTCATTTGCATTTCTCTAATGATTAGTGATGTTGAGCTTCTTTTCATGCATTTGTTGGCCATCTGTATGTCTTATTTGGAGAAATGTCTATTTAGGTCTTCTGCCCATTTTTGGATTGGGTTTTTGTTTTTTGTGATATTGAGCTGCATGAGCTGCTTGTATATTTTGGAGATTGATCCTTTGTCAGTTGTTTCTTTGCAAACATTTTCTCCCATGCTGAAGGTTGTCTTTTCATCTTGTTTATGGTTTTCTTTGCTGTGTCAAAGCTTTTAATTTTTATTTGGTCCCATTTATTTTTGTTTTTATTTCCCTTACTCTAGGAGGGGGCGTGGTCAAAAAAGATCTTGCTGTGATTTATATCATAGAGTGTTCTACCTATGTTTTCCTCTAAGAATTTTATAGTGTCTGGCCTTACGCTTAGGTCTTTAATCCATTCTGAGTTTATTTTTGTGTATGGTGTTAGGGTGTGTTCTAATTTCATTCTTTTACCTGTAGCTGTCCAGTTTTCTCAGCACCACTTGTTGAAGGGGCTGTCTTTTCTCTATTGTATATTCTTCCCTCCTTTGTCAAAGATAAGGTGAACATATGTGTATAGGTTTATCTCTGAGCTTTCTAACCTGTTAGATTGATCTATATTTCTGTTTTTCTGCCAGTACCATACTGTCTTGATTACGGTAGCTTTGTAGTATAGTCTGAAGTTAGGGCGTCTGATTCCTTCAGCTCTGTTTTTCTTTCTCAGGATTGCTTTGGCTATTCGGGGTCTTTTGTGTTTCCATACAAATTGTAAAATTTTTTGTTTTAGTTCTGTGAAAAATGCCACTGGGAACTTGATAGGGATTGCATTGAACCTGTAGATTGCTTTGGGTAGTAGAGTCATTTTCACAATATTGATTCTTCCAATCCTGGAGCATGGTATATCTCTCCATTTGTTTATGTTATCTTTGATTTTTTAATCAGTGTTCTGTAGTTTTCTGAGCACAGGTCTTTTGCCTCCTTAGGTAGGTTTATTCCTATGTATTTATTCTATTAGTTGCAAAAATGGGATTGTTTCCTTAATTTCTCTTTCAGATCTTTCATTGTTAGTGTATAGGAAGGCAAGCAATTTTGGTGCATTAATATTGTACCCTGCAACTTTACCAAATTCACTGATTAGTTCTAGTAGTTTTCTGGTGGCATCTTTAGGATTTTCTATGTATAGTGTCATGTCATCTGCAAACAGTGACAGTTTTACTTATTTTGCAATTTGTATTCCTTTTATATCTTTTTCTTCTCTGATTGCTGTGGCTAGGACTTCCAATACTATGTTGAATAATAGTGGGAAGAGTGGATATCCTTGTATTGCTCCTGATCTTAGATGAAATGCTTTCAGTTTTTCACCATTGAGAATGATGTTTGCTGTGGGTTTGTTGTATATGGCTTTTATTATGTTGAGGTAGGTTCCCTCTATGCCCAATTTCTGGAGAGTTTTTATTATAAATCAGTGTTGAATTTTGTCAAAAGCTTTTTCTGCATTTATTGAGATGATCATATTGTTTTTATTCTTTAATGTAATATGGTGTTTCCCATTGACTGTTTTGCATATATTGAAGAATACTTGCATCCCTGGGATAAATCCCATTCGATCATGGTGTATGATCCTTTTAATGTGTTGTTGTATTTTGTTTGCTGGTATTTTGTTGCAGATGTTTGCATCTATTTTCATCAGTGATATTAGTCTATAATTTTCTTTTTTTGTTATATCTTTAGCTGGTTTTGGTATCAGGGTGATGGTGGCCGCATAGAAGGAGTTTGGGAGTGTTCTTCCCTCTGCTATATTTTGGAAGAGTTTGAGAAGGATAGGTGTTAACTCTTCTCTAAATGGTTGATAGTATTCACCTATGAAGCCATCTGGTTCTGGACTTTTGTTTGTTGGAAGATTTTTAATTACAGTTTTAATTTCATTACCTGTAATTAGTCTATTTATATTTTCTAATTCTTCCTGGTCCAATCATGGAAGGTTGTACTTTTCCAAGAATTTGTCCATTTCTTCAAGGTTGTCTGTCTTAATTGTATATTGTTGCTTGTAGTGTAGTAGTCTCTTATGATCTTTTGTATTTCTGTGGTGTCAGTTGTAATCTCTTTTTTTTCATTTCTAATTTTATTGATTTGAGTCCTCTCCCTTTTTTTCTTGATGAATCTGGCTAAAGGTTTATCAATTTTGTTTATCTTCTCAAAGAACTAGGTTTTAGTTTTATTGATCTTTGTTATTGTTTTCTTTGTTTCTATTTCATTTCTTTCTTTTTTTAAAATTTTATTTTATTTTATTATTTTTTTAACATCTTTATTGGGGTATAATTTCTTTACAATGGTGTGTTAATTTCTGCTTTATAACAAAGTGAATCAGTTATACATATACATATGTTCCCATATCTCTTCCCTCTTGCATCTCCCTCCCTCCCACCCTCCCTATCCCACCCCTCCAGGCAGTCACAAAGCACCGAGCTGATCTCCCTGTGCTGTGCGACTGCTTCCCACTAGCTATCTACCTTATGTTTAGTAGTGTATATATGTCCATGCCTCTCTCTCGCTTTGTCACAGCTCACTCTTCCCCCTCCCCATATCCTCAAGTCCGTTCTCCAGTAGGTCTGTGTCTTTATTCCTGTCTTACCCCTAGGTTCTTCATGACATTTTTTTTTCTTAAATTCCGTATATATGTGCTAGCATACACTATTTGTCTTTCTATTTCTGACTTATTTCACTCTGTATGACAGACTCGAGGTCTATCCACCTCATTACAAATAGCTCAATTTCGTTTCTTTTTATGGCTGAGTAATATTCCATTGTATATATGTGCCACATCTTCTTTATCCATTCATCCGTTGATGGGCACTTAGGTTGTCTCCATCTCTGGGCTATCATAAATAGAGCTGCAAGGAACATTTTGGTACATTGTAGTTTTGATTTGCATTTCTCTAATGATTAATGATGTTGAGCATTGTTTGCATGTGTTTGTTGGCAGTCTGTATATCTCCTTTGGAGAAAAGTCTATTTAGGTCTTCTGCCCATTTTTGGATTGGGTTGTTTGTTTTTCTGTTATTGAGCTGCATGAGCTGCTTGTAAATTTTGGAAATTAATCTTTTGTCAGTTGCTTCATTTGCAAATATTTTCTCCCATTCTGAGGGTTGTCTTTTGGTCTTGCTTATGGTTTCTTTTGCTGTGCAAAACCTTTGAAGTTTCATTAGGTACCAATTGTTTATTTTTGTTTTTATTTCCATTTCTCTAGGAGGTGGGTCAAAAAGGATCTTGCTGTGATTTATATCATAGAGCATTCTGCTTATGTTTTCCTCTAAGAGTTTGACAGTTTCTGGCCTTACATATAGGTCTTTAATCCTTTTTGAGTTTATTTTTGTTTATGGTGTTAGGGAGTGTTCTAATCTCATACTTTTACATGTACCAGTCCAGTTTTCCCAGCACCACTTATTGAAGAGGCTGTCCTTTCTCCACTGCACATTCCTGACTCCTTTATCAAAGATAATGTGACCATATGTGCGTGGGTTTATCTCTGGGCTTTCTTTCCTGTTCCATTCACTTACATTTCTGTTTTTGTACCAGTATCATACTGTCTTGATTACTGTAGCTTTGTAGTATAGTCTGAAGTCAAGGAGCCTGATTCCTCCAGCTCTGTTTTTCATTCTCAAGATTGCTTTGGCTATTCGAGGTCTTTTGTGTTTACATACATATTGTGAAATTTTTTGTTCTAGTCTGAAAAATGCCAGTGGTAGTTTGATACGGATTGCATTGAATCTGTAGATTGCTTTGGGTAGTAGAGTCATTTTCACAATGTTGATTCCTCCAATCCAAGAACATTGTATATCTCTCCATCTATTTGTATCATCTTTAGTTTCTTTCATCAGTGTCTTATAATTTTCTGCATACATGTCTTTTGTCTCCTTAGGTAGGTTTATTCCTAGATATTTTATTTTTTTTGTTGCAATGGTAAATGGGAGTGTTTTCTTGATTTCACTTTCAGATTTTTCATCATTAGTGTATAGGAATGCCAGAGATTTCTGTGCATTAATTTTGTATCCTGCAACTTTACCAAATTCATTGATTAGCTCTAGTAGTTTTCTGGTAGCATCTTTAGGATTCTCTATGTATAGTATCTTGCCATCTGCAAACAGTTACAGCTTTACTTCTTCTTTTCTGATTTGGATTCCTTTTATTTCCTTTTCTTCTCTGATTGCTGTGGCTAAAACTTCCAAAACTATATTGAATAAGAGTGGTGAGAGTGGGCAACCTTGTCTTGTTCCTGATCTTAGTGGAAATACATTCAGTTTTTCACCATTGAGGATGATGTTGGCTGTGGGTTTGTCATCTATGGCCTTTATTATGTTGAGGAAAGTTCCCTCTATGCCTACTTTCTGCAGCGTTTTTATCATAAATAGGCATTGAATTTTGTCAAAAGCTTTCTCTTCATCTATTGAGATGATCATATGGTTTTTCTCCTTCAATTTATTAATATGGCTTATCACATTGATTGATTTGCATATATTGAAGAATTCTTGCATTCCTGGAATAAACCCCACTTGATCATAGTGTGTGAACCTTTTATTGTGCTGTTGGATTCTGTTTGCTAGTATTTTGTTGAGGATTTTTGCATCTATGTTCATCAGTGATATTGGCCTGTAGTTTTCTTTCTTTGTGACATCCTTTTCTGGTTTTGGTATTAAGGTGATGGTGACCTCATAGAATGAATTTGGGAGTGTTCCTCCCTCTGCTATATTTTGGAAGACTTTGAGAAGCATAGGTGTTAGCTCTTCTCTAAATGTTTGATAGAATTCGCCTGTGAAGCCATCTGGTCCTGGGCTTTTGTTTGTTGGAAGATTTTTAATCACAGTTTCAATTTCAGTGCTTGTATTTGTCTGTTCATACTTTCTATTTCTTCTTGATTCAGTCTTGGCAGGTTGTGAATTTCTAAGAATTTGTCCATTTCTTCCATGTTGTCCATTTTATTGGCATAAAGTTGCTTGTAGTAATCTCTCATAATCTTTTGTATTTCTGCAGTGTCAGTTGTTACTTCTCCTTTTGCATTTGTAATTCTATTGATTTGAGTCTTCTCCCTTTTCTTCTTGATGAGTCTGGCTAATGGTTTATGTATTTTGTTTATCTTCTCAAAGAAACAGCTTTTAGTTGTATTGATCTTTGCTATTGTTTCCTTCATTTCTTTTGCATTTATTTCTGATCTTATCTTTATGATTTCTCTCCTTCTACTAATTTTGGGTTTTCTTTGTTCTTTTTTTCCAGTTGTTTTAGGTGTAAGGTTAGATTGTTTATTTGAGATTTTTCTTGTTTCTTGAGGTGAGTTTGAATTGTTATGAATGTCCCTGTTAGAACTGCTTTTGCTATATCCCATAGGTTTTGGATTATCATGTTTTTGTTGTCCTTTGTTTCTAGGTATTTTTGGATTTCCTCTTTGATTTCTTCAGTGATCTTTTGGTTATTTAGCAGCACACTGTTTAGCTTCCATGTTTTTGTGTTTTTTACTGTTGTTTTCCTATAATTGATTTCTAATCTCATAGTGTGTTTTTCTGAAAAGATACTTGATATGATTTCAGTTTTCTTAAATTTTCCAAGGTTTCATTTGTGACCCAAGGTGTGATCTATTCTGGAGAATGATCCATTTGCACTTGAGAAGAAAGTGTATTCTTCCTCTTTCTGGTGCAATATTCTAAAAATATCAATTAAGTCTATCTGGTCTATTGTTTCATTTAATACTTGTGTTTCCTTAGTTATTTTCATTTTGGTTGATTTGTCTATTGGTGTAAGTGAGGTGTTAAATTACCCCACCATTATTGTGTTACTGTCAATTTCTCCTTTTTTGGCTGTTAGCATTTGCCTTATGTATTTAGGTGCTTCTATGTTAAGTGCATAAATATTTATAATTGCTATGTTTTTGTCTTGGCTTGATCCTTTGATCATTATGTAGTGTCCTTCCTTATCTCTTGTAACAGTCTTTATTTCAAAGTCTATTTCATCTGATATAAGTATTGCTACTCCAGCTTTCTTGTGATTTCCATTTGCATGGAATATATTTTTCCATCCCCTCACTTTCTGTATGTATGTGTCCCTAGGTCTGAAGTGGGTTTCTTGTAGACAGCATATATAAGGGTTTTGTTTTTGTATCCATTCAGCCAGTCTGTATCTTTTGGTTGGAGCATTTAATCCTTTTACATTCAAGATGATTATCACTATGTATGTTCCTATTACCATTTTTTAAATTGATTTGGGCTTGTTCTTGTGCATCTTTTTCTTCTCTTGTATTTCCTGCTTAGAGAAGTTTCTTTAGCATTTGTTTTATAGCTGGTTTGGTGGTGCTGAATTCTCATAGCTTTTGCTTGTCTGTAAAGTTTTTGATTTCTCCATTGAATCTGAATGAGATCCTTGCTTGTGTAGAGTAATCTTGGTTGTAGGTTTTTCTCTTTCATCACTTTAAATATGTCTTGTTACTCCCTTCTGGCTTTCAGAGTTTCTGTTGAAAGATCAGCTGTTAACCTTATGGGGATTCACTTGTATGTTATTTGTTGTTTTTCCCTTGTTGCTTTTAATATTTTTTCTTTGTATTTAATTTTTGATAATTTGATTAATATGTGTTTTGGCATGTTTCTCTTTAGTTTTATCCTGTATGGGACTCTGCGCTTCCTGGACTTGACTATTTTCGTTCCCTTGTTAGGGAAGTTTTTGACTATGATCTCTTCAAATATTTTCTCTTACTCTTTCTTTTTCTCTTCTTCTTCTGGGACACCTATAATTCGAATGTTGGTGCATTTAATATTGTCCCAGAGGTCTCTGAGACTGTCCTCAATTATTTTCATTCAGTTTTCTTTATTCTGCTCCCTGGCAGTTATTTCCACAATTTTATATTCCAGCTCACTTATCCATTCTTCTCCCTCAGTTATTCTGCTACTGATTCTTTCTAGAGTATTTTTAATTTCATTTATTTTGTTGTTCATCACAGTTTGTTTGCTCTTTAGTTCTTTGTGATCCTTGTTAAATATTTCTTGTATTTTCTTCATTCTTCTTCTGAGATTTTGAATCATCTTTACTGTTATTACTCTGAATTCTTTTTCAGGTAGTTTGTCTATTTCATCTTCATTTATTTGGTCTTGTAGGTTTTTACCTTGATCCTTTGCCTGTAACATATTTTTTTGCCATTTCTTTTTTTTTGATGGGTGGGGCTGTATTTCTGTCTTTCTGGTTGTTTGGTCTAAGGCAACCAGCACTGGAGTTTGGAGGCAGTTGGATAGAGCTGGGTCTTGGTGCCAAGATGAGGACCTCCGGGAGGCTTCACTCCAATTAATATTCCCTGGAGTCTATTGGAAGTGGAAAGGCAGCATGTCCAAAGGAGGGTCTCCAGAGTGTAGAGTCCCAGAGTTTGGAGCTAAGGCCCTGGATGAGGTTGTGTAGGTGGGGTTTAGGCCCAGCATGTCAGAGGGGGTCTCCGAGTGTAGACATAGGGCCCTAGGTGGAGGTGTAGAGGCAGGGCTTGGGTTCTGTGCAGCAGGAGGGAGGCTCTGAGGGCAAGGGTTAGGCAAGAGCCCAACAGGCTCCCCTGTGCCTAAGTGGACAGGGAAAGTGCTGGCTGCATTCCCTTCTGTTCCTCTGTGCCCCACCCCCATCTCCCCGAGGGTCTCCCTAATCCCCACTGGACACCTAACCATGGGTGGGTCCTGCTGGGTAGGAACTCCTCCCCTCCCCCAGCCGCCCCTCAGGAGTGCTGGTCCCAAGGGCTGGGCTTTACTTTTGGTTCCCCTTCCCTCCCTCCCACTCCGTCAGGACCCACATGGCTATAGGGGGCCGAGGTGGACAGAGTATCAGGCCTGGGATCTCAGCAGGCTCCTGGCAGCCCATGTGAGCAGGGGAAACCTAGCCATGCTCCCATTTGATTCTCTGCCCTCCCAATGGTCCCCCAATTTCCCCTTTAGGGCATGGGATTCCTTACCCTCCCCCAGCCAGCCCTCAGGGGCGCCAGTCCCATCCCATCTCCATTTTCCTTCCCCCTCACTCCCCCACATGCCCCACATCCTACCCAGTCACTGGGGGCTCCTCCTATTTTTTTAGGTGTCCTAGTTTTGCAGAGACATGAATTCTGTGTCCTCCTAGCCCGCCATCTTGACTCCACCCATCCCTTCACCCTTGAGTGTGGGCTGGACTTAGTCATTTGCTTCTAACGATAGAATATGGCAAAAGTGATGGGGTGTCACATCAAAGGTTAGGTTACAAAAATACTGTGATTTCCATCTTGCTTATTTTCTCTCATTTTCTTTCTCAGTGTGAGATAAGCTAGCTGTCTTGTGGTAAGTTTTACTATAAAGAAGCCCATGTGGTAAGGAACTGGCCAGTGAAAACCTGAGGCCAGCCAGCAGTGACTGAGTTTAGAAATGGCTCCTCCTCCAGTTAAGCCTTGAGATGACCATTGTCCTCACCAAAAATTTGATTACAGACTCTGAGGATCCCTGAGCCTGAGACACTAGAAACAATGCTTGGATTCCTATCTCATATAACCTACGAGATAATAAAATGTTTGTTATTTTAAACTGCTAAATTTTGGTGTATTTAGTTATAGAGAAATGTATAACTAATCTAGGGGAGATAAAGAATTCATTTTCTCTACCCCCATACATGCATGCAACAACTTAGAAGAAAAATTATGTAAGATAAAGGGGTCCATTTGGGAACTGGGAGTTCCAGGGAGCAGGCTGGAGGAACTGTATTACAATTTTGCAAGGCCACCAACATAATGTGATATTTGAGCCAGATTTTGATGGAAGGAGGGAGAGTAGGCTGTGTGGATTGCTGGAGGAAGATGTACTAGGTAAAGAAGGTCTCAGGTACTAATGTCCTTAGACAGGAGTTTGTGGAGTTTATGTGGGGAAGAGCAAGAAGGCCAGTGTGGCTGTAGTGTAGTAATGGGAGAGGAAGGGGGTGGTTTTACAAGAGGTCAGAGAAGTAGTAGGGGTAAAGAATATATAGGGCTTTAGAGGATGTGGTAAGACCATTATATTTAATACTGAGTAAACTGGAGAGCTTTCGAAGAGTTTGAGTGAAGGATTGATATTATCTGATTTATATATATAAGCAGTCATTTATATATGACTGCTTTATTAAAAGTACTATAAGAAGGCAAGAGAGGAAGTAAAGGATTATTAGGAGACCATTATAAAAATCTCGATGATAGGTGTTTCAGACCAGGGTGGTAGCAGGTGGTAGGGTAAGAAGTAAATATATGCTGAAGATAGAGAAGACATGTTTATTGAAGGATTAGATGCATAGTGGGGGAGACTCGAGAGAGGTGTCAAGAATGACTCCAATACTCTGGCCTGAACATCTGTCAGTGGAATTTCCATTTACTCTGATGGAGAAGACTCTGTAAAAAGTAGGATTTAGGGATCAGGCGGGGCATATGGTGGGGTGCTGTGCAATCAGGCTTTTGCTATTTTTGCATATAGAGTTTGAATTACTTCTTAGATAGCCAAATAAAGATGGCAAATAAGTTTTGGACAAGTAATGAGTTTAGCAGTCAGGGAACTCAGGCTGAATTTATTCATTTGGGAACTGTCAAGGTGCAGGTGACATTGTGAAACAAGTTCCTCCACACTGCATACTTTTAAGAGGTACCACTTACTTTTAGTTCCTCAGAATAGTATTCACATGGAATATCATAATAATTAAAACCACTGGAATTGTGAAAGACAGTAACCCTGTGAGAGACTGGATGATGTACCTCAGACATAAATGGTAAAAAAGAAGGAAAGAGGTACATAGACTGAACTCTGGGAAGTTTAACATTTGGATGTTGTGAAGTTTATGAAGGACTAATAAGGGAGGCTTAAAAGAGGAAGCCAGCAATGTAAGCAGAAGGTATCAAGAGAGCCAAGTAAAGAAGTTATGTCAAGAAGAATAGAGTAATCAACTGTGTTAAATTTTGCTGAAAGATTAAATATGATTAATTTATTAGACAACATGCAGATCCTTGATAACTTGGTAAAAGCTGGTTTGTACAGTGGTATAATGATAGCCTAATTGGAGTAGATTCAACAAAGAATGAGAAGATAAGAAGTGGAGAATTCAGTACTGACTACTCTTTCCAGGTGTTTTCTGTGAAGGGGAATAAAGAAGTTGAGTGACAGCTGCAAGGAAAATAAGGTCAAAAGTGTGAGTGTGTGCATTTTAATTTTTAAGATAGATGAAATAACAATATGTTTGTATACTGATAGGAATAATCCAGTAGAAAGAGGAAGAAATTGGATATGCAGAGAAAATGACAGTAGATTGTTGGAGTGATACCCTTGATTATGTGAGAAGTGATGTTTTAAATCCATTGCACAGATATTGTGGTTAGCATTGGATTAGAAAATGGAGTGTTTATGTACAGAAAAAGGAATGACTGCACAGTAGGTATAAATCCTTGTGGGCGGATATGTGGTTGTGGGGATCTTGTGGAATTTCTCTTTTGATTACTACTATTTTCTCAGTGAAAGCAAAAACATAATTATTATTTGAGAATGAGGCTCTTAGAGGAGGAGATGTATGAAGTATTTGGAGACATAAGAAGATATTTAATTCTCATCTTGGAGAGTGGAAAATTGACTGAACTACTAGCATGATTACTGAATAACACTAGGGGCCCACTTGGTGTTCATTTGGTCTCATGTAGGATTCCTATTTGAAGTGAGACCAATGAGCATAATTATGTTTTTCTGCAATATTTCCACTGCCCTGGAGCAAACAAAGATTAAATGGAAAGTTGTATTTAACCAGGGGTTGGGCTATTACCAAGTTAACATAACAAAAGAGAGAGAAACAAGAGATGGAATCTTAGCTGTACAAGGAGAGAAACAAGGATGGGAGAAGGATGAGGGATAGTTAAAGAATAGTAGCATTAATGGGTTATACATCTTTGTTAAAAGGAGGAGGCTCAAAAACTTGTTGGTGTACAAGGAGGAGCAAGCAGGAAGATAGAAGATGCTATTTAGGGGATGGGATGTGTGAAACTGAGAGAATGAGGAGTAGACATCATAAAAAAAATTATAGCGTGGCCTAGGCTATAGAGGCAGTAAGTCCAGTCTCCATGAAGTTTTCTTCTCTGAGGAAGGATATGTCTAAACTAGTGTTTTTGTAGTCCCAACCTAATAGTAAAATACATGACAGGAAGCACAGAGATGTGTGTAAAGGCCATTATAATAGCAAACATAATTTTTTGACAAAATGTTTGTAATTTCCATTGTTTTACACCTATCTCATCACCTGGGAAAGACTCTTAATTCAGTTAATCTCTGAAAAAGACAAAGATAGATTTCTTTCTGTAGAGAACCTGCAGCTGGTCTGTCTTGTCAGTTGTTCAAGCATCATTTGCCAGCTGGTGATGAGACAAAGAAAATAGCACCTCCAGGGTGTGCAGTGACATCTCACACCTGTAGGCTACAGAGTCAACTGAATCAGTAGACTCACACAAACTTTGGATTGTGTTTTTCTTTATCAGCTCTGACAGCAGACAGGTTGACCCCAATGAAAGCTGTTGGAAAGCTATGTAAATCAAGCCATATGTTTAATGTCCGTTAAAAAAATCATTGAAGAAAACTTGAAAATCACCATTTTATTAATATATATATATTTTTTCAGAAACGGTTTTGCTATGGTATAACTTATAACTTTAATTTCAATATTAGCATTTGAACATGTCAGAAAATCATAGTGTTAGGAAAAAAATTAGATAATTTCTCTCTTGATTGTTCACACTATAGAGATAAAGGCATCCCTTGCTATCTAATCTCAAGAGCCTAGTAGTTTTAGCTTCTGAGATAAGATTCTGTGGAGGAAAAGGACTCACCAAGTTTTTGTTACTGGTTCTCTGACACTTAGGAAGAAACACATGGGGAACTATAGTTTTTCTCACAGTACAAACTTGCTCTATCCAGATTCAGAACAACAGGCATTTAAATAGTAAGAGATATTTGTATTTCCTCTGAAGTAATCTAAGAGATAATTTTTAGGTCATTGATATTTCATAAGCAATAATGTAACTTGCCATGGGATCTTGGAAAAGATTTTCCACACATCCCTTTTTTTAAAAAAAATATTATATTTTGGCTTCTCTATGAAACAGTGGGCATAAGAGAAAAAAGAACTTTACTAGGTGTGAGTAGTTCTCCAAGGCAACAGAACATCTGGCCAACCTCAGTGTGAAGATTCCAAAGGACTGGAATAAACTGAATTTGTGCTGTCCTACTCCTTGGAATAGTGTGAAGAATTACAAATAAATACCTCTGTCAAGAAACTGTTACACTCTTCTATAGCCCACAATTCCACAAGAGTTAATGGATGCAACAGAAAAAAAAAAAAAAGAGAGAGAGAGAGAGAGAACTGGAAGAAGTGAAAGAGAAGCTAGGTGATTGAGAACATTCATGACCTAGTTATCAGGAATGCCTTAGTACCCTGATTTTCAGTGTCTTGAATAAAATATAGTAAAAGTACTAATGCTGACAAATACTGTAGTACCCTTGAGCTGATCCAATCAATTGGAGTATGTTGAATTATATTTCATTTATTATTTTTCCCTAAGGATGGAGATTCAGGAATTTATTTCATCTCAGATCACATCCAGGAAGTTATTCTTTTTTTTTTTTTTTGTGGTACACGGGCCTCTCACTGTTGTGGCCTCTCCCTTTGTGAAGCACAGGCTCCGGACACCCAGGCTCAGCAGCCATGGCTCATGGGCCCAGCCACTCCGCAGCATGTGGGATCTTCCCGGACCGGGGCAAGAACCCACGTCCCATGCATCGGCAGGGGGACCCTCAACCACTGCGCCACCAGGGAAGCCCCAGGAAGTCATTCCTTTTACCAAAAGGAACAGAAAATAATTGCCCATCTCTGAATATGAATGCAAGGAAAAACTGGTATAATGAAACTGCATAAGTAATTGATATTGGAATATGTAAGAGAAAATCTCAGTGCTGTCAGTATAGGAGAAGAAGAGAAGATTAATAGAACTTGAGCATATAGTACAACTACAAATATTGCTTGTCATGCTACCATTGCTATTGCCTACAGATAGTTAGTACTTATGAGGCAAGCACTGTCATAATATTTACATGTGTTAATTATTTAAATGAAAAAGACTAGAAACTTCATGAGGAGAGAGACTAAACATTTTTCAGTTTGTAATCAAAGCCATCAAGTACAGTACTTGACATATAGTAAGCACTCAATAGATGCTCTTGAACCAAACTAAAAATTAATCCAGGCTAGATTAAGACTTAATTTATTCTGTCCAAGGGCTTTCACCAGTACTTTAGTAAGGAAAAACAGAATAGTGTTATTAGAATATCAATATATACTTCTTCAGAATATCAATATACATTGATACGTATATCAATATATAACACTTCTAATAGTGTTATTAGAATATCAATATATACTTCAGATGAGCCCGTTCTTTCATTAAAAAGCATGGCCAAGTGTGTTCCATATTTTATCTCCTAAACTTGTGGCAATTCAAACTCATTTATTTTAGTTCTTAAATACATCCTCAGTTACTTTCCCAAATGTTAACTTTTTCCAAGAGAACTAGGTTAACCCTGGCTCTGTTATCTGTTCTTTAAGACCCATTATGGGGAAAGGGAGCTTTGTAATACACAAGACATCAATTAGAGTACTTAGAAGATATTGTCTCAACAGTGTAACAAAATTAACCCTGGAATAAAAATTGTTGTGGTTTAGCTTAATGACTCTTAAAAGAAAGCCTTGAAAAAACAAGATTTCCACATAGCTTTATTTCATAACAAAGCTGAAGAATATTTAAAGGAACACAAGAAATGTCCAGCATCAACAAAGTAAAATTCATAATAACTAGCATCCAGTGAAAAATTACAAGGCATGCAAAGAAAGAAAAATACATTAATAATGAGGAAATCAAGAAATGACATAGATCTACCTCACACTTATTATAATGGTTATTATAAAAAAAAGAACAACACTGGCAAGGATGTGGAGAAACGGGAGCTGTTGTGCACAGTTGGTAGGATTGCAAACTGGTGCAGCCACTATGGAAAACAGTATGGAGGTTTCTCAAAAAATTAAAAATAAGAGCCAGTTTATGAGCCAACAATTCCACTTCTGGATATATATCTCAAGGAAATAAAATCAGTATGTCAAAGAGATATCTGTACCCCCATTTTCATATTATTTATGATAGCCAAGACATGGAAACAACCTAAGTGTCCACTGACACACAAATAGATATAGAAAGCTGTGATATAATAAAATATTATTCAACCATGAAAAAGAAGGAAATCCTGCCATTTGTGACAACATGGATGGACTTTGAGGGCACTATGCTAAGTGAAATAAATCAGACAGAGAAAAACAAATAGTAAATGATCTCACTTAAATGTGGAATTAAAAAAATATTCACAGAAAATGAGATCAGATATGTGGTTACCAAAGGCAGGGGTGTATGGGAGGTGGTATTAAATAAAGGAGGTCAAAAGGTACAAACTTCCAGTTTATAACTACAAGATAATTAAGTACTATGGATGTAATGTACAACATGATGACTATACTTCATACTGCTGTATGGCATATTTGAAAATTGTTAACAGAGTAGATCCTAGAAGTTCTCATCACAAGGAAAACAACTTTCTTTTTCTATTTTTTAGTATCTATATGAGATGATGGACGTTAACTAAACTTAATGTGGTAATCAGTTCACAATATATGTAACCCAGGTAATTTTGCCATACACCTTACACTTACACAATGACATGTGCCAAATAAAACTTAAAAATCATATCATATTAAAAAATGATACAGATAATAAAATTAGGTGGCAAGGATATTCAAGCAATTATAAATATATTCCAGGCACTCAGGTAAAAAAAAAAGCATGAGTTTGTTAAGGAAAGGTATAGAAGATTTTAAAAAGGGTCAAAAGATTCGTGAGTCTATGAAGACTCATATGCCTATGCTTGTAGACATAACAATAGGTATGATTCAAAATTAAACACAGATACAAAAATACTTTAAAAAATGAGAAAGTCTCATTGAGCTTCAGAGAACCCTCAAGCAGTCTAATGTACATGACTGGAGTCCAAGAACAGGAAAACTAGAAAAAATACTTGGAGAAACAGTAACTGAAAATTTGATTCACCACATAATCTCATGGATTCAAGAAGTTCAAAGAAACTCAAGCAAAAAGAAAATGGAACATGTTACTCAAATTACTCTAAACCACTGATAAAGAGAAAATCTTGAAGTCAGCCACAAGAAAAAAGATACATTGCACAGTGTACAGAGGAATAAAGATAAGAATGACAAAAGGTATTCAGTACTAAAAGTTTATACATGGTGGAAGAAAAACAAAGGGTTTGAAATCTATGTATCAGAAGCTGGTCTACGGAAAATTCTTTCAATCAACAGATGGGTAAAATATAAGCTCAGGATAACCAAGACAAACCAGAAACCAGAGTAGCAATATGACAAAAGAGAAATAAAAGAGTTTATTTTTGCAAGCTAGAATAATTTACCCAGTGAAATCTTCAAAAAATAAAGATTTAAAAAGACTTTTTTAGACATCTAAAGGTGAAAGAATTTGTCACTAGCAGAACTTCACTATGAGAAATGTTAAGGGAGATCCCTCCAGCAGAAGGAAAATGATATCAGATAGAAAGCTGGATCTACACAAAAGAAGTATAAATGTGTGGGTAACTTATAATTGGTTTTCTATTGTAATAATAGTTTCATTCTGATATCATGTCTGGATTTATGACAAGAAATCATAGAGCCAGATGCTATATCTTGACTCAAGTATGTCTCATGACACTTAGTACCAGAAGGTTATTGGTAGTAGAAGTGAAACAAGGTTTAAAAATGTTTGTGCCAGAAGCTGGGCTACAGAAAATTTCCCCAATCATCAGATGTGTAAAATATATGTGGAAAGTTTCTCATTGACAACTACTCAAATGGAAATTTCCTGCTTTTATCCATGTATTTGATACAGTAGTGTTTATAAAAGTAAGAGAGACTGGTCAAGATGGAGGAATAAAAAGACACTGAGCTCAACTCCTCTTATGGGCACACCAAAATGATAAATATTTACAGAACAATTGTTGAAGAAGAAATTGGAACCTATGAGGAAATGTCTTCTACAACTAAAGATGTAAAGAATACAACAAGATGGGTAGGAGGGGCAGAGTCACAATATAGTCAAGTCCTATGTCTCCAGGTGGGTGACCCACAAATGGGAGAATAACTACAATTGCAGAACTTCTCTCAAAGGAGTGAGAGAACTAAGCTCCACATTGTGCGGCCCAGTCTTGGGGTCTTGCATCAGGAAGGTGAGCCCCCAGATCATTTGACTTTGAAGGCCAGTGGGGCTTACATTCAAGAGAACCAGAGGGCCATGGGAAATAGAAACTCCATTCTTAAAGGGTGCACACAAAATCTCACATGCTGTGGGACCCAGGGCAGAAGCAGTAAAATTTGAAAGGAGCCTGGGTCAAACCCACCTGTTGATCTTAGAGCATCTCCCAGAGAAGCAAGAGTCAACTAGAGCTCATCTGGGGACATAGACACTAGTGGAAACCAATTTTTGGAGCTTGTTGTAGCATGTGGACACTGACTGTTGGCAACCATTATCTTGGAATCCTCTCTCTAGCTTATTAGCTTCAGGACCCACCACTGCCCCTCTTCCCCAATATCCTGTAGATACCAGTACTAAGGCACCTCTGACCAAACAACAAACTGGGCAGGGACAGAGTCCCTCCCACCAGTAGACAAGCTCCTTTAAGACCCACCAAGACTACGGCTGCCCCTGGACATGGCCCTGTCCACTAGAAGGCCCAGGACCTGACCCCACACACTGGTGTTGGACCCTGCCCCAAGGTTCTACAGCCATAAACCCCAGTGGACAGACACAAGCCCTAGGATCCCTGGCTCTGCCAGTCAATGAGCCTGTCCTAGACTCAGGACCAGTCTTACCTACCAGCAGGCAGACACCAACCCCCAGGCAACCACAACCCCACAGACTGTGGACCCTGCACACCCACCAGAAAGTCAACAGCAGCCCTGAAACAAGCTGGGCCACACCTTCCCTGAACCAGTAGGCCAACACAAGCTTCAGGATACTCCAGACCCTGCAGCTTGCTATGTCAGGAATCGGCCCAACCACCAGCTCTGGGAACCCTAGGCCTAGCAGCCAGACCCCAGGACACAAATCATCATACCAGTGGACAGTTACAAACCCCAGGACCTGGCTTTATCCACTGGTGGGAAAGCACTAGCCCTGGGACCTCCTGGGCCTCAACTCTGTCCACCAGTGAATCAGCACTAGCCCCATGACTTCTTCTGATCTGCGGCCAGCTGCCTCATGGCCTAGCCCTGACAACCACTGGCCAACAGCCTTGCACAAGGCAGGGGCTGGCAACAAACTGGACTGAGGGTTATCCAGACCTACAAGACTACCCACAGTGGTCAGCCTGCCACAAGAAGGAACCATGCAGCCTACATAGGGAGCACCCCTATAGCATATAGCTCTGGTGACAAGAGGGGAGTGTACTGCTGTTGTGCATGGGACGTCACCTACAAAAGGGCACTTATCCAAGATTGAAAACAGTAACCAACCTACAAGATACATAAAAATAAAACCATCAAGTTAAGTAAAATGAGGCAACAGAGGAACATGTTCCAAACAAAGGAACAAGATAAAACCACAGAAGAAGAACTAAGTGAAGTGGAGATAGGGGATTTACCTAAGAAAGAGTTTAAAGTAATAATCTTAAAGATGACCAAAGATTTAGGGAGAAGATGTATAAAGAGGATAAGAATTAAGAAGTTTTTAACAAGGGTTAGAAAAGATAAAGAACAACCAAACAAAGATGAAGAATACAGTAACTACAATGAAAAGTACACTAGAAGGACTCAATAGTCATCTAAATGATACAGAGGAACAGATCAGCAAGGTAGAAGATAAGAGTAGTGGAAATCAGTGAAGATAAACAGAATAAAAAGAAAAGAATAAAAAGAAACAGGGACAATTTAAGAGACCTCTGAGAAAACATCAAGCACTGTAAGGGTTAGAAGGAGAAAAGAAAGATAAAGGGACAGAGAACATATTTGAAGATATAATAGCTGAAAAGTTCCCTAACCTGGGAAAGGAAACTGACATCTAAGAGGACCAGAGCAAGAAACACTGTAATTTAAACGGTCAAAATTAAAGATAAAGAGAGAAAATATTAAAAGCAGCAAAGTAAAAGCAAAAAGTTAGATACAAGGGAACTCTCACAAGGCTATCAGCTGAACTTTCATCCGAAACTCTGCAGTCTAGAAGCTAGTGGCACAATATTTAAAGTGAAAGGGAAAAACTTACAACCAAGAATACTCTACTCAGCAAGACCTTCATTCAGATTTGATGGAAACATCAGAAGTTTTACAGCTAACTTCAGCACCACCAAACCAGCTTTACAAGAAATATTAAAAAGACTGGGACTTCCCTGGAAGTCCAGTGGTTAAGATTTCACCTTCCAATGCAAGGGATGTGGGTTCAATCCCTGGTTGGAGAGTTAAGATCCTACATGCCTCGTGGCCAAAAAACCAAAACATAAAACAGAAGTAATATTGTAACAAATTCAATAAAGACTTTAAAAATGGTCTACATCAAAAAAAAAATTTTAAAGGAAATTCTTGAAATGAAAAAAAAGGCCACAACTAGAAACATGCAAATTATGAAAGGAAGACCCTCATGGGTAAAAGCAAATATATAGTAAAGGTAATAAATTAAACACGTACAAAGTGAGTAGGAATGTTAAAAGACAAAAAAGTAAGATCATTGATATCCACAATAAGAAGTTAAGAGATACACAAAACAATTAGATGTAAAATTTGATGTCAAAAACAGAAATCATGAGGGGAGGAGAGTACAAATACAGAGTTCTTGAAATACATTTGAAATTTAGACACCAGCAACTTAAACCAATCATGTATTTATATGGATTGCTATAAACACACCTCATGGTGACCAAAAATCAAAAATATATAATAGATACACATACGAAAAAGAGAAAGAAATACAAACATAACACTAAAGATAGTCATCAAATCACAAGTGAAGAGAACAAAAGAAGAAGGAAAAAAAAACCCTACAAAATCACAAGACAATTAACAAAATGGCAATAAGTAGATACACATCAGTAGTTACCTAAGATATAAATGGAATAAAAGCTCCATTCAAAAGACATAAAGTAGCTGAATGAATACAAAAATGAGACCTATATATATACTACTTTCCAAAGACTCACTTCAGACCTAGAGACACATTCAGACTGAAAGTGAGGGGATGGAATAAAGGTATTCCATGCAAATGGAAATCAAAAGAAAGCCAGTGTAGCAATACTTATACCACAAAAAATAAACTTTAAAACAGACTGCTACTAGAGACAAATAAGGACATTACATAATGATCAAGGGATCAATCTAAGAAGACATAACAATTGTAAATATATATGTATCCAACATAGGGGTACTGAAATACATAAAGCAAATATTAACAGACAGAAAGGGAGAAATTGACAGTAACACAAGAATAGTAGGGGACTTTAACACCCCACTTACATTGAAGGACAGAGCATCCAGAAAGAAAATTAATAAGACAAGAGTGGCTTTAAATGACACATTAGATAAAAATGGATATGCACACACATACATATAGAACATTATATACATATAATGTTTTATAATTTCTATAATGCACTTTAAAAAAGTGTGTATTCTTCTGGTTTTGGAACATTCCATCCAAAACCAGCAGAATACACACTTTTTTCAAGCGCATATGGAACATTCTCCAGGAAAGATCACATGCTAGGCCAAAAAACAAGCCTAGGTAAATTTAAGAAAATTGAAATCACACCAAATATCTTTTCTGACCACAATTCTACGAGACTAGAAATCAACTACAAAAAAATAAAACGCTGAAATACACACACATGGAAGCTAAATAATATGCTACTAAACCATCAATGGATCACTGAAGAAATCAAAGAGGAAATCAAAACGTACCTGGAGACAAATGAAAATGAAAACACAACATCTAAAATCTATGAGACATAGCAAAAGCAGTTCTAAAAGGGAAGTTTATAGTGATACAAACTTACGTCAGAAAACATGAAAGATCTCAAATAAACCACCTATCCTTACCCATAGAAAAAATAAAAAACAAAACCTAAAGTCAGTAGAAGGAAGGAAATCATAAAGATCAGAGCAAAAATAAATGAAATAGAAACAAAGAAAACAATAGCAATGATCAGTAAAACTAAAAGCTGGTTATTTGAGAAGATAAACAAAATTGATAAACCATTAGTCAGACTCATCAGGAAAAAGAGGGAGAGGACTCAATAAAATTAGAAAGGAAAAAGGAGAAGTTACAACAGGCAATGCAGAAATACAAAGTATCCTAAGAGACTACTACAGCAACTCTATGACAATAAAATGGACAACCTGGAAGAAATGGAAAAATTCTTAGAAAGGTATAACCTTCCAAGAGTGTACCAGGAAGAAATAGAAAATATGAACAGACCAATCACAAGTATTGGAATTGAAACTGTGACTAAAACTCTTCCAACCAATAAAATTCCAGGACCAGTTGACTTCACAGGTGAATTGTATCAAACATTTAGAGAAGAGCAAACACTCATCCTTCTCAAATTCTTCCAAAAATATTCAGGGGAAAGAACACTCCCAAACTATTCTATGAGGCCACCATTACCCTGACACCAAAACCAGAAAAAGATACTACAAAAAAAGAGAAAATTACAGACCAATAACACTGATGAATATAGATGCAAAAATCCTCAACAAAATACTAGCAAACAGAATCCAACAGCACAGTAAAAGGATCATACACCATGAACAAGTGGGATTTATCCCAGGGATGCAAGGATTTTTCAATATACACAAATCAATCAATGTGATACAACATATTAACAAATTGAAGAATAAAAACCATATGATCATCTCAATAAATGCAGAAAAACATTTGACAAATTCAACCTTATTTATGATAAAAAACTCTCCAGAAAGTGGGCATAGAGGGAAACTTCCTCAACATAATAAAGACTGTATACAACAAACCCACAGCAAACATCATTCTCAATGGTGAAAAACTGAATGCATTTCATCTAAGACCAGGAGAAAGACAAGGATGCCCACTCTCACCACTATTATTCAACATAGTTATGGAATTCCTAGCCATGACAATCAGAGAAGAAAAAGAAATAAAAGGAATACAGAGTGGAAAAAGAAAAAGTAGAACTGTCACTGTTTGCAGATGACATGATACTATACATACAGAATCCTAAAGATGACACCAGAAAACTGCTAGAGCTAATCAATGTATTTGGTAAAGATGCAGGATACAAAATTAATGCACAGGAATCTCTTGCATTCCTATACACTAACAATGAAAATCTGAAAGAGAAAAAAGGAAACATTCCCATCTACAATTGCAACAAAAAGAATAAATACCTAGGAATAAACCTACCTAGGGAGACAAAAGACCTGTATGAAGAAAACTATAAGACACTGATGAAAAAAATTAAAGATGATACCAACAGATGGAGAGATATACCATGTTCTTGGATTGGAGGAATCAATATTGTGAAAATGACTATACTACCCAAAGAAATCTACAGATTCAAGGCAATCCCTATCAAATTCCCAGTGGCATTTTTTACGGAACTAGAGCAAAAAATCTTAAAATTTGTATGGAGACACAAATGACCCTGAATAGCCAAAGCAGTCTTGAGGGAAAAAAATGGAGCTGGAGGAGTCAGACTCCCTCACTTTAGACTATACTACAAAGCTACAGTAATCAAGACAATATTGTACTGGCACAAAAACAGAAACATAGGTGAATGGAACAAGATAGAAAGCCCAGAGATAAACCCACACAACTATGGTCAACTAATCTATGGCAAAGGAGGCAAGGATATACAATGGAGAAAAGAGTCTCTTCAATAAGTGGTGCTGGGAAAACTGGACAGTTACATGTAAAAGAATGAAATTAGAACACACCCTAACACCATACACAAAAATAAACTAAAAATGGATTAGAGACCTAAATGTAAGACCGGACACTATAAGACTCTTAGAGGAAAACATAGGAAGAACATTCTTTGACATAAATCACAGCAAGATCTTTTTTGATCCACCTCCTAGAGTAATGGAAATAAAAACAAAAATAAATAAATGAGACCTAATGAAATCTAAAAGTTTTTGCACAGCAAAGGAAACCATCAACAAGATGAAAAGACAACACTCAGAATGGGAGAAAATATTTGTAAATGAATGAATAGACAAAGGATTAATCTCCAAAAAATATAAACAGCTCATGCAGGTCAATATTAAAAAAAACAAACAACCAATGGAAAAATGGGCAGAAGACCTAAATAGACATTTCTCCAAAGAAGACATACAGATAGCCAAAAAGCAAATGAAAAGCTGTTCAACATCACTAATTATTATAGAAATGCAAATCAAAGCTACAATGAGCTATCACCTCACACCAGTTAGAATGGGCATCATCAGATAATCTATAAATAACAAAGGCTGGAGAAGGTGTGGAGAAAAGGGAACCCTCTTGCACTGTTGGTGGGAATGTGAATTGATACAGCCACTATGGAGAACAGTATGGAAGTTACTTAAAAAACTAAAATTGAATTACCATATGACCCAGTAATCCCACTATTAGGCATATACACAGAGAAAACCATACTTCAAAAAGATACATGCACCCCAATATTCATTGCAGCACTATTTACAATAGCCAGGTCATGGAAACAACCTAAATGCCCATCAACAGACGAATGGATAAAGAAGATGTGGTACTTATATACAATGGAATATTACTCTTAGGCTTAAAAAGGAACAAATATTAGCCTTAAAAAGGAACGAAATTGGGTCATTTGTTGAGATATGGATGGATTTAGAGACTGTCATACAGAGTGAAGTAAGTCAGAAAGAGAAAAACAAATATCGTATATTAACGCATATATGTGGATCCTAGAAAAATGGTACAGATAACTGGTTTGCAGGGCAGAAATTGAGACACAGATGTAGAGAAGAAACGTATGTACACTAAGTGGGGAAAGCGGTGGGGTGGTGGGGTGGTGGTGTAATGAATTGGGCGATTGGGATTGACATGTATACACTGATGTGTATAAAATTGATGACTAATAAGTACCTGCTGTATAAAAATTAAATAAAATAAGATTTAAAAATTAAGAAAAAAAGAAAAAGAAATTTGTTGCATTTCTTTCCACTAACAATGAACTGTCATAGAGGGATATAAAGGAAACGACCCCTTTATAATCACATCAAAATCATGAAATACTTAAGAATAAACCTACTCAGGGAGATAAAAAACTTGTACTCTGAAAAGTAAATATAAGACTGATAAAAGTAATTGAAGACAACACAAACACATGGAAAGATAGACCCTGTTCATGCTTTGAAGAATTAATATTGTTAAAATGACCATACTACCCAAGGTAATCTTACATGTTCAATGCAATCCCTATCAAAATACCAGTGGCATTTTTCACAAAAAAAAAATATAAATTTCTATGGAAAAACAAAAGACCCCAAATATCCAAAACATTCTTGAGAAAGAACAAAACTGGAGGTATCATGCTCCATGTTATTGGACTATACTGCAAAGCTATAGTAATCAAAACAGCATGGTACTGGCACAAAAACTGACATAGATAAATGGAACTGAATATATAGCCCGGAAGTAAACCCATGCACTTATGGTCAACTAATATATGACCAATAATAATATATGACCATATATGTCATAATATATGACAACTCTTCAGTAAGTTGTCCCAGGAAAACTGGACAGCTACATGAAAAAGAATGAAATTAGAACAGTTTTTCACCTGACATATAAAAATAAACTCAGAATGGATTAAAGATGTAAATGTAAGACCAGAAACCATAAAATTCCTATAAGAAAACATAGGCAGAACTCTCTTTGACATAACTCAAGCAATATTTTTCTTTGATCTGCCTACTGAGGCAAAAAAAACAAAGGCAAAAATAAACAAATGGGACTTAATTAAACTTAAGAGTTTCTGCACAGCAACAGAAACCATCAACAAAATGAAATGACAACTTACTGAATGAGAGAAAGTATTTGCAAATGATATGACTGATGAGGGTTTAGTATCAAAATATATAAACAGCCCCTCCTAATCAATATCAAAAAAACAAACAACCCTATTAAAAACTGGGCAGTTTTTAAAACTGAATAGACATTTTTCCAAAGAAGACATACAAGTGGCCAACAGGTATATGAAAAGGTGCTCAACATCCCTAATCATCAGGGAAATGCAATTCAAAACCACCATGAGATATTACCTCACACTTGTCAGAATGGCTACTATCAAAAACACTATGAATAAAAAATGTGTGAGGATGTGGAGTAAAGGGAACATGTGCTCACTTGTGGTGGGAATGTAAATATTTGTAGCCACTGTGGAAAACAATATGGAGGTTCATCAAAAACTGAAAATAAAACTACCATATGATCCAGCAATTACAGTTCTAGGTATATATTTGAAGAAAATGAAAACACAAATTTGAAAAGATACATGCACCCAATGTTCATAGCAGCATTATTTTCAATAGCCAAAATATGGAAGCAACCCTAGTGTCCATGAACAGACAAATGAATAATGAATGTTTTGTTTGTATATATATATAATGCCATACTACTCAGCCACAAAAAAGAATGAAATTTTGTCATTTGCAGCAACATGGATGGACTTGAAGGGTATTATATTATTTAAATAAGTCAGACAGAGAAAGACAAATACTATATGTTATCTATATGTGGAATCTAAAAAATAAAACAAACTTGTGAATATAACAAAAAAGAAACAGACTCACAAATACAGAGAACAGCCTAGTGGTTACCAGTGAGGTTGGGAAGGGTGGTGGAGCAAAATTTGATTACAGGATTAAGATGTACAACTTACTATGTATAAAATAAATAAACTACAAGGATATATTGTACAGCACAGGGAATATAGTTAATATTTTATAATACTATAAATGAAGTATAATCTTTAAAAATTGTGAATCACTATGTTGTACACCTGAAACTTATATAGCATTGTAGATCAATTGTACCTCAATAAAAAATTAATAAAAAATATAAATGTATCATACTTTTTATATGGGCATTTTTGAAAGAAAGTATAATTTTGTTTCTAGAGCACAAACTCTGTATTTGTACAGAGCAATACAAATTGCTTCTGTATATCTGAATATACAGAATTGCTTCTTAGTATATCTGACACATTTTTTTTTTCGTGAGGAAGCCTGGTACTTCCAGAAAAAACAGGCATGCAAAATCACCATGAAATTAAATTATCTTAAGAAGCAAGAGTTCTAGTAATAAAACTCTCACACGTAATCATCAATAAATCAATATATGTAGCATAGGAGTAATTTCCATATTATGTAGTTCAATACACTGCAGCAGGAATTTGAAATGCTTTTGAATTACTCTTGTTTATGTCTTAATTTCAGGCTAATGTTCTAAATTATTAATAACTAAAAACAAATGACAATTAGCCATACTGAAGAATAGCTAAATTATCTTTCTTATTTTCTCTATAGAAAACTATATTGTGATATCATCATTTTCGAAGAGAAGATCAAGAGTGTTCAGCCAGAAAACTGTAGGAAAGAAAGAGTAGTATAGAGGGTATTAGACAACTAACTAATAAAATATTATATTATTTCCTGGAATTTTTGATGATATATTTGTCAGCTTTTAAAATAGATAATTTGCTGTTATCTTTTTTCCTAAATGTACATATATATATATATATATATATATATATAATTTTGCATTTGTAATTTTATTTATATTTTTTAGAACTCCACCCTGAGTGGATAATCTTTCAGTCCCACAAAACCTCTATTTCTGGACCACAACATAGCCCCGGTAGACATTAAACTTTGGTGTGGTATCTCCCTATACATATTGTAAAATGTAGCTTTTATTTTAGACACTCTTGGTAGAGGTTTTATTCTTTCTTCTTAAGGTAATTAATTGGGATAGTATAATGTAATCTGTTCAAAAGGTAGATATGAAAAGAATTATCTATTAGAGAAAGGAAGATGAATTAACAAGAGATCCTGGTTCTCATTAAACTGAGTGGTAATTATTGCTGAACTAATCATACTGATGTAATTTAACATCTACATACTCAGGAATCAAAGCAGAACTCTGTGACTCAAAGTCTATTTTTATTTTCCTGCCACCCATGAATCATGCTCTCCTCAGATAACCCAGGTGTTGTCCATAATCTCTGTGGCCTTTGGAAATGTAGGCTTTCTCCAACCACCCCTCCTCCCTTACCTATGGTTTCTCTGACTTGGTAGATTTGTCCTCCTGCCAGTAGTCTCAGCTTATCTCAAAGGGCTCCTTTGCAAATTTCCACAAAATGGCCATTCATCCCATAAATCTAATGAATCACCTTGGAGAAAGTTGAGACATTGCCTAGCCGTAATTCTAGTCCTTTCTTTCACTTAAGTGTTATTAAATGGGATTTCTTTGACTTATAGTTTGTGTATGCATTTCTCATGAACACATATCTACAGAAGTGAATAGTTATATCATAACTTTTTAAAAACCAGATATAACAGTTTTAGGCTATTTTTCAATACTCTTGAAATGTGTTGTTTCAAAGTAACACCTTAGTTTTTTTAGACATACAAATTAAATGGAATATTAAAGAGACTGCATTTATATTTCATTTATCTGGAACTAAGAATTTATGTGGGTGGCATACAGCTAAATAAGTTAGTTTGTTGTTTATACTGTATAATAAGATAATTTCTCCTGCTCCTTATTGTCAACTGAATGTTATTTGGGGAATGAGGTAACCCTTGGTGAGGTGAAAACAGAGCCAAGAGAGAAAGCAGTTCTCATGTGGTTTATATAGATTTCTTGATCTTCTCTTAGTAAGTCAATTTATTTAGTGTGGTTTTAAATCAACATTAGGTAATGTTTACTGTATACTCTACTATTCTACTCTTCCCATCCCAACCTACGTGGCTTAAGTGACTATGGGGGAATTTGACACCCAGAGAGAACTACTACTTTCCAACCTATGATGTGCAGATTTTTAAGGATGGAAAATCTCATTTACCCCAAAATTTCTTCACCATCTGCTTACCTTTGTGCTTGAAATTACTTCAATGAACATTACTTAGTAAGGGTTCAAATATATATATTTATGTCTAAGTGAAATATCCATCATCAACACAACTTTTTATCAGATCAGCCAGCAGAAACTAGAATGATTCCATACTTTCTAAACTAAGTGTCTTAACTTTGTTTTTTAAGGAGGTTGGAACAGATCCTCTACTTTTAACAGGTCATGATTTAGTCTGCAGACCTAACCTTATATATACTTGTACTCTTTCTTCTGATTAAATTATTTTTTATCAATACTGTCTGTCTTTGGCTTTGATTACTCTACTCCATCTGACTTTGGATTCTGTCTTGGCACATTTTTGCCTAATGTCTCTAATTTCCTCTGTCCTGAAAGTCAATTCTCCAAGAACATTTTGACTTGTTTTCTGGCCTTGAATTTGATGACTTGGTTCTCTTTTCTATAATCCCAGGGAGAAAATAACTGTAGCAAGTACTGTTTAATTCTCTCACACCTCCTGGAATTTTGAAAGGTTGCTGAAGCTATGAGAAGTGAAGAGAGGGATTTTAATTTAGAAAAAGTCAGGGAAAATGCATGGCCTTGGGGAGCACTACTGGTATACAGATGAAGAAAGAGTATTCATCCTTGGTTCTAACAAAGATAGGAATCCAGAATACATTTTGTCAATTTGGTTATTGATAGTTAAAATAGGTATTGACCCTGCATAGTCAGAACTCACCCATGTGCTAAGCCCATAGCTCATGAGCACATTGCCCAGTCTTACAAGATTTCCATAGGGTTAGCCAAATGTTTCCAGCTGTAGACTAGACCTACATGTAGATCCCACAGATTTGTCTGGACTACTTGTAAGGGAGTCACCACCTCCGTTTACCCCCTTTTTAGTTTGCTAAGAGAGTCTAACCTCCCTAAAGTACTCATTCCTCACTGGTAGCCTCTGGACTTTGGGAGCCTCTGGAGTATTTCACAGTTTTCATAATTTTGAAGAAAGTGTGAGAGTCATTTTTGTTCTTTTCTCCTGTCAGCTCAACTATCTTCTCTTTTGTAAGAATCCTGAATTTTTAATTTCTTATTATTTTTAAAATTAAAGTATAGTTGATTTATAATGTTATATTAATTTCAGGTGTACAGGATAGTGATTCAATATTTTTATAGATTATATCCAATTTACAGTTATTATAAAATATTGGCTATGTTACATGTGCTGTATATTACATCCTTATATCTTATCTATTTTATATGTAGTAGTTCATACCTCTTAATCACATATCCCTATCTTGTCCATCAACTAATGAATGGATAAAGATCTGGTATATATATATAATGGGATATTACTCTTCCATAAAAAAATGAAGTTTTGCCATTTCCAATAAAGTGGATGAACCTGGAGGGTATTATGTTAACTGAAGTAAGTCAGACAAAGAACCTTGACATTTTTAAGGCACAATTAGGCATTTCTTTCTCTTTGTTCCCAGAACTCATTGTCCAAGTCTGTATGTGTGTCTAATCACATTGTACATTTATTTTTTCTTTACATACTGCTATTCTTTATAGGTGATATATATTAAAATGTTGAAGTCACTAAAAATTGTTTCAAAAAAATTTTAGTTCCTACTTAATGTTTGTTTGGAATTTGATTTTGTAGTGCTATTTCTTCTTTGGTGCTCATTTTTGTCGTAGGAAAAGCTATAAATTGAAAAGAAGCTCCTAGAATAACTTCTTTTCCTTTTGGAATTATTCAATAGAATATTCTGAAAAAAAAAAACTTTATGGCTACAATATACGTTTTCAACTATAGTCATACTCAATCTAGTTATATAAAAAATTATTGGCACAGATAAAAACATTTCCTATTTAGTTCCACTACTGAATTTCATAATTTTTATATGACCAAATGTGTTATTTTGACTAGAATTAGAATGAAACCTGATATCCAATGCTTAATTTTCGGAATACGTTCATCTTTTCGTTATGTCTCGTTGCTCTGGGCTCCTTCACACTTGAAAATGGAGATTGCAACAGATGCCTTGAATATAGTTATACTGCTAGAGACTGACTAAACAAAATAAAGAATCTGAGCAGCTGCCTGAATATGCACTCCTTCCAAGGGCAAATTCTTCTACGTTATTGTATTGATTTAATTTGCATTCAAATTGCTCAGAATTTTGGTAGTGTATTTTCACTTGAATGATTTGCTATCAAGTGGAGAATGAGTAGATGACATGTGCAGATTCAAGTGTGGAGCTGAATTTTAAAATATTTACTTTAATATTTAAAATATTTACTTTAATATGGACTTTAATAGAACCATACTAATAACAATATAAAAGAAAAAACTATGAGAGCAAATGATCATTTAGCATTATTTCTTAAATAAATCCTAGAAAAGTGCTTTGATTGTGAATTGATTGTGAATCTTTATGAATTTAGTTTTATTTAGCATACAAATTCATTTTATGCTTTTGTTAATTTTATTCTGTTGACCTTACATTTTTAATTTTTAAATTGTAATGAAGTTATAATTTAAGTAAGAAGTAGTTGGTTTTGATTCATATTAACCATAGGATGTAATAACTATCACGTAAATGTTTGTTTCTTAATCTGTGATATATTTTTAAATTTGTGATATGTTTGTTATTCTAACCATCTGACTGCTTAAAATACAAATAGAAAAAACCTTTCATTATGTGTTTTGTCATTCTTGGCAGTAGTTAAACCTACCTTAGTACCTACTGAAAATTTTAATCGTCAGTAATATATGTACCTTCATCTGTTACCACATTGTACCAAATCCAGGACATGTAACAATTGCTTCTAGCTTTTCTGGGTTAGGAGAATATAAGAGTTTCCTAGAGCACACACACTTAGATTACATATATATCCAGTGGATTACACTCACTCTAAGGTAAACTTTGTCTGTAGTACTGTGTGTGTTCTATAGTAGTGTATGTGTTCATAAGTGAAATGGATAATGGGTTTTTCTTTTCAGGAATTTATTTCATTTTGCTAGTGTTGAGGCAATATGATAGAAAAAAATCTCTGTTTTATGACACAGCAGATGGCAACAAGCACAGGGTTAACTATTTAACAGGTACTCAAATATTTTATAAATGAATAAAAGGAGGAAACATGATAAATAAAGCTGAGACACACAGTGGAAATATACTGAGTTTCTGACACTGTGTTAGAGAGACAGAAATCAACCTCTTCTCTTTCCTTCTTCTAAGAGATTAGGACTAAAGTAAAAGAGGAGAGATGAGAATATAAAATAATTAACAGTTAAAAGGAATAAATAAAATCACAGCAATTAGTATTGTTTATTTGGAATCTACAGTGTGCCTGGAACTACACATTTAATCCTCAAAGACCTCTCTGTGACAGTATTGCCCATTTTGCTGAATTTTTGAAGGCTTAAGTGACTTTTTTTCCCTGGTTAATATTGTATTTTTATTAAGCCTGGAATCACATCGAGGTCTGTCAGACCAGCACATTCCTGTAATATTGTCTCATTTCTTAATACAACAGCTGAGCTAATATTTATGATATAATTTGTTAATTATAACTAATATACTCCTAAAAGAATGCTGCTTTTGAGTTGATCCATTTTGTCATTCTTTTGATTATTCAGAATTGGAGGTAGATACAAACATTTACCTGCTCTGAGACTGCAAATGGAAAATAGATGAAGCAGTTACATGGAGGAACCACTGGACTCATAAGTTTCAAGAAATGACTGGATTCAGAGTATGTGAGAGTGGTGTGTGCTCAAGTTTTCACAGAATTATAAGCATTGTATAACCTAGCAGGGCACTTTGCATCACAGATGTTTTATAAGTTGAACTCAGTCTTTCTAGAATTAAAAATAAAACTTGAGAAACACAAAGATTAATTTTTGTTTTATGAATTCCTTAAAATTCTCAGAATTATAAAATAAATTATATTTCTCAAATAGTTCTTAAATCATTAAGAAACTTGGCTTAATTGAAATAAATATCTTTCTTTTCTAATGACTATATACACAATAAGGAGATGATTATTGCCATTACTGGATAAAATCCATTTAATGGTAAAAAAGCCTGTGAAGAGATAAGAACTAGTGAAAGAGATTCAAGAAAGGTGTTGGTAGTGACAATAGGATTTGGAAGCATGTAGTGGAAGGTGAGGTGGACCATTGTGGTACAGAAAGCAGTGGAAAACTTTGTTTAGGTGTGACTACAAATAATTGGACCTTGTCTATGTGGCTAGTTTAGTTTTTATAAAATA
Organism: Leucopleurus acutus; assembly: GCF_964270905.1. NCBI lineage: Eukaryota > Metazoa > Chordata > Mammalia > Artiodactyla > Delphinidae > Leucopleurus > Leucopleurus acutus. Next base: position 29,335,753 of record NC_139151.1, on the reverse strand, counting down.
TTTCTCTCAAAATATCACATAGTAGATGACTTTCCAGGTGCAAGAAATACTCCAGAGATTTTATTTGCTTTTTGTTCTCGTGCATGAGTAATGTATGTCAAGAATAAAGCTACCCAGATCATTGGAGGGTGGAGCTGGTAGGGTAGAAATGGGAACTAACACTTCAGAATGAACTAAATAGGTTAGTTGGGAAACTTTTCAGTTGGGAAAAGTAAGTTTTTACTGTAAATTGTCTCCCATATCTCCTTAATACAAGACAGTCTTTATTACTTTTTACCGAGACTAATTGCTCCCTAAGCTGAATTGATTTCCAGAAACCGTCTCTGATCAAGGAAGTCCTCTTTTCAAGAAACTTCAATGATTTCCATTGTATATTGAACAAAGGTAAGGAGGGGTATTAGATTTATTGAACTTCTAGACACTTCACATAATCTCATATAACCTTCATCAAAACTCTATGAAGTAGATAAGAATGTATGGAGAAGCTTGAGCTTCAAAGAAAGCCAGCAACTTGACACGGTTATATCTGTCAGTAGGAACCTCTCTTAAGGCAGATACTTGTGTATCTAGCTCACATTCTATTTCCAGCATCCATCAATGTCTCGGATATTTTCCAGACGTATTTGTTGAATGCATGAATTATACAGGACTGCATTTATACTCTTTCCATTGGCCATACTCTGTTTCATGAATGTCATATCCCCACTTAGCAATCAGTTATTTACGGCCTACTGTGTATGTGCAAAGAACTATATAAGCAAGATTGGAAAAGTATTTGACTATTTTTTTTCTACAGGTTTCTGAGATGGCCCTACTAATACTTCACTTAAACTATACAGATGCAATTTGTTTACCAGCTCTGATTTAGGTCAAAGAGTTTCAAGCTGTGTTTCCTGAAACATCTATGACTTCCTGTTTTGGTATATTTAAATTAAAGTGGGACTTAAATGGACTCGAAACAATTGGAATTTAGAATTCTTCCAGATAGCACAGTTTTCTCCTGCTCTTTAATAGTTGTTTGTCTAAAAATAATCCAATGACAAGTATAGTAGCAATTCCCATTTATTGAACCTCGACAAAGTATTCAATTTAGTCCATAAAAACGATAACTATCTTTTTTGTCTCATTTCATCATTTTGCATTACAAGAACACACAAATATACCAATTGGTGTAAGCAGTTGTGCATATGGATAAAATACAACTGACACTTGGTGAGCATACAACCCAGCTAGAGGGAGCAGAAGTAAGTGGGTATACTAAGGCAGTGCTTCTCAAATTTCAGCACGCATAGGAGTTGCCTGCTGATGTTGTTAAAATGCATACTCTGATTTAGTAGGTCTAGAGTGGTGGCCTGAGATTCAGCATTTTTAACGTTTTCAGGTGTGGCTGATGTTATTGGTCCTTGGATCACAGTTTAAATAGCAGGATATCAGTCTACTAACCACAAACTTTCACAATGTTATAAACATTAGTAGATGTGTTTTAAGAGAATGGAGAGTTAGCTTGTTAAGTTTAGGTTTGTTTAAGGGAATTTCTCCTGCATAATTATGTTTGGTAAGCAAACTGAGAGCAGAGGATGAGTCTCTGTCATCTTTGTTTCTTAGTGAGTACACAACAAAGGCACTACAAAGTGTGTGGCAAATCAATCATATGTAACTGTGAACCTCATCAATGTTATCAGTAAAGTTAGGACCCAGTTATTGAAGTTAGGTATGATTCCATGAAAGTAGCTTGGGCTCAGCACTTGGAAGTCCAAGGACACCAGAAAAGTGCTAGTGTGTTTTAAATAATGAAATTTAAAACCAAAGACAATGTACAGAAAAAAACATAATATGAACAAAAGGCATGATTGTATAACATATTAATTTCTTTGTATTATGAGACCATGTTACATATCATGTAACACAATGTTTTCAGAAAAACTATAGGGCTTTCAAAGCTTGGGGCTTCAAGCTGTGCTGTCTGTAGTTTAATTTTATTCTCTGGATTATAGCATCTTCTAGTAAATTTTTTACCACTGTAAGCAGTTGCAATAGCAAACCAATTGTGTTAAAGGGACTTAAATATATAATTACCAATTTAAATAAATTTATTCAGAGCCTATGAATATTGGAGTGGTCTTTGTAACAGTAGGTAAAACAACCTTTTGTGTAAAATGTGAATTTAAAAATTGTCAGTGTTTTTTTAGTTGTATAAGTAAAATAAATTATTGAAGAAAAATGGAAATTTATCACAAAATTTACACCAAATCACTAGTACCTTAATCTAATAGAACCAGATGTTTTCTTAATGAGTGGAATTTTCCAGCAAGGAGATGTGGGCACTGGGGCAAGCAATGCATCTTGAAGCACCTATTAATTTATGAGCAGGCAAGAATGTGAAATGAGCAGGAAATGATAATGTGTAGACACATGTGAACAGATTTTAGGGTTCTAATAAAACACAGTTTCATATATACTTAACGAAGTATAATAATGATGCCAATAATTATTATAATTGTAAGGCAGAGTAGTGCAGCAGAAAGAATAATAAGTAAGGAATTAAAAGACCCCGAGTTTCCATTCCAGACTTGTGGCTCTGTGATAGGTATATACCTCTTACTATCTATAATCCTCAGTATTTGCATTTCCACAATTAAAGGGAACAACTAGAATGTTTCTGTTACTTCTTACCCTGGGATTCCATGGGAGCAAACCCTATGCCTACTCCTGTAAGATGTATACTGTAGAATGAAAACAAAAAGTGCACAACCTAAAAGTTGAGAATTATGTTTTATTTGGAGGACTTTCTGAGGACTCAAGCCCAGGAGGCAGGCTCTCAGATAGCTCTGAGAAGGGAGAAGGGATAAGGGAGGAGCAATGATATATAGGGGTTTTTGAACAAAAACCAGGTAGCCTGAACACAAAAGATTATTGTTAATTAAAGAAAACCAGACATCTCAAGTTAATGAATTTAGCACTTTTCTGTGGAAAGATGCAAGAGTCTGGACTCATTGAAATCATTCCTTTGATATGCACTTCAGCTACCTGGGAACAGTATCATGCTCTTTCCCATCCTGTATCACCCTCAGGGTACATTGTTGTGGGTGGCTGCTGTTGACCCCTTGGTGGCCACAATATCCTTTGTTTGCTGATATGGCAGGAGGCATTCTTAGGTCCACAATATCCAACGATTATATACTTTTATTTGTAAAAGCTTTTTTCTTTTCACAAAGACTACATTCTCCTCCTTTTTTGGTTTATTTTGTATATTAGCCCACCCTTATTCATTTATTAAAAGGAGAGATATGAAATATCTGTTATGCACTTCCCTTGCCTTCATGAGCATGCATGATATATACTATGCAGTAAGGAAGTTGTGTTAAGACACACAAAAAAATGTAAGATAAGGAAATGTATGAGAAGTGTTCCATTGATAGTCCTGATTAAGGAACACTCGAACTTTAAATGCAGGCTGATTGGCTTTTCATTGAGGGAGTCAGGGAATGTTTGTATGAAGGTTTTAAGATCTGCTCAGACATCTGTTTAAGAAACAGATATTTAGACATCTGTTTAAGAAAACAATACTGAAATATTATTCTCTCAGGCCATGTTTCCTCTCTTTATTCCTCTACACCTTAGCCCCTTTTGTTTTGTTAAATCTCACTTTTTTTTTCTTTTTTTGGGCTGCATTGGGTCTTTGTTGCTGTGCACGGGCTTTCTCTACTTCTTTGTTATAGTGCATGGGCTCCTCATTGCAGTGGCTTCTCTTGTCGCAGAGCACAGGCTCTAGGCTCGTAGGCTTCAGTAGTTGTGGTGCATGGCTTAGTTGCACTGTGGCATGTGAGATCTTCCCAGACCAGAGATCAAGCCCATGTCTGCTGCCTTGGCAGGTAGATTTTTAACCACTGCACCACCAGGGAAGTCCTTCACTTTTATTTTCAAAACTAAGTTATGTGTAATTTTCTGTTTAAAGACTCATGTAAGCTTCAGACCATTGCTTCGCAGAGTGTGTTCTTTCAAAGACTATTCTGTCCAATGGCAATAGGCATAACGTGGAAAAATAATCATTCTATTGTAAGCATTAGCTGTGTGTATAATGAAATCATCAAAATTAGGTTAGTAGAAATATTGTAGAAAATGACATTGAATCTTGAGCTAAAATCTTCAGGAAATTAAAGACAGTTACACTTAGGGTGAGTAGATGACTCAAATAAGGAGGATTAGTCTCATCTCATGACAGGTAACTCAAAGTTGGGAGTGTAAAGCAGTTCTTTGCAGGAAACTACCCTCAGTAGAAAGCCCCTTTTCTTGTCACTTTAGCAAACCTATATTGTAACTAATTTTAACCAGGCACCCCCATGCTCTACTCATTTCCAGCCCAGGCACACCTTTCAAATCTTTTAATCACACAATGCTTTGCCTAACTAACTTGTCAGTTCTTTCCATAGGTCAAAGAAGTAGAAATTAAGAATAAGTAAATAACACATGACCAGATCTTTTCTCTAGCTTTCCCTTCAGTAATCTTTTGAACAAACTGTGTGACCAAACTGTGGAACAAGATAACATCTAGAGGAAGATCACAAGAAGTTGAGGTGCCTGCACAGAGTGGGGGATGGTGATGACTCTGACTTCCTGTCTCAGTGATTGAGATTACATCTCTTCATGGTTGAACAGAATCTTCAGAGACGGTTTTTGGGGGACATTGAGTCCACCATCTCCCCAGACTGTCGGCATTCTGATTAAAGACAACTTTCTTTTCTATCAACATTTGTAAATTTGATTTTGTAAATGGTGAGCAGCGGGCCCCGATTCAACAATAGGAGTTTTTAGGAAGGACAGGGAGAATACTTGCCATCCTCCAGGTTCAAGTGTAAGGAAGGAACAGTGGAGGCATTCTCTGGTCGTGCCAATACAGAACAACGGGACACCTACCCTAATCCAGGTCCAGAGATGAGAGGGGAGTGGGAGAGCAAGCAGCTACTTTTATGAGAGGCCTCAAGGAATCAGGGTCATCACTAACAGACTGGGTTTAATTAATGCTTTAAGGTGATTGAAAGTTTAGAGGGGAGATTGAGAATGTCGAGATCTTGTTGATGACTGACTAAAGGGGCCTAAGGAAACAGATTATGGGTGTTGATAAGCAGAAGTTTATGAGATTAGAAAAAGGGATGTACAGAGTCATATGGATTTGGCAATATGGAGGTTTCTGATGACATGGATTTGCACAATTTTCTTAGTGATGGGAATAGAAGCCCAGTTGGAGGGAAATGGGAAAGATTGAGAGGTGATAAAAAGGTCCACACCTGAAAACTTTGCTGTTGAAAGACACAGAGAAAAGAGGCAGTAGCTCATAGATGTGAGTTATTATTATTACTTTTATTATTTTTGTTTACCTGAGAGGAAAGAGGGTATGTTTATAGGCTGATATAAATTATCTTGAAACAAAAGGTAAAACACATTATGTAGGAGAAGGAGCATAAAAGGACAGGAGAGAGATTTTTGAGTGAATGAGAGAAGCTTCACTCCAAAGCTAAAGTGCATGGATTAGACTTTGATTGAATGAGGCATGCTCGATTCAAGTACTTTATATTGTTTTTATTTAAATCCAAGAAAAACCCAATTATGTAGGTATAATTATGATCATTTTATGGATGAGGAAACTGAGTCATGAGAGGATTAAGTAAAAAGGTATTCAGTGTCACACAACTAGTAAATGATATAGTGAAGATTCAAATCTAGGTTGGTTTGAATCCAGATCATGACCCTTTAACATAGCAACTATCATTTGGTTAAAGGTCACAGGAAGAATTCCCATAAAACTCCAAGCTGTGTTGACTAATTTGTAAATTACTATAATGACAACTATGAAGCATTATTTCGATAAAATCCCATTTTTCCTCTAATCTGTTCAGTTATTTTATTCAATATGTTATCATGTTGATAGAATAGATAATCAACATATAAGTACACTCATCCTGACAGAATATTGCATTCTGTGAAACTGCAGGTTGCTTATAAAATCACTCTAATTTATTCTGTAGAGGGCAAGTTGAGCTAAGGGGAAACAAAAATTCCTAAATTGGGTTAGAGACCACGGAGTGGATGCCTCAAAGAATACTATAACCTTGTTCTCCTGGAAAGAGGTAGAGGGTACAAATAGTGAGAATGCTGTTATCAACCAACCAATTCAAACTTAAATATGTTTAAATTTACTATTTTGTTGCTAAAAATATTTTCATAATTCTACAGTTTGTTAATTACTTATAAATTCAAATTTATCTCCAATGGTTGAAATTTGAGACCACAGGAGATTTAAAAGAATGTAAAATAGACTCTAAAATAATTTTCAAAAGAAGAGCTGCAAATGACTTTAGCTTCATCTTCAAAATAAATGCACATTACATAAAGCCAAACACCACATAGTTTTATAAACTTTGATGTGTTTGTTAAAACCTCAATCATCTTGTCACATGTTCATAACTCAGAAAGTCCCACAAAGCCCAATTTAGTAGAATATGCTAATTTGTAAGGTTTTGGAGTGTTGGTGTGATGTCTCTTTTGTATTGTTTTTATTATTAGCACCTTGTATATTGCTTTGTATTAGGTACCCAATATATATTTATTGAGTTACAGAACAATGCACACTCTTATTAGTAAGAAATCTGTAGTTTTGTTATAGCTTTATCTTTAGGGTGATTTCTGGGAATTAGGTATTTTTTCATTTTACTCCAAAGAATCATATTTATCTACTAAATGAATAAAATCCATCTGAGAGCAATACTGTGTTTAATACAGATGTTAAAAAACTTGAATCAATATAATTTTCATGGGATAGGGGTTCTTTCATTTCGAGAACAAAATTCAAAATTAAAGTCCTGTGACTTTTATGTGTATCAAAAATATTCATTTCATATGCTCAGTTTCTGCTTATGTTAATAAAACAAATGGATACAACAATTCAGTTTCTCTTTTATTCATTCATTCACATAAAGATGCAAACTAGGAAAACAATGAATTAATTTTGACATAATCAAAACTAAAACATTTTTATGACTAAATTCATACCACATAAGGAAACAGAATTATTCTTCTTTCTATATCATTACTTCTGATCTCAGGGAATACAATGATAATGAAATTTAAATGAAACTTGATATGAAGTTATACCAGAATAAGATATTTATAATATTATAAAAATCTCAAATACTTCATATAATATAAAAGTGTTTATTTTTTTCAGGGAAACATAAACATTATAAGAAACTTAATCTTATGCAATAGAACATTCAAATGAATGTTGAATATTGAATTTACACAATCAAAATAATGTGAAAATCCAAAGATAGGGAAGAAATTCAATATTAACCTTCTTTTGGAAATATTTGACTTATCCATTTTGTTTCATGCTTCTAATTATGCTAAAAATTCATAGCTGATATTCAAGGAATCTATTTTTTCAGCGATTTAACAATTTTTATGTACGAACAAAAATATTTACTGGACTTTGAAACAATAAAGACTATGAACACAACATAAAATCAGATGAATCAATTAAATCAAGTGGTCAACATATTTTACAATATTCAGTTCAAAATTATTCAATTTTATGTATACAGTAGAACATTGCTTTGCTGATAATATTAGTCATATCTTAAGGAAGATATTCCAAAACTGGTTCTCTTGCAATAATTTTGTCATTTTAGGTAGACATAAGGTTTTCCACCATTTGTACATTAGAATGTAAATTCAGTATATCTTGGTTGCAGAGGTCTCAGTATCTCAAAAGGGATACTGCTCCAAATTAATTATGTTATTCATCTCAGAGAGTAATTCAGGTTTAGAAAACTTTTATTATATTTTTGAGGTATTTTTTAGTGATCAATCTAGGTCTTATATTAAACATCTGAACCTATCAGAATTGACTTCAAACTTATATTCTCTTAGTTCTAGTTAAATACAGATATTTTAGTTCTGTAATGTTCCATTCCTCCAAATCTCTTTATATTAATACTGTTAATATGAAAAATAATCAATCATAATGATTAAAAATTTAAAATATTAAAATTAATATTGCATCTATATATGGTGCACCCTTAAAATACCTTTTATTTGTTTTTATTTTTTTGCAGTATGTGGGCCTCTCACTGTTGTGGCCTCTCCCATTGAACAGCACAGGCTCCGGATGCACAGGCTCAGTGGCCATGGCTCACGGGCCCAGCCGCTCCACGGCATGTGGGAATCTTCCTGGACTGGGGCACGAACCCATGTCCTCTGCATCGGCAGGCAGACTCTCAACCACTGTGCCACCAGGGAAGCCCTACCTTTTAAAATGAATATATAATCCTATATCTTTAAAGAGGCTGAGAGAGAAAACAAAGCACGTATATATTTATAAAGTTTAATGTCTTATTTACCATTTCTAGTTCTCTTAATTTCTTCCTGTGGATTCTATTTGCCATCTTATATCATTTCCTTACTCTAAAAGCTTGCTCTCTCCTCCTCACTTCTTGTCACTACTGTCAAATATATTACTTTTCTATATGTGATAGGCCCAATAATACAATTATATACATATTGTTTTATATAATTTCTTATTAAATCAGTTAAGAAAAGAAGAAACATGAAATTATACTGTAGTTTGTAATTATCTGCACACTTACCTTTACTTGTATTCTTTTTTTTTTTAAACATGTGGATTTAAGTTACTATTTAGTGTGACTTGCTTTCAGCCTGAAGAAATTCCATTAGTAGTTTTTTGGAAATCATGTCTGCTAGCAACGAATTCTCTCTTTTGTTCATGTGGGAATGTCTTTATTTAGCCTTTATTTTTTAAAAGTTAGTTTTGCTGAATATAAGATTTTTTTATTGGCAGTTTTTTACTTTCAGCATTTTGAATATGTTCTCCTACTCCCTTCTGGCCTCCACATCTTTCTGATTAGAAGTCAGCTGTATTTTTATTGAGGTTCCCTTATATATAATGAGGCAGTTTTCTTTTATTACTTTCAAGATTTTTCTCTTCATCTCTGGCTTTCATTTTGTCTCTACAGTGTCTATTGGTGAATCTCTTTGTGTCTATCCTACTTGGAATTCATTGAGTTTCTTGGGTGTGTAGATAAAGATTTTTCATCAAACTTCGGAAGATTTCAGCCATTAACCCTTTAAATATTTTTAATATTCCTTTCTCTTTTTATCTCCCTCTGATACTACCATTACATATATGTTGGTGACTTTAATAGTGCCCCACACTTCTCTAAGGCTCTGTTCATATATCTTCACCTTTTCTTCTTTCTATTCATTTTATTGTATAATCTCTACTGATCTATCTTCAAGTTTGTTAATTTTTTTGCCAGTACAAACCTGCTCCTAAACCCTTCTAGTGAATTTTTCGTTTGAGTTGTTATACTTCCGAATCCAGAATTTCCACTTGGCTCTTTTTTAATATATTGTCTATTTGGTGAGACATTATCATTATACCTTCCTTTAATTCTTATTTTTTTCTTGTCTTTTTGCGGTACGCAGGCCTCTCACTGTTGTGGCCTCTCCCGTTGCGGAGCACAGGCTCCAGACGCACAGGCTCAGTGGCCATGGCTCACGGACCCAGCCGCTCCGCAGCACGTGGGATCCTCACAGACCGGGGAACGAACCCGCATCCCCTGCATTGGCAGGCGGACTCTCAACCACTGCGCCACAAGGGAAGCCCCTCCTTTAATTCTTTAAACATGGTTTGCTTTGTTCCTCAGACATATTTATAATCACTGCTTTGAAGTCTTATTTACTAGGTCCATCTCGTGGGTCCCTTCAACTGCCTCTATTACCTACTTATTTTCTGTGTATAGGTCATATGTCTTCCTGTTTCTTTGCATGCCTCATACATTTTTTGTTGAAAACTAGATAGTATACTGTAGAAAATCTGGATGCTGACCCCTATCCTCAGGAATTGTGGTTATATTTTGCTTGGACATTTGTTTGTTTAGTGACTCAGCTTAACTAATCATGTGGTTTATTTCCACAGCAGTGTGTAGTCTCTGTTATTGCAACTCTTATTCATTTCTCCTTGTTTTTAGGTTTGGTCTGGCTACCCAGGTGTGCCAGTTATTGGTTCTATGTTAAATTTTTACCTTTTACCTTTACATGTGTATATGTAGTTTGAAGTCTGTTGAGGGAGTTTATATGTTTTGCCTCACATTCACCCAATGATTAGTAATTTGGATGCTTCCTCTCTGTTTTTTTTTTTTTCATGAGAGGTTGCTGCTTTGGGCAAGCACATAATCTTCCAGATTGGTAGGGATGACTGTGATTTATCAGGAGTTTTGTTAAACTACTTATGCCAGTGAGGGTTCATTCTGTGTTGATGGGTCTGTGTGCAGTTTGGGAAATGCTTTCAAGTCTGTTCCACATCCTGCACTGATTGCTTCTGGGTGGGGACAGTCTAGTGCGTGTACACAGACTTCCTGATCCACAGCATGGCTGATTTCCAGGAGGACTCTTCTTGACTGTTTCTTTTCTTGGTTCTGGCTATTAAACTTCTAACTGCTCTGCTATTTTCCTTGTATCATGGAGCTGTCAGCCTTCTTTTTATCGTTTTTCACCAAGATCTCCAATGTTTTTGACAAGACCCTTAAGCATGGAGTTCTCTACCCTTTCTCCCAAATAAAGTAATTCCCCTCAGGTAGAGCTGTGGAACTCTTTGTCCTTATAGCCTGTCTTACCTCCTGGGTAGAAGCCCTGTGCTTTGCACTGAAGCTGAGGATGGAGACCTGCTTTTCCGGAAATGATACCCCTACTCTACAAGTGTGTACTTGAGTGGATAGTTGGCACCTTCTGTTATTATTTTTTCATTTTCCAGAATGGAACCTTCAATCTATTAGTGAGTTGTGGGTGGTGATAATCAGTGCCCCAGTGTTCTGGGCCTGCTACACATCGTGTAGAACTTCCTGATAAATCTTCCCCTCCTGGGAAAAAATTATAGCCCCAGACTGGCAGCTGGTATGAGAAGAAACTTCAGTGATCTTGGTCAGACCTCCCTGGAGTACAGTGCATATCACTGAGCTTGCATAACACAGAGGTTGTGGTGGTAAAGGAACTGGTTGTTGCTCTAATACCATAAACCCTCATTGTTCTTACTGAGATTTAGTAGGCTTTTTAATTTTTTTAACATCTTTATTGGACTATAATTGCTTTACCATGTTGTGTTAGTTTCTGCTGTATAACAAAGTGAATCAGCTATATGTGTACATATATCCCCATATCCCCTCCCTCTTGCATCTACCCCCACCATCCTAATCCCACCTCTCTAGGTGGTCACAAAGCACCGAGCTGATCTCCCTGTGCTATTCAGCTGCTTCCCACTAGCTCTCTATTTTACATTTGGTAGTGTACATATGTCTATGCCACTCTCTCACTTCGTCCCAGCTTTCCCTCCCCCCTCCCAGTGTCCTCAAGTCCATTCTCTACGTCTGCATGCTTATTCCTGTCCTGCTCCTAGGTTCTTCAGAACCATTTTTTTTAAGATTCCATATATATGTGTTAGCATACAGTATTTGTTTTTCACTTTCTGACTTACTTCACTGTATGACAGATTTGAGGTACATCCACCTCATTACAAATAACTCAATTTCGTTTCTTTTATGGCTGAGTAATATTCCATTGCATATATGTGCCACATCTTCTTTATCCATTCATCTGTCGATGGACACTTAGGTTGCTTCCATGTCCTAGCTGTTGTAAATAGTGCTGCGATAAACATTGTGGTACATGACTCTTTTTGAATTATGGTTTTCTCAGGGTATATGTCCAGTAGTGGGATTTCTGGGTCATATGGTAGTTCTATTTTTAGATTTTTAAGGAACATCCATACAGTTCTCCATAGTGGCTGTATCAGTTTACATTCCCACCAACAGTGCAAGAGGGTCCCCTTTTCTCCACACCCTCTCCAGCATTTCTTGTTTGTAGATCTTTTGATGATGATCATTCTGACCAGTGTGAAGTGATGCCTCATTGTGGTTTTGATTTGCATTTCTCTAAAGATTAGTGATGTTGAGCATCCATTCATGTGTTTGTTGACAATCTATATATCTTCTTTGGAGAAATGTTTAAGTCTTCTGCCCATTTTTGGATTGGGTTTTTTTTTTTTTGATATTGAGCTACATGAACTGCCTGTGTATTCTGGAGATTAATCCTTGGTCAGTTGCTTCATTTGCAAATATTTTCTCCCATTCTGAGTGTTGTCTTTTCATCTTGTTGATGGTTTCCTGTGCTGTGCAAAACCTTTTAAGTTTCATTATGTCCCATTTGTTTATTTTTGTTTTTATTTCCATTTCTCTAGGAGGTGGGTCAAAAAAGATCTTGCTGTGATTTTTGCCACAGAGTGTTCTGTCTTTGTTTTCCTGTAAGAGTTTTATAGTTTTGGGTCTTATATTTATGTCTTTAATCCATTTTGAGCTTATTTTTGTATGCAGTGTTAGACAGTGTTCTAATTTCATTCTTTCACATGTAGCTGTCCAGTTTTCCCAGCACCACTTACTGAAGAGTCTCTCTTTTCTCCATTATGTATTCTTGCCTCCTTTATCAAAGATAAGGTGACCATAAATGCAAAGATTTATCTCTGGACTTTCTATCCCATTCCATTGATCTAAATTTCTATTTTTGTGCCAGTACCATATTGTCTTCATTACTGTAGCTTTGTATTATAGTATGAAGTCAGGGAGTCTGATTCTTCCAGCTCCATTTTTATTTCTCAAGGTTGATTTGGTTATTTGCTGTCTTTTCTGTTTCCATACAAACTGTGAAATTTTTTGTTCTAGTTCTGTGAAAAACACCATTGGTAATTTGATTTCACTGAATCTATAGAGTACATTGGGTAGTATATTCATTTACACAATGATGATTCTTCCAATCCAAGAACGTGGTATATCTCTCCATCTGTTTGTATCATCTTTAATTTCTTTCATCAGTGTCCTATAGTTTTCTGCATACAGGTCTTTTGTCTCCTTAGGTAGGTTTATTCCGATGTATGTTATTCTTTCTGTTGCAATGGCAAATGGGAATGTTTCTTTAATTTCTCTTTCAGATTTTTCTTCATTAGTGTATAGGAATGCAAGAGCTTTCTGTGCATTAATTTTGTATCTTGCTAATTTACCAAATTCATTGATCGTAGTTTTCTGGTAGCATCATTAGGATTCTCTATGTATCGTATCATGTCATCTGAAAACAGTGACAGTTTTACTTCTTCTTTCCTGATTTGGATTCTTTTATTTCTTTTTCTTCTCTGATTGCTGTGACTAGCACTTCCAAAACTATGTTGAATAATCGTGGCGGGAGTGGACATCCTTGTCTTGTTCCTGATCTTAGCGGAAATGCTTTCAGTTTTTCACCAAGAATGATGTTGGCTGTGGGTTTGTCATATATGGTCTTTATTTTGTTGAGGTAAGTTCCCTCTATGCCTACTTTCTGCAGGGTTTTTATCATAAATGGGTGTTGAATTTTGTCAAAAGCTTTCTCTAAATCTATTGAGATGATCAAATGGTTTTTATCCTTCAATTTGTTAATATGGTGTATCACATTGATTGATTTACATATATTGATGAATCCTTGCATTCCTGGAATAAAACCCACTTGATCACAGTGTATGATAATTTTAATGTGCTGTTGGATTCTGTTTCCTAGTATTCTGTTGAGCATTTTTGCATCTATGTTCATCAGTGATATTGGCCTATAGTTTTCTTTTCTTGTGACATCTTTGTCTGGTTTTGGTATCTGGATGATGGTGCCCTCGTAGAATGAGTTTGTGAGTGTTCCTTGCTTTGCTATACTTCAGATGAGTTTGAGAAGGATAGGTGTTAGCTCTTCTCTAAATGTTTGATAGAATTTGCCTGTGAAGCCATCTGGTCCTGGGCTGTTGTTTGTTGGAAGATTTTAAATCACAGTTTCAATTTCAGTGCTTGTGATTGGTCTGTTTATATTTTCTATTTCTTCCTGGCTCAGTCTCGGAAGGTTGTGTTTTTATAAGTTTTTTTCCATTATTTCCAGGTTGTCTATTTTATTAGCATATAGTTGCTTGTAGTAATCTCTCATTATCCCTTGTATTTCTACAGTGTCATGTGTTCCTTTTCCTTTTTCCATTCTAATACTGTTGATTTGAGTCTTCTCTCTTTTTTTCTTGATGAGTTTGGCTAATGGTTTATCAATTTTGTTTATCTTCTCAAAGAACCAGCTTTTATTTTATTGATCTTTGCTATTGTTTCCTTTATTTCTTTTTCATTTATTTCTGATCTGATCTTATGATTTCTTTTTTTCTGCTAAATTTGGGTTTTCTTTGTTCTTCTTTCTCTAATTGCTTTACATGTAAGGTTAGGTTGTTTTATTTGAATTTTTTCTTGTTTCTTCAGGAAGGATTGTATTGCTATTAACTTCCCTCTTAGAATTGATTTTCCTGTAACCCATAGGTTTTGGGTCATCATGTTTTCATTGTCATTTGTTTCGAGGTATTTTTTTGATTTTGTCTTTGATTTCTTCAGTGATCTCTTGGCTATTTAGTAGAGTATCGTTTAGCCTCCATGTGTTTGTATTTTTTTACAGTTTTTTGCCTGTAATGGATATCTAGTCTCATATCATTGTGGTCGGACAAGATACTTGATACCATTTCAGTTTTCTTAAATTTACCAGGACTTGATTTGTGACCCAAGATATGATCTATCCTGGAGAATGTTCCAGGAACACTTGAGAAGAAAGTGTATTCTGTTGTTTTTGGATGGAATGTCCTATGAATATCAATTAAGTCCATTTTGCTTAATATGCAATTTAAAGCTTGTGTTTCCTTATTTATTTTCATTTTGGATGATCTGTCCATTGGTGAAAGTGGGGTGTTAAAGTCCCCTACTATGAATGTGTTACTGTTGATTTCCCCTTTTATGGCTGTTAGCATTTGCCTTATGTATTGAGGTGCTCCTAAGCTGGATGCATAAATATTTAAAATTGTTATATCTTCTTCTTGGATTGATCCCTTGATCATTATGTAGTGTCCTTCTTTGTCTCTTGTAATAGTCTTTATTTTAAAGTCTATTTTGTCTGATATGAGAATTGCTACTTCAGCTTTCTTTTGATTTTCGTTTGCATGTAATATCCTTTTCCATCCCTTTACTTTCAGTCTGAATGTGTCCATAGGTCCGAAGTGGGTTTCTTGTTGACAACATATATAGGGGTCCTGTTTCTGTATCCATTCAGCCAGTTTATGTCTTTCAGTTGGAGCATTTAATCCATTTTCATTTAAGGTCATTATCGATATGTATGTTCCTATTACCGTTTTCTTAATTGCTTTAGGTTTGTCATTGTAGGTCTTTTCCTTCTGTTGTGTTTTCTGCCTGGAGAAGTTCCTTTAGCATTTGTTGTAAAGCTGTTTTGGTGGTGCTGAATTCTCTTAGGTTTTGCTTGTCTGTAAAATTTTTAATTTCTCTGTCGAATCTGAATGAAATCCTTGCTGGGTAGAGTAATCTTGGTTGTAACTTTTCCCCTTTTTCACTTTAAATATGTCTTGCCACTCCCTTTTGGCTTGCCGAGTTTCTGCTGAAAGATCAGCTGTTAACCTTACGGGGATTCCCTTGTGTGTTATTTTTTGTTTTTCCCTTGCTGCTTTTAATATTTGTTCTTTGCATTTAATTTTTGACAGTTTGATTAATATGTGTCTTGTCATGTTTCTCCTTAGGTTTTTCCTTTATGGGACTCACTGTACTTCCTGGACTTGATTGACTATTTCCTTTCCCATGTTAAGGAAGTTTTCAACTATAATCTCTTCAAATATTTTCTGTCCCTTTCTCTTTCTCTTCTTCTGGGACTCCTATAATTTGATGATAGTGTGTTTAATTTTGTCCCAGAGGTCTCTAAGACTGTCCTTAATTCTTTTCATTCTTTTTTCTTTATTGTGCTCTGCTGTAGGTATTTCCACTATTTTATCTTTCAGGTCATTTATCCATTTTCTGACTCAGTTATTCTGCAGTTGATTCCTTCTAGAGTATTCTTAATTTCATTTATTTGTTGTTCATCATTGTTTGTTTGCTCTTTGGTTCTTCTAGATCCTTGTTAAACATTTCTTGTATTTTCTCTATTCTATTTCCAAGATTTAGGAACATCTTTACTATCATTACTCTGAATTCTTTTTCAGGTATACTCTCTATTTCATCTTCATTTTTTTGGTCTGGTGGGTTTTTACCTTGTTCCTTCATCTTCTGCATATTTCTCTGTCTTCTCATTTTGTTTAACTTACTGTGTTTGGGGTCTCCTTTTTGCAAGCTGTAGGTTCATGCTTCCCATTATTTTGGGTATCTGCCCCCAGTAAGTGGGGTTGGTTCAGTGGGTTGTGTAAGCTTCCTGGTGGAGGCGACTGGTGTTTGTGTTCTAGTGGGTGGGGCTGGAAGTTGTCTTTCTTGTGGGTAGGCCCACATCCAGTGGTGTGTTTTGGGGCATCTATGAACCTCCTCTGCTAATGGGTGGTGTAGTGTTCCTGTCTTGCTAGCTGTTTAGCATGGGGAGTCCAGCACTAGAGGCTGCTGGCCATTGGGTGCAGCTGGGTCTTATTGTTGAGTCAGAGATTTCCGGTAGAGCTCTTGTCAATTGGTATTATGTGGGGCAGGAGGTCTCTGTTGCTCCAATGTCCTGAATTTGGCTCTCCCACCTCAGAAGCTCAGGCCTGACACTAGCCCAGTGCACCAAGACTCTGTCAGCCACATGACTCAGAAGAAAAGGGAGAAAAAAAGAAAGAAAATAAAATTTTTTAAGTAACAATAAATAAAAAAATTATTAAAATAAAAAAAAATAGAAGAGAGCAACCAAACCAGTAAACAAATCTACCAATGATAATGAATTTTTAAAACTATACTAAGATAAACATAAAAATCATATACAAGTCAGTCACAGACAGCGAACTCTATTCAGGTATTCCACAGATGCAGGATACATCACGTTGATTGTGGGGATTTAATCTGCCACTCCTGAGGCTGCATGGAAAAATTTCCCTTTCTTTTCTTTTTTGATACAGCTCCTGGGGTTGAGCTTTGGTTTTGGCCCCACCTCTGTGTGTAGGTCTCTCTCAGGCATCTGTTCCTGTCCAGACATGGGGTTAAAGCAGTTGTTGATTAGGGAGCTCTGGCTCACTCAGGCTGGGGGGAGAGGGAGGGGTACTGTAGTTATAATTGGAATGCGGGGCAAGTCTATAATGGCAGAGGTTGGCATGACATTGCAACAGCCTGAGGCGCACCGTGTGTTCTCCTGGGGAATTTGTCCGTGGATCACGGGACCCTGGCAGTGGTGTGTTGCACAGGCTCCTGGAGGGGGTGTCGATAGTGACCTGCTCTTACACACAGGATTCTTGGTGGCTGCAGCAGCAGCAGTATTAGTGTTTTATACCCGTCTCTGGGGTCCGAGCTGATAGCCGTGGCTCATGCCCATCTCTGGAGCTTTTTTAGGCGGTGCTGTGCCTTCTGTGGGAAGATGAGGAAGGAGTCCCCTCTCTTCACACACCCTGATAAAATGGTCTCTTGCCTCTTAGGCAGGTCCAGACATTTTCCTGGACTCCCTCCTGGCTAGCTGTGGCGCACTAGCCCCCTCAGGCTGTCTTCACGCAGCCAACCCCAGTCCTCTCCCTGGGGTCTGATCTATGAAGCCCAAGTCTCAGCTCCCAGCCCCCACCCACCCCGGTGGGTGAGCAGGTGAGCAGACAAGCCTCTCAGGCTGGTGAGTGCTGGTTGGCACCAATCCCCTGTGAGGGAATTTCTCCACTTTGCCCTTGGCACCCCTGCTGCTGTGCTGCTCTCCGTGGCTGCAAAGTTTCCCCCCACCCACCCCCCATCTCCACCAGTGAAGGGCTTTCCTAGTGTGTGGAAACTTTTCCTCCTTCACAGCTCCCTCCCAGAGGTGCAGGTCCTGTCCTTATTCCTTTTTCTCTGTTTTTTCTTTTTTCTTTGCCCTACCCAGGTATGTGGGGATTTTCTTACCTTTTGGGAAACCTGAGGTCTTCTGCCAGTGTTCAATAGGTGTTCTGTAGGAATTGTTCTGCATGTAGATGCATTTTTGATGTATTTGTGGGGAGGAAGTTGATCTCCATGTCTTACTCCTCCGCCATCTTGAAGGTCTCCTCTAGTAGGCTTTTTTGAATGAATATTTCTCCACTGACTATATGCCCTGAGGACAATTTCCAAAGATTTTAATGATTGATTGTTTTTTATAATTTTCACTAGTTAAAATTATTGTTTTGCTGGGAGAAGTTCAGCCAAACTTTTACTCCCCAAGCAGCTGCTCAATTGATATTTGACAAATGTCATGAGGTCATTCAGTAGGTATATGATTGTCTGTCAAACAACTGATCCTAAAGCAACTGAATATTCATATACAAAATGATTCTCAATCCCTACCGCACATCATTAGTAATATTTAATTTAAATGGATCATATCCCTAAATGTAAAACCTAAAACTATAAATCTTCTAGCAGAACACTTAGAAGAAAATCATTGTAACTTTGGATTAGGCAACAATTTCCTATATAAGTTTCCAAATCATGAAGCATAAGAGAAAAAATGTTAAATTGTGCTTCATCAAAAATAAAAATTCCTCCTGTTTGGAATCTACTGTTAAGAAAATGGAATGAAAAACCACAGAGTAGGATAACCTCTTCATAAAGCATAGACCAGAATTCTAACAAATCCATACAACTTAACAATAAAAAGGCCAGGAACCCAATTAAATAAAAATGGGTATAAATGAACAGACTCTTCACAAAGTAAGATATACTCATGGACAAGAAACCAATTATAAGTAGTTCAACATCATTAGTCATCAGAGAATTGCAAATTAAAATCACAATGAGGTCTTCCCTGGTGACGCAGTGGTTGAGAGTCCACCTGCTGATGCAGAGGACATGGGTTTGTGCCCCGGTCTGGGAGGATCCCACATGCTGCAGAGTGGCTGGGCCTTTTAGCCATGGCCACTGAGCCTGCACGTCCGGAGCCTGTGCTCCGCAATGGGAGAGGCCACAACAGTGAGAGGCCCGCGTACCGCAAAAAAAAAAAAAAAAAAAAATCACAATGAGATAGCACTATATACACATTAGAATGGATAACCTTAAATAGATTGGCAATGTTGGAGAGGATGTTGAACAATGGGAATTCTCAGGTATTACTGGTGTTACAAACTCTTAGGAAAACAGTTGACAATATCTTACAAAGTTAAACACTTACATTTTGACCTAGCAACACTATCCCTAGATATTTACCCAAAGGAATGAAAACACTTATCTACAGAAAGACTTGCACATGAATGTTAATAGTAGCTTTATTACTAATTGCCAAAATCTTGAAATAATCTAAATGACTAGCAACAAATGAGTAGATAAACAAAATGGAGCATATCCATTCAATTAAATACTACTTAGTGATAAATAAATGCATGCCACAAATGAATGAATCTCAAAATCATTATTCTATGACAAAGAAGTTGTCACACAAAAAAACACTTATTCTGTGATTCCATTTATACACAATTCTGAAGTGGCAAAATTAATCTATGGTAACAGAAAATGTATCAGTGATTACCTGTGGCTGAAGTTAGTGGGTTAATTGCAGATCTGAGGGGGCATTTTATGGTGATGGGAATGTTATATATCTTCATTTTGCAGTGGATTACACCAGTGTATAATTTGTCAAAACTCATTGAACTATATACTTAAAATGGAGGCATTTAAAATATAAATTATGCCTAGATTTAAAATAAATGGTAATATGCTATAGCTATTTAAAAAATCATACTAAGATAATTACAAACTAGCTTATTGTATTGGAATTTGAAGGATACTTTAGTAAACTTTTCAAATGACATTTAAGAAAACAAAACAAACAGCAGCAAAAATGTGTTCAGAATATCTAGAGACAAGAAAATCTACTTATACAAAGTTAAGTTAAAATCCTAAGTGAAAATAGAAGTTGAATAAAACTCTTCCTTATTTGAGTGTTTCATGAGCATTTGGGGAAAAAAGGTGAATAAATTATTTAAAAGTGTGTTTAATTTGCAGTAGGTTATTATAAGGAAAATTTCTACGCTATTTAGAGTTCTATAAACTCAGTCCCATGGTTCAATAGTAATATGCACTTGTGACTTGAGGTTTTGTTTTCATAGTGATAATAAATATCTCCACATTTATTATGTTTTTATTATTATTGTGATTTTATTTTTATTTCAAACCACTATAAGATGCCAAATAATTTTAAATCCATGTTTTTGAAGAGTATAATTAATATATTTTGCACACAAATTTTTGGAATGCAGGAGCTAAATGTAGATTGTCACTGGAGAATTTGATTATTTTTCCTTCTAGATGTTAAAATGTATAAACTTGATGCAAGCCAACTATTTCTTAATGGTGGTTCTTGTTTGATCCCTTTTCCTATTATAATATGAAGATGTGAAAAAATATTAGTTTTTAGATTCCTTGTCCTTTCTGACTCACTTAGAATAAACAAATCTGGAAAATCATAATTTGTTCTCTCTAAGAAGGAATAAGAGCTAAAGGAATAAAGACAAGCTGAAGCATAAATGTAGGAACTGAGAACACAGTTTTGAAATGGCACATAATCAGACCATAACATAATAATTATTACTTAATATTCCAAGTTATTCTTACACTTGGAATATAACTCTAGCCCCCCAAGCCTGAGTTAAGAGTCCTCTGGCTTATTTATGACAACTTGTG
Organism: Leucopleurus acutus; assembly: GCF_964270905.1. NCBI lineage: Eukaryota > Metazoa > Chordata > Mammalia > Artiodactyla > Delphinidae > Leucopleurus > Leucopleurus acutus. The sequence goes on along the minus strand of NC_139151.1, from coordinate 29,315,039 downwards.
CATAGCTTGTTCATCACATTTATCACATTTCATTATAATTATACTTTAAAAGAGTTTATCTTGACTAGGCTGTGAAAGTAAGGGTAAACTTTTATTCATCTCTCTACTTCTGTGACTTCAACATGGCCTGGAACATTGAACTGATACATATTTCTTTCTGAGTTTCTGGGAGAAGAGTCTATGAAATAAATCAGCCACAGCCCAGTAGAAATATAGTTGGTGAGACTGGTTAGAGTGTTTCTGCTAATGAGATTTACTATCCAAATGCACCATCCTGGGGTTCTCAGAACTAATGTCATTATCAATTTTCAAGCATAACCTTCCCTCTGCACCCTCATACAAATTCTGTAAAGTGATCACAACAGGTATTTATGATACTTATTTTTTACTATAATAGGAAATAGTGTGAATATGATGTGTCTAAATTTAGTAGAGGCAAAATTGGGTAGTGGAGTGATTATTTTTCTTTCTAATTGTAAGAGTTAGAGTTCATCTGGCCATATCATAACCGATTATTAAAATAAAAAGATCCTGTCTCAAAAATAGCATGACCACAGCCTTTGAAGCATATTAATAAATTAATTATATGGCCCAACTTTTATACAGTGCCTCGAATCCCTAAATACGAATCACAACTTAAATAGTAAACACTGGCTATTATTTTTCCAATACATATGGTGGTTCGTATTGCATAATATTTAAGAGTGTGAGCACTGTAATCAGGCAGATGTAATTGCACATTTAAGTTATAGCACTTACTAGCCATGTTACCTCAAAGAAGTTATTAACCATCTGAAACTCAGCCTCTTTACATATAAAATGGGATAGTAATAGAGCCTATTTCTTGGGATCATTGGTGAGATTGGTAGGTTAAATATCTGAATTCAGTAAAGTATTTGCCACAATACCAGATAGTTAGTAAATCCTGTTTAATTCTAGTGTTTATTGTTATTATTTTAATCAAAACAGTATGCTACTGGCCCAAAAGCAGACACATAGATCAATGGAACAAGATAGAGAGCTCAGAAATAAACCAACACACTTATGGTCAATTAATCTACAACAAAGGAGGCAAGAATATACAATGGAGAAAACAGTCTCTTCAATAAGTGGTGCCAGGAAAACTGGACAGCTACATGTAAAAGAATGAAATTAGAACATTTTCTCACCTCATATGCAAAAATAAATTTCAAATGGATTTAAGATCTGAATGTAAGACCAAATACCATAAAACTCTTAGAGGAAAACATAGGGAGAACTCGCTTTGACATAAATCCCAGCAAGATTTTTTTGGATCTGTCTCCTAAAGTAAAGGAAATAAAAGCATAAATAAACAAAGCCACTTAATTAAACTTAAACACTTTAGCACAGAAAAGGAAACATCAACAAAACAAAAATACCACCTACTGACTGGGAAAAATATTTGCCAATGATATGACCATTAAGGGATTAACATCCAACATATATAGAGAGCTCACACAACTCAACATCAAAAGAAACAAACAAACAAGCTGATTAAAAAATGGGCAGAAGAACTAAATAGACATTTCTCCAAAGAAGAAATGCAGATGGCCAACAGGCACATGAAAAGATGTTCAACGTTGCTAATCATCAGAGAAATGTAAATCAAAAGCACAATGAGATATCACCTCACACTTGTCACAATGGCTATCATCAGAAAGAATACAAATATCAAATGTTGGTGAAGATGTGGAGAAAAGGGAACCCTCTTACACTGTTGGTGGAAATGTAAATTGGTGCAGCCAATATGGAAAGCAGTATGGAGGTTTGTCAAAAAACTAAAAATAGAACTACCATATGACCTAACAATTCCACTTGGGTAGATATCTGGGAAAAATGAAAACACTAATTCGAAAAGATACATGCATGTCAATGTTCAGAGCATCATTATTTACAATTGCAAAGATATGGAAGCAATCTAAATGTCCATCAACAGATGAATGGATAAAGAAGATGTATATATATGCAATGGAATACTACTCAACCATAAAAAGGATGAAAATTTGCCATTTACAGCAACATGGATGGACTTGGAAGGCATTATGTCAGTTAAATAATTCAGACAGAGAAAGACAAATACTGTATGATATCACTTATATGTGGAATCTAAAAAATACAACAAACTGATGAATAAAACAAAAAAGAAGCAGACACAGATATAGAGAACAAACTAGTCATTACCAGTGGGGAGTGGGGGAAGTGGCACTATAGGGTTAGAGGAGTGGGAGGTACAAACTATTGGGTGTAAGATAAGCTCAAGAATGTGTTGTACAACACAGGGAATATAGCCAATAATTTGTAATAACTATAAATGGAAAGTAACTTTTAAAAATTGTATAAAACATTTAAACATTTTTTTAAGTGAAAAAAATTTTACTGCATAATTGACATAAAGAAAAGGGCATAAAACATAAAACAAAAATTAATAAATTATTATAAACACCAGTGTTGAGAAAAAGAACACCTAGATCAAAAAAAAAGAGCATTGTTTGCAATCCAGGAGACTTTGTACCCTCGAGATCACGGCTTTCTTCCTCCCCTCTAGTTTTAACAAGTCAGAACTTGTACGGAAATGATTGTTTTGCTTTGTTTGAGTTTCGCTACCTATCTGTGCATTTCCAAACAATATTGCCCTTTTTTGACATTTATATAGTAAAGAAATCTCAGAAGTCAACAATAGTAAAAGACAAATCTAATTAGAAAATTGACAAAGTACATGAAGAGACATTTCACTGAAGAGGATATATAGATGGCAAATAAGCACATGAAAAGGTGTTAAACCTCACTGCCCATAAGGGATTTGCAAATTAAGATCACTGTGTGATACCATCACACAACTATTAGAACAACTAAAATAAAAAAAGAAGTGACCATAGCAGTTTCTGGTGAGTATGTGAAGAAACTGTCTCTTTCATACACTAAAGGTGTAATATAAAATGTGAATATAAAATGGTATAGCCACTTTGAATAATAGTTTGGCATTTCCTTAAAAACTAAGCATATACCTTTCATACCACCCAGTATTTGCACTACAGATATCCTGGAGAAATGAAAACTTATGTCTATACAAAAATCTGTACATAATTGTTCATAACAGCTTTGTTTGTTATAGCCCAACCTAGAAATGACCTAGATACACTTCAATGTGTGAATGTTTAAAAAAACTGTTGAACATCCATACCATAGATGACTACTGAGCAATAAAAAGGAATGAACTACTGATACACACAACTTGGATGAATCTCAAGGGTACCATGCTGAATGAAAAAGCTAATTTCTAAAGGTCATATATTGTTTATATTCCATCCTCAAAATCACAAAATAATATAGATCAAAAATAGATTAGTCGTTGCCAGGAATTAGGAATAATAGGAAGGATTTGGGTGGGTGAGTGTGACTTTAAAGGAGTAGAATAGACGATGTTTTTGTGGTGATAGAATAGTTTTATGTCTTAATTGTGGTGTTTGGTACACAACCATAAATGTGTAGAAGTATACACACACATTATCCTAATGACAGTTTCTCAGATTTGATATTGTACTGCAATAATACAAGATGTATTCATTGGGGAACCCTGGGTGAAGGGTACACAACACCTCTCTGTACTATCTATGTAACCTCTTGTAAGACTAATTATTTCAAAGTAAGATAAAATAAATAATTTTCTTCACCCAGAAAAAGTTATGCAAATGGGAACAGAGAGACAAAGAGAAGATGGAATAACATAAATCAAAAGGCAAAGCTTAATTCCAAATATATGAATGGCTTCATTAAGTGTAAATGAAATAAACACTCCAATTCAAAAACAAAGATTGTCAGACTGGATAAAAAAGCAAGATCCAACTATAATTTTTTTTTCTTTCTTTTAAAAATAAGAACCACACTTTAATTTTAAAGCCACAAACAGGTTGAAAGTAAGGGAATTTCTTTCTGATAACATTTTGCTTCAACCTAAAGAGTTAATTTTAGCCTATCTTGTCTTGCAGTTTTGTGGGAGATGAATTCATTTTGAATTTGTATTTCTGAATGTGTTTATATTTCCCCTTGATTTTTGAAGGATATTTTTACTAGTAGAATTCTAAGGGTTTATTTGTTTGTTTTTGTTTTTGAAATTTCAGCACATCAGCAGTGTCCTTCCATTGACTTCTGGATTTTGTTTATCCTGATGAGAAGTCAGATGAAATTGTTACCTGTAGTTCCCTGTATATATATATATATATATATATATATATATATATATGTTTGTTTGTTTGTTTTACTCAGCTGCCTTCAACATTTCTCTTTATTTTGGTTTTAACATTTAAGTATAATGCACCTAAGTTTTTCTTTATATTCTTCCTATGTGAGTTTATCTAAGCTTCTTAGATCTTTGTTCTCTTAAATTAAATTTAGAAAAAAATGGGACATTATCTCTTCAAATATTTATTTTGGCCCATACTTGGTCACTTATTTTTCTGGGACATCAAATATACATGTATTAGATTGCTAATGTTCTAAAATCTCAGATCCTCTATTCTGATTTGAATTTTTCTTTTCATATTTTTCTTTTGCTGTAAACATGCACAATTTTTATTGATCCATCTTACTGTTTGTTAATTCTTTCTTCTTATGTGTATGGTATGCTAATAATCCCACCACAGTAATTTGTCATTTCTTATACTGTGTTATTCATTTCTAGCATTTCCTTTTTTATTGTTTGCATCTCTCTGATGAAGTTTTCTACCTATTCACACATGTTCTTCACATTTCCGATTAGATCTTTTAACATATCAGCTTTAGTTATTTAAACTATCTACCTGTCTGATCACATTTGGATCATCTTTTGTCCAAATTCTGAATAAGAAATTCTAGCCTGATTCTGATGACTACTTTATCTCTTAATAATAGATCTCTTTTTCTTGTCTCATGTGTCTTCCAATATTTGATTAAATTCTGAATATTTCATGTAAAAATAGTAGAGATTGAGGTCAATAGTGTCTTTTCTGTATGTGTCTCTTCTTCTGCCAGACTGAAAGATTGACAAAATTTTTTGTATATGAACTGAATTTGGCTTGTTGTTGCTTTAGTTACATTAAGGACATTACAGGCTTCAAACATCCTGGGGTGTGCTAAGTGTGAGGTCTAGCATGCTACAGGTTTTCTCTCAGTGTTCTTATTCTACCTTCACAATTCATCAGATTCTTCATGCATGTGCAAAGTTCCTGCCCCTCCTCCCATGATACACTGCTATTGCTTCATACTCAATTGAAGTCACATTGTGGGGGCAGAGGTGTTTCTTTGTTATTCTGATCTTGCCTTTGTCTTAGGTAGGTTATCTGCATGTAAACTGCAGGGAGACAGGTTTTTCAGCATTCTTGCCTTTCCTGAAATGCAAGTAATCTCTACCTCCTACTCAGTCCAGACTCCAGAAAGCAGGCAAATTTTCTACTCTTCCTCAGTGCAACGAATCTATATTTTGTACCAGTGAAGAGTTGATAGAGAGGATTTCTATTTTCCTCCCTTCCTATACCACCCCCTCCCCCACCACAAAGGCAGCTGAAATCTGCCTTATATCAGTTCAGGATTCTAGGAATGAGTATGTTTCCTACTCCACCCTAGTGGTAGATGGCTATCTCAGCACAGAGTCCAGAAAAGGAAGATTTATTGTCCCTTCTCTAGTAGTAGGCATCATCTTTTTGAAATCAGTAGAGTCTTGGGTCTGGGGGAGTTATGTGTCCTTCCACCCAGTGGCAGTGGCTTTTGTCTCATATCAGAAGAGAGTCCAGGGTGAGGACATTTCCAGCTTATCTCTCAGTGGTAGCTAACCACTACCTTACAGTCTGGTGGGGTCCAGAGTACAGATGGATTTCTCCTAATCCTACTGCTCTCTCCTTAAAACTAGGCTGACTTTACAAAAATAGTCCACAGAAGTGGTGGTTTTAATCAGCTTTCTTGCTCGGCTCTGGGTTGTTCTCATGGACACTTGGTACAAGTCATGAAAATGAGTGAGTAGGTGGGTGCTGATTCTCCTTGTGTTTGAGGACCCTAGGGATCCTAAACAGTCATGATAGACTTCATTCAAATTTTAAGAATTTGTTAAAATTTCAGCTTTTTCTTCTCACCAGCTTCTATGGTGGCCACTTCTACCCAGGCTCTGTCAAAGTTATACCAATTCATGTGTGCAGTTCTCAAGGGACCTGTCTCCTCTTGGATTTCAGTTTGTCAGTTTGCCTTGAGAACTTTGCCATCTGCTATGTGCTCCAAAAATTATGATTCTGTATGTTACCTGTCTTGTTCTCATTTTTACATCATGAATGATGTTCTCTTGCAGTGTTCTTTGTCCTAAGTGAAAATAGAACTCACCTGTCACAGTTAAGATAGTTGTGCATTTAAATTATAACATAGATTAGAGTAAAACATTTTTGGTCTCTGGATATGAATTATTTTTTAAATGACTACATATTCCACCACCAGCTCCCCCTTTTTTCCTATAAAATATGCTTGTTTATTCATGTTGTTGTGTGTAGTTTCTTCATGAAATTTTCCTTTAGACTTTTGGCTGATGGTGAATCATCTTGTCAGATAAAACAAGTGATAAACTCTTTCTCCATGTACTAGGATGACATTCAGCACTGGGGGATTAGATAAATACAGGGAGTCTGCAGAAATGCCAAATGATTTTTGTACAAAATGGTGTTATTTTAACACCAATGATGGAGCAAGTAATGCCAGCTTCATATGACTCTCAGAGACATATTTGTTTCAAAACAGAAGTTATCCAGCAAAACTGGCTCTTTTGACCTACTTTTTAGATTTCCAGAATTTCAACAGATAGTCCCATTAAACTAAAAATAGAACTGTTATATCTGTTTTCTTTGATTTTCTCCTCCTCTTTCACTTTTAAGGCAACCAGCTCTAACTAAAAAAACATTAACTAAAGTACCACGCCAACCATCAGTGACTGTCTTTTCTTTGTAAAATCACTTAGCCTTCCTAAAGCTCACATTCTTCATCCCTCCAAATAAGATAAATTTACCTACTTTAACAGTCTTCATAGAGAGCTTGCAATGGAAAAATGTTACCTGTGTTGAACAATAAATATGTGTGTCATTATTACCTATTTTCTCCTTAATAAATATTGACCTGGTTCTCACATATGCTCTTCCATAGACCAATGGAGTTTATTTTGGAGGTTTGACTGATGAATTACTATCTCTTTTCCCATTTATGGTTCTTTGAGCATTATCACTATGTTTTTGTATTTATTTAAATGGCTCTTGACTGTTCTAATTAAGGGTGTACCACACATGCGTTATCATTTAAGGAAGTCTGAACAAATTATGCCTGCCTTTAACTTAGATTTAGTTTTTCTGTCATTGCCTAAGACTATGAAGTTTTATAAATATACATTAATAAGAAATTTAGTAATAAAGATTATCTTAACATCCCTTTTTAGTTATTAAATACTGGCTGACTGTAATAAGACTTACTTTGTTCATTGCAGTCATTGGCACCTGGCATTAAGAGAGAATAGAGTCGAATTTTTAATTTTACATTTCTTGAAACTGCAACTTATTCGCATTCAATGCTTTCACACAATAGCACTTACAATTGGGGTTAAATGTGTATACTAGCTATCCCTTCCCTATGCAATCATAAATAGTGCTTTTATTAATAAATGTCCTGGTTGTTCTTTTGTTTTTTGTGATATATCATTATCTTTTCTTCACTATCTATTTACATCTAGGATTAGTAATGTGGTTCTTTTAATTCAGTCTACATGTGGCTAATTTAGGACACAGTAATACAGAGGGATAGCCCCCAAACTTCAGAGTGAGATTCTCTTAATCCACCTACCTATTACTAGCTATGAGACTGGGCCAGGTTATTATCTCCAAGCCTCAGGTTCTCCAACAGTAAAATGGAGACAATAGTAACATTTTAGATCGGAAGGGAAAATGCATGTAAAACACTTGGCATATTATTTAACATTAGCCAGTAGCTCAAGAAATGGCACCAAGTATGATAGAGATTATTTTTATTTCTAATATTGCTATTATTATATTTCTTGGAATAACCACACTTACACACAGAATGTTTAAACTGCTCCTGGCCTAATGTCACTTAATCAATATTTTGTTTTTGATGGTTTCTTTTTCCCAGATCAGGGCTATCAGTCCTAATTTGTAAACTCTTAAGGGATGGAGACATTTATTTATCTTGCCCAATAAATACACATCACTCTAACAAATATTTCTTGATTATGCTGCTGATTCTGTTGTCCTGTTTCCCCAATCTAGTTGAGGATATTTTGGCATGCCCTCTCTTTTTGAACACAATTTAATTCAAAATGAAAGAAAGACCATTGTTGGTTCAATTAGCTTGGCCTAACACAACCCCTGAGTTTAATTTCTGGATTAACACTGGCACTTTTGCCATTTCATTTTTTCTTTGGATCCTTCTGCTATGTATGATTTCAAAATGACAATTCCCTTTGGACTTCTTGGTTGAAGGCACTTGTCACTTCCAATTCAGTATTTCCTTGATATTTGCTCACTGCAGAGCATCTGTCTCCATGCAAACCACTTTGGTAGAGGATGTACATCGCTGTAATAGCAAGACAAGTATGATGCCTTGATTATAAGCTTAGGAAAATAAAAATACAGGAGAATTATTTTGAGGTTTTCAAAACCTTCCATGGATATATCTTATTTATGCTGCTATTTGAGTTTCCAGCAGGTATATTGCTTATATCTCTGTGGAAAAACATCAGTCATGGAAGGCAAGTCTGCTCTGCAGATGTTTTATCTAACATTGCCTGCCTGCATCATGTGGTCTGACTAAAAATGTTATTAATAACTGGAAAGTCGCACATCTTTAAATAAACAAAGGCTGGCATTTCTTGTAGGGGAAAATAAATAAACAAACATATCTACGGAACTATTTTACTAATTTTTTTTGACTCATGATCCTTCTTGCTAAATCTTGTTTGTACTTTTTATTTAAAAAAGTGTTCAGAACTCCAGTAACTCTCTCCCCAAGCAGGTCACCAGTTAACTGCTCAAAATCCAGAAGCTACTAACTTTCATATCAATTAATTCTACTAAAGACAAAATCCTGAACTATTGGACAAATTATTATAGTCTGTGAAGCCCGAAACAATTCAGAGCATAGCATGTTATAGTAGGGGGAACAATGAACTCAGATTCAGGAGTCTGAACACTTCTGTTTACTGAATATGTGACCTTAGATAAGTCAATAAACTCCTTTGGGCCAATGAAATACCTGCTTTCCCTTGATGATAGGGATATTGGAAGGTCTATAAGAAAGAGTAGACATGAAAGTGCTTAATGTATGTAAGAAATGAGTTATTTTGTGACTGATTGCGTGAACTATTTCACTGTTATTTTTTTTCTTTGCAATTACAGCTTCTATCCTCTCCCAGACATTCCTTGTTCTTTACTTTTAAGAACATAGCACTCAATGATTCATTCAGCAAATAGTTTTGAGTGTCTTCTGGTATTAGCACTGTAGATACAGCAAAATCAAAATGACAGGGACAAAACTAAACACAGAAAGGACCATTTAGCAGGTGATAGCCTCTGGATGATGTCAAGTTTCAGTGTTTTATAGGTTCATTAGTTTCAGTATTAATTCATTAATTTTAGTAAGGCTGAAATAGGGAAAGCCACAAACATAGAATGGTAATGCAACAAAGATATAGTTTAACTTAAAGAAGCTATTGATTTGAAATAGAAATAGGAACATGATATTTACGTTGAGAGAAATGGATACTTCCTACATTATGAAAACAATTTTGGCTATAAAGTGAGAAATTCAGTTCCTCAGCCTGATACTCATAGTGAAAATGTCAACGAATCTGGAAACTATTACCTTTGTCACATTCTGTTATGTTTTGGAAAAGCTAGATGTCTGGAGGGTTATGGAGCAATTAGCTGATGATTGAAGGGCATTTTCCACTTTGCATTGATACACTTAGATTTCCTTGAGAAGACATATAAATAAAAGTTTACAGTGAATGACTTTGCCCTCCAAACTCTGTCTGGATGGCTTTTACCCTGCCATTCCATCACTTAGCACACAAGAGTTTAGCTGAGGAGTTTTATCATTTTTCCTTGGGAGAAAGGCTGATAGTGAAGCTTGAATCCTCAGTCTAAGAGTCTCAGCCTCTTTGTACTGTAGATCATGAGGAAAATTAAGTCAGAGTCACATCTTCTCATTTGAAGAGGATCACTTCCCTTTGAACAAGGGCTTGTAAAGATATTTAACTTTTTCTGCCTATATATTGCCTTCAACAGAAACTTTAAAAGCATCTGGTGGATTTAGGGTGGGTGAATTTAAAGGTGACTTCCACCATCTGGAACTTTCTGTAGTGGAGTTGAGAGGTAGTGGCAATGTGTGCAATTCATTACCAGTGACATCTTGTTCAAATATCCTGACCTCCCTGACCCTCAGTTTCATTTTTGTAAAATGAATGAGGAGGACAATATTAACTCAATGAGTATTTATTGAGCAGCCTGGTGCCCAGGATACAAAGGTGCCTGGAATTCATGAGCATGCTTTCAAGGGCATTAATAATTCTTTATTATTCTATGGAATGTAGCTTCAGTTGAGTGGGGCATCTCACTATTTCCAACAGACAACATGCTTATTTACCCTTCTTGTGATTATTTTTTTCCTGCAGAATCTTTCTTTTCTGGCATGTCTACTTCATTCTACCTGATAATCTAATTCCCATCCATATATCAGGGACACAGCTCAAGTCTCACCTGCTCCACAAATTTCTCCCACTTTGGACTATTCCAATCCATGAAGTTTGATTGAATTTACCATCTTACTCTTTAGTTCCTCTTTAATTGTTTCAGGTATGTTAGGTTTAGTTCCCAATTAGATTGTAAACACCTGTAGGTCATAAATTATATCCTGTATCTCTTTTGCAGATTCACAGAACTTGCCAAAGAGTTAACTGAACAATAGATATCTAGTAAATACCAATTCTAATTACCTAGTTAATAACTTTCTTAGCTTTCAGCGCCCCAAAATGATACAACAAATGAATCAGGTATTTTTTCCATGATTATGTAATTTGTGAAATGTAACTATTTTACTTTTGAGTAGATCAAACATATTTTCTCTAATTTCCAAATTTAAAAAGCAACATTTATAATATTCTTCTTTTGCTTGCTACATAAGGAAATGAAGTAATTAATCAGACATTCTCCTTTAGTTGTTGCAACCAAGTAAAATTTTCAAAGTGTTACACTTAGAAGGACCATGACATCATATTTTTGCCCAGTGAGAAATTGTTTGCAACTTGAGCCTCAATAAGAAATTTGCCCTTTCAGTAATTTTTATTTTTAAGTAAAAGCCTGCCTGCTAGGAAAATGTTGCAGAAAATTGCACAGAGAAGGAAAGAAAATCCCTCATAAAGTCAACAAGCAAAGCAGGTAGCAAGCACTTTTGAATAACATATTGAAGACATCAAAAAAAGTCATTTACAATCTAAAATTTGAAAACTGGAGCAAACTGAGACTAGCCAAGTATTAAGAGCTCTTTAGTAGGAAGGCAACCCTAAAGAGATGAATGCAGAATAGAGTGTGTGGGACAACAAAGGGGACTTACTCTGGCCATCCTTAAAGTGAACGATTCTTCATACTGCTCCCCCCCCACCCACCCACCCAGACACGTTATGAGTACGAAGCTCTATCTGGGAGAACTCATCCGTCAAGCCTCTGGCACCCAGAGTGAACAAATTCAGGTAACAGCTGACCTCAGTGGATGTTGTTTTATTAAGTAAGTCTTATTCAGCAAGCAGTACTTACAACAGTACAGCTTTTACTTTTGGTTATGAGTCATAATTTATTAGTTTGTTAATTGATTCATTTATTTATTAATGCATTTATATCTTGCCTAATTTCAAAATTGATTTGTGCTGCCCAAGTCAAGAAAACTGTTCTTTAATTTTGGCTCTGCTACAAATAAGTGCCTTGGGGAAATTCAGTCAAACTTTGTTAGGCTGAGTTTTCACATCTGGAAATTAAGGCATAAAGTAAAATGATGCATGAAATCTCCTCTTGCATTTCCTTATGTAATGCTTTAATTTTTTTTAGTACGCTTAGCAAGAATCACCAGAAAAAGGCTTGTTGTGAATAAAGTATCAGATGAAGAAATAGGCTATATAAATGCAAAGTAATAATAATATAAATGCAAAACAATAATTATCTCTGAGATCCAGCACTTTACTACCAGTGGTGACATGGTAAGAAGGTGATTCACAGAAGCATGACTGCCGTGATTAAGGCAATAATGAGAGCAATTTAGAAGAAGCAGAGCTAAGTAATCAGCATGTGGCAAGTGGTGGCAATCTATTTAAAAGTCAAAGCTACAAGAAAAGAATTAATTTATAGTATTGAAGAATGGGGACCATAGCAGGATATAATGAATAGAAAGTTAGAAAAAAATGTAGACTAAATAAGATAAAATCTCCATAGTGAAATAAAGTTCTAAATTCTGGAGAGCTCAGAATTTCATAAATTGCTTCATACTGTTTTGCAGGCTGAGACCGTTGGGAAAACTTGCAAGATTCCAGAAGTTAATTTGTCCTCAAGTAGGACTCTCTTTCCTTATTTCCTTCAGAACTTCAGTAGATCCCTAATGAGGGACCACAGCTGTTACCTGGGGATGTAGTCAGGCTCTTCATGAGGCTAACAATCTCTGCTCTCACAGACTGTTGAGACCTGGCTGTTCTGATTATTTTATTTGATTGCCCCCCTGCCCTTCCTCGATCCTACAAAACACAACTTTAGATTTCTATTTGCGTTAACTGCCTGCCACTGGGACCATTGCAGGTGGGAATGAAGATGGAGAGGGGTAGAGGCATGAAAGGGAAGCACACACATTAATTCCTCTTTGACTTGACCCATAAGTCACCCCTAATAACTCACCATGCAGATGGAAATATTCTCTGCAGACTTCAGGGATAGCAACCATATCAGCCTGATCTATTTTGGATAAGCCTGATTGAAGAAGTGTAGATTAAGACATTTATTGGATGATCTTTGTGAGAATGTGAGAACTATTCTTATAGTAGGGGCTTTTTGCATGTTATCAAGTTTTATATGTACTATGTTGTTAATTCCTGTCATATCTGTGTGTTGTTCATTTCAAAAAACAGAGTGTAGATAATGTTATCAAAGGCAATTTAGTCAAGCTCTTGGGTCTTTGTCTTAAATATGCCACATAATAATTAATTCAGTCAATTCAGCAAAAATAGTTAATGTAATGAAATTTGGTTAGATCACTATTTGGCAAGACTGGATAAAAAAAGCCATCTTTGGTGGAAGTTTTTACAATTTAGTTAATTGTTTTGGCATATTGTAAGATTAAATGGTTTAATTCAATGATTGCATTTTGTATTAAAAGTAATTGCAACAAATGTTAGTTTGATATTCATATTTCTTCATATTCTTGTCCAGATCTTTTGGGAATTTAGTCATATACTTGGATGAATTAGCCCCTTTTTAAAACCATTTATTGTAAGATAAAACAAAAACACAGAAAACCACACAAATCAAATGTATGGTGAAACTAAAAATTCAAGAAATATTACTTTGCCAGTCACTCTACAAGCTCCTTTCCTGTGACTCATCCTAGATTTTACCTTTTTTCCTCCCCGTACATAAACAGTATCCTGACTTTTAGAGTAATCACTTTCTTTTGTGTGTGTGCGCATGTGTGTATTTTAACCCAGGCATGCATTCCTAGACACCATACTTTAACCTTGCCCTTTTCAATCGAATGTGTCCTTTAAGTCTTCGTCTACTTCTTTACCTACCAGTATGTTATACCTGTACAGTTTTCCACAGCCTCTGGAGTTTGCAGGTTACATGTTCATGGTACAGTCCTTTTTAAAAGGATATAACAGAACACACACACACACACACACACACACACACACTCTCTCTCTCTCTCTCTCTCTCTCTCTCTCTCTCTCTCTCTCTCTCTCTCTCCTGTTCAGAATATGAAGAGTTTGTGAGAATGTGAGCTCTGTTTCACTTCCATTCCCCTCCTTTTCTCTGGGCATTCTCCTTCTTCTATCTCCATCACCCCTAACTTGCTAAATTTTGAATTCACTCTCAGTAAGTTTTCCTCAGTGTTAGGTCCTATTCTGGAATGGAGGCAACAAAGTCAGTTTTTAAGTTTCATAAAGGCTAGTAGACTTCTTTCCATCACAGGGTCTTACTGTGGGGCCCTTGAACTCACCTGCTGTTGGAGCAGGGTAAGTTCCTCCCATTTCAATTGCATTTTTCAAACTGACCAGGGATGCTTTCCAATGATTACATGTTGCTATCTTGGGATTCTTCCATTTCAGGTTCATCAAGCTGCTTCATTGGTTTCCTGTTTTTGCCCATACAGATGCTAATAAATTGAAGGTCCTGTAGCTGAGAATCTGCTTGGATTTAAATACCCTTTCCCCTAGTTTTGTTGTTTATGCTCTCCATGGAATTTCAATTTTGCTACCTAGCTTCTCTATTTTTGGAGAAATTCAAAATTTATGCTGCCACCACTGACACCTTTCCAGAATCCATCAATATTGGCTCTTTAACTTGTATACTCTTGCAATTCTTCCAGTGCTTACTTTTTTAGTACTGTGTCACCTACAGACATTTGGTTGTGTGAATCATGTCTTGTAATCATCTCTTTTCCCATGGCTACAGGGTATGATGTCCACTTAGTTATGAAGTCCCAGCATCAACTTAAATAGGGAAGTTGACACTGTAGCACATGGGACAATAGATAGAGCATGGCTTAAAATTGGGAAAACATTTCTCAAGTGCAATATAATAGGCAATTAAATATAACTTGTACTTTTTAGAATTTATTGCAAAAATAAAAATATACAGACAGACGTTGAGATTTTTCAGCAGTGTTCAGAATAGATATTTACAAGTAGTCTATATGTCCATCAGTAGGAGATTAAATGATGATAGCTAGCTATACTCAATACTTAAGGGAAAGACCTCTATGATTATTCTTTTCCAGAATTGTTTTTATAGGCATTATGTATATATGTAAATATATACATATATACAGAAAGACATCATTGATTTATGGTGATGGAAAAAAAATCTTTTGACAAGAGTTTTTGTATGGCTTTATTTTTCTACATGAGAGTGCATTACTTTTATAACCAAGGGAAAAATAAGTAGGGGACAAAAAAAGCAAATGTACATTGAATTTCAACATATCTAAAATTAAATACAGCCAACTTCATTATTTGTGAATATACCACTTACTAAAATTTATTTGTAATCTTAAAATCAATACTCAAAGCACTTTTGCAGTCATTTGTAGACACGTGCAGGGTGGTGAAAAAATTGAGTTGTCTGAAGAGCATGTTCCCAGCTGAGGCTGAACAAGGGGACACCACTGTCTTGTTTCATCTCATACTGTAATCCAGTGTCCATTTTGTGGTTTATTTAGTGCCATGTTTTGCTCATTTTGTGTTTTTGTTGGTTGCCTCACTTTTTGGTAGTGCTGATGTGCTGTCTAGTGTTTCTAAGTGCAAGAAGGCTGTGGTGTACCTTACAGAGAAAACAAATGTGTCAGATAAGCTTTGCTCAGGCATGAGTTCTTGTACTATTGGTCATGAATTCAATGTTAATGAGTCAATAATATATATTAAATAAGGTGTCTTTAAACAAAAATACACATAAAGCTGTGTTATATATAGATCAGTTTACAAAAATATTGTGACCAGAGGCTTGTAGGAGTATAATCCTGTATTTCCCCTAGGAGCAAGGGTTCCATATTTGTTAATTCAGTGGTCACAGTAACTTTATAGAACATAACTACTATGAATAATGAGAATCAAAAAAACTGATTCAGAAACTGCTAGTTATTTACCTTATCCAAAACAACTTCCACATCTGCAAACTGGCTACAGTGGTGTTTATCTCTGGGAATTGCTGAGTGTAAAATATCATTGTATATGGAGAGCCCATGTTACAGAGTCAACAATGAGCCCGTTTAAGACTTGACTCATCCACTTCTTGAGCTACCTAACACTGTCATCATATTCAG
Organism: Leucopleurus acutus; assembly: GCF_964270905.1. Classification (NCBI taxonomy): domain Eukaryota; kingdom Metazoa; phylum Chordata; class Mammalia; order Artiodactyla; family Delphinidae; genus Leucopleurus; species Leucopleurus acutus. The sequence goes on along the minus strand of NC_139151.1, from coordinate 29,298,935 downwards.
GTGTTTTTTTTTTTTTTTAACCCTACATATTCACATTCTAAATAATTGCTGCCAGTAACACATTTTGTCTTTGTCAGGACCTCTGAAGCCTCACACATTTACAGAACTTCCCACAGTCTATCATGTCAGATATTTTCAGTTATAGGACTTAATTATTTTGAATAAAGGTGTTGTAAAGTGCATGTTGGATTTAGGAAAATACTCCTATGAGCTGTCTCTGAATGAGAACTTGGCCAATACTTTTTCTTCCTAGTTAAAATTCTGCCACTTTGCATTTGCTGAGAATGACCTGTTTCTTCTTCATGGGCAGTTCTGAACCCCCAGGTTCAATGGGAGCAATTCTAGCTGATGAGTAACAGATGTGTCTCAGAGTACAGGTAAGGGGAAATAATGACTCAACTCCTAAAAATCCCTAAAGATGAGACTAGAACTAAAGTTCAAATACAGTGCAATTTCCTACCTACCATTCCTTTGAGAACCGATTTGTTAGAGATCAGCATCTGGCTGAACTCTTGGTAGCAGCTGATTTCAGGAATTCAAAAACTGGTGAGATTTGGGATTAAAGATTCTGGGGATAGTGTAGTAAGTGGCATAAATGAAATATGATCAGATAGAATTCCATCCCACTTAATAATTTTTTTATGTCTTAAAAGTTATTTTAAAAGTTCTTCTTTCATAAAGTGACCTCAGCCAGGATCAAATGGCCACATATATATGGTAATATTATTTTCCAGATCTAGGAATTTTCCTGAATTATTGCATATTAAGGTATGTCTTTCCTTAGAGAAAAACAGGGAAATAGGAATTTTAACTATGGCCTAGGGCACAGCATATACACAGTGAGTTTGAACTCAGTACCAACACACAGTGTTGTGAATTATAAAGATTCTTGTATACATTTATAACTTGCCAGGTATTAAATAGATCACATGCTGAAGAAAAGTGCCTTACTTCTTTTATCTTACTTTCAAATATAATCATATGAGTAGCAAAACATATTCTGTAAGACTTTTGTTATAAACTCTGAAAGTTTTTTCATTCATCAGTCAAAATCTTAACCTCTACTGAGACAACTAATTTAGATAAATTCCTCAAATGGAGAAAATAGGATTTTAAACTTGAATATAAAGAAAGAGAATGGCTTGGTTCATGTAAAATGATGGATTGATCAATGGGAAACAAAGTGTCTTTATATGTGATATATATGTACCGAAGAAAGGAGAGAACTAATTTCTAGAGTAAAGGGACACATGAGATAGGAATCATGGTGGTAATCAAAGGGTGTGACACAGCCAAATGCATCATAAAACTGCAAAGTTGAATCTGGAACAGAAGTATGCAATAATAAAAATTTAAATATAGACTGTATCTTTAAGAACCCTTGTTATTTTTACAGTGAAGTAGTACCAAATATTTTGGCCATTTGGAATTCTGGTCAGTGTCATGACAGAACATTGGAATTTGTTTAAGATGGAAGATATCTGAAACTGCTATTGGATTGTAGTCCTGCTGGCTATTTTAGGCTTATCTGCCAAGTCACTTAAAGGACATTATTTAGCACAGCTTATGTAGAAGTAATTTTTAATTGGATTTCAGTAAGACAATCAGCTTTTAATTGCCACTAAAGAAATACTTTCAAAAGTCATTGGTGCATCTGTCCTTTCACTAGATGGAAGTGCTACTAGCAAAAATTGGGAAGTCAGGATATTTAACTGTGTCCTAGGGGAGAAGAAGTACAAAGTACATTCTTAATTTTAGGAGCATTCTTCATTTATTGCTCAGTCAGGATTTTTAATAAATCCATTTTGTTGTAAACTCAGTATCAAGCACAGTAGAGACCATATAAAGGAAATAGAAGACAAAGTTGTGACTGCAAAAATTGTTTATTACAATAAGTGAGTGTTACAAGAGTTAAGGATGACAGACTTCAGCACACTCAACTAAGCAAGGTCACCCTGACCCTGAAATCCTATTGAAATTATATTAAATGCCCATCCAAGATTTAGTACCATTCCCCAAGATTCTTTCTCTCTCTCTTTTTAAAAATTTCTGGATATTTCTGGTTCACCTAGTAACTTCTCATTAGATTTCCAGTTTCTGCAGAATTCTCATTACTTAATTTACAACACACTACTCTAGGTTTACCATGCCTTAGGTGTGGCCTATCCATGGACTATGACTCTTTTAATTACTCTGATTCACTCCCTCTCCCCATTAACATTCACATAAGGATGTTGTGCTTGCATTTAAGGAGATCCAGTGATAGTCATGGGGTCATCACAGATTCATAGAGCAGATGAATTAAAATTGAATGTTAGATGCTTCTAGGTAAGAACAGTGGACTGAACACTGTGTTCATCCCTTTCAAAGCTACACTAAATGACAGTAATGCAAAATATTTTATTATATAAACTCATAAGTAAAGAGAGAACAAAGAAGAGATGATACTGGAATTTTAAAATAAACTTTATTAGAACAGTCTTAGATTTACCAGAGATTTACAAGGATATTACAGAGGTTGACATATGCACCATACCCATCTTCCCCTATTATTAACATCTTACATTACTATGGCACATTATTACAATTAATGAACAAATATCAATATTAACTCATTAACTAAAGTCCGTGTTTAATTTAGATTTCTTTAGTTTTTACCTTATGTCTCTCTTCTAGTCCAGGATCTCATACAGAACACCACATTACATTTAGTAATCATGTCTCCTTAGGCTCCTCCTGACTGTGACACTTTCTCAAACTTTCCTTGTTTTTAATGACTTTGACAATTTTGAAGAGTACTAGTCAGGTATTTTGTGAAAGCAATTGGTATTTGTCTGGTGTTGTTTTCTGACCAGACTGGGGTTTGGGTTTTGTGTTTTGGGGAGGAATACCATAGATGTCAAGAGTCATTTTCATCATATCATAACAATATGTATACTATCAACATGACTTTAAAACTATTGATGTTGACTTTGATCACTTGGCTAAACATTGTTTGTCAGGTTTCTACACTATAAAACTGCTCTTTCCTCTATATTCATACTGTACTCTTTAGAAGAAAAATAGCAATATTTTGTAGCTAGAAAGCTAAAGAAAGAATGGTCATTGGTGTAGCAGACCAGAGCAAGTTGAATCCCATTGAGGAAATGGAGATATAACCTAACTTGCATTGCAGAAATTCCCAAAGGATCACTAACTGGTGGAACCAGGTAACTCTGGAAGCAGGATTATTGTGTGGCTGTTAATGAACACTCTTCAAGAAGGAGTTGGACACCCAGATCACTTCCTCTCTCAGCAGACTGGATAACGTCCTTTCCTGTATGGAGCAGATGATGCAAAGTTGTTTTGTTTGTATGTTGGTTGGTTTTATTTGCTTTTTAAAGTCTCCTTTTCCTGGAGAGTACAGTACAGTAGGACTTTGACATCAGGAAAAGTTGAGTCATATTGTAGGGTAAAGGTACAACATAAAAAAAATAATTCTGTAGAAATTTGCAAAGTCATTATTAAAAACCCTAGCACTCTTACCTCTTGTAGCTTCTAAAATACTTATAGATGTGTTTGACACCCTCTAGGCAAGAGTTTGTAACATCCTTCCCTCATCAATCCAACCAGCTTAAGAGGAAAGATTTAAAGATACTGGAGTCTTCAAATAGTTGGCACAGCACTATTAACTTGCAGTGCAGCCCATAATTCAAAAGCCCTACACTTGTACACAGGGTTAAACTACCTAAATTAGAGTATACAGCAAGAAAGCAGAAATGTCTTAATATGAAAAGCAGAGGAACCATCATTGATTCATCAGAGAAACAAGAAACGATATTTTAACTCTCAAATAAGAACAGGATGCTACTAAAAACAACAAAAGAAATATCAGAGATCAAAAATAAACTTTTAAAGTTAAAAAATATGTACATAATTTAAGAGAAATAAAGAACTCAAGTAAAAAGTTTATGAGGAAGGTTGAGAAATTTTTCCAGAGAATAGAAAAAAATATATAAGATGATGCAAAAGATCAAGGAGGTATAACAAAATTAGAAGTTAATTCTAAGAGGTCAAACATCTGAGTGATATGCACTCCAAGAGGAGAAAACAGAAAATACAGAGAGAAACTCATCAAAAAAATAATTCAGGAAAATTTCCCACAGTTATAGATTAAAAGGGCCTATTGAGGACACAGCACAATGCATACAGGTATCACCAAAGCACATCACAGAGAAATTTCAGACCACTGCAGAAAAAGAAATATTCCCAAAATTTTCCAGAGAGAACAAGAAGGCCACATGCAAAGGATCAAGAATCAGAAAAGATTCAGAGATTAACTATACACTGAAACTTAAAGAAGAAATAGCTTCAAATTTCTGAAGGAAAACTACTTCCAAAATGGTATTTTATTCACTGAAAACTATTTTTTATGTGTATATTTTATTTTTACTTTTTTATGTCTTTTTTAAATTTATTTTTTATTGAAGTATAGTTGAATTATTGGGTTGACCAAAATGTTCTTTTTGTTTTTTCCATAAGATGGCTGTAGTACATTTAGTTGACTTTAACTTCATTTGAAACAATTTTGTTAAATTGTATGTGACAGCTGTCATATCAGTGTGCATTTAAAAAAAGACATCAAAATTGGTGAATTTTTGTGTAGCCATTTTCATATTGAAGATGGAAGAAAAAAAGCAACATTTTCGGCATATTAAGCTTTATTATTTCAAGAAAAGTAAAAACGCAACCAAAATGTAAGAAAAGATTTGTGCAGTATATGGAGAAGGTGCTGTGACCGATCGAACATGTCAAAAGTGGTTTGCGAAGTGCCATACTGGAGATTTCTCACTGGACGATGCTCCACAGTCAGGTAGACCAGTTGAAGTTGATAGCGATCAAATTGAGACATTAATTGAGAACAGTGAACGCTATACCACATGGGAAATAGCCAACAAACTCAAAATATCCAAATCAAGCATTGAAAATCATTTGTACCAGCTCGGTTATGTTCATTGCTTTGATGTTTGGGTTCCACATAATTTAAGCAAAAAAAAACCTTCTTGACTGTATTTCCACATGCGATTCTCAACTTAAATGTAATGAAAATGTTCCAGTTTTAAAACAAATTGTTATGGGCAATGAAAAGTGGATACTGTACAATAATGTGGAATGGAGTAAGTGAAATGAACCACCACCAACCACACCAAAGGCCAGTCTTTATCCAAAGAAGGTGATATTGTGTATATGGTGGGATTGGAAGGGAGTCCTCTAATATGAGCTCCTTCCGGAAAACCAAACAATTAATCCCAACAAATACTGCTCCCAATTAGACCAGCTGGAAGCAGCACTTGATGAAAAACGTCCAGAATTAGTCAACAGAAAATACAATCTTCCAACGAAAGACCACATGTTTATTTGATGACAGGCAAAAGCTGTTAAAGCTTTGCTGGGAAGTTCTGATTCATCCCCCATATTCACCAGACATTGCACCTTTGGATTTCCATTTATTTAAGTCTTTACAAAATTCTCTTAATGGAAAAAATTTCATTTCCCTGGAAGACTATAAAAGGCACTAGGAACAGTTTGTTCAAAAGGATAAAAGTTTTGGGAAGATGCAATTATGGAGTTGCCTGAAAAATAGCAGAAGGTAGTGGAACAAAAGGGTGAATACATTGTTCAGTAAAGTTCTTGGTGAAAATGAAAAATGTGTCTTTTACTTAAAAACCAAAGGCACTTTTTGGTCAATCCAGTACAATGTTGTGTTAATTAACTGCTGTACAGCAAAGTGACTCAGTTATACATATACACATTCTTTTTTCATATTCTTTTCCAATATGGTTTATCACAGGATATTATATATAGTTCCCTGTCAAAACTATTAATTAAATGTGAGTGAAGAAAAACTAATGGCATTTTTCAGGGAAGCAAAGCTTCCAGTTAGCCTCCATAGATGGTTTCTCAGGAAGCCATTGAAGGATGTATTCAGTCATCTTTTTTTTTTTCATTCACACAAAGACCAAAGAAAAAGAAAAGAAAAGAAAAGAAAAACCCCAAACACCCCCAGACACTCATGAACATCCTCAGGGCCAGCTGCTCCTCCCAGCAGCTGCAAGGTCTAAAATTCATCCCAGGAGACAATCTCTGCTTGTTCCTGAAACATTTGCCATGAAAAGCAGCCTCAGGGCCTCACTCTTGTTTCTTCCACAGCTCACCTATCAGTACCCTGTACTGGGGAAGCGACCCTTTTATCCAATCCCCACCCCCCCCCCCCGCACCCTCGCCAGGAAGTTTTGGAGACCATGTGGGAGGTTGGGGGGTTGAGGTCTGGCTTGGTTGTGGTGAGTAGAGTGTGGAGTTTCCTATGAAGGCAAACAGGGTGCAGTTCGAGCTGTCAGGGTGTGCTACGTGATTTCCGGTGTTTGGGAGCTGTAAGTGCGGGGTCCTGATGGAGGGGCAGGGAGAGGATGGGCTGGGATGCTCAGTGTCAGGAGGGGCTCAGAGACTGGTGGAATAAGGCTGGAGGCACTGCAGCTGCAATCCCTTTCCAGAGGAAGCCTGAAATAGCAGGATCTTGGGAGATTTACCGCGCAGCAGCGGAGTCCTGGGCTGAGAAACACCTGGGTGCCCCTGTGCTAAAGGTCCTTCCTTCCGTCCTCGTCCTTAAGGTATTTAGGTCACACCACCGAGCTCGCAATCCCAAGTGCTTGGTGTACTCTTCACAGCACTCCCCCACCCCCCAATCTGAGTCACTAGGAAGGGACATCTAGGGCCAGTGGTCCGGCCAGGTGCGGAGGAAACTCTGGCACAAAGGCTGCTCACAGAGCGGACCTCAAGTACCCAGACCTGTGAAGTGAACTACGCATGCGCAAACCTAAAACTATAGCCTTTCAGGAACCTGAAAGGCCTGGCACCGGGACAACGGCTTTTGGCTCGGAATCCTGGGGTCCCAATGCAATGTCTGCCAAAGTCCTAGGCCTGACCAATGCAAACAAGCTGAACTATTTATGTGGAACTCTGCACCATATGGTAAGATAAGATTTTTTTTCTTACTTCACTCTACTATTTGTATCTATACTATTAAAATATGTAATCAGTTATTTATCAAGATATATAAAAGAGATTGGTTCAGGCCATTGATGGTGAACAAGCAAACTTTCCCTTGTATTTAATCTTCAATATAGATTCACCAGAGATTTTACTAAATTTACTAATCATTCTTCTCTCATATATTGAGTGACTCTTATGTGTCAACGAATGTCACAGGCAACTGGAATGTGAAGATAAGTTATGTAGATATATAGCATCTAAGAGTTCAGAGCATGGTAGGGGAGGCAGAATATAGATAATTGTAAGCATGGTATAGTATATATAATAAAAACATATATGCACGTTCCAGTGGGTGTACAATGGAGGAAAGGACCCTCTCAAATTAAGGAGTAGGAAGTTTTCGGAGACTTTACAGAGCAGCACTTACACAGTTTAAAAAATGACCAGCAATTTTCCAGACAGATGAGCTAGAGAATTTTAATTGGGAAGACAGAACACACACTAAGGCATGAAACAACTAGTTTCTTTAGTCAAATGCAAGTAATTCCATAGAGTGCTTGCATACAAGTTGTGCGTTTGTGTGATTTGAGTGGAGCTCAGGACAAAGAAGCTGTGGAAGGCAGGTTTAGATGTGAATATCAACCCTACATCTGTAAAGTCCTGAAAAACTCATGCATTCCATAATGAATAATCCTTAAACCAAGACTTGGATAACTAATGTTTCAACATAGTTTTATAATTTATCCAGACCTCTTTTGATTAATCCTAACCTGTACACAGTTCACGCTTATCCTCATTCAGTATTCTAGATTCTTGGTTCTACCCTCTCATTTATAATTTTCATAGCAACAGTTTCCATTTTAACTCTGCTGTTTATTAAAGTTTCTGTTTTGGATATATTTGACTGGATCTTCTGAATTCAGGGTATATTAGGGCTGCTTTGACCATCAGACGTTTAAGCTAGGTGACTCATCAGTATTAAGCTACATTTTTTTTGCTGTTTTGTTTTAACTTTTTAATATTTATTTATTTAATTTTTTTTTTGGCTACATCGGGTCTTAGTTGTGGCACATGGGATCTTCACTGAGGCATGCAGGATCTTTCATTGTGGCACACAGGCTTCTCTGTAGTTGCATCATGCAGGTTTTCTTTTCCTTAGTTGTGGCACATGGGCTCCAGAGCACGTTGACTCTGTAGTTTGTGGCATGTGGGCTCTCTAGTTGAGGTGCGTGAGCTCAGTAGTTGTGCCATGCAGGCTTAGTTACCCCGTGGCATGTGAGATCTTAGTTTCCCGACCAGGGATCAAACCTGTGTGCCCTGAATTGGAAGGCAGATTCTTTACCACTGGACCAGACGGAAGTTTGTTTTGTTTTTTGTGTTTTTTTAGTATTAAACCTGGCAAAGGCAACTGCCACTGATCTCTACAGGAACCATACATAAATATTTAAAATTGCTACTGTGTTTTCATCTCGTGGATACCAGTAGCATACCTGGCCATTTTAACTGAGTGAGAAATTACATTTCCAATTTATGTACAGGACGATATTGATTTAGACGAGTGTTCTTATGTTTCTATTCATTGCTGTTTTCAAATTTCAAAAGCATGTTGTGATTAACTTATGAGCTTTCAAAATTAAAACAAAGCTCAAAAGCTCTCAAGTATTGTTAGGCACAGTTCCAGTGTCAAAGCTGACATGTAAAGAACTTCATTTAGGGGTAATATATTTTATATGATTAAATAAAATAACTTTCTAGCACTTTTAACACTCCACAGAATAAGCTATACATTGTTTGCCAACTGAAAGCTAATAGGAGTCACTAATTAATTATTAGCTAATTGAGAAATACAAGAATCAGGAAATATCAATTTTGACAATATGCTTTAATTTAGCACAAAAACATAAAGAAGTCTTTTTAAAACAAAATAAAATATTTCAAAAGATAAAGGTTTTCTGCCATTCATATAATAATTCTCAATAAAGTCATTATCTTCATTGCTATTCTGAGGAGCATATTCTTGTTTCAGGATCTGAAACCGTGGGTGAAATTAGTGCAGTACAGTACTCTGCATTTAGTGAAAACTCAATAAATAGTAATGATTGATGAAGTGTCAAAGCAGCTTTCTTCTCTCCTGTTATCAGTTGTATCTACATTAAAACAACCAATGGAAAAATGCAACTATTCAGTCATTACATTATACCCATGCAAAAAATTAAATTCAAATACACTTAAAAACCAATTATTTTATCAGAATTGAGTCAAATTGATTTGTATAGATAGATATCTCCAGAATATAGGACTACTTGTCTTTCATTAGGATGCATCTGGTTATTAGATTTTATTACTTTCCAAATGGCATCTTAACTTTTTATCAAGGAATTACCATTTGGCAGGGGTTAAACTTTGAAGATCTTGAGAATTTATAGGTAACAGCTATTCACAAAGGCTGATCAAGGGAAACAAAAATTGTCACAAGGCATTGGAGGTGACTGATTAATACTATAATTCTTTTCATCAGAATTTTTAAATGCTGACTTTCCCTATTGTAGCCTTTTACATCACTTTTTAAAACTAAAGACTTTATTGAAATGATTTATTAGAGTCATCTCAGTATAGTAGGTAGAGGTATAGCCTTTGGAGCCAGGTGCCTGGGTTCAAATCCTGGTTCTGCCACTTTCTACATGTGTGACCTTGAGCAAGATACTTAACCTCTCTGTACCTCATCTGCATATCATATATATCATTTGTAAGAAGTGGATATATAATAATAATATTTATAGTGTAGTTATGAAAATTGAGTTAATGTTTGTAAAGCACTTAGAATGATCCTTGGAACATAGTAAGCACTATATAAATGTTTTCCTTAAAATAAAATTAATTAATTAATACATTCCCTGAAACAAATTCTTACAATACTGAAAACTGCAAAGAGGGAAGCAATGAATCACACACACCGAAAAAAAAAAGAAAGAACGAAAGAAAGAACTCTCATCACCAAGAAATAACCTGTTAACAATATTATTTCAAAATTCGCTATTTAAAGATATATAAAAAGAATAATGGATCAATATCTATGAAGGAAAATAATTTTATAAGAAATGTTATCTTACATCCTTTTCAAAAATGAAAAAGTATTAGATACTAAATTGGCAAATGTCATATAGATGTTTATTCACAAATTAATATTTGATAAAGGGACTTCTCTTTGAAGAAAAGAAATGATAAAAATCGTTAAGATGTTAAAATTGTTAATTTTTTAATCTCACATTTTAAACTACTTTGTACGACTGGTGAAGTGATTAACATTCTTATATATTTTCATATTATACTTCCCCTCCTCATTAATACTTCATCCTGTAATTCAACAATTTAATCAGAATTTATCTCAAAATTAACGTATATACCTTTGATTGACACATTATATTATCTTATATTTTGTAACTTCAGTTCTCCCTTATTTCAGTGGGCATCTCTGGTCACTTTTCCTGTTAGGTGTGTTTAAAGTACAGTTGACCCTTGGGCAAAGCAGGGGTAAGGGACTACTGAACCCCTGCACAGCGGGTTGAAAATCCATGTATAACTTTTGACTCCCCCCAAACTTAACTACTAAAACCCTACTGTTTACCAGAAACCTTATCAATAACATAAGCAGTCTATTAACACATATTTTGTGTTATATGTATTATATACTGTATTTTTATAATAAAGTAATTTAGAGAAAAGAAAATATTAAGAAAATCATAAGGAAGATAAAATGCATTTGTAGTACTGAACTGTATTTACTGATACTGTAACTTTACGTCATCTGTTTACAAGATGCATCGTCTGTCAGTACCTACATCAATAGTGTCTTATATGATAAAAAACACTGTAGATGTTATACATATTACTGACACTAGACATCAAAAATAAAAAGATAATCTGAAAAAGAAATTCATATTTATTTACAGGTATCAATGCATTGATAATGCAGAAGCAGCAATATAATTGCTTTATGATAGTCTAGGCTATATACTAATGAATGAATCATAAAATTTTTATGGCATACAGTATTATGGTCATATTCATAATACAGTATTGGAAACTCACATGTAATGATAGGCTGATATGCAATTTCTCCAATTAAGAAAGAGGGATGCATATTATAGGTAATGTAATTATTTGAAAGTAAAGTTATAAAACAGTAAGAAAACTGATACATTATTAATTCTATGTTAAATATCATTCACCTTATGCCTATGTAAGAACATGTTTTCCACTTCGTGTCCTGCGTAGGATGTTCTACACAATGAATACTTAGTAATGATGATGATGACATAAAATGTCTCATACAGTACGTGCTGCACAGTCACTAGATTTTCACATGAAGACACACACATACACAACAGATAAGTTTATTAACAGTACAGCATGACTATTATTTACTATTCATTAAGTGGAAGTGGATCATCATAAAGACCTTCATCCTCATAGTCTTCACCTGGAGTAGGCTGAGGAGGAGGAGGAAGAGAAGGGGTTGATCTTGCTGTGTCATGGTGGCAGAGGCAGAAGAGGTGGAGGAGGTAGAAGGGGAGACAGGAGAAGCAGGCACACTCAGTGAAACTTTATGGAAATACATTGTAAATTTCTCTGACTTTTTTGCTTTTTCGTTTCTCTAGAAATGATTCCATACAGTACCATTTGCTTCTTCCGCCATTTGCTTTAGCTTCTGTGCTCATGTCATATAAGGATCCATGTTGTAAAATAAGTCAAAAGTAGTTTTGAATGATCAGAGCCCTTCTGCCAGACTGTCTAACGTCAATTTGTTTTCTGGCACTGCTCCTGCTACATCTCTTCCTCATCATCTGGTTTGAAAGCACTCATCTTCATCAAGTGGTCTTCTGTTAATTTCTCTGGTGTGATGCCTATTAGCTCTTGAATTTCTCCAAGATCCATATCTTGAAATACTCTACCCCCTACCTTTTTTGCCATATCCATAATATCTTTCATGATTTCCTTGACTGGCTCTATAGTAAATCCTGTGAAGTCATGGACAACATTTGGACCCAGTTTTCTACAACAGAAATTTACTGTTTTGAGCTTGATGGCTTTCATGGCTTTTTCTATAACAACAATGACATGTTCGATGGTGTAATCCTTCCAGACTTTCATGACGTTCTGTCTATTGGGATTCTCTTCCACTGTGTTGACAGTCCTTTCCATACAGTACCGTGTGTAATGAGCCTTAAAGGTCCTTATGACCCTCTGATCTAGATGCTGAATTAGAGACGTTGTGTTTGGGGCCAAGTAGATCACTTTGATGCCTTTGATGTTGAACTCATGGGGTTCTGGTTGGCCAGGGACATTTTCCAATATTAAAAGAACTTTAAAAGGCAGTCCCTTACTAGGAAGATATTTCCTAACTTCAGGGACAATGCATCTATGGAACCAATCCAGAAAAATGGTTCTGGTTGTCCAAATCTTCTTGTTGTACAACCAAAAGACTGGCAGCTTGTGTACGTCTTTTCCCTTCAAGTCTCAAGTGTTAGCAGCTTTACAGATAAGGGCATTCCTGATCATAAACCCAACTGCATTTGCACAAAATGGTAGAGTTAGCCTATCCCTTCCTGCCTTAAGTCCTAGTGCTTGCTTCTCTTTCTTACTGATAAATGTCCTTTGTGGCATTTTTTTTTCCAAATAGGGCACTTTTGTCTGAAAAACCTATTCAGGCAGATATCCGTTTTCCTCAATGATTTTCTTAATGGTGTCTGGGAAATGTCTGTTGCTGCCTCTTGATCAGCAGAAGCTGCTTCTCGTATTATCTTGACATTTTTAAAGCCAAACCTCTTTCTAAAATTATCAAACCATCCTTTGTTGGCATTTAATTCTCCAGCTTTAGATCCTTCACTTTCCTTTTGCTCTAAGTTTTCATATAATGGATTTGCTTTTTCTCAAATCATATTAGAGTCTATAGGTATGCCTTTCTTATAGCAATCCTGCTAAAAGCTGCATTTTTGATATAAGATAAAAGGTTATTTCACAGAAAGTGCAAGCTTTTCACAGCTGATGTGTAGCTGCAGCAACTGTTTCACAAATTTTCTTTTCTTTACTTTTATTCTTTTTTTAACAATAAATTTATTTATCTTGAAGTGGCAGCTACAGATCTCATTCTACAATACATATCAAGCAATTAAACTTTTTCTTGTCATGCCATGACTTTTCTCTGCTTCTTGGAAACACTTCCAGCATCACTAGTGGCACTTCCTATGAATCCCATGGTGTTATTCACGGTTTATGGAATTGAATTAAACACATGAAAAATATGTGAGAACCACAAAAGATCAATTTTTACTGTGATATGCAATTTATTGGAGAGAGGAACTGCTCATGCCATCACATGGAATTTTAAGCAGGTACAGCACTTGAGCTCACCACAATAGCAATAGGAGGGGTTTATGAAATTATTTTAGTAGTACCATATGTATTACAGTGCATTTTATGCAGTTATGATTTAATACTGCATATTTATATTTGTTTACAGTTCTCTCAACTGCAAATGGTGCTGCGTATGGTCTGTAAGTGTTTATGTGCATAAGTTTGGATAAATTTTAACTTTTTATAATAGATTTGTGTATATTTTATGGTAGTGTATGATAAAATAGAATAGTATTTACACATATTTTATGCCTCCACGACATATCTAAATTTTTCTTAATTTTTTGATATTTCTAGGATATGTAATTTGTCTGCAAGATTTTTCAAATTGTCACAAATCAAAATTTTTTTCAATATATTTATTGAAAAAATTCCTTGTTCAAGTGGACCTGCACAGTTCAAACCCATGTTGTTCAAGGGTCAATTGTATATTAATTTTCTTCATGTTGAGTCATCCTGAGTCTGTCTACCTTACCAGTCTATCTACCCTAGAAATTGTCTTTACAGTAGATTTTTTTTTTTTTGCCTCTGCAATCACTGTTTACCTTACCTATTCTCCATATCATTAATTTGATGTTTAGAAGTGTCTATTGTTTCTTGTTGTTTCCAGCTTACTTATTAGGTAAGACATGATGCTGTGTTTTCAACATTTCACCTTAGTCCACAACTTACCTTGTCATTCCCATTTTATTATCTTTTTTCTTTCTTGAGATCTATTTTTGTTACATCTATATTTTTGAGAAATTATCTAACATGAGACAATTGCAAAATACCTACTTCTCTTGCTTGAGTCATCTTTCCTTCCAGACTGGTTCTTCATATTTTTTTTTGCCTCATATTTTATTTTGATGTATTTTTGCTGTGCCATGTGTGCAGTTGGCATACCATTTATTTTCATCTTGTTTATATTTAATTTGGGTGCTCTGATTCTAGACTGTCTTCCTGCTCTGATAAAATTATAGCTTAATTCTCCTTGACACAGTCCCCATCTGAACTGTGATCAATTTTCCATCTTCCTTTTGAGTTGTAGGAGCAAGGACTGGATGTTTCTTTCAAGCCACTGTCCAGTAGTATGAGGGTATATGATTGGGGAAAGGAAGCGCTAGGCTGACTATTGACCTGGCATCTGCTCTCTCTTCTGAGATCCTATTGGGTGTCACTCTACACAGTACTTCATGAGGACACACGATTGGGAGCATGGTCCTGGAAAATGGCAAGTCTTGGTTATCATTCATTTACAGATGCTTCTGTAACATGTAGCTGGCCCTAATGATAAGGGGTTTGCCTTATCTGTTTATTTATTTATTTATTTTTAGAATTTCCTATTTGTTCCCTTGGTCTGTTTCTCTACAAATTGGAGGATATTCACGAAAACTTTCAGAATTTTGTCAAACTTTTTTTTTTTGTTCAGCATTGCATCTGGAAGTGGGGGTGAGATTGTTGAAATAATGGCATAGCTGAGTTTTACCATTTCTTTTTATGGCCACAGTTATAAACATTTTGCCTGAAGATGCCTTCCCTTGTTTAATTGCTGTGCATATTTAAAAAATAATTTTATCTATCTTTTTTAATGAAGGAAAATTCTGTAATACTGATTTATTTTGTTATTTTTAGTCTCATTTTGTTTCTCTTTAATTTAGTTGTCCCCAGTTATTATTCTTAATTGTCTATTGTTATAAAATAACCTGGTGTCTGGCCTATTTGAAATAAACAATGTAGCCACACTTCGTATATCTTGACTCCAAAGATTTATAATAATACAAAGATGCCACTTTTAGCCAAAACATACAAACAACCTTGAACCTGGAGCACCTGTGAATTATTAGTGATACCTCTGTGACATCAGTGTGATAATTCATTACAGTAGATTACCCAATTCATTGTCCAGTTCATTACACATATGATCATGAGAGTACTGGGCTGCTGAGTTGTCCCTGACAGATCTTTCCCAGGGAGGTAGATTGCACCATCACTTCATGCTTCAGAATATAACAAGAACTGCTTCAATTCACGACTTTAAACACAGATGATGATAACTTTTGGAGAACTATTCTGGACTTTGTTCTGATGCTTTCAGTGGTTAGACTTCCAGATAAGTAGCAGTGTGGTATAATGAAGTAAAAAAAGGATTTTTTTCGAGTCATATTGACTTGAATTTGAACTCAGGATTTATTAGCTATACAATCCTTTGTAAATGATTTGATCTTTATATTTAATGTGTCATACACAACATAATGATAGCTATTTTTAAGGATTAAATAAGGTTAATTAAATTTGTACAGTACCTGAAACATCATAGGTCCCCAATAAATATTATCTTTCTCACTCTTTGTTCATTTATGACTCTTTTAGGATTGTTAATGATTGCCTATCAGCACTATTATAATATGGTAGAGAAAAACAGCAATTGATCTTTTACCTCAATACTGTTTTAGGCTGTTTGAAAATAGATTCTAGCATGAAGGATAATAAACACTTTAGCTTTGATCTGTTCTTCTGCTTGATCAACTTGCAGTTACAGGAATCCTCAGAAACAATGTTGCCAATTACAATTTGATGGAGTCTCCCTATAGGCCCTTAGTTCTAAAAGTGTAGTTAAGAGAATAGTAGTTAAGAGCTCAGATTCTGGAATTAGACCTCTTGGGTTTCAATTTGGGCCCCACCCCTTTATACTCTGGTAAATTAATCTTGCATTCCATACCTCAAATTTTTCAGCTGTAAAATGGGCAAATAGTTCTTAATTCATATGTTTTTTATAGATACTAAATGACCGAATTCATGTGAAGAGCTTGGAATGATGTGTGACATAGGGACACATTCAATAAATTTTATTGTCTCTTACTAAAGGCATACCTATTTTAATAGGAGGACTTAGTTCAATGTTTAACTCAAGATATTCTTGACCATCTCCATTTATATAGGCAGAATGAACTGCTCTCTCCTTTGTAGCCCCATCTAACCTAGTATATACTGCTATGATAGCATATTTTACATTTTATCACACCTTAAAAATTACCTACTGTCTCCTACTGCATATCCTAAAGGGCAAATATTACATTTATCCTTCTGTGGATCTTTAACACTTTGCATAGCCTAGTGCTTAATAGGTGCTGTGTAGTGATTTAAAACATCTGGAATCAGATTGCATTGGTTTAAATACTGGTTTGGTCATATACTAGCTGTATGACTATAGACTAATTATTTAATCTCCCTGTGCCTCAGTCTCCACTTTGATAAAATAAGGATGATTATATGCCTACATTATAGAGTTGTTATAAAAATTAAGTGAATACATACATATACAGTGATTAGAATATGGCTTGGCCTATGATAAGAACTTAATAAATAATAATAGTTTATAAAACAATTCTCTATTGTTCTCTATTGTTGTAAAATTGAATTTATAAATGAAAAGAAAATGGTAGATGGTATCATGATCTTACCCACAAATACCAAAGTTTCAAGTCCCTAGTGTCATGGGACTATTAAAAGAAATTTCCCTATGACCAGAAAAATAGAGATTTCATTTAAAAGACTTTTTTTCATCTTTTTTTTTTCTTTTTCTGAGAAGAAGCCATTTTTATTATTTAAAAATTATGTGAACAAAGGCAGGTAAATTTCCTGGTATACTTTCTTCTGTCTGCTCTCTGAGTACCCTACTCAAAATCCTAAGACTTTATTCTGATTACATCTGGTTGCCTCTTCCTATAATTAGGCTCTCCTGATATCAAGACTTAAACATTTTCCTAGACACATTACTTTCTTCCATTGCATTCTTTATTGACTTCACAGATTGGCCCTTATGCAACAAACAGACACACTGGCTGTTTCAGTTTGCTGAGCTTTAATTTCATGGTCCACTAGGAAGAAGATTCTTTGATGTTATTCCTAATAGCCAGTGGAATACAGTGAAGCAGGGTGAAGAGAGCAATAGAGGAGATTTATGTTGACTTGCAATTTCTAATAGCTGGTAGTTTGTGGCAAACAATAATAGACAATTCCTTAGTGAAACAATTTTAATCAGAAGCAAGCTGTATTGCCCTCTGGTTCTTTTCCTCCTTGACAGTATTCAACTTATATTTATTCTTGGTATCAATGAGTCAGAACTTGAAAATATTACAATTTAAAAACTCATTCATAAAGATCAGATCAGAAATAAATGAAAAAGAAATGAAGGAAACAATAGCAAAGATAAATAAAACTAAAAGCTGGTTCTTTGAGAAGATAAAATTGATAAACCATTAGCCAGACTCATCAAGAAAAAAGGGAGAACACTCAAATCAATAGAATTAGAAATGAAAAAGGAGAAGTAACAACTGACACTGCAGAAATACAAAGGATCATGAGAAATTACTACAAGCAACTATATGCCAATAAAATGGACAACCTGGAAGAAATGGACAAATTCTTAGAAAAGTACAACCTTCTGAGACTGAACCAAGAAGAAAGAGAAAATATAAACAGAACAATCACAGGAAATGAAACTGAAACTGTAATTAAAAATCTTCCAACAAACAAAAGACCAGGACCAGAAGTCTTCACAGGCGAATTCTATCAAATATTTAGAGAAGAGCTAATAGCTATCCTTCTCAAACACTTCCAAAATATAGCAGAGGGAGGACCACTCCCAAACTCATTCTACGAAACCACCATCACCCTGCTACCAAAACCAGACAAAGATGTCACAAAGAAAAAAAACTACAGGCCAATATCACTGATGAACATATATGCAAAAATCCTCAACAAAATACTAGCAGACAGAGTCCAACAGCACATTAAAAGGATCATACACCATGATCTAGTGGGGTTTATTGCAGGAATGCAAGGATTCTTCAATATACACAAATCAATCAGTGTGATACTCCATATTAACAAATTGAAGAAAAAAAACATATGATCATCTCAATAGATGCAGAAAAAAACTTTTGACAAAATTCAACACCCACTTATGATAAAAACCCTCCAGAAAGTAGGCATAGAGGGAACTTACCTCAACATAATAAAGACTATATATGACAAACCCACAGCCAACATCATCCTCAATGGTGAAAAACTGAAACCATTTCCACTAAGATCAGGAACAAGACAAGGTTGCCCACTCTCACCACTGTTATTCAATATTGTTTTCAAAGTTTTAGCCACAGCAGTCAGAGAAGAAAAAGAAATAAAACGAATCCAAATTGGAAAAGAAGAAGTAAAGCTGTAACTGTTTGCAGATGACATGATTCTGTACATAGAGAATCCTAAAGATGCTACCAGAAAACTACTAGAGCTAATCACAGAATCTGGAAAAGTAGCAGGATACAAAATTAATGCACAGAAATGTCTTGCATTCTTATATACTAAGGATGAAAAATCTGAAAGAGAAATTAAGGAAACACTCCTATTTACCGCTGCAACAAAAAGAATAAAATACCTAGGAATAAACATACCTAAGGAGACAAAAGACCTGTATGCAGAAAACTATAAGACACTGATGAAAGAAATTAAAGGTGATACAAATAGATGGAGAGATATACAATGTTCTTGGATTGGAAGAATCAACATTGTGAAAATGACTATACTACCCAAAGCAATCTACAGTTCCAATGCAATCACTATCAAACTACCAGTGGCATTTTTCACAGAACTAGAACAAAAAATTTCACAATTTCTATGGAAACACAAAAGACCCCAAATAGCCACAGCAATCTTGAGGAAGAAACATGGAGCTGGAGGAAACCCTGGCATCAGATTACACTACAAAGCCACAGTAATTAAGACAGTATGGTACTGACACAAAAACAGAAATATAGATCAATGGAACAGCATAGAAAGCCCAGAGATAAACCCACACACATATGGTTACCTTATTTTTGATAAAGGAGGCAAGAATATACAATGGAGAAAAGACAGTCTCTTCAATAAGTGGTGCTTGGAAAACTGGACAGCTACATGTAAAAGAATGAAATTAGAACACTCCCTAACACCATACACAAAAATAAGCTCAAAATGGTTAAAGATCTAAATGTAAGGCCAGACAACATAAAACTCTTAGAGGAAAACATAGGCAGAACACTCTATGACATACATCACAGCAAGATCCTTTTTGACCCACCTCCTAGAGAAATGGAAATAAAAAGAAAAATAAACAAATGGGACCTAATGAAACTTAAAAGCTTTTGTACAGCAAAGGAAACCAGAAACAAGACCTAAAGACCACCCTCAGAATAGGAGAAAGTGTTTGCAAATGAAGCAACTGACAAAGGATTAATCTCCAAAATTTACAGGCAGCTCATGCAGCTCAATATCAAAAAAACAAATAACCCAATCCAAAAATGGGCAGAAGACCTAAATAGACATTTCTCCAAAGAAGATATACAGATTGCCAACAAACACATGAAAGAATGCTCAACATCATTAATCATTAGAGAAATGCAAATCAAAGCAGATATCAGCTCACACCAGTCAGAATGGCCATCATCAAAATATCTACAAACAATAAATGCTGGAGAGGGTGTGGAGAAAACCCTCTTGCACTGTTGGTGGGAATGTAAATTGATGCAGCCACTATGGAGAACAGTGTGGAGGTTCCTTAAAAATCTAAAAATAGAACTACCATACGATACAGCAATCCCACTACTGGGCATATACTCTGAGAAAACCATAATTCAAAAAGAGTCATGTACGACAATGTTCATTGCAGCTCTATTTACAATAGCCAGGACATGGAAGCCATCTAAGTGTCCATCAACAGTTGAATGGATAAAGAAGTTGTGGCACATATATACAATGGAATACTACTCAGCCATAAAAAGAAATGAAACTGTGTTATTTGTAGTCAGGTGGATGGACCTAGAGTCTGTCATACAGAGTGAAGTAAGTCAGAAAGAGAAAAACAAATACCATATACTAACACGTATATATGGAATCTAAAAAAAAAGAAAAAAAGTGGTCATGAAGAACCTAGGGGCAAGACAGGAATAAAGATGCAGACCTACTAGAGAATAAACCTGAGGACACGGCGGGGGGAAGGGTAAGTTGGAACAAAGTGAGAGAGGGGCATGGATATATATACACTACCAATGTAAAACCGATAGCTAGCGGGAAGCAGCCGCATGGCACAGGGGGATCAGCTCGGTGCTTTGTGACCACCTAGACGGGTGGGATAAGGGAGGTTGGAGGGAGGGAGATGCAAGAGGGAAGATATATGGGGATATATGTATATGTATAGCTGCTTCACTTTGTTATAAAGCAGAAAGTAACACACCATTGTAAAGCAATTATACTCTAATAAAATGTTTTAAAAAAATAAATAAAAACAGTAAAAAAAAAGGAAAACAAAACTCATTTGTATTATAAATCTGTCTCTGTTTTATCTGTATACACATATAAATATACATGCATTCTTTCTTTTTTAACTAAATGGGCCAAAAGAAGTGAATCATTTTGCAGGCAGGAATCATACTCCAGCATCTAGCATAGTACCTGACATAGAACAGGCACACTCAGTAAATGCTTATTAACTTAATAAATACAAAGTTTTCTGTAAGATAGTTCATTCTTATTCACCTAGGATTTATTCAACATTTTCCATGTTCCAATCCCAGTGGTAAGCAATTTCTCACTCATTTACCCATTCAGTACTCATCATAATCTTCTCATGAATCCATACTGTTAGTCTCCTTTCATAGGAAGGGAAAAATAGATCATATGGTTTAAAATAACATCCCCAGAACATAAAATAGGACACATTCATATGTGAAAATGATGATAGAACCCAAGATTTCTTATGTTCTTTCTATAACATAAAACAACTTCAAATACAAATAGAAAAGGGAGGCTCAATTAAAGCTTTCATATTTGCATGATTTGATTTTACAAATGAATACATGAAAATTATGAAACATGCAATATACCAAAGTAATGGGAATTAGTAGTGTGTGTGTGTGTGTGTGTGTGTTTGTACATGTAGGCATACATGTATATTTCATGTATATTTTAGATGAATGGGCTTTGGTAAGTAAATAACTTTGGTTGGATCAGAGGGAGGACCCAGTTGGCATGTAATAAATGATGATGGATATACAGAAAGAATGTAAATAAAGATCTTAAGTTCTAGGCTGAAGAGTTGATATTTTATGAGAAAGAGTAAATGCAGGATGGGTTCTTGAGCAGCATTAACATAATGAATAATGCATCAGAGGAATATTCTGATCCTTATGCACAGTAAATGTCATGAGAGGAAACTGTTTTCATTCTGCTACTGCTTGACCTTGGTTTGCTTCTGGCTCAATATAGTTCATATCACTATGCTGATTTAGCATCGAGGTCTTTCTTCTCTTGCATATCATTATTTCAAGTATTTGGTAAGCTTTTACATATGTTTGGCCCAATATCTGCTAGAGCTTGCATTTCCAGAGCATAGTCATAAGCAGTCAGCAATTCCTAAATGATTGTCTCAGGAACTTACAAGGATGCTCACAGCCCAATGAGCTGGAAGAATTTCCTTGAGGACTAAAAGCATATTGTAAGACCAGCTTTCAGGATTCTTGTGGTTTGCCATGCATTACTGAGTGAAACAGATTGCATAAAATGTTCACAACCTTGCTTTGCACCTTTGGGGAGGTTATAACCCACTGTAATCACTATTAGCAGACCAAACATCATACCTCAGATTTGATCAGCAGAAAGACAATTATAGAAATAAAAGCTTTAAAATTATAGCTCAAGTTTTGTCTCACCAAAACTAACAGTTATCGGGGTGGGGGGAGTTTTGAGGCCACAGATAACTGTTAACCCAAGGAACCCTACCAAGCAAGATCTCTGTAACTTTTTATTTTTTTCTGTTGATGTTGTTTTAACTAAGTTCAGTTGATGCCCTAGCATAATCTTGTAGTTCTCCCTGATTTAGTCTTTTCTGGTCCCATCACTTACCACCTTCTCTCACACTTTATGTCCCAGTAACACCATATAGAGATTTCCATAACTTCTGTGCTATTTCTTGCATTAGTATTGATGACCATGCTGTCTTTTCTCATGGGAATGTTCTTTCTTCTACTCATTCTTTCAAATTCAACTCAGTTTGTAATCTTCTCCAGGAGACTTCCATGAGCATAAAGATAGGGTATCTACTCTCCTGACACAATAGTTGGTTCTCACTGATATATGTGTAATTTTGTATACTACTTTTCATGTGCTTTTCTCCTTTGCCAAGTCAGTCTGTAACTTATTCACATTTCTAACTCTTAATGCCTCAAATAATCCAAGGTAGAGTATTGGGGCTCAATAATTTTTTGTTGAGTCATTAACTTTAGGTAGTTCCCAGTGCACGTGGAACTCCAACTTGACTATTCAAAGAAACAATTCTGGAAGTCTTAGTAGGTAAATGAAGGTTTTTGTCCCATCTTAACCAATCAGATGCTAAAGATCCATTAGAGAGACAGCAGGTTATGATGTTTGCATAGCATAATAAAGTTGTTATAATTTGTCAGTTTTTAGAAGGGAATAGTAAAGACACATTGGCATAGGTAAGGGTCAAATACCAAGGAAGTTGGTCGAGGCACCAATATTTAGTCTGGAAAATAAGATCTGAGTCTTAGGGATTCTGGGACCTCATTTGTGCATGATAACTGTGAAAGTCAGACCTTTTAGAAAACGGAAGATCAAAAATATGTCAGAAGTTAACTGGGAGACATGGATGGCAAGGCAGCAAACTGATACAAGGTGAACTCAATATATTTTTGTGGAGAGATGTTTTTGAACATTTTTTACAGAACTAGTGTCCCAATCCTGAAGGGTTGAAAATTGTAGTGATCCTTGAGCCTCAATCTGACAGGATTATGGCAGGCAGGAATATGCCACAGAGTATTCTCCTTAAGGCTAAAGTACATTATAGGGTTCCATGCTCAGAGCTCCAGGGCAGTAAGAATGCTAAGCTCTGAATGCAGACTTGAATGATTAGTGTGGTAAGGCTGTACTGAGGGGGGGGGGAGTAGAAGAAAGGAATTGATATTCCAGATAAAATTCTCCAGTGATCATTTTCTTGGGACCTGTCCAACATTATTGTTGGAGATGTGACCATGACTAAGACTGGATAATACAAGCAATAACTAGGGAGACCAGAAGAAACACAACTGTAGCGGTTCATTCAGTATGTTAGAGACAGTGGTAACTGATGTGAACCTGCTTCATTGCTAACTTTTACAGTTATAGATAAATTGTATTTCCTCTTCCTTGGCTTTGTTAAAGGAATGATGAAAAAGTTCAACCAGATTCAGAGCCAGGTTATAGAAGAAAGTCTCTAGAAAAACAGTTCTATGATATCACATGCAGATTATTTGAGAAGACACTGTGACATATATCATCTTTTATGATAAATTTCAGAAGGGACAATTCTTTTGAGCTTGAAGCTAACTATAATAGGACAGGTAATTATGCTTTACCATGTGCCTGTTGAAAAGCGGGAACTCCTCACCTGTATGACCCTCTTCTTTTACTGCTCTAGTTTTGACATCATCTTCACTTGCTTACATCATTCAGTGACATTGTTTCTTCAGTCTATCTCCCTATTCCAATTCATGCTCCAAATTTTCTTCACAATGTTTGGGAATCTAATTTTATTCTATTGTTTAAAACTTTTAATGACCACAGGATGATTTTTAATTCACTTAACAATCCTCATTAAATATTGCCTCTTTATCACTTTCTGCCACTCCCCTACATCCTAGGACTACTTGTTTTGTGTAAGCTATCCTCCATAGGCAGGTTAGAAAAGTCATAAACTAAAGAGAATCTTGGGATGTTACTGATTTGGTAAAATCTAGATTGATTCTGATAGTTAATATTTTGATAAGTTCTGAGAAATTCTCTTGAAATATCCAAAATTCATGGAAAAAATAATGTAAAGAGAAAGCTCAAAAAAAAGAAGAATTTTGTCTAGGTTTTAAAAGGCTCTTTTAAAAGCTCTTTCTTCTCCATGGGAAGCACTGAGGCCAGATTTGTTAATTGAGTTCTCCCCGGACTGAACAGTTAGTCAGAAGTAAAGGCAAACTGAGACAGCAGGTTCCTGTTTCCAAGTTCTATAACAAAAGAGGTAGCCAGGGTCCCTTTATATGTGCCTTGCGTGTTTGAACTGATAGTGTGAAAGAAATTTCATTCTTCTAAATGAAAGAGTTTGTTTCTTTTGTGTAGTGTTACAATTCCTTTGCAGCTCTAAGAATCAGTTGTAGAAAATATATCATTCCCAACAGCAGAAGTATAAAAGATAAAATACATTTCATTGTAGTGAAAGGCTATACTTTCTCTAGGTTCCCTGAACAGCTGATGTGCACAATTGGAGTGGACTTGATCTTTGGGTTTAAAACCTGGGTTTTATAACATTCTTAGATTTCATGTGTCTCACTCAGCTTTAAAGTATGCAGTGTATATACTGAGATGCATTTCTGTTCCTCTTATAGAGGCCTTTTAGGAAATTTTTGAGATGTTAATTCAGTAATTTAGGAAGCACATTAGTACTTTCGAAGATAGATTTCAAGATCATTAGAAATTTGGTTTGTCGTTAATTCATGTAAGTGAAAAAATCTTGAAAAAACAATGTCCAAATAATCACACATCACACTATAATAAGGAAAAATACTAGTTGCTAAATTGTTTTAATTTTCATTTTTATATTGTTCTTAGTTCAAAAGCAGTCTATCTTATGACTCAACATATTTCTCTTCCTAAGTGCCTTTCATAATTTTTATTCCTGTTTTCAAAGGTTGGGCAAAAGAAACACCAAGTAGGCGGACAGGCTGTCTTATTTGTTAAGCATTATTAAGCTTCATGGCTTAATAAAATAATGTGGGATGGTAATGTGGGACTTTGTTCTTTTATTAATAATATACAACTGGCATGTTTACAGCCTCCACATACAATCATAAGTAACGTTGCATTATTCCAAAAAAGTAAAAATATAAGTTTTACACGTCTGCTGTTGTGGGACACAAAATAACCACTTATATTGCCTTCAATACCTGTGCCTTTGATTATAAAACAATATGTGATAGGAATGAGAGTTAATTGAAAAAAAAATTACAGTTTGTTGAATGGCAAATTAGTTTAGGACACATGCTTTGTTTAATTACAAACTCCCAGGAGGTAAGTGCAGAGCTTCCCTTCTTCTGTTCTCAACCACCCTAGTGATTCTCCAAAAACATTCAGTCTTGCATTCCTAACCCCACATACTACCCTTCACTCCTGTGAATGAACTAGGGTGACTGTATTATCTCAAATATGGATAATTTAGGAGGTATTTTCAAGGAAATATTTTCTGTATAGCTTATTTAAATAAAATGTTACTTCCCCATCGTAGATTGTTTGACCTTTTACATATTAAAACAAAAATAAAATGAATTATTAGGATCATGACCCTATGCTACTTATTTCTTCTACGTATTTTAATACTATAATAACATGGAAATAATTTTATCATATATTGCCTATTCTATTAAAGTACATTTTACAGAATTCAGCTTGACCTATTCAGATATGACTATTTCAGTTATTTATTCATTATATCCTAGTTTAGTTATCTATTTTAACATCTGAAATAACTTATTTTTTTAATTAATTATTTACAATGAAGCCCTAAAATAAAAGTAATAATGGAGATTTCCATTGAATGGAAAAAAATGCTAATCTTCCTAAGAATGAGAAAAGAACTAAAGTCTGTGATATTCATCCTAAAGCCAATTATAAAGTAAAACAACAAATTTTATAGCACTTTTTTTTTTTTTTTAGCGGTATGTGGGCCTCTCACTGTTGTGGCCTCTCCCGTTGCGGAGCACAGGCTCCGGACGCGCAGGCTAAGTGGCCATGGCTCACAGACCTAGCCGCTCCGCCGCATGTGGGATCTTCCCGGACCAGGGCACGAACCCGTGTCCCCTGCAACAGCAGGCGGACTCTCAACCACTGCGCCACCAGGGAAGCCCTATAGCACATTTTGCTGGATTATTTTGAAGGCTTTAACAGTTTAAATATAATTACGTATTTCCCTGTGTCTATAAGCATGTCCCTGGTTCATAGATTTTACACATCCATGCCTGCTGTTTCTGGAAATAACTCTTTACTTCAAAATGTATTCTAATCCTCTCTAAAATTGTTTGAATTTAAAATCATGAAAGTAATAAAAACAGCATCTGCATTACAAAACTAATTTTTCTTCTTGAAGAGAAGTGGACATATGTACAGGAAGTTATGCCAGTCATATGGGGCTTTTAAAATTATGAGATATAGACAAAATTGATTCGCTGTAACTTCTTAACCTAAATTGATGATTCTGTTACTTTGACTCAAGTGCCTCTTCTTCATGCCAGACTACTCCACCAGCCTAAGCTAGGAAGCAACTCCAAACACGCTGTCTAGTTTTCCCCCTCATGCTAACCAAATATATTTTCAATATTTTATTGTCAAATATTATAATGGTTAATGATATGTCAAGTATAGCAATAAAAATTTAGTGAGCAATCATAATATGTGGTCATTGTACCAATCACTATGTGTTATTTTAAATAATCATCAAAAAATTTCTGAGATGGTTGCATTATTATCATTTCTCAGTTAGGAATTTTAGGAAAGGTAAAACGACTGGCCTAAGATCATAAGATAATGAACTCCAGAGTTGGGATTTGAATTCAGAACTGTGTACTCCAAAGTCCATTTTCTCTCTATTTGTGATCAATGAAACACTAGACTAATTAAATCATCTAAAGGCTATATGAATTGTTTTATGAAATAAAAATAAAATGACAGTTTTGACCTCTTAGATGGTGATTTGTAGACACGTGGATGGCTTTTTGCTTGTGACAATTATTATAAGGGATGCATCTGATATTTGGTGCTATTGATGGTGGCAGAGGTAGAGGGGAGTGTTTGGCAAGGGTGCTAGAATTCCTGCAATTCTTGGTACAGTTTCATACAACAAAGAACTTCCATGTGACCTGCTGAATTTTAAAAATCAGATATAACATGAAGGTGAAAACCCTTTTCTTATTATCTGAGCCTAAAACCTAATTCTGCTTCACTAAGTGCCCAATGTTTTTGTTTTTTGCATGGCTTTGATATATACTATGTGTTCAAGGATGCAATCAGCATACAAATTGTAGAGAGAGTGTACTTTTTTTGTGGGGTTGGAATATTGCCAAAAATTGTCCATGGAGCGGAAGCCACTTGTGGCATTTAAGTTGTCAATAAGACTCATTTATATCACTCTGTGTTTGGAGCTGTCACATACCTGTGACTCTACATATGGGTACGAGAATCTGACTATTCCATCACTTTATCTAGGATAGTCATGCCTGATAACTTACACAATGTAATGCATATTATTTTTCTAAATTTTTTTTATTTATTTCTCCTGTAGGTTGCAATAAGAGCATAATATTTATTTTCTTTAAAAAATGAATTGTCTAGTTAGATTATGTTATCTATTAATTTTATTTCAGCATAGGAAAAGAAAGAGGTTATATGGAATATTTGATGTGGTAAAGGGTGCTGAGTCTTATTAGGCTGAGAACCACCCATTTCCTGATCAGTCCTTCCATATGAGGACCCGGTAATCAGGTAGTACTGGCCTATGATTATAAAAGCAGTTTCTCTCTTGTCTTCAGCTTTCTAGAATCTACATTGTTGTCTTTATCTCTATCCCTCTTAGGAGTGTTTCAGGGCCCTTCAATACTATAGCTGCTTACTCACTGTTCACTTGTTTTCTAGTGACAATGATGGTCTGAAGCCTGAGAAATCAAATTTAAATCCTGGTTCTCACACTTCACTTGGGAGGCTGCACAATACCTTTTGTTCTTACGAACCTTATGTTTTTCATTTAAAAGCTAGAAGTCTATATTATCTATATGACAAGATTGTGGTAAACAATAACTGAGGCACGCTCTCTCTCTCTCTCTCCATGTATATTTATATAGCCTGACACGATGTATGTGTGTGTGTGTGTGTGTGTATATATATATATATATATATATGTGTGTGTGTGTGTGTGTGTATATATATACATACATACATACATTCATTCTGAAAGCTCTAGTTGGTTCATAGTAAGTTAATTACATTACACAATCTCTCCTGAATCCAAAGAATGGTTCTATGTTTTCTTAGCTCTATTCGTGCATGGATTTTTACTTTTTTCCTGATTTCATTCTGCAGGCTGTGACCTGCTTTTGGCTCTCATGAGTTGCCTATCTTTATTACTTTGGTGCAGCCAGCCTGTGCATTTGACTCTGCCCCTTTTGCAGTTTTTTTGATACTCAGGGATTTGCTAACATTTAGATGTCTGGCCCAACAGTTTTCCCTAAAACTTTGACATTTGGAAGATGGGAGGGTGTTTTGTCCTCCTGACAAAGGAGCAGGATACCCTCTTTCTTATTCCCCATTCCCAGGCAGGAAGGCCATTTCCTCAGGTTTCAAAGTAGCCTAATTGTGTCAAATGTAATTGGTACCCCAGCCCCAGGAAAGCAACAATATTTTGAAGTCATTCATTGGATGTGGAAGGAAGATATAGAAGTGGGGGAAGTGTATAGCAATTCTATTTTTAAACCTTTATTTAGTGTCATTTCATGTGAGGAGATTATATATAAAATATCAATCATCAATAATAATAATGACAAAGAATTTGATCCTTTACTGAGTCTAGGTGTCAGGCAATTTGCTAATCACTCTAAATGTATTAGCTCAGTTAATGCTTAAAATAATTAATATATGAGGCAATGCCATTACCCTCAGTCTACAAGTAAGGAAATGTGCCTAAGTTCACTTGGTTTATAAACTACAAAACTGAGATTTGAACCCAGGTCTGTCTGATTCATTTTGTAACTCATGATCTTCACAATTATAGTGAAAACACAGATGTTGTTTCCTCTGTAGTATAAAAACTTCAAATCTATAACTTTGGTCACATCACTTACAAATGAATAGATTCTTCCAGTTACTGAGTTTGGGAAATAAATTGTTAATTGACCTTTCATTGATGTCTCATGGTGACATCACAGACATTTCCTAAAGAACAGCTTTAAGTGAACAAACTTTCAAATGTCTCAGAAAAACACACTGATAAGCAGAACTTCCAAAGCTCAATGCACTGACATAACAGAAAATAAAAAAGAAATTATGAATTTTGATTATAAAAGCATAAAGAAATTGAATTCAGCTTCAAAAGGATGCTGCAAAGTACAACCAAGATTTTATTAACCCACAGTGATCTGCTTTAGAAGTCTTTGAAGTTAAATACCCCTAAAAAACTTAAAAGTAATGCAATTTAGAACCCAGAATGAAACTGCTTGGGGCCACTAATCATCTACTTATATGATTTTTTGAATTGCAAAGGAAAATCATATGTGGACCTTAGCGTGTGCATTGCTCAGAACAAACCACAGAGAACTGAGAAATTGTTGAAACTTAAACTGGGTCTCCCAGTAAACAAGCTAGTCTTGATTAGATAAAACATTACTATCTCCTTAAAAATGGAGACATGTGCCTAAAAAGCATGGGCTTTAACCTTGACTCTACAGCTTATTGGTTGTGTGGCTTGGGCAAATATCTTAAACTCTTAGAATCTATAAATTAACATCTTTAAACCAGGGTACTTAGTCCCTACCTTCCAGTATGGATAAAGATTAAGTGATATTAATAACGCCAAGTGCTTGCGATAGTGGTGAGCACACACTGTATCCTCAATAAATTGCCATTATTAAGAAGTATACTTTTTCAGATCCAAAAATTCAGCAATGTAATCAGAAAGTTGGAGATGAATCAGAGTTCAAAGAAAACTCCCAAGTATCATTTTTTATGATTTTATTCTCAGAATTTTTCCTTACTTAAGAATTGTTTTTCATCCTAACATAGTGCATCATAGAATGGCTTTTATTTGTTTTGTTCTTGCATTCTGTCCTTTCTCTGGGAAATTAGCCCATATATATTTGGAGATACAAAGTTTATTTTATTTATTTATTTACTTTTGTAGCCTCTCTTTTTTTTTTTTACACCTTTATTGGAGTATAATTGCTTTACAATGGTGTGTTAGTTTCTGCTTTATAGCAAAGTGAATCAGTTATACATATACATATGTTCCCATATCTCTTCCCTCTTGCGTTTCCCTCCCTCCCACCCTCCTATCCCACCCCTCTAGGTGGTCACAAAGCACCAAGCTGATCCCCATGTGCTATGCGGCTGCTTACCACTAGCTATCTATTTTACGTTTGGTAGTGTATATACGTCAATGCCACTCTCTCACTTTGCCACAGCTTACCCTTCCCCCTCCCCATATCCTCAAGTCCATTCTCTAGTAGGTCTGTGACTTCATTCCTGTCTTACCCCTAGGCTCTTCATGACATTTTTTTTTCTTAGATTCCATATATATGTGTTAGCATATGGTATTTGTCTTTCTCTTTCTGACTTACTTCACTCTGTATGACAGACTCTAGGTCCATCCACCTCACTACAAATAACTCAATTTTGTTTCTTGTTATGGCTGAGTAATATTCCATTGTATATATGTGCCACATCTTGTTTATCCATTCATCCAATGATGAACACTTAGGTTGTTTCCATCTCCTGGCTATTGTAAATAGAGCTGCAGTGAACATTTTGGTACATGACTCTTTTTGAATTATAGTTTTCTCAGGGTATATGCCCAGTAGTGGCATTCCTGGGTCATATGGTAGTTCTATTTGTAGTTTTTTAAGGAACCTCCATACTGTTCTCCATAGTGGCTGTACCAATTCACATTCCCACAAACAGTGCAAGACTGTTCCTTTCTCAACACCCTCTCCAGCATTTATTGTTTCTAGATTTTTGATGATGGCCATTCTGTCTGGTGTGAGATGATATCTCGTTGTAGTTTTGATTTGCACTTCTCTAATGATTAATGATGTTGAGCATTCTTTCATGTGTTTGTTGGCATCCTGTATATCTTCTTTGGAGAAATGTCTATTTAGGTCTTCTGCCCATTTTTGGATTAGGTTGTTTGTTTTTTTGTTATTGAGCTGCAAGAGGTCTTGTAAATTTTGGAGATTAATCCTTTGTCAGTTGCTTCATTTGCAAATATTTTCTCCCATTCTGAGGGTTGTCTTTTGGTCTTGCTTATGGTTTCTTTTGCTGTGCAAAACCTTTGAAGTTTCATTAGGTCCCAATTGTTTATTTTTGTTTTTATTTCCATTTCTCTAGGAGGTGGGTCAAAAAGGATCTTGCTGTGATTTATATCATAGAGCATTCTGCTTATGTTTTCCTCTAAGAGTTTGACAGTTTCTGGCCTTACATTTAGGTCTTTAATCCTTTTTGAGTTTATTTTTGTGTATGGTGTTAGGGAGTGTTCTAATCTCATACTTTTACATGTACCTGTCCAGTTCTCCCAGCACCACTTATTGAAGAGGCTGTCTTTTCCCCACTATACATTCCTGCCTCCTTTATCAAAGATAAGGTTACCATATGTGCCTGGGTTTATCTCTGGGCTTTCTATCCTGTTCCATTCATCTATATTTCCGTTTTTGTACCAGTACCATACTGTCTTGATTACTGTAGCTTTGTAGAATAGTCTGAAGTCAGGGAGCCTGATTCCTCCAGCTCCGTTTTTCGTTCTCAAGATTGCTTTGGCTATTCGGGGCCTTTTGGGTTTCCATACAAATTGTGAAATTTTTTGTTCTAGTTCTGTGAAAAATGCCTTTGGTAGTTTGATAGGGATTGCATTGAATCTGTAGATTGCTTTGGATAGTAGAGTCATTTTCACAATGTTGATTCCTCCAATCCAAGAACATTGTATATCTCTCCATCTATTTGTATTATCTTTAGTTTCTTTCATCAGTGTCTTATAATTTTCTGCATACAGGTCTTTTGTCTCCTTAGGTAGGTTTATTCCTAGATATTTTATTCTTTTTGTTGCAATGGTAAATGGGAATGTTTTCTTGATTTCATTTTCAGATTTTTCATCATTAGTGTACAGAAATGCCAGAGATATCTGTGCATTAATTTTGTATTCTGCAACTTTACCAAATTCATTGATTAGCTCTAGTAGTTTTCTGGTAGCATCTTTAGGATTCTCTGTGTATAGTATCATGTCATGTGCAAACAGTGACAGATTTACTACTTCTTTTCCAATTTGGATTCCTTTTATTCCCTTTTCTTCTCTGATTGCTGTGGCTAAAACTTCCAAAACTATGTTGAAGAAGAGTGGTTAGAGTGGGCAACCTTGTCTTGTTCCTGGTCTTATTAGAAATGCTTTCAGTTTTTCACCGTTGAGGATGATGTTGGCTGTGTGTTTGTCATATATGGCCTTTATTTTGTTGAGGAAAGTTCCCTCTATGCCTACTTTCTGCAGGGTTTTTATCATAAATGGGTGTTGAATTTTGTCAAAAGCTTTCTCTGCATCTACTGAGATGATCACATGGTTTTTCTCCTTCAGTTTGTTAATATGGTGTATCACGTTGATTGCTTTGCATATATTGAAGAATCCTTGCATTTCTGGAATAAACCCCAGTTTATCATGGTGTGTGATCCTTGTAATGTGCTGTTGGATATGTTTGCTAGTATTTGGTTGAGGATTTTTGCATCTGTGTTCATCAGTGATATTGGCCTGTCGTTTTCTTTCTTCGTGACATCCTTGTCTGGTTTTGGTATCAAGGTGATGGTGGCCTCGTAGAATGAATTTGGGAGTGTTCCTCCCTCTGCTATATTTTGGAAGAGTTTGAGAACGATTGGTGTTAGCTCTTCTCTAAATGTTTGATAGAATTCGCCTGTGAAGCCATCTGTTCCTGGGCTTTGTTTGTTGGAAGATTTTTAATCACAGTTTCAATTTCAGTGCTTGTGATTGGTCTGTTCATATTTTCTATTTCTTCCTGATTCAGTCTTGGCAGGTTGTGCATTTCTAAGAATTTGTCCATTTCTTCCAGGTTGTCCATTTTATTGGCATAGAGTTGCTTGTAGTAATCTCTCATGATCTTTTGTATTTCTGCCATGTCAGTTGTTACTTCTCCTTTTTCCTTTCTAATTGTATTGATTTGAGTCTTCTCCCTTTTTTTCTTGATGAGTCTGGCTAATGGTTTATCAATTTTGTTTATCTTCTCAATGAACATGCTTTTAGTTTTATTGATCTTTGCTATCATTTCCTTCATTTCTTTTTCATTTATTTCTGATCTGATCTTTATGATTTCTTTCCTTCTGCTAACTTTGGGGTTTTTTTGTTCTTCTTTCTCTAATTGCTTTAGTTGCAAGGTTAGGTTGTTTATTTCAGATGGTTCCTGTTTCTTAAGGTAGGATTGTATTTCTATAAACTTCTCTCTTAGAACTGCTTTTGCTGCATCCCATAGGTTTTGGGTCGTCGTGTCTCATTTGTTTCTAGGTATTTTTGATTTCCTCTTTGATTTATTCAATGATCACCTCGTTATTAAGTAGTGTATTGTTTAGCCTCCATGTGTTTGTATTTTTTACAGTTCTTTTCCTGTAATTGATATCTAGTTTCATAGCATTGTGGTTGGAAAAGATACTTGATATGATTTCAATTTTCTTAAGTTTACCAAGGATTGATTTGTGTCCCAAGATATGATCTATCCTGGAGAATGTTCCATGAGCACTTGAGAAAAATGTGTATTCTGTTGTTTTTGGATGGAATGTCCTACAAATATCTATTAAGTCCATCTTGTTTAATGTATCATTTAAAGCTTGTGTGTCCTTATTTATCTTAATTTTGGATGATCTGTCTGTTGGTGAAAGTGGGGTTTTAAAGTCCCCTTTATGAATTTTTTACTGTTGATTTACAGCCTTTTATGGCTGTTAGTATTTGCCTTATGTATTGAGGTGCTCCTATGTTGGGTGCATAAATATTTATAATTGTTATATCTTCTTCTTGGATCCATCCCTTGATCATTATGTAGTGTCCTTCTTTGTCTCTTCCAATAGTCTTTATTTTAAAGTCTATTTTGTCTTATATGAGAATTGCTACTCCAGCTTTCTTTTGGTTTTCATTTGCATGGAATATCTTTTTCCATCCCCTCACTTTCAGTCTGTATGTGTCTCTAGGTCTGATGTGGGTCTCTTGTAGACAGCATATATATGGGTCTTGTTTTTGTATCCATTCAACCAGTCTGTGTCTTTTGCTGGGAGTGTTTAATCCATTTACATTTAAGGTAATTATTGATATGTATGTTCTTATTCCCAATTTCTTAATTGTTTTGGATTTGTTATTGTAGGTCTTTTCCTTCTCTTGTGTTTCTTGCCTAGAGAATATCCTTTAGCATTTGTTGTAAAGCTGGTTTGGGGGTGCTGAACTGTCTCAGCTTTTGCTTGTCTGTAAAGGTTTTAATTTCTCCATCATATCTGAATGAGATCCTTGCTGGGTAGAGTAATCTTGGTTGTAGGTTTTTCTCCTTCATCACTTTAACTATGATCTGCCAATCCCTTCTGGCTTGCAGAGTTTCTGCTGAAAGATCAGCTGTTAACCTTATGGGGATTCCCTTGTGTGTTATTTGTTGGTTTTCCCTTGCTGCTTTTAATATGTTTTCTTTGTATTTAATTTTTGACAGTTTAATTAATATGTGTCTTGGCGAAATTCTCCTTGGATATCTTCTATGCTCATCTCTGTGCTTCCTGGACTTGATTAACTATTTCCTTTCCCATATTAGGGAAGGTTTCAACTGTAATCTCTTCAAATATTTTCTCAGTTCCTTTCTTTTTCTCTTCTTCTTCTGGAACCCCTATAATTCGAATGCTGTTGCGTTTAATGTTTTCCCAGAGGTCTCTAAGACTGTCCT
This sequence comes from Leucopleurus acutus, assembly GCF_964270905.1. Lineage (NCBI taxonomy): Eukaryota > Metazoa > Chordata > Mammalia > Artiodactyla > Delphinidae > Leucopleurus > Leucopleurus acutus. Next base: position 29,263,725 of record NC_139151.1, on the reverse strand, counting down.
CAGTTCTTTTCATTGTTTTTTCTTTATTCTGCTCTGCAGTAGTTATTTCCACTATTTTATCTTCCAGGTCACTTATCCATTCTTCTGCCTCAGTTATTCTGCTATTGATCCCTTCTAGAGCATTTTTAATTTCATTTATTATGTTGTTCTTCATTGCTTGTTTCATCTTTAGTTTTTCTTGTTAAATGTTTCTTGCATTTTGTCTATTCTATTTACAAGATTGTGGATCACCTTTACTATCATTATTCTGAATTCTTTTTCATGTAGAGTGCCTATTTCCTCTTCATTTGTTATGTCGTGTGTGTTTTATCTTACTCCTTCATCTGCTGTGTGTTTTTCTGTCTTCTCATTTTCCTTATCTTACTGTGTTTGGGGTATCCTTTTTTTCAGGCTGCAGGTTCATAGTTCCCATTGTTTTTGGTGTCTGTTCCCAGTGTCTAAAGTTGGTTCAGTGGGTTGTGTAGGTTTCCTGGTGGAGGAGACTAGTGCCTGTGTTCTGGTGGATGAGGCTGGATCTTGTTTTCTGGTGGGCAGGTCCATGTCTGGTGGTGTGTTTTGGGGTGTCTGTGGACTTATTATGATTTTAGGCAGCCTCTCTGCTAATGAGTGGGGTTGTGTTCCTGTCTTGCTAGTTGTTTGGCATAGGGTGTCCAGCATTGTAGCTTGCTGGTCGTTGAGTGAAGCTGGGTGTTGGTGTTGGGATGGAGATCTCTGGGAGATTTTCATCATTTGATGTTACGTGGAGCTGGGAGGTCTCTTGTGGACCAGTGTCCTGAAGTTGGCTCTCCCAGCTCAGAGGCACAGCACTGACTCCTGGCTGGAGCACCAAGAAGCTTTCATCCACACAGCTCTCTCTTTTTCTCTTCTCAGCTAAAAGCGCCTTAACCCTGGAAAGGTGGTGGACCTGAATGCCTGCCTGGGGAGTCTCCAAAGTGTATTTTTGTATTACAAGCTCTTGGTATGGAAACTTTAAAAACTTTGAAAATACAGAAAAAAGTAGAAAAACTCCTATTCCAATTACTTTGAAATAACTTTTTAAATACTTTTGTGTATTTCTTTTCATTTCTTTTTCTGTAAATATTTGCACATGCTTAATTCGATAAATATGTGATTAGCCAGGGCAATCATTCAATGTCTTGTTTTCACATCTCATTTTCGCACTATAAGTCAAGCCTTACCTTTTAACTGATATGGTTGCTAACAATGTAAGAACATAGATTTGTTACATTCCTTACAAGTTGTTCATACAGCTTCTTTGGTTTCTTTGCTTCTTGCATCCAAATGGAATTAACTTCCTCTGACTCTCTTTGGAAATTTCACATAAACTGTCTTTTAGCTGTGATACTGTGCTGCCCCCAGGTTTCTGTTGACCTAGGGACTCCTGAATGTATGTCTTTGATCTGGCCAGCCCACCTCCTTCTGTCAATCAGCTCAGGTACTAGCGAAAACCATAATTTGCTTAGTGAAGGCCTGATTCAACCTCATTAACACTACTGCAAAACCTACAAAATCTCTGAGATTCTTGACTAGAGTTGGAAATTTCACAGTTGCTTTTTCTGTTTCTTCTATTGTCTGTTCATGATTTATCTTCTTTTATTATGATACATGAAAGTAAATTCATTCCAATAACATTTATCTAACCAAATTGAACATCTCCACCCCCCAAAAAAAAGGTTTTACCTGAGTCTTGAGCTGTGCCTTAGGGAAGCTTTTATTCTGATCAAGCTAGTAATTGTCCTGTTTGTAGCCAAATAAAATCTTCCTTCTGGAATTATATTATAGATCTCTATCCTCCTGGTATCAAAATCAATGCACTTTATAGGACATGAGAAGGAGCAGCTGTGAGATCATAAATGCCAATTTTAATTAAAAACCTTTTCATTTTCTGGTACTCCATATACATGATTGTGGATTCTGTGCAAATTGAGAGGTTTCCTAATTACTTTGCTCAGTAATGTCAAGGCAGGATTAGTTTCCACCTGGAAGTGTAGGCACCAACCCGATTACTGTTGTTCTGCCAGTGAGGATTATTAATCCACTGTAATAGTTCTACAAGCTAAATGTTTGGTTCAAAAATTTGATTTCCATATAGGTTTCATGGTTATAGTCTTGTTTACTGAAAACACAGCATATTTAAGAAATACATCACAACAAATACACTTGGGTTATAACTTGATAAGCAAAGTTCAATTATATGAGCCCCAATTATTCAGACTTTGTAGAATGCTGGTGTTGTAAGGGACCATAGAAATAATCTTTTCCTCCTAGAGTCCCAGTAGGAAAGTTGACATATTCATTATCACAGACCTAGTAAGTGGTAAAGCCAGGCCTTGAACTCAGATTTTCTAATGATACTGGATTCTAGGTCCAGTGTATATTCATCCAGTTTGATTTGCTTTGATTATATACTTTAGTGTAAAGATTCTGGGAGTTATGGTTGCTTGTATATTATGGGTAGGCCAGGAAAATATGTATGACTGCATTCCATGTCAGAATTTCAGAGAGCTAGAGTAACATTTTGTATTTGATTTGTATTAATGTGGCACAATTGCACAGTGAAAAATAAAAGGGTGGTAATTGACAAAGATTTAGTGTTCTTGAAGTAAGTCAGTCAAATTTTCTTCACAATACCAAATAGGAACCATTTGCCCTTAGTTTGTGATAAAATTATTCAGTTTGCTTTATAACAGCCTTATAAGTGAGGCAGTTGAAAGGTGTGATCACTTTGATATTTCAGCTACTCAACACTACACAGATTCTTATAAATTCCACTTATTAAATGAACAGCAGTCAGACACATTTATTGTATTTGGCCTTAACACAGGTAAGACACAGCTTCTTTAATGGTATTTTTTGATGTTAAGAATTACACTTTTATTTACAGAGTGACTATAAAGGGGACAAACATACATTTTCTTTTTTCTTCCAAAATTGGATCTTCAAGCAGTAGAACAGTTAATACTTGCATAGTTTTCTTGGTTGAAATTGAAGCCTTGTACCACTAGATCACTTTTACCTTGTAAGTAGGCTTGATTGGTTTAGTTTTCAGGGACTTTGTTCAACTTGTAGAACCATTTCTGTTAATTTTCCTCTTTTCTCATTTTGGTATTCATTAATATAGCCCTCTTAAGAAAGTTCTAATTGACTTAGCACAGCAAGGAACATGAGTAATAGGAGGAGAAGGGAATCATATGGCATTGCCTAACTGGGGTCCCTGCCTTCCTGTGCAATCACTCAGGTTTAGAATCCTGAGGGTTATTGCACTTGGGATAAATAAGCAAATGTCCTAGCATTGTTCTAAATCAAAGTTTATTCCTTAAATCCCTGGTACTTTCTTAACACTGTGACTTAGATTCCATGATCTAGAAAGGAGCCAGTGTAATCTAGAGATTAAGCAATTGACGTTGAAGCCCAACTGGAGGGTTTGAATTCCAATTCTATTTTGTATTTACCATTTGACTTCCATGTTTTAGTTAACCCCTTGAGCCCAACATAATAATTATACCAACTTCATCGGGTTGTTATGAGAATTAAATGCAATAATCCATGCAAAATGCTTAGCATTTGCATGGAACATGGTAAGTGAGCAATCACAGTAAGTTATAATGAGGATGATTATGATGTCTAAGGAACCTCTCCTACCTTTAAGCATTAAATTTCAGATAACTTGTTGGGTAAAACCACCCTTCTGCTCTTAGAAATAGTCTTAGTACATCTGCTAAACTGACTGCCTGGACCAAAAATAAAAGGGGGATGGAAGGAGAGGGTAAGGTTACACTGGTGAGAGAGAGATAGAGATAGATATTTATCAAGATCTATAAAATAAGACTTCTTGCTTGATTCTTGATATTTATAAATATTTTGCATCCTACCTGTGAGAGTTACATTTCTCTAGGGAATACTGTGGTGAATGAGGATCTTAAAAATGATATTGAATGACCTTTCTACTTCTAAAGAAAACTGAGAGGAGAAAAAGAAAAGAAAACCTCCATTCATCAGTAGGACCTCAATAATAAGTAACGACTAGTAGCTCAATGTATCTCTCAGTCAAATTGAAAAATACAGTTTATAAAGCTTTGAAAGGCTTCCAAAAATCAAGAAGATAGATCCTAAAATTTTAGTTTCAAGAAGGACAAAGAGGGACTTCTCTGGTGGTGCAGTAGTTGAGAGTCTGCCTGCCGATGCAGGGGACACGGGTTCGTGCCCCGGTCTGGGAAGATCCCACATGCCTAGGAGTAGCTGGGTCCGTGACCCATGGCTGCTGGGCCTGTGTGTCTGGAGACTGTGCTCTGCAACGGGAGAGGCCACAGCAGTGAGAGGCCCGCATACCACACATAAAAAAAAAAAAAAAAAAAGAAGGATAAAGATTAATATGTAATTTTTTTTTTTTTACAAAATGTTCTTTTATTGCTCATAATCTCAACAAGGGCATGGAGTTATATATATATACTTTACAAAGTTTGGTTTATTTGAACATATAACTGGATTCAGCCAACTCAAGATTTTGTTGTATATCATTTGTTATATCATAAGGCTTACCAGGAGGGAAACCTCCAGATTTGTTAAATATTCAAACATTTATTGAGTAACAGGTGTGTAACAGGCACTGTTAGATGCCTGAATCCAAAAACATATAAGCAATTTACTTTCTCAAGGGAGCAACACATATGATGTTCCCATAGAGCTTTGTACAAGCTTACTTTAGAGCACTTAACGTATAATATTGTCAGGAACTACTTGTTTGTCTGTTGTAAACAATGAACTCTGTGTTTCTTAAGGTAAGTTGTTGTGCTTTCCTCATTGTCATTTCCCAGAACCTGGCACAAAAGAGCTTCTTGGTAAACTTTTGTTAAGTACTGAGCTGTTCACTTGTAAGAATAAAAAGAGTTAAAAAATCTGAATGAGGAGTTCTACTTCTATCTAAAATGGAGTAACAAGAATCAGATTTACCCTCCCATAAGAAACGACTAAAAAAAAGACAAAATACATGAAGCCACAGTTTTCTAAACATTAAGCATCAGACAATGAAGGATAGTGATCCCTGAGAGATAAACAAATGACATATGCCCTAGGATTGTCCTAGGCCACTGACAGGAGAAAGTTTCCAGGCCACAGAGTGGGGAGACAGAACCTTGTTGGACTCTGGTAGTCTCCCTGAGCTGAGGAGAGGAAAGGGAGGATGGGGAGACCAAATCATCTGCTTGCAGCTGTAGGCTTCTAGACTACAGGGCACAGTGAAGAGGAAAGAGCTGCACAGAGAGAGGATGTTGGCAATCTGCAGAGGATCCCTCTTGAGTCTTTGGCAGAATTCGGATTAGTGTGCTGTGTGTAAGGAAATTACCTGGAACCAGGGAAAGAACTACCCAGAAGGATTAGAGGAAACAGTACCTATTTCCCCTACAGGTTCTGTAATAATGCATATTCCCACCACTCAGAGTGGATTCATGGGGCATCAAGTAGAAAGCTCAAAAGAGTCTTGCTTCAGTAGAATGGTAAATTAATCCTAAATTAAAGGACACCCTGTTTTCTCCTTACAAGGCTTAAAAAGAAGACCCAAAAGAACCAAACTGTTTCCAAGCAACTTAACTTCATCAGTTAAAGAAAGCTATCTGTCTATCTATCTATCTGTCAGCTGTTTATGTATATATGTGTGTGCATACGTATATAATTCTACGATGTGCTAATAAAATTATATCAGCTGTTGTGCTTCCCTTTCTATTCAAACTCCACATTTTAAATGTTTGTAATTATCATGGGAAAAGTACTTCCCCAATGTAAACTAAGACATTCTAAGGAAGAGAAAAAGTTTTTTGATGCCACAGGATGAGTATTGCATAAGATTTTACAAACTTTGGCTCTAACAATAATATGATATAGATGAGTTTCTTCATCTGTAAATTGAAGGAAGTATTTGGTGTGATCAGTTCTAAGGTACTTTCCAAAATTTAAAGTTGATAGCACTTTCATGTGCTTTTCATTTGGGGCTCATTTTTAGACACATTTATTCCAGAAAGTTGCTTTTGTAAGTTCATGGCTATGAGATTAAATCTACCAATATATATGTTGTCTTTTGCTGGTGTTGCTGATGTTTTCTCTTCAAACACTGGAAAAAGCAAATGAAACATGGCAAGCAATAGCAAAAAATGGTTCTTTGTTATGTGACCTCAAATAAACAGGTTTGCAAAACATGAAGCCCTGGAAAATGTAGACTGTATTAAATAAAAATATTTCGAGGTAAGGAGTTTTTTTTTTTTTTTTTCTGTAAGTGAATATAAGGATTGACTGGACAGTGTAGTGTTTAGCACAGTGACTTGAATATAGTAACTGTGTTTCTTATTGATTTATGCTAGAAACAAAATAATTATTAGTCATTACTTAAAATTATTTTACAGACTAGCAAAGTTTAATTATAGATTTTCAATTAAAAATTGATTTCTCAAATAAGAAATTTTCACAATAGTTTTTATTTTCTATTAGAACAGTATACTTATCACTGAATAAGCAAAAATGTATATATAAATAAGTAATAAATGAAATTATATACCTGGTTATGAATGATATTTAATCAAATTTTTCAAAAATTAAAAAAATATTTTCTCTGAATAGATATTATCTAATTTTCCCTTAGTGTTTTGAATTTGGAGTATTTAGTAAATCAACTTCATGATTCTCTTTTTAGTATAATCTGAGTTGACTTAATATAGAATTTATACATTTCTCATTCATTGAACAATCCAATATCAATATTGGCTTTGAGGAGGAATGACACATAATCACACATAATCAAGTTCCAAGTTTTAGAAACTTCTTATGGAGAAAAAGATCCAGTTATTTAATTATCTACCTCTAAATGTTTGTACTGCTCCCACTGAGATTAATGATCTGATAAAGAAAATTTGCACTTAAGGAACCAACAGAAGGAGTAAATATAAAGGCAAACTTTGGATCAAACTATCTTTAGTCATAGTCAAATGCAACATTTGTAGCAAAGGATCTGTGGTGAGAGTCAAAGATTGATAAATTCTTCTGAGTCATCATCATGAGGAATCCTAAAATCCCATGGTCCCTCCTGCCAAGAAAACAAAATGTCTTGCAAAATACAAGTATGGAAGAAAGAAAAAATTAAGGTATTTTAAAATTTTTCTTTTATTTTTGTTTTTAAGGGTCTTGTGTTTTAATGGTTAAGCCTAACAATCAATGTTTAGTTTTCAGAGTAGGAAATCCTTAAGTCTGTCTCCATTACCTAGTGAATTCAATGCATATTTATTAAACACCTACACTATATTTGGCACATTTTAACCTTTAGATAAAAGATGAATTCAGTGGATCTAAGAAAATAGCTGAGAAATATTTCCTAGGTATCTTTGATAGCATTTAAAATTTATGTTAGGATAGTGAGGCTACACTTAACATATGCCATTTTTATGCCAGAAAAATGCAAATTCCCTCAAAACAGGAATCTAGTTGCACAATATTGTCCCTTTTCATTTAAGTCGTTCAATAACTTCTTCTGTATGTGTGTACAATCAAACTTTGGAATTTGATGATGTAAAATTTCTAGTTTTAAACATTTATAGATGGGAAGTTTTTATGTCTGTACAGGGAAAGTGACACTAATCTTGTAGTATTCTTTCAGGAGATGAAGATCTAGTGCATGCAAATGACTGAGCATTTTATTAGTGGATGTTCCAGTAGTTAAATACATTTGTCAAACAATTACTCATAATAGAATTTTTGAAAATATTTAGAACATTATGATACCAAAAACAATACATTGAAAACTGAGATGATACAACAAATGCAGAATATAAATATTGTCATAGATATATCACTATGGCTATATTAGAAAACATAAAGATTGAAAATTAATAGACTAATGGTCCAAATTAAGTTATTTTTATTAAGAGGAAATCCAGATAACAAAAAAATAATCATTTAAAAGTTAACAGCCCAGTGGCATTTAGTGTATTCACAATGTTGTGTAACCACTCCTCTCTGTACTTCCAAATTATTTTCACTACCCTAAAAGAAACCTTGTCACCACTAAGAACTTACTTGCCATTCTCCCCTCCACCCAGTCCCTGGCAACCACCAATCTACTTACCTATTTTAGATGTTTCATGTGAATATAATCATAAAATATGTTATCTTTTATGTCTGTCAAATTAAGTTATTTTTATAAGAATAATATAGTATCATAAACCCAAAGAAATTAGAAGAAAATAATAAAGCTGAAGACTGAAATTGATGAAATTGAAATGCATGGTAAAATGGTAAAATAAATTGAGGTGGGGGTGAGAGAAAGAAACAGAGAAACAATATTAACAATAATTACTGATGCAATAGAAATTTAAAAGTTAATAAGAGTCTATGAAAAATTTTATGGTAAAAAAATGAGATGTATATGAAAGGATACTAAACCTCATTAGTCCTGAGAGATATGAAATTAAAACCATTGTGAGAAACCACTCAACAAGCAAAAATAAAAACACATGACTTTGTTAGTCAGTGTGTGAATTAGTCTAACCAATTTGGAAAATACTTTGGTATTATTATTGAAAAATTGAACTTGTATATTTCTTACTCACTGGTCACTTCTTTATGAGAAGTAGAACATAAATTTACAGTCACATTTATGTACTGAAAAATATCCAAAAATGTTCATATGAACACTGAATGTAATTGAAGAAAATGGAAACAGAAGAAAATGGGAAAAAAATCCCTCTTGGAACGTACAATCACATGTATTATATAGCACTAAATAAATGAGTCATATATATATGTATATATATATATGAAATGATTGTGGGGACATAATCTTAAATGAAAGGCAAGTCACAGAAGGCTACACATAGCATGCTATCATACAAAACTAAACACAGTATTTAAAAATACACACATATGTGTGTATTTATCACAGTAATTATCAACACTAAATTTCATGATGGCAATTATCTCTGGGATCTGAGGCAAAGGGAGGAACACAATGGTGGCTTATAGGTTATGTATAGTATTCTTTTTCTTAGGTTTTGTGTTCAGGAATAATAATAATTACATTATAAATATATTATATTTATAATATGTTATGTACAACATATATAATTTATATTATAAATAATAATATAATAATTTCATTATTATAATTCATAACTTATCTAATTGGTATAAATGTGATTATGGTGTATCACATTTTATATATTTTAAAATAAAGTGATAATATTTATAGAAATTCATAAGGATTAAGAAAATGGGGAAATTATTTTATAGTATCATATAGCATGTGACCAATAAATGTTAACTGTTACTACCACTTTTTTGTCAGAGGTCTAAAAGTTTTTAACTTTATCAATAAAAACTTTTATATACAATCCTAACATATATATCTCTCAATCATGTTAGTACCACTAATGTAAAAATTATGCTATATTAATACACTACATACATTATAAATACATAAAAATATAAATAAAATATATGAAAGAGATGAACAATATTTTAAGTGATTAAGTTTTACATATTAACAGTACATAATCAATACTAGTGAGTATAAATCTATATTTCCAATGGTGCCCTAGATATTTTAGAACCTTTTTACTACATAGAGTGGTTAGATATTTATTGTTTTCATTTCATAAAGTGGCTGACTAAAGACTCATTTTAGGACAAAAAGAAGCATCAACTCTTCCTCTTGTTTATTTTCATTTTCATTATTAGGAATTGTTTTTAATATGTAGTTTATTGTAAAATTATTTATTTATTTATTTATGGCTGTGTTGGGTTTTCGTTTCTGTGCGAAGGCTTTCCCCAGTTGTGGCAAGCGGGGGCCACTCTTCATTGCGGTGCGTGGGCCTCTCACTATTGCGGCCTCTCTTTTTGCGGAGCACAGGCTCCAGACGTGCAGGCTCAGTAGTTGTGGCTCACGGGCCTAGTTGCTCCGCGGCATGTGGGATCTTCACAGACCAGGGCTCGAACCTGTGTCCCCTGCATTGGCAGGCAGATTCTCAACCACTGCACCACCAGGGAAGCCCTTGTAAAATTATTTTAAAGCTAATCATCCATTTTTGGATGAGTAATTTTATTAAACCCGATAAAAGGATACATAAGTCTATTTAATGGTTTGTAATGTGTGGCAATATACAAAAAGTATGTGACAATGTAAGGACACCCACACATTCAGGAATAACCACTTTTCCTGAAACTAATGGGACTTGTGTTTATTTGAAATACAAAGAGAGGTTTCAAGTTTCAAACAGATTATTAAATGTCAGCAAAACTTTCTTTTTAAAAGTCTGGATGAAAAAAATTTAAAGTTCTAATATTTTCTTCCTCACCTTGTGTTCATAAATGAGGAAGCCTGGCTGACCCCTCCAACATCCAAGTCTCAGTATTGGTAGCATGGTAGCTTTTATTTTGGAAGATAATTTGGTATTCTTTTAAAATTTCAATAGCCTGCTTTATAATACTTATTTGGTTAAAGTATTTTTTTTTACTCAATAACTATTTATCAAACCTACTGTGTTTCAGGCAATGTGTTGGGGTAGAAAGAAGCATCAGATGTAATACCTGAGTTTAAGAAGTTTTCTGTTTAGTGGGGAAGTCAGATAAGTAAATGAATATAATGCAGTTTGCTAAGCACTCCCATAATACTATGAATTCCATTTTTCTTCACAACACTGTGAGGTCAGTAGGATGCTAATACTACCTCCATTATACAGATAAGAACACTGAAAGGTTACAGGAATCACATAAGTCCACAGTATTGTCAAATGACTCCCAATCCCAGAACCCCGGTCTCATGGTTTCTGGTCTGGTGTTCCTTCCACTCTGTGGTGCTCGCTATGTTAATTTCCTAAACCAGAGCACATCTGAGAGAATGTTCTGCCTTTCTTTCAAAATCCTATTTATTTTTTTCTTCATGATGATCTAAATATGAAGTTTCATATTTAAAGGAAAACCTTGGTGGAAGGAATTGTGTTGATAATCTGTGATGGATACATGGGGGCTCATTAGAAAGTTGTTACTTTGTATGTGTAAGTTATTTTTATAGCAAAATATTTCAAATTATCATCTCAAACTAATGTTCAATATCTCTTTTCAAATTCTAGCCATGTCATCATAAAGAGCTAAGTTCAGATATTAAAGCATTATTAGAAATCCCTTTTACACCAGTAGGGAAAAAACTTGTTAGGCTATTTTAAATCTTAACTTTTATGATATTACGATGGGCATTGTCAGTATTTTCCACTATTGCACTGCAGACTAGTCAGGACAGCATAACCATATTTTAAGAAACACTCAAGTTAGCCAAAATTTTGTTGTTGTTGTTGTTGTTGTTGTTGTTGTTGTTGTTGTTGTTGTTGTTGTTGTTGTTGTTGTTGTTGCGGTACATGGGTCTCTCACCGCTTGTGGCCTTTCCCGTTGCGGAGCACAGGCTCTGGACACACAGGCTCAGTGGCCATGGCTCATGGGCCCAGCCGCTCCGCGGCACATGGGATCCTCCCAGACTGGGGCAGGAACCCGTGTCCCCTGCACTGGCAGGCGGACTCTCAGCCACTGCGCCACCAGGGAAGCCCTAGCCAGAATTTTTAAAAAGAACTGTTAATCACCCAAAAGAAATTGCAATCATTAATTAGCAAAGAAAGATTATGGTAATGAAATTATCATAAAATTTAAAGAGCATGAAAAACATTTCAAAAACACATTTTATAAATTAATTTGAAGTGTAGTGATTTCCTATTAAAAGCTAAAGCACTCTCAATTTGAGTATAATTCTTTCTCATGAGCTACTGTTTTTCAGTCATTATAAGAGAGACTTTAGGAGAGAGTATTTCATTGGAAGCGTTTTAGCATTGAAATTTCCAAACCATCAATCTCTTCTTCATTTTCTCACATCATTTGGTTATATTTGTAAATCATCTAAAATGTTAAGCTTAGGTTATTATGATCTAATGTGAAATAAATCACTACTAAAATATTTTTTTCAAAAATTTCATGAGTTTTTGCTGAAAGAAAGGATGTGGGAAAATCCAAATACCATCTTGTATTAGGTTGATTAGGATTTAAATAAAATATTAAGCCTCTCTGTTTCTTCCCCTACAACAACTAGAAAGGAAGTTAAGAATGTAACTAAAAAGTCATTGAGGTCAATTGAAGTGGCTGTTTCTGGGCTCTTCAACTAGTAGTTAGCTTGCTGAGCTAAATTTTTTCCTATTTGATTGTTATTTATCCTTTCTCAGCCAAAGTATAAAATATGTGAGTTTCATCAAATTTCCTATGTAGAAACTCTTATCCTGAGCCCAAACACACGAAGAAATATCTGGGTGCCCACAGTGTAGTAGTGTCAGAGTAGAGTACCTTAGAAACCATTTCTGAATTACTTTATATTTCAGATTAGGGAAGTTGACCCTAAGCAGTCATGTGTTGCAAAATTCCATTGATATTTGAGGGAAGAACTGGGGTTGGAACCCAGAACACTCTTAAATCAGGAAATTTTCTCTTCCATTTTATTTCTTTCACTGGTCCTCCTCTTATTCATCACTGAACAAATGTTCTTTAAGAGCCTGTGTTTATAAAAAGCACAGAGTATGCAAATATTTAATTTTTGTTCTTCTCTTTCAAGTCTTCCACATCTTTTTTTCCTTGTCATAAATAGATGATCCTTTACATATTACTCTTTTTTTTTTTTTTTTTTACATATTACTCTTGCTAAACACACAGGGGAATATATGTTCATCCAGGCTGATCATTACCTGTCAGTAGGAAACTAACATGGATTAGCACGCTACAGAGTAACCTTCTCTTTCTTTTTCTTCTACCTGCCCCACTCCCTCCAACCTTGCCCCTCCCCCCAACACACACACTGATTCACCATAACCAAAACCCTACATGTCAACAAAACGCTTATTCAAACAACCAGAATCCTCTAAAATGTTCTAAATATCCAAACTTTCTAAAGTTCCTTTAGGTAATGAGAGATATGAAGCAAAGCCAGACAGATGCAAAACAGGATGATGATCAGATTACAAAATTATAAACAGATATGTTTATAATTAAAGATCCATGATTAAAGATGGATGGATTAAAGATGATTAAAGATCCAATGTGTGAAAAAACATTCCTGCCAAAGTAGCAGAAACAGAGATGTCTTCTGCTAAGCTACAAATTTAACTCATACATCTTTAATCCCTTCAGAAGATCCAAAATCTCATAGCAGCTTCGTATTCTTTTTAAGTCTAATCACTGATTTTCAATGTCATTCTCATTTAACCTCTATTGACTAGTTACTACCGCTTGTAAGTCTTATAGTGCCTTTGACAGGTATGTGAGGACTTGCCTAATGGGAGACACTAGACTGTAGATAATTATGCATCAAAGCTCATCTCAGACTTTAGCTGTCATAGCGTAATGTCATAAAATACCATTATAAACATAATTTTCACAAGGCATTTTGCTTTTATTTAAATCTAGTCATCTCTAGACTTTATATTCCAATATTAGCTTACTTTTCAAGAAAACTAAATAGAACTCTTTAGTCCAGAGTCATTTTTTTAATAATAATGTAATTCTCATTCTTTCCATTACAAAGTTAATAACACACATTTCACAATGTGAAGTCTTTTTAAAACATCAGCATGCAGAAAATATTCTTTACCATTTTAATTAGTGTGCTTGTCATATTCTGAATATTCTGGAATACTTTCAAGGGGTGTGAAATGTTAGTAACATAAATAAATAAAAAAATATTCATTGTTGTATTTCATTAGCACTCAGGCAATGAATAGAAAAGAAAATTTCCATAAATTGATGTATTGAATTTTAAGGTCATTTATTTTACTGAAGCCTACAATTTTCCATCTTGAATAGTTCCTTGTTCAAATAATTTACTTATTTCTTAATAAGGACCATGTAGAAACATTGAGAACTACATAAATTAGTAAGGGACAAGTACATATGTGTGTCTATGTCAGTTTATGGATCTGTGTGTATTTGGAATAACCTCTATCCAATATGAGAAGTTTTCTATACGAATTTTCAGTAGAGGTTATGGTATGGCTGATACTCCAACCCCTGTGGCTGGGGCTGAGCATGACTGGCTCTGAGACTGCTGGAGCCTCCCTGCAGAGCAGCTGCTTCTACTCAGAGCTGGGGAGTGGAAAGGAGTTTGAGACTGGAGTCCTACTCAAATCCTCTGCTGCTGGAGAGATTCAGGCTTCACCTCAAAGCAGAAAGCATATTTCCTTCCCCTCTTCTCCTCCTTTCCAAATCTTTTGCCAGTTTTTCATGTTGTCAGAAACTAAGGGGAAGCCATTTGGCAAGGGAGCCAGGAGTCCCAACTCCAGAACTACAAGACAGAGTGTAAAGGGTAGTGTCAGGTCTTGGAAGGATTAGGGAAGTGTGTAGCTTAGTGATTTCATCCCATCTACAAGAGGAGACATACATAGACATTCACCTTGTCATTATTTACAATTATTAAACATTGAAATTAACTTAAATGTTCGACAAGATAATACAGAAATACAGAAAAAATGAGTAGAATACAGCTTCAAGTATTAAGTGGATAATCATAAAAATATAAAGTTGAAAAAACATGGAGTGCTAAAGAACGCATAAAGCATAGTTCACTTATATAATGTCACAAAACACAAATGACACTGTATAGAGGTTTATAGAACAAAATGACAAAGACTGGTGGTTACTTCTAGGGAAGGTGGTAGTGAATATAATTTAGGAGAAATTCAGTGTGTCTATGTTTGTTTCTTAATAAAAACTGTAACTGTGGCAAACAGCAAAATATTATGATTTATTATAGATAAATAGTTGGTGCATTAATGCTTACCATATTACTCTCTATTGTTTTTGAATATTTGAGTTATACCATAGTTTTTAAAAAGGCACACAAAAAAGTCAGCATAGTTTAGTCTCACTACTTTTCAGCAATTATAGCTTGGGCAGTAATTATAGCTGTTATCTCTGAACCTCAGTTCTCTTACTAAATCTCCTACAGTGTCCTTGTGAGGACTAAAGGTAATGAATGTAAAGTGCCTGTCACTTGAATGTAAAGTGCCTGCCCGCAATAATGGTGACACTTTGCTATTATTATTATTAATAATATACTCACCCACATACAGTACACATTTGTTAAATGAATGAAAGTCAGTCGCCAGATGGGATTATTTTTCCTATAATACCGTACCTCTCATGAACTAAGAAGGCTGGTGAAAGATTAAAGAAGTACATAAAGCAGATTAATAGAGGAGGACACATAGATTCCTGTTTGAAAAAGACGGACTCATTTTATTTCTGTTGTCCCAACATAGTTATTAATAACACCCCTTTCACTCTTAACAGTGTAACAGTATGAATGATAAATTATATGTTTACCTTCAGATTCATTAGAGCAATAGGTTAGGTCTTAGTTCATGCTGAGCAAAACAGTTGCTAAATGCTTTCCTAGTCTGGTAACCATTATAAGAACTATTTGAAAGATTCAGGCACCCTCTTGGAAAAGATCAGGCTTTGGCAAATGGCAAAGATTTTTTTATTGGTCAAATTTGTTAGAAAGTATCTTGTGAGAGAATATTCAGACTTATCCTATGTGGCTTCACAGAACAAAATGAAGACTACCACTAATTGTTAAGGAGACACAACTTTTTCTCAATATAAAGATGAAATTATTAACAATTATAATGAAAATTCATTTCTGTTGTTTGGTAGAACTCTTGGGGTTTTCCAGATATAGGACCATAACACCTGCAAGTAGAGAGAGTTTTTGCTTCACTTCCTTTCCAATACAAAACACAGTGCTACTCTGATTGTTTTCACTTGACTGATCACTTTGGCTAAAATCACTAATAAAATGGTTTAAAAAGTAGTCTTATCACAGAAATATAGATCAATGGAACAGGACAGAAGGCCCAGAGATAAACCCACGCACATACAGTTACCTTACCTTTGATAAAGGAGACAAGAATATACAATGGAGAAAAGACAGCCTCTTCAATAAGTGGTGCTGGGAGAACTGGACAGCTACATGTGAAAGAATGAAATTAGAACACTTCCTAACACCATACACAAAAATAAACTAAAAATGGATTAAAGACCTAAATGTAAGGCCAGACACTATAAAACTCTTACAGGAAAACAGGAAGAACACTCTATGACCCAAATCACAGCAAGATCCTTTTTGACCCACCTCCTAGAGAAATGGAAATAAAAACAAAAATAAACAAACGGGACTTAATAAAATTTGAAAGCTTTTGCACAGCAAAGGAAACCATAAACAAGACATAAAGACAACCCTCAGAATAGGAGAAAATATTTGCAAATGAAGCAACTGATAAAGGATTAATCTCCAAAATTTACAAGCAGTTCATGCAGCTCAATATCAAAAAAAACAAACAACCCAATCCAAAAATGGGCAGAAAACCTAAATAAACATTTCTACAAATAAGATAAACAGATTGCCAACAAACACATGAAAGGATGCTCAACATCACTAATCATTAGAGAAATGCAAATCAAAACTACAATGAGGTATCACAGGTCAGAATGGCCATCATCAAAATATCTACAAACAATAAACGCTGGCAAGGGTGTGGAGAAAATGGAACACTCTTGCACTGTTGGTGGGAATATAAATTGAAACAGCCACTATGGAAAACAGTAGGAAGGTTCCTTAAAAAACTAAAAATAGAACTACCATATGACCCAGCAATCCCACTACTGGGCATATACCCTGAGAAAACCATAATTCAAAAAGAGTCATGTACCACAATGTTCATTGTAGCTCTATTTACAATAGCCAGGACATGGAAGCAACCTAAGTGTCCATCGACAGATGAATGGTTAAAGAAGATGTCACACATATATACAATGGAATATTACTCAGCCATAAAAAGAAACAAAATTGAGTTATTTGTACTGAGGTGGATGGACCTAGAGACTGTCATACATAGTGAAGTAAGTCAGAAAGAGAAAAAGAAATACCGTATGCTAACACATGTTTATGTAATCTAAAAAAAAAAAAAAAAGTTCTGAAAAACCTAGGGGCAGGACAGGAATAAAGATGCAGACTTAGAGAATGGACTTGAGGACACAGGGAGGGGGAAGGGTAAGCTGGGATGAAGTGAGAGAGTGGCATGGACGTATATACACTACCAAATGTAAAATAGATAGCTAGTGGGAAGCAGATGCATAGCACAGGGAGATCAGATTGGTGATTTGTGTCCAGCTAGAGGGGTGGGATACGGAGGGTGGGAGGGAGATGCAAGAGGAAGGAGATATGGGATATATTGTATATGTACAGCTGATTCACTTTGTTATAAAGCAGAAACTAACACACCATTGTAAAGCAATTATACTCCAATAACGATGTTTAAAAAAAAAGTAGTGTTTTCAGACATTCTTTTCTTATTCCTGATTTTAGCAGAAATTTCAGTCTTTATTTCCATTAAGTAAGAAAATTTGTTTATTTTTAATAGATTGGATATTGAATTTGTTGAATGTCTTTGAATATGGTAATCATTTTTAACTTTAGCAATATATTAATGGATTTCTTAATATTGAGTCAACCTTGTAATCCTGGAATAAACCCCACATGATAAAGATGTATTACTTTGTAATGTTATATTGTACACTATTGGGTTATGTTTGCTCATATTTTATTTATAATTTTACAAATTTTTATAATTACATAGGCATTTATGATTTATATCATTTTTAATTTTTTCTTTTATTTATATTTAACAATATTTGTCAGTTTTGAGTATTGGTGTTATAGTTAGTCACCAACAAAACACTTCTGGAAAATTTCTTTTCCTTTGGTCAGAAGAGTTTAAAGAGCACTGCCCTTCTCTGGTAGTTGAAGATTTCATCGAATTCCACTGTGAATTTCCCAGGGCCAGGTGTTGTGGTCGGTTTTTAGAAAATTTTCATTTTTTTCTATAGAAATTAGTGTTTATACTTCCTTCTACACTTGGGTCAATTTTGGTAAACTATAATTTTCTATAATATTACCCATTTCATCTAGGTTTTCAAGTACAGTTGAATTGATGAACACAATATAGACTTCTAAATCTCCTTTTTTCAATGGTTATTTTCCTGTATTTTTTTCTTAAAGTTGAACTTATTTTTAATTAAGTTTACTACCTACCTATCTGTTCAGTTCAATGGCTTTTTCAGGAAATAGTTTTGTTGTTTAATTATTTTACTGGATTTTTTGATTTCTAACCTAGGTTCTGCTTTCTATCTACTTTTATCTTTTTTTTTGTCTTTTCTTTCTTTCTTTGTTCTTATTTTTTTTTTAAATAGCTGGTTACTTAGTTATTTTTATTTCTTCCTAACTTCTTTTGAGTTAAATATTTAAAATTATGAATCTTGTATATAACTGCTTCAATTTTATTCCATAGATTATGATTTATGTGTTATCCTTAGCATTATTTTTTAGAAAGTCTGCAATATCAATTTTGCATTGACTTGCATTGACTTGACTCCATTGACTAAGGATGATACTCACACACACTCACATGCATACACAAATACACACATATAAATTTTTAGGAAAGGTGTTTCCTTGGTTTTTGTTTCTTTCTTTGAATGAGATTTCTATAATGTTCAATTTATGGTACTTATTGAGGTTTGTTTTATGACCCTAATAAATATGTTCAATTTTTAAGATATTTAGTATGGACTTGAAAGTGTATGTCTATTATAGGGATACAACATTTCATGTACATTCATAATATCTATCCCACTGATTATATACTTTAGATCTTCAATATCTTTTATTACTTTTGTCCATGTGATGTGTCTTAGACTGAGAGTGGCAGGTTAACTCCAATTATTGGTGCTATTCTGCATATTTCCTTGCATCTCTTATAACTTCTGCTTTATAAAAGTTGTGTTTTTTCTAAGATATTGATAACTGTTACATCTTTATTGTGTATTGTGTTTTTTAGCATTATAAAATGACTTATTTTTCTGGTTAAGTGTCTTTGGCCTGTGTTCTAACTTGTTAGATAACAGAATAACAACACTGCTTCCTTGTTTCCAAAAAAATTCTATAAATCAACTTATTTATTGAGGTACAACTTACAATAAAGTGTATCCATGATAAGTTTATATTTTGATGTGTTTTGACAAATATATGCATGTACAACAACCACATGCAAGATATAGAACATTTCTATCATTTCCCCCAAACTTCCTGTTCCCCTTGTATTGATTCCAGCTCCAGCCAACCATCAATCCACTTCTGGTTGCTATAGATTAGTTTTGCCATTTTTAGAGTTTCATATAAATGGAATAATATGCTATGTAGCCTTTTGAGTCTGTCTTTTTTTCCACTGAATATGTTATTTTTGAGATTCATTAATAGTTTTGCATGTGTAAGTAGGTTTCTCCCTCCCCTGTATTGCTAAATAATATTTCATTTTATGGAAATACTCCAACTTGTTTATCTATTTACCTGTTGATGGACATTTGGGTTATTTCCAGAGTTTAATTATTGTGGATAAAAGTGCTTTGCACATCCGTGTGTATATCTTTATGTGCCTTTTCATTTCTCTTGGTTAAAAATTAAGAGTGAAATTTCTATGTTATTTAACTTTATAAGAAACTGCAAAACTTTTAATCCAAGTAGTTGAAGCATTTTATATTTCTCCCAATGTAAGAAAATTATCGTGACTTCATGTCTGGATCAACACTTATAGTTATCAAGCCTTTAAATTTCCGCAATTCTAACAGGTGTGTAGTAACATCACACTGTGGTTTTAATTTTCTTTTTTCCCAATGACCAATGATGTTGTGTGGCTTTCTGTGTTTTTATTGATCATTAATATATCTTTAATGAAATAGTTGTTGAAATCTTTGCTCATGTTATATTGGATTGCTTGTCTTCTTATCAATTTATTCATATTCTAAATTTAATCTTTTCACAGACATGTATATATGTATATACATACATATATTTTTCTCACCATCTCTATACTGCTTTTTCAGCTTAATCACAGTATCTTATGAAGAGCAAAAGTTTCAGATTTTAGCCACTCAGTATGGCACCATCTGCTTCTGGGTGTAAACTCTACTTAGTGTTTCTTATAAAATCATAAGCTTGCCACTCTTTCCCTTATTAAAGCCAAGTGCTACCTGACTCTCTGCTGTGCTGTAATCTTTTGAGCCTGCCCTGTGGCTGGGGTTTTTATATCCCCAGTTATATGTAAATTTATTATCACAGTAAATTCTTTCCCAATTATACTAGAGGTATGAACTATGGGTGATGTAAAGATTTTAATTGCTCTTATTGTTTACACATACACACACACACTCAAGAAGTGAAGAAATTAGAATTTAGGTTGCTTCTATTATTAAATCTCTTTTCAAAATTTGAACTACAACTAAAAATTCACCAGCACACTGATGTTCACAGGGAAATTATATCATTTGCTCTTACCACAATTTCTATAAGATAAACAGGGAAGATTTAATTTTATCTTCAATTTAGAGATGAAGAAATAGAGATTCACCAATTTTACTTGACTTGCCCATGGTCATATAAAGTGAAACTAAAGTGTGTGGAATTAATCATATATTCTTCCCATTCCACTCTGTTGATTCTTGATAGCTATTTTTCCTTTAGACAATTTTAACCTATGTTAATTGAAGTAAGAGAAATAATAATATTGTAAAAAGAGGAGTTATTATCTATACTGGATCCTGGCCCAAAAAGTACCAAGTATAAAGATAGAATCTAAGGAAGAAAATCAAATGTGCTTTGGAGTGTGTGTGTGTGCACGCGCATGAAAGACAGAGTGAGAGAGATGGAGGAGAGGAATAATTGTGTGGGGATTGAGAGGCTGAGAGAGAGTTTTGATTGGTGAATCAGATTTCAAAACCTCAACAATATTTTCTAATTCATAAAATTTATGCTTTTAGTTATTAGCCAAAAAAACACAATAGCTTTAGCAACAGTGGTATAGAATACTAATGCACAAATTCTAAAAAGTTTTTTTTTTCATATTAAGGAGTCATTATCCCAAGGGAGACTCTGCTAAGGTCTTATATAATTTTATTTTCTGTAAGTCATTCAAAAAAAAGAAAAAAGTTTGAAGATGTTTTTAATGCTATATTTATTCCTCCAGATGTATTAATGTATACATGTAGATTATAAGAATTAATGAGAGAAAATAAAGGTAAGAATAATAGGAAATTAATTCCTTCTCTATGATTTCACATATTTATTGGTGTATAGTAGCCCATCACATAGGAATGTTTACATTTGTGGACTCTTAAATTTTGAGGCTGATTTGTAATTACAAATCCTAATAAAATGGATTTTACCTTGCTTAACTGTGATTTAGAGACAAACACATAAGTGACAAGTAGATCAGTGATTTCACTTATAATCATTTTGATTTTCTAGGAATGCTTGATGTCTCTAGGTCAGTGGTTATCAAACCTATCTGCCCTTATTATCCCCTGGGAGCAGTTTAAAAATAACAACACCAGGGCTTCATGCCTAGAGATTCTGGGGTTTGTTTGGGATGGGTCCATGTCATTTGAATAAACTCCTTGAGTGTATCTAATATGCAGACAGGATTGAGACCACAGCTCTTTTAATAAGAGTGATTATGTTAAAGAGAAAAGCAACAGCATAAAAACGCATGAGTGCTCATACACACCCAAAACCTGCACAACACCCCACATCCAAAATTTACTTTATACTTTAGCACTGCTGCTCAAGTTTAATAGTGGTTCTCTTAGAAAAATAAGAAGTTTTAAATAAAAGATTTTGTGATAGAATAAAGGAGATTAGGTTTATTGCTACCCAAGTCAAAAACGGGAGGGAAAGAAGCCCTGCACATTTGTAGAGAAGTAGTGTAGAAAAAGGAAGGTACATTATGAAAGGAGAAACATCTGTTTTCAGGATGTAAGGTAATACTACAAACAATAAAAAATATGAGAAACCCAATTGTTTTTATAATTACTTTATACATTCTTCTTAGATTATTCAAATTCTCTTCATAAGGAAGTTGTGTCATAAATTAAATGTGTGTGTCTATTGAAGGGCTACTTCATAAAAGTTTCTTTCTACCACCAAACGATAGAATCAAACAAACTTTGCCTCCACATATTTAGACTTTTAAGATATAATGATTTCATACATTCTTTTTATAAAATCATCATTTAAAAAAAACCCTCATTCATTCCTAAAGAATAGGCAAATAATACACAAGCATTTAATCCATACTTGACAATGTGACTCAGAAAAAACACAAGTCAAGATAAATAATAACCTTTTGGAAACTAGTAAGTCTGGCATCAAGAAATTTTCCTTTTGTGATTCATTTCTTCTTCTTGAAGTACTCAGGGTAATTGCATTAAAAAATGCTACGTCTAAGCTATCTCTATAGGGCAGGATCATTGCTACAAGTTATCTTTGTTTTTTGAATATTGCCGTAAAAATGTTGAGTTTTTCTTCACATTGGTACTTTTAGAAAATGCCTCTATTTCTGTGTTTCTGTGTTTGAACCTCTTAAAAAGAAAAAAAAAGTGTGATATTTAATGAGGTATATAAAGCCTTCACTTAGGTCATATCTAATACACTAAAAACACTGTTCTTCTACCCATCCACATGATAAGATGTCCAGATCAATATTACTCAAAGAGTTTGTTGTCAAAAAGATTCATGTTACACAATAGGTGGTTCTCTATTCATATGAATAGTTCCTTTCTCAGGTTAGCATAAAGAGAAAGAATAAGTTAGCCATTGTGTTTTGATTGTTTGCTATCACACAACCAGCTAATTTAGAGAATAATGGGAAAAAATACAAACACAAAATACTCATATTTAAGTCTTTTAAAAAAATTATTTGTCTAAACTGATCATGTGAAGTAGCTGATTCTCTTTATGTTTTGTGCTGAACAGATGTACCTTTAGAGAAAAATATAAACCATTTTTATCTTTCAAACTTTTATAGTCAAAATGAGATTGTATCATGGGAATAGCTAAAATCAGGTTACCTCTTGCCAGAATCAAATGTACATTAGAAATATAGAACACATTTTGTTGATAAAGGTTTTAATAAAGGAGTAAAAAATAAATTTTAACTTAGTCTAATACAGAATAGATCAAATGATCAGAGACCACAGCACTTTTTTCCCCTCAGGTTCCCTGTGGACTTTCTTTGTCATGAAGTCAGGTGGGTAGGAAGGAGGTACACAGAACTAAAATGAGCTGTGGCAACCCTGTCAGGCTGTGTTTTACAGCTTCTTTTCTGGTCTGCCATTTGAGTTGGCCCGGCCAAATATAGTTTTCTTAGGCTTTATCTTCAGAGAATTAAAGAAAGATGACCTCATTTAGAGAAAAATGCTGGCTAGAAAGTGAATTTTCCCTGTATATTAGCCTATTTGCAAACTACATAAACCTTATACAGAAAGAGCTTTGCAAGGGCAATTAAATCTGAACATAGCATTCTAGTATTTGAACACTTGTAAACTTGTTAACAACAGAAGATTGGAAAAAAATTTTTAAATATATATTTTTAAGAGTGGTTCAGAAAAATGCTATAATTTCTATTGCTATAAAAAAGGTCTTAGCAGAAGTTTTATTTTTAACTCTTTTTAAAATTCTCTTCATATGTTTTAGGTAAAAAAGCTGAGACAGATACTCATGTAGTATATTTATTCACACCAACTTTTTTTTTAACATCTTTATTGGAGTATAATTGCTTTACAATGGTGTGTTAGTTTCTGCTTTATAATAAAGTGAATCAGCTATACATATACATATATCCTCATATCTTACAACACCAACTTTAAACCCGAAAATAGTATTTGAAATACTGTACTTTGAACACCACAAAAAGTGTTTTCTGCCTGCATTCAATTTTGCAAACTAGAACACAGACTCATCATGTGTAAACTAGGAATAATAGTACCTACCTCACAGGATGGTTATTAATATTAAATGAGCTGGTTCATGTAAAACACTTAGAATAGTACCTGACATAGGGTAAGGACTCAGGAAATATTGGCAATTATTATTATTTTAAAGAGTCACTTGAAATTATAACTTTAATGGGTGAGAATGGGATGGAGAAAGAGACATCTTAATTTTGGAATATGAGACCACATTCTGAGAGGGTCAAGCTTTGCTTTAGTTGTAATAGTGGTTGCTCCCAAACCACTAACAATAGAGGAGCGCAGATAGAGGACTGGCCTCACACTAGAGTCAAATTACATTCCACTTTATGATTTTTGCCTGGGCCCACTTTTCTCTTTTTCTATCAGGATTTTTCCTTAGGAAAGATAAAAGAAAATTATTAAAGTCAAGTTAATGTTCTACTGATTACATTTCAAGTAAAAATATCCTTCCTGTTTAAATAAGCAAAGTAAAAATAAAAAGGATTGGAAGGTAAGTGAAAAAAAAAATGATGGGATGAAAAAGTCCGTCATCTTCCTCTTAGAGAAGACTGAAAGCAGATATTCATTCAAGAATGATTTAAGAGACCATGATTGGAGACTGAATGAATTTTACTAAGGACAGCTGATGCCAGCACCACTACTGAATACTAAAGTGAAGTGTGTACCTATGCAATTTTAAATAAACTATATCTTTATTGAAAAGTCACATTTTTTGAACCCTTAAATTGGATGAAAAAATATGATAAAAATTTTTTGTGTGTTTTTCTGGTTTCCAGAGGCTGTCTGGAGATATAGTTTGACATAAGTAGTATAGAAATTTTTAGACCCTTTAAATTCTTCATGTGTAAGAGAAAAAATGGGAGAATGTGCTAAAATCTTAGTGAATCTGGGCTGTCCTGGACAATAAAGAACATATGATCTATGAGCCAATGACTGATACATCCATGTAGGGAACAGTATTGTGGGTGGTCAATCTAGCTTTCAGAAATTTTTATTATTCCTGTTTATGTTACAGTTGTGGGCTTGAATCAAATTTAGCTTCTTCACTTTTCTCAGTTTTAAACTACAAGTGATTCAGTTTTCAGGAGCTCTCTTCTGGCGTGTTTACATTTTATAGTAATAGCTAATACTTCCACCACCTCTATGCTCTTTGGGAGTGGTTTGTGTGATACAGCTCATTAGAGGGAAATATGTTTCTTTCTTGACCTAGTTATAAAATTCTCTTGTTGGATTTGATTAAAATTTCATTCCATACCTGACAGTGAGGGTTAAATTCCTAAATATACCACCCGATGTCCTTGTAATACCCACAGCTTTAGAGACATTCATACACAGACTGTGTGAGGAAATTATCCAGCTGAAAAAGATGTCCTGTTAATTGGATTAAGCAAACTTTGTAAACGATCAAATAACTATGGTTTATTAATTTATGATAGAATTCTTTGTGGGGGCCCAGATGTTTGCCACAATTCTTGATTGCCAGTTAGCATAGGGTTATTAATTGCAAATAATAGAAACCAATTCTGGTTATCATAAAAACTAAAAGTCATCTAGTGGGAGAGTGTTGAGTAAATCATAAGGTTTACCTGAATGCCAGAGAACCAGGTTTTTGGGGTTCCTAAGGGAGAAAAGGCATAGCCAAGATCCTGCCAGAGGGATGGTCTGCTTAGGATGCCACCATTAGATCTTTACTACCAGTTTGCTGGAGCCTATAATCCCTTTACACCCACTGCAGGGCTGCAAGCCTTCATTCCATTATCACCTGTGAAAAGTCATCTCTATCTGACCCTCAGCACCTTTATTTCACTCTCTGAAGATTTATCTCTAATTCATTCATTTGCCCACTTACTTAGGCAACTATTTCATACAATCTCACATGTCCTCAAACCTCCAATACATCCCAGTTAAAACTCTCAGCTGATGACCTGGTCTCAAATCTTACTGGTTTAAAAAAAAGAAAAACAAAAAAAGCAGCAGCAGCAGAAGGAATCAGAAGAAACTTGGATGTGCTTACACCACCACTAAATCTATTAATATACTTACATCTGAAACTATATACTATGTCATCCTTCTTATTTTGAGGGACAGATTATTTGTTCTTCTGCTTACAGCAAGCTCTTCCGAATGAGCTTTGGATCCCAGAGTCTCACTAATTTGAGAACCCTGATCCTGAAATAATTCCCTATATTTTTCTGCATTATTATTTTCCCTGCCTTGCAGGGCATTTGGTCCTGTCCAAATATACATAAGACATTTGGTCCATGCCAAAAGGTCCTTGATATTTGGTCATATTTGATCCTGTTCAAAATATCCATGAAGACATTTGGTTTATTCCAAAAGATCATTGATATTTGATCTTTCCAAAACCATTTGGCATGGACCAAATATGTTCATGACATTTTGGATAGGATGAAATTTTAAGGAGACCTTTTGGTGTGGACCACCAAATGTCTATGGACAGGACCAAATTTCAAGAACCTTTTGGCTTGAACCAAGTGACTTATGAAGCAAATGTCATATGGATGTTTTGGACAGAACCAAATGTCTGCTAACATTTTCCCTGAATTGGATAATGGCCATCACTGTATAAATATATTCTAATATTTATGAGAGATATTAAAACAAAACAAAAACTAATCTGTTGACTACACATCCAATTGAACAACCTGCTACTCTATTTCTCTGTCCCCCCTCCCACCAGCCCCCCACTTTTTTTTTTTTTTACAAAACTCCTTGAAAACCCGTCACTAATTGCCATATCCACTTTATCTCCTCCCTGACTTTTGAATTCATTCCAGTGACGTTTTTCTTTCCACTCTCCATGAAACTACTCCTTTTGTATTACCTAATGACCTACATTTTATCTAATCCAATCACCAATAATCTGTCACTGTCTTACTCAAGTTATCCACAGCATTTGATACTGTTGATCAGTTGTTGACTCATTTTCTTAATTTAGCTTTGATTTTTCTCCTCCTCACAGACCACTCTTTGCCTCCTTTTCTCCATTCTTTCCATCTTGCCAAGCTCTAAATATTGTAATCCTCCAACACTCAGTCCTTGAACAGCTGGTCTTCTCTATCTACTCTCACTTCCTTGGAGATCTTGTCCAGTCTCAAAGATTTCTGTACCATAACCATGTTAATGATTTTCATCTACTCCAGATCTCTAGTCATACACTCCTGTTCTTCCCACATTTCTTGTTTTAGTGATATCTACTCCATTCTACCACTGGCTCTAGTCAAAACCCTTTTAGTTTCTATTCACTTTTATTTTTCATTCACACTCCAATCTCAAACCATCAAGGAAAAAAATATTTTAACTACCTTGAAAGTATATTCATCATTTCTAACCACCTCCATTACTGCCATCTCCAACCAAGCCACCTTCATTTCTCAACCTAGAAGTTCCAATAGCCCTCTAAAATTGCTTGTTTCTGTCCTTACCATAATACAGAACATGTTCCACACAGAAATACGAGAGATCTTTGAAACTACAAGTTAGGTCATGCTACTCCTCAGTTTAGAATCTTCCAATGTCATTCAGAATGAAATAAAGATCCTCACCAGACCTGTACCATTGTAAGAGATCTGGTTCTCTGTTAGTGCTCTGATCTTTTATTCTGTCATTTTCCACCCCACCACCATTTGCATTCTAGCCACAATGACCTCCTTGCTATCTTACAAATATGTCAATTCACTTCTACAACAGAGTTATGGCATGGCTGTTATCTCTTCTGGAATTACCTCTGTTTTCTCCTACCCCTGTCTCACCCTTTTTGTACATAATATCTGCACAATTTTCTCCCTTCCTTCCTTCAGGTTTTCACTCCAATGCCATCTTATCAGATGAGCTTTCCCTGATGAATATTTCCAAAATTGAACACCCCCATGCCTTGACCCTGGCACTCTTTTTCCTCTTACCCTGCTTTATTCTTATGAGAGAACATTCCCTGACATATAGGAAAGAAACTCCATGAGAGCAGGGGCCTCATGTTTTTATTCTTTGCTGCTGCATTTCCTCACCAACCAGCACCTAAAACAGTGGATAGGTAAATGTTTATTAAGTGAATAATGCTGGTGACAGTCAAATCAATACATGTCAGCTATATTTAATGTAGTATTAAAAATTATTTCTTATGAATTATTTTCAACTGAAAGCTGGGAACTCAGAACTACGCTCATGTAATCAAGTAGGCAGATATTTCACTTGAAAGTCAAAGTTGAACTACGTAATATTTTTTAAGCTGCACACTCTCAGGAGTAAAGATTCTTTGTATATCATATGAAAAACCTAGTTATCTGTTTTAATCTTATTCTATGAGCACTTATTGAACCAAGAATGCAGTTGCATTCATGCCACAAAAACAAATATCTCATTGTAATGTGATATGGTTCAATGATTAACTCCCAAAATAAATATGCTCTTCAGGTTTTTCTTTTGTTTTCAGGAACATTGAATCAATTTTTAAAATTTTGAAATTATAGATTCTAAAATGAGGCAACTGAACTTAAAGCCTTATGAAAAAAGAAAATCCTTAGTAGCATTATTAATCACGCATACTACTGAAACCACACAATGCAGATGGCACTGTGTTACAGGGTTTTAGCTAGCTCCTAGGGAAGCATTTAAGTAAATAAACATTTTTACACACCTAGTAGTTTAGTTACTGTGCTAAATACTGAAAGGGACTTTAAATTAATATTAAAATTAAATAAGCATTCCTGGAAGGTTATAACGATCTGGGTACATGCTAAATGCCTAGGTGATTCAAAGTTGATCAGAAAAACAAAACAAAACAAACATAATATTGTAAATCAACTATACTTCAATAAAACAAAACAGAACAAAACATTTCTTGATCTTACAAAACTTATACATAGAACAACAATCCTTGTTCTTAAATGAGTTCACATATTAGTGAGAGACAATGTGTGCATATGCATTTATTACAGACATGATGACAACAATAATAATTAAAAGACTAAGGGATTCAAAGGAGAGTGAGGTCAGTTCTAATCACATGACAAGGGAAAGCTTCATGGAAGAAGTGTTCTATTTATATGTACTTTTGAAAATAAGATCAGAATCTCATAGGCTGAGATGGAGAAGGTGGGGATTCAGTTAGAAAAAAGGAAAGGGAAATTTCTGACTTTTTTTTTAGCAGCATTAAAGATTGAAGAAGTTTGGTCAAAGACCATACTAGAATGGAGGAAGACTTTATCAGTAACACCTAGTTTACTCGATTTTTATGAAATACCTGTATGCATATATTTATTGGTAATATATTGTACATATACACATAATTATATACTGTTCTGAGTCGGCTTGTAAAGAAATATAATAGAGATTTGTATTAATTTTGTGTTAGCATTGAACTAGTATTAATTATTAACTAACCAATGATTAATTAGTTACTAAAATTGTATCAGTAGTCAGAGAAACATAATGTAATACACCTGGAGATTTTATTGTATTGCTATTAAGAAAGGAAGTACACTTAGCTTAAATTTTAATACTATATGCCAAAGGTTTTTTTTTTTTTTTTTTTTAACATCTTTATTGGGGTATAATTGCTTTACAATGGTGTGTTAGTTTCTACTTTATAACAAAGTGAATCAGTCATACATAAACATATGTTCCCATATGTCTTCCCTGTTGCATCTCCCTCCCTCCCACCCTCCCTATCCCACCCCTCCAGGCTGTCACAAAGCACCGAGCCAATATCCCTGTGCCATGCGACTGCTTCCCACTAGCTATCTACCTTACTACGTTTGTTAGTGTGTATATGCCCATGACTCTCTCTCGCCCTGTCACAGCTCACCCTTCCCCCTCCCCATAACCTCAAGTCCGTTCTCTAAGAGGTCTGCGTCTTTATTCCTGCTTTACCCCTAGGTTCTTCATGACATTTTTTTTCTTAAATTCCATATATATGTGTTAGCATACGGTATTTGTCTTTTTCTTTCTGACTTACTTCACTCTGTATGACAGACTCTAGGTCTATCCACCTCATTACAAATAGCTCAATTTCGTTTCTTTTTATGGCTGAGTAATATTCCATTGTATATATGTGCCACATCTTCTTTATCCATTCATCCGATGACGGGCACTTAGGTTGTTTCCATCTCCGGGCTATTGTAAATAGAGCTGCAATGAACATTTTGGTACATGACTCTTTTTGAATTTTGGTTTTCTCAGGGTATATGCCCAGTAGTGGGATTGCTGGGTCATATGGTAGTTCTATTTGTAGTTTTTTAAGGAACCTCCATACTGTTCTCCATAGTGGCTGAACCAATTCACATTCCCACCAGCAGTGCAAGAGGGTTCCCTTTTCTCCACACCCTCTCCAGCATTTATTGTTTCTAGATTTTTTGATGATGGCCATTCTGACTGGTGTGAGATGATATCTCATTGTAGTTTTGATTTGCATTTCTCTAATGATTAATGATGTTGAGCATTCTTTCATGTGTTTGTTGGCAGTCTGTATATCTTCTTTGGAGAAATGTCTATTTAGGTCTTCTGCCCATTTTTGGATTGGGTTGTTTGTTTGCTTGTTATTGAGCTGCATGAGCTGCTTGTAATTTTTGGAGATTAATCCTTTGTCGGTTGCTTCATTTGCAAATATTTTCTCCCATTCTGAGGGTTGTCTTTTGGTCCTGTTTATGGTTTCCTTTGCTGTGCAAAAGCTTTGAAGTTTCATTAGGTCCCATTTGTTTATTTTTGTTTTTATTTCCATTTCTCTAGGAGGTGGGTCAGAAAGGATCTTGCTGTGATTTATGTCATAGAGTGTTCTGCCTATGTTTTCCTCTAAGAGTTTGATAGTTTCTGGCCTTACATTTAGGTCTTTAATCCATTTTGAGCTTATTTTTGTGTATGGTGTTAGGGAGTGATCTAATCTCATACTTTTACATGTACCTGTCCAGTTTTCCCAGCACCACTTATTGAAGAGGCTGTCCTTTCTCCATTGTACATTACTGCCACCTTTATCAAAGATAAGGTGTCCATATGTGCATGGGTTTATCTCTGGGCTTTCTATCCTGTTCCATGGATCTATCTTTCTGTTTTTGTGCCAGTACCATACCGTCTTGATAACTGTAGCTTTGTAGTATAGTCTGAAGTCAGGGAGCCTGATTCCTCCAGTTCCTTCTTTCGTTCTCAAGATTGCTTTGGCTATTCGGGGTCTTTTGTGTTTCCATACAAATTGTGAAATTTTTTGTTCTAGTTCTGTGAAAAATGCCAGTGGTAGTTTGATAGGGATTGCATTGAATCTATAGATTGCTTTGGGTAGTAGAGTCATTTTCACAATGTTGATTCTTCCAATCCAAGAACATGGTATATCTCTCCATCTATTTGTATCATCTTTAATTTCTTTCATCAGTGTCTTATAATTTTCTGCATACAGGTCTTTTGTCTCCTTAGGTAGGTTTATTCCTAGATATTTTATTCTTTTTGTTGCAATGGTAAATGGGAGTGTTTTCTTGATTTCACTTTCAGATTTTTCATCATTAGTATATAGGAATGCCAGAGATTTCTGTGCATTAATTTTGTATCCTGCCACTTTACCAAATTCATTGATTAGCTCTAGTAGTTTTCTAGTAGCATCTTTAGGGTTCTCTATGTATAGGATCATGTCATCTGCAAACAGTGACAGCTTTACTTCTTCTTTTCCGATTTGGATTCCTTTTATTTCCTTTTCTTCTCTGATTGCTGTGGTTAAAACTTCCAAAATAATGTTGAATAATAGTGGTGAGAGTGGGCAACCTTGTCTTGTTCCTGATCTTAGTGGAAATGCTTTCAGTTTTTCACCATTGAGGATGATGTTTGCTGTGGGCTTGTCATATATGGCCTTTATTATGTTGAGGAAAGTTCCCTCTATGCCTACTTTCTGCAGGGTTTTTATCATAAATGGGTTTTGAATTTTGTCAAAAGCTTTCTCTGCATCTATTGAGATGATCATATGGTTTTTCTCCTTCAATTTGTTAATATGGTGTATCACATTGATAGATTTGTGTATATTGAAGAATCCTTGCATTCCTGGAATAAACCCCACTTGATCATGGTGTATGATCCTTTTAATGTGCTGTTGGATTCTGTTTGCTAGTATTTTGTTGAGGATTTTTGCATCTATGTTCATCAGTGATATTGGCCTGTAGTTTTCTTTCTTTGTGACATCCTTGTCTGGTTTTGGTATCAAGGTGATGGTGGCCTCGTAGAAGGAGTTTGGGAGTGGTCCTCCCTCTGCTATATTTTGGAAGAGTTTGAGAAGGATAGGTGTTAGCTCTTCTCTAAATGTTTGATAGAATTCGCCTGTAAAGCCATCTGGTCCTGGGCTTTTCTTTGTTGGAAGGTTTTTAATCACAGTTTCAATTTCAGTGCTTGTGATTGGTCTGTTCATATTTTCTATTTCTTCCTGATTCAGTCTTGGCAGGTTGTGCATTTCTAAGAATTTGTCCATTTCTTCCAGATTGTCCATTTTATTGGCATAGAGTTGCTTGTAGTAATCTCTTATGATCTCTTTTATCTCTGCAGTGTCAGTTGTTACCTCTCCTTTTTCATTTCTAATTCTATTGATTTGAGTCTTCTCCCTTTTTTCCTTGATGAGTCTGGCTAGTGGTTTATCTATTTTGTTTATCTTCTCAAAGAACCAGCTTTTAGTTTTATTGATCTTTGCTATTGTTTCCTTCATTTCTTTTTCATTTATTTCTGATCTGATTTTTATGATTTCTTTCCTTCTGCTAGCTTTGGGGTTTTTTTGTTCTTCTTTCTCTAATTGCTTGAGGTGCAAGGTTAGGTTGTTTATTCGAGATGTTTCCTGCTTCTTAAGGTGGGCTTGTATTGCTATAAACTTCCCCCTTAGAACTGCTTTTGCTGCATCCCATAGGTTTTGGGTCGTTGTGTCTCCATTGTCATTTGTTTCTAGGTATTTTTTGATTTCCTCTTTGATTTCTTCAGTGATATCTTCATTATTAAGTAGTGTATTGTTTAGCCTCCATGTGTTTGTATTTTTTACAGATCTTTTCCTGTAATTGATATCTAGTCTCATGGCGTTGTGGTCAGAAAAGATACTTGATACAATTTCAATTTTCTTAAATTTACCAAGGCTTGATTTGTGACCTAAGATATGATCTATCCTGGAGAATGTTCCATGAGCACTTGAGAAAAATGTGTATTCTGTTGTTTTTGGATGGAGTGTCCTATAAATATCAATTAAGTCCATCTTGTTTAACGTATCATTTAAAGCTTGTGTTTCCTTATTTATTTTCATTTTGAATGATCTGTCCATGGGTGAAAGTGGGGTGTTTAAGTCCCCTACTATGAATGTGTTACTGTCGATTTCCCCTTTTATGGCTGTTAGTATTTTCCTTATGTATTGAGGTGCTCCTATGTTGGGTGCATAAATATTTACAATTATTATATCTTCTTCTTGGATCGATCCCTTGATCATTATGTAGTGTCCTTCTTTGTCTCTTTTAATAGTCCTTATTTTAAAGTCTATTTTGTCTGATATGAGAATTGCTACTCCAGCTTTCTTTTGGCTTCCATTTGCATGGAATATCTTTTTCCATCCCCTTACTTTCAGTCTGTATGTGTCTCTAGGTCTGAAGTGGGTCTCTTGTAGACAGCATATATAAGGGTCTTGTTTTTGTATCCATTCAGCTAATCTGTATCTTTTGGTGGGAGCATTTAGTCCATTTACATTTAAGGTAATTATCGATATGTATGTTCCTATTCCCATTTTCTAAATTGTTTTGTGTTCGTTATTATAGGTCTTTTCCTTCTCTTGTGTTTCTTGCCTAGAAAAGATCCTTTAGCATTTGTTGTAAAGCTGGTTTGGTGGTGCTGAACTCTCTCAGCTTTTGCTTGTCTGTAAAGGTTTTAATTTCTCCATCAAATCTGAATGAGATCCTTGCTGGGTAGAGTAGTCTTGGCTGCATGTTTTTCTCCTTCATCACTTTCAGTATGTCCTGCCACTCCCTTCTGGCTTGTAGGGTTTCTGCTGAGAGATCAGCTGTTAACCTTATGGGGATTCCCTTATGTGTTATTTGTTGTTTTTCCCTTGCTGCTTTTAATATGCTTTCTTTGTATTTAATTTTTGACAGTTTGATTAATATGTGTCTTGGCATATTTCTCCTTGTATTTATCTTGTATGGGACTCTCTGTGCTTCCTGGACTTGATTAACTATTTCCTTTCCCATGTTAGGGAAGTTTTCAACTATAATCTCTTCAAATATTTTCTCAGTCCCTTTCTTTTTCTCTTCTTCTTCTGGAACCCCTATAATTCGAATGTTGGTGCATTTAATGTTGTCCCAGAGGTCTCTGAGACTGTCCTCAGTTCTTTTCATTCTTTTTTCTTTATTCTGCTCTGCAGTAGTTATTTCCACTATTTTATCTTCCAGGTCACTTATCCGTTCTTCTGCCTCAGTTATTCTGCTATTGATCCCCTCTAGAGTACTTTTAATTTCATTTATTGTGTTGTTCATCATTGCTTGTTTCATCTTTAGTTCTTCTAGGTCCTTGTTAACTGATTCTTGCATTTTGTCCAATCTATTGTCCATTCTATCTCCAAGATTTCGGATCAACCTTACTATCATTATTCTGAATTCTCTT
This sequence comes from Leucopleurus acutus, assembly GCF_964270905.1. Classification (NCBI taxonomy): domain Eukaryota; kingdom Metazoa; phylum Chordata; class Mammalia; order Artiodactyla; family Delphinidae; genus Leucopleurus; species Leucopleurus acutus. The sequence goes on along the minus strand of NC_139151.1, from coordinate 29,229,195 downwards.
TCAGGTAGACTGCCTATTTCCTCTTCATTTGTTAGGTCTGGTGCATTTTTATCTTGCTCCTTTATCTGCTGTGTGTTTTTCTGTCTTCTCATTTTGCTTATCTTACTGTGTTTGGGGTCTCCTTTTTGCAGGCTGCAGGTTCATAGTTCCTCCTGTTTTTGATGTCTGTCTCCAGTGGCTAAGGTTGGTTCAGTGGGTTGTGTAGGCTTCCTGGTGGAGGGGACTAGTGCCTGTGTTGTGGTGGATGAGGCTGGATCTTGTCTCTCTAGTGGACAGGTTCACCTCTGGTGGTGTGTTTGGGGGTGTCTGTGGCCTTATTATGATTTTAGGCAGCCTCTCTGCTAATGGGTGAGGTTGTGTTCCTGTTTTGCTAGTTGTTTGGCATAGGTTTTCCAGCACTGTGGCTTGCTGGTCGTTGAGTGAAGCTGGGTGCTGGTGTTAAGATGGAGGTCTCTGGGAGATTTTCGCCGTTTGATATTATGTGGAGCTGGGAGGTCTCTTGTTGATCAGTGTCCTGAAGTTGGCTCTCCTACCTCAGAGGCAGAGCCCTGCCTCCTGGCTGGAGCACCAAAAGCTTTTCATCCACACGGCTCAGGATAAAAGGGAGAAAAAGTAGAGGGAATTAGTAGAAGTATGAGGAAAGAAAGAAGGAAAGGAGGGTAGGAAGGAAGGAAGAAAGAAAGAAAGAAGCAAAGAAGGAAAGAAGGCAAGAAGGAAAGAAAGGAGGGAGGAAGGGAGGGAGGAAGGAAGGAAGGAGGGAAAGAAGGAAAAAAGACAGAAAGAAAGAAGATACAGTAAAAATAAAATAAAGTATAATAAAGTTATTGAATTAAAAATTCTTATTTAAAAAAAAAAAAGGGACGGAAAGAACCTTAGGACAAATGTTGGCAGCAAAGCTATACAGACAAAATCTTACACAGAAGCATACACATACACCCTCACTAAAAGAGGTAAATGGGGAAAAATCCTAAATCTTGCTGTCAGAGACCACCTCCTCAATTTGGGATGATTCGTTGTCTAAAGGAGGGAAGGAAGGACGGAAAGAAAGAAAGAAAGAACGAAGGTAAAGTATAATATTGTTATTAAAATTAATTATTAAGAAAAAAAATTAAAAAAAAACATGGACGGATAGAACCCTAGGACAAATGATGGAAGCAAGACTATACAGACAAGATCTCACACAGAAGCATACACATACACATTCACAAAAAGAGGAAAGGGGAAAAAATCATAGATCTTGCTCCTAAAGTCCACTTCCTTAATTTGGGATGATTGGTTGTCTATTCAGGTATTCCACAGATGCAGGTATATCAAGTTGATTGTGGAGCTTTAATCCGCTGCTTCTGAGGCTGCTGGGAGAGATTTCCCTTTCTCTTCTTTGTTCTCACAGCTCCCAGGGCTAAGCTTTGGATTTGGCCCTGCCACTGCGTGTAGATCGCTGGAGGGCGTCTGTTTTTTGCTCAGACAGGATGGGGTTAAAAGAGCCGCTGATTGGGGGCTCTGGCGCACTCAGGCCAGCGGGGACGGAGGGGCACAGAGTGCGGGGCGGGCCTGCGGTGGCAAAGGCCGGCGTGACTTTGCACCAGCCTGAGGCGCGCTGTGCGCTGTCCCGGGGAAGTTGTCCCTGGATCCCGGGAACCTGGCAGTGGCGGGCTGCACAGGCTCCGCGGAAGAGGGGTGTGGAGAGTGACCTGTGCTCGCACACAGGCCCCTCGGTGGCGGCAGCAGCAGCCTTAGCGTCTCCCGCCCGCCTCTGGGGTCCGCGCTTTCAGCCGCGGCTCGCGCCCGTCTCTGGGGTTCGCGCTTTTAGCCGCGGCTCGCGCCCGTCTCTGGAGTTCCTTAAGCAGCGTTCTTAAACCCCTCTCCTCACGCCCCAGGAAACAAAGAGGGAAGGAAAAGTCTCCTGCCTCTTCGGCAGGTGCAGGCTTTTTCCCCGGACTCCCTCCCGGCTAGCTGTGGTGCACTAACCCCTTCAGGCTATGTTCAAGCCACCAACCCCAGTCCTCTCCCTGCGCTCGGGCCTCAACTCGCAGCCCCGCCCGCCCCGGCGGGGGAGCAGACAAGCCTCTCGGGCTGGTGAGTGCCGGTCGGCACCGATCCTCTGTGCGGGAATCTCTCCCCGCTTTGCCCCCTGCACCCCTGTTGCTGTGCTCTCCTCCGCGGCTCCGAAGCTCCCCCCTCCGCCTCCCGCAGTCTCCGCCCGCGAAGGGGCTTCCTAGTGTGTGGTAACTTTTCCTCCTTCACAGCTCCCTCCCACTGGTGCAGGTGCCGTCCCTATTCTTTTGTCTCTGTTTTTTCTTTTGCCCTACCCATGTACGTGGGGAGTTTCTTGCCTTTTGGGAGGTCTGAGGTCTTCTGCCAGCCTTCAGTAGGTGTTCTGTAGGAGTTGTTCCACGTGTATATGTATTTCTGGTGTATCTGTGGGGAGGAAGGTGATCTCCGCGTCTTACTCTTCCGCCATCTTCCGCCTTCTCCCTCCAAAGGTTTTTTTAAATTATTATTATTTTAACATGCAGAAATTTGGATTCTTATTCTCAGGATTACTATCATAGTTTTCAAATGTAAATGAAAACTATCTTTTTATATATTTATTCAATAATAATGTATTTAGTACCTATTAGTGTAGGGCATTATAACTTTTAAAATGTGTTATGAAAATTGTTTCTTGAAATAAATTAAAAGTTTCCAAAATGCTTCTTGAATAAATTAAGAAATTAATTGATTAGCGTGACCATATATTTCATGTTCATGTATGTTCATGAAGTAAAGGAGCAGTAATCTTCAGAATATGTTCTTGGGTTTTTGTCAAAATTAAACCTAAAATCTCTGACACTAATAAGAAGCTCTATTCAAAACTCTTCTCTCATTTTTTTCTCTCAGCTCATTTCCTGCTGAATCTCTTTATTTTTCTTGCCAACTGAGTTATTGATTCAGTGCCATCTCTTTTTAATGGACTAGTTTTCTTTGTTAGATATATTAGGGAGCCATAATGACTCACCCAAGCTGAGTGCTGATAGGTAATAGAATTTAACTTAGTAAAGCTAATTGACAGGAGTCCTAATTATGATTGCAAACTCTTTGCTAGTACAAATGACAGAGCAATAAGCTATTCTTGTTTAATTAGTTTTAACCTAACAAACTTAAAGGCAAATATGTTAAGATTCAAGAGAGTAGAAGACCATACCATCTATTGCCACTTACTATCCTGATACTTACTGTGACTAATATTTATGAATTTTGGTTGCAGCCAAGGTAATAGAGTGCCAAAGAGAGCAACTAGGTATAAGCATATCTGTGTTCTCCCTTGTAGGTGTGATTGCTCTTGCTTAACTATTCTCTAATAAAATTTGAATTTTCTTGCACCTTGCTCTTATTTATTTCCTTTTCAAAATTCTTTTTATTAAAATACTGTTCATACTAATGATGGTACTATTATTGAATTGTATTTATCTTTTTGCAATATATGATGATATTTTAAAATCCCATGTATAACACTGAAAATATTTATGGTACATGATAAAAGAATGAAGTTTTTCACTACGAATCAAAAAGTGTAACTAAGTTAATTTGATTGAACACTTAAGTGACTCCTCTAAAATTTGTAAATAAACTAACTGCCTTTCAGAAAGTTTTCTAAGGCTGTAAAGCCTTCTTTCTAGTGGAACTATGACTCAAGGCATTTTTAAGCTTTTCCCCAGTTTAGTATCGTCTATTGTCCTATGTTGGTGTCACAGTGATGTCCAAGAGAAAAGAACCATGGCACAGACAAGAGGTTAGAGCGGTGATGGGGACTTTATTCACTTGGATAGCTACTAGGGATATTGGTTTGTGAAAATTAGAACATGTAATACATTTCTGACTTATCTAGCTTATTAAACATCTTTTAGAAGAGAGAAGAAAACAGTGAGAGAATCAGTTAAGATGACTTAATTTAACCCAGTGAGAAGAATCACATTGGAGAAGTAGGAGCCATAGAAAATTTAGAGAAAAGAAACCCTCAGATGGAGAGACAAAAAAAATGCAGATGAATCTAATCTTATATTCATGATATCAAAGGCTAGAATAATAAACAAAATTAACAATTTTATAGGAATAAATGCAATTACCCTATATTTAATATAGAAAAAAAAAGACACAATGCTTGATTTAATAGTACTGTATTTTTATCTTTTAATTTGAAGTTTCTTGTGCATCAATAGTAGAAAATGACTGTTAAAAAATCTATTGTAACCTAAGGCTGTATTACTGTGTTGAGAAGAATGCAGTAGTTATGGCACAAGATAACATCTGGAAGATCCTGTGGAAAGGCCCTAGAAGGCAAGGTGAGGGGAGGTAAGTAACACTTATTGAGTGGATGGTATTTTCCACATGTCATTATATTATCATATCAATGAATGACAGAGGAAGATCCCATAATCTCTGTTTCATAAATGGAGGAACTAAGGCTCAGAGAAGCCCAGTGAATGTTCAAGATCCTTCTAGCAGGATGCTTTCAGCACCCCACCCTTAACAGTAGGGCCTTCCAGTGTGATCATATACTTCCAACTGCAAATACCTGCATCTATGTTTTATAGACCTTTTACTTCAACCACAGATGCCAGCCAGAAGTGCTGGGTAATTAACACCCCTGGGGACAATCTTTGACCAGTGGCACTCACCAAATACTTCAGCTTCCTTCTTTCTGAGTAGGAGAATCTTAGGTACATGTTTTGCACCAGTACCCAAAGCTATCCCTAGGGATTAATCTCCAGCCACCCACTATAAAAGCTGGTTTAATACTTCACCCTCTTACCTAGTGTTTCCTATTCCTACTCGAATACTTTCTCACACCATTACCAGTGATGCCTGTACTTCCCAAATAAACTGCTTGCACACAAATTCCTATTTTAGAGTCTCCTTCTGAGGGAACACAAGCTGTCATACAGTGGTATTGCCAAGATTCAAATCCATGCCTGTCTCCAAAACCTGTAACTTCCCATGATTCCATGTTGTTTTCCTCTAGATAAATGGCTCCTAGTGCCCTTCATACTCTAGCAAAATTGCATATTTCTATGCCTTATGTGATCATATTTATAATTTTAAACTTTCCTGATCAATAAAGAGGTACACTGTGATGTTCTGTGCTCACTATTCTGAGAATAATTTGATGTATTTTATTATTAATATAACCAGTCTACTTAACTGACAATACTTTGTGAGCTGGTTCTAAAACAAAGAGAATTTTTGAAAGCTTGGCAGAGCAATTTGTTGTTTTATTCCAATATACCATATTTAATATTCAGAGGAAACTTTACTTATGAATTGCCTATTATTACCCATTAGTGCTAAGATATTATTTAGACACCATTAACATGTTTGTGCAATTATTTCAATTTTTGTCTCAAAGGCATTTATAATTTCATATGCTTGAAAACCCAGGAATTTCCTTTCATTTTTATCTGTCTGTTTATTTAATGTGACTAAGCTTTCTAAACTGCATTTCAAGTGGATCTTTTAAGCTCTTTTTAAAAAATGTAGTGAAATTTGTTTTGATTAAAGGGAAAAGAAAACAACTGGGGAGCCTAACTAGATATATAGTCATGATTTATTTTATTCTAGGTTATGTCAAGTGAAGCACACAACCTGAACTAAAAGATATCTGTCACTGTAATACATAACAAGACATTTTTCTACTGGAAAATTCCGAGACAGTAGAAAAAATTAGAGTGGATCCTACTTTAGCAATATTCCATAGAGTTGGAAAAAAGATGCTGTCATCCATTTTCATTATAGTTTATCTTATGATCTGATTTCCTCAAAGTTTTACAGACATCTGAGGGAAAACTTACCATGTTATAAAACCAACTGAAGCTAAAGTTGTATTTTCCAGGGGAATATGCCAGAATGACCATTTGGAGCCTCTTTCTCAGAATAACACAAATCAGAATAGCTTTCTAAATCTGTATTTTTAATAAACATCGTATGTCACTATAATATGACAGAACTATATATTTATGAAATGTAATGTTCAAATCAAATGACAGGATGTTTACTTGCATGCATAGTTTTAGGTCTTTATATAGGAAAAGTAGATCATAGTTGTTCATTAATTTAAGTTTTACTTCAAAATACAATTGATTTTGCTTCCTGTCACTTCTGAATTTTATGTGAGGTCAAACCTTTTCTCACTTAACACCTTTATGGACATAAAAAGACAAACAAATGAGAAGGGGATGTGGCAGAGTCACAAATCAGCTTACTGATTTGTGATTGCGTAGTTCTTCCCAGCACCTCCTGGTTTAAAAGGGAGAAGATCTTTCCACTTATGGAAGTGTTTTGGATTCCCCTTTCTTCATATCTTCCCAACTGAGTAGGTGTTAGAATGAGGGTGTTATTTGCATGTTGACAATAAACTTCTCATTAGAATGATCTATACTCACTCCTTCCACTTCTTGCTACTCTATTCTTAATTCACAATAATCAGGGTTTTGTCCTCACAATTACACTCACATTTCTTTTTTGAATGCTCCCAATGGATTCCAAATTGATAATGGATTTATTGGTTGTATTTGGCTCCCAAATTGCCCATTACTGGATCATTTTCTATAATAGTCTGTGCTCAGATGCCATCTTCTCAGAGAGCATTTCCCCTAAATGAGATCTCACTCCCTTTACTCTTTATTATATACATCTCCATATTTAAGAATGTATTATTTTTCTTCCCCTTCCTTCCTTCCTTCATTTCTTCCTTCCATTGCTTGTTTGTTTATATGCATACATATGCATGTATGTATGTAAGTATTTATGTATTTTTATCTGTCCTTTCCTATTAGCAAGCAAGTTTTAGAGAGGAGAAAGGACTTGTTTGTTTTATTCATGGCTGTATATTCTTCACCTATAACATGAGGTGAATATAGTAGGTCCTTAGTAAATATGTTTTGAAAGAGTAAGCATGGATATGAACATGAACACAGTCATGCTGTGGAATTTTATGTCAGATAATGCTTTCCTGATTCATTTCATGTAAAAATACAGCTTTAGTAGAAGATTTCTTAATAAACACAATTAAAAATTCTTGTTAAATGAGGAGAATTTAATAATGCTTTACACACACACATATATATATAAGTGCTTCACACACACACACACACATATATATATATATATATAATATCTTTTATTAATATGTAACCATTCAGTTAGAAGGCTTTGTTGGGAAATCTATAGACTTTCTTTGAATGTTTTCCTATGATGATTGTATTTTGATATCACCTTTTGGCATAAATCACACCCAGATTGTATCATCAGTGATCTTAACTTAAATCTATTTAAAATGGAACAAACACTTAAAAATACATTTGAAAAGCAATATTTATGTGGAGGCATCTGGGTTTTATTATTTTTCTACATCCAAATCAATACCATATTTTGTGACTTAGTTTCATTATCTTTTCCCAGCATTCAACTTAGTTTTCATAAAAAAAACCCTTCTCTTTCATATTATATATTATCTGTTTACATATATTTAAATTGAATGATATACTTATACTAACAAGTACAACAGGATTTGCAAGGAAATATCACAGTCTTGGAGAATTCAGATTCAACTATGGTTGCAGAAGTGGTGTTATCAGCCATTGGTGCTGGATATGCCATAGGCAACAGGGTCTGTGTTTCCAGGGGGAAGGGAGAACTTTACAAGAAGAGATTCAGTTAGTTAGAGATCTGTTAAGAAAGCACGTGATGTAGTACTTTCAAAAAATAAATTTTTATTAATTTGTGTTTACTTATATACAAAGAATTTACTGGATTGGACATTTTAATATAAATCCTTTAACAAATTAATTAAGCAATTATATGCAGTGTAAATGAAAATATATTTGCAGGTAGGAATGCTTTTGTAAATTTTAATTTTAACCAAATGTCCACTGGATGTTTCTTATAATTTCATTGTTCATGTATTTATTCAGCAAATACTTATGGCAGTATTGTAGGCAGTAGAAATACAGTAAAAAGCAAAACACAGGAAGTCCCTGACCCCTTGGAAAGATGTGCTGAGTATCTTCCTTTGCCAGTCCATATATGCGCTTCATCTCCATTTCTTCTCTGCTGACTATCTCAGGAAGCTGACCCCTGTAGACTACACCAACAGTTCCTGTGCTCTCTGGCCTCCAGTTGGCTTCCCTGAGGGGTTACTTCAAGCTGATTGTGTCTCTTAACACCCAGGCTTCTCTAGGTGGCCTGCTCTACATGACTTTCTCTTTCCTGGTCCTTCCCTTCTCTCATTCTTTTGAGCTTCAGAGGTAGGAAATAGTCCTCTGCTACTAGTCCTGGGCATCTTTAACTGTTCCATGTGGTTCTTCTACACCTCACTCTCAGCCTTTTAATAAGTCATTTATAAAGAAAATCTTCATAAATTATAGTAATTTAAGTGCGTCATCTGTTTTCTATTGGGACCCCTTTGATGTAAAATTCTTAGAAAATATTGAAGTGTTTTCTGAGTCATTAAGAAAGGCTGAAACATTTTGGTAAATTTTAGTACTCTATTTTTAGGTAGTTTTGATTGTGCTCTGAAAGCTTGATAACCTAATGAACTATTAATTTGATTAATGTACAATTAAAAAGAGTATTTGCTGATAATTCCTAGAGTTAAAGTTAAACTTGGAGAAATTTAAGAGGCCTACTGGAGCATTTTTAGAGCACATGGAAAAATAATTTTTAACTGCTTAGGCAAGGACAAAGAACTGTAGGCCAGAGTTACCCATGAGTATAGACTTAAAGTATTAAGTAAAATATTAACAAATTATATTTAGCTTGCATAGCTAATTAAATATTGATAAATCATGACTATATTTTATCAGTGGAGGCAAAGATGGTTCAACATTAAGAAACTATGAATATGATTTATTACATTAAGTTAAAAATTAAGTCCATACAAATGTATATTTGTACAACCACTATGGAAAACAGTATGGCGGTTACTTAAAAAACTAAAAATAAACTACCATATCATCCAGCAATTCTACTCCTGGGTATATATCCAGAAAAAAAAACAAAACACTAATTTGAAAAGTAACACGCTCCCCAATGTTCATAGCAGTACTATTTAGAATAGCCAAGACACTGTGGCAACACAAAGGAGGATCAACAGATGACTGGATTAAGAAAACGTGATATGTGTGTATATATATATATATATACACACACATATATATATACACATATATATAATGCAATATTAATTAGCTATGAAAAAAAGAAATATTGTCATTTTCAGCAATGTGGATGGACCTAGAGAATATTATGCTGCTTAGTGAAATAAGTCAGACTGTATGATATCACTTATATGTTGAATCTAAAAAATAATACAAATGAATGCATGTACAAAACAGAAACAGACTCACAGACATAGAAAATAGACTTCCAGTGACCAAAGGGAAGAGGAAGGGGGGGAAGAGCAAATTAGGCGTATAGGATTAACAGATACAAACTACTATTCATAAAATAGGTAAGCAAAATAATTTGGTATATAGCACAAGGAATTATACCCTGTATAATTATATTTTACAGTAACCTAAAATACCCAGAGAAAACCATGATTCAAAAAAGACACATGCACCCCAATGTTCATTGCAGCACTATTTACAATAGCCAGGACATGGAAAGAACCTAAATGTCCATCAACAGAGGAATGGATAAAGAAGATGTGGTACATATATAAAATGAAATATTACTCAGCCATAAAAAGGAATGAAATTGGGTCATTTGTAGAGAAGTGGATTGGCTTAGAGACTGTCATGCAGAGTGAAGAAAGTCAGAAAGAGAAAAGCAAATATCTTATATTAATGCATTTATGTGGAATCTGAAAAAATTGGTATAGGCAATCTTATTTACAAAGCAGAAATAGAGACACAGACGTAGAGAATAAACTTATGGATACCAATGGGGAAAGGGGGAGTGGGATGAACTGGGAGATTGGGATTGACATATATACACTATTGATACTATGTATAAAATAGATAGCCAATGAGAACCTACCGTATAGCAAAGGGAACTCTACTCAATGCTCTGTGGTGACCTAAATGGGAAGGAAGTTCAAAAAGAGGGGATATATGTATGCATATAGCTGATGCACTTTGCTGTACAGCAGAAACTAACACAACATTGTAAAGCAACTATACTTTAATAAAAATTTTTAAAAAAGAAAACAACAACAGTAAAAACTAAATAATCTGCAAGAATACTGAATCAAGAAGCTGTAAACCAGAAACTAACACAATATTATAAATCAACTATATTTCAATTTAAAGAAATAAAATCCATACCAACACATATATGATCAAAACACAAAAGATCAAACCCCACTCTATTCTTAAGCTAGAAAGAATAGAAGCATATTTGGTGATGTTATAAACAAAATAACAATGTCCACTGGCACTGCTATTGTCTAACCTTATAATGAAAGTCTAGTTACCTTTCTTTCTTGTTCTTCCAAACCCTGTAATCATACACAACTTGGTAATGTTTAATTGAAATTTATCAGCTAATATTGAATATCCATTCTGATAGATTATGACACAAAAATACAGGTACTTTGACAATGTATTAAGTGTGTATTATACATCAGGAAGTATGCTTGACATATATCTAACAATGAGACAGGGCTAAATGCTGTTGTTTTGTTTTATCAATAAAGAAACTAAACTCAGAGAGTCAAGTAGTGGACTTTTGAGGACTATCTGGAGCAGAATTAAAATGTTGTCTAACTCGTTAGACAAGATATAATCCTCAAAAAAGATTTCTATATCAGAGAAACAACATTCCAGTATTATGGGAAAATAGTGATCTAAAAACCTTTTTTGAATAAAATATTATTACATAAAAATTTTTTTAAACTCTTGTCTAACCTTTAAATCTATGTTCTTAACTATAAAGCTGTAATCCCTGAAACAAGAAGGCAGTTTGTGTGTGTGTATACACACACACACACACACACACACACACATATATATATATATGCAGAAAACACATATATTTATGTATGCTGACCCCACCCTCAACCACAGAGTATTTACCCATCAACCAAAAACCAAAGTTATAGAAGCTACTAGGTAATTTCCTTGGATTCTTCTCACATTTTCCCCATCCTGCATTTCCTCTGTCCAGTGTTCATCTAACTATTAACCTTGATTTAGTACTGAGAACTGCTGTACTAGAAGTTAAAAAAAACATAATTTTAACAAAATAGTTTTCCCAGAGCCTCATAAATCATACCACAGCAGTGCCTAGCACCTTTGCTTACCTTTATACTACATACTCTATAGTAATGATATTTTTTAAATAAAAATGAAAACCTCCCAGTATTACCAGTTTCTTTTCTTTTCTACTAAAGGTCAATTGTCAATCCCCTTGTGTATCTTCATATTTTATTTCTTTTACTTTTGCCTCCACAAAGAAAGTTTTGTCCTTAACTCCAGGAATTTTAATAATCTGTTGTTTTTGGAATGGCCATGTTTTCAAGGTTTAATATTCTGGGAAAATTGAAAACTATGTTAAATCAAAGTTTGAAATGTCCACTCAGCATTTCTTTATAAATTTTCATTTGAAAACTCTTAATACTCAGCCATTAGGGTAATCCTCCACTCAAACTAAGGGGAGACAATCTTTAAAAATTTTCAGAACATCTGTATCTCTCTTTTTTTTTTTTTTACATCTTTATTGGAGTATATGGCTTTACAATGTTGTGTTAGTTCCTGTTGTGTAACAAAGTGAATCAGCTATATGTATACATATATCCCCATATCCCCTCCCTCCTGCATCTCCCTCCCAACCTTCCTATATCCCACCCCTCTAGGTGATGACAAAGTACAAAGCTGATCTCCCCATGTGATGCAGTTTCTTCCCACTAGCTGTCTATTTTACATTTGGTAGTGTATATATGTCAGTGCTACTCTCTCACTTCATCCCAGCTTACCCATCCCCCTCCCTGTGTCCTCAAGTCCATTCTCTACATCTGTGTCTTTATTCCTGTTCAATCCCTAGGTTCATCAGAACTTTTTTTTTTTTTTTAGATTCCATATATATGTGTTAGCATGCAGTATTTGTTTTTCTCTTTCTGACGTACTTCACTCTGTATGACAGACTCTAGGTCTGTCCACCTCACTACAAATAACTCAATTTCATTTCTTTTCATGGGTGAGTAATATTCCATTGTATATATGTGCCACATCTTCTTTACCCATTCATCTGTCAATGGAAACTTAGGTTGCTTCCATGTCCTGGCTATTGTAAATAGTGCTGCAATGAACATTGTGATACATGACTCTTTTTGAATTATGGTTTTCTCAGGGTATATGTCAAGGAGTGGGATTGCTGAGTCATATGGTAGTTCTATTTGTAGTTTCTTAAGGAACCTCCATAGTGTTCTCCATAGTGGCTGTATCAATTTACATTCCCACCAACAGTGCAAGAGGGTTCCCTTTTTTCCACACCCTCTCCAACATTTATTTTTTGAAGATTTTTTGATGATGGCTGTTCTGGCTGGTGTGAGGTGATACCTCATTGTGGTTTTCATTTGCATTTCTCTAATGATTAGTGATGTTGAGCATCTGTTCATGCATTTGTTGGCAATCTGTATATCTTCTTTGGAGAAATGTCTGCTTAGATCTTCTGCCCATCTTTGGATTGGGTTGTTTGTTTTTTTGATATTGAGCTGCATGAGCTGTTTGTATATTTTGGAAATTAATCCTTTGTCAGTTGCTTCGTTTGCAAATATTTTCTCCCATTCTGAAGGTTGTCTTTTCATCTTGTTTATGGTTTCCTTTGCTGTGCAAAAGCTTTTAAGTTTCATTAGGTCTCATTTCTTTATTTTTGTTTTTATTTCCATTTCTCTAGGAGGTGGGTCAAAAGGGATCTTGCTGTGATTTATGTCAAAGAGTGTTCTTCCTATGTTTTCCTGTAAGAGTTTTATAGTGGCTGGACTTACATTTAGGCTTTTAATCCATTTTGAGTTTACTTTTTGTGTATGGTGTTAGGAAGTGTTCTAGTTTCATTCCTTTACATGTAATTGTCCAGTTTTCTCAGCACCAGTTATTGAAGAGGCTGTCTTTTCTCCACTGTATATTCTTGCCTCCTTTATCAAAGATAAGGGGACCATATGTGTGTGGGTTTATCTCTGGGCTTTCTATCCTGTTCTATTGACCTGTATTTCTGTTTTTATGCCAGTATCATACTGTCTTGATTACTGTAGCTTTGGAGTATAGTTTGAAGTCAGGGAGCCTGATTCGTCCAGTTCTGTTTTTCTGTCTCAAGATTGCTTTGGCTATTCAGGGTCTTTTGTGTTTTCATACAAATTGTGAAATTTTTTGTTCTAGTTCTGTGAAAAATGCCATTGGTAGTTTGATACGGATTGCACTGAATCTCTAGATTGCTTTGAGTAGTATAGTCATTTTCACAATATTGATTTTTCCAATCCAAGAACATGGTATATCTCTCCATCTGTTTGTATCATCTTTAATTTCTTTCATCAGTGTCTTATAGTTTTCTGCATACAGGTCTTTTTTCTCCTTAGGTAGGTTTATTCCTAGGTATTTTGTTCTTTTTGTTTCAGTGGTAAATGGGAGTTTTTCCTAAATTTCTCTTTCAGATTTTTCATCATTAGTGTATAGGAATGCAAGAGATTTCTGTGCATTGATTTTGTACACTGCTACTTTACCAAATTCATTGATTAGCTCTAGTCATTTTCTGGTAGCATCTTTATGATTCTCTTTGTAAAGTATCATGTCATCTGTAAACAGTGACAGTTTTACTACTTCTTCCCTTATCTGGATTACTTTTATTTATTTATTTTTTCTTCTCTGATTGCTGTGGCTAAAACTTCCAGAACTATGTTGAATAATATTGGTGAAAGCTGACATCCTTTTCTTCTTCATGATTTTAAAGGAAATGGTTTCAGTTTTTCACCATTGAGAATGATGTTGGCTGTGGGTTTTTCATATATGTCTGTCTTTTATTATTGACAAAGTTAATGATAATACCTTGACTATCTAGAACTGTATAAGGATATATTTTTTAAGTGCTACAAGTTCTCTTTTCCTGAATCATCATCCTTATTTTCTCTTCATACTGCCAGAAGAACTTACTGTTCCTAGCAAAGGAATCATTTTAATTGAGAATGCAAATTTGCCTAGAGACAGGCCACTGTGTCTATCACAAAAGAGTGCCAGCAAATGTCATATAAAAGTCAATTGAAAGAACTCTGTCTTCTTTCTTCAAACACGATCACTTTCTTTACCTTCACCATTGACCAGTGAAATCGAGGAGAAGTGAATAGTCTCAAGTACTTTCTTCTGGTGGTTTTAATAAATAGGTTTAATGTTCTATTAAATTCAATATCCATAGTTTGAATATCCTACCACTTCTCGACAACTGGCTCATCACTTCCTCCCATAATCTAGTCAATTCATGCAACCCACCGTTCCATTCTTTTGATTTATTTTTGATTTACTCTCTACTCCTATTATTATTGTATTTTTCATTTTTCTTATGCTTGATCTCAGGTTGCCTCAGCCTGCAGAGATGTGAAGCAGGATTTTGGTTCCCCACCCAGAGGTTGAAGTCAGGTTGCAGCAGTGAGAGCACTGAATCCTAGCCACTAGACCAACAGGGACCAGTGACCAGTGACAAGGCTGTGTATAAATGAATTTCCACATAGAGATGAAAAGTTGTGAAATAACTAGAGTGTTTATTAGGAGGCAAAGAGTATGTGTGGATAGACACATGGGCAGGCTCAGAGAGAGAGAGTCATGCCCTTGTAGTAGTTTGAATCATTTTTATGGGACATTTCTTCTGGGTTTCCTTTGGCCAATCATCTTGCTTTGCCTGGTTATGGGTCCGTATTTGGTATATCTCAAGGTCCTCCCTTGTGTGTGTGCACATCTCTTAGCCAAGATGAATTCTACTGAAGAGGGCTATGGGTAGGTTGACATCATCTGCTCTGTGGTGGTGTCCCCTCACTTTCTGATCTTCAAAGAGCCTTTCTGCACCTGTGTAGTCAGGGAGGTCCCCTTGACTTCGAGAATGAGGAATATGTTGTCTTTTATCTCTTATCTGGGCAGAGCTGAGATAAGAGATAAAACTTAGCTGGGCAGCGTTCAGCTCCTCTCCCCTGCTATTTTGGAGTATCTGTCTACAGGGCAGAAACTGTTCAACCTGGGGCCCATCTATCTCCTGCTTCATGCTGAGTTGTCTATTAGCCAAGAAGTACAATTAGTTTAAGGGGTACATTTATTCTGATTGTAAGCTTTTAGTCTATAGCATTCTTGAGTCAGGTGACCTTAGGCATATTTTTCAAATTTCCTGAGATCCCTACGAAATAGATACTATTATTATTCCAATTTCATAATAAAAATTGAGACTCAGGAGTGATCAAGATACTAGAGGAGTAGGATGTGACGCTCACCTTCTCCCACAAATACATCAAAAATATATCTACATGTCTAACAGTTCTTACAGAATATCTATTGAATGCTGGCAGAAGACCTCAGACTTCTGAAAGGGCAAGAAAATCTCCACATAACTGGGTAGGACAAAAGAAAAATGATAGAGAAAAAGGAATCTGGATGGCTGGATGGGACCTGCACCCCTTGGAGGGAGCTGTGAAAGAGGAAATGTTCCTGTACACTGGGGTGTCCCCTCACTGGCAGGGAGATCAGCCAAGACAGAGGGGGAGCTTTGTAGTCTTGGAGGAGAGTGAAGCAACTGGTTTGCAGCAGCCAGAACAGAGAGAAACATGTACAGATGGTCAGTGCCACCACCCAATGCTCCCCAGCCTGAGATGTGTGTCCACTAGTGTGGGCAGGGACTGGGTGCTGAAGCTTGGGTTTTGAAGATCAGACCTGGGGAGAGAATTGGGGTTGGCTGTGTGGAAACAGCCTGAAGGGACTGGAGTCTGGTCTGACCACAACTGAGGGTGTACACGAAGGAAGCCAAGGCCCACCTAAAAGACCAGGCGCCATTGTGTGTGGAGTGCCTGAGGGGAGGCATGGGACTCACCATTGCAGCCTTTTTCCCTGTGTTCACTCTCAGGAGACAGGACACCATCTACATGAGCTCTAGGAGCAGACGCAAGCCACTGCCTCTGTTGCAGGCTCCAGGAGTGATATTAAGCCGCCTCTGCTGCCATTGCAAACTCCAGGAGTGTGTGCAAGCCACTATCACTGCCTAGAGTCCCAGGAGCACGCAACAGACACTGCCTCTGCACACCTCTTATCAAAGGGATAATGGCCAGCACATGCTGAGGAAAGAGGTGGCAGGTGTCTGTACTAAAAATGACCCTCAAACACAAAATATTAAACCCACACAAGCTATGCAGGGACTCTCCCACATATAAATAAACCTCCAAGACCACAGTAGATAATCATTTCTCCTAAACTCAGAGAGTAAGATAAATATAAATCAAATGAAGAAGCAAAGGAAGCATTCCCAGCTGATAGACAAAGAGAATTCCCCTGAAAGAACAAACAGTGAAAGAGGCCTCTTCAGTCGAATAGACACTGATTTCAAAAAACAAATAATGAAAGTACTGAAGGAATTAAGAAAGGCTATCAATAGAAATGCAGAGTACTGTAAAAATGAACTAGAAACTATAAAGGGAGCCAAAGAAAATTAGAAAACTCATTTGCCAAGAGGAAAGCTGAGCTAAAGGCAATGAATAATGCAGAAGCACAAATAAGTGATCTGGACGATAGAATAATGGAAATCACCCAATCAGAGCAGCAGACAGAAAGCTGAATTTAAAAAAAAAAAGCAACATAAGACACCTATGAGATAATATAAAGTGTGGAATCTATGCATAATAGAGATCCCAGAAGGGGAAGAAAGAGAAAGGGGGATTGAAAATGTATTTGAAGAAATTATGGCTGAAAACCTCCCAAACCTAAAGAGGGAACAGAAATCCAAGTACAGGGATCATAGGGGGTCCCAAACAAGATGAATCCAAACAGACCTATAACAAGATATAATTAAAATGGCAAAAGGTAAAGATAAAGAGGATTCTAAAGGCAGCAAGAGAAAAGCAGAGTTAATTACAATGGAACCCGCATAAGCCTATTAGCTGATTTCTCTACAGAAACATTGCAGGCCAGAAGGGAGTGGCAAGATATATTCAAAATCCTAAAAGGAATAATATGCAACCTAGAATACTCTAACCAGCAAGATTATCATCTTGAAAAACAGGGTAACCACAAATCAACCACAAATCAAAAACATACAATAGATCATGAATACCAAAAATAAGAAAACACAAACATAAAATAAAAGGAAATCAAAAAGCCACAAAAAGAAAAAGAAAGGAACAAAGAAGAAACACAGAATCAACTGGCAAACAAGTTTTAAAATGGCAATAAATACATATCTATAAATAATTACCTTAAATGTGAATGGACTAAACATTCCAATCAAAAGACATAGAGTGGGGCTTCCCTGGTGGTGCAGTGGTTGAGAGTCTGCTTGCCGATGCAGGGGACATGGGTTCGTGGCCCGGTCCAGGAAGATCCCACATGCCACGGAGCAGCTGGGCCCGTGAGCCATGGTCACTGAGCCTGCACGTCTGGAGCCTGTGCTCCACAACGGGAGAGGCCACAACAGTGAGAGGCCCATGTACTGCAAAAAAAAAAAAAAAAAAAAAAAAGACATAGGGTGGCAGATTGGAAAAAAAAAAAGAACCTACCATATACTGCATACAAGAGATCCACTTTAGGATAAAGGACACACATAGATTGAAAGTGAGGGGATGGAAAAGATATTTCATGGAAATGACAAGAAAGTGGGGATTGCTATACTGATATCAGACAAAATAGACTTTAAAACAAAGGTCATAAAGAAAGATAAAGAAGGACACTATATAATGGTAAAAGGATCAATGCAAGAAGAGAATTTTACACTCATCAACATATATGCACCTAATATAGTAGGGCACCCAATACATAAAACAAACACTAACAGACATAAAGGGAGAAATTGACAGGAATACAATAATAGTAAGAGACTTTAACACCCCACTCACATCAATGGACAGATCTTCTAGACAGAAAATCAATAAGGCAACAGAGATCCTAAATGATAAAATAGAATAGTTAGACTTAATTGATATTTTCAGGACATAATATCCAAAAAAAAAAAAAAAAACAGAATACACATTCATTTCAAGTTCACATGGAACATTCTCTAGGATTGACCACATACTAGGGCACAAAACCAAAACAAACCTCAACAAATTTAAGAAATTATCTCAGAATCTTTTTTGACCACAATAGCATGAAACTAGAAATCAACCACAGAAGAAGAAATGAGAAAAACAAAAATGATTATATGGAGACTAAACAGCATATTACTAAAAAACCAATGGGTCAGTGATGAAATCAAAGAAGAAATTTTAAAATACCTTTGAGACAAATGACAATGAAAACACAATTATACATAATCTATGGGACACAGCAAAAGCAGTTCTTAAGTGTAAATTTATAGTGATACAGGTCTTCAGAAAACAAGAAAAATCTCAAATAAACAACCTAACATACCACTTAAAAGAATTAGAAAAAGAACAAACAAAACCTAAAGTAAGCAGAGGAAGGAAACAATAAAGATCAGAGAGGAAATAAAATAGAGATTAAAATTGAATCAAGAAAAAATAGATAATTTGAACAGACTGATAACTAGAAGTGAAATAGAATCTGTAATTAAAAAAAGAAGAAAAAAACTCCCTACAAACAAAAGTCCAGGACCAGATGGCTTCACAGGTAAATTCTACCAAATGTACAAAGGAGGATTTATACTGATCCTTCTCAAACTCTTCCAAAAGATTGAAGAGGAAGGAACACTCCCAAAGGCATTTTATGAAGCCACCATCACCCTGATACCAAAACCAGAAAAAGATGCCACCAAAAAAGAAAATTACAGGCCAATATCTTTGGTGAATATACATGCAAAAATTCTCAACATTAGCAAACCAAATCCAATAACACATAAAAAACATCATATACTCTGACCAAGTGGGATTCATCCCAAGTTCACAAGTACGGTTCAACATACACAAATCAATCAATGTGATACACCTCATAAGCAAAAGAAAAGACAAAAAACACATGATCATCTTGACAGATGCAGAAAAGACATTTGGTAATATTCAACCTATATTCATTATAAAAACCTTTATGAAAGTGGGTATAGAGGGAAAATATCTCAACATAATTAAAGTTATTTATGACAAAGTCACAGCCAGTATAACACTCAATTGTGAAAAGGTGAAAGCCTTCCTGATAAAATCTGGAACAAGACAAGGATGCCCACTCTCATCTCTTCTATTGAACATAGTATTGGAAGTTCTAGCCACAGCAATCAGACAAAAAATTTAAAAATTAAAAAAAATAAAAGGTAACCAAATTGGAAGGCAAGAGGTAAAATTGTCACTTTATGCAGATGACATGGTACTATATATAGAAAAATCTAAAGACTCCACACAAAAGCTACAGAACTGGTAAATACAGCAAGGTAGCAGGTTACAAGATTCACATCCAAAAATTGGTTGCATTTCCTTACACTAACAATGAAATATCAGAAAGGGAATGTGAAAAACAATTATTTTTAAAAACACACCCCTCAAAATAAAGTACTTACAAACAAACTCGACCTAGGAGGTGAAAGACTTGCTCAGAGCTAGAAAACATTAATAAATTAAATTGAAGATGATTCAAAGAAATGGAAAGATATCCCATGTTCTTGGATTGGAAGAATTAATATTGTTAAAATGGCCATACTACCCAAAGCAATTTACAGATTAAATGCAATCCCTATCAAATTACCAATGATATTTTTCACAGAACTAGAACAAATAATCCTAACATTTATATGGAACCATAAAAGGCCCAGAATTGCCAAAGCAATACTGAAGAAAAAGAACAAAGCAGAAGGCATAACTCTTCCTGACTTCAGATGATACTACAAAGCTATATTAGTCAAAACAGCATGGTATTGGAACAAAATCAGATATATGAATCAATGGAACAGAATAGAGAGCCCAGAAAGAAACCCACACACCTACAGTCAGTTAATCTTTGACAAAGGAGGCAAGAATATATAATGGGAAAAAGATAGTTTCTTCAGCAAGTGGTGTTGGGAAAGTTGGATAGGCACATGTAATCAATGAAGTTAGAGCACACCCTCACAACATACACAAAAATAAACTCAAAATGGCTTTAAAGACTTAAACATAAAATATGACACCATAATAATCCTAGAAGACATCATTGGCAAAATATTCTCTGACAAAAATTGTAGAAATGTTTTCTTAGGTCAGTCTCCCAAGGCAATGGAAATAAAACCAAAAATAAACAAATGGGATCTAATCAAACTTACAAGCTTTTTCACAGCAAAGGAAATCATAAACAAAATGAAAAGACAACCTACAGAATGGGAGAAAATATTTGCAAATGATGCGACAGACAAGGGCTTAATTTTCAAAATATACAAACAGCTCATACAACTCAACAACAACAAAAATATAAATCAATTGAAAAATGGGCAGAAGACATAAATAGACATTTCTCCAAAGAAGGAATACAGGTGACCAATAGGCATGTAAAAAGATGCTCAACATTGCTAATAATTAGAGAGGTGCAAATCAAAACTATAATGAGGTACCACCTCACACTGGTCAAAAGGGCCATCATTAAAAAGTCTACAAAAAAAAAGATTTAAAAAAAGATATACAGAAAGTGTCTAAGGAATCTATATCATAAAAGAAAAGAAGTTACTCTTCTAAAGAGAAAATGGAGGATAAAAATATATTCCTGTAAAACACCTGAGAGTGCATTTTGAAAATCAGGGTGGAAATAATTTGTATTCCATGACTGTAATCATAAACATTGTAAGCATGATTACATAGACTGGAAAAATATTACACAGGAATAAGATACTACATATATTTAAATTTTAAAAAAGTCCACAAATAACAAATGCTGTAGCGTGTATGGTGGGAATGTAAGCTGGTGCAGCCACTGTGGAAAACAGTATGAATGTTCCTCAGAAAACTAAAAATAGAATTACTGTATGATCCAGTAATCCCACTCCTGGGCATATATTGAGACAGAACTATAATTCAAAAAGATTACATTCACCCTTATATTCACAGCAGCATTATTCACAATAGCCAAGACATGGAAACAACCTAAATGTCCATTGACAGATGAATGGGTAAAGAAGATGTGGTACACATATACAATGCAATACTACTCAGCCATAAAAAAGAATGAAATAATACCATTTGCAGCAACATGGATTCAACTAGACAGTATAATGCTAAATGAAGTAAGTCAGAAGGAGAAAGACATATATCATATGATATCACTTATATGCGGAATCTAAAATATGAAACAGATGAACCTGTCTATGAAACAGACTAAGGAGCATAGAAAACAGACTTGTGGTTGCCAAGGGGGAAGGGGATGGGGGAAGGGATGGAGTGGGAGGCTGGGGTTAGAAGATGTAAGCTATTATATATAGAATGGATAAACAATAAGGTCTTACTGTAGAGCAACAGTAAACTATATTTAATATCCTATGATAAACCATAATGGAAAAGAATATAAAAAGAATGTGTATATATATATATTTATATATATATATTTATATACATATATATAAAACTAAATCACTTTTCTGTACAGCAGAAATTAACACAACATTGTAAAACAACTATACATCAATAAAAAATTTTAAAAAGAAGGAGCTACACCAAAAAAATTGAGACTCAGACTGTTAAATAAGATGTTCAATCTTGCAGCATGATTAGAGAGTTTCTGACTCTGAGCCAATGTTCCTAACAATTATAGTATTTATATGTGTGTGCTGGTATGAGGGGTGCAGGGAAGGGTGAAGGGAATGACTTAATTCTCTTTATCTAGATAAAGATAACTGCAAGTGTTTGGAGTTGGAGGCTAGCATTTATAAAGCTGCTTTATCTTTTACAAAGACCATTCACTTTCTTTTCTATGAATATAAGCCTTCTGTCTCTAAGTGACTGAGAAATGGGAGGTAGGATGGGCATGGTATGTTTGGAGAACTGAGTACTTCAGATAAGACTGGAATGGTAAGTTTGAGAGGACAGGCACAAGGCCTCCTTGTCTTCTGCTGAGTCACAAGCACATGGCACATAGTAGACACTTGATGGATATTAATGGAATAAAATGTTATAGGACAGGGCATTGAAAAGAAAGGCTAGTGCATACATGTTCAGGAATCTGGAATTCAGGCAACAAAATATCCAGACCTACCATATCTTATGGGTGTGCTTACTAAATTCTGAATATTCTTCTGAGCTCTACTTGGATGATGATATTTTAAAAAACATTTTATGTATCATGACACTTTACTGCTAAAGACTTCTGCACACATCTTTTTTATAAAATTAACAACTGTATTGAGGTACAATTGATATATAAAAAACTGTACATATTTAATGTATACAATTTGATGAGAGTTTGGACATATGCATATACCTGTGAAACCACCATTCAATCAAGGTAATAAGCATACCATCACCTCCAAAAAAAATCTTATGGAACATAATCATTTACATACAGTACTAGTTATTTGAGTAGCTGTTGGAAGAGTCAGA
The DNA here is from genome assembly GCF_964270905.1 of Leucopleurus acutus. Lineage (NCBI taxonomy): Eukaryota > Metazoa > Chordata > Mammalia > Artiodactyla > Delphinidae > Leucopleurus > Leucopleurus acutus. The sequence continues at coordinate 29,206,544 of NC_139151.1, read as the reverse complement.
ATAATGGAAGGAATGGTCATGTGGGCAGTGATAAACTGCTATATGAATTGCTGACTAAACTATAACCTAAGGCAAAGGTAGTATAGCTGAGCTTTTGGATGTATTTAAAAAAATAATTAAGAAAGATCATTAATATTCAGGTTTTATCAAATATAAAAGCAGTCTCAGAAAATAATAAAGAATAATGTTAAATATATTTTCTTTCTCCTCCTCCAGCTCCCCACGACCTCTGCCATACACTAGTATTTGGCCACTTTGCTCTCCCAAAACCTGAGATAATATTGTCCCTTGACCATACATTTCTTTAAACAAATAGCAATTTGAGAATTTTAGTTGAGAAATTATTATCCCCAGACTCATGGGAATAAGGTCACCAATATTTCTTTAGCTGTCAGGCCATTGGTGATGTCAAATTGTTTTAGACCCTTGACTAGGTAAGAATTGATTTTCCAAATTACTTAAACAAATTCCATTTCTGGAGGAAAAACAATAACAACAAAAAAAGATACTCTCTTTTCTTTAAGACTTCATTTTTTAGAGTAGTTACATAGAAAATAGAGAGGAAAGTATGGATATTTACCATATATCACCTCTCCCACACATCCATAGCCTCCTCCATGATCAATATCCCCCACCAGTTACATTCTGAGTTTGGACAAATGTATAATGACCTGTATCCACCAATATAGTATCACACAGAGTACTTTGACTGCCCTAAAAATCCTCTGTGCTATGTCTATTCATCCCCTCACCCCACCCCTGTCAGCCACTGATCTTTTCACTGTCTTCATAGTTTTGCCTTTTCCAGAATGTCATAGAGATGAAATCATATAGTATGCAACCTTTGCAGAGTAGCTTCTTTCACTTAGTAATATGCATTAAGCTTCTTCCATGTCTTTTGATGGCTTGATAGCACCTTTCTTTTTAGCACTGAATAATATTTCATTTCCTGGATGTATAATAGTTTATTTATCCATTCACCTACTAAAAGACATCTAGATTGCTTTCAAGTTTTGAGAATTATGAATTAAGTAGCTATAAATACCCATGTACAGGGTTTTGTGTAGACATAAGCTTTAAACTGTTTCAGGTAAATACCAAAGAGTGTGATTGCTAGATTAGTATGTTTAGTTTTGTAAGAAACAAGCAAACTGCCTTCCAAAGTGATGCATCATTTTGCATTCCTACCAGCAATGAATGAGAGTTCCTGTTTCTTCACATCCTTGCCAGCATTTGGTGTTGTCAGTGTTCTGGATTTTGGCCTTTCTAGTAGGTGTGTAGTGGTCTCTCATTTTTTTTTAAGTTATATTTCCCTGATGATGTGTGGAACTTATTTTCATATGCTTATTTGCCATCTCAATATCTGCTTCAGTGAGGTGTCTGTTAAGGTCTCTGTCCCATTTTTTAATTGGGTTGTTTGTTTTCTTATTGTTGAGTTTTAAGAGCTCTTTGTATATTTGGATAACAGTCTTTATCATATTTTCTCCCAGTCTGTGGCTTTTCTTAGCATTTTCTTGACATTGTCTTTTGCAAAGCAGATTTTCTTATTTTAATGAAGTCCAGTTTATCAATTATTTATTTCACAGATCTTACCTTTGATCTAGAAAGTCACTTTTTGTATCTAAAAAGTCACTGCCACACCCAAATTCATCCAGATTTTCTCTCCATTTTTTAAAGAAAGTAGATATGACATAAAATTATGTTACTAAACCCCTCAAAATCACATTTTAGTCCTTTCTCTTAATGTAAAGGATGAAAAGAAGACAACAGTTTCTTAATATTTCATATCATGGTGCTGAATATATGCAACACAAGTGTAAATTTTATATCACCTGTGTATGAGGACAAGATGGTTCATTCTTTAATAATTTTAGAATTAGAATAAAAAGGGAATAATATGACTGGCCTAGTTTTTTTCCCGTTTTAAAAATTTGACAAGCCAGTGCATGATGGGTTATTGTTCATGTACATAGCTAAGTGTGATAATTAATACAATGATAAATATAAAAGTAATAAAGTAGGCTTTATACTTTTTAAACATTTTCATTTTATGTAGGTTTAGCAGCAATGTTGTGACATAGAATTTTTATGGCCATTTTAGTGGTCTATCAGTGGGGAAAGGGATGGGAGGAGGGGCAAAATAGGGGTAGAGGATTAAGAGATACAAACCACTATGTATAAAATTGGTAAACAATAAGGATATATTGTACAGCACAAAGAAATATACCCATTGTTTTTTAAATAACATTAAATGATATATAACATAAAAATATTGAATCACTATGTTATACACCTAAAAATAATATAATATTGTAAATCAGTTATACTCCATTAAAAACAAAAATGGAAAATCTATTTATAGTGTATTTAGAAACAATAAATTTAATAAACCCAAACTCATTAATGTCACAAAGCTCATCATATCTAAATGACTATACCAAATCTATCAGTATCTATGCTCTATTTCACTAAAATAGCAAAAGATCTGTGACCCAGTGGGAGAGAGACCGTCTTTTTTCCTTTAGAGAGGTGTAAACTTGAATCCTCTTTTTAATAGTAGAAAACAATACATAATTAAACCATTTTTACACTTGACATCCTTATTTGGTGGACTATGAAAATTCTATACACAAAACATTTTGAAAGCAATTTCAAAACAAAAATATCAATTATTATACTGGCTGAATAATGCCCCACTCTATCAAAAAAAATATGTCCATTTCCTAATCACCAGATATTATTAATCAACTCTACTTCAGTAAAAAAGACATTTATAAAATAAAATTAAAAAAAATAAAGAGTGTTGGGATCATCGGAGGTTAACCGACTTCTCCCAAGGAGACAGAACTACAAAGTAGCTATTAGTTCTTATTGAAGATATTGGTGTGACTGTCAGAACTAGAAGATATATTTGTATTTAAATGACCATAGGGGTTTCAGTTTTCTCATGTAAAAGACAGCACAGGGATAGGAAGCTGCTGGCATTGCTTCAGTGGCTTAAGAATATCAGTTTGAAATTCTCTTCAGCTGTCTGTTCCTTTCCCTTGTGCTGACAAAGTGGCAGTTCAGCTACAGCCATTATGCTTATGTTCCTGGCAGGATAAAGAAGCAATAAAAGAGTAGAGGAAAGAGTGGTTCCTAATTGTTGCTATCCAAAAGAATTATTGTTTTCTCATTACACAAGCAATTAAATATCTTCTGTATAGTGAGTATAAACATGATTTAATGATTATGTTTAAGTGGACAGTGGTCTTAAGATACCAGATATTAATTATTAGAGAAAGATATGTGGATATTTTGTGTGACTGAATCTAGTAATTGACCATAATCTTGTTCCTCTTCTTACTGGTTCTGCAGCCAGATCCCTTTGATCAGCTTTCCTTAGCATTAAGTGTGGCCATATGTGCATGTTACAGCTAGTGGAAGTTGCCCAGAAGTGATATGTGCCATTTCTCAGGCTGGACCATTCAATTGTTCCATGCAGACTCATCATGTTGCTTATCCTGCCCTCCCCACCCCCAACTGTTGCAGCAACTTGGTGTTTCTAGGAAATGGGGAAGCCACAAGATTGAAAGAGCCATCTGTAGATAAGAAACACTGGCATTGGTCTCTTAAGTGAGCAAGACATTGACATTCTTTACGTTAAGACTTAAATTTGGGGGTTTTCCAGTTAGAACATTTATAGCATGCAGAAACGGATATGTTTGGAAAAGTGCAGGAAGATAAGAAGAGCTCAGTTGCAGTCATATTTGGCCTTGGCCCAGCCTTCTGTACAGTCATGATTAGAGAGCAGCCCTCTAAGTCAAGACTAGTGGTGTTCACACAAGTGGGAACAGATCTTGGAATACATGAATGTTCCTGCTCAGTTCAGTACATGAAGAGCTCTCAAGTTTGTCTGATGAAGCTTTCTCTAAAAATTAGCTCATGTTCATGACCATTTAATTTTTTTGTTCCAAGGATTCTCTTTATTTATTTTTTAAAATTTTATTGGAGTATAGTTGCTTTATGATGTTGTGTTAGTTTCTACTGTACAGTAAAGTGAATCAGCTATATGTATACATATATTCTCCTCTTTTTTGGATTTCCTTCCCATTTAGGTCACCACAGAGCACTGAGTAGAGTTCTCTCTGCTATACAGTACGTTCTCACTAGTTTCCTATTTTATACATAGTATCAATAGTGTATATATGTCAATCCCAATCTCCTAATTCATCCTACTCCCCCCTTTCCCCTTTGGTATCCATACATTTGTTCTCTGTGTCTCTATTTCTGCTTTGTAAATAAGATTGTCTATACCACTTTTTCAGATTCCACATATATGCTTTAATATACGATATTCATTTTTCTCTTTCTGACTTACTTCACTCTGTATGACAGTCTCTAGGTCCATCCACATCTCTACAAACAACCATTTAAATAAATTAATACATAAGGATAGTTCAGTTGGATTTTCCAGGTCAAGGACCTAGACAATCAAAATCTATGAATAGATAAAAGTTTATCTATCACTTTTGTCAAATAGATATTTTGCAAAGTGTTTGTGTTTAATGTCCTTTCATATCCCAGGTGCTAAAGCCCTGCATTTTCTATTAGAATTACATAATGTCTAGATATATATGAACCACTAGATACCAAATTAAATACCATCATAATAAAAATATTCTTGTCAATGTCCTTCTGAATAAGGCAGCCTTGAATCTCTGTCACAGGGCATATTAAGCTCAGATTGATATTACAGTTCCTAGTTCTGGGGCCTTCTCCTTTCTAATTGGACCATTACTTCCTTAGAGAAGCCTTATCTTATTCATCTTTGTATTCAAGAGCCTTACCTTATTCATATTTGTATTCTAAAAGCCTACAACAGTGCCATACCCACAGTAGACATTCAACATATATTGGGTGATTAAGTGAAAAAATGATTTAGGAACTGGTATAAACCATTACAGCTCTATTTGTGATATAAAGTTTTATTAATAAAAAATAAAATTTTCTTAAAAGCAATCAATACAAATTGAATTCAAAGTTAAAATGCCTGTATTCATCAATAAAGTATTTTGTGATGCCATTATGAAAATAGCATTGATCATTTAACTGAATGTGATCAAAAAGACAATGTGATCTGTAAAGAAAAAAAAAATTGATGAGCTAGATTAGGATGCTTGTAGGGTAGAGAGTGATGGTAATAAGAAAATGAACCTGTCAAATGTTACTGCCTATGATGATCAGTGCCCTGGACTGCCACATAAGGTTGCTTACCTCCATTTGTTCTGACCTGGCATCCTTGATTTGGGCTTGCATGAGGAACATGTGAAGATGTAATGGGAAAAGGAAGACTAAAAGATTCAAAAGTCACCTGTCTTGGCATTCAGTTGTCTGTCTGACCTACCACTGCCTAACTTTACAGCCTCTTTCTTCCAAACTTGTCCAGCAGCACCCATTTCTCCACAGCTGACACTCCAGTCTTTCAGAGTTGTATGCAGTTTCTCAAGAGCACTGGCTTGTCATATCTTCGGCATTTACATAAAACTTCTTACTTGGAATGCCTACCTTGGCCCATTGATCTGATGAACTCCTTATTGTATAGGATATGATATTTCATATTCTCCATATCCTTCCAGACTTATTCCATTTGCAAATTGGGACAACCACTGCTTAATGAGCCATACTATAGCTTTTTCATGCTCTTTATTAAATTTTATCACTCTCTTTACAATTATGTGTTTATATATGAGTGTGTATTATCTGGCATGTGGTCATTTACTGCTGGGATTATCTTGTACTCAGTAGTACATCACCATAGATAAAAATATAGCTCCATGAATGGTCAAAGAACAAATGAGTAGATTCAGAAATAGTCCTGGGTCAAGGCAGACTGGAATGTGTATTCATGATGGCTTCATGATGGTACTCTTTGATTTCACTCTCTTTGTATACATGTTAAAGTGTTTACTACATACGTCTAAAATGCCCATACATGTTTGCACAAACATATCAAATTGTAAGTTATTTTTGATGTTAATGATTATATTGTTGATATACACATACTTATGTATATATGTATACATATTATGTGAATGTATATCAATTTTACTTTTTTATTTCTGAAATTTTCAAATAGTTGAGTTGGTTCTATGTTAAAAATATTTTTGGTTATCTTGGTTAGCAAGCAAATTTTTCTTCATAATAAGAGAACACCTCCAAGGATTTCACATCACCCACCAAGTAAAGTGTGGATTCTTTAGGTTAGCACAATTACCAACCCCCAACTCCTTCCCAGATATATGATCTCATTTCAACAGTGCTATATCACTATTTTCTATGAACCTTTATTGTGACACTTACCATGCTCATTACATTGTATTTATTTATGTGATGGTGTCCTTTACTAGAGTCTAAGCCACTTGAGAGGCCCATGCCTTTATCTTTCTCTTCTCACTAGCATAACAGCTGACACATGGAAAGTGCCCAAATGAGGCTCATAAAATGAATTAAAACTTTTGTGCAGTCCCTTTTTTGATTCAAACACCAGTGACCAAAAAAAATGATGTAATAATTTTTCAATCTTTTTCTTAGTGCTAATGATGGAAAAAAGAAAAGTGCTTTACAAAAGCTGGCAGACAAAGAAAGATTACTATCAAGCATGACATTCATGACATTCCCTGGTCCCTATGAGGAGGTCCCTATGAGAGCTGACTGGCCCCACTTGAAACATCAGTTCTTGTTCTGGAGCAAGGGTCTTGCTCTCACTGTTTCAAAAGAACATGTAGGGCTTCCCTGGCGGAGCAGTGGTTGAGGGTCCACCTGCAGATGCAGGGGACGCGGGTTCGTGCCCCGGTCCGGGAGGATCCCACAAGCCGTGGAGCGGCTGGGCCCGTGAGCCATGGCCGCTGAACCTGCACGTCCGGAGCCTGTGCTCCGCAACGAGAGAGGCCACAACAGTGAGAGGCCCGCGTACCGCAAAAAAAAAAAAAAAAAAAGAAAAAGAACATGTAAAGCGTCATGAGAAGAATAGCCTACTTCCAGAGCAAGTCAACAAATGTGGATAGAAGGGAGATGAGAGGATAAGGATGAGGATAAGGATAAGAGGAAAGGATAGAGAGAAGCAGCAAAAAAATTTAGCACATTTATTGATGAAATTTGAAGCAGTTCATATCATTTTGAATTAAAATACAACATGATCTTGGAGAGCATGTGATGCAGGCAGGACTCTTCATAATTTTGTCCCCACCAGGAAATGCCATGGGATGAGACCCCTGGTTTCTTCCTTAGAACACATGCATTGAGTTTCCCTAGCAGAATGGATTCAGATCAGATCTAAACTTCTATGCTTTCTGACCTCAATTCAACCAAAAAAGGGGAGTTTACACCTCTTTTCATAGCTGGTAGGCAAATAAAATTTTAAAGTAGTTTTTTTTTCCCCAAGCGATGGGTTTATTCATGTGCTCATTTATTTTTATTATTCTCTCTATCCAGATGTCTCATTTTCTGCTGCAACTGCTTCCAGCTGTATCCCTCTGCAAATGGAAACAGAATGCCAGCAATAACTGCTGTCAAATATATACGTTCCTATTTCTTGTCCAGAGTCCTAGAGTATTGCAGAAATACTTTTGGAAGACAATCCCTTTGAGTAATAATAACGACTGGCAATAACCAAGCACTTGCCTTGGATGGACAGAATTATGAGTGCTTTGCACATAATATCTTGTTTAATCTTTATAACACTACTTTGATGAAAGTATTATCTTTATTTAACAGATGGAGAAGCTGAGGCACAGAGAAGTCTGGTAAATCATGTAATATAAGAGAATTAAGGATTCATAGCTAGACAAGTCTAATACCAGAAGCTGAACTGTTACACTATGCTATGCTGCTTCCTATTAGGGAATGCACAGGCTGAAAGGTTGGAACTCCATCCCTCCCTTCCTGGCTTCCCTTCTTTTACTATCTCTTCCTTTAAAAAAAAATCTCATACATTTCTATTTTAGATAAAGGAATACATTTAGAAAATGTGAAACATGTGAAAAGAAAGTAACATTTTTGACTGTTCCAGACACCATGTTGAAAACTTTGAATATTTACCTCATGCATACTTCTCCATATTTTTAGTAACTGTTTTTAAGTCTAGGTGATAGGCAATCACTTGTGGTACAAAGGAACTGCCTGCTTGCCTGTTATATGTTGGGTAGTGGATCCTTTTGGTTGTTCTTTCATATTTTCTTTAGGCAAGGAAGTGCCATCAAGGATATGCACATTGCAAAAATAATCTATTGCTTCAGATTTTATTATTGTAATTAACAGCTGAGGCTGCAATTCTTAAGCACTGGAGACAGATCAGCAGGAGAATAACTGCAGGAAGAGAGGTATGAAGAAGAAGAGAGAAATGACCCACAAAGCTTCACCAACTTAAACTGTTTTATAGACATGCTTTTCAACATTTATTTTGTAGTTCCTAGAAGTCCTTAGGCACAAACAATGTACATTTCTTGATCCATTAAAGTAGCTCTGCAGTTAGCTCATTATATGCCAGGTGGAACCACTTTAACTAGATCCATCGCTGTAATTCACAACTGATGCAAATTCTGGGCCTTATTCCACTGTCTTCATTTAAGAAAGTAAATTCTAGCCTGTAATAGTGGGGGGGATGATTATCAGTGGGATATTTGTCCCCAGTCTACAAAAGATACAGTGAAATATGACATAGCACAAAAGTCAGGAGCGGAGCAAGAAGGGGTCTAACAGTGAAAAGCTTTTATTATATGAATATATTGAGAACCCATTTGCAAGCTGCCAACAGATCAATAAAGCCCTGTTAGGTCCACTCTTAAGATATGTAGTCAAGTTTTCTTGATTGTTTATTATAGTTATATAGGTTAGAATTAATCCACATATAAATCTGATATCAATTCCATTTCTCTATGGTTCAGTTATCATTCCTCTATTATATCATTTTAAAGCTGGACTGTATGTACTAGCCACGTGTGGCTACTGAGCACTTGACAGGTGACTTTCTGAACTGACATGTTCTGTAAATGTAAAATATACACTGGATATTGAAGAGGTATGAAATAGAAATGTAACATTTCTCATTAGTAATTTTATATTGATTATATGTTGAAATTATAATATTTTGGATATGTTCAATTAAATAAAACATATTATTAAAATTACTTTTATCTGTTTCTTTTACTTTTTAGATATGGCTACTAATTTAAAATTACATATGTGACACACATGGCTCATATTTTTATTGAATACCACTGCTCTAAATTTCCCTCTTCTCCCTGTCCAGCTACTTATAAGTATTTTGGGTAATAAGTAGAATGGAATGAGGTGATGTGTATCAATGGCTCAATATAACTTCATTTGTCTCATGGAAATAAATAACTCAAAAAATTACCCCATTAATATATGGGGTGTTTTCTATTTGTAGAAAACAAGATCAGACATTTCAACAAGGGTCTTTGATTTGACCTCTAATGTGACTGAATCCATATTTAAACAGAAGTTTCAATTGCCATATTAAAACATATTATCATGTTTAAATGTGATTTGCCACAATCATTATAAGACAATTTTAGAATATCATTTCAGATCAAAAATGGGCATTGAAATTGCACACAAAATGTTTACTGTACTGTATTATCAAGGAACATCCTTAAGGAGCCAGACTCTTTTGCATTTTTTGTTATGCATCCCTGGAGTGTTAACCTTATCCTTAGACTAGTTTCCCTGTTATTGTAAGGTGGCTGCAATGTTCCAGGAGACATCTATACCCAGGAAAAGAAATAAGCCACTGGAAGAAAAGGGACCATCTTTTTGGGAGGTTTCCTTTTGAGCAATTAAATGTTTAGGAGAAGCCATGTGGTAGACTTTCACATTTCATTATTTGGAATTGTGTCAAATGCTCATGACTAAACCAGTCACTGCCAAGGAAGATGGAATAATTACAGACAGCTGGGAAATGTCAGGATCCATTGTCAAAGGATGCAGTCCACCTACTCAAAAGCACATAGTCTTGTGAAGGAGGGAAGATAACTGAACAAATCAGAGTTTTGAAAATAAGGAAGAAGGAAAAAGAGGTAGGTGGAGATGGATGTTGGGTAGATAATCATGAATGACTGCTAAAACTGCAACTGAAACTTTTAATGATAAACATTTTGAGTTTTAAATTATGAATGCCATCCTTCTTTGCAAACTAATTTCAGATATATGGTACCAAAAATAGGACATTCTTGTTTTTTTTTTAAAAAATGAAGCATGGTTTTTCAAGGACCCTGAATTTTTTGTTTTTAAACAAAGTTAAACAGTTTTATACTGAAATATTTTAGTAGTTTTAAAATGAACCATTAAATATTATATCCAAAATTTTACAAAGTCATATCTTGACAATATGAGCAAACTGATACAAAACAAACAAAAGATCCCAGAGGCTTTGATTCCTAGCTGTTCTTTCCTCTTTTTTGCATGGTGCTTAATGTATTTCTCAGAGCTCAAGTGTCCCAGCAAATTGGTTCCAATTCCATTTTCTTGAAGATTTTGACTTTGCTTTGCAACTCTAATCGTTTTGCTCAGTGTTTTGCACGTTATATCATACAAACATGCATTTGATCAGCAATTAATATGATTAGAAATTCAAATAATTTGAGAGTTGGAAAGTAATTCATACATGATCAAGTCCAGATTCTTTCATTTTACAGATGATAAAACAGGTACAAGTGCCACACATACTTAGTAATATCCATTCATATAGTCAGTCAAGAAATATTCAGTGAGTGCCTACAAAGTATGCACTGGAGTGTCACTATGAAGAAGATGACAAATGTTATGATAGTGTTTACAGGTGGGTGGTGAGGAGAGACAGACAACAAGCAGGAAGTAAAAATTAGATAGTTACCAAGAAGACAAGATAAAGAAAATAGAAACAACATGAATAGGGCATTAGATGATCTCTTAGACCTCAAGGAGGAGAAATGCCAGACCATGTGAAGGGAACGAAAGAGAGCAGTCTTGGCAGAGGGGACAAGAAGATCAAAGAGCCAGAGGCCAGAAAAATGCTTGGTCTGTTCAAGGAAATCACAGAAGTCCGTGTAACTGAAGGAAGTAGACTGGTCAAGTGGTGAGTCATCTAAACTACTGTCTGGAATGGAGGTTAGGGGCAGACCATGAAAAGCCTTTTAAAGAATTTTAAGAGTACTCTAAAGATATTAGAGGGTTTAAGCAGGAGAAGGAATCATCTGATTTACATTTTTAAAAGATTACTCTAGCTTAGCTGTTATGTTGAAATGAATTAAAGAGTGGCATCAATGGAAATGAGAAAATCAGTTATGAGGCTATTGCAGTAGGCCAGGTGTAATATCATGATGACTTGGACCAGGTTGGTAGCTGTGTAAGCTGGAAAAAAAATTGTTGCACTCATGATATTTTTAAAAGGTAGGGCTTATAGGATTTACTGATTGATTAAAAGGTATGAAAAAAATGAAGAGGTAAAGGATAGATTCTAGTTTTCTGGAATTATGGAGATGGATAAGATGGTGTAAGAATCAAGGACATGGAAATATTCCTAATATGTAGAAGCCCATGACACAGCCAAGTGTAGATGACAATTGGCAATTGAACATATGAATCTCTGTATTGATAGAGGGGTAGAGGCTCAGATCAAAACCCTCAGATATGTCACATTCATTAGAGATTGGGCAGAGAGCAGGCCAGTCCAGGAGACTAAGAAAGAGAAGCCAGTGATGTAGAAAATAGGAAAGTGTGATACCTATTGCCAAGAGAAGAGAGATTGATTTCAACAGGTGAGAATGTTGATCTGATAACATAAAGTTTCATTCTAACAGTTGACAGGTCAAATTCAGTAGATTGGAAAGACAGAAGCCGATTACAGAAGACTGAAGAATACATTACTGGTTAGGATGTAGAGACAATATGTGAAGACAATTCTTTTCCAAGATGTGGAATTTTGAAAAAAGTAGAGAATTGTGGCCACAATCAGAAAAAAATTCTGAATGAAAAAGAATGAGAGAAATGTACTTTACATGCAGTTCAGTCTTGATTCTATTACAACGCAAGGCTTCAGGAATAATCTTCATGTTGTTGTTCTTGGATAAACCAAAAGCTTCTTATTCTCAGCTTCCCAGTATGTAAATGGCGAAATCATTTATTTCTTGAGCCAATATTTGATTAAACATTATATGCTGCACCATGGATTGGTATAGGTGTACAACAGTGAAGAGGACAGTCCCCATTCTCAAAAAGCTAAAAAGTAGTGAGAGAAATAAGCAAGTAAACAGATGATGTGAATAGTGTACTTATATCCTTAAGTGCAGAATGGTACTGTAATCTATGTGAAGTGGCCACTAGACTTTGCAGGTCAGGGTAACTTCCTAATCCTACCATATATAAGCAAGCTAAAGCCTGAGAATTAGGAGACATTAACAAGGAAAAAGATGTATGTGGAAGAGGATAACATAGAGGGGAAGGTATACATTCAGAGGCAAGAAGATTCAAAGAAGCTTTTCCTGTAACATGACCTGGAGGGAGCAGTGGGATTGGATGAATTCCCAACATATTAGTATGGCTGGAGTACAAGCTAGGAGGTGAGGAGTGGTGAAAATGAGATTCCAAAAGGAAACTGTGATTGTGTGAATGTATATTTCTGTGTTGGGGGCCCTGAGGTAGCTGTAATTGGGGGCTGGTCTTGTATGACAGAGAAAGGAAGGAAGACGGCAGAGGGTCAATATGGAGCAAGGCAGAGATAGGACCATTATTAGAGGTTTGGGACTTTACACAAAAGACCCTTTAAAATAATGTTAAAATAGCACCAAATCCACCTTCCTTCATTAGATAGTTTGAAATAGCTTTGTAAACGTAAAGCATTACATTAAGCTTACATGACATAAGACATGGGGGAGAAATTGGTGCTAAATGTTGAAATTATAGATTCCCTTAAACACTCTTGCCCACTGGCTCAACATTTGGAAAGTGAAGTAATACTTGCAGGAAATGCAGTTTTACTATTTTAATAAAATATAGTAAGTTTTCATTATTCTTCATCATTATACTATACTACATAGAAATGTATATCACCAAAAAATATATCCTACACCTATGAAACACTAACTTCTATATTTCTTTTGGAAAAAACAGAAACACAAACAAAAAGCGTATATCTCATGGACATTATATGCTATTAAGATTTCTACTAATATCTAATAGGCTCTTTCCTTTACAATTATTTCCTAAGATATGAAATTTCACTTCAACAAGATCAAAGTCTATTAAGCAGACTAGATAGAAATGAATGTATTAAAAATGAAGTACAATATATCCAAATAATAAGCATCTCCATTTGTAGTATGACATTTTACATTTATATATTTCCATTATTTTTAAACATAAAAAGAGTCTTAGTAACAAATTTCTCTACCCCAAAAATCAGAGAAATAAAAACACCAACTTTAATCCATGTGGTATAAAAATTATTATTTAACGTAACAACTCATGAATGGATTTTCATCTTTCACAGTAAATGCATCTAACGGAAGTAAACTATGCAAACCAGAAAATCTTGAGTTGTTTTTTCCTATGAAAAATAGAATTTACCTGGTACTAATTATCTTAAAAAGCTGATTTTGAAACTCATTAGAATTCAAAAAAAATCCTAGAAAAGTTTAGTAAAACCTTTGATTATTTTGCATGATGAATGCCAAGTTTAGAAATAAATGTAGAAAAGTTTTTATATATGGTACTATAAAGTCTAATTTCTTCTTTATTTTGTTGAAAGAACCATTTATGTGCTAATGAATTCTACTTCAATAGAATTCTATATTTAAAAACCATCTAGTTGTTTTGCTAAAGTGTAAGTTGTTCCTGCATCAACCAGTATCCCCAGATCCACAAGATTTGAAGCATTCTTTTCCAAAGGATAAATTAAAGGCTTCATCTTGGAGTGAAATAAAAGCCCCAACAGGTTTTATAAATAATTAATAATAATGTCTTAGACTGATATTTACTATTTACAAGACTATTCTATTTTTTAATATATGAATTCTATATCTTCACAGCAATCCTATGCTACAACATTAACATAATATTACTTGTTACACGTGACAAAACTGACATGAAAAGTTAAGTAACTCGCAAATATCACAGAGTGTTAAGTGTCATATGTAGGGTTGTTTGATAAAACATAGATACCCAGCCCAGTAAATTTGAATTTCAGATAAATAATGATATTTTTTCATATAAATATGTTCCAAATATTCCACTTAATGTAATTAGACTTCAAAATATTCATTGATTATCTGAAACTCAAATTTAAGTTGATATCCTGCATTTTATTCGCTAAATATGGAAACTCTAAGTGGAACAGAGATTTCTATCTGTTCTGTCTACCCTCAGAGGTTGTACTCATTCCCATTACCCTGAACCATTACTCTCTGTATCAGATAAAAGCTTGATTAAAAAAAAAAAAACTAGAGGCAAGAGTACTTGAAATCAAATAATCAAATACTGGGCAAGGATAACTTGAAGACAAAAAATACAGCACAAAAATTCTTCATTTGCACATTCATTATTATCATCATTAACATGGTTGTATCTGCCAGGCCCTATGCTTTTTGCTCTATGTACATTAATTTATTTAAATATTGGAGATTTTATTTCCATTTAACAGTGAGGTTCAGAGAGGTTAAGATGCTCTTCGAGTGTCACATAGCTGGAGAGTGGTTTGAAGCCAAAGCAAGTGCTCTCATGATGAAATTTAAGTTGCAGTTTGTACCAGGTAATGCCACCAGCCACTAGTTCTCAGACTTTAGCATACATCAGAATCACCCTAACAAGTGTATCATAATAAACCAAAGGTGGGCTAGTTAATACACAGATTGCTAAGCTCCACACCCAGAGTTTCTGACTCACTTGTTCTGCTGTGGGACTCAGGAATTTACATCTCTAACAAGTCCCAATATGGTTCTCAAGATGCTGATCTGGAGATTTTTTCTTTGAGAACCATGTGCTGACTGCAATTCTGTCTCAGGGTTTGCCTTAGTCCATTTGGGCTGCTACAACAGGATACCATTGACTGGATGTCTTATAAACAACAGAAACTTATTTTTCACAATTCTGGATGCTAGGCAGTCTAAGATCAAAGCTCCAGAAGATTCTGTGTCTGGTAAGTGCTTGCTTCCTGCTTGTTAGGTGGCTGATCTCTCCTCGTGTTCTCACATGACAGAGGGTGAGAGAGCCCTCTGGGGTCTCTTTTAAGAGGTCACTAATCCCTTTCTTATGACCCTCAAGTCTAGTCACCTCTCAAATGCCCCACCTCCTAATATCATTACACTGGGGAGTAGGTTTCAACATATGAATTTTGGAGGAACACATCCAGTCATAATAGGACTTTTCCTATTAACTCTGCAAATGTAAATGAAATGAAGTTAAAAAAATAGAAGTTGTAAGAAGAAGATAAACAGTACCTCTGAGAAGATGAAAGAGAGCAGTATGGTAAACATCTAAGAAGTTTTGTGGTAACTACATGACATTTTAAGAATGTTTAAGTGGGACTCAGAAAGAATAAGCACAACAGCAAATGTATGGGCCAGAGGGATCTAATTCAGGGGTTGAGAAGAAATTAGTTTATTACCAATTTTATATGTTATACTTGTAAGCTGGTTCTCCTTCTAGAAAATAATGTAGAAGGATTTAAAGACTCTTTTTTCTTCACTTTAACTTTTTGGGGGTAAGATTTTCCTCTTCAGCATAAAATAAAACATCTACAGTTGTTGCTAGTATTAGACTAACCTTCCCCTCAAGCAATTTAGGATTGTGTAAAAAGAAGATTGGAGATATATCAGAAGCTTTGACCCAGAAATTCCCCTTTATCCTAAAGGAAGTTGATATAAAAATTATTAAATTTTGACAGATTATAGACATTAGTCACAACATTGGTTCTCATAGAGGCAATTGGGAACAAGCTAGATGGAACTCTTTCCCAAGGCACCTCTTATATAATCCTCCCTGTGTTCCACTTGCCAGATCTGTTGGTCTTCTCACTTTTCTCAACTGACCAATCTCCTCTTTACACCACAGCCCCACAGTGTGGCTCCTGCACATTTCTCACATGTCACCTTAAATGAAACTGCTCTGTGTTTTGTCTATTCCATATACTTAATATAATTACTTATATGTGCATGTTGTTGACTTATGTATAACTGTTTAGCTCCAATCTGTAATCTCCAGGAGTGTAGTGGTCAACTGTGCTTGCTCAGCAGGTTTCAAACAATGCCTAGCACTTAGTAAGCAATAAGAATTTACTAAATGAATTAGTGGATAAACTCTTTTCTAGATTCTGCCTCATAAATTTTATTTTTCTGAATTCTGTAAAATTTCTAAAATATTTGCTACAAAAAATACCACATATTGTCTGACGTCTGGTGATCCTGTGCAATTGCTATCTTCTAGAAACCATGCTATTAAGCTCTGATTTTTCTTAAAATGATTTGATTATTTCTCTGCTTTATAAAAGAAAGTAATGCTTAATTAGTAGATAGGTTAAACTGGAACCTCTATTTGCCTGTTAAATTTTCATTAACCTCACTAATCAAAGAGAATGCAAAAGTTATCTTCCAGGCAAAATCCTTTGAAAATTCAAATGAAAAGGGGAGATGTGCATTGTATTATATGCATTTTTAGGTCAATGCCTTAGGCATATGCAGGGATTATATTTTATTTCACCATACACTTGAATTTGTTAATTAATTGAAAAATTTTAAATTATCCCTGAATAGGGAAACAGATACATCCCCTAAACAAAGAGTGTTCATGTGAAAGTGCTAGAAAATACTCTAACTTAAGGTATTTTTCAGTAAACAATCAAATATCCCACAATAACAATTAGAAGCCTGGGTTGTTCTGGACCATTCAGTGACTCTATTCTTAAACATATTGCTCTATGTTTCTAGTTATAGTGTTATGTGGGTTTTTTTTTTTATGACATTCAGTTCACTCTTTGTTGACACTGTTGCACTTATAAAACTTTGATGCTTATGCATCCCCTGTAATGTTTACTCTAAGGCCTTGCTCATGGTAAATCCTTTGAAGTATCTTTAAAAGTAGCCTGAAAAATGGAAGAAAAATTTTAGGGGGTTGAGATTTATTTGTATGTTTGCAGCATCTGAGTGTAAACCTGTGACAGTGACTGTATTTTACTTTATTAGTTGTATCTGTAAGGTTAAATCAGAGAAACAGAACCAGCAGAAGATACATATTACAAGATGTATTATAAAGGATTGGCTTACATGATCACATGATTGTTGTAGCCATGTAGGTATGTCCAAAAACCACAAGGCCGGCTGTCAGGAAGAGTAGGCTGGAACTCTGGGCTACAAGCTAAAGCTGCAATCTATAGGCTGAATTTCTTCTTCTTCAGGGAAACATTAGCTCTCTTAAGTCCTTAAATTTTTCCCACCCCATCTATCCAGGATAATCTCCCTTGCTTAAAGTGAATTTATTATGAACTTTAGTGTCATCTACAAGATATTTCCCAGAAACTAGTTTACTATTTGATTGAATTACTAAGACTACAGTCTAGCCAATTTGACACATTAAACTAACCATCACACCAGTATTCTCCTAAGAACTAAAAGAATTGTCCCTTGCATAATAGTAAATAGAAACATTTTCAATGGTAAAAGTGAGTTAGTTGAAAACATATTCTCCAAATTCCCTTTCAGCTCTACATTATGAAAAGCAAGAATTGCCCAAACAGAAATAAAAAGATTCCTGTCCCATGTTACAGTGTTGCAGGTTAGATGGAAGATGGTATTTCAGAGTTAAGAATAAGTTTCAAGAACTATTGGAATGAAACCTTCTTTTAAACATATTAACACTTTGTAAAACTTCACTGGTAAAATATCAAAATCTTGAAAAATAGAAAGACACAAAGAATGTGTTTGAAGTGGATTTTTTCCAACCATATCCTTATGAAAAATGTCTGATTTTGCTTTAAATATTTTAATGCCAAACTTCCAATAGTCTGTGAATTTGTGAATATTTTCATGAATGTAAATTTGATCAATAGGAAAATTTGCAAAAGGAGGAAGAGAAGGAAGAGAACAGGAGGAGGAGGAGGAGGAGAAGGAGAAGGTGGAGAAGAAAGAGAGGAAGAGGAAAACTTCTTGTGAGAAAATGGCAAGTTGCTTCACAGATTCTCTCTACTTAGATTTATTCATTTTTTCTGTTAGTTTGAGTCAGATGTTTAGTGGTTCAAGCAGAATTCACTGGACCAGATAACATGTAAACATTGTCTACACAAAGGGAAAATTGAAAGATGTACCTGGATAACTTAGCAAAAGATACAATTACTATAGTGAGGATTTCTGATTTCCTTTCCCATCTCCTATTTTGCCTCAACTTGAGACCTTGCATAATAGAGCATGTATTCATACATTATTGTATTGACTGTTACTATCTAACTTCTATATTCTGCCTCTTTAGTCAAGACTTTATGGATATCTTTGATATTTTAACAGTGAAATTTTCTTTAGCGCAAATAAAGAGAATATTTTAAATACTATTTCATGTTGTTGAAAATGTGATGACATGAATACTCAGGTACAGTAGTTTACTATGTATTTCTAATCACAGAAAATTAGAGAAAAAATTATAGATTTCTATTTGCTTTTACTTTTTTGGCCTCATTTATTTTCTTCAAATATTTTGACCATATGCCACTGTCAGGAAAAGTGTATGAAGGTCGCAGATAAAGGGATGAGTTGGATGCCATGATTTTCAATGCTATACAGGGTGAAGACAACTTAAGAATTATCTAGGTGAACGTCCTTAGGTCATCTCACTGTTCAATATTAATTAATGGTATCAGACAGAGGGAAGTTACATGCTAACTTATAAATATATTTTTTAATAGAGATGGAAATAAACTATGTCCCAGTGGAGCTGTTTTATGGCCCTGGATATTTTCTAATATATTTCTAACCCAGCAATTTTATCTTAGCATTAACTCTTTCTGCTTAACCCACTCTTTCTTCAATTAATTTCAGACGAGGAAAATTATAAGTATGAGGAATCATATTTAGTAGGCGAATAAACAATGCATTTTTATTGGTGTCATTTTATATTTTGTGAGGTTATCTTTCAGTTATAAAAACCACTAAAATTAAATATCAAAAGAACTGAACTAAAGCTAGACATTCAAATTCATGTGTATAGAAAACGTGGTAAAATAAGATTTTCAAAACCAATTGAACATCTTCATGTTTTTCTCACAGTGACATGTATTACTCATAAATAAAATTAAAAGTACAATTTTCCAAGACTTAACCAGGAAGATTAGAAAATGTAAACAGACCTATCAAAAGTAATGAAATTGAAACCGTAATTAAAAATCTTCCAACAAACAAAAGTCCAGGATCAGATGGCTTCACAGGCGAATTCTATCAAATATTTAGAGAAGGCTAACACTGATCCTTCTCAAACTCTTCCAAAATATTGCAGAGGGAGAAACTCCAAAATTCATTCTCTCTCAAATTCATTCTATGAAGTCACCATCACCCTGATACCAAAACCAGAAAAATATATCACAAAAAAAGAAAATTATAAACCAATATCACTGATGAACATACATGCAAAACTCCTGAACAAAATACTAGCAAACAGAATCCAACAGCACATTAAAAGGATAATACACCATGATCAAGTGGGATTTAATCCAAGGATACAAGGATTCTTCAATATAAGCAAATCAATCAATGTGATACACCACATTAACAAATTAAGGAATAAAAACAATACGATCATCTCAATAGATGCAGAAAAAGCTTTTGACAAAATTCAACACCGATTTATGATAAAAAACTCTCAAGAAAATGGGCATAGAGGGAACCTACCTCAACATAATAAAGACCATATATGACAAATCCACAGCAAGCATCATACTCAATGGTGAAAAACTGAAAGCATTTCCAATAAGATCAGGAAAAAGACAATGATGTCCACTCTCACCACTCTTATTCAACATATTTTTTGAAGTCCTAGTCATGGCAATCAGAGAAGAAAAAGAAATAAAAGGAATACAAATTGGAAAAGAAGTAAAACTGTCACTGTTTGCCAATGATGTGATACTATATATAGAAAATCCTAAAGATTCCACCAGAAAACTACTAGAACTACTCAGTGAATTTGGTAAGGTTGCAGGATACAAAATTAATGCACAGAAATCTCTGGCATTCCTATACAGCAACAAAAAAATCAGAAAGAGAAATTAAGGAAACACTCCAATTTGCCATTGCAACAAAAAGAATAAAATACTTAGGAATAAACCTGCCTAAGGAGATGAAAGACTTGTACTCAGACAACTATAAAACACTGATGAAAGAAATCAAAGATGACATAAACAGTTCTTTGATTGGAAGAATCAATATTGTGAAAATGACTATACTACCCAAAGCAATCTACAGATTCATTGCAATCCCTATCAAACTACCAATGGCATTCTTCACAGAATTAGGACAAAAAATCTTACAATTCATATGGAAATACAAAAGACCCCGAATAGCCAAAGCAATCTTGAGAAAGAAAAATAGAGTTGGAGGAATCAGTCTCCCTGACTTCAAACTATACCACAAAGCTACAGTAATCAGGAGAGCATGGTACTGGCACAAAAACAGAAATATAGATCAGTGGTACAGGATAGAATGTCCAGAGATAAACTTATGTTCATATGGGCACCTAATTTATGACAAAGGAGGCAAGAACACACAGTGGAGAAAACGACAGCCTCTTCAATAAGTGGTGCTGGGAAAACTGGATGGCTACATGTAAAAGAATGAAATGAGAACACTACCTAACACCATACACAAAAATAAACTCCAAATGGATTAAAGACTTAAATGTAAGACCAGACACTCTAAAACTTTTAGAAGCAAATAGGAAAAACACTCTTTGACATAAACTACAGCAAGATCTTTGTTGACCCACCTGCTACAGTGACAGAAATAAAAACAAAAATAAACAAATGGGGCTTAATTAAACTTAAAAGCTTTTGCACAGCAAAGTAAACCATAAACAAGACAAAAAGACAACCCTCAGGATGGGACAAAATATTTGCAAATGAAACAGCAGACAAAGGATTAATCTCCAAAATATACAAACAGCTCATGGAGCTCAATATCAAAAAAACAAACAATCCAGTTAAAAAATGGGTGGAAGACCTAAATAAACATTTAACCAAGGAAGACTTACAGATGGTCAAGAGGCACATGAAAAGATGCTCAACATCACTTATTATTAGAGAAATGCAAATCAAAACTATAATGAGATATCACCTCATGCTAGTCAGAATGGTCATTAATCAAAAAAGCTAGAAACAATAAATGCTGGAATGGGTGTGGTGAAAAGGGAACCCTCCTACACTGTTGGTGGGAATGTAAATTGATACAACCACCATGGAGAAAGGTATGGAAGTTCCTTAAAAAACTAAAAATAGAAATACCATATGATCCAGCAATCCCACTACTTGGCATATACCCTGAGAAAATCATAATTCAAAAAGAGAGATATACCACAGTGTTCATTGCAGCACTATTTGCAATAGCCAGGATATGGAACCAAACTAAATGTCCATCAACAGATGAATGCATAAAGAAGATGTGACACATATATACAATGGAATATTACTCAGCCATAAAAAGAAATGAAATTGAGTTATTTGTATTGAGGTGGATGGACCTAGAGTGAAGTAAGTCAGAAAAAGAAAAAAAAATACTGTATGCTAACACATATATATGGAATCTAAAAAAAAAAAAATGGTACTGATGAACCTAGTTCATTCCTGCCCTAGTTTATTGCAGGGCAGGAATAAAGAAGTAAGCATAGAGAATGGACTTGATGACATGGGGTTGGAGGGTGAAGCTGGGGTGAAGTGAGAATAGCATCGACATATATACATTACTCTATGTAAAATAGTTTGTTTGTGGGAAGCAGCAGCATAGCACAGGGAGATTGGCTCAGTGCTTTGCAATGACCTAGAGGGGTGGGATAGGGAGGATGGGAGGGAGGCTCAATAGGGAGGGGATATGGTGACTTGTGTGTGCATATAGCTGATTCATTTTGTTGTGCAACAGAAACTAACATGGTATTGTGAAACAATTATACTCCAATAAAGATCTATTAAAAACCAACCAACCAACAAACAAACAAAAGTACTTAAAGTATAATTTAGTTCTGAATCAGTGGTCTTCCTGGAGAAATTTAAATAATCTCTAGAGGAAAGTAACATCATTTAGAGTCTTCACATACTTTCATAACCATGTCCAGGACTCTCAATTCCTGATTAAAACAGGATAAAGTGAGCAAACACTAGAGGGGAAAAAAAGACAATAGAGTAAGAACTACCAGTGATCCAGATATTATAGTTATCAAAAAAAGACTTTAAAATAGCTGTGATAAACTTGTGTAAAGAAAGATTTAAAAATTTCACCACTGATATTGATAAAAATAGAACCAGATGGAAATTCTATAACTGAAAATAAGATAACTGAAATTGGGATTAAGATTTAGGCTAAACAGCAAGTAAGATATAACAAAACAGAACATTACTAAACTTGGAGGTAAAGCTGTAGAAAATATCAGATTAAAACATGAAGAGAGAAAAGGATAGAAAACACATAAAAGATTGCGAGTCATATGTTACACAACTAAATGATCTAAAAAATATTCAGTGAAAGTTCCACGTAGAGAAGAAAAAGAAAACATATCAGAGCAATATTTGAAGAGGTAATGACTGACAAGTTTTCAAAACTGAAGAAATACATTAAATCACCAACGCAAGAAGCTATAAACACAAATGAGGATAAATATAAATAACCATACTAGGCACATAATAGTGAAAATGTCAAAAACAAAAGGCAGAAGGAAAATCAATTTAAATCAGCAAAAAATGGGAGGGGGTATATTACCTTTAAGGAAACAATAACAATTTCATATGTGTTTTTACAGAAATTATGAAAACTACATTAGAATGATATCTTCAAATTCCTGGAATAAAATAATGGCCAAGCTGTATTCTATATCATCTGAAAATATATTAAAATCTAAAAATAAAACAAGAACATTTAAGGATAAAATTGAGATAACTCCTTGACAACAGACCAGCAGCAAAGGAAATGCTAAGGTCAACTTATGAGGCAGAAGGAAATAAATCCATGATAGAAATCAGAAAAAAGAAAGGACTAAAGATTTTATTGAAAATACATACATTTGTAAATTTAAATGCCTATTGGTTATAAAAAAACAAAATAATAATATTTTCTGGTTTAAAATATATGTAGAATTAAATCATATAAAATAACACAAAAGAAAGGAGGAGATTAATAGGAGGTAAAATATTAAAGGTATAAAAGGAGGTAAAAGGAGATACAGCAAGGATCTTGCATTGTCTGGGATGTGCTGAATTCTAATTTATAATAGTTCTAATAAGTCAATGGTACATGTTGAAATCTGTAGAGAAACTACTTAAAAGTAAAATATATTTATAGTAAAAATGTATAACTAAAAATCTAATGGGGAGAAGTAATATTAATCAATGTGATAGTAACATTGATAACTCAAGATATCAAGATAGGATAAAAAATAATTAGAGTAGCTGGCACAAATAGAAAATTAATAATAAAATGGGAGATTTAAATCCAAATAAAAGAGATTACATTAAATATAAATGAACTAAATATTCCTATTAAAACATAAATATTGTCAAAATTAAAATCCAATTTTATGTTTCTTATAATAGGCAGAGATATTAAGTGTATTGACACACAAAAGTTGAAAGTAATCAAAATATATTTTCAATTTTCAACCTCCTTGCTTCCTTCCATCTAGCCCCTGAAAAATGGTCAGAAAGAAAATGGAAATGAAAAAAAAAAACAACAATATTATTTGTGTCAGGGATACTACACATTCTACAGATATTAAACAGAGAAAAAGAGAATTATTTTGAACAAATTTTGGCTAATACATTTGAAAGTTTAGATAGAATGGACATCAGAAGAAACACAAATCTAAAATATACTATATATTAATGAAATTAATTTTTACTGAAACATACTCTACAAAGAACTCTCCATGCTGAGATTCCTTCACTAGTGAACTCCAGATACTTAAAGAGTATATATCACTTATAATACACAAACCCAGATAAAATATATACCTACTCATTTTTTAAAGCAAGACTAAATAAAATTTGACACAAGCACCACAAGAAAGAAAATTGCAGACCAATCTGTCTCATGAATATAGATGCAAAAATCATAAATGTATAATTTGAAGATCAAGGTCAATTTTTCCATTTACCTATTGATTCAGAAAAACAACAACAACAAACTACCCTTAAGACGTAGTTTAAACAAACTATTACTGTCTCTCACAGGTCTGTGGGTTGAATGGCTTCATCTGGGGAGTGTTTCCCTGGGTTCTTGTCTACAAGTGTAGTCAGATGGCAGCTCTGAGTGGAGCTTCTGAAGGCTTCTTCACTCTCGTGCCTAATGTCTGTGTTGGGAGGTCTGGGATAGCTGGCGATTGGTTAGGTGTAACTCACTCTTTATGCAGCCTTCTCACATTATTAACCTGGCCTTCCTCAGGGTCTGGCAGTATCAGTGCTGTATGACTTCTTACATTTCAGCAGACTTCCCTAGAGATAGTTATTCCTGAGAGAAGTGTAAAGGCTTCTTACTACCTAGCCCCAGAAGTTATACATTATCTCTACCACTGTATACTACTGGTCAAAAGCAAGTCAAGTCATTGAGCCAGCCCAAATTCAAAGCAAAGGAAATAATGGGAGGTGTTTTTCATTTGTTGGAGTCATATCAGTGTGTTTTAGAAGGGATGTTACATAACAACCAATGATATTTGTTCCAGGTTCAGATTTGTGTTATTTTTTTAACAGTCAAAATTCAATCAATGCAATTCATCATATTAACATAAAAAGTAAGAAAAATATATTATATTCTGAGTATAAACAGAAAAAAATATTTATAACAGTCTACACTCAGAAAAAGCTCAGAAAAAACAATACATTGAATTGATAAATATTAAAAGCTTTCTTCCAAGATTTGGATGCAACACAAATGCATCCTGTTACCAGTTATATTTGACTATACTAGCGATCACAAACAGTTTAATAAAGTAAGAAAGATAAATTACAGATTAGACTAAAATATATTAAATTATTATACATAAATAGCATGTTTGTGTATGGAGGAAATTCCAAAACTTTACAAATAAACTTTCGACTTGATAAGTGCATTTAGCAAGGTTTTTGGACTCAAGGTCAATATAAAAATTAGTGGTGTTTCCATACACTAGCATATAATACAGAAAAAAGCTAAAGAAATACAATTTTCAATATTTTCAAAACATATAAAATTACCTAGGAATAATTATAATAAAATTGTGCAAGACTTCAATCTTGAAAACTGTAATAGACTTGAGAACTTTTACAAAAGTCAATGCCAAGGTAATGAGTTAAGAAGCAATATTATAAATTTGTTAATTTTCTCCAAACAATATATATACTTCTTGAGCTGGGTAGTAGTCACATGATGGTGTTTACTTTGTCAAAAACAATTACACTGTTTTCTTCAATTTGTTCACCTCTTGTATGTTTTACTTAAGTTAAAATGGTTTCTTTCAAAAAGTCAGAGAGATAAAGTGAATATAGATCAAAAATGACTGAAATTTTGAGATTGGGTGATGGGCGATAAGAAGAGGCTAATGTTCAGAGAAAAAGGAACATTAGCAATGAATCGGGCTTAATTCAGTGTGGTATTTGTTAAATTCAGAGAGACTGAGAGAGAGAGACAGGGAAGGGGAGAAGAAAAGGTAGCGGAGGGAAGAGGAGAGGAGAGGACAGGGGAAATATTATTCCCATATTTCAAATGAGACAGAAAATGAAAGGACATTAACCTGGGTCTTTCTAACTGAACATCCTCATTTCACGAAACCATTTATTGAATTCCATCATGCTTTTAAGGCATATGTCATTTTTACTCACTTTAGTCTTATACAATACTTAGGGACTTTTCGGGTTCATTATTATAACTGATTGACATTTGTTAATACAATCCAGATAAAGTATAGACTTGAAGCTAATCCTCCATGTTTTATATTTTAAGTTCTATAGAAACTGTATCTTGCATAATGCTTATAAATGACAAGAGAATTCACTATTTACTGTAGTAGAGAGAATAATGCCATCCCTCCCCCCTCAAGCCAAAGATGTCCCTGTTCTAATCCCTAAAACCCAGGAATATGTATGTTTACGTTATAAAAGATACTTTGCAGATGTGATTAAATTCAGGATTCTGGGCTTCCCTGGTGGCACAGTGGTTGAGAATCTGCCTGCTAATGCAGGGGACACGGGTTCGAGCCCTGGTCTGGGAAGATCCCACATGCTGCGGAGCAACTAGGCCCGTGAGCCACAACTACTGAGCCTGCGCGTCTGGAGCCTGTGCTCCACAACAAGAGAGGCCGCGATAGTGAGAGGCCCACACACCATGTTGAAGAGTGGCCCCCACTTGCCACAACTAGAGAAAGCCCTGGCACAGAAACGAAGACCCAACACAGCCAAAAATAAATTAATTAATTAATTAATTTAAAAAAAAAGTAACAAATGTTCAAGTACAATTGGTGTCTTTAAAAAAAAAAATTCAGGATTCTGAGATGGGGAGATAATCCTGGATTATCTGGGTGAGCCCAATAAAATCAGAGGATCTTTATAAGCGTGAAACAGAGAGTTGGAGTCAGAGAGGGAGATTTGACAATAGAAGCAGAGGCCAGAGTGATATGAGAAAGGGGCCAAGAGCCAAGGAATACAGGTGGACTCTAGAAGCTAGAAAAGGCAAAGGAATGCATTCTACCCCTAGAGACTCAGAAGGGACACAGCCCTGCCATCCCATCTTAGTAGGATAATAAATATGTGTTGTTTTAAGCCACTTAGTTTGTGGTAATTTGTTACAGCAACAACCAGAAACTAATACCTATGGTAATACATTTCTTGTGATCTTTGACTTCCCAGAAATCACAAGATTTGTAACTCCTAGTGTTATAGCAGTCTCTAAGTCATGAGTTGTTGCGTTTTGTCTTTGTTTTTATTTTTAATGTTATACTAACAATCTACAAAAACTGAAAACACTATAGTACTGCAGCTGAAAGGTCTGCTTTCCTTTGCAAATTATTAAACAATGGAAGCATATCAGTAGTCATGATTATTGTCGTGGTCTGAACGCAGATTGGAAGAGAATTTCCAGACACAAGGCAGAATGTAAAGAAGATAGAATTTATTAGAGGGAAGAGTCGCTGCCAGGACAGCAGGCCGACTTCCTAGTAGGCTGGGAGAGTAGAGCCCAAACATCTGCTATTGATCAGTTTTTATAGCCAGAAAACAAAGGAATGGTCTGAGGTGAAAATTTCGTCTCCTGATTGGTCGAGGCACATATACCTTCCTTCTATAGGGTGGAAGTGGGACAGGTCCCATTGCCCAGTTAGGTGTTGCCCAGGTGAGCTCAAGAATTTCATAACCATCGCAAAATGGTGGGGAGGACGATTAAGAGTCCACTAGGGGGTGTAACACTGAAAATTTCAGGCAGGGTCCTCCTTTGTCCTTGGAGAACCATTGTCCTTGGAGCACCACAATTATAATAGTTAATGTCGGCCATATCCAGACCATCACTAATTAAATAAAACTCTCTTTCCATCTTGACATCTCACTGTTACTGCCTAGTTCAACTGGAATCCTAATGGATCTTCCTGAACTTGCTTTTACTCCTCCAATTTATTCTCTACCCTGGCAAGAGAGTGTTCTTTAAAAAGCATGAACTCGATCATGCTTGGTCTTTATTTAAAACTCTCCTAGGGGGCTTCCCTGGTGGCGCAGTGGTTGAGAGTCCACCTGCTGATGCAGGGCACATGGGTTCGTGCCCTGGTCCAGGAAGGACCCACATGCCGCAGAGCGGCTAGTCCCGTGAGCCATGGCCGCTGAGCCTATGCGTCTGGAGCCTGTGCTCAGCAACAGACCAGGCCACAACAGTGAGAGGCCCGCGTACCACAATAAAACAAAACAAAACAAAACAAAAAACCTCTCCTAGGCTTTCCTTTATTTGTAGGTAAAGACTTCCATTTTTAACAAAATCGTATACATGGCCTTGAAGGCATCGCATAATCTGGTCCATACCTTTTTTCACCAGCCCTATCTCAAGCCCTTTATCTCTAACTGCACTGGTTTTTCTCCCTGGGGCTTTGCACATACCATTCATCTGCCTGGATAGGCCTGTTCTGCTGCCTGCATGCTGACCCCCCTCCAATCACCTAATTAATTTTTACTCATCTTTCTGAACTCAATTCAAAATGCATTTCTTTTTCTTTTTTTTTTAACTTTATCCCAGATTATGCCAGTCTTCCCTTTTATAATCTTTCAGGACACCTTGAACTTTCACAGGTCTTAATAAATCATAATTAACTAATTGTTGAATTTGTTGCTTTAATTTTATCTCTTCTGCTATAACATCAGCTCTTTGAGTTCAGACCCTTTGTCCTGTGTACTGCTCTTCTCCTTATACTTGAAGTCATGCACGTGTAGGTATTCTATTCATATTTGTTTAATGACCAAATAAAGGAAAAGAGTTTGAGCCATAAAATGCTAAATTCAGACCCAAGTTGTAACCATTTATAATTTTTTACTTTATTCATGTTGTATATCTTTGTGAGTCCCATTCTTTGTTAGCTGTAAAAGGGTCAATGACACCTTCTTCAGCAGGTTTGTAAGTGTCAAATGTAATATAGGTAAAGTTCCTAGCACATAGAAGGTACTTGGTAAGCATTAGTGTTTATTAAAACAAATTTTCATCATTGGTTATCTTAGCTCACAGCTATCTTAAACCCTGCTACTCAGTGTTGTCAGCCATCCCTGTAAGCATGTTAGAAATACAGAATATACAATCCCACCCCAGACCCACTGATTCAGAATCTAATTTTGAACAAGATCCCTAGGTAATTCTCCCATTTAAAATTTGAGAAACATGATATTTAGATTTCACTTGTTTCAATTGTTTTGCACAGTTTTGGGAGATATCTAAAGATGCTTTATTTGTCATCTTATCTAATTTGATTAAATTGAAAGGAAAGTGAGGATCCTTTTATTATTAAAGAGTCTTACTTTGTCTTTGACCTGCCATTCTTTATTTAAAAGTACCCATGCTTGAAATTGATCTGTTGTACAATGGCCAAGTAACTTGCAGTCCCATAGCTACCACCCTGATTGAGGAACATTAACTTTATAAGAAATATTTGTACTTACCTTTGAAAAAAGAGGAAAGCTTTTACTGCAATGTACTGATAAGAGTAATGTCAGACAATGCAGCTCAAGCAAGCTTCATCACTAGTCAAGCTCCTTGTGGGATAAGTGCCCAAATCAATAGTGTAGGTAACAAAATTACTATTTAACAAATTGTATCCAAGTTTCCCTGAGATGAAATAACCCAGATTTCATGGTTGTGATAGAAACAACATTGTGAAAGAATGAGACTCAAGTGTCTGGAGATTAAGGGGGATTGTCAGAGAAATTTAGTAGTGTGTAGGGATGGGGTGCGTTTTTCTTGTTATTCAACTAAGTGTCATATAGTAATTTGTTTCCAGTTTTCATCTCAAAAGCATTGGCCAGCATCTTGTCTTGCTTAGCATCCCCACAGAGCTGGCCCAAGAACTAAAGTCCGCTGATGCTAATAGGAGCTCTGTGCTTGGATTAGCCCTACAGGATTTGTGCAGTAAAGCAAGAAGTAGGCCCTTTACTTATATTGTTGTTTGTGTAACCACAGGGGGAAATAACTTACTCAGAAGGATGGCTCTTAACAGCTGTCAGGATATTTGCTGTTTTAAGTCTGCTTTAGTTTTTTATTCTTTATTAGTCATTTACTCAGCACTGGCAACATATTCTTACAACTTGAATGCCTACCTTATTTGAAATTGCATTGGAGAAATAGCCAGAAGACTTGCATTCCAGTCTAGCCCTGCTACTTACTGGCAGTGTATCCTTGGGGAAATCACCTTACCTCTCTGGGCTTTAAAGGAACTGGATTAGATAATCTCTAAGGTCTTTTCCAGAGGAAATTTCTAGGATTTAAAATCTTAATTAAAAAGGAACCCCTTTGAAAAGGAAAAAAAAAAGTATCAAGAGAAATTTTCTTACTAAAGTCCAAAGATGGCATTGAGGGAACACATGAAGTATCTGTAATTACCTATAAAATTGTATTTGCTTATAGGTATTCATGGAGAGGGTCTATGTCTCTCATCAGATTTTTTAATAGATCTGTGACCCCAAATTACAAAAAGAATATGACAGGAGCACAAATTTAGAGTTAAGACTGCTTATTTGAATGGAAGCTTAACATGATCTCCAAAGATAAATTTTTTTAATCTCTTAAATAAAATTTTAACAATGATTAACTTATGATAAAAACATACATGCTACACACATACACACACACATACACACTTCACACACACACACTTCACACAGACACACACCTGGGATAATTTATCCTGTGCTTGGCTAATTCTATGAATTATTTTTTTATTCAAACAAGTAATAAATTAATTCAAATAGTGTAAAAAATACTACCTCAGACGCAACTCAGCAGTCATGGAAAATTAGAGAAATATTTTAAAAAACAATCAACTTCTACCAGAGAACCCTACATAAGTTTTAAAGGATATACTGCTTTTCATGGAAAAGAATTACTTTAAAGGTGAAATTTTATGTAACTGAAGGATCTTGACAACTGCTTTGGATTTATTTCTTTCATATTCTTCCAAAATTGAATTCTATCAAATGCCATACATATTCTTGAAGAAAATGTGGTTTTCCACAGCAAAGTCTCTTTTGTTTACCCTATTATTTGAGAGAGAAGATCTGACTGCAAACATGCTGTGCAAGTTAATTTGCTTTTCATGTGTCTTCCTAGATACTATTATCTGAGATCAGAGTCAACTCTATGAATAATTTTGGGCCACATAATTGTTTTGAAACTGTTAGGCACATTTCAAATAAAACTTTCTCAAATAAAGTGACACTGGCATTGTATAAAAATATTAACATTCCAGGCTTTTTACGCAGGCCTCTCACTGTTGTGGCCTCTCCTATTGCGGAGCACAGGCTCATGGACGCGCAGGCTCAGCGGCCATGGCTCACGGGCCCAGCCGCTCCGCATCATGTGGGATCTTCCCGGACCGGGGCACGAACCCGTGTCCCCTGCATCGACAGGCGGACTCTCAACCACTGCGCCACCAGGGAAGCCCCAGGCTTATTGTTTTAATTCATGTTTTACTTGGGTGATAAGTAGAGAGATTTTGTACTTCCAATGCACATTGCCTTGTGGTTTTATTTTTAAAAACTGCATCTTTAAATCAAGATAGAACAGATGGAAACTTCAGTGCTTAAACAAACATCTACACTTTAGCGCAGAAACTCAGAATTTTAGTCTTGACAAAGAACTTAGGAATCTTCCAGAAAATATTGATTTTCTTCTTAGTAGCAATCTAATCACATCCACAGATTTGCTTTATAAAATGAAACAGTAGTTTCTTAATATCTGCATCCTACCCTTCTTTATTTCCTCTAATGTAAAAGCAAACCATCATGTCTCTTCAGCTTCAAATGATTATTCAACCTATCTGCTGTGGAACAGATTTTAATGAATGCTGATTATAGGATTTTTGTCCCAGTTTCCCAACCAGTTTTCTTTTTTTTTTAAATAGATCTTTATTTGAGTATAATTGCTTCACAATACTGCGTTAGTTTCTGTTGTACAACAAAGTGAATCAGTCATATGTGTGCATATATCCCCATATCCCCTCCCTCTTGATCATCCCTCCCACCCTCCCTATCCCACATCTCTAGGTCATCGCAAAGCACTGAGCTGATCCACCTGTGCTAAGCTGCTTCTTCCCACTAACTAACTATTTTACATTCAGTAGTGTATATATGTCAATGCTACTCTCACTTCGTCCCAGTTCCCCCTCCCCACCGTGTCCTCAAGTCCATTCTCTATGTCTTCGTCTTTATTCCTGCCCTGTCACTAGGTCCATCAGTATCATTTTTTTGTATCCCAACCAGTTTTACTACATAGTAGCTAGGCTTCTAACACCCAGAAAGCCAGGAACGTGACTATACTCACTGGGAGAAACAATGTTAGTGAGGGGTGGGGACTGCAGGGCCAAATGTTTTGGATCCAGGAACT
Source organism: Leucopleurus acutus (assembly GCF_964270905.1). NCBI lineage: Eukaryota > Metazoa > Chordata > Mammalia > Artiodactyla > Delphinidae > Leucopleurus > Leucopleurus acutus. The sequence continues at coordinate 29,174,247 of NC_139151.1, read as the reverse complement.
GCATACTCCTTCTCAAGGACACTTTTCATTTTTCAAGGATGAGTGTAAATAAGCCCACACAGCCTCCAAGGAACAGAAATAGAACCCTGCTATTATTTACTAATACACTGTGAAATAAATTGTATCCCACCCTTTTATTCAGTATCTTAGCTGAATGAGGTTCATTTCTTTGGGGACAAAGAAAACAATTGGAATCTTTTCTTAGCTGGTTCAATTTAGAATTTAGACTTTGCTGATAATTTTTCTTTGGCTGATAATGAAAATTGCTGACATATTTCCCAGCCTGGATAGTTATCTATAAATAAATAAAGTCATATGCTAGTTTGGTCAGAAAGAAGATAATATCAGCCTGCATCAGATAGTTGAAATGCCTTCTGTGAGAGATCTATGCTGCTATAATAAATGGAGCTGTTAGAGGTACATCAGTGCAGCTTTGAGTTGGTAATATGCCCAATTTAAAGCACATATATTATAATTTATGTGAAAAGTATATAAAAGTATATCTCCATCCTCTTTCACAGACAGTTCTCCTTCTAAATACTTATTTAATTAGCTGTTTGATTACAGATTTTGATACCTATTTGATCAATTGATGGATTATAATACATTTAATAAGAATTAAGAATAGAAGAAAACAGCAAAAGTCCTATAATCGTTGAGTTATATATTCAAGTTTTTTTGGAAAAGGGGGCAGGGGTGAAGGCACCACACAAGTAATGAGAATATTCAACCTTCAAATCTCAGGATAAATGTCACACTTTTTCAGAAAAGCCTTTGTTTATATTGGATAACCCCATCATAGACTTCATGTGGCTGTAGTTTTCTTTCATAGCAGTAAACCATTATTTATACTTCTTTAAAAATCTCTTTTCTTCCTTTTGATTAAAAGTTCCATAAGATCAGGAACCTAGCCTTTTTTTGTTCTCTGTCACATCTGAGTGCCTTATACTTTATCAGGCAAATAGTAATAACATTAAAAAGCTAACATGTCCCATACTGTTTATTGGACACTTTTATATTCAGACTCATTTATTAACCCCCTAAATGTCTTTGAGGTGAGCTTCACAATATTTCTCACTTTACAGATGGAGAAACTGAGGTAAAGAGAAGTTAAAATTCTACAAGCTTGTAGCTTCAGTTTTTGTGCTCTTAACCATTTTGATATACTGCTCTTATAGTAACTCTTTATTGAAGAAATTAATGAACAAATGAATGAACTAGACAAACTTATACCAGAGGACTGCCTCGTTTTGGTGGTCATGAATGACTTTTTTTTTTTTTTTTTTTTTTTGCGTTATGCAGGCCTCTCCCTGTTGTGGCCTCTCCCGTTGCGGAGCACAGGCTCCAGACGCGCAGGCTCAGCAGCCATGGCTCACGGGCCCGGCCGCTCCGCGGCATGTGGGATCTTCCCAGACCGGGGCACGAACCTGTGTCCCCTGCATTGGCAGGCAGACTCTCAACCACTGCGCCACCAGGGAAGCCCTTAATATGATTTTTAAAAAGTAATCTCAGAAATGAACAATAACATTTAAGAGGACATTTTAAAGTTTAGCTAGAAATAAAAGATTAGCTGTGTCTAACAGTTTAACGCATCTATTGCATTTTTAATTTCACTGACTATATATTTTTATTTCTAAAATTCTACTTGTTTATTTTTCAAACTTACTCTTATTTCATAATTTTTCTTATGGTTCTTTTGTTTTCCTTTAATCATTATAAACAAATTTATTGTTGACTATCTATTAAAGAATGGATACTAACTCCCAAGGTTAGGAGTGGGAAAAGAAAAGCTAAGACTCTCAGATTTCCTTTTGACTTACTTTGATTTTTTTGTTTCTTTTAAGGCCAAAAATATATGCATTTCCTGATTTGGCAATGATAAAGGCATCAAAATCCATATATTGTAGGATTAAAAAGCAAAAGTTGGTACAGTAACAGAAAGGAAAGCATCTTACTTGATTATGAAGATTAGGATTTAAAAGAGGTTTTGCTTAAAGAAGAAAATAATATTTTTATCTTAAAGAAAGATAAAAATATCTTCAAATCAGCTATTAAATATGGGGCTTAATATGAACTGTAAGAGGCCTTCAAGATGGTGGAGGAGTAAGAACTGGAGATCATCTTTCTCCCCATAAATACATCAAAAATACATCTACATGTGGAACACCTCCTACAGAACACTTACTGAACACTGGCAGAAGACCTCAGACTTCCCAAAAGGCAAAAAAATCCCCACGTACCTGAGTAGGGCAAAAGAAAAAAGAAAAAACAGAGACAAAAGAAAAGGATGGGACCTGCACCTGTGGGAGGGAGCTGTGAAGGAGGAAATGTTTCCACACAATAGGAAGACCCTTCACTGGTGGAGATGAGGGGGTGGATGGGGGGGAAGCTTCAGAGCCACAAAGGAGAGCACAGAAACAGAGGTGCAGGGGTCAAAGTGGAGAGATTCCCACACAGAGGATCAGTGCCAACCAGCACTCAGCAGCCTGAGAAGTTTGTCTGCTCACCCGCCAGGGCAGGTGGGGGCTGAGACTCGGGCTTTGGAGTTCAGATCCCAGGGATAGGACTGGGGTTGGCTGTGTGAAGACAGCCTGAGGGGTCCAGTGCGCCACAGCTAGCAAGAATGGAGTCCAGGAAAATGTCTGACCTGCCAGAGAGGCAAGAGACCTTTGTTTCAGGGTTCATGAGAAGAGGGGATTTCTTCCCAGTGTGCCCACAGAAGGCAGAGCTCCATCTAAGCAAGTGCCAGAGACGGGCATGAGCTGCAGCTATCAGCTGGCACACCAGAGACAGGCATGAAATGCTAAGTCTTCTGCCGCTGCCACCAAAAATCCTGTGTGCAACTGCAGGTCACTATTTACACCCTCCCAGGAGCCTGTGCAGCATGCCACTGCCAGGGTCCTGAGATCCAGGGACAACTTCCCCGGGAGAACACACGGCATGCCTCAGCCTGTTGCAACATCATGCCAGCCTCTGATGCCTCAGGCTCTCCCTGCATTCCAGTTTGACTACCGTATCCCTCTCTCTCCATGACCTTAGTGAGCAAGAGTCACCTAATCAGCTGCTGCTTTAAACCCCTCCTGTCTGGGCAGGAAACAGACACCTGAGAGCAGCCTACATGAAGAAGTGGGACCAAAACCAAAGCTGAACCCTAGGAGTTGTGGGAACAAAGAAGAGAAAGGGTAATTTCTCTGTGCAGACTAGATGCAGCAGATTAAATCCCCACAATCAACTTGATAAACCCTGCATCTGAAGAATAACTGAATAGATGATAAATGTTCCCAGAATTGAGGTGGTGGACTTTGAGAGCAACTGTAGACTTGGGGTTTTCCTTCTGCATCTAATTTATTTCCAGTTTTATGTTTATCTTATAGTATTTAATGCTTATTATCATTGGTGGATTAGTTTCTTGGTTTGGTTGCTCTTTTCCTTTTATACATATATATATATATATTTTTTCCTTTTTCTCTTTTTGTGAGTGTGTATGTGTATGCTTCTTTGTGTGATTTTTTTCTGTATAGATTTGCTTTGACCATTTGTCCTAGGGTTCTGTCTGTTCATTTTTTTGTTTTGTTTTGTTTTCTTTTCTTTTTCTCTTCCTTTTCTTCTGAGCAGTGTGGTTGGCAGGGTCTTGGTGTGTCTGGATGGGTGTTGGGCTTGATCCTTCAAGGTGGGAGGGCTGAGTCCAGGACATTGGACCACTAGAAACCTCCTGACTCCACGATATATCAGTTGGCAAGTGTTCATCCAGAGATCTTTGTCTCAACACTGAGACCCAGCTCCACCCAACAGCCAGCAAGCTCCAGTGCTGGACACCCCTGCCAAACAACTAACAAGACAGGAACACAATCCCACCCATTAGCAGAGGGTGGCCTAAAGTCATACTAAGATCACAGACATTGAAAAACACACCACCTGCATCTGGTGGGCCTTGCCCACCAGAAGGAAAATATACAGCCCACCTACTAGAACACAGGAAACAGTCCCTTCTACCAGGAAACCTACACAAGCCATTGAACAAGCCACACCCACTGGGGGCAGACACCAAAATAATGGGAACTACGAACTTGCAGCCTGCGAAAAGGAGACCCCAAACACACTAAGTTAAACAAAATGAGAACCTGGAGAAATATACAGCAGATGAAGGAGCAAGGTAAAAACCCACCAGACCAAACAAATGAAGAGGAAACAGGCAGTCTACGTGAAAAAGAATTCAGAGTAATGATAGTAAAGATGATCCAAAATCTCTGAAATAGAATGGAGAAAATATGAGAAACATTTAACAAGGAAATAGAAGGACCAAAGAGCAAACAAACAATGATGGACAATACAATAAATGAAATTAAAAATACTCTAGAAGGAATCAATAGCAGAATAACTGAGGCAGAAGAAGGCATAACTGACCAGGAAGTTAAAATAGTAGAAATAACTGCTGCAGAGCAAATAGAGAAAGAGAATGAAAAGAATTGAGGACAGACTCAGAGACTTCTGGGACAACCTTAAACACACCAACATTTGAATTATATGGGTCCCAGAAGAAGAGAAAAAGTAAAAGACACAGGAAATATTTGAAGACATCATAGTTGAAAACTTCCCTAACATGGTTAAGGAAATAGGCAATCAAGTAAAGGAAGTGCAGAGTGTCCAATACAGGATAAATCCAAGGAGAAACATGCCAAGAAACATATTAATCAAACTATCAAAAATTAAAAACAAAGAAAAAATATTAAAAGCAGCAAGGGAAAAGAAACAAATAACATATGAGGGAAACCCCATAAGGTTAACAGCTGATCTTTCAGCAGAAACTCTGCAAGCCTGAAGGAAGTGACAGGATATATTTAAAGGGAAAAAGGGAAAAACCTACAACCAAGATTACTCTACCCAGCAAGGATCTCATTCAGATTCAATGGAGAAATTAAAACCTTTACAAACAAGCAAAGGTTAAGAGAATTCAGCACCACCAAACCAACTTTACAACAAATGCTAAAGGAACTTCTCTAAGTAGGAAACACAAGACAAGGAAAAAACCTACAATAACAAACCCCAGACAATTAAGAAGATGGTAATAGGAACATACATATAGATAATTACATTAAATGTAAATGGATTAAATGCTCCAACCAAAAGATAGACTGGCTGAATGGATACAAAAACAAGACCCATATATATGCTGTCTACAAGAGACCCACTTCAGACCTAGGGACACATACAGACTGAAAGTGAGGGGAGGGAAAAAGATATTCCATGAAAATGGAAAGCAAAGGAAGGCTGGAGTAGCAATTCTCATATCAGACAAAATAGACTTTAAAATAAAGACTATTACAAGAGATAAAGAAAGACACTACATAATGTTCAAGGGATCAATCCAAGAAGAAGATATAACAATAGTAAATATTTATGCACCCAACATAGGAGCACCTCAATACATAAAGCAAATGCTAAAAGCCATAAAAGGGGAAATCATCAGTAACACAATAATAGTACAGGATTTTAACACCTCACTTTCACTAATGGACAGATAATCCAAAATGAAAATAAATAAGGAAACACAAGCTTTAAATAACACATTAGACCAGAGAGACTTAATTGATATTTATAGGACATTCCATCCAAAACAACAGAATACACTTTCTTCTCAAGTGCTCATGGAACATTCTCCAGGATAGATCATATCTTGGGTCACAAACCAAGCCTCAGTAATTTTAGGAAAATTGAAATCATATCAAGTGTCTTTTCCAACCCCAACACTATGAGACTAGACACCAATTACAGGAAAAAAACTGTAAGAAATACAAACACATGGAGGCTAAACATTATGTTACTAAATAACCAAGAGAAAAAATGAGGGAGAATAAACCAAAGAGAAAATCAGAAAATACCTAGAAACAAATGACAATGAAAACACGATGACCCAAGACCTATGGGATGCAGCAAAAGCTGTTCTAAGAGAGAAGTGTATAGCAATATAATCCAACCTCAAGAAACAAGGAAAGTCTCAAATAAACAACCTAAACTTACACCTAAAGCAATTAGAGAAAGAAGAAAAAGAAAACCCCGAAGTTAGCAGAAGGAAAGAAATCAAAAAGATCAGATGAGAAATAAATGAAAAAGAAATAAAGAAAACAGTAGCAAACATTAATAAAACTAAAAGGTGGTTGTTTGAGAAGATAAACAAAATTGATAAGCCATTAGCCAGAGTCATCAAGAAAAAAAAGGAGAAGACTCAAATCAACAGAATTAGAAATGAAAAAGAAGTAACAACTGGCACCACAGAAATACAAAGAATCATGAGGGATTACTACAAGTAACTGTAAGCCAATAAAATGGACAACCTGGAATTAATGGACAAATTCTTAGAAAACTATAAACTTCCAAGACTGAACCAGGAAGAAATAAAAAATATAAACAGATCAATCAGAGCACTGAAATTGAAACTGTGATTAAAAATCTTCCAACAAACGAAATCCCAGGACAAGATGACTTCAAAGGCAAATTCTAACAAACATTTAGAGAAGAGCTAAGACCTATCATTCTTAAATCTTCCAAAATATAGCAGAGGGCGGAACACTCCCAAACTTATTTTATGAGGCCACCATCACCCTGATACCAAAACCAGACAAAAAAAGAAAACTATGGACAAATATCACTGATAAACATATATGCAAAAATCCTAAACAAAATACTATCAAACAGAATCCAACAACACATTAAAAGGATCATACACCATGATCAAGTGAGGTTTATCTCAGTAATGCAAGGATTCTTCAATATACGCAAATCAATCAATGTGATACACCATATTAACTGAAGGATAAAAACCAAATGATAATCTCAATAGATGCAGGAAAGCTTTCAACAAAATTCAACACCCATTTAGGATAAAAAACTCCAGAAAGTGGGCATAGAGGGAACCTACCTCAACACAATAAAGGCCATATATGACAAACCCACAGTCAACATCTTTCTCAGTGGTGAAAAACTCAGACCATTTCCTCTAAAATCAGGAACTTGACAAGGTTGCACACTCTCACTGCTATTATTCAACATAGTTTTGGAAGTTTTATCCACAGCAATCAGAGAAGAAAAAGAAATTAAAGGAATGCAAATTGGGAAAGAAGACGTAAAACTGTCAATGCAGTTGATATGATACTATAAGTAGAGAATCCTAATGATGCTACCAGAAAACTACTAGAGCTAATCAATTAATTTGGTAAAGTAGCAGGGTACAAAATTAATGCACAGAAATCTCTTGCATTCCTATACTCTAATGATCAAAAATTTGAAAGAGAAATTAAGGAAACACTCCCATTTACCACTGCAACAAAATGAATAAAATACCTAGGAATAAACCTACCTAAGGAGGTAAAAGACCTGTACTCAGAAAACTATAAGACACTGATGAAAGTAATCAAAGATGACACAAAACGATGGAGAGATACACCATGTTCTTGGATTGGAAGAATCAATATTGGGAAAATGACTCTACTACCCAAAGCAACCTGCAGATTCAATGCAATCCTGATAAAACTACCAATGGCATTTTTACAGAACTAGAACAAAAAACTTCACAATTTGTGTGGAGACACAAAAGACTCTGAATAGCCAAATTGATCTTGAGAAAGAAAAATGGAGCTGGAGGAATCAGGATCTCTCACTTCAGACTATAGTACAAAGTTACAGTAATCAGAGTATGGTACTGGCACAAAAACAGAAATATAGATCAATGGAACAGGATAGAAAGTCTGAAAATAAAACCACTCATATATGGTTACTTTATTATTGATAAAGGAGGCAAGAATATACAATGAAGAAAAGAGAGCCTTTTCAATAAGTGGTGCTGAGAAAACTGGACAGCTACATGTAAAAGAATGAAATTAGAACAGTTCCTAATACCATACACAAAAATAAACTCAAAATGGATTAAAGTCCTAAATGTAAAGCCAGACACTATAAAACTCTTAGAGGAGAACATAGGCAGGACACTCTATGACATAAACCACAGCAAGATCCTTTATGACCTACCTCCTAGAGAAATGAAAATAAAAACAAAATTAAACAAATGGGACCTAATGAAACTTAAAAGCTTCTGCACAGCAAAGGAGACTATAAACAAGTGAAAAGACAATTGTTAGAATGGGAGATAATATTTGCAAGTGAAGAAACTGACAAAGGATTAATCTCCAAAATATACAACCAGCTTATGCAGCTCAATAAAAAAAATTTGAAAAAAAAGATAGGGCTTCCCTGGTGGCGCAGTGGTTGAGAGTCCACCTGCCGATGCAGGGGACACGGGTTCGTGCCCCGGTCCGGGAAGATCCCACATGCTGCGGAGCAGCTGGGCCCGTGAGCCATGGCCGCTGAGCCTGTGCATCCGGAGCCTGTGCTCTGCAACGGGAGAGGCCACAACAGTGAGAGGCCCGCGTACCGCAAAAAAAAAAAAAAAAAAAAAAAAAAAAAAGATAACCAATCCAAAAATGGACACAAGACCTAAATAGACATTTCTCCAAAGAAGATATACAGATTGGCAACAAAAACATGAAAGAATGCTCAACATCACTAATCATTAGAGAAATGCAAATCAAAACCACAAAGAGGTATCAGCTCACACCAGTCTGAATGGCCATCATCAAAAAGTTAAAAATAATAAATGCTGGAGAGGGTGTGGAGAAACCCTCTTGCACTGTTGGTGGGAATGTAAATTGATACAGCCACTATGGAGAACACTGTGGAGGTTCCTTAAAAAACTAAAAATAGAACTACCATATGACCCAGCAATCCCACTACTGGGCATACACCTGAGAAAACCATAGTTCAAAAAGAGTCATGTACCACAATATTCTTCACAGCTCTATTTACAATAGCCAGGACATGGAAGCAACCTAAGTGTCCATCAACAGATGAATGGATAAAGAAGATGTGGCACATATGTAAAATGGAATATTACTTGGCCATAAAAAGAAATGAAACTGAGTTATTTGTAGTGAGGTGGATGGACCTAGAGTCTGTCATACAGAGTGAAGTAAGTCAGAAGGAGAAAACAAATACTGTATGCTAACACATATATATGGAATCTTAAAAAAATAATGGTTCTGAAGAAACTAGGGACAGACAGGAATAAAGATGCAGAGGTAGCGAAAGGACCTGAGGACATGGGGCAGTGGGGGGGGTGGAAAGCTAAACTGGGATGAGGTGAAGGTGTAACATTGACATATATACATTACCAAATGTAAAATAGCTAGCTAGGGGGAAGCAGCTGCATAGCACAGGGAGATCAGCTCGGTGCTTTGTGATCACCTAGAGGGGTGGGATAGGGAGGGTGGGAGAGAGGTCCAGGAGGGAGGAGATATGGGGATATATGTATATGTATAGCTGATTCACTTTGTTATACAGCAGAGGCTAACAGAACATTGTAAGGCGATTTTACTCCCATAAAGATATTAAAAACTAAAAATAAATAAATAAATGAACTGTAGATAATTACAAAGATGCAATTATCCCAAATCCATGGCCTGGGTATTTAACATGGCCTATCATCTTATAAGAATTCGTTGATTTTCTTGACCAGATCAATGTATTATATTCTCTCCCCACAGAATTTGAAGGGGAAAAGACATCATGGCTAACTGTATTTGTAAGTTTTCTACACACACACACACACATACACACACACACACACACACACACACACACACACGCACACACACACACACACCAAACTGCTGCTTCCTAATTCATTCTAAGGGTTTGTTTTATACTAACTCAAACCCAAGAATTGTATCAGTAGCAAAAATGAAATTACTACAGACACTGTGATTGTAATTCATATGTTTCTGGTTTAGTGAAAGTTTTCATTATTCTAAAGTACCTGACTGTAATGGAAAATGACTGCATAATTTTTCTTTAAAAATCTCTCTTCAGTTCATTGGACACATATAGCTTCATCCTTCTATGCCCATTTTGGAATAGTTCTGAAAATGTCACACAGATATTCATACCAAGTTGGGAAATGTCAAGTACATTTAATTTTATGTTTGACAGTTGATACATTCCTTCATTCAGTTTCTTCATTTTACTTCTTTAGATATGAAGGGTTTTGCTCAGATTAATATGCAGACCTCCATTAAATAGACCAGTTTTGAGACTTTGTGATAAAGGTGCATTTTGGGTTCTAAATTCTCTGTTCCCTTTGAGTCACCAGATGATTTCCAGTCTTGTCTTTTTCACAGACCATCACAACAGTCCTCTAGCTATCTCTGCCTTAGGAGAGGTCAGGATCCGAATGACATGTCTCAAGTGATGTGAATTGGTCCTATTACCCACTGATTACCCCAATTCCTCTTGTCTACTAGATTGTACTAGAGATGTGCATTTTTCTGTCCTCAAGCAGTTCACAATCTTATAAAATAAGACAACTAACTGTCATAGAGTATGTTATATGTCTATGTTAAGTAATTATATGTAAATACAACTAACTTTCATAGAGTACAACTATGTTAGTGACATAAAATAGTGCTTTAGTATCATGGAGGATAAACTGACCTCACAGAGGATGTGGGATGTCTATATACTGTGAATATATACAATATTTGAGCTGGACCTTGAGGAATGAGAGAAAGGTAAGGAAAGAAAAAGAAGTTGTTTGAATAGAGTTTGTGAAACAAGCAAAAGCACATACTGGGGGGTGGGGGGGTAAGTAGTTTGATGTGTTTTTTTAGAATGTGTTTGATGTGTTTTTTTAGAATGTGTTTGATGTGTTTTTTTAAAACACAGAACGCAGAGTGAGAGAAGCAGCAGCAAGAAATTATGATGCTAGGAAGTGAGGCAGAGGCCAAGCTTGAGCAATTGAATGAAATATTAAGGAGTTTGGGGAAACCTAAGAATGTTTCTCAGAAGTAATTAAAAAAGAGTTCACTTGTTCAAGCATATATTATAGAAGATTAGAATTGGTAGCAAAACCAAATTGCAAGTGTTGAAGTGAGATGTTCTCAAACTTAAAAGCATCTAAGAGTCACTTGGTAAACATATTAAAGTAAAGTTGCTAGATCCTCAATCACCCTGTGTAGAGGGGATCCAGGGATCTGCATTTTCAGTAAGTACCCCAGGGGATTCTGTTGAGAACAGTTTATGGACCCTACCTTGAGAAACAGTGGGTTAAGGTATTGTGTAGAAACTAAATGGAAGCAGTGAAAGTAGAACATTTTTTTTTCAAGAAGTTGAGGATGAAGGAAAGAAGAAAAAATGGTTAAGAATATGAGTTCTGGATTCATAATTTATAGGTTTGCATCCTGGTCACCACTCATTTCTGTGGAATCTTGGGCAGATCACTCTGCACTGCAATCTCCCCACATGTAAAATGGGAAGAATCATAGCATCTAGCTCATAGGATTTTATGAAGCTTATATGATGGTTAGAAGTAAAATGATTTGGCTAATTTCCAGAAGATAGTAAGTGCTCAGTACATTTTAGGAATTATTATTATTGCTGACATTATTATTTTAGGAAGCAGTAAGATAAATAAATATTGTTTTCAAATATTCAAAATCTCTGCTTGTAGTATAGAGAGTTTTACAATGCAAAAAAATTTATTTTTGAATCTGGATCTCAGAGTTGAAGAAATAAATGGAATAAAAGACACAACTGGTATACCTTGCTGAGAAAGAGAGCTTGCTAATTTTTAGAAACAGAAGCAAAAGGAGAAAGAATTAGAATTTAAAATGTATACTTATTTTCCAAATCTCTGTGTACTGAAGTCCTGGAAGCAAATGAGAAAGTTTGCAATGAATCACCTTCAGCTTTCTTTGTGATAATAAAAAGATAATATAATTTGCCTCTGTGAGTGTTCCAAGTTTGCCCTCTCATATTACCATTAGCCCTTCAATTTCAGCAGTTATTTTCTTTTATTTCACTGAGAAAATCAAGAGGTATCTGAATTCTATGTGCACTTTCTCAACTTTTATGCATTCTGTTATACAATGTCACTGTATTTTTATGATTTCTCTTCACTCGTACTTCTGTCATGATGGTATTCAGCTCTCTCGTCAACTAAATCCAATTTCTTTCTTGGCTTTGATCTTCTCTCCCTTTCCATCTCCTATGAGACACCTTGCTCCATCAATTTCTCTTACTCTTGAATCTTTAATTTCATTATATTATCTTTCTACTTTCATACATTTGCTTACCTCTCTACAAACATTTAACTAAAAACCAGTAGCTTTCTATCAACAATCGTTACACGTTTCTATATTCTTTTTCCTACTTTTGACCACAAATATCTTGATGATAACTCTAAGCAATACTTTCTCAATCATTTAATTCAAATGCTGTCATTGAATCTTCTCCCTTCCTGATCTTTCTATGTAATTTGACATTCTTTGCCCTGTTTGTCATATTGAAACTCATCCTTTGAATTCTGTGTTCTTCTACCTATTCCCTTTCTTTATTTCCTTTTCCAGATAGTTTATTTAAGATCTGAACTTAAGCATTATCTAAAAATTTTGCTTTTGCTCTTTTCCCACTTTTCTCTTGTTTATTGTAATCTCACCAATTTATATGGCTACAAGTATTATCTTCATTTCAATTACTTTCAAATCTAAAATTTCTGTTGGTTATCTCCACTAGGATATCATGCAGTCATCTCAGACTCATTTATATAAATAACAACATCGTCCTAAATTTCATTTTGCACTCCCAATTCCTGACTGAACTTTTCTTTCTGCCTTCTGCTTTTGTACAAATGTTGCCATCATTCTCCAAGTTACTTGGATTTAAAATTTGGATGTAACTTTGCCCCTTCCCAGTACTTCATTAACTATTTCTAAATGTTTCCAAAACCTTCAAATCTTATCTTGGTAAAATCTTTTGTATCTTTTCTCTCCTTTAAATATCATCACTACCACTCTATTTCATATTCTATGAGCTGTCACACATAGTTGAGGAAGTTGTGTATTGCACAATTTTAAGGGTACCATTCACATAGAATATGATGTGAAGTGTTCCCTAGTGTTTTGTTCTGCAAATTCTGCCGAAATACGTGTAACTTCCCTGTAAACCCTAGCTACGTGAACCAATGACATAGACTCATAGCCAGTCTTCTAACTTGTAGTTTGCTATTTGACTAAACCACGCTGCAAATTACCTTCCCTAAAGTTTAGTTTCAGGCATACCATTATCCTACTTGAAAGTCTTCACTGGCTTTTTCATGTCTTGCTGAAGGAAGCATCAACTCTTTAATGTTGTAATAAAAGTCTTTGTCAAAATGTCCCCAACATACATTTGAGCCACAAAAATGTATCTTGTGATCTTTTAAAACAAAACTGTTTTTTGAATATTGCCAAAGGTAAGTTAACATCTGTTTTCTATTTTAGATACAAATTGGAACTAATTTAATCACAAAAGGACTATCTCAGGTATCTAAGGAAGTGTAATAATAACACAGCATAAAACAAAAATGAATACAAATAAAACAAATCTCATAAAGTTTGGGAACCAGTTCAGCTCTTCAGATTCAGCACCAGAAATTTACAATACTTCTCTAGTTAATGAAAAACTACTCATGTTAAAAAATTTAATCATTACCTCGTAAAATATGGTAAGGCAGGTTTTATTCAGGGGGACAACTGTAGTGTGGTTTTGCAGTAAGGGAGACAGATCAGGCTCAACTCTGAATATAAGGACAAGTGGAGATTTATAGCCAAGGAGAAGGGTGGAGGTCAGTGGATAGAAATTATTAGGAGGAACATCATGGCTAAAGGAATTCTTGTTAGACCGATTCAACAGAATTCTTGCTGAAGGCAGGCCAGGGTGATAAGCTATTCAGGGAGGTAGAAAAGGAATTTAATTAGATATCAAGGTTGGGTAATTTCTGCTAAGGAGATTCAGCAGAATTCTTACTAAAACTGAACTAAACTGGCCAGGGCAGAGCCCAAGGTTGGGACCTTGAGGGTTTAGAGGAGCCTGACTAGAGTTGGGTCAAGGAGAGTGTCTTTGTCACCCCCTAAACTACTAACATTGACTTGGTTACCAGCAGCTCCCAGTATCTGTCTGTCTCACATAAAAATACTATAATATGAGAAGAAAGAATGTGATTGGTGTAGGTCAACTCACTATCTACCTCAGATATGAACAACATGGCAAAGTCCCAATGTGCAAAGATGAATGCCCCATGTGCATTGGATCAGTTCCTATAGAAGCAATAATTAAAGGATTTTTTTAATACTAATCCCTCTACATAGAATATCTCCTCCATGTAGTGATGGCTGTCACAATTCCTCTAGTATTTTTGGGCCACTTTACACTCATTTCCTTTATTGAAACTTTTCTTGATCCTCTTAAGAGATTGTGACGCTTTTTCCTCTAAATCCTCTAGAATATAAACCTATTTTGTCAAACGCTATATTTTCTTATTCTTATATGCCATATATGTATCAACAGTGCACAACCCCAATAACTCATTAGCTTTTTCAGAGAACATCCTATTGCCTTACTTGTCTTTGTCTTATTCCTTTCACATAGCAGGGACAACAATATCTACCTTAGAGTCAGTTCTCAGTAAATGATTGTTAGAGTGAAATGAATTGAAAGTAGTATATCTTAAGTTATTGTGTCTTAAGTCCCTTCAAATTACAGAAGAAGAAATCCACCATGGTCAATAAGATCATTCTTTCCTGCTCAATACAGCCATTCTTCCTCTTTCCCCTGCCTCCCCCTCTGAACACCTCTTTTAAATTACAGTGATGCTCGGGAATTTTTCACAGAACTAGAACAAAAAATTTCACAATTTGTATGGAAACACAAAAGACCCCGAATAGCCAAAGCAATCTTGAGAAAGAAAAACGGAGCTGAAGTAATCAGGTCCCTGACTTCAGACTATACTACAAAGCTACAGTAATCAAGACAGTATGGTACTGGCACAAAAACAGAAATATAGATCAATGGAACAGGATAGAAAGCCCAGAGATAAACCCATGCACATATGGTCACCTTATCTTTGATAAAGGAGGCAGGAATGTACAGTGAAGAAAAGACAGCCTCTTCAATAAGTGGTGCTGGGAAAACTGGACAGGTACATGTAAAAGTATGAAATTAGATCACTATAATTAGATCACACTCCCTAACACCGTACACAAAAATAAGCTAAAAATGGGTTAAAAACCTAAATGTAAGGCCAGAAGCTATCAAACTTTTAGAGGAAAACATAGGCAGGACACTCTATGACATACATCACAGCAAGATCCTTTTTGACCTACCTCCTAGAGAAATGGAAATAAAAACAAAAATAAACAAATGGGACCTAATGAAACTTCAAAGCTTTTGCACAGCAAAGGAAACCATAAACAAGACCAAAAGACAACCCTCAGAATGGGAGAAAGTATTTGCAAATGAAACAACTGACAAAGGATTAATCTCCAAAATTTATAAGCAGCTCATGCAGCTCAATAACAAAAAAACAAACAACCCAATCCAAAAATGGACAGAAGACCTAAATAGACATTTCTCCAAAGAAGATATACAGACTACCAACAAACACATGAAAGAATGCTCAACATCACTAATCATTAGAGAAATGCAAATCAAAACTACAATGAGATAACATGTCACACCAGTCAGAGTGGCCATCATCAAAAAATCTAGAAACAATAAATGCTGGAGAGGGTGTGGAGAAAAGGGAACCCTCTTGCACTGTTGGTGGGAATGTAAATTGATACAGCCACTGTGGAGAACAGTATGGAGATTCCTTAAAAAACTACAAATAGAGCTACCATATGACCCAGCAATCCCACTACTGGGCATATACCCTGAAAAAACCATAATTCAAAAAGAGTCATGTATCAAAATGTTCATTGCAGCTCTATTTACAATAGCCCAGGGGTGGAAACAACCTAAGTGTCCATCATCGGATGAATGGATAAAGAAGATGTGGCACATATATACGATGGAATATTACTCAGCCATAAAAGGAAACGAAATTGAGCTATTTGTAATGAGGTGGATAGACCTAGAGTCTGTCATACAGAGTGAAGTAAGTCAGAAAGAGAGACAAATACCATATGCTAACACATATATATGGAATTTAAGAAAAAAAAATGTCATGAAGAACCTAGGGATAAGACAGGAATAAAGACACAGACCTACTAGAGAATGGACTTGAGGATATGGGGAGGGGGAAGGGTAAGCTGTGACAAAGCGCGAGAGAGGCATGGACATATATACACTACCAAACGTAAGGTAAATAGCTAGTGGGAAGCAGCCGCATAGCACAGGGAGATCAGCTCGGGGCTTTGTGATTGCCTGGAGGAGTGGGATATGAAGGGTGGGAGGGAGGGAGCCGCAAGAGGGAAGAGATATGGGAACATATGTATATATATAACTGATTTATTTTGTTGTAAAGCAGAAAGTAACACACCACTGTAAAGCAATTATACTCCAATAAAGATGTTAAAAAAATAAATAAATAAATTACTGTGATACTGAATTAGAAGATATTCTAGAGATAAAAAGTAGCTCCGTTGGGCATCCTTTAACTTGTCAGACTGGATTTTCTCCTTAAGTTTACCCCCCACATTTCCAATCCAATGTTATTCTAAGAGTGGACTCCATATATATTAGTGATATCTAGAATCTGACGTGTAACATTTTGAGTTAAAACCAGATACTTAATTACACTGCTTGATGCCTGATTATCCAAGACAGTGATTTGTATTTTTATGGGTGGGACTGATTATTTTTAGAATCCCGAGGTGCAATATTTCCACCTGTTCTCTCTGTATTATTGGCAGGTTTACATGTCTGACTAAATGCTGTTCATATTTTGAAGAGATTTAAATTAATTATACCTACTAAAGGCTTATTATAAAATGCTCAGTTGCCTGGTCCTCAGAGAGAATTTCCACTAAGTTCAATTTAGGTGACAAGAAAAGAAAAAAGAGAAAGAAATGAAAAATAAAAACTGAGTGAGGTTACAAAACAAATTTAGTGCTGTGACGCCATAAAATTTGCCACAGAGTTGTCCAGGCATAGTTAGTAAAATGTATTACTGATATTGGGTTGCATGGTAATTGTGTAAAAAGAAGCATTCCATGTTAACTATTATAAACCATGATTTTTCTATGATTATTGCTATGTATTAATACTTAGGTGTTGTCAAAATGCATAAGAAAATTTGAGTATAAAATGCTCTATTAGGTAGTTCACTTACTATACATAGTAAAATTTTTCATTAAGTGTTTTGACATTAAATGAATGCCATTTGTAAAACTTGCGGAAACATGGAGTTACTATGGAAACAGATGAAGGGGGAGACCTTAAGGGAGAACCTCATAAATACAAGCTGTGAGATTTTCTTCCTCAGTTCTCTTTTGCTTTATTCAGCTTCTTATGTTAAGTCTGACATTAATGTTCTGAAAGTAACATTTCCAAAGTGCTCTGCAGGGCTTATTTTTCTATCACTACCCCAGCAATTTAAGATTGAGTAAACACCATCAGACCCCATTCACTTATGTAAGGATTCATGATTCTAATTGCTGTTCCCTAAGTATTATATATTGTTTGCAGAAAATAGCACTGCTTTGCCTTCAGATAATCAGTTCAATGACAGCTGCAATGAGTCTTCCTCCTACTATTCAGTGTCAGGTGCATTTCACAGCTTTCCGGTCTCCCTTTTGTGAGCACTAATTATCTCAGTCTTCTGAGCTTAATATTTATGCTGAAGAATCTGTATTCTGTAAGACTATAATGCAGGAAGGCACGTGGATTTCTTCTGATAGGGTTGTACCCCTGATTTCCTTCTGTATTATCACCTTTTCCCATCCAATATCACAGTCAAAGGAAGTAGGCTAGTTCCCATGTACATTTTAGAGAAATGCTAGTGCAGTGACAGATGAACTCCACAAATTCAGTGGGTTAACAAAATAGGCATTTATTTCTCACCCACAAAAAATCCAAAGTGCAAGATCTTAACTGGCAGTGGCTCTCCTCCACACATTAATGCAGAAATCCAAGCTCTTTCGATCTTGCAACTCTGTCAACTATTTTTAAAAATTTTTTGGCCATGCCACGCAGCATCAGGACCTTAGTTCCCTGACCAGGGATCTAACCCATGCTTTCTGAAGTGAAAACAGGGAATCTTAACCACTCGACCACCAGGGTGGTCCCTCTGTCAACTTTAACATGTGACTTCCAAGATTGCTGCAGTTTTCTCCATCTAAGTCAGCCAAAAGGGAAAGAACGTGAAGAAGCACACATGAAAGGCTTTCATAGCCCAGATTAACAGGTGATACACATCAGTTCTGCTTGCGTTCTGTTGGTTAAAATTTCGTCACGTGACCCCTTTTACATGTAAGGGAAGGTGATAATGTAATCTAGCTACATGTACCAAAATAAGAGGAAGCAGTTTCGACGAACAGCTAGCCAGTTTCTACTAAGTGAAAGTTGCATTAATACATTTATTTTTAAATTGAAATATAGCTGATGTACAATGTGTTATTTTCAGGTGTACTACATAATGATTTGACATCTGTATACATCATGAAATGATCACAATGATAGGTGATTGAGAAACTGAGGATGATTTTTGTTTGTTTATTTAGTTTGAAATGAGTGAATGATATAGCTTGAACTCAATATTAGTCATCTAATATTTACTCCCTTCTCTTTCAGCTGTGGGACAAACACATTTCTGCTTCATTGATCTATTTCAAGCTTGGCCATGTGACTTTTATGACCAACGGAGTGTAGGTGGAATTCACAAGATACAAATTCTGAACTTTGACAGTAAGGGGTGTCATGTGTTTCTTTAGCAGCCTAGCAGCATCTGACGTTTTACATAAAAAGAGCATGCTCATAAAGCTGCTATCCCTCCAGGATGTGCCTGTGAATGAGGCACGTGAAGCAAAGTTGCCTTAGCTAAATAGCAGATAAATAGCAAACCTCCAGATCTGTAAATTGGGTAATATATACTTATTATTATTTTACTGAATTTTGTGGTGGTCACTTGGTACATAGTATTATTGTGTCAACTGCTGACTAATTCAATACAAAACAAGTTTTTCAAGACAAGTTAATTTTTAAGTCAAATATTTTAAATAATAAAACTGGATCTGTAGTATCTTTTTTTTTTTTTTTTACTTATATATAACTGAGTGGATGGGAAAGGGGGAGGCAGGGGACATTTTCTTAAAGAAAAATCCAAACACGGTAACTTTTTGTTTGTTTATCTGCCCAGCTTCTGCTAAATGTAATAACCAAGACCAGGAGGTATTTCCCAGTGAATTCTCTGCTTTCTGTGGCCACCCGCCTCCATTGCCTATTGCCTCTGTGTATGGAGTATTAACAGGTTAGTAAAAGTTGATAGTTCTTCCTGCCTTAACTCAAAATGTGTCTGCATTACATATAGAAGAAATTCCTTATATGTAGATGCCACGTTTCTTGTTTTCAAAACAGATTTGATATGTTAATGTGATGGTTAAAAACTTGGTTAGGGAGAAAAATAGAAATGTGTTTGGAGCTGGACTCTACCACTTACTAAATATGTTGCCTTAGATAAATTATTGAACTTACATAAACCTTAGTTTTGCCATATAAAAAGGGAGGATAATATTACCTATCACACCTAGTAATTTTAAGCTAATGTATATATAGGTATTTAGGATAATTATTGGCACAAAAGGAAGAGTTTAATATATGCTGATGATGACAGCCTTCTGTCAGTCATTTTGTGATAATTTGAGGACAGGAAAGCAAATACCTGTTTATGGTGTCACCTTATTCCCAAATTTTATACTTTGTATTACTTGATTTTTAATTAACCTACAGAGGAAAATCTCATATGAACAGTTTGTTCAAGTGCTTGTTATTCTAACATAGTACACAAAAAGAGTATGCTAGCTGGTTTTAAGACTGTATTATTTCCAGGATATAATTGCCTTTCTGGCAAAAGTACAGAATTAAAAGTATTTTTAATAAAAAATGTGAGGTTAATTGAAAATTTCCTGATTCAATAATCTTACTTCTAAAAATATGAATATGTTTTCTTAGTATGCCCAAATTTAAATCAACTGTACAGAATATTTTTCATTGCTTCATTTAATAACTAAATCCTTAGTTGTTCTCTTTTCATCCACAAAGATACCTCATCACATTTCACTGGAAAGACAGATTATTAAAACTCTTATCACATTTCTGTCTGGGCCCCCTACAGCAGTAAACTTACATGTTGCCAAATAGACCATTTGGAAAATTACACGAGAGATGAATCAGAAGGCAAAATACCTAGAGACTGTGTAATTAGCTTTAGAAATTAGGACTACCTGAATGTAAATGGTCACAAGATTGGCAGATTAAAAACAATCTCTTGATCAGGGACCAGGCTATATTACTTATGTGAACAGCTTAGATATTTATAGAATTTTCCAGTGCTATTTCTTTTTGAGTCTTTTTCTCTTCTCCTTTCCTTTGTGTCCTTTTTACTTCAGCTTGAAGCACGGCTGCTCTGGCCAGTTATTCTGTCGTAGGTGTTCAGGAAAGTGTGTGTGGGGATGTGAGTGTCCATTATGTGGTGTAGAGGTAATGCATGAACAGTACAAGGTGTTGTTCTCAGAAGCATGAAGGCTCATATGAGAATAAAACATGGATCGCTCAACATGTTTTAAATCAAATGCAAGAGGGCAAATAGCTTTTATTAAGCAAGGTTCTTAATTGCAAGTGTAACCTGCCTCTCACTAGCTTAAGCAAAAAGGGAATTTATAGACCCTGGAAATAAAGAGTCTAAAAAATAGTGAAAGCTAGATTCACGCACAGCTGGTTAGCGGGTCAGCAATAAGACTGTCAGAGATTGTTCTCTTTCTATCTCTCAGCTCTGCTCTCCTTTGTGTTGACTTCATTTCCATGGATACTCATTGAGCACCATGGCTGCTGGCAAGCTCCAAGTTATTACCTGCCTTTCTGTTAGCAATCTCAAATGTGTTTATATCTGTATAGGCTATTTATATTTTTCATGTTCCTTTATGAATTGATATGCTATTCCTGATCCCTGACATACCCTGTCCACTTTCTTTAACTGATCAATTACTAATATTTAAAAATTAGTTTAGATTTCACCTCATACAGGGAGCCTTCCCTGATCATCTGAGACTTATAATTTTTAATTATGTAATAATTACACCATCTGTTGCAGCCTCTTCTAGCATTTATTACATGATTGAAAATGTCCCATTTGTTTATTTTTGCTTTTATTTCCTTTACTTTAGGAGATGGATCCAAAAAAAACATTGCTGTAATTTATGTCAGAGTGTTCTGCCTATTATTTTCCCCTAGGAATTTTATAGTAGCTGGTCTTACCTTTAGGTCTTTAATGCATTTTGAGTTTATTTTTGTATATGGTGTTAGAGAATGCTCTAATTTCATTCTTTTACATGTAGTTCTCCAGTTTTCCCAGCACCAATTGTTGAAGAAGCTGTCTTTTCTCCATTGTATATTCTTGCCTCCTTTGTTGTAGATTAATTGACCATAGGTGTGCAGGTTTATTTCTGGGCTTTCTATCCTGTTCCATTGGTCTATGTATCTGTTTTTGTGCCAGTATAGTACTGTTTTGATAACTGTGTAGTTATCAGTTTTTTAAGGTATAGTCTTTGTGCTATAGTCTGAAGTCAGAGAGCCTGATTCCTCCAGCTCCGTTTTTCTTTCTCAAGATTGCTTTGGCTATTCAGGTCTTTTGTGTTTCCATGTAACTTTTAGAATTATGTGTTCTTGTTCTGTGAAAAATGCCATTGGTATTTTGATAGAGATTACATTGAATCTGTAGATTGCCTTAGGTAATATGGTCATTTTAACAGTATTGATTCTTCTAATACAAGAACATGGTGTATCTTTCCATCTGTTTGTGTCATCTTCGATTTCTTTCATCAGTATCTTATAGTTTTCAGGGTACAAGGTCTTTTGCCTCCTTAGGTAGGTTCATTCCTAGGTATTTTATTCCTGGAGATTGTTTCCTTAATTTCTGTGTCTGAAACATCATTGTTAGTTTATAGAGATATAACAGATTTCTATATATTAATTTTGTATCCTGCAACTTTTACTGAATTCATTGGTGAGTTCTAGTCATTTTCTGGTGTCATCTTTAGGATTTTCTATGTACAGTAGCATGCCATCTGCAAACAGTGGCAGTTTTACTTCTTTCTTTCCAATTTGGATTTTTTTATTTCTTTTTCTTGTCTGATTGCTGAGGTTAGGGCTTCTAAAACTGTGTTGAATAAAAGTGGCAAGTATGGACATCTTTGTCTTGATCTTAGAAGAAATGGTTTCAGTTTTTCACTGTTGAGTATGATGTTAGGTGTGTGCTTGTCATGTATGGCCTTTATTATGTTGAGGTATCTTTCCTCCATACCCACTTTCTGGAGAGTTTTTATCATAAATGGATGTTGAATTTTGTCAAAATTTCTTTTTGTCAAAAGAATTTTGTCAAATTACAAAAGGAAATTTTGTAATTTCCTTTTTTGTGATATCTTTTTCTGGTTTTGGTATTAGGGTGATGCTGGCCTTATAGAATGAGTTTGAAAGTGTTCCTTTCTCTGAAATTTTTTAGAATAGTTTCAGAAGGATAGTTGTTAACTCTTCTCTAAATGTTCGGTAGAATTCACCTGTGAAGCCATCTGGTCCTGGCCTTTTGTTTGTTGAAATATTTTAAATTATTGTTTCAATTTCATTACTGGTAATTGGTCTGTTTGTGTTTTCTATTCTTCCTGATTCAGTCTTGGGAGATTGTACCTTTCTAAGAATTTGTCTGTTTCTTCTAGGTTGCCCATTTTATTGGCATACAGTTGTTCATAGTAATCTCTTATGATCCTTTGTATATCTATGGTGTTGTTTGTAACTTCTCCTTTTTCATTTTTAATTTTATTGATTTGGGCCCTATGCATTTTTTTCTTGATGAGTCTGGCTAGAGGTTTATCAATTTTGTTTATTTTTTCAAAGAACCAAATTTTGGTTTCATTGATCTTTTCTATTCTTTTTAGTTCCTATTTCATTTATTTCTGCTCTGATTTTTATGTTTTTTTTCCTTCTAATGACTTTAAGTTTTCTTTGTTATTCTTTTTCTAGTTCCTTTAACTGTAAGGTTAGGTTGTTTATTTGAGATTTTTCTTGTTTCCTGAGGTAAGCGTATATCACTATAACCTATGCTCTTTTACATAAATTGCATCAATATTTTTTTGGATCTGTCTCTTAAAGTAAAGGAAGAAAAAGCAAAAATAAAATAATGGGACCTAATTAAACTTAAAAGCTTTTGAACAGCAAAGGAAACCACTGACAAAACAAAAGTAAACCTACTGAATGGGAGAAAATATTTGCATATGATATAATCGATAAGGGATTAATATCCTACATATATAGACAGCTCATACAACTCAAAATCAAAAAAATCAATAAATAAACAACCTGATTAAAAAATGGGCAGAAGAACTGAATAGATACTTTTTCCAAAGAGAAAACGCCTATGACCAACAGGCACATGAAAATATGCTCAATATCACTAATCATAGGGGAAATGCAAATCAAAACCCCAATGAGATATCACCTCACACCTGTCAGAACGGCTATCTTCCAAAAGAACACAAATAACAAATTTTGGCAACTATCTGGAGAAAAGGACACTCTTGTACACTGTTGGTGGGAATATAAATAGGTGCAGCCACTGTGGAAAACAGTAGGGAGCTTTCTCAATACACTAAAAATAGAACTACCATATGATCCAGCAATTCCATTTTGTGTATTTATCTGAAAAAAGCTAAACTCCTAATTTGAAAAGATACATGCACCCTAATGTTCATAGAAGCATTATTTACAATTGCCAAGATATGGAAACAACCTAAATGTTTATCAACAGATGAATGGATAAAGAAGTCATGGTACATATACAATGGAATACTATTCAGCCATAAACAAGAATGAAGTTTTGCCATTTGCAGAAGCATGGATGGACTTGGAAGGGATTATGCAAAGTGAAATATGTCAGAACAGAGAATGACAAATACTGTATGATATCACTTATATGTGAAATCTAAAAGATACAACAAACTAGTGAATATAACAATAAAGAAGTAGACTCATAGATATAGAGAACAACTGGTGGTTACAAGTTGGAAGATGGGGAAGGGGCATTATAGGGATGGGGGAGTGGGAGGTACAAACTATTGTGTGTAAGATAGGCTACAATGATGTACTGTACAACATGGGAAATACAGCAATACTTTGTAATAACTGTAAATGGAGTGTAACCTTTAAAAATTGTATAAAAGTAAAAAAAGAAAATGTCTGGCTTTTATTCTATATCCTCAACACGTAATATGATGCCTGTCAGAAATGAGATGCTCAATAGAGACATGTTTTTCAAAAGGTCTCAATTTTTATCTTCATGGAAAAATCTCTTCCTTTCTGTTCAAAGTAATTCTTAAAAAAAAAAAAACCAACAATAATGTGTCTCTGATTTTCAAAGGCATTTCTCTTCTGATTAAATATGAAAAGAAAATATTTATATTTTAATAATTTGTAAGATGCCTTCCTACCCTACCCTCTTTCTTCACTCACTAGCACATAACCATTTGTATTAGTATGCAAACTTTTTGCTCCCTTCAAAGTCTGTGTAAGAATATTAATTCATTTAAGCAGATTACATCTGTCTGGAAGAAAATAGTGTGGTGCTCTTCTAAAATTATATACTTAATGAGATCTCTTAGAGGAGGCCAAGGGAATAGTCAATAATGAAAGACTATACTTTAATAGGTACTAAATATTCTTTATATTTTTATAAACAGTAACTTATTCTTCACATTTGCCTCCCCTCCTCCCTCCTCCTTTTATATTCTCTCCTCTTCTCCTTCTTCCCCAACTCCTTCTCCTCCTACTCCTCCTCCTTCTCCTTCTACTATTTCTCCTTCTCCTTCATCATCATCATCATCATCATCATCATCATCTTTATATGCATAACCTTGTGTTGCAAACTGCAGTACCTAAATGGCCAGGCTGGGAACATAAGTGCATTAAGTCAATTTATATGTAGTATAAGATCATAGTTGCTAAACTTCTTGATGAGGTACTAAACATAAGATCTATTTAGTCACATTACATTATAAAACCCTGGACAGACTAAAACAAACCATCTTTCAAGATATAGAAAAAAAGAACAAACAAACATGACAAGGAATATTCTGCTCCCCAGTTGCCAGTTTGCTTTCTCTGCTTTATAGTTTACCGTGACCTCCGGGTATAGGTTAAATAAACTACTTGACAGAAAGTTTAAGACCCGACTACTAATCTTCCATTAAACTGCTGTCTCACCAGAAGCAATATACTATAGTAGTTGAAAGCACAGCCACTGGGGTAAGATATAGTCAGTGATGTCCCTTGCCCCCAACTGCATGACTTTGGTCAAGTAACATGACCCCTATTTGTCTATTTTCTCATAGGGTCATAGTAAGAATTACATGAGGTAATAAGTATAAAATGCTAGAACTGTGTCAGATATACAGTAATATATGAGTCCATATTAGGCTTTAATTCTTTAGCTGTACAACAAAGAAGTAGACTTAGATAATTTCTAATATATATTTTACCTCTGATCTTTTATGACCCAAAGAATTTTCACTTGTATTGGCTCCAGTGAAACTAACAAAACTATTGTGAGGAAGGCTGAATGGTATTAATAGTCTCAGTTACAAAGACTCATAAAGAATAAAATTATTTGCCTGAATACACTTGGCCAATACATATGGAATCAAATTAAAATTTTTCTATAGAGAATCCTGTGGTTTGTAAACATGATGTCTCACCTTCATGACAAAGGAATTCATTCCTTCACTTGATGGAAATGTTAACAGTTGATAGGTCTTAGCTGAGTCTTTCTCCAGAATTGCCATCAGCTAAAGAGGGTCAATTCATCCAAAGCCCTGCCTCCTTTCACAGGTATATATATCCAATATCTGTACAATGTGGAGGTAGAAGGCCCAGCCCTCTTTCCACAGTTTGGAAGGAGTCTACAAGGCCTTCTTGGCTCCAGAGCTTTCCAAGTGTTCAGCTAAGGTCATTGTTGTGACTACATCTCAGTTCAACTCCTGCCACTGCTTCATACTGCTTTCTTTACTGTCCTATAAGTGTTAATCCATTAAACTTCCTGCACACAAATTTCCATCTTGGAGACATTTTTCTCAGGGAATCCAATCTATAACACCTTGAAATCCTTATAAGTTTTGCTTTGTGAGAATAAAGAGGAGAATACAGGTACATAAACAGAGCAAAGCAGAAATAAAGTTGCAATTAATTTTTTTTTGTATTCTCATCAAAGCAAAGTCCCATTTTAGAAACATATTTTCAAACTTGTATTCACAATCATAAAAAAGAATAAAATTTATAATTGTGAAAAATAATAACTTTTATAGAAATAAGATTAATTGAAGTCCAATGGATTTTAAGACTCTATATTTAAAATTACTACTCCAGGTGTTACTTATTCTGAGAATGGGTCAGCCTGGGTGTCAACCCCAATAGTGGGTATATTTGCTTCCACTTAAATTTCTTTTGACATGTTGAGCATTTATACAAATTCTCACAGCAGTAGTTGTAGCCTTGGAAGAAAAAGTACATCTGCACATTTCTAACCTACACAATGTCTAGGAAAATCATTCTTTATTTCAGGAAGAAACTGAACCATCAGTCAAACAATTTCTATTCTGTCTAGTGTAGATTTTGAATAAACACAGGAAAGGATTTTGCTGAGCATTTGTGGCAGTTTAGGTGCATTTAAATTCAACAGAATATAAAAGACTGAAGGAGTTTAATTATTGCTTCTAAGGGGAAAGGAATTAAATATAATACCAAGCAAAATTTAATGATGTAGATTTAAAGTACTGAATATATTTCTATTTCACTCTAGATGCTAATTTTCAGGGTCATATTTGGATGTGAGGTTTAGCTATTTACTATCATTTAGATATTCTTTAAAAAGCATGATGTATGCCCACCAAATTCGATGTTATTAACTTCTCTTCAAAGTTTGATTTTCAATGGCATGTTATTATATTGATATTTATGTATATTTATGTTAACACATGAGTGGACTATAATAGATAATATTTTTCATAGAACCTCAAATAAATGAATATCAAATATAAGTAATTATGCAAGATATATATATATATATATATATATATATATATATATATGCCAGGGCTGCCATAACAAATACACAAACTGGATGGCACTAACAATAGGAACTTATTTCTTCACTGCTCTGGAAGCTAAAAGTCTAAGATTAAGGTATAACAGTTCGTTTTGATTCTTAGGACTCCTTCCTGGTCAGCTTCTCCCTGTATCCTCACATGGTTGCCCCTCAGTTTCTGTGTTTTCTGTTTTCTAATCTCTGTTTCTTATAAGGACACCAGTCAGGGTGAACTACAGTCCAATCAAATGGCCTCATTTTATATTTATTACCTTTTTAAAGGTCCTGTCTCCAAATACTGTCACATTCTGAGATACTGGGGGTTAGGACTTTATCATATGAATTTTGTGGAGACAAAATTCAGTCTATAACACATGGCAATATATATCTTCAGCACCAAATTAACTTATTGAGTATATTAAATAGGTGGCTTCTGTGGAATAATGAAAATAGAATGTGCTTGATTGAATCACAGCTCTGACATTCAGTTGTTGATGCTCAACAGAATTGAGAGCACTTCAACCTCTCTGCTCTAATAGGTGTAAGACACATGGAACACTTGCATGGTAACTCCATGGGTAACACATTATTTAAAGAAGAAAAAGTTTAATGAACTGTGACATGAGGAAATGGACCTCAACTGAGGAATAAAAGATAAATAAAATACAAATGGATGAAGAGAAAAGGAAAGGTCATTTAGGGATAGTGAAATGATCTAACCAATGACAGGCCTACATATGAATAAAGTACATTGTATGCTGAAGATACAGTGAACAATTCAGTCTGGCTAGAGTAGAAGGTCACTGAAGGTTTTCTTCAGTGGAAAAATATATTAAGAAGATTAAATTACCAACGGAGTGTCAAATAGATTGCAGAGGGAGAGACTAGAGACCTATTAGAATGTTAATGAAATAAGTCAGACAAAGTGATACTGAACTCAGATGGTGGTGTTGCAACTTAGAGAATGGCAAAGATGCAAGAGTTATCATGAAGGAAGTTGTGGACTAGTGATTGTTTTTGAGTGTGAAGACTGCACAAGAACTCTCAGAATAATCTAAGATGACCTAGTACAGAGGTAAAACACTTAGAGAATTTTGAAATAAAGCTCCTATTTTGGAGAGGGAAGGTTGAGTTAAACTTCAGATAAATGAAAGGGCCACAGGTTATCTAGGTGGAAATATCCAATATGTAGTTAGAAAATGGTAATGAAGCATAGGAGAAAATGTACAGTGAAGATATACACATATACGTGAAGTAATCCCTAGTTTAAAGGTGGAGTGGGTAAGAGGTTATGGAAGAGGCGGATATTGAGAGCATTGTGGTATAAGACACCAATAACAAATCTGAGAACTTAGGAATAGCATAATACAATTAGATAATGAAGTCTTGAATGTAATCCTATTGATACAGGGTGGTCAGTGGGATCAAGAAAGACAATGATTACAAAGGATCATTGACATAAATATTGAAATGATCAAGACAATTGTTGAAAGTAAGGATTAAAACTAAACCCTAAATTTCATTTAGAAAATGGAGGTGGGTCCTGATAACAAGTGAGGTAATAGCGATGTTTAGAAAAAGAAATCCCAATTAATATAGATTTCTATTAATGGGGTACAAATGTGTCACAGGTAAATAGTTATTTTAACTCTGCATTTGCAAATAGTTCTAACAGTAGTGATACTAGTGAGATTGTGACAACATGCTCATATTTTTAAATGTTAATTATAGGACTAAATGTGTTTTGTCTTCTATCTAGATTGTAATCCTTCGAGGAAGCTCTTCATTACATTTCCCTTTTTTCAATAGTAGTTCTAAACATGAACTTTCTTAAATTTTAAATACTTGAAAACTGTAACTAAACAAATAATTAGTTTAACCTGATGTGCAAGTGTGAACACATACATACATATGAGCATTTATGTACACAGGTGAACAAATGTATTTAGAACAATTAAATATTATATCTAGGAAGCAACAAAGAGTAGCTAAATAAGTAGCTCACTTATTTAGCATATATTTAAATAAACTCATAGACAGCTTAACTTAAATATATATCATATATTTAAATGGATTAATATAATAAACAAAGCCATTATAACAAGGCATGGCACCAAAAAAGTGCTCAATAAATATTGGCTAGAGCTAGTATTTTGATTAGTCACATCCACATTCCCTTACACAAAGATATGTGTGGAAATATGTGTGAGGAAAGCCCTCAACTACCAAATACTGATACAAATATTTCTATATAATTGTATATTTCCAATAATAGTTTGAGCAGTAATAGGAAATTGAAATAGTTTCAATCTCAGATTTGTGAAAATAGCAGTTTCTATTTTCTAAGCTAGCATTTGCTTTATTTCACACGTAAAATAGTGTGACTGTATTATACACTATAAAGTTGAGTATCAAGAAATATTATCACCATTATTATTATTATGGTCTTTGTAAGATTATTCATATGAAAGCTTAGGATTAATGCACCTTTGAATAGTTTCTATTTTATTTATGATAGCATGTTCTCAAGGCAAACTCATGCTCAAAAGCAGTAGCTTCCTTAATATCCTACAGTATGTGAATACCCAAATGTAGTTCTAAGAAAAGGGAGGGTTTATGAGGACGTTTACATACACCTAAGAGATTCTTCTTAAATACATAACTGATAATAATATGTTAGGGACTGAGGCCTGGAATATTCTCCTCAGCCATGGCTCTGAAGGGCAGCTGACTGCAGTCAGCTACATGTGTTTCTCACCATCCGGACAAGGTGCTGAGCCATCTGAGGTTGCTGTTCTTCAGTTTTCCTCCATATGCTCAGAGTTGCTCAAACTTTATGGAAAGATATTAAGAATGTTTCTTAATGTGGTGGTTATTGTACCTCCACAAATTGGAAGGTACTCCTTTATATAGTGCCGTAGATTTTATAGCCTCAAATCAGCAAATTTATATCAGGAAAATATGACAAAATAGTAAGCAATTGTATGAATGAATTTTATGAACCAATATTCAAATTTATTATGAATATTTACATGGTTGAAACATTTAAAGATTTCAATAGTTAGATTATTTGGAATTTTGTGCTAGATTTAAATAATTTTATACAGGTTTCCCTTTATGGGTGGGTATCGCTAGATGACATCTCACAAATGTCAAATATGGCAGCTATTTATTAGTCAACATGCTGGATTGCTTGGGAACTGGCCAGGTGCCCCTATATGAGCTGTTGTCAATCTCCAATGGAATGTGGCAGGTTATGTGAGGGAACTGGTCTCTTCAACCTATTTTATGCCACACCACTTAAGGATAGAATACTTAATGAAGGATAGCTTGGCTATGCTTTCCAAAGTCAGTTGATAAGTATTATCACATTTAAGAAATCATCTGTTGTATGCTACTGACCTTGATCCTAATGCATATATACAAGATGACACATTTGGCAGAGCATCAGTTTAGGTACCAGCTGGAATCAGACACAATTGCCAGTCACTACGGTATTTGGCTTTCTTGTTTAATGCATTATAGAAATAAACAGGACATAAAGAAAGGGCATATACAGTTTCTTTATAATACCTTGATACACATTATGGATGTCTACTTCAAACTAATGTTCACATGGAGATGAAACAGATGGCACTCGACTCCTACAGATCAGCATACACCAGGTAGACCCTTCACCCAAATGAAAAAAATCTGCCCTAATGACCATTAGAGTGTAAGTTCTTTAGATCACAGGAAAATGTGCGTGTGTGTGTATGTGTGTGCGTGTGTGTGTGCATGCAGGCATGCAATGCAAATATCACTGTACTCTTGAACAGAAATGTACTTTGCTTATTTTATAGGAAGACTTGTCTAGAAGGAAAAGCAAACAAACAGAAAAACGCATTTTAAATTGTAGCTAGTGTGTATTCTGGGGTAGGAAGTAAATAATGGCAATTTCTAAACTTTCCTTAACATGAGACCCACCTACATTTTATAACGTTTCTTCCTTAAGCCAATTTAATAATAACTGATTTTTAATATTAAGACAAGATCACTGGGCTTCTCTGGTAGCACAGTAGTTAAGAATCTGCCTGCCAATGGAGACACAGGTTCGAGCCCTGGTCTGGGAAGATCCCACATGCCATGGAGCAACTAAGCTGTGAGCCACAACTACTGAGCCTGTGTGCCACAACTACTGAAGCCCGAGAGCCTAGAGCCCATGCTCCACAAAAGAAGCCACCGCAATGAGAAGCCCGAGCACTGCAATGAAGAGTAGCCCCGGCTCCCTGCAACTAAAGAAAGCCTGAATGCAGCAACGAAGACCCAACACAGCCATTAATTAATTAATTTAAAAAAAAAAAAAGATCACCAAAAACAGAGGTCTCAGATACAGCTATTTAGGTGGCATTGACATGAAACACTTTAAGAATACCCCACCTTTCACTTCCATAGGTTTTCAAAAAGTATTTTCCAAAGTACAATGTCTTGTATCTTTCATAAAATCTCTGAACTGTCAGTACATCCAATTGCACAAAAGACAACTGAGACTAAGAAAGGTCAGACACAACTAGCAGGCAAGCCAGGATGTCAGCATCCAGCAGACCATAGTAGCCTCTTATCCCTTCACATGTGTCTCCTCTGGATAGGATGTGAATGGAGGAAGTATGATTGAAAAAAATAAAATTGGTTGCTGAATGCTATAATGGCATAACATGAAACTAGGAAGGAAAATGAATTGTAAAAGAATCACTGGAAGAATAAGTCATTAATAGTAAGAGAACTGAAGATCTGAATTTGTTTGAACAAAAACAACAGAATAACACTAAATGTAAGTATGTAAATGAGGAAATGCAATTATTTCAATGACATTAATCTCTGACACTGTTATATACATATATATTTATTTATATTTATTTAAAAGATTGAACTTCTGAGGAATTCCTCAGGTCACATCCTGTCAACCAAATTG
Source organism: Leucopleurus acutus (assembly GCF_964270905.1). Classification (NCBI taxonomy): domain Eukaryota; kingdom Metazoa; phylum Chordata; class Mammalia; order Artiodactyla; family Delphinidae; genus Leucopleurus; species Leucopleurus acutus. The sequence continues at coordinate 29,142,094 of NC_139151.1, read as the reverse complement.
TTTTGTTACCATTGATTTGGTGTGATTGCCCTATGAAAGATATCCAAACCAAAAACATTTTCAGAGGCAAATGGATATTTTTTGTAAGTGAGTCAGCTAGTGCTAAAATTATTTGCTCCAGGTCTGAATCTTAAAATTCTTAAATGTTTGTAAATGTGGCTTTAAGGAATAGCAGGGAGTAGGACATGGACTTGTGGATACTGGTATTAACGTGCAAAATTCTCATACTGTTCTTTGTCATTTATATTAAAAAATTCACATAAAATTTCCATCTTCGAATATTATTTTCCCCTCAAAATGTTTTTGGTTTGGTGTTCACACCAGAAAAAAAATCACAGATATTGAACAGACTAATGGAAACAAGACAATCATAATAAATATTTTTCTGTGGTTTTGTTTTTCTATTTTGTGTCTCAGAACTTGGAAAGGACTTGGGAGAAAAAGAGAGCTTTGACTCTCATATATATCCCTTGGGAAAATAGTTTCAGCCTTTACCTCTAGGTTTTGCAGTGTGTTCCCAGGAGAGAGCATTCTTGCCTCCTACAAATAAGCTCTTGAGGTGGTTTCTGCAGAGTAAAACTGCTATCGGGTAGCCGATATAACTAATCACTCAACTCACTGGAAACATTAGCAGCTTGACATTTAAAATGATGGCTTGAAATGTTTGTAGACCACATTAATCTTTAGGACAAACTGGTGAGGGTTTTTATAAATCTTCAAAAATAATTATCCAATTATATTTCATTGTGAGTGTGACTATTTCTAGCAATTGTAACAGAAAAAAACAAAGGCTAGACATGAACAAGCAATTGCATTCCTTTAGAGGAGTTTGGCTAAAAATCTACATACCATGCATTAAAATCTTAAAATCTTTTTACAGACTTTTCCCTAGATCAGACAAAAAGGGTTACCCTATTTTACAACCAGTAAAGTCAAAGCTCAAGTTCAGACAAAAATGAAGTTAATTGCTAAATTCTCATCAGGAAAGGCAGGAGGATTGTACTATTTCAGTTAACACATCAAACCTATGATTAGAACACAAGTTCTCAACACATATAGCATAGTCATAAAACACACATATTTATAACTTTCTATTATACTGAAAAATAATCGTCATGTCTGCCATGGTCCAGCACAAGATAAGACTATTGGGAGTGTATGGAATAATCTGAAGTGCTGGGAGCTATGTAATTCTAATATATTGCAATTATTATGGTGATTACATTACCTAATTAAAATTATTTCCATTTTTCTTTGAAAGAATCAAATATAGGCAAGAGATTAAATTCTACTAAATGTATTCAGTGCATATTTTGGCAGAAGAGAAAAATGAACTCATGAGCCAGTGTTAGGAAATATTTTTGTTCTTCTTTTAAAAACTCTTCCACTTCAATAGAGATAACTACTGTTGAAAGTCTTTGAAGAAATCTTTCAATAACTGTGCATTGCAATTTTCAGATTCAGCTGTGTGTGTGAACTATAAACTTAATAACTACCGTTAATTCTGCTTTTGCAGAGTCGGTCGATATTTCCTATTTAACTATAGCCACATTGATTCAGATATCAATATTCTTCCTGTACTTATATGAAAACTTCATTATTCTGACTCTGTTCTATCTGAATGATATGTCCTTCCTGGAGCTGCCAGGTTGATCTCACAAAAATTTTAACATCATCAAAAAATAAGAACACATTTCCCAGTGGTAGTTTAACAACTAAACTGCATGGCAAATTAGAATTATATCTTCTTTATCACAGTCTACTCACTAATCTTTTTCTTGAAAAATTAGCCTCATAATTCCTTTTTATGGTTACAAACTATAAAAATTTTTAAGTAAAGAAACTAATTACTTTTAATATAGCTCAATGGTAGTTGAGAGAAAAATACTCCTACTGGCAAACAAGTTGCATTAGAAACTTTCCACTATGTACTCCTAATTACCCAATTCTGCTAGGTTTTCCCAGATGGCTAGCTGAGTATATGCTGCTACCATCACACTTAATTATCCAAAAACAAATACCTTCTCCTTAGATTAACCAGATGAAGTTGGATGATTTAAAAAAAAAGTTTTCTAGAAAATTTAAGAATAAATAAAAAGTATAAATTATAATACATATGGAAATCAGAATATTTATCCAAATTAATTAAATAGGAACTTCCTGCGCTCAAAGATTATTTTGTTTAAGAATGCCTTATCTGTTTCAAATTCTAGACCCTGGTCCTCAAATAATATGGGGCAGCTATAGGTTGGCAGTCTTCCTGAGATCAATGAGAGTCTCACCCATTTGAATCCTACTTTATGGACTTCTTGTGTGGAGTCCTAAGTTATCATGAGTTGCTTCAGCTTCCCTGGCCCTGTCAGTTTACCCAGATGTAGGGTCTCTTAAGTGAGAAAGAAAACTTTTATAACACACCTCTAACACCTATGCCTAGTGGTCAATAGCAGAAGTAGCTCTTACTTCCAGCTCCTTCTTCTGTCCATATCCTTTGATGGGTAACACTGCAATCCCTGCCTCCAACTCTGACTCAGGTCTCAGCTCTGAGAATTGCTTTGGCCATTGATAGCTTAGCAAATAATGCAAGCAGAAGACAGAAAAGTGCACATGAAATTGAGCTTTCTCTCCTTCTCTCTCTTGCACCCCTTTCATCTCCAAGAGAACTTGTCTGGACTATTCTGATGAAGGATGAGAGACACGTGGAGCAAATCCCAGTGATCCTGTTTGCCCTGGCCAACCCTTGGATATTTGAGTGAGCTCATCCAAGATCAGTCTAGACATATGCCGTAAATTCTAATGTTCCATGCTACTGAGATATTGTGATCATTACACAATGTTATTGTGGCAAAAGATAGCTCATATGCATCCCCTTTCAATTACCCCAGGCTTCAGATTATTCAAGAATAATTCAATTCTTTAGACTTATATGTTAAAGCCTACGCAATAATGGAATGTATAGATTAGGTAAATTTGGGCTTTTGTATGGAATATAAAAACCAGGAAGTAAGTCATGTCTTGTAAGAGAAAGGAAACAAAGTAAAAACTCTTCTTCACAGCAGTTAACATTTTTAATGGCAGTCTTGCTCCGAGTACTGGGAGAAACTTAAAAGGAGATTCCATCCCAAGTAAGAATTTTCTGTGGTGATCAATATATAAAGCACTTGATATTATGTTGGAGGAAGTTTATAAGGTAAATTAGACTGACCCGCTACCCTCTAAGTACTAATAATCATGTAGGCAGTATCAAATATATATAGAATTCTTCATTCTCAAGATTTTCAGCTCATGATGCATATTTAAATCCTCTTTACCATTATCTTGATTCAAGATACCATCAGCTCACACTGAAAGTGCAATTAGCTGCCTACAATCCATTCTTAACTGTGCCAGAGTGATCTTTATAGAGCACAAATGTAGGACTAGGCAAGTTCTTGGCACTAGCTGGGAGTGAACAACTATATCATTACAGCCCCAATCAGGAGTGTTCCCAAGAGACAGAGGTGAAGGGAATCCCTCTCAGGGTCAGAACATCTAACAGTATATTTGGTTGTCTTTGTCTACACTGAGAGGTGTGCAGAGACTGGTTTAAGGACAGTGGCTAATAGTTTGGGCAGATGGTCAGCAACTTGGAAAGATCAGAATTAGAAGACTGATAACCAGGAGGTCTAGGAAACAGGTATGCAGATTACCTCTTGGAATGTACACAAAGCGTGGAAGTATTTTTGATCCATGTAAAGCCTCCCCACAAAGAATCGATTACATGCAGGAGAGACTCTCAATAATCATGAAGACATCAGTCTCTTTCCCAGGCATCCTGGTGGAAGAACATGAGAACTATACATGGTTTCAATAACATGGAATTTCCCTCACTATGACTTACTCTGCTACTGTTATTGTGAAGTGCCTGATCAAAACCAAAGAGATGACCCCCTAAATGGCACCATTTCCTCACCAGACAGACACCTAGAAGCAGGTTAGACCTCCTCCTTCGTGGAGGAGGTAGCAATTTACCCTCATTGGAACATGAATTCTGCATTTGGATTGTCCTTCCTGCCTGAAATGCCAGCCTGGACATCTGTGCACTTACACAGTGAGTGCCTTACTTGCTGTCATGCTACTACCTAAAATATAGCTTCTGGTAAGGAACACATGTTCAAAAGTAAAAATATTTTGAAAACCACAAAAATCTAAAGAAAAGACCACAGAAAATTCAAACATCTCAGAAGTATAAGTTTGAGTCATCAGACTCAATAAAGAACACTACAAGCTGAGAAATTGGTTGAGGCCAGAGATTGTGTAAGATATGGAAGGAGTTTATAAACTGTGTGATGTGACTTTTACAGAAATCAGGACAGTAACAAGTGAACAGAGTCTTACTGTTTGTTAGGAATACATATATAATCTTTCTTCCCCTTATTACTGAATATAAATATTGCTGTTGTTAACTACCTAATGTAAATTAACCTTTAGGTTAGAGACTATTCAGGTAGGATTGTGACAGAATTAAAGGAGAAATTAACATTACCCAGAGATGGAAACCATACGGTTGGGACTTCCATAATTTCCATATAGCATAGTATTTGGAGGTTGAGTGGGCTAAGAAGTGAATTGTGCCAATTAATAAGCTCTTGTCTCTTAGCACTAAATCCACTCTTCCATACTCAGCTTTATGACTCGGGGTTTGGAACTCTGCAAACTGCATATCTCCTTTGCCAACTGATTCCCTGTTATCAAGTTCTACCAATAGGAAGATGGAAATTTGCTTCTGGTCATGCCAGGATTGTCCCAGTAACAGTACTTTGCCCTAGTAACAGCCTGTCAATCTCTTCCAGTGTCCAGCTTCTTTCCACTTACTATCTGGCTCATTGTGCCCACTTAAGGTACAACAGCAGCCAGACCATGCACCCTCCTCAGAATTCTGAGCCCCAAATTCAAATGCCCCTCCCTAATTTGAATTTCTACAGTCTAATTTATTTTATGTATTTTAAAAGTCATACAAATGGTAGTTTCTTACTGCAGCTGTTATCATCTCTAGAATACATTTGTTTTTATCTTTGAATTACTTTAGTGTTCCCACTTATTCATTCAGCTATCCAACACCTGTGGAACCAACTCCTTATGATAAGTTCTCTATGTTGAAATACCTAGTGTTACATCTGTATTTCTGACTGAACTCTGATCAATACAGTGTCTTCTGGATCTAAGACTGCAATAGGTCTTCATTTCCTAAGGTCCAAAATTCTCTCAGTTGGTCTATAAGGCTCTTAACATTCTTGCTCTCCTGACTCACCTTCTGCAACTTTCTCCCATTACCCATGTCACTTCAGTCAAATTGAACTCCTTGAAATTCTCAGTATGTTTCCTAGGACCCTTTGCACATGCCATTTCCCCCGCTTACCTTGTACATCATGCATACAGTTTTTCACTAGAATGATCTTTATAATCTTTCCCATGTATCAGTCTGTCTCACTTTATACATTATTTTGGTCTTTTAGGACTCATGTCTCATCTTCTAATGACTCTTCAAAGGATCACATTTTGGACAGTCATACACCCCAAACATGTCAATGGATCCCACACATCACTATCAATCACCAAGTCTATGTTAGATGCTTTTGCTTGTTGCTATTTTAACATAAAACAGAAATGAATTCACAGTTTGTCTCTTCCAATAGCACAGTGCTAATCCTCAGTAGGAATTCAATAAATAGTTGTTAAGATAAGTACATTATATGAGGTGGGTGAGGAAAATACCAAAAATAAAAAACAAAGATGTTCCCTTGAATGAAAAAAGAATTGGAAAACTTCATGTTTAATACAAATCTATTGTGAAAATATTGTGCCCACCTAGATAATTGAGGATGACCCCCTATTTTAAGATCATCCAATTAGCAGCCTTAATTCCAACTGAAATCTTAATTTCCTTTGCCAGGTAATGTAACATATTTACAAGTTCTGGGAATGAGGTTATGAACATCCTTGGGGGACTATTATTCTGCCTACCACAATCACTATTGGAACTTAAGAAAGATCTTGTGAATTAGATTATTACAAATTACCACTCAGGTTCTATACCATTCTATTTTTTTTCCACAATTTTCATCACCATCTGATTAATTAAAGGAAATTTTCTTTATGTACCACCATCAGAGCCAAATGTGAATGGATATGTTATTGGATTCTCACTTATTTTAAAGCTTATGTTCATTTCTTATTTTATACTTTCTGTTCAATAATTAATGAGACAGCTAGAAGATGGTGGAAGAGTAAGACATGGAGATCACCTTCCTCCCCACAAATACATCAGAAATACATCTACATGTGGAACAACTCCTACAGAACACCTACTGAATGCTGGCAGAAGATCTCAAACCTCCCCAAAGGAAAGAAACTCCCATGTACCTGGGTAGAGCAAAAGCAAAAAGAAAAAACTGAGACTAAAGAATAGGGAAGGGACCTGCACCAGTGGGAGGGAGCTGTGAAGGAGGAAAAGTTTCTACACACTAGGAAGCCCCTTCATGGGCGGAGACCGTGGGAGGTGGAGGGGGGAAGCTTTGGAGCCACAAAGGAGAGCACAGAAACAGGGGTGAATGGGGCAAAGCACAGAGATTCCCGCACAGAGGATTGCTGCTGGCCAGCACTCACCAGCCTAAGAGGCTTGTATGCTCACCTGCCAGGGCGGGTTGGGGTTGGGAGCTGAGGCTCGGGCTTCGGAGGTCAGATCCCAGGGGCAGGACTGGGGTTGGCTGCATGAACACAACCTGAAGGGGCTAGTGTGCCACAACTAGCTGGGAGGGAGTCTGGGAAAAAGTCTGGAGCTGCCAAAGAGGCAAGAGACTTTTTCTTGCCTCCTTGTTTCCTGGTGTGCAAGCAGAGGGGATTAAGAGTGCCACTTAAAGGAGCTCCAGAGACGGGCATGAGCTGCGGCTAACAGTGTGGACCCCAGAGACGGGCATGAGACGCTAAGGCTGCTGCTGCCACCACCAAGAAGCCTGTGTGCAAGCACAGGTCACTATCCACACATCCCCTGCTGGGAGCCTATGCAGCCCACCATTGCCTGGGTTCCGGGATTCAGGGACAACTTCCCCGGGAAAACAGATGGCATGCCTCAGGCTGGTGCAATGTCACGCTGGCCTCTGCTGCTGCAGGCTCGCCCTACACTCCATACCCCTCCCTCCCTGGGCCTGAGTGAGCCAGAGCCACTGAATCAGCTGCTCCTTTAACCCCGTCCTGTCTGAGCAAAGAACAGACACCCTCAGGCGATGTACACACAGAGGTAGGGCCAAATCCAAAGCTCAACCCCAGGAGCTGTGTGAAAAAAGAAGAGAAAGGGAAGTTTCCCCCAGCAGCCTCAGGAGCAGATGATTAAATCTCTACAATCAACTTGATGTACCCTGCATCTGTGGAATACCTGAGTAGACAATGAATCATCCCAAACTGAGGAGGTGAAATTTGGGAGCAATGATATATATATTTTTTCCCTTTTTCTCTTTTTGTGAGTGTGTATGTGTATGCTTCTGTGTGTGATTTTGTCTGTATAGCTTTGCTTTTACCATTTGCCATAGGGTTCTGTCTGTCAGTTTTTGTTTTTGTTTTTGTTTTAGTATAGTTTTTAGAACTTGTTATCATTGGTGGATTTGTTTTTTGGTTTCATTGCTCTATTCTTTTTATCTTTCTTTTTTTAATTACTTAAAAATGTATTAAAAGTATTTTTTATTTTAATAACTTTTTATTTTATTTTATTTTCTTGTTAATTTCTTTCTCTTTTTCTCCCTTTGCTTTTGAGCTGTGTGGATAACAGGCTGTTAGTCCTCCAACCAGGTGTCAGGGCTGGACCCTTGAGGTGGGAGAGCCAAGTTCAGGACATTGGTCCACCAGAGACCTCCCAGCTCCAAGTAGTATCAAATAGCAAAAGCCTCCCAGAGATCTCCATCTCAATGCCAAGACCCAGCTCCAGTCAACGACCAGCAAGTTACAATGCTGGACACCCTATGCCAAACAACTAGCAGGACAAGAACACAACACCATCCACTGGCATAGAGGCTACCTAAAATCACAATAAGGCCACAGACACCCACAAACACACCACCAGATGTGGACCTGCCCACCAGAAAGAAAAGATCCAGCCTCATCCACCAGAGCACAGGCATTAGTCCCCTCCACCAGGAAGCCTACAAAAACCAGTGAACCAATTTAGCCACTGGGGACAGACACCAAAAAAAAAACGGGGAGCTATGAACCTGCAGTCTGCAAAAAAGAGAACTCAAACACAGTAAGTTAAGCAAAATGAGAAGACAGAGAAACACACAGCAGATGAAGGAGCAAGGGAAAAACCCACCAGACCTAACAAATGAAGAGGAAATAGGCAGTCTACCAGAAAAAGAATTCGAAATAATGATAGCAAAGATGATCCAAAATCTTGGAAATAGAATGGAGAAAATACAAGAAATGTTTAACAAGGACCTAGAAGAACTAAAGAGGAAAGAAACACTGATGAACAACACAATAAATGAAATTAAAAATTCTCTACTAGGGATCAATAGCAGAATAACTCAGGCAGAAGAACGGATAAGTGACCTGGAAGATAAAATAGTGGAAATAACTACTGCAGAGCAGAATAAAGAAAAAACAATGAAAAGAATTGAGGACAGTCACAGAGATCTCTGGGACAACATTAAACACAACAACATTCAAATTATAGGAGTCCCAGAAGAAGAAGAGAAAAAGAAAGGGACTGAGAAAATACTTAAACAGATTATAGTTGAAAATTTCCCTAACATGGGAAAGGAAATAATTAATCAAGTTCAGGAAGCACAGAGAGTCCCATACAGGATAAAGCCAAGGAGAAACATGCCAAGATATATTAATCAAATGATCAAAAATTAAATACAAAGAAAAAAATATTAAAAGCAGCAAATGAAAAACAAAAAATAACACACAAGGGAAACCCCTTAAAGTTAACAGCTGATCTTTCAGCAGAAACTCCGCAAACCAGAAAGGAGTGGCAGGACATATTTAAAGTGATGAAGGAGAAAAACCTACAACCAAGATTACTCTACCCAGTAAGGATCTCATTCAGATTTGACAGAGAAATTAAAACATTTATAGACAAGCAAAAGCTAAGAGAATTCAGCACCACCAAACCAGCTCTACAACAAATGCTAAAGGTACTACTCTAGGCAGGAAACACAAGAGAAAAAAAAGACCTAAAATAACAAACCCAAAACAATTAAGAAAATGGTAAAAGGAACATACATATCGGTAATTACATTAAATGTAAATGGATTAAACGCTCCAACCAAAAGACATAGACTGGTTGAATGGATACAAAAATAAGACCCATATATGCTGTCTACAAGAGACCCACTTCAGACCTAGGGACAAATACAGACTGAAAGTGAGGGGACGGAAAAAGATATTCCATGCAAGTGGAAATCAAAAGAAGGCTTGAGTGACAATTCTCACATCAGACAAAATAGACTTTAAAACAAAGACTATTACAGAGACAAATAAAGACAGTGCATAATGATAAAGGGATCAATCCAAGAAGAAGATATAAAAACTGTAAATATTTATGCACCGAACATAGGAGCACCTCAATACATAAGGCAAATACTAACAGCCGTAAAAGGGGAAATTGACAGTAGCACAATCATAGTAGGGGACATTAACACTTGACTTTCACCAATGGACAGATCATCCAAAATGAAAATAAATATGGAAACAAAAGCTTTAAATGATACATTAAACAAAATGGATTTAATTGATATTTACAGGATATTCCATCCAAAAACAACAGAATACACATTCTTCTTACGTGTTCATGGAGCATTCTCCAGGATAGATCATATCCTGTATCACAAATCAAGCCTTGGTAAATTTAAGAAAATTGAAATTGTATCAACTATCTTTTGCGACCACAACACTATAAGACTAAATATCAATTACAGAAAAAAATCTGTAAGAAATACAAAGACATGGAGGCTAAACAGTACACTACTTAATAACCAAGAGATCACTGAAGAAATCAAAGAGGAAAGCAAAAAATACTTAGAAACAAAGGACAATGAAAACACGACGACCCCAAACCTATGGGATACAGCAAAAGCAGTTCTAACACGGAAGTTTATAGCAATACGATCCTACCTTATGAAACCAGAAACGTCTCAAATAAACAACCTAACCTTACACCTAAAGCAATTAGAGAACGAAGAGCAAGAAAATCCCCAAAGGTATCAGAAGGAAAGAAATCATAAAGATCAGATCAGAAATATCTGAAAAAGAAATGAAGGAAATGATAGCAAAGATCAATACAACTAAAAGCTGGTTCCTTGGGAAGATAAACAAAATTGATAAACTATTAGCCAGACTCATCACGAAAAAACACAGAGAAGACTCAGATCAATACAATTAGAAACGTAAAAGGAGAAGTAAAAACTGACACTGCAGAAATACAAAAGATCATTAGAGATTACTAGAAGCAACTATATGCCAATAAAATGGACAACCTGGAAGAAATGGACAAATTCTTAGAAATGCACAACCTGCCAAGACTGAATCAGGAAGAAATAGAAAAATATGAACAGACCAATCACAAGCACTGAAATTGAAACTGTGATTAAAAATCTTCCAACAAAGAAAAGCCCAGGACCAGATGGCTTCACAGGAGAATTCTATCAAACATTTAGAGAAGAGATAAAACCTATCCTTCTCAAATTTTTCCAAAATATAGCAGAGGGAGGAACACTCCCAAACTCATTCTACGAGGTCACCATCACCTTGATACCAAAACCATACAAGGATGTCACAAAGAAAGAAAACTACAGGCCAATATCACAGATGAACATAGATACAAAAATCCTCAACAAAATACTAGCAAACAGAATCCAACAGCACATTCAAAGGATCATACACCATGATCAAGTGGGGTTTATTCCAGGAATGCAAAGATTCTTCAATATAAGCAAACAATCTACATGATACACCATATTAACAAATTGAAGGAGAAAAAGCATATGATCATCTTAATAGATGCAGAGAAAGCTTTTGACAAAATTCAACACCCATTTATGATAAGAACCCTGCAGAAAGTAGGCATAGAGGGAACTTTCCTCAACATAATAAAGGCCATATATGATAAACCCACAGCCAACATCCTCCTCAATGGTGAAAAAATGAAACCATTTCCACTAAGATCAGGAAAAAGACAAGGTTGCACACTCTCACCACTGTCATTCCATAAAGTTTTGGAAGTTTTAGCCACAGCAATCAGAGAAGAAAAAGAAATTAAAGGAATCCAAACAGGAGAATAAAAAGTAAAGCTGTCACAGTTTGCAGATGACATGATACTATATAGAGAGAATCCTAGAGTTGCTACCAGAAAACTACTAGAGCAAATCAATGAACTTGGTAAAGTAGCAGGATACAAAATTAATTCACAGAAATCTCTTGCATTCCTATACACTAATCATGAAAAATCTGAAAGTGAAATCAAGAAAACCCTCCCATTTACCATTGTAACAAAATGAATAAAATATCCAGGAATAAACCTACCTAAGGATACAAAAGACGTGTATGCAGAAAATTATAAGACACTGATGAAGGAAATTAAAGATGATACAAACAGACAGAGAGATATGCCATGTTCTTGGATTGGAAGAAACAAATTGTCAAAATGATTATACTACCCAAAGCAATCTACAGATTCAGTGCAATCCCTATCAAATTATGAATGGCATTTTTCACAGAACTAGAACAAAAAATTTCACAATTTCTATGGAAACACAAAAGACCCCGTATAGCCAAAGCAATTTTGAGAAAGGAAAACAGAGCTGGAGGAATTAGGCTCCCTGACTTCAGACTATACTACAAAGCTACAGTAATCAAGATAGTATGGTACTGGCACAAAAACTGAAATATAGATCAATGGAACAGGTTAGAAAGCCCAGAGATAAACCCATGCACATATGATCACCTTATCTTTGATAAAGGAGGCAAGAATATACAGTGGAGAAAAGACAGCATCTTCAATTAGTGGTACTTGGAAAACTGGACAGCTATATGTAAAAGAATGAATTAGAACACTCCCTAACACCATACACAAAAATAAACTCAAAATGGATTAAAGACCTAAGTGTAAGGTCAGACACTATCAAACTCTTAGAAGAAAACATAGGAAGAACACTCTATGACATAAACCACAGCAAGATCCTTTTTGACCCACCTCCTAGAGAAACGGAAGTAAAAACAAAAATAAACAAATGGGACCTAATGAAACTTAACAGCTTTTGCAAGCAAAGGAAATCATAAACAAGACGAAAAGACAACCCTCAGAATGGGAGAAAATATTTGCAAATCAAGCAACTGACAAAGGATTAATCTACAAGCAGCTCAGGCAGCTCAATAACAAAAAAACAAACAACCCCATCCAAAAATGGGCAGAAGACCTAAATAGACATTTCTCCAAAGAACATATACAGATTGCCAAGAAACACAAGAAAGAATGTTCAACGTCATTAATCATTAGAGAAATGCAAGTCAAAACTACAATGAGATATCATCTCACACCAGTCAGAATGGCCATCATCAAAAAATCTAGAAACAATAAATGTTGGAGACAGTGTGTAGAAAAGGAAACACTCTTGCACTGTTGGTGGGAACGTAAATTGATACAGCCACTATGGAGAACAGTATGGACGTTCCTGAAAACAGTAAAAATAGAACTACCATATGACCCAGCAATACCAGTACTGGGCATATACCCTGAGAACACCATAATTCAAAAAGAGTCATGTACCAAAATGTTCACTGCAGCTCTATTTACAATAGCCAGGACATGGAAGCAAGCTAAGTATCCATTAACAGATGAATGGATAAAGAAGATGAGGCACATATATACTATGGAATATTACTCAGCCATTAAAAGAAACGAAATTGAGTCATTTGTAGTGAGATGGATTGACCTAGAGTCTGTCATATAGAGTGAAGTAAGTCAGAAATATGAAAACAAATACTGTATGCTAACACATATATATGGAATCTAAAAAACAAAACAAAAAATTTGTGCTGAAGAACCTACCGGCAAGAGAGGAAAAAGACCCAGACCTACTAGAGAATGGACCTGAGGATATGGGGAGGGGAAGGGTAAGTTGAGACAAAGTGAGAAAATGTCATGGACATACCAAAGGTAACATAGATAGATAGTGGGAAGTAGCCACATAGCACAGGGAGATCAGCTCGGTGTTTTGTGACCACCTAGAGTGGTGGGTTAGGGATTGTGGGAGGGAGGGAGATGCAAGAGGGAAGAGATATGGGGACATCTGTGTATGTTTAACTGATTCACTTTGTTACAAAGCAGAAACACACACCATTGTAAAGCAATTATACTCTAATAAAGATGTTAAATAAATAAATAAATAAATAAATAAATAAATATATATATATATATATATATATATATATATATATAATTAGAACATTCCTAAGGATGAAAGCAGCAGCAGATAAAGATGTTGGCTCAGTTTTTTGTCAAGCTTGTATTGTGGCCCCAAAGGCCAAATAAAATCCTGAACCTTGGGGCAGGACAGGAATAAAAGCACTGAAGTAGAGAATGGACTTGTGGACACGGGGAGGGGGAAAGGTAAGCTGGGATGAAGTGAGAGGGTAGCACTGACATATATACACTACCAAATGTAAAATAGATAGCTAGTGGGAAGCTGCATAGCACAGGGAGATCAGCTTGGTACTTTGTGACCACCTAGAGGGGTGGGATAGTGAGGGTGGGAGGGAGATGGAACAGTACTGCGTTATGGGGATATATGTATACATATAGCTGAATCACTTTGTTATACAGCAGAAACTAACACAACATTGTTAAGCAATTATACTCCAATAAAGATGTTAATAAATAAATAAATAAATTTTTAAAAATTAGTTTTTGTTTTGCTATCAATTAACTAATATTTTTCTTTATTTTCCTTTTTATATTACTTGAGGATGTGGTTTTTAATAATATTGTGTTAAGAATGTACTAACAATGGTAGTCCTTGATATGGTAAGTATATCTTCCTTTAAAAAAAGTCTTGAAATATTCTATCTTTTTTTTGAAAAGTGAGGTAAAAAGATTTGCATAAACAGTAAATTAAAAGAAAATTTACCTTAATTATAGGGCAAACTGATAGGGAAATGGTCATTTCCAATACAATCACTGCTTACGTAACTACAATTTTGTTCTCACTTATAATAATTGTCTGGTGGTGCCCTTTTCTTTCTAGGATTTAAGTGAACCTAGTATACATGCATGCAGAGGCAAAAGGAAGACTGCAACTCATTAATAGTGCCAATTATGGATAATAATTTTATCATTAGTTTTACTCTATAACAAGGCCCAAACCCATTGCTTTATTTTCATGATAATATGATCCCAGATAACTGAAAACTCTTCAGTAGTTCTTTCTGAGAAACTTGTGAAAGGGCCTCACAAATACATGGTTCTCAAAGTTTAATTTATTTCATTCTTATACAATTCAATTTTTTATATGCTCTGACTATGTTCTTGCTCTCTGATTAAATGACACATTATCCTTAACATAAACTCCCAGATATGGAAAAGCAGCTACAGCTGAACTAACTTCCTACAGAAACAACCATAAAACCTGAGAAAAAAATATTGTATACTTGAAAGTTGCTAAGAGAGTAAGTTCTCATCACAAGAAAAAATTGTAACTGGGTGGTGTTAACCAAACTTATTGTAGTAATCATCTCCCAGTGTATACATATATCAAATTACTATGTTTACCTAAAATGCATATGTTATATGTCAACTGTATCTCAATTTTTTAAAATCTGTGAAAATATTTTTTTAAAACCTATCTATCTAAAGCCATATAGAAATGTAAATAGTAACTGAAGTGAAGTTGGCATTTGAAAGAAAGAAAAGGAATAAATGAATTTACATCTATTACAAGTTTTAGCCATGTTCCAATCAGTGCCATTGAGGACCAGCTAAAATTTCGGTGGAATCCTTCAGTATTTCTGCCTTGAAGAACTAGAGAATAGGTTTTAGGTTAACCAGTCCCTGGAATTATAGGGGTAAATTCTAGAAAGGATACCACTGCAGGGAACACCCCAAATTCCATGTAGAAACTTTTCCCTGAATGTTGAACTTTTCATAGGCAGTGCAGACTATAAACAAACAAGCTAAGGGTAAAAGAACAAATATAATATTTAAGCTACCACCTACCACAGGGAAACCAAAATTTGCAGTTTTAATTCCGCCCCATAAACTGCTTATTTTAAAAATAATAATAACATACTTTGGAGAAACATAAAAGAATTTAGAGTTTTCTATGACATATAATTCACTATGTCCAAGATATAATTCAAAATTATTCAATAGGGCTTCCCTGGTGGCACAGTGGTTGAGAGTCTGCCTGCCGATGCAGGGGACATAGGTTCGTGTCCTTGTCCAGGAAGATCCCACATGCCAGGAGTGGCTAGGCCTGTGAGCCACAGCCACTGAGCCTGTGCGTCCGGAGCCTGTGCTCCACAATGGGAGAGGCCACAACAGTGAGAGGCCCGTGTACCACAAAAAAAAAAAAAAAAAATTACTCAATAGATGAACAAATAAGAAAACATATCTTCTCAAGAGAAAAGACAAACAATGGACAGAAACTTTGAGATCACCTAGATATTGGAATTAGCAAAGGTTCTAAAACAGTTATCATGCTTATGTTCAAGGAAGTCAAGGAAAATATGCTCATAATGGACAAAGAAAAATCTCAGGTGGGAAATAGAAAAAAAATAAAATTGAACCAAGTTCTAGTTTTGCTAAATCTTTATCTGAAATTACAAAAGGCAAGTTCAGGACTTACTTAACAATAGAATAGAGATAACAGATAAATGTTTAGTAAGCTTGAAGATGGATCAAAAGAAATTATCCAATGTCATGTACAGAGAAAAAAAAATTAATTAAAAATTTAACAGACACTTAGGTATCTGTGGGACCATACAAAAACATATAACATACATGTAATTGGGTCTCCAAAAGTAGATTAGAAAGGGAATAAGTTAGAAAAAAATTTTTGAGAAATAAAGTCTAAATGTTTCCCAAATTTAGTTAAAACATCAATTTACAGATCCATGAAGTTCAGTGAAAACAAGGGAGTATTTATCTAAATACAGCCACATATATATAGGCATATCACAGTTAAACTGTGGATAGCTAAAGATAAAGAGAAACTCTTGAAAGCAGCAAGGGAAAAATGTTGTGGTGCCTCAGAATAATAATTTGAATGACTACAAATTTGTCAATAGAAAGCATGAAGGCCAGAGGATGATGGAACAATGTTTTTAAAGTAAGGGAGAAAAGAAATACTGTTAATACAGAATCTTATGTTCAGCAAAAATGTTTCTCAACAATAAAGCAAAATCAAGATGTTTTCAGATAAATAAAATGAATACCTTCTCTACAAGAAATGCTCAAGGTGGTTCTTCAGGCTGAAGGGATAGACGATCATAAGGAAAATGGATCTGCAGAAAGGAATGAAGACCTTTGAAAATAGTAAATATATGGGTAAATATAAAGATTAATTTTTATCCTTTAATTTATTTATAATATATATAATGTACAAAGAAAAACATTGTTAAGATTTTATTTTTGGATTTTAAGACAGCTGTAGGGGTAATATTTATTATGACAACTGTAAAAGGATGGTAGGGTGATAAACAAACCTATAGGTTGCAAATTTTCTATACTTTACTTGAGGTGTCACATTATTAACTCTAAGTAACTGTAATGTTTTAGCAGTCACTAACATATTATGCAAACAAATATATCTAAAAGATAATAGGTAAATTTAAATGAAGTTATCTCATTCCTGCCAACACTATCCCCATCAGTTAATTGAAATGTCAGGAAAGGAGAAAAAAAGAGAAGAAAAACACTGGATAGATACAGAACAAATAGTAAAACTAAATCCAATCATATCAATAATTACACCAAATCTTAACAAATGTTAATAGACTAATACCTCTAATTAAGTGGCAGAAATTATAAGAATGAATAAAAAGATAATCTCCAGCTGTATGAATTAATGAGGCATGTTAAATATAAATGCACAGAGATGTTGAATGTAAATTGATGAAAAAGGACATATTATGCAAACAATAAGCATAGAAATGATTTAATGACTGTATTAATATGAGGTAAAGTAAAATTCTAAGCAAAACGTATTATCAAAGATAAAGGTGAACATTTCTTAGTGAAAATTAGGGTCAATTTCCCAGGAAAACAGATCACCTTCCCTCTAACATTCACACCCATACAAGTATCTTCTAATTCAGGCCATATATGAGCATTCTGATGGTTTATTTTCCAATAGGTAAAGCATATCTTACAATATAAATTCATATAGTTATGCTGATATGTAAAATTCCATAGCATTCATGCTCTTGCATTCTTTAAGAAAAAATTCTCAAAGTAAATCAGATATCCCTTCAGATATTTGTGGCTTCAAATATCCCTCAGTGGTGGGCAGACATCCTTCCAGTTATTAGCGTCTTCATTATCCCACTGGTCCAGAGATATGAAATATCATAGGATATTTATAGCAGATTTTTGGAACAAAGGTTATTTTTAATGAACAATTTTTGTAAGATTTGTACAAAGAAACCCTAAGAAATAAAGATGGACCTCCTGAAATTGGTGTAATCTTTTGCATAGATGCACTTAATTGCTGAGATTATGTGCCTGAGGTGTTTTGCAGCTAATGTTGTCACTTACTACTGCAAAGTTTCCATTCTGTACTTAAATTCCGATATTGCAGAGAATAATGAGAAAATCTATTTGTTTTCTTTCTGACTATTCAGACATAAATAAATACATAGTTATCAGGAGGGAAGATCAAAATTTTATGAAATTCCACATACATTTCTCAGGTGTTTATTTCCTGTGCAAAGAACAAGAAGAGGGAGAAAATAGAATGAAGGTTAAAGACATTCAGGTGCACCACATATTCTATAAGGTCTGGAACTTTGTTCATTCTATGTAATGCCCAAGAGAGCTCAGGTCAAATCCTTTTTCCACAGGGAGCTTTTAAATGCCTGCTGCTGGGCTTCTCTTTCAGACAAGTGATTTCAGAATTGTTGCAAGAAGGGCATTGAACATTGATAGTTTAGATAAGTATTCCAGGTGATCCCAATTTGGTGCCAGGGTTTAGAACCATTGCTTTAGGAATTCTATGAGAATGTATTCAATTTTATTTGGTTGTACGTATATGAATTTAAGTAACTTTGGATTCAGTTTCATGCTTTTTCTGTAACATTAACATCATAGCTTTTTAATAGACATCACAAGTAGCAGACACTCCCACATTTTTGATGGAATTGCAAACACCCTTAAATAAGCACTATACATACATAAAGTAGGTGAAGGTTGGGGTGGGTACTGCCAACATCACTTAGTCTCCCTACATTCTTTCTTGAGAAGTAAGCACTAGCAGGGGAACAAAACTGTTCTTTCCTCAAAAGAAATGCCAGAGGCTAAGCCAGGAAGCCTTCAATATTGCTGCCTCCAGAACCTTGTCCCATATTAAAACTTTAGATTAATCAGTGGAGGGACATTCAGGTTGTTTCCTGCCATCTGCTTGCTCTGGCCAAGTTTTCCTTTTATATTCAGGTTGGTCATTTTTCAACAGACTACAAAAAGGAAACTCTTGACTCACACATTGTTCAGTTTATCATTCCCCCAAATGAATAAATGCAAGTGTTGCAAACCTCTAAATAAATGATTGATAAATATTTACAATCTTAATCAAAATACTCTGAGAGAACATATAAGTCTCCAATCTCCTTCCTTGCTTCTAGGCAACTTGGTTGAAACATCTTTCTAATCTGCAGAAGCTGTCGTTAAAACTGCTGAAATGAAGTTTCTAATGCTATTAAATGAACTCTGAGATAGCGTGATATGTTTCAGTTTGTGTGGAAGGAGCTGTTAAATCTAAATCCTATCTAAACTAAATCTTTTTAATTTACTCACCTAAATGTGAGACTCTTCTGTGACTGCATTTCTCTATTGTGCAATGGTAGAGTTTAGAGGTGTTAACAACTGACTTCTTCCTGGATTTATGGTGATTTGTGGAGCATAGAATAGAAAATGCTGACTAAAACTTAGCGTCATGCCAGTGGCCCATTAGATGCATTGACTTCTTAATAACCTACACAGTTATACATTCAGGCTGAAGGAGATTTCATAAACAACTTTTTGCTAAAAATGCATTCATTTTATGCATCTCTGAGTAAAACTTCCCACAGTGATCCATTACACTGCTTAAAGGTTTAACCTTTTGTAGGACATAAAAAAAAGTTTTGCTTTCAAAATGAAGTGTATTTCTTTCGTGTATGCTGTGGGAGGTGAACAGATTTCTGGATTATTTATTTACAAGCTGTTTATGAGTTGAGATTTTCAAATTTCAAAGCAAAGCCATGGGAAATTTAATTGTATCAATTACTTCATGTTATTTTGATCTTTTCCCAAGAGGAATATTATCATTCAAGACAATTATTTTCCTATTTCCTATTTCTTCAGTACTGTGAAAGAAGATGTAAACTCACTATAAAGAAGTAATTGCAGCTTCATTTTCTTTCATTGTGAACACCCAAGATTTTTTTCTTTTTAACATCAACGTATCATCTTGTACAATTAACAACAGTTCGACTTGATATAGTGTTCCATCGAGAAATGAATATGGTGTTTGGAATACTTTTACTCAATATTTCCTGAGTTAAAAATATGTTTCTAATCTGGTAAAAGCCAAATGATTCAGCTTTATTTAGTGATTACTACCATTCCAAATGTTGTAAAAACTGCTCATGATTCTTTTCCCAATTTATAAAAGTGAATCTTAAGATGATTTATTTTCATGCTTCATGTGATTTGAACAAAGCTTTTAACCATTTTATAATCACTGATAAATCTATAAATAGATCATTACAGGCTGCTGTATTTATTAAAAGCAATGACCTTAGATTCTTTTGGGATTCTAACATCCTTTTATTAACAGAAAGGAAGCATGTTTACACATATAGTCACCTGTATTTAATGAAAATAATAAGTCACTTTGTATAGGACTTAATACTCTCCATGGGAAGAAAGGTGGCTATTGAGTAGGTTGAATTTTCCAGTTAATTCTCACTTTCCATTAAGTGTGCATCAGAATCAGGGTATATAGTGGCAGTTAAAGGCACCTTTATACAGCTTATACTTTCAAAAGAAAGATGTACAGAAAAAGGAAAATTTCTTACCTTGGCTGAATTGTACTATTTTCCTACTTTGAGGGTACATTTCTCCCTTAATCACACAACTGTAAAGTGCCTGGCTCAGTGTTAAGCTTTCATAGGAATACATGATAGAAGTAATGTCCTAGAGATTAACTCTAGGAGGCCTGGTCTTCAAAGGTTAGAACTACGGCCATTTTTTGGGTAGCATAGAACTATCTAAATTATTTATTCACCAAAGTGTAGATTTGGGAATATGTACCCTACTGGTATCTTTTTGTTCAGAGAAAACAGCCTACTCAATTCAATGCTTTATTCGCTCCACATTGTCAATGAAAAGAACAGGCCATATGATTATTTTCAAGGAATATGTTTATGTATTATATCATATATATTTGCAAGTTTTAGATGTTACATTTGCATACAAATAGGCCAAAATGAATACATGAGTAGTATGTGAGGCATTTTCATATATATATGAATAATATATGTGCATATTAATAAAATGTACACCTCTCTTCCAAACCTTAAGCTTAAGTACTAGCAACTAGAGTTTTCATATTAGTATTGTAACATGTAATGTAGAACACTACTGAATGAACAAGTTGTCTTCATTCATTAGAGTATCCTTCCCTCCTATTTCCTGGAATTAATTTTTCTACCCTTATTGTAATTTCATATTACTGATTCTAAAAATTACTTAGCTAGTTAGGAAGGCAGACAAAGAAACTGAAGATATATGCCTGAACAAAAAAGGGAATTATAGTCTTTGCATATAAATACTTTAGATATGTAAGCCTTATGCCTCCCAATGGCCATTGCCTATAGTTTGTGGAGTCCCTGCTTTACTTTATCTTTACCTTCTCCAACAGTGTTCACCCATATTCCTAGTCTGTCTTTTTCTACCTCCTTGATTACATTATATCCTAATCTTCCCATGTTTCTGACTCTGGCATGGCAACTTGATCTTGCTTTCTAATAATGCCCTTTTTAGGTATCTCAATTTTGGTATTCTTTATTTTTAACTGATTTCTGACTATACCTAATCAAAAAAGAAAGGTAAAAAATGCTGATAAGCGTGATAGTTATGATGATGATGATGGAAGAGACACTTTATGACCCAAAGATTTTAATGACTTATGTTCAATATTTCATTTTTATAATAAATCTGTGAGGCTGACATTATTAATATCATTTCCCAGAAGAAAAAATAAGACATTAGGTAGATTAAATAAGTTGACCAAAGTTATATAATTGATAAACATTGAAACTGAGATTTTATCTTTATCTAACTCACAGTCCTGTGTTCCTTGTTGGGCTGCACACCACAGGCCTCTAAGGCCTGCACTTGCCCAGCTTTAAGACTGAAGAAAGAGCCCAGAGTCAGCAACAGAAACATCACTGGTTTAATGGATGGGGCTTCTTACCTTCTTACCTGCAATGAATGGCGAGCAGCACATGGCAGCAGTCTTTGCTCCCAGGTGGAAGGGGAGATTGCCAGTTTTAGGGGGAGTTAGGTCAGGTTGGCTTATTAGTTACAAGGGAAAGCAGCAGAGGGTCATCCCCCTTGCCACCCCTTTGATAAGAACAATCATAAGCTGGGGCCTGGGGCAAGGAGGTAGGAAGGTCAGTCCTGTGAGTAGGGTATAAGTGAAGCAGGCACTGGCTGGGTAGGAGATGTACAGAGAGTGAGAGAACAGCCATCTTGAGTGGCCTGACCATACACACTTGCTGTGAAATCCTCCTCCCTAACTCTAATTTATTGAGTTACAGTTGTGTGTCAGGCATGTGTAATATTTTTCACATGTTACATTTGTATATAAAAAGACTATCAGGAATATGCCAGTGGTAAGTGGATCATTTTTATTTCTCTCTTTTGTCAAACTTATTGTTTGAGATTGAATTTTCCATAAACAGTATTGTCCACTTGTGACATAGGCTCAAAGAATAGGACTTTTTCAGATGTTGCTGGAATGACATTCCACTGACATTCAATGCCATCCAACCCCTGACTGCTAAGTTGAGCTACTGAATACTCTCTTGCTTATTTATAGTTCACTGATATTGAGATTTTAGAATTAGAGGCATAATAATGCATAAAGAATTTCATAAGCCAAATGATTTAACAGATGATTATAGTTTCAGGGCTTTAGATTAATACATATATACATTTATGTATATGTGTATCCATATGCATGTGTATGTATATGTGTGTATATGTGTATAAGACACACACACATACATACACACACACACACACAGTCTTCATCCAAATATTACATAAGCCACTAAATGTTAAAATGTTTTCAATTGCTCAGAATTCCTTTTACTTAAAAAATGTCTTGCTTGCCTGGCATGTATTGTATATGAATGGTTCTTGACAGGTTATTCATCACAACAATTAGTAACACATATAAATCAGTTACAATACAAAAACAGTCCCTTAAAAAGTACATATGAGAATTGATTGAAATTTATAAAAAGAAAACATAAATTAATATCTGAATCAAATGAGAATATGATTTAAGGGAAAGATAATGTCAATTTTTTGGTAGGAAGATATAGATAGGAAGAAATAATGCAAGAAATCAATCTCCCTCCCTCTCTCTCTCTGTATCCCCCTCTCTTCAAGAATAAAATGTGAAACCTTTGGCTAAGGTTACAAACAAACTCCACTATAACTACCTACTCAATTACCTGAAACCATTTTCCTCTATAAATAAGATCTCACTTCACTGACCCTATTATGGGGAAAGGAAAAGAGAATAGCCAAGTATGTTTATTCCAGGCAGCTAGGCTTAGACTTCCAGGAAACATGCCTAACAGATGTCTTTCCCCAGAAAATTCAGCCCTAGTAGACCTAGTGATCTCTAATTCTCTAGATTTCACTGTTTTCATTGTGAGAATCAAACAAAAGAAAAGGTATGAACATGCTTTGAAAATTACATGATAATACTAAAACTATTAATACTACTAAAACTATTAAATACCTCAACACTTTGTAATACTATAATTTAATTATATATGTTTTTGAAAAAAATGACTCAAATGTGGAATATGTGTTGCATCTTATATTTAATTTGGAGCAAAATTTAGGAAGAGGGCCACTAGGAAAACCAAAAACTTTAGGAAAAGCTAAATATGATGGACATAGAAAGAAGTTAAGTGAGAGGAATGTCTGAGTAAGAAGGTAATATCCTGCATTGCATGTATGTTCAGCAAAATTTTATAATTTAACTAGTAATACAGTATAATATATACCCACAGGTGACTCTGATGATATTACTATACCAAATCAAACTTCTGGGTTTATGAATTTCTGCATTTTTTTTTTTTTGGCAGTATGCGGGCCTCTCACCGCTGTGGCCTCTTCCACTGCGGAGCACAGACTCTGGACACGCAGGCCCAGCAGCCATGGCCCACGGGCCCAGCCACTCCGCGGCATGCGGGACCCTCCCGGACCGGGGCACAAACCGCGTCCCTGCATCGACAGGCAGACCCCCAAACACTGTGCCACCAGGGAAGCCCTCTGCATTTTATATTTGCAATTTTATTAATATAACTTGGAATGTATTCCCCTAGGGGTCAGACCTCTCTCAACTCATACGATGACTTCTGCAGATAATTTCTCTTAGAGGTAGTAGATTTTTTTTTCTGGAAAATTATATATTAGACAAAAGAAGTAGAACTGAATACTTCCATGGGCAATATGAAAAATGAAATAGAAATGTGGTGACCCAGAAGCAACTGTGGCTCTAACAACTGACATTACTGCACTCATATTCCCATTCTTCATTACCATCTAGTTTCAGCTTCTGTTAGAATTGGTATCATAGTCATATCATGGGGTGTGGCCTGAGTAGGGAACTGACCTAGTGAGCGCTTGTCTGCTAGGCAGTATCTGAGTACTGCAGTGGAGACTAGGTATAGGTGAGCACCATGTTCTCTAGGTCAGTTTAGGGAAGGATGGCATGAATACAGAGCACATAAACTCAGAGAAACAAAGCAGAAAACAAAACATTTGGAAATTCATAGAAACTGAAAGAGGAGGATACAGGAAGAGGATCAGGAATCCAGAGTTGCAGCAAGGGCATGCTGGCCAGCAACTTAGGTCACAACAATGAGAGACTGGCATGGAAACTGAATGTTGTAATCAACACGACCATCTGCCCAAGTCTGAAAATTGTTTAATATGCTTTCTACTTGGGAGAGAACCAAATCGTGTGTAGCTCCAGCTTACAGGGCAGCAACATACCTGCTAAAAGTTGATATAGAGCTGTCATAGCATCATGTCTTCTTATGCTTAATAAATCCTGACACCTCTATTCCTCAGAGCTTCAGGTGTCACTGGTAGATGAAATTAGAAAGAATGGATGAACAGAGAGTCTAGTGATCTCCCTTCTCCAACTCTGAAAAAAAAAGTGCTTCGAAAATCACTTTCCGATGTGCTATTGTGTCTTCTAGCTCTAGCCATTCAACAGCATTGGGACTGAAACTAGATAGCAAATGCTCACCTACATAGGTAAGGTAAACTGAGCTAAGGTAGAGAATATGAGCACATCAGATAGGAGACTGAAATAGGTAACTTCTGTAAGAGTTTAAGGCTATATGTTTAATCCTGACTCTGCATCAGCTCTTCAGACTTGTATACACAATGTCAACCTCACATGAGCTGAGTGTTTCACATCAAAAATCTAACTTATTATTTTCCGTCTTATGTCTCTTATTCCTCCCCCTTTTACTTCTCCCAGGTCCCTTCTCTTAATTATTAGAACTACCAACCATTCAGTTTGAGACAAACTTGGGTGTTATCTTAGATTTTTTTTTTAAGCTTTACACAATTAATAAAGTACTGAGTCCTGGCAGTTTTACCTTTTAAGGAGTTTTAAGGAGATTCACATCTATCTTCACCTGTTGATTCCCAGCACCAGGGCTCTAGTTCAGGCTTTTTTACATCTTTTCCTTGGAATACCGCACTTGGCTCCTGGGAGCTCTCCTTTCTAGTGTCTTTTACCTCCCAGTCATCTTCTATTAGTGGACTTCCTGAAGAGTAAATCAACTATGCGATCCCCTACTAAAATTAATCAATACTTCAACACCTAATGGTGTTAAAATCTAAATTCACTAATATGGTTCCAACAAACTACCTATAATTTTTCAAACACATTGTACTTCACTCTGTACAAGCTGCATCTTCTGCATTAAATACTCATTCACTTTTTACCTAATAACCAACTATCTATCCTTCAAGACCTTAAAGTTTAATCTTGATTCTTTCACCTCAGATAAAGTTGGTTACTTCCTCCTTCGGGTTGTCACTATATTTTGTACTTAACTTCTAATGTGGAATCACTATACTGTGTTATAACCATAGGTCTATGTATATTTCCTCTTTTAGACTATATGTGAAGGACTTGAGAGCATATACTATATATCATAACATTATTTAGCATACTTTGTATAGTAGTTTCTCAGGGATTATATAAGGAATGTTTAAAGGCATAACTCTAGGTTTATTTCATTCCATCGTTAAAGACAAATTATATCACCCGACATATATTATCCTATCAACTTTAATATATGCTCTATCAACTACACTATGTATAATTTTCAGTATGTTTCCAATGAATGAAGACATTGCTTTTGATATTCAAATACTTTAATTTTAAAGGTTTAGAGTGCTTACTTCATTATATTTTTGTATATATTCTGAAATAAAATATGTGATATATACTTCATGATATATATACATATATATATATATTCATATTCTGAAACAAAAGTCTTTTACTTCCCATAGAAGAAAAAAAGAGACCAATATTCCTTGAAACTTTTAAGGTCATCAAAAACAAGAAAAATCTGAAAAAAAAAAGTCACAACCAAGGGGATATGACAACTAAATGCATTGCGATATTCTGGATATTCTGCAATGAATCCTGAAACAGAAAAGGGCATTAGGTAAAAACTAAGAAGATATGAACAAACTATGGACTTTGTTTAATAATACTGTATTGATATTGGTTCATTAATTGTACCCAATATACTACAGTAATGTAGTATGTTAATGAGGAGAAACTGGATATGCGATACATAAGAACTCATTGTAGTATTTTTGCAATTATTCTTGAAATATAAAACTATTCTAAAAATAAAGTCTATTAATTATTTTTAAATGAAAGTGAAATACATACTTTTAAGATAAAAAAAAATCTAACAGAGTTGTCAGCAGACTTGCATAATGTACATGTGAAAATATGTTATTTAGGCAGAACAAAGAGAGTACCAGATATTTGAATCTACACAAATAATGATTTCAAAAATGATTAAAATGAAGGTAAATATAAAAGATATTTTTCCTCTCCCTAATTATTTGAAATGATATTTGATTTTTTAAGTTGCAAATAGTACAATAATGAGATGTTCTTAATGAATGTAAATAAAAATGGTGTCACACTCAATGAAAACAATGGGAGACAGAGTTTAAAAAGTAAGTTTTCTATATTGTGAACAAGGTAGTATAATGTCTTTTTAAAGTTGGGTAGTAATAAACTAAAGATGTATACTGTAAACCCTAGGGTAATAACTAAAAAAAATTAAACAGTGGTCTAACTAATCAGCCTAGAGTAGAAATAAAATGAAACCATTGAATAAAAATTAACTGATTCAAAACAAGGCAGAAAGAAATGAACAACTACACAGAATTCATGGAGCAAGTAGAAAACGACTTGAAAAAAAATGACAAATATATATTCAAATATACCAACAAGGTTTAAAACATGTAAATTAAAAGGCAAAAATTGCCAGATTCGGGAGGGGGGAATATGTAACAGCTATATACTCTCTACAAGAGACCAATTTTATTTTTTTTATTGGAGTATAATTGCTTTACTAGGTTGTGTTAGTTTCTGCTGTACAATGAAGTGAATCAGCTATATGTATATCTATATCCCCACCCTTCTAGGACCTCCCTCCCACCTGCCCCAGTCCCACCCATCTAGGTTGTCACAAAGCACGAAGCTGAGCTCCCTGTGCTATACAGCAAGTTCCCACTAGCTATCTATTTTACACATGGTAGTGTATTTATGTTAAATCTAATCTCCCAATTTGTCCCACCCTCCCCTTCACCCCCTGTGTCCACATGTCCATTCTCTACATCTACGTCTATATTCCTGCCCTGCAAATAGGTTCATCTGTACCATTTTTCTAGATTCCACATATATGCATAAATATATATTTGTTTTTTTTCTTTCTGGCTTACTTCACTCTGTATGACAGACTCTAGGTCCATTCACATGTCTACAAATGACCCAATTTTGTTCCTTTTTTATCACTGAGTGATATTCCATTGTATATATGTACCACATCTTCTTTATCCATTCATCTGTCATTGGACATTTAGGCAGTTTCCATGTCTTGGCTATTGCAAATAGTGCTGCAATGAACACTGGGGCACATGTGTCCTCTTGAATTATGGTTTTCTCAGGGTATATGCCCAGTAGTGGGATTGCTGGGTCATATGGTAGCTCTATGTTTAGTTTTTTAAGGAACCTCTGTACTGTTCTTCATAGTGGCTGTATCAATTTACATTCCTACCAACAGTGTAAAAGGATTCCATTTTCTCTACACTCTCTCCAGCATTTATTGTTTGTAGATTTTTTGATGATGGACATTCTGACTGGTGTGAGGTGATACCTCATTGTAGTTTGGATTTGTATTTCTCTAATGATTAACGATGTTGACCATCTTTTCATGTGCCTGGTGGCCATCTGTATGTCTTCTTTGGTGAAATGACTATTTACATCTTCTGCCCATTTTTTAATTGGGTTGTTTGTTTTTTGGTATTGAGCTCTGTGAACTGTTTTTATATTTTGGAGATTAATCCTTTGTCTGTTGTTTCATTTGCAAATATTTTCTCCCATTCTGAGGGTTGTCTTTTCATCTTCTTTATGGTTTCCTTATCTGTGCAAAAGCTTTTAAGTTTAATTAGGTCCCATTTGTTTACTTTTGTTTTTATTTTCATTACTCTAGAAAGTGGATCAAAAAAGATCTTGCTGTGTTATATATAATAGTGTGGTTTGCCTATGTTTTCCTCTAACAGTTTTATAGTGTCCAGTCTTATATTTAGGTCTTTAATCCATTTTGAGTTTGTTTTTGTGTATGGTGTTAGGTAGTGTTCTAGCTTCACTCTTTTACATGTAGCTCTCCAGTTTTCCCAGCACCACTGATTGAAGAGGCTGTCTTTCCTCCATTGTAAGTTCTTGCCTCCTTTGTCATAAATTAGGTGACCATATGTGAGTGGTTTTATCTCTGGGCTTTCAGGTCTGTACCATTGATCTATATTTCTGTTTTTGTGCCAGTACCATACTGTCTTGATTACTGTAGCTTTGTAGTATAGTTTGAAGTCAGGGAGCCTGATTCTTCCAGCTCCGTTTTTCTTTCTCAAGACTGCTTTGGCCTTTCGGGGTCTTTTGTGTTTCCATATGAATTGTCAGGTTTTTTGTTCTAATTCTGTGAAGAATGCCATTGGTAATTTGTTAGGGATTGCATTGAATCTGTGGATTGTTTTGGGTAGTATAGTCATTTTCACAATATTGATTCTTCCAATCCAGGAACATGGTATATTTCTCCATGTATTTATATCATCTTTGATTTTTTTCATCATTGTTTTAGAGTTTTCTAAGTACAAGTCTTTTGCTTCCTTAGGTAGGTTTATTCCCAGCTGTTTTATTCTCTTTGTTGCAATGGAAAATGGGATTGTTTCCTTAATTTCTCTTTCTGATTATTTTTTGTTTGTGTATAGGAAAGCAAGAGATTTCTGTGCATTAATTTTGTATCCTGCAACTTTACCAAATTCATTGATTAGCTCTAGTATTTTTCTAGTGATATCTTTAGGTTTATCTGTGTATAGTATCATGTCATCTGCAAACAGTGACAGTTTTACTTCTTTTCCAATTTGTATTCCTTTCATTTCTTTTTATTCTCTGATTTTTGTGGCTATGACTTCCAAAACTATGTTGAATAAGTGTGGTGAGAGTGGACAGACATCCTTGTCTTGTTCCTAATCTTAGTGGAAATGCTTTCAGTTTTTCACCATTGAGAATGTTGTTTGCTGTGGGTTTCTCATATATGGCCATCGTTTTGTTGAGGTATGTTCCCTCTATGCCCACTTTCTGGGGATATTTTCTCATAAATAGGTGTTAAATTTTGTCAAAAGCTTTTTCTGCATCTTGAGATGATCGTATGTTTTTTATTCCTTAATTTGTTAATATGGTGTGACACATTGATTGATTTGCATATATTGAAGAATCCTTGCATTCCTGGGATAAACCCCATTTGATCATGGTGTATGATCCTTCTAGTGTATTGTTACATTCTGTTGCTAGTATTTTGTTGAGGATATTTACACGTATATTTATCAGTGATATTGGTCTGTAATTTTCTTTATTTGTGATATCTTTGTCTGCTCTTGGTTTCAGGGTGATAGTGGCCTCATAGAATGAATTAGGGAGTATTCCTCCCTCTGCAATTTTTGGAAGAGTTGAGAAGGATAGGTCTTAGCTCTTCTCTAAATGTTTGATAGAATTCATCTGTGAAGCCACCTGGTCCTGGGCTTTTTTGTTGGAAGATTTTAAATTACAGTTTCAATTTCATTACTTGTGATAGGTCTGTTTATATTTTCTAATTCTTCATGGTTCAGTCTTGGAAAATTGTACCTTTCCAAGAATTTGTCCATTTCTTCATGGTTGTACAATTTATTGGCATATAGATGTTTGTATTAGTCTCTTATAATCCTTTCTATTTCTGCAGTGTCATTTGTGATTTCTCCTTTTTCATTTCTAATTTTATTGATTTGCATCCTCTGCCTTTTTTTCTTGATGAGCTGGCTAAAGGTTTATCAATTTTGTTTATCTTCTCAATGAACCAGCTTTTAGTTTTATTGATCTTTGCTATTATTGTTTTCATTTCCATTTCATTTATTTCTGCTCTACCCTTTATGATTTTTTTCCTTCTACTGACTTTGGGTTTCCTTTGTTCTTCTTTCTTTAGTTGCTTTAGTTGTAAGGTTAGATTGTCTATTTGAGAGTTTTCTTTTTTCTTGAGGTGAGATTGGATTCTTAAAAACTTCCCTCTTAGAACTGCTTTAGCTGCATTCCATAGGTTTTTGGTCATTGTGTTTTCATTGTCATTTGTTTTATGTAATTTTTTATTTCTTCTTTGATTTCTTCAGTGATCTGTTGGTTATTTAGTAGCACACTGTTTAGCCTCCATGTATTTGTGCTTTTTACAGTTTTATTCCTGTAATTGATTTCTAATCTCACAGCATTGTTGTCAAAAAAAAATGCTTGATAAAATTTCAATTTTCTTAAATTTTCCGAGATTGATTTGTGAATCAAGATGTCATCTATCCTGTAGAATGTTCCATGTGCACTTGAAAAGAAAGTGTATTCTTCCACTTTCAGGTAGCATGTCCTATATATCAATTAAATCTATCTGGTTTATAATGTCACTTAAAGTTTGTGTTTCTTATTTATTTTCTGTATGGACAATCTGTCCATTGTTGTAAGTGGGGTGTTAAAGTCCCCTACTATTATTGTGTTACTGTCAATTTCCCCTTTTATGGCCGTTAGTATTTGCCTTATGTATTGACGTGCTCCTATGTTGGGTTCATAACCATTTATAATTGTTATGTCTTCTTCTTGGATAGATCCCTTGATCATTATGTAGTGTCTTTCCTTATCTCTTGTAACAGTCTTTATTTTATAGTCTATTTTATCTGATATGAGTATTGCTACTCCAGCTTTCTTTTGATTTCCATTTGCATGGAATATCTTTTTCCATCCTGTCACTTTCAGTCTGTGTGTGTCCCTACGTCTGAATTCAGTGTCTTTAGACAGCATACATATGGGTCTTGTTTTGTATCCATTCAGTCAGTCTGTGTCTCTTAGTTGGAGCATTTAATACATTTATATTCAAGGTTATTATTGATTTTTATGTTTCTATTACCATTTTCTTAATTGTTTTGGGTTTGTTTTTGTCAGTTTTTTCCTTCTCTTGTGTTTCCCACCTAGAGAAGTTCCTTTAGCATTTGTTGTAAAGCTGGTTTGGTGCTGAATTCTCTTAGCTTTTGCTTGTCTGTAAAGCTTTTGATTTCTCTGTTGAATCTGAATGAAATCCTTGCTGGGTAAAGTAATCTTGGTTGTAGTTTTTCCCCTTTCATCATTTTAAGTATATCCTGCCACTCCCTTCTGGCCTGCAGAGTTTCAGCTGAAAATCAGCTGATAACCTTATGGGGATTCCTTTGTATGTTATTTTTTGTTTTTCCTTGCTGCTTTTATTATTTTTTCTTGGAATTTAATTTTTGTTAGTTTGATTATTATGTATCTTGGTGTGTTTCTCCTAGAGTTTATCCTGTTTGGGACTCTACACTTCCTGGAGTTGGGTGAATATTTCCTTTCCCATGTTAAGGAAGTTTTCCACTTTAATGTCTTTGAATATTTTCTCAGACCTTTTCTTTTTCTCTTCTTCCTCTGACACTCCTATAATTCAAATATTGGTGCGTTTAATGTTGTCCCAGAGGTCTCTTAGGCTGTCTTCATTTCTTTTCATCCTTTTTACTTTATTCTGTTCCAAGACAGTTATTTCCACCATTCTGTCTTCCAGCTCACATAATTGTCCTTCTGCCTCAGTTATTCTGTTATTGATATCTTCTAGTGTACTTTTCTTTTCAGTTATTTTGTTGTTCATCTCTGTTTGTTTGTTCTTTAGTTCTTCTACATCTTTGTTAAATATTTCTTGTATTTTCTTGATTCGTGCCTCCATTGTATTTCTAAGATTCTGGATCATCTTTACTATCATTACTCTGTATTCTTTTTCAGGTAGGTTGCATATTTCCTCTTCATATATTTGGTCTTGTAGGTTTTAACCTTGCTCCTTCATCTGTGACATATTTTTTTGTCATCTCTTTTTATTTTTGATGGGTGGGATTGTGATCCTGTCTTACTGGTTTTTTGGCCTGAGGCTTCCTGTACTGAAATTTTTAGGCTGTTGGGTAGAGCTGGGTCTTGCTGCTGAAAAGAGGACCTCCAGGAGACCTCACTCTGATGAATATTTCCTGGGGTCCGAGGTTCTCTGTTAGTCCAATGGTTTGGACTCTGAGCTCCCACAGCAGGTGCACCAGGCCTGACTCCCATCTCATGAACCAAGATCTCACAAACCACATGAGGTGGCAGGGAAAAAAATGTAGCAGAACAATAACAAAGAGTAAAAAATAAAACAAGATTAGAAAACTAACAGATATATTAGAAAAAAGGAAAAAAATAAAAATATAGATGAAACAACAACCAGAAGGTAAAACAGAACCACAACAGCACAAAAGAGGAGAAAAAAAAAATCCAGGAAAAGGCCTTGGTTGTGGGATTGGGGCTTAGGCATGGTGTTTTTTCACAGAAGTGTAAAACCAAAGGGTGGAATAATATATCATGCAGATGTCAAATCAAAAGAATGCTGAACTGGTTATAGTAATATCACATGGAAGAGATTTAAGAACAAGGAATATAACAAAGATGGACTAACAGGAACTGGATTTACCCTCCCCTCTGAGAAAAATATACACAAACACAGGGCACACAAAATAATAGTTTCAAGATAGGACATCTGAAACTTAAGGACAGTGATCCATGACTTGCTGGAGAAAAATGAGGTGAGTCCAATGATTTCCCATTCCTTGAGAGAGTTTCCAGGTAGAAACTTTAGGGGGTAGAATTTTCAGAAGTATCTTGCTTCAGTAGTGGATAGTAATTATCCCTAGACTAAAGACAGCACTGCTGGCAAGATTATCTTATTCACCAAACTCTAGCCAGGTTCCTCTGAGCCCCCTTCTTGACTAAGCCTCAACCTTGGCGTCTAAAGGCTTAAACGAAACACTAACATACCTTCTAACAGTCTCAGGCCTAATCCCTTTGGTGACTCTAGCTTCTCTTAAAGTGCCTGCCTAAGAAAACTCAATGTTATCAAAAGAATTTACTGCTCCTTCCAACCAACACCTGAAGAGTGTGACCCTGTTTTCCAGCCTCTGTGAGCAGGTGGGAGTCTAAAGTTTAGAAACATCAGTTAGCAAACCCAGAGGAGTTTCACATAGACTGACCCCTCCTTCCATTTTTTTTTTGTTTGTAATTTTTAACTTCCTTGACTCTGCTGAGGGCCCTTTCACCACCATCACCACCTTTGCCCCCATTCTCCCTTTGAAATGCTCAGTCAACTGTGTACAAATCAAAGCTGATTTCAGTTCACTCTGGACTCCATTCCCTATTGCAATAGTCTTTTACTGATTGAAGTATATCCTTACCACTTTAACTACTGCTGGCTACATTTACCTTTGACTCTGGTTCAGCCAGACATTGAGCAGAGACCTGAAGGAAGTAAGGAGTAGAGCATGTTGATATCTGGGGATAAGTATTCCAGGCAGAAAGGACAGAGTCAATACACAGGTGGTATATGTCTGGTAGGAGTGAGCCTAGTGTGAGGTTGGAGAAGAGTGATGTTGACGCAGAGTGGGAGAAGTTGAGGTCACTGAAGGGGCTTTGGTTTTAACTGAATGAACTCTGGAGCCACCTGAAGCTTTTAAGTAGAGCAGCAACATCATCTGACTAAATTTTAGAAGAATAACTCTTAACTGATTTGAAAGTAGAACATAATAGAGGATGGAGATTAAAGTAGAGTGAAACAAATTGCAAAAATCCTGAAGAAAGATGATTCCATTTTAGACCAGATGTGTAGAAATAGAGGAGATAAGAAATGTTCAGATTTTGCATGCTTTTATTAAAGGCAGGTATAGCTAATCAATTGATTAGATGTGACATTTGAGAGAAATCTTAATGTCAAGGATGTTTCCAAGGAATTTACTGGATGAAATAGAAGGATCAAGTTGTCATTTACTGACAAGGGAGACAATTGGAGGGCTTCTTTGAGGAGAAGGTAAAAGAAAACAACAAAAGCTTACTATGAACCTGGTAAGACTGAAACTTCTACTAGACAGAAAAGTGGAGATATTAAATATATAGTTGAAATACATGGCTGGAGTTCAAGAGTAGAGATATGAATCTGAGAATCATCAAATGTATATACGTATATGTATGTATACTATAACAGTAAATAAAATAACCAAGGGGGTGAATATAGAAAGAGAAACAAAAAAAAAGTTTAGGAACTGAAAGAACTGCATCATCTTAACAGTTACTAGTCAGGGAGATGTGGAAGACTCAGCCAGAGGATTACAGAAAAACTCAGGAAAATCTGAAGGCTTGGAATACAAATGAACTGAATAAAGTATTTTAAAGAAATACTGTGTCATATGCTGCAGCTGGGTCAAGAAAGATGAGGCTTGACAATTCAACAGTAGATTTGGTAAGGTGGAGATCATTGTTAATATAGACAAGAGCATTTTTGGTGGAGTGATAGGACAGAGAGACTAATGTAAGAGGGATTATAAAAAATGGGAGAAGAGAATGTGTGTAATAAATATAATTGATTATTTCATCTATAAAAAGGAAGAAATAAACACTTAGCATCATAAGTGATCAATTCCCTATAGTGATAATTGTCAATACAAATAAAATATATTTTACATATTATGAGCTTATCAAGTTCATAGATTGCTGACATGTTTCAATACCCAATGACTTGTAGAGGGCCTGGAATTTAATGGATGATCAACTGGACTTTGATACTGATAAATAAAATTTTTAAATATTTGAAGGCATAAGATAAATAATTATGTAATTGTGTGGACTGATACAGCTAAACCTTTTCCAAATAAATGGAAGAAATTGCTCCATGCACGTAGAGAATGAGCCTCTACTTACATGTTCACAAACAAAACATGAATTGGAGGGGAGCAAAGCATTTAATGAGATAAATTAGGCATACTTTATTGGCATATTTAATTTGAGTCCCATTTGCTGTCTAATATAGTTATATTTTAATCTAAAGAAATGTTAACTTTTAGTCAAAATTATACTAGAAATAAAATAATGAATTTAACAAGTATTTTTATTGTATAAATTATGGTTCAAAGTTAAAATTAGTTGCATTAGGCATTTTCTGAGTATTAATAATTGAAGTTTAAATGGGATTAATTTTAAAATGTCTTTGGCATCATCTCCAAATTCCCTGGCATTAATTTTCATGTTTTTCAAATTAATGACTTATGCAAGTTTTGGAAACTCATTGGACATAATTGAATCCTGTTTGTATGGATACCAAAGCAGGGTGTCCTTGACTCATTTTTTTTAAGTAGATCTTTATTGGAGTATAATTGCTTCACAATACTGTGTTCACTTCTGTTGTGCAACAAAGTGAATCAGCCATATGCATACATATGTCCCCATATCCCCTCTCTCTTGAGCCTCTCTCCCATCCTCCTTATCCTACCCCTCTAGGTTATTGCAAACACTGAGTTGATCTCCCTGTGCTATGCTGTTGCTTCCCACTAGCTAACTATTTTACATTCGGTAGTGTATATATGTCAAAGCTATTCTCACTTCGCCCCAGCTTCCCCCTCCCACCCCGTATCCTCAAGTCTATTCTCTATGTCCACATCTTTATTCCTGCACTGCAACAAGGTTCATCAGTACCTTTTTTTTTTTTTTTTAAGATTCCATATATATGTGTTAGCATACGGTATTTGTTTTTCTCTTCTGACTTACTTCACTCTGTATGACAGACTCTAGGTCCATCCACCTCACTACAAATAACTCAGTCTTGTTTCTTTTTATGGCTGAGTAATATTCCATAGTATATATGTGCCACATCTTCTCTATCAATTCATCTGTCGATGGATATTTAGGTTGTTTCCATATCCTGGCTATTGTAAATAGTGCTGCAATGAACTGTGGTACATGTCTCTTCTTGAATTATGTATTTCTCAGGGTATATGTCCAGTAGCTGGAAAGGGTGTGATGAAAAGATAACCCTCCTGCACTATTGGTGAGAATGTAAACTGATACAACCACTGTGGAAAACAATATGGAGGTTCCTTTAAAAATTTGACTCATTTTTGATGACCTATCAACACTGATCGACAGGAAGAAGTAGATAATTAAGTAGAAAATAAAATGCCTGTTTTCTTAGGAAGCACAATGCATGATATGCAAGCTAAAGCACTTAATTTGGGGAGTAATAATTAATTTTTAAATGTTGACTGTTAGTTTTAAATTCAGCTAAATTTTAAATCCTTTAGCGTATATGAATATCAAACACTATGAATCTAAGTAAAAAAGTTTTTCTTGTGCATTTATATTCATTGGCGTCTGAGACACTGAAAGGTTTTTGTCAAAAAGGAATGTTTGCCACCCTTTAAAACATTGTTGAAAAATTAGTTGACAGAGGATGTTTGTTTTAACCTGTTTACTGAATCCACCTCTATAGAGACAGAATGAAATGAAGACTTATCTTTAAAGAATATATTTGCCTGAATTAGTCATAATGTGTTAGAAATCATATATTTTGTTTGGCAAACACAACACCTCACACCTTCACACTCTTGAAAAATCAATATTCTCAAGGAATACCTTTGTTCTTCCACCAAGAGCTAAATAAAAAGACATACTTCAAACAAAGCAGTGAAATTAGGAAGAGGAACACAAGGATTGACAGATCTACCAAACTAGCCTTTTACTCATCTTGATGTATAGCTCAAAATATACCCTAAAAAGCTCACCTCTAACATGTGCTATTTATTTGACACTCATAGAGTTGAGATTGGAATTAAAGGAACTGTTAATATATATGAATATACTTTGTTTGATGGACTTCTAATCATTCCTCAAAGTCCAGCTCCAGTATTCTCTCTAGGGTCTCCTTTCTCTCGATGTCCCTAGCACTCTACTTGTACTCATGACACAGCACAGGGCATATCTTATTCATCTACCCATGCCCAGTCCTTCTGCACAGGGAGGGAGGTGCTCAATAAATACTGAATGCAAAAACCTCCAACTATAAAAGTGACTGTTTCATTCTTCACTCCTTCATCTTCAGCTCCTGGTGTTGTCCTACATTTAATAGGTGCTAAAACAACCTTTATTTATTAAGTGGATAAACTGATAAAAGTTTATAAAAGGCTATAACAAACAATGCAAAATTGTCACCACCAATTTATTTACTTATTATAAATTTATTTATTTATATATTTATATTTTTGACTGTGTTAGGTTTTTTGTTGCTATGTGCAGGCTTTCTCTAATTGTGGTGAGGGGGCTACTCTTCATTGCTGCGTGAGATTCTCATTGCGGTGGCTTCTCTTGTGTGGAGCATGGGCTTTAGGCACACGGGCTTCAGTAGTTGCGGTGCACGGGCTTGAGTAGTTTTGGTTTGCGGGCTCTAGAGCGCAGGCTCAGTAGTTGTGGTGCATGGGCTCAGTTGTTCTGCAGCATGTGGGA
Source organism: Leucopleurus acutus (assembly GCF_964270905.1). NCBI lineage: Eukaryota > Metazoa > Chordata > Mammalia > Artiodactyla > Delphinidae > Leucopleurus > Leucopleurus acutus. Next base: position 29,104,388 of record NC_139151.1, on the reverse strand, counting down.
TCTTTCAGGACCAGGGATAGAACCAGGGTCCCCTGCATTGGCACCATACTGCACCACCAGGTAAGTCCCATCGCCACCAATTTAAATGCAAGTTTGATGTACTCCAGTGATCTTACCAATTACTCTTTACTATCTCTCATATTTGTCCTCTCCATCTCTGGTTCATTAACTCTCATCTTATATTTCCCTTATCCTTTAAATACATTTACCTGGATATCCTTCTAGCACTACATAGTCAACATGTGCAAAATTGAATTTCAATCTATGTATTTTAATTTTCTTTTCTGTTAAAGAGATCTCAATTCCCTTGGTTATGAGTTCTTTGGCTTTGTCCTTTTCCTCACCTCAACACCTCCTGTTTTTAGCCAAGCCTGATAATGGTATTTCCACACTCTCACTTCTGATTTTTCCAATTATTCCTGGAAATGCATGGTTAAGTCCTTATAATCTTTATCGTGGACTTCTATGTTAGTTTTCTGTCTGGTTAAGTTTTCCTAGACTACTATGTGAATCTTTTACCTGGTGTCTTTACATTCAATTCCTCCCCTACCCTCTCCCTATTCAATCTGTCCTATACAATTTTTTTTAACATCTTTATTGGGGTATAATTGCTTTACAATGGTGTGTTAGTTTCTGCTTTATAACAAAGTGAATCAGTCATACATAAACATATGTTCCCATATGTCTTCCCTGTTGCGTCTCCCTCCCTCTCACCCTCCCTATCCCACCCCTCCAGGCTGTCACAAAGCACCGAGTCAATATCCCTGTGCCATGCGGCTGCTTCCCACTAGCTATCTACCTTACTACGTTTGTTAGTGTGTATATGTCCATGACTCTCTCTCGCCCTGTCACAGCTCACCCTTCCCCCTCCCCATAACCTCAAGTCCGTTCTCTAGGAGGTCTGCGTCTTTATTCCTGCTTTACCCCTAGGTTCTTCATGACATTTTTTTTTCTTAAATTCCATATATATGTGTTAGCATACGGTATTTGTCTTTTTCTTTCTGACTTACTTCACTCTGTATGACAGACTCTAGGTCTATCCACCTCATTACAAATAGCTCAATTTCATTTCTTTTTATGGCTGAGTAATATTCCATTGTATATATGTGCCACATCTTCTTTATCCATTCATCCGATGACGGGCACTTAGGTTGTTTCCATCTCCGGGCTATTGTAAATAGAGTTGCAATGAACATTTTGGTACATGACTCTTTTTGAATTTTGGTTTTCTCAGGGTATATGCCCAGTAGTGGGATTGCTGGGTCATATGGTAGTTCTATTTGTAGTTTTTTAAGGAACCTCCATACTGTTCTCCATAGTGGCTGAACCAATTCACATTCCCACCAGCAGTGCAAGAGTGTTCCCTTTTCTCCACACCCTCTCCAACATTTATTGTTTCTAGATTTTTTGATGATGGCCATTCTGACTGGTGTGAGATGATATCTCATGGTAGTTTTGATTTGCATTTCTCTAATGATTAATGATGTTGAGCATTCTTTCATGTGTTTGTTGGCAGTCTGTATATCTTCTTTGGAGAAATGTCTATTTAGGTCTTCTGCCCATTTTTGGATTGGGTTGTTTGTTTTCTTGTTATTGAGCTGCATGAGCTGCTTGTAAATTTTGGAGATTAATCCTTTGTCGGTTGCTTCATTTGCAAATATTTTCTCCCATTCTGAGGGTTGTCTTTTGGTCCTGTTTATGGTTTCCTTTGCTGTGCAAAAGCTTTGAAGTTTCATTAGGTCCCATTTGTTTATTTTTGTTTTTATTTCCATTTCTCTAGGAGGTGGGTCAGAAAGGATCTTGCTGTGATTTATGTCATAGAGTGTTCTGCCTATGTTTTCCTCTAAGAGTTTGATAGTTTCTGGCCTTACATTTAGGTCTTTAATCCATTTTGAGCTTATTTTTGTGTATGGTGTTAGGGAGTGATCTAATCTCATACTTTTACATGTACCTGTCCAGTTTTCCCAGCACCACTTATTGAAGAGGCTGTCCTTTCTCCATTGTACATTACTGCCACCTTTATCAAAGATAAGGTGTCCATATGTGCATGGGTTTATCTCTGGGCTTTCTATCCTGTTCCATGGATCTATCTTTCTGTTTTTGTGCCAGTACCATACCGTCTTGATAACTGTAGCTTTGTAGTATAGTCTGAAGTCAGGGAGCCTGATTCCTCCAGTTCCTTCTTTCGTTCTCAAGATTGCTTTGGCTATTCGGGGTCTTTTGTGTTTCCATACAAATTGTGAAATTTTTTGTTCTAGTTCTGTGAAAAATGCCAGTGGTAGTTTGATAGGGATTGCATTGAATCTATAGATTGCTTTGGGTAGTAGAGTCATTTTCACAATGTTGATTCTTCCAATCCAAGAACATGGTATATCTCTCCATCTATTTGTATCATCTTTAATTTCTTTCATCAGTGTCTTATAATTTTCTGCATACAGGTCTTTTGTCTCCTTAGGTAGGTTTATTCCTAGATATTTTATTCTTTTTGTTGCAATGGTAAATGGGAGTGTTTTCTTGATTTCACTTTCAGATTTTTCATCATTAGTATATAGGAATGCCAGAGATTTCTGTGCATTAATTTTGTATCCTGCCACTTTACCAAATTCATTGATTAGCTCTAGTAGTTTTCTGGTAGCATCTTTAGGGTTCTCTATGTATAGGATCATGTCATCTGCAAACAGTGACAGCTTTACTTCTTCTTTTCTGATTTGGATTCCTTTTATTTCCTTTTCTTCTCTGATTGCTGTGGTTAAAACTTCCAAAACAATGTTGAATAATAGTGGTGAGAGTGGGCAACCTTGTCTTGTTCCTGATCTTAGTGGAAATGCTTTCAGTTTTTCACCATTGAGGATGATGTTTGCTGTGGGCTTGTCATATATGGCCTTTATTATGTTGAGGAAAGTTCCCTCTATGCCTACTTTCTGCAGGGTTTTTATCATAAATGGGTTTTGAATTTTGTCAAAAGCTTTCTCTGCATCTATTGAGATGATCATATGGTTTTTCTCCTTCAATTTGTTAATATGGTGTATCACATTGATAGATTTGCGTATATTGAAGAATCCTTGCATTCCTGGAATAAACCCCACTTGATCATGGTGTATGATCCTTTTAATGTGCTGTTGGATTCTGTTTGCTAGTATTTTGTTGAGGATTTTTGCATCTATGTTCATCAGTGATATTGGCCTGTAGTTTTCTTTCTTTGTGACATCCTTGTCTGGTTTTGGTATCAAGGTGATGGTGGCCTCGTAGAAGGAGTTTGGGAGTGGTCCTCCCTCTGCTATATTTTGGAAGAGTTTGAGAAGGATAGGTGTTAGCTCTTCTCTAAATGTTTGATAGAATTCGCCTGTAAAGCCATCTGGTCCTGGGCTTTTCTTTGTTGGAAGGTTTTTAATCACAGTTTCAATTTCAGTGCTTGTGATTGGTCTGTTCATATTTTCTATTTCTTCCTGATTCAGTCTTGGCAGGTTGTGCCTTTCTAAGAATTTGTCCATTTCTTCCAGATTGTCCATTTTATTGGCATAGAGTTGCTTGTAGTAATCTCTCATGATCTCTTTTATCTCTGCAGTGTCAGTTGTTACCTCTCCTTTTTCATTTCTAATTCTATTGATTTGAGTCTTCTCCCTTTTTTTCTTGATGAGTCTGGCTAGTGGTTTATCTATTTTGTTTATCTTCTCAAAGAACCAGCTTTTAGTTTTATTGATCTTTGCTATTGTTTCCTTCATTTCTTTTTCATTTATTTCTGATCTGATTTTTATGATTTCTTTCCTTCTGCTAGCTTTGGGGTTTTTTTGTTCTTCTTTCTCTAATTGCTTGAGGTGCAAGGTTAGGTTGTTTATTCTACATGTTTCCTTCTTCTTAAGGTGGGCTTGTATTGCTATAAACTTCCCCCTTAGAACTGCTTTTGCTGCATCCCACAGGTTTTGGGTCGTTGTGTCTCCATTGTCATTTGTTTCTAGGTATTTTTTGATTTCCTCTTTGATTTCCTCAGTGATATCTTCATTATTAAGTAGTGTATTGTTTACCCTCCATGTGTTTGTATTTTTTACAGATCTTTTCCTGTAATTGATATCTAGTCTCATGGTGTTGTGGTCAGAAAAGATACTTGATACAATTTCAATTTTCTTAAATTTACCAAGGCTTGATTTGTGACCTAAGATATGATCTATCCTGGAGAATGTTCCATGAGCACTTGAGAAAAATGTGTATTCTGTTGTTTTTGGATGGAGTGTCCTATAAATATCAATTAAGTCCATCTTGTTTAATGTATCATTTAAAGCTTGTGTTTCCTTATTTATTTTCATTTTGGATGATCTGTCCATGGGTGAAAGTGGGGTGTTTAAGTCCCCTACTATGAATGTGTTACTGTCGATTTCCCCTTTTATGGCTGTTAGTATTTGCCTTATGTATTGAGGTGCTCCTATGTTGGGTGCATAAATATTTACAATAGTTATATCTTCTTCTTGGATCGATCCCTTGATCATTATGTAGTGTCCTTCTTTGTCTCTTTTAAAAGTCCTTATTTTAAAGTCTATTTTGTCTGATATGAGAATTGCTACTCCAGCTTTCTTTTAGCTTCATTTGCATGGAATATCTTTTTCCATCCCCTTACTTTCAGTCTGTATGTGTCTCTAGGTCTGAAGTGGGTCTCTTGTAGACAGCATATATAAGGGTCTTGTTTTTGTATCCATTCAGCTAATCTGTGTCTTTTGGTGGGAGCATTTAGTCCATTTACATTTAAGGTAATTATCAATATGTATGTTCCTATTCCCATTTTCTAAATTGTTTTGGGTTCGTTATTATAGGTCTTTTCCTTCTCTTGTGTTTCTTGCCTAGAAAAGTCCTTTAGCATTTGTTGTAAAGCTGGTTTGGTGGTGCTGAACTCTCTCAGCTTTTGCTTGTCTGTAAAGGTTTTAATTTCTCCATCAAATCTGAATGAGATCCTTGCTGGGTAGAGTAGTCTTGGCTGCAGGTTTTTCTCCTTCATCACTTTCAGTATGTCCTGCCACTCCCTTCTGGCTTGTAGGGTTTCTGCTGAGAGATCAGCTGTTAACCTTATGGGGATTCCCTTATGTGTTATTTGTTGTTTTTCCCTTGCTGCTTTTAATATGCTTTCTTTGTATTTAATTTTTGGCAGTTTGATTAATATGTGTCTTGGCGTATTTCTCCTTGTATTTATCTTGTATGGGACTCTCTGTGCTTCCTGGACTTGATTAACTATTTCCTTTCCCATGTTAGGGAAGTTTTCAACTATAATCTCTTCAAATATTTTCTCAGTCCCTTTCTTTTTCTCTTCTTCTTCTGGAACCCCTATAATTCGAATGTTGGTGCGTTTAATGTTGTCCCAGAGGTCTCTGAGACTGTCCTCAGTTCTTTTCATTCTTTTTTTTTTATTCTGCTCTGCAGTAGTTATTTCCACTATTTTATCTTCCAGGTCACTTATCCGTTCTTCTGCCTCAGTTATTCTGCTATTGATCCCCTCTAGAGTACTTTTAATTTCATTTATTGTGTTGTTCATCGTTGCTTGTTTCATCTTTAGTTCTTCTAGGTCCTTGTTAACTGATTCTTGCATTTTGTCCAATCTATTGTCCATTCTATCTCCAAGATTTCGGATCAACCTTACTATCATTATTCTGAATTCTCTTTCAGGTAGACTGCCTATTTCCTCTTCATTTGTTAGGTCTGGTGCATTTTTATCTTGCTCCTTTATCTGCTGTGTGTTTTTCTGTCTTCTCATTTTGCTTATCTTACTGTGTTTGGGGTCTCCTTTTTGCAGGCTGCAGGTTCGTAGTTCCTCCTGTTTTTGATGTCTGTCTCCAGTGGCTAAGGTTGGTTCAGTGGGTTGTGTAGGCTTCCTGGTGGAGGGGACTAGTGCCTGTGTTGTGGTGGATGAGGCTGGATCTTGTCTCTCTAGTGGGCAGGTTCACGTCTGGTGGTGTGTTTGGGGGTGTCTGTGGCCTTATTATGATTTTAGGCAGCCTCTCTGCTAATGGGTGGGGTTGTGCTCCTGTTTTGCTAGTTGTTTGGCATAGGTTTTCCAGCACTGTGGCTTGCTGGTCGTTGAGTGAAGCTGGGTGCTGATGTTAAGATGGAGGTCTCTGGGAGATTTTCGCCATTTGATATTATGTGGAGCTGGGAGGTCTCTTGTTGATCAGTGTCCTGAAGTTGGCTCTCCTACCTCAGAGGCAGAGCCCTGCCTCCTGGCTGGAGCACCAAAAGCTTTTCATCCACACGGCTCAGGATAAAAGGGAGAAAAAGTAGAGGGAATTAGTAGAAGTATGAGGAAAGAAAGAAGGAAAGGAGGGTAGGAAGGAAGGAAGAAAGAAAGAAAGAAGCAAAGAAGGAAAGAAGGCAAGAAGGAAAGAAAGGAGGGAGGGAGGGAGAGAGGAAGGAAGGAAGGAGGGAAAGAAGGAAAAAAGACAGAAAGAAAGAAGATACAGTAAAAATAAAATAAAGTATAATAAAGTTATTGAATTAAAAAATTCTTATTTAGAAAAAAAAAAAAAAGGACGGAAAGAACCTTAGGACAAATGTTGGAAGCAAAGCTATACAGACAAAATCTTACACAGAAGCATACACATACACCCTCACTAAAAGAGGTAAATGGGGAAAAATCCTAAATCTTGCTGTCAGAGACCACCTCCTCAATTTGGGATGATTCGTTGTCTAAAGGAGGGAAGGAAGGACGGAAAGAAAGAAAGAAAGAACGAAGGTAAAGTATAATATTGTTATTAAAATTAATTATTAAGAAAAAAAATTTAAAAAAAACATGGACGGATAGAACCCTAGGACAAATGGTGGAAGCAAGACTATACAGACAAGATCTCACACAGAAGCATACACATACACATTCACAAAAAGAGGAAAGGGGAAAAAATCATAGATCTTGCTCCTAAAGTCCACTTCCTTAATTTGGGATGATTGGTTGTCTATTCAGGTATTCCATAGATGCAGGGTATATCAAGTTGATTGTGGAGCTTTAATCCGTTGCTTCTGAGGCTGCTGGGAGAGATTTCCCTTTCTCTTCTTTGTTCTCACAGCTCCCAGGGCTCAGCTTTGGATTTGGCCCTGCCACTGCGTGTAGATCGCTGGAGGGCGTCTGTTTTTTTGCTCAGACAGGATGGGGTTAAAAGAGCCGCTGATTGGGGGCTCTGGCGCACTCAGGCCGGCGGGGACGGAGGGGCACAGAGTGCGGGGCGGGCCTGCGGTGGCAAAGGCCGGCGTGACTTTGCACCAGCCTGAGGCGCGCTGTGCGCTGTCCCGGGGAAGTTGTCCCTGGATCCCGGGAACCTGGCAGTGGCGGGCTGCACAGGCTCCGCGGAAGAGGGGTGTGGAGAGTGACCTGTGCTCGCACACAGGCCCCTCGGTGGCGGCAGCAGCAGCCTTAACGTCTCCCGCCCGCCTCTGGGGTCCGCGCTTTTAGCCGCGGCTTGCGCCCGTCTCTGGATTCCGCGCTTTCAGCCGCGCCTCGCGCCCGTCTCTGTGGTCCGCGCTTTCAGCCGCGGCTCGCGCCCGTCTCTGGGGTTCGCGCTTTTAGCCGCGGCTCGCGCCCGTCTCTGGAGTTCCTTTAAGCAGCGTTCTTAAACCCCTCTCCTCACGCCCCAGGAAACAAAGAGGGAAGGAAAAGTCTCCTGCCTCTTCGGCAGGTGCAGGCTTTTCCCCGGACTCCCTCCTGGCTAGCTGTGGTGCACTAACCCCTTCAGGCTATGTTCAAGCCGCCAACCCCAGTCCTCTCCCTGCGCTCCGGCCTCAGCTCGCAGCCCCGCCCGCCCCGGCGGGTGAGCAGACAAGCCTCTCGGGCTGGTGAGTGCCGGTCGGCACCGATCCTCTGTGCGGGAATCTCCCCGCTTTGCCCTCAGCACCCCTGTGGCTGTGCTCTCCTCCGCAGCTTCGAAGCTCCCCCCTCCGCCTCCCGCAGTCTCCGCCCGCGAAGGGGCTTCCTAGTGTGTGGAAACTTTTCCTCCTTCACAGCTCCCTCCCACTGGTGCAGGTGCCGTCCCTATTCTTTTGTCTCTGTTTTTTCTTTTGCCCTACCCATGTACGTGGGGAGTTTCTTGCCTTTTGGGAGGTCTGAGGTCTTCTGCCAGCCTTCAGTAGGTGTTCTGTAGGAGTTGTTCCACGTGTAGATGTATTTCTGGTGTATCTGTGGGGAGGAAGGTGATCTCCGCGTCTTACTCTTCCGCCATCTTCCGCCTTCACCCCTATACAATTTTTAAATGTAACACACTCTTAAATTTTCAATCACTTTCTTGTTTACAAATCAATGGTGTACAATTTATCAACTCCTTAGGGCTGCAAAGTTATCCATATCTACACTCAACCTATTTTCAATCTTTTTCCTCTCCCCTTTATTATTATTAAAATTATATTCTAGCCAAACTAAACTGAAACTCTCTTCTCAAACATTCACTGTATTTTGCAAATGTTTGCTTTATTCATGCTGTTCCAGAAATAACACTTTTCATCTTTTCTATCTAAACCCTACTCATCCACTAAGATTCATCTCAAATACTACTCCCTATGTGCATGCCAAAGGAGGAACTCAGTTACAGGGTTTCCTGTTAATCATACTCATAATTTTCTATCATCACTGGTCCATGTGAGGCCCCTGTTTTGTTTTATTCAGTTATTTATTCCTTTAACCCCCTCCCTCTGTCACCATTCCTATGCAGCCTTTCAAGAGCAATAACATAGGGTGTTTAATATGTATCCAAAATTTATGTGTTCTGATCAGACCATCATTATATAAATGACATTTTGCTATGGAATGCATTTTGTCTTTTCTTTTTCACTCAGTATTATGGGTTTTAGAGATCTATCTACATTTCAGTGTGTACAGTCTATTCTCTTTTTTCTAACTGCTGCATCTTATTCTATCAATTCACTGTGTATACTGCAGCCCAGGTAAACTTTAAAAATACAAATTTGATTATGCCATTCTGCTGCTTAATATTTTTTGGTAATTTTCTCATTTCACTTAGGATACATATCAAAATTCTTAGCATGTTTATAAGGCCTCAGACGATCTGGGCTGTGTTTAGCTCTTAAGTTCCACTCTTTACCCTTCTCCCCTTTGACTGCATTCCAGCCATACTAAGAACCTCATGCCTGTTATACTTCCCCTTTTACTCTTTGCACATAATGTTCTATCATACTATGGGTATGAGCTTAAATTTTCTTCCTCAAATAAGTCTTCTAGGACTGGTGAAATAAACCAGGGACCCAAATCTTAAATATTCTTTCATATCAAATGCTTTTTATTACACTTTACACAATCTGTGTATGTATTTATTTCTGTGTCCAGTCAATTCTTTAGTATCTGTCTTACCCACTACAAGATCAGCTCCATGAAGGCTAGGGCCAGGTGTGTTTGCTCTACAGTCCATCTTGTTTCTGGCCCATGATCCACAAGGAAGCCTTCAAGAAAAAATGTTGAATGAATGGATGACACAGGAAAAGTGACTTGCTCAGCCTCAGGAAACTTATTAAAGTCAGCCTCGGGACAAGAAAGTAGTACTTTTTTTGGTAAACTTATTTTAAAATATTTTCTTATTTATTTATTTATTTATATTGAGGTATCATTGATTTACAATATATTAGTTCTAACTGTACAACACAGTGTTTCAAAATTTTTATAGATTATATTCCTTCAATAGCTATTACAAAATATTTGTTATCTTCCCTATGCTGTATGTTATAACCTGGTAGTGTATTTATCTTATACATAGTAGTCTGTACTTCTTAATACCTTACCCTTATACTTCTCATCCTACTGAAAACTGCTAGTTTGTTCTCTATATCTGTGTGTCTGAGTCCTTTTTGTTATATTCACTAGTTTGTTCTGTTTTTGGGGGCTCCACATATCAGTGATAACATAGAGTATTTGTCTTTCTCTGTCTGACTTATTTCATTTAGCATAATACCCTCCAAGTGCATCCATGTTTTTACAAATGGCAAAATGTCATTATTTTTTACGGCTAAGTAGTACTCCATTGTGTATGTATGTATATATACATATATCACATCTTCTTTATCCATTCATATGTTGTTGGACACGTTGTCTCCATATCTTGGTTACTGCAAATAAGGCTGCTATAAACATTGAGGTATGTGTATATTTTCGAATTACTGCTTTATTTTCTTCAGATATATAGCCAGGAGTGGAATTGCTGGATGATATAGAAGTTGTATTTTTGGTTCTCTGAGGAAACTTCACACTGTTTTCCACAGTGGTTTACCAATTTATTACCCTAAAAGAGTGTACTAGGGTTCCCTTTTCTCCACATCCTCACCAACACTTATTTGTTGTCTTTTTGATGATAGCCATTCTGACAGGTGAGAGGAGATATTTCATTGTGGTTTTAATTTGCATTTCTCTGATAATTAGCTATGTTGAACATCTTTTCTTGTGCCTGTTAGCCTTCTGTATGTTTTCTATTCAGGTCTTCTGCCCAGTTATTAACTGGGTTGTTTGATTTTTTTATACTGAGTTGTATGAGCTGTTTGTATATTTTGGTTATTAACCTCTTATTGGTCACATCATTTACAAATAAATTTTCCCATTCAGTAGGTTTTCTTCTCATTTTGTCCATGGTTTCCTTCACTGTGCAAAACCTTTTAAGTCTAGTTATGTCCCATTTTTTTTATTTCTGCTTTTATTTATTTTGCCTTAGAGAGCAGTCCCCAACCTTTTTACCACCAGGGACTGGTTTCATGGAAGACAATTTTTCCACAGATGGGGGACAGGGTTTTGTTCAGGCGGTACTGAGAGTGATGGTTCAGGCAGTGATGCAAGCAATGGTTCAGGTGGTAATGCGAGTGATGAGGTGTGATGGGTAGTGGCAGATGAAGGTTCCCTCGCTCACCCACCACTCACCTCCTGCTGTGCAGCCCAGTTCCTAATAGGCTGTGGACTTCTACCAGTCCACATCCTGGGTGTTGGGGACTTCTGCCTTAGGAAACAGATCCAAAAAAATATCGCTACAATTTATGTCAGAGAGTGTTCTGCCAATGTTTTATTCTAGGAGTTTCAAGGTTTCAGGTCTTACATTTAGGTCTTTAATGCATTTTGAATTTACTGTTTTATTTGGTATGAGAAAATGTTCTAATTTCACTGTTTTACATGTAATTGTTCAGTTTTCCCAGCACTACTTATTGAAGGCATGGTGTTTTCCCCTTTGTATAATGTTGTCTCCTATTTTTAGATTAACTGACCATAAGTTTTTATGCTTATTTCTGGGCTCTGTTCTGTTTCAGTGATCTCTGTGTTTGTTTTTGTGCCAGTACTATGCTGTTTCAATAACTATAGCTTAGTATTATAGTCTAAGCCAGGCAGCATGATACCTCCAGCTTTATTTATTTCTCAAGATTGCTTTGGATATTTGGGGTACTTTCTGGGTCCATACAAATTTTAGTATTATTTGCTCTTGTCTGTGAAATATGTCATGAATATTTTCATAGGGAGTTCATTGAATCTTTAGATTGCCTTGAGTAGTATGGTCATTTTAACAATATTAATTCTTCCAGTGCATGAACATGATATATTTGTCAATTTTTTTGTGTAATCTTGTTTCTTTCATCAGTGTTATAGTTTTCTGAGTGCAGGTCTTTTATCTCTTTAGGTAGGTTTATTCCTAAGTATTCTATTCGTTTTGATGTGATGGTAAAAGAGATATTTTCCTTAATTTATTTTTCTAATAGTTCATTGTTAGTGTATAGAAATGCAACAGATTTCTGTAAATTAATTTTGTATTCTGCAACTTTGCCAAATTCATTGGTGAGCTCTCAGTTTTCTAGTGTCATCTTTAGGATTTTCTTTTTTTTTTTAACATCTTTATTGGAGTATAATTGCTTTACAATTGTGTATTAGTTTCTGCTCTATAACAAAGTGAATCAGCTATACACATACACACTTTCCCATATCTCTTCCCTCTTGCATCTCCCTCCCTCCAACCCTCCCTATCCCACCCCTCTAGGCAGTCAAAAACTACTGAGCTGATCTCCGTGTGCTATGTGCTGCTTCTCAGTAGCCATCTATTTTACATTTGGTAGTGTATATATGTCCATGCCATTATCTCACTTTGTCACAGCTTACCCTTCCCCCTCCCTGTGTCCTCAACTCCATTCTCTAGTAAGTCTGTGTCTTTATTTCTGTCTTACCCCTAGGTTCTTCATGACATTTTTTTCCCCTTAGATTCCATATATATGTGTTAGCATACGGTATTTGTTTTTCTCTTTCTGACTTACTTCACTCTGTATGACAGACTTTAGGTCCATCCACCTCACTACAAATATCTCAATTTCGTTTCTTTTTATGGCTGAGTAATATTGTATTGTATATATGCACCACAGCTTCTTTATCCTTTCATCTGTTGATGGACACTTAGGTTGCTTCCATGTCCTGGCTATTGTAAATAGAGCTGCAATGAACATTTTGGTACATGACTCTTTTTGAATTTTGGTTTTCTCAGGGTATATGACCAGTAGTGGGATTGCTGGGTCATATGGTAGTTCTTTTTTTGTTTTTTTAAGGAACCTCCATACTGTTCTCCATAGTGGCTGTATCAATTTAAATTCCTACCAACAGTGGAAGAGGGTTCCCTTTTCTCCACATCCTCTCTAGCATTTATTTTTTCTAGATTGTTTGATGATGGCCATTCTGATTGGTGTGGGATGATATCTCATTGTGGTTTTAACTTGCATTTCTCTAATGATTAATGATGTTGAGCATTCTTTCATGTGTTTGTTGTCAATCTGTATATCTTCTTTGGAGAAATGTCTATTTCAGTCTTCTGCCTATGTTTGGATTGTGTTGTTTGTCTTTTTGTTATTGAGCTGCATGAGCTGCTTGTAAATCTTAGAGATTAATCCTTTGTCAGTTGCTTCATTTTCAACTATTTTCTCCCATTCTGAGGGTTGTCTTTTGGTCTTGTTTATGGTTTCCTTTGCTGTGCAGAAGCTTTTAAGTTTCATTAGGTCCCATTGGTTTATTTTTGGTTTTATTTCCATTTCTCTAGGAGGGTGGTTAAAAAGGATCTTTTTGTGATTTATTTTATACAGTGTTCTGCCTATGTTTTCCTCTAAGAGTTTGATAGTTTCTGGCCTTACATTTCGATCTTTAATCCATTTTGAGGTTTTTTTTTGTGTGTGTGTGTATGGTGTTAGGCAGTGTTCTAATCTCATACTTTTACATGTAGCTGTCCAGTTTTCCCAGCATCACTTATTGAAGAGGCTGTCTTTCCTCCATTGTATATTCCTGCCTCCTTTATCAAAGATAAGGTGACCATATGTGCATGGGTTTATCTCTGGGCTTTCTATCCTGTTCCATTGATCCATATTTCTGTTTTTGTGCCAGTACCATACTGTCTTGATTACTGTAGCTTTGTAGTATAGACTGAAGTCAAGAAGCCTGATTCCTCCAGCTCCATTTTCCTTTCTCAAGTTTACTTTGGCTATTTGGGGTCTTTTGTGTTTCCATACAAATTGTGAAAATTTTTGTTCTAGTTCTGTGAAAAATGCCAGTGGTAGTTTGATAGGGATTGCATTGAATCTGTATATTGCTTTGGGTAGTAGCGTCACTTTCACAATGTTGATTCTTCCAATCCAAGAACATGGTATACCTCTCCATCTATTTGTATCATCTTTAATTTCTTTCATCAGTGTCTTATAATTTTCTGGATACAGGTCTTTTGTCTCCTTAGGTAGGTTTATTCCTAGATACTTTATTCTTTTTGTTGCAATGTAAACTATGTATAATAATATTCCATCTGCAAACAGTGACTTTTATACTTCTTCCTTTCCAATTTGGATTCCTTTTATTCCTTTTTCTTGCCTGGTTTCTGTGGCTAGTAATTCCAGTACTATGTTAAATAAGAATGGCAAGAGTGGGCATTATTGTCTTGTTCTTAATCTTGGAGGAAATGCTGTCAACTTTTAACCATTGAGTATGATGTTTTCTCTGTGTTTGTCATATATGCCCTTTATTATGTTGAGGTAGGTTCTCTCTATGCCCACTTTCTGGAGAGTTTTTATCATAAATGGTTGTTGAAAGCTTTTTCTGCAGCTATTTAGAATATCATATGGTTTTTATCCTTCAGTTTGTTGATATGGTTTATCATATTTATTGATTGGCATATATTGAAGAATCCTTGCATGCCTGGGAGAAACCCCACTTGATCATGGTATATGATCCTTTTAATGTGCTGTTGGATTCTGTTTGCTAATATTTTGTTGAGGGTTTTTGCATCTATGTTCATCAGTGATATTGGTCTGTAGTTTTTTTGTGTGTGTGACATCTTTGTCTGGTTTTGGTATCAGGGTGATGGTGGCCTCGTAGAATGAGTTTGGGAGTGTTCTTCCCTCTGCTATATTTTAGAAGAGTTTAAGAAGAATATGTGTTATCTCCTCTCTAAATATTTGTTAGAATTCGCCTGTGAAGCCATCTGGTCTTGGGCTTTTGTTTGTTGGAATATATTTAGTTACAGTTCCAATTTCAGTGCTTGTGATTTGTCTGTTCATATTTTCTAGTTTTTCCTGGTTCAGTCTTGGAAGTTTGTAGTTTTCTAAGAATTTGTCCATTTCTTCCAGGTTGTCCATTGTATTGGCATATAACTGCTTGTAGTAATCTTTCATGATCTTTTGAATTTATGCAGAGTCAGTTTTTACTTTTCATTTTTCATTTATAATCTTGTTGATTTTGCATCTTCTCACTTATTTTCATAATGAGTCTGGCTAATGGTTTATCAATTTTATGTTCTCTAAGAACCAGCTTTTAGTTTTATTGATCTTTGTTATTGTTTCCTTCACTTCTTTTTCATTTCTTTCTCATCTGATCTTTATGATTTATTTCCTTCTTCTCAGTTTGGAAGTTTTTTAAGTCTCCTTTTATTTTTTTTTTTTTATTTTTTAAAACATGATACCTGTCCATTTATTTAGGACATTGTTTGGGGTTTTTTGTTCTTTTTTCTCTAATTGCTTTAGGTGTAAAGTTAAGTTGGTTATTTGAGATTTTTCTTGTTTCTTCAGGTAGCATTTTATTGCTATAAAGTTCCTCCTTAGAACTGCTTTTGGTGCCTCCCATAGGATATGGGTCATCGTGTTTTCATTGCCATTTGTTTCTAGGCATTTTTTGATTTCCTCTTGGTTATTTAGTAGCATATTGTTTAGCATCCATGTGTTTGTATTTTTACAGTTGTTTTCCTGTAATTGTTATTTAGTCTCATTGTGTAGTGGTCAGAAAAGATACTTCATATGATTTCAACTTTCTTAAATTTTCCAAGGCTTGATTTGTGACCCAAGATATGATCTATCCTGGAGAATGTTCCATGAGCACTTGTGAAGAACATGTTTTTTTTTTTATTTTTAATAGAATGTCTTAAAAATATAAATTAAGTCTATCTAGTCTAATGTGTCTTTTAAAGCTTGTATTTCCTTATTTAGTTTCATTATGGATGATCTGTCCATTGGTGAAAGTGGGGTGTTAATGTCCCCTTCTATTATTGTGTTACTGTCAATTTCCTGTTTTATGGCTGTTAGCCTTTGCCTTATGTATTGAGGTGCTCCTATGTTGGGTGCATAAATTTTTACAATTATTATATCTTCTTCTTGGTTTGATCCCTTGATCGTTATGTAGTGTCCTTCTTTGTCTCTTGTAATAGTATTTAATTTAATGTCTATTTTGTTGATATGATTGTTGCTACTCCAGCTTTTTTTGATTTCCATTTGCATGGAATATCGTTTTCATCCACTCACTTTCAGTCTGTATGTGTCCCTAGGTCTGAAGTGGGTCTCTTTTAGACAACATATATATGGGTCTTGTTTATATATCCATTTAGCCAGTCTGTGTATTTTGGTTGGCACATTTAATCCATTTACACTAAGGTTGTTATCTATATGTTACTATTACCATTTTCTTAATTGTTTTAGGTTTGTTTTTGTAGGTCTTTTCCTTCTCTTGTATTTCCTGCCTAGAGAAGTTCCTTTTGCACTTGTTGTAAAGCTGGTTTAGTGGTGCTGAATTTTCTTAGCTTTTGCTTGTCTGTAAAGGTTTTAATTTCTCTGTCAAACCTGAATGAGATCCTTGCTGGGTAGAGTAACTTTGGTTGTAGTTTTTTTCCCTTTCATCACTTTAATTATGTCCTGCTACTCCCTTCTGCCTAGCAGAGTTTCTGCTGAAAGATAAGCTGTTAACCTTATGGGGATTCCCTTTTATATTTTTGTTGCTTTTCCCTTGCTGCTTTTAATATTTTTTCTTTGTATTTAATTTTTAATACTTTGATTAATAAGTGTCTTGGCATATTTCTCCTTGTACTTATCCTGTTTGGGACTCTTTGTATTTCCTGGACTTGATTGACTATTTCCTTTCCCATATTAAGGAAGTTTTCAATTATAATCTCTTCAAATATTTCCTCAGAACCTTCCTTTCTCTCTTCTTCTTCTGGTACCATTATAATTCGAATGTTGGTGTGTTTAATGTTGTTCCAGATCTCTGAGACTGTCCTCAATTTTTTTCATTCTTTTTTTTTTATTCTGCTCTGTGGTAGTTATTTATACTATTTTGTCTTCCAGGTCACTTATCCGTTCTTCTGCCTCAATTATTTGGCTATTGATTCCTTCTAGGGAATTTTTAACTTTATTTATTGTTTTCCTCATCCTTATTTGTTTGCTCTTTAGTTCTTCTATGTCCTTGTTAAATGTTCCTTGTATTTTCTCCCTCTATTTCCTGGATTTTGGATCATCTTCAGTATTATTACTCTTAATTCTTTTTTAGGTACACTGCCTATTTTATTTTTATTTGTTTGTTTTAGTGGTTTTTCCCTTGCTCCCTCATCTGCTGCATATTTCCCTGTTTTTTTCATTTTGTTTAACTTACTGTGTTTCGGGTCTCATTTTCCCAGGCTTCACGTTTGTAGTTCCCGTTATTTTCGGTGTCTGCCCCCAGTGGGTGAGTTTGGTTCAATTGCTTGTGTAGGCTTCCATGTGGAGTGGACTGGTGCCTGTGTTCCTGTTGGTGGGGCTGTATCTTGCCCTTCTTTTCGTCAGGGCCACATCCAGAAGTGTGATTTTGTGTGTCTGTAACTTACTATGACTTTAGTCAGCCTCTCTGCTAATAGGTGGGGTTGTGTTCCTGTCTTGATTGTTTTTTGGCATGAGACATAAAGCACTGGAGCTTGCTGGCCTTTCAGTGGAGTTGGGTCTTAGCATTGAGACAATGATCTTTGGAGAGCTCTCACCGATTGATATTACGTGGAACTGGGAGGTTTCTTGTGGTCCAATGTCCTGGACTCGGCCCTCCCACCTTGGAGACTCAGGTGCAACACCTAGATGGAGCACCAAGATCTTTTCTTCAGCCACACAGCTCAGAAGAAAAAGAAGAGAGGGGGAAAAAAAGACTACAACAACAAAAAGAAAAAAAGGAGAAAAGAAAACGAACAGACAGGACTCTAAAACAAATTGTTAAAGCAAACCTTTACAGAGAAAATCACACAAAGAAGCATATATATACACACTCACAAAAAGAGAAAAAAAGGGGAAAGAAATTTAAAAAATGGAAGAAAGCACCAAACCAATAAACAAATCCACCAATGATAATAAGCTCTAAATACTAAACTAAGATAAACATAAAACCAGAGACAAATTAGAAACAGAAAGCAAATTCCAAGTGTACAGTTGCTTCCAAAGTTCAGCACCTCAATTCTGGGAACATTTGTTCTCTATTCAGGTATTCTTCAGATGAAGGGTTTATAAAATTGATTGTGGGGATTTAATCTGCTGCTCCTGAGGCTGCACAGAGAAATTTTCTTTTCTCATCTTTTTTTGCACACAGCTCCTGCGTTTCAGCTTTGGCTTTTTCCCCACTTTGTGTGTAGGCTGCCCTCAGGAGTATGTTCCCTGCCCTGACAGGAGGGGCTTAAAGCAGTGACTGATTAGGGCTCTCTTGCTCACTTAGGCCTGGGGGAGTGAGGTGTGTAGTAGTCATAATTGGAATGCAGGTGAAGCCTGAGGCGACAGAGGCAGGAGTGACATTGTAACAGCCTGAAGCACGCTGTGTGTTCTCCTGGGGAAGTTGTCCCTGGATCTCAGGACCCTGTGTCATGTTACACAGGCTCCCAGGGTTGTATGGATAGTGACCTGCACTTGCACACAGGATTCTTGGTGTCAGAGACAGCCCATCTCTGGGGTTGAAGCTGATAGCCACAGCTTGTTCCCTTCTCTGGAGCTCACTTAGGCAGTGCTCTGCTTTCTGTGAGCACATGGGGAAGGAATTCCCTCTATTCACACACCCCAAAACAAAGGTCTCTTTTCTCTCCGGCAGGACCAGACTTTTTCCTGGACACCCTCCGTCTAGCTGTGTCACACTAGCCCCTTCAGGCTGTCTTCATGCATCAAGTCCTTGTCCTCTCCCTGAGGTCTGACCTCTGAAGCCCGAGCCTCAGCTCCCAGCCCCTACTCGCCCTGGCATGAGAGCAGACAAGCCTCTCAGGCTGCTGAGGACTGGTCAGCACTGATCCTCTGCATGGGAGGATCTCCACTTCTCCTGTACAAATCTCTCCGCTTTGCCCTCTGCATCCCTGTTGCTGCGCTCTCCTTTGTGGCTCTGAAGCTTCCCCTCTACCCCCTGTCCCCACAAGCAAAGGGGCTCCCTAGTGTGTGGAAACTCTTCCACTTTCACAGTTCCCTCCCAGAGGTGCGGATCCCATCCCTATTCTTTTGTCTCTGTTTGTTCTTTTTTATTTTGCTCTATCCAGGTATGTAGGGATTTTCTTGCCTTCTGGGAAGTCTGAGGTCTTCTACCAGCATTCAGTAGGTGTTCTGTAGGAGTTGTTCCACATGTAGATGTATTTTTGATGTATTTATGGGGAGGGAGGTGATCTCCACATCTTACTCCTCCACCATCTTGAAGGTCTCCCCTTAGTCTTAGTTTTAAAGTCTATGTTGTCTGATACATGTATTGCTACCCTGACTTTCTTTTGATTTCCATTTGCATGGAAGACCTTTTTTTATTTCCTCATTTTCAGTATGTGTGTGTCTTTAGATCTGAAGTGAATCTCTTGTAGGCAACATATATGCAGCCCTTGTTTTTATTTCCATTCAGCCATTCTATGTCTTTCAATTGGAGAATTTAGTCCATTTACACTTAATTTAATGATTGATATGTATGTTTTTATTGACATTTTGTTAATTTTTTGGCGTTTTTGTTGTTCTTTTTTGTTCCTTTCTTCTTTTGTTCTCTTCTCTTGTGATTTGATCACTATCTTTAGTGTTATGCTTGGATCCCTTTTTCTTTTTTGTGTGTATATATATTATAGATTTTTGGTTTGTGATTACTATGAGCCATATATATATATATATGTGTGTGTATATATATATATATATATAGCTTGTTTTAACTTGCTGATCTCTTAATTTTGAACATATTTTAACAACCCCACATTTTTCTCTCCTCCCCTCATGATTTTTTTTTGACATCATATTTTAAGTATTTTACATCTATTTGCTTATTTTATCCCTTAACTGCTTATTGTTGATATAGGTGATTTTCCTAATTTGTATTTTAACTTTCCTACTAGCTTTGTACATGGTTAATTTACTAACTTCACTGTATATTTGCCTTTACTAATGTGTGTTTGTTTTTAAGAGTAGACACTTTATTTTAACATTGCTTTAGATTTAAATAAAAATTGCAATCATAATACAGAGAGGTAACATACACTCATACACAGTTTCCCTTATTATTAAGTTCTTGTACATAGGATGGTACATTTGTCACCATTAATGAATCAATACTGGCACATTATTATTAACCAAAGTACATATCTCATTCAGATTTCCTTAGTTTTTACCTAATATTCTTTTGCTATTCTAGGAACCCATCCAGGTTACCACAGTACATTTATTTGTCATGTCTCCTTATACTCTTCTTGGCTGTGATATTTTCCTGAACTTTCCTTACCTTTGAGGAGTACTGGTACAGTATTTTTTTGAGGAGTACTGGTCAGGTATTTTGTAGAATGTTCCTCAATTGAGATTTGTCTGATATTTTTCTCATGATTAAACTGGGGTTATGTGTTTTAGGGAGGAAGGACACAGAGGTAAAGTCTCATTCTCATCACACCATATGAAAGGTACATATTATCAACATGACTTACCATGTTGATGTTGATCTTGATCACCTGGCTAAGGTAGTATTTTTCAGATTTCTCCACTGTAAAATTGCTTGTTTGTGATCCTTTCCATACTGTACTCTTTGGAAGGCTGTCACTATGCTTAGCCCACACTAAGGGGTGGGTACTCATGCTCTACCTCCATGAGGGTGGAATATACACATAAATTATTTAGAATTACTACTGTGTTTTTGTTTTTTTTTTTTGTTTTTTCATTTTTTTTTGCAGTACGTGGATCTCTCACTGTTGTGGCCTCTCCCATTGAGGAGCACAGGCTCCGGACGTGCAGGCTTAGTGGCCATGGCTCATGGGCCCAGTCGCTCCACGGCATGTGGGATCTTTCCGGACTGGGGCACGAACCCGTGTCCCCTGCATCGGCAGGCAGACTCTCAACCACTGCGCCACCAGGGAAGCCCAATGTGTTTTTAATTTCTTAATTTTCATATTTCTAGTTGTAGCCTCATATTTTGCTTAAATAAGTTCCTTTAACATTTCTTTTAAAAGTGGTTTGATGGTTTTGAACTCTTTTAGCTTTTGGTTGTCTGTAAAACTTTTGATCTCTTCATCAAATCTGAACGAGAACCTTGCAAAGCCAGTGTTCTTGCTGGTAGGTTTTTGCCTTTCATCACTCTAAATATATCACACCACTCACTTCTGGTCTGCAAAATTTCTCCTGAAAAGTTAGCTGATAGCCTTATGGGAATTCTTTTATGTAACTTGCTGCTTTAAACTTGCTACTTTTAATTTTACTTCTTTGTCTTTAACTTTGGCCATTTTAATTACAATGTGTCTTAATGTGGTAATCTTTTTGTTGATTCTGTTTGGGATACCTTTTGCTTCCTGGACTTGGATGTTTGTTTCCTTTCCCAGGTTATGGAAGTTTTCAGCTATTATATCTTTAGGTATGCTCTCTGTCCCTTTCTCTCTTCTCATCCTGGGGCCCCTATAATACTAGATGTTGTCTCAGAGGTCTCTTAATCTGTTCTCATTTCTTCTCATTCTATTTTTCTGTTCAGCTTCAGTAATTTCTACTCCTGTATCTTCCAGTTCACTGATCTGTTCTTCTGCATCATTTAGTGTACTCTTGATTCCTTCTAGTGGATTTTTCATTGCAGTATTACATTCTTCATCTCCATTTGGATGTTCTTTATAGTTTCTAACCCTTGTTAAAAACTTCTTACTTCTCCCTCTGTTCATCCATTCTTCACCCTGCTTCTTTTGTCATTTTAATGATCATTAACTTGAACTCTTTCTCGGGTAGATTGCCTATCTCCACTTTACTTAATTTATCTGGGGTTTTAACTTGTCCTTTTACTTAGAACATGTTCCTTTGTTCCCTCATTTTGCCTAACTTCTGGCTTTTATTTCTGTGTATCTTGTACATTGGTTACATTTGCTGACTTGGAGAAGTGGCCTTCTGTAAGAGATGTCCTATGTGTCTCAATAGCACACTCTGCTTGGGTCACCAGATCTATATGCTCTAGGTATGCTTCCTATGTTGGCTGCAGGGTCCTTCTGTTGAGGCAGGTTGAAGTTTTACTGTGGATGGTCTGGTAGACATGCCTGCCCCTATTCCAGTTGATTGCCCAGACCTGCCTCGTGTGAATGCTGCCAGCCACTGGTTGATGGAATCTTTCACAATGTGGCTGCCTATTGAATTCTGGGAGGTCCTGAATATAGTGCTGGCTCATTGGTGGGTGGAGTCAAGGTCAAGAGATTAGGTCCTAGGACTTGTGCTGACCTGCTTGTAGAAAGATTGGGTCCTGTCACAGCAGACTGAAGGACTATGGTTATCTTAAGACTGGTGTCTGCACACTGGTGAATGAGGCTATTCCCATGTCTAGAGCAGACTCACTGGTGGGTGGGGCTGCAGGCCAGGGCATTCTGGGGCTGGTACCTGCCCACTGGTAAGCAGAGCTGGATCTCTAGATCTCTAGCTGCAAGACCCTGGTGTCTCAGGTCTAATGCCTGTGCATTAGTGTGTGGGGTCAGATCCTGAGTCCTCTGATAAGTATAGCTGTGTCCAGGGGTGGCTGTGGGCTCAGGGGGTCTTAAGGCAACCTATCTGCTGGTTGACAGGGCTGTGTCCTTGACCAGTTAGTTAATTGGTCTGAGGCTGCCCAGTACTTGTGTGTACGGGCTGGTGGGCAGGTGCAGAGCTGGGTCCTAGGCTTATAAGCTAGAGGGAGGATTCCTAAATGGTGCTTGTCAGTGTCCATGTGGTAGAATTAGCTACCAAAAATGGCTGCTACAGTGTCTAATGTCCCCAGGGTGAGCTCCAATTGCCTCCCACCCCTCTACGAGGCTCTCCAAGATCAACAGGTAGGTCTGACCCAGGTTCCTTTCAAATTACTGCTTCTGCCCTGGGTCACAGAGCATGTGAGATTTTGCATGAACCTTTTAAGAGTGGAGTCTCTATTTCCCACGTCAGTCTGAGTCTCCTAAACATAAATCCCACTGGCCTACAAAGACAAATATTCTGGGGGCTCATCTTCCCAATACAGGAACCCCAGTCTTGGGAGCCCAATGTGGGGCCCAGACTCTTTTCTCCTTAGGGAGTACCTCTGCAATTCTATTTTTTCTGCCTTTTGTGGATCACCCATCTGGGGGTATGACTCTTGACTATACCACAACTCCACCCCTGCTACCCATCTTGTTGTAGTTCCTTCTTTATAATTTTAGTTATAGAATATCTTTTCTGATAGGTTTCAGTCTTTTTCTTCAATAGTTATTATGTAAATAATTGTAATTTTGTGGCTGTGAGCTCAGAGTCTTTCTACTCTGTCATCTTCTATTTATGTACCAACAATGTCTTTTATGACCTACTCTCAGAAGTCAAACTCCATAATTCCTGCCACACTCTATACTTTAGAGAAGTCAAATTTGATGTTTTTTTAATTTAGTGCCATGGTGTATTTATATGTCTGTTTCCAGCTCAATTCCTCACATACAGTATGTGCTCCATAAATCCTGCAGGAAGGCATATAAATATCAAAAAATGGAACTGCTGATTATATGACTTTATATTTACAACAAAGGACTACTATAATGCTAAATCTGCAAATCTTAGAATTTAGTGATGAAAAAATAATCCTCTTTGCTATTTTCTTGTATTTATAAGCAGACACTACATTTTCTATAAGTTTTTATCAGGTTGGAACTACTTTCTTTGCTGTCATAAGGTCAGAGCTACATTTAGAAGGTGTTACCAGGAGACTCAGACTCAAAAAATACCTGTTAAAATCTGTAGGAAGTTAAGTTTCAAACCAAGACTGAATAGAGGAAATCAATCTATGAATTTTCAATTTGTGCTCATTTTAATAAAGGAAAAAGACTAATGTACTCTCTGCTTAAAAGAGGATGGATGAATTCAAGTTTCTAAGGATATTTCCTTTACTGCAGGAGAAGAGTGATAATGAACTGTCAATTTCCCCAACTTGGTTTTCTGCCTGGGCAGGTTTTATCAATGGGCCTGTCACAATGCTGAAATTGGGTGTTCTTGTTATATTGTTTAATAAATCTAATATCTTGAAGTCTTGCAGTATTAGCCAAATAAAAATTCTTAAAGAAGATCCCATATAATATTTTTTTCTTGTTTAATTTTTAGCAGTATCAGTGAAATTGCCATGTCTTTCACAAGTGTCACATTTATATTACTTATTGAATCCAGGACTTGAAAACAAGAAATGATTTTTTTTTCTGTTATCCTCAAAAAGTTAAATTATTTGGAAAGTAGTACTATTTTAACTTTTGGCAGTGCTAATAGGTAAGTAAATAGAAAATATAGCCCCTATTGTGTGAGTGTGAGTGAGTGTGACTGTGGGTGGTGGGTTAAAGAGTCTCTTGTCTCACTAGGCTGTCTCAGCATCTGATGGTCTGCCATCTGAGACTTACTCTTTTGGCTTACACTATTACATTTAAGACTCTCTCATTTGCAAAGCTCTACCTAATTTTCAGAGTTTATCCATTCATTAATTATTTCATCATCACACCATAACTATGATATAGCAATATAAATTATTCATACCCAATAATAGGGAAGGAAACTGAAACTCAACAAGATTAAATTATTTGTCAAAGGATTCAAGCAAACACTCAGGCTTTCTGACTACAGTATTTCATCAATATCACAAAATGATAATGATTATTTACTATAAGCTATTTGGGGCTATTATGAGTCAATTTTCATCATCTAAACTCTTCTTCTTTCCCTATAATCCTTCAGTGGACAAACCGTTGCTTACCTTGTCTCAGAAATGCCCACTTCACCAGGAGATGACTTTTTCCAACGAAATTTATTTCTATCTGGTGACATCATAACCTCTCAGTGCTCTTGGAAGATCCCATTGTTGAATTCCAAAGCTTTTCACAGTCTACCTGTTGGGATTCATAAAAATGAAATAATCAAGCCTTAGGAAAGACAAGAATGAAATTAAGGAAGGCAAAAGGATATGCTGAGCCTTTGACTCTGCCCTTAGGATCATTTCAAAAAAGAGTCCTGGGATAAAGTTGCAGCTATGGATATGAAGCAGGTCTTCAAAGTTGTGACACTAAGGACTAAAGCCAGGGAGAAAAGGACTAAAGCCAGGCAGTTTGCATTAGTCAAAACTCTTTGGTCACATATGAAAATACCCAATACAGCAGTTTAAGACAAAACAGGAAGCATTAGACCATGTGACAAAATGGAAGAACAGAGTGTAATAGGGTAGATGGAAGCTAAGGTTAGGGACAGCTGTAACCAGGGACTTAAATTATGCTGTCCACTTCTTATTTTTACTTTTCTCTGTGCAGATTCTTCTTTCTCTACTGCAATGTAATAGTGATGTGGAGGATAGGGTCTTTGAAAATAGACCTCAGTCTTATACTCAGTGTTCTTTATCCACAGACTAAAGTTGAAAAGAATGATCTTTCCCTACTTGGATTTAGAAGTTTTTAGGAGATAACACTAATAGACTCCTCTACCAATCAACATGTATGGGTATAATGAGTTTTATGATAGCTCAGTTTGGGTCATGTGCCCATAACTGTAGCCAGGAAAGAAGGTTTGGCTGCCAGAAGAAAGAGAAATGGTACATTTATTGCATTTTAGATCAGGAGTAGATCATGGAGAGTTTGATATGCCCTGCCAAAGAATTTGGAGTTTATCATATATGCATAGTTTATTCACTCGCAGATTTAAAAGTAAGAAAAACATAATAAGTTTTGCATTTTGAAAAGACAATTCTGGTATCAATGTAAGGGATAAAATAGAGATTATTCCCTAGATTTATTGAAGTATAATTTTTCAAGGTTTATTGAAATATGATTGATATATGACATTGTGTAATTTTGAAGTGTACAGTGTGATTATTCAGTATATGTATATATTATGAAATACCACAATAAGTTTAGTTAACACATCCATCACTTCACAGAGTTACCTTTGTGTCTGTGTGTGTGGTGAAAACATTTAAGATCTACTTTTTATCAACTTCAAGTATAACATACAGTGTTGTTAACTATAGTCACAATGCTATACATCAGATCTCCAGAACTTATTCATCTTCTGACTGGAAGTTTGTATCCTTTGACTAATATCTCTCCATTTCCCCCACACCATAGCCCCTGGCAACCACCAATCTGTTTTTTCTTTCTATGAGTTTGGGTTTTTTTAATTCCAAATATAAGTGAGATCTAACAGTATTTGTCTTTCTCTGTGTGACTAATTTCACTTAGTAAGGTCCATGCCCTTAAGATTCATTCATATTTTCATAAATGGCAGGCTTTTCTTCTAATAGTTGAGTACGATTCTATTGTATATGTGTGTGTATACACACACACACCTTCTTTATCCATTCATCTGTCAATGGACACATGTTGTTCCCATTTCTTAGCTATTGTGAATAATATTGCAATGAATATGAGGGTGCAGGTATATCTTGAAGATATATATATATATCTTCAAGATTGCAATTTCATTTCCTTCAGATATATACTCAGAAGCTGGTTTGCTGGATCCTATTGTAGTTCTGTTTTTATTTTTTTGAGGAACCTCTGTACTCTTTTCCACAGTGGCTATTCCAATTTACATTCCCACAAACAGTGCACAAGTGTTCCTATTTATCCACATCCTCCCCAATGCTCATTGTCTCTTTGATGATAGCCATTCTAACAGGTATACGATGATATTTCATTGTGGTTCTGATTTGCATGAAATAGAGATTTTTAAAAATACCAGCGATAGGTGTTGTAGGAGACTATTCTACTATATAGCTAAGATTCAATGATGGTCATAAGGAAGGCAGTAGCAATGGATGTAGAGAGGTAGGGCCAGGCTTGAGAAATGGTGTGAAGATAGAATCTATAAGATTGTGAGGGCTTGGGAGTGGAGAGTGGGAGAATATTTCTATATTTCTAACTTGTATGATTGCATAAATGATGGTATGATCCACAATGTATATAAAACATAAGGAAAAGCAGATTTGGTGTCATTTTTAAAATAAATTTATTATAAGATCTGTCCAGTTTTCATCCCTGGATTATTGGGCAGTGACTACAAGCTTTGCTATCTAGAGAAAGAATGATTATCCTTTGTCTGCTGTAATTGAGCTTGTTGAGCAGGTGATATGTGGTCAAAGTGTAGGTAAAGACCTTTTAGAAGTGATTGTAATCACAGTCAACAAGGAGAATGCTTTGACAAATGGCCTTTGTTCTCGTCACTCACTGAAGCTCAAATCTGTATCTTCCATGGTGCTTTTGTGCATAAAGGTGCTAGTTCTTCAAATAGTACACCTTTTTCCTTTTTACCTATTTGCATGTGTATGTATAGGTGTGTATGCATTGCAAATGACTGCACACTACTTTTAAAATCATCTACAAATTTTAGAGTGAAGAATAACAAGGATGAACATGGCACATGTGTCTATAAGGACCTCAATAAAGAGCTTAGAGATTGTCCATTATCACACATTTGAGATCCTGAAATGGTCTCATATCTGATTAATATCTTTTTATGTGGATTTGTTTTCTCATAAAGTTCTCCCATCATGCTGCCATAGAATCTTTAATAATCACTCAAGCTCAGCACATGTATGATGATATTACCTTGACTTTGCTAAAAAGCTTCTCATTCTTTATTGGATCTCAGTGCTTCAAGCTATAGAATGCATTCTTTCTGTGCTTAAACCCACAAATAATGTAAAGAATGTTAGCACATCCTTAGTAATCATTTTGACAAGCTATCCAATGTGATCTTTTAAGATTCCATCATTAAGTAGTAGTCTCAGTTCTTTTTATCAGGAGGATTTGTATTTCTAAATATTTTTCTCTCTCTTCTAGAGCAGGGCTTGGGAATCTTTGGCCTGCAGGCTGGTTATCGATTTTTTTGTATTAATACAGTTTTATTGGAAAATGGTCATTCCCATTTGCTTATGTAAGTCCATGTTTGCTTTTGCTTTTGCACTACAATGACAGAGTTGTATAGTTGTGACAGAGACTAAATAGGCTGCAAAGACTAAAATACTTACTATCTTACTCTTCATAGAAAAGGTGTGGTGACCTCTGTTGTGAACTCTGCTTTCTTTTATTTTTCTTTTAATTTAGTAAGTACATTTTATTTATTTATTTATAATTTTCTTTTATGTCAATATTTTTTTTAAATTAAAGTAGAGTTGATTTACAATACCATGTTAATTTCAGGTGTACAGCACAGTGATTCAGTTATATATATATATACATAATTTTTTTTTCCTTTTTAGATTCTTTTCCCTTATAGGGTTTTACTAAATATTGAGTATAGTTCCCTGTGGTATACAGTTGTTACTTATCTATTTTATATATAGTAGTGTGTATATGTTAATCACTGAAATATTCTTTCTTGATAATGAGAGATCCTGATTACAATGAACATTCTCATTAAAAACATGTAAGAATGGAATGATGAAATAATATTTTTAAAATCTTCCTCCTTTCCTCTGTCAGCTTCTTTCTTCACATAAGTCATATTTTTCTATTACGTGTACAACTTTGGTTGAATTTGCTACATTTTCTCCTCTAATAGTGGTATAGTCAACTAGTATCACCAGTGCATGTGTTTTAGAGGTTGATTTCTTAGATAAAGTAGTAGATCAAAATTATTTTTTGGTATTGTTTTGCTCTTCTATCTGCATTAGAGAAATACTTTACTTTCAGATTATTTCTGAGAAAATCTAACAAAATTCAAATATTTATGTCCAAGAAAGAACTCATTTATTACTATTCTCTGTGCTTTCTAATCTCAACTTGTTTCTAGGGAAATGGAGATGTCACAGTTATGTCACCCTAACAAGCTGAATCTTAACCATTTTTCTGTGTTTGCCTACATGTGATTTATAAGATCTCTGGACTATAAAAACATATTTAGTAATATGACTTATAAAAATTCTCATACGATTATTATCAATATGTAATCATGGTTCTCCCTTAGGCAAAATGAGGTCCCTTTCTGGAGGAAATAAATGTTAAAAGAGAAATGTAAAGATAAAACACAGAAACAGAAAATTCCTTTCCTAAAACAGAAAGGTGAGAAACCAATGGTTAGAATCTCGATACACATGAGTCAGTTTTACACAGTGCTCTGGAATTAGTTTGAACCTCAACTCTGTGACTTAGCAGCTGTGTGACCTATCTAAGATCCAGTCCTTATCTCTAATGTGGGGATAATTAATAATAGATCCTAGAGAGATTGGTTCAAGATGGAGGAGTAGAAGGATGTGCTCTCACTCCCTCGTGTGAGACCACTGGAATCACAAATAACTGCTGAACAATCATCGACAGGAAGACACTGGGACACACCAAAAAACATACCCCACATCCAAAGACAAAGGAGAAGCCACAATGAGATGGTAGGAGGGGCGCAATCACAATAAAATCAAATCCCATAACTGCTGGGTGGATGACTCACAAACTGTAGAACACATATACCACAGAAGTCCACCCACTGGATTGAAGGTTCTGAGCCCCACGTCAGTCTTCCCAACCTGGGGGTCTGGCAATGAGAGGAGGAATTCCCAGAGAATCAGACTTTAAAGTCTACCAGGATTTGACTGTAGGACTTTGACAGGACTGGGGAAAAAAGAGACTCCACTCTTGGAGGGCACACATGAAAGAGTGTGCACATCAGGACCCAGGGAAAGGAGCAGTGACCCCATTGGAGACAGAACCAGACCAACCTGCTAGTGTTTGAGGGTCTCTGGCAGAGGTGAGGGGTGGCTGTGTCTCACCATGAGGACAAGGACACTGGCAGCAGAAATTCTAGGAAGTAATCCTTGGAGTGAGCCCTCCCAGAGTCCACCATTAGCCCCACCAAAGAGCTTACGTAGGCTCCAGTGTTGGGTCACGTCAGGCCATCAACCAATAGAGAGGGAACCCAGCTCCACCCATCAGCAGACAAGAGGATTAAATTTTTACTGAGCGCTGCCAACCAGAGCAACAGCCCGCTCTACCCACCACCAGTCCCTCCCATCAGTTAACTTGCTCAAGCCTCTTTGACGGCCTCATCCACCAGAGGGCAGACAGCAGAAGCAAGAATTTCAATCTTGCAGCCTGTGGAATAAAAACCACATTCACAGAAAGATAGACAAGATGAAAAGGCAGAGAGCTATGTACCATATGAAGGAACAAGATAAAACCCCAGAAAAACAACTAAATGAAGCAGACATAGGCAACCTTCCAGAAAAAGAATTCAGAATAATGATAGTGAAGATGATCCAGGACCTCTGAAAAAGAATGTAGGCAAAGGTAGAGAAGATGCAAGAAACGTTTAACAAAGGCCTATAAGAATTAAGGAACAAAACACAGAGATGAACAATACAATAACTGAAATGAAAAATACACTAGAAAGAATCAATAGCAGAATAACTGAGGCAGAAGAACACATAAGTGACCTGGAAGACAGAATGGTGGAATTAACTGCTGCAGAACAGAATAAAGAAAAAAGAATGAAAATAAATGAAGACAGCCTAAGAGACTTCTGGGGCAACATTAAACGTAACAACATTTGCATTATAGGGGGTCCCAGAAGGAGAAGAGAAAGGACCCGAGCAAATATTTAAAGAGATTATAGTCAAAAACTTCCCTAACATGGGAAAGGAAATAGCCACCCAAGTCCAGGAAGCACAGAGAGTCCCATCCAGGATAAACCCAAGGAGAAACATGCCAAGACACATAGTAATCAAATTGGCAAAAATTAAAGACAAAGAAAAAATATTGAAAGAAGCAAGGGAAAAATGACAAATAACAGACAAGGGAACTCCCATAAGGTTAACAGATGATTTCTCAGCAGAAACTCTACAAGTCAGAAGGGCATGTCATGACATATTTAAAGAGATGAAAGGGAAGAACTTACAATCAAGATTACTCTACCCAGTAAGGATCTCATTCAGATTCGATGGAGAAATCAAAAGCTTTACAGAGAAATAAAGGCTAAGAGAATTCAGCACCACAAAACCAGCTCTACAACAAATGCTAAAGGAACTTCTCTAAGTGGGAAACACAAGAGAAGAAAAGGACCTACACAAACAAACCCAAAACAATTAAGAAAACGGTAACAGGAACATACATATTGATAATTACCTTAAACATGAATGGATTAAATGCTCCAACAAAAAGACACAGGCTGTATGAATGGATACAAAGACAAGACCCATAAATATGTTTTCTACAAGAGACCCACTTCAGACCTAGGGACACGTACAGACTGAAAGTGAGGGGATGGAAAAAGATATTCCATGCAAATTGAAATCAAAAGAAAGCTGAAGTAGCAATACTCATATCAGATAAAATAGACTTTAAAATAAAGAATGTTACAAGAGACAAAGGAGGACACTACATAATGATCAAGGGACGGATCCAAGAAGAAGATATAACAATTATAAATATATATGTCCCCAACATAGGAACACCTCAATACATAAGGCAACTGCTAACAGCTATAAAAGAGGAAATCAACAGTAACACAATAATAATGGGGGACTTTAACACCTCAGTTACACCAATGGACAGATCATCCAAACAGAAAATTAATAAGGAAACACAAGCGTTAAATGGCACAATAGACCAGATAGATTTAATTGACATTTTTAGGACATTCCATCCAATAACAGCAGATTATACATTCCTCTCAAGTGCGCATGGAACATTCTCCAGGATAGTTCACACCTTGGGTCACAAAATCAAACCTCAGTAAATTTAAGAAAATTGAAATCATATCAAGCATCTTTTCTGATCAGAATGCTATGAGATTAGAAATCAATTACAGGAAAAAATCTGTAAAAAATAAAAACACATGGAGGCTAAACAATACACTACTTAATAGCCAAGAGAAGACTGAAGAAATCAAAGAGGAAATAAAAAAAATACCTAGAGACAAAAGACAATGAAAACAAGATGATCCAAAACCTAAGGGATGCAGCAAAAGCAGTTCTAAGAGGGAAGTTTATAGCAATACAGTCCTACCTCAAGAAACAAGAAAAATCACAAATAAAAAATCTAACCTTACACCTAAGGGAATTAGAGAAAGAAGAGCACAGGGAACCCAAAGTTAGAAGGAGGAAAGAAATTGTAAAGATCTGAGCAGAAATAAATGAAATAGAAATAAAAGGAACAATAGCAAAGATCAATAAAACTAAAAGCTGGTTCTGTGAGAAATAAACAAAATTTATAAACCATTAGCCAGACTCAGCAAGAAAAAGAGGGAGAAGACTCAAACCAATAAAATTAGAAATGAGAAAGGAGAAGTTCCAACAGACACTGAAGAAATACAAAGCATCCTGAGAGACTACTACAAGCAACTCTATACCAATAAAATGGACAACCTGGAAGAAATGGATAAATTCTTAGAAAGGTATATCCTTTCAAGACTGAACCAGGAAGAATTAGAAAATATGAACAGACCAATCACAAATAATGAAATTGAAACTGTGATTAAAAATCTTCAAGAAACAAAAGTCCAGGACCAGATGACTTCACAGGAGAATTCTATCAGACATTTAGAGAAGAGCTAACACCCATCCTTCTCAAACTCTTCCAAAAAATTGCAGAGGAAGGAACACTCCCAAACTCATTATGAGGCCACCAATACCCTGATACCAAAACCAGACAAAGATATTACTAAAAAATGAAAATTACAGACCAATATCACTGATGAATATAGATGCAAAAATCCTCAACAAAATACTAGCAAACAGAATCCAACAACACATTAAAAGGATCATACACCATGATTAAGAGGGATTAATCCCAGTGATGTGAAGATTGTTCGATATACGCAAATCAATCAATGTGATACACCATGTTAACAAATTGAAAAATAAAAAGCATATGATCATCTCAATAGATGCAGAAAAAGCTTTTAACAAAATTCAACACCCATTTATGATAAAAACTCTCCAGAAAGTGGGCATAGAGGGAACCTACCTCAACATAATAAAGGCCATATATGACAAACCCACAGCAAACATCATTCTCAATGATGAAAAACTGAAAATGTTTCCTCTAAGATCAGGAGCAAAACAAGGATGTCCACTCTCACCACTATTTTTCTACATAGTTTTGGAAGTCCTAGCCATGGCAATCTGAGAAAAAAAAAGGAATACAAATTGGAAAAGAAGAAGTAAAACTGTTACTGTTTGCAGATGCCATGATACTATACATAGAGAATCCTAAAGATGCCACCAGAAAACTAGTAGAGCTAAACAATGAATTTAGTAAAGTTGCAGGACACCAAATTTATGCACAGAAATCTCTTGCATTCCTATATAATAATGATGAAAAATCTGAAAGAGAAACTAAGGATACACTCCCATTTACCTTTGCAAGCAGAAGAATAAAATACGTAGGAATAAACCTACCTAGGGAGATAAAAGACCTGTATGTTGAAAACTATGATACTGATGAACGAAATTAAAGATGATACAAACTGATGGAGAGATATATCTTGTTCTTGGATTGGAAAAATCAATATTATGAAAATGACTATACTACCCATAGCAATCTACAGATTCAATGCAATCCCTATCAAATTACCAATGGCATTTTTTACAGAACTAGAACAAAAAAATCTTAAAATTTGTATGGAGACAAAAAAGACCCTGAATAGCCAAAGCAGTCTTGAGGGAAAAAAGCTGACCTGGAGGAATCAGACTCCCTGGCTTCAGACTATA
Source organism: Leucopleurus acutus (assembly GCF_964270905.1). Lineage (NCBI taxonomy): Eukaryota > Metazoa > Chordata > Mammalia > Artiodactyla > Delphinidae > Leucopleurus > Leucopleurus acutus. The sequence continues at coordinate 29,071,051 of NC_139151.1, read as the reverse complement.
CTACAAAGCTACAGTAATCAAGACAATATGGTACTGGCACAAAAACAGAGATATAGATCAATGGAACAGAATAGAAAGCCCAGAGATAAACCCATGCACCTATGGTCAACAAATCTGTGGCAAAGGAGGCAAGGATACATAATGGAGAAAAGACAGTCTCTTCAATAAGTTTTGCTGGGAAAACGGGACAGCTACATGTAAAAGAATGAAATTAGAACACTCCCTAAAACCATACACAAAAATAAACTCAAAAGGGATTAGAGACCTAAATGTAAGACCAGACACTATAAAACTCTTATAGGAAAACATAGGAAGAACACTCTTTGATATAAATTACAGCAAGATCTTTTTTGATCCACTTCCTAGAGTAATGGAAATAAAAACAAAAATAAACAAATGGGACCTAATTAAACTTAAAAGCTTTTGCAAAGCAAAGCAAACTACAAACAAGACAAAAAGACAACCCTCAGAATGGGAGAAAACATTTGCAAATGAATCAACGGACAAAGGATTACTCTCCAAAATATATAAACAGCTCATGCAGCTCAATATTAAAAAAACAAACAACCCAATACAAAAATGGGCAGAAGACCTAAATAGACATTTCTCCAAAAAAGACATACAGATGCCCAAGATGCACATGAAAACCTGCTCAATATCACTAATTATTAGAGAAATGCAAATCAAAACTACAATGAGGCATCACTTCACACCAGTTAGAATGGGCATCATCAGAAAATCTACAAACAACAAATGCTGGAGACGGTGTGGAGAAAAGGGAAGCCTCTTGCACTGTTAGTGAGAATATAAATTGTTACAGTCACTATGGAGAGCAGTATGGACATTCCTTAAAAAACTAAAAATAGAGTTACTATATCACCCAGCAATCCCACTACTGGGCATATACCCAGAAAAAAACCATAATTCAAAAAGGCACATGAACTCCAATGTTCATTGCAGCACTATTTACAATAGCCAGGTCATGGAAGCAACATAAATGCCCATCGACAGATGAATGGATAAAGAAGGTATGGTACATATATACAATGGAATATTACTCAGCCATAGAAAGGAGCAAAATTGAGTCATTTGTAGAGATGTGGATGAATCTAGAGACTGTCATAAAGTGTGAAGTAAGTCAGAAAGAAAAACAAATATAGTATATTAACGCATATATGTGGAACCTAGAAAAATGGTACAAATGAACTGGTTTGCAGGGCAGAAATTGAGACACCAATGTAGAGAACAAATATATGGACACCAAGGGGTGAAAGTGGTGGAGGGGGTTGGTGGTGCTGTGTTGAATTAGGAGATTGGGATTGACATATACACACTAATATGTATAAAATGGATAACTAATAAGAACGTGCTGTATAAAAAAATAAATTAAATAAAATTCAAAAAAACCCAAAAAAGATCCTATTCCATGGGGTTTCAGAGTGGATTAAAAGAGTGAACATAAAGCACTTAGCATAGAGCCTGACATTTTAACAAGTGTTCAATAAATGTTAGCCTTATTAATAGTAGTAATAACATTTCCTTGTAAGTCTTTCTTACTATCTTCTACAACTTAGCCTACTATAAAAAAATACCATAAACTGGGTGATTTATCAACAACAAAAATTGATTACTCACAGTTCTGGTGTTTGGAAATTGGATATCATTGTGCCAGGATAGTTGGGTTCTAGTTAGGGCCCCCTTCCAGGTTGCAGATGATGACTTCCTGGTGCATCCCACATGTCAGAAAGAGTGAGCTTGCTCTCTGATCTCTTATAAGGGCACTAATTTTACTTGTGAGGCCGCTGTCTCAGGCCCTACCTCCATACCATCCCATATGGGGGTTAATATTTCAACATATTAATTTTGATGAGATAAAAACATTTAAATAATAATACTTACCTACTCTCAGGGAACAAATTATGTTCCAAGAGACACTGGAGCAACCCCTATACAGACACATTTATTCAATGTGAGTCAATGATTTTTAGTCCATCAGGAAAGATTGGATACACAAAAGGTTAACAGACACCATGAGACCTGGAGTAAAGAGAAGGTGTAGGACAGAGCTGGTATGATAAGAGGAGGAGACAGTCTCACAATTTTTTTAAAAATTTATTTTATTATTTATTTATTTATTTTTGGCTGCGTTTGGTCTTTGTTGCTGTGTGTGGGCTTTCTCTAGTTGCAGTGAGCAGGTGCTACTCTTTGTTGTGGTGCGCAATCTTCTCACTGTGGTGGCTTCTCTTGTTATGGAGTGCAGGCTCTAGGCCTGCGGGCTTCCATAGTTGTGGCACATGGGTTCATTAGTTGTGGCTCGTGGGCGCTAGAGCACAGGCTCAGTAGTTGTGGCACACGGGTTTAGTTGCTCCTCGGCATGTGGGTTCTTCCTGGACCAGGGCTCGAACCCATGTCCCCTGTGTTGGCAGGTGGATTCCCAACCACTGTGCCACCAGGGAAACCCCCCCTCACAACTGTTTAAATACAAACTTTCAATCAGATGTATTCTCTTCAGTAAGAAAGAATATCTTATTGAGTAGAATTAATTACTTAAGAGAGGTTTCCAAATGCTTTCCTTAAAAAAATTGATTACTTATATTTTTATAGCATGAAATTAAAACATTATATTTTATTAGGGACATTTTTTAATAATAAACATATAAAGAAATTTTATATTTTAGAGTATTTCTATTTAATTGATATTTCTAATTCATCAACAATGACCAAATAATCTAAATATATATACCTTCTAAAATTATTAGAAAATCACAGGGAAAAATATATTTTTAAAAAGCCTAAAAATCTATGGCCTTGCTTTTTTCTACCTTAGGAGAGAGGAAATATTTCCTTTTGAGATCTGGAGGTACAGCCTTCTTCTGTATAGAAGTAATAATTTTGTCAAACAATATTACATTGACAATTATTTTTATTCCTTTATCTGTGGTAAGCTAATGGGAAAATTTGCAAACTGGTCATCCTTATTGTTTAGACTATGGCTTCAGAATAGTGAATCTGATGGTGCCTTAACATAAAAAAAAAAAAAAGATTTTTCTTATTACCATATTTCAACAAAAACACTCAATATACCACAGCTTTAGGGATCTTAGCAAGATCACTGTGGTTACTTCTGTACCCCATCAGTCGCAAGCAGTCTTCTCATTTTCTAAACTAGCTTTAAAATGGCTTCTTTATTATTAGTAGGTATTTATGCTTTCTTTTGTTACTCATTCTTTTTCTTTCCTTAATTGCAATAGAAATATCAAGTTCCATTAATACCTAAATTTCCAGCGTTCTTCATACTGTAATTTAACTCATAGATAGAATAATTAAAAAAAATATTACTAAGATTTTTTTTAATCTGATCATAGCCAAGATAGTCCCTGTTTGTGGCCCTGATTTCATTAGCAGAGTGGCCAGAAGAATGCCAATTAGCTAAACTTACCTTCAAGAATAGAAAACATGGGCCTCCCTGGTGGTTGAGAGTCCGCCTGCCAATGCAGGGCACACGGGTTCGTGCCCCGGTCCAGGAAGATCCCACATGCTGCAGAGCGGCTGGGCCCATGAGCCATGGCCGCTGAGCCTGCGCATCCGGAGCCTGTGCTCCGCAACGGGAGAGGCCACAACAGTGAGAGGCACGCATATCGCCAAAAAAAAAAAAAAAAAAGGAATAGAAAACATGGCCAAATTAGCCAGACAATAAATATCTGTGGGTGATCCTTTACGGCAGTTGATAAGCCAAGGTTTTAGTTGAGTTGGGTTTTGATGCTTTCAGTAAGCTGTAGATATTTCCTCTTGAGAAAAAATGCGAAACAAAATGTAAATTGAATGAAATATGTAGAAAGTAAAAGTGGATTTCTTTTCCTTTTAAGGAATTATCTGTGCTCATCTGGGAAATTTATGACCACTTTTAGTATTGCTGTATTAGAATATCTTACATAACTAATCCAATCTGCTTTATAAACAAGACATATCAAGTAGCAACAGAACTATAGGAAAACATGTGCCTATTTAGGTTAAGAATTTATATTTATTTTGGTTGTCATGCTCTCTGAAAGTAATTTAAGTCACTAAAATCATGAGTCAGTTACTGTCTGATGTATATAAAGTTGAAAGCTATACCTACTTATGTGTGGAGACTATAATCATAAACTTTCTTGTTGTCAATCTGTGTCTGCTCACCAGGAACCTGGAAATGTCAGGTCCTGTCATGTTTAGTGCTCTTTTAATGAGTCATGGTAACTCACATAAACTTAATCTTTTCTTTTTTTCTCCATATAGACATAGATATGGATTAATGGAATCTATTATTGGGATTTCCTGAGTCCCACTCTTAAAGTCAACCAATCCTTTCTGTAAATCTGGAAAGTTGGGAAACGAAAATATTAAAGATGAAAAAAATACAGTCCAATATTCTCATATTATAGATTACAAATAGTTTGGCTCTGAAAAGCTAAATGATTTGTCCTAGACCAGAAATTAGCAGCAAAACCAGGTAAGGAGACCATATTTATTGATTCCTGTTTCCAGATTATAACTTATTTTCTCTTAAAAAACACATTATAAATGTAAAATAATGTGTACAAGAGGACATGAAATGGAAAGATTGTGCTTATAGTTATTTACGTTAAGATTATTTTGGATAAATTCCTTCAATTTTTCATTCAAATTCTACTTTAGCCAGTAATAATTTGAAAAAATTCCATTAAGTTATTCTTGACATATCAACTCCTATTGCCACAATTAAAAATAATAATAATAATTGACTTTCTCATTATATAGTTGACAGTCACTTGATAAGGCTAACACAATTTATGCATAGAAACATACATATGAACACACACAAAAATATCATATATAATCTCAACAATCTTAGATAATCACTGGTATCATTTTGGAGCATTTCCTTCTGTTTTTAATTTTTAATATCAATCAAGAAATCAAAAAATCTATAGATCATTTTTATTTACTCAGTTTATTTTGGAGTATCTACCAATGTACCATCTTTAGAAGCTGGAAATACACAAATACAAGGCAAAAACAGTTTCTTTTGTACGTCTATTTTATATTTCTTGTAAAAATTACAATTAAATACAGATGGCCTCAACTTACTATGGTTAGACTTATGATTTTTCAACACTACAATGGTGAGAAAGCAATATGGATTCAGTAGCAACTGTACTTTGAATTTTGACTTTTGACCTTTTCTCAGGTTAGTGATAGGCAGTACTGTACTCTCATGATGCTGGGCAGGGCAGCCAGTCACAATGAACTCAGCCACACCATCATAAGGGTAAAAAACGGACACACTTACAACCATTCTGTACACATACAACAATTCTGTTTTTCACTTTGAGTACAGTATTCAATAAATTACATGAGATATTCAACATTTTATACTAAAATAGACTTTTAGATGCTTTTGCCCAACTGTAGGCTAATGTAAGTGTTATAAGCACATTTAAGATAGGATAGGCTAAGCTACAGTGTTCAGTAGGTTAGGTGTATTACATGCATTTCTTTTTTTTTTTTTTTTTTTTTTTTGCAGTACGCGGGGCTCTCACTGTTGTGGCCTCTCCCGTTGTGGAGCACAGGCTCTGGACGTGCAGGCTCAGCAGCCATGGCTCACGGGCCTAGCCGCTCCGCAGCATGTGGGATCTTCCCGGTCCGGGACACGAACCAGTGTCCCCTGCATCGGCAGGCGGACTCTCAACCACTGTGCCACCAGGGAAGCTCTATTACATGCATTTTTGACTTAATACTTTCAAGTTACAAATGGGTTTATTGGGATGTTACCCCATCGTAAGTCAAGTAAGATCTGTAATTTCAAAACAATGAATTACAACTATAATTACAAATGAGAGCTGTGTCATCTGAATATATAACAAAGGAAACTTAGAAAGAGGGCAGAGAAAACTCCTCTAAGAAAATGGCAATGAAGTTGATTCTGAATGATGAGTAGAAGTTAGCTACATAAAGGAAAACTTGGGGGAGGAATTAAGGCAGGTGCCTCGCATGATATGTACCTCATTTTAAAATTTTTAATATTAAAAAAATAGCAGTAGTGGGCTTCCCTGGTGGAGCAGTGGTTGAGAGTCCGCCTGCCGATGCAGGGGACACGGGTTCGTGCCCCGGTCCGGGAAGATCCCACATGCCTCAGAGGGGCTGGGCCCGTGAGCCATGGCCACTGAGCCTGCGTGTTCGGAGCCTGTGCTCCGCAATGGGAGAGGCCACAACAGTGAGAGGCCCGCGTACCACAAAAAAAAACAAAAAAACAAAACAACAACAACAACAAAGAAAACACTTTTTGAATCTGGGAAAATTTCCCTAATATATATTCAGAAATCTGTAATAACAAAGCTAAAGTTTATGCCTTTATATATTGATATATATATTGATAAAATTATATAAATTATTTCATATTTAAAGTTATATATAGATAAAATTGTTTCAAGAATATATCAATTATCAGTCAGTTATTCTCACAGGATTATAGGAGAATTTTCATCTTACTGTACCGATGGCATATTTTTTATATTCAACAATAACTTGAAAATTTTGAATATTTGACAATTTTAATTTTATTTTCTTCCATTTCTGGCTATGATTATTTGCCACCATGGTAAGTTATTATCTTGTGTGCTCTTGCTGTGCATTAGTTTCTTAAATTGGTTTCTTCATTATATTTATTTTTGTTAGAAATTTCTTAGTGTTAAAAGTATTAACACATTAATAATTGTTTGGCAGTATTTTCCCTGTCATTTAGCTTTAATGTTAAAACATTTACATAGAACATATTGATATAGTCTCATTGCAAATTTTACAACTAATATATTTCATAGATTTTATATTCTATATAGACAGTTAGTAGAAATCCTACCCTGCCAGGATCCTCCACAACTAACCTTGGACAGCTACTCCATGTGTGTTCTTGTAGATTGAATTCTATGCATTTACAAATCTACCTAAACACTTATATAAGATTTTCTTTTCTACAAAAATCGTATTGTTATATAAGAATACCTTTTCAAGTTATTATTGTATATTAGAAATCATTTTATATCAGTAAAAACAGCTCTGCTTCTTTTTTTTTAGCTCTGCCTTATTCTTGTAAGTGTTTAATAGTATTTAATAATGAGAAGTTAGAAATAAGAGCAGTTATGTGATAAGTGTTTAACAACCAGCTCAATGGGAAAAAAAAATTCTAAGCCCTGATTTTTACCTTCACTGACTTATGAGGTGGAAATATTCTCATTCTTGCTCATTTCAAACTACCAACAGTTTAACAACCAACTCACAAAATTCCTGAAAAATTGTCTTCCTTGACAATTGTACAAAATTGATCCTTTGCAGTCCAGCTTTCCAGGTGGAACTGACTTTTTGCAGGATGTTGAAATTATTTACACCATAGTACTTGAAGGAAATAATGCCAGTATAATGGTGATGTGGCAGGTCAAGGTTAGAAACCACTGGTTTGTCATGTCATTTAGCTATAATCACAAGGCTTAGACCATAACACTTAATCATTCCAGGGGAACAACTGATACCCCTCTAATCATTAATGCAGAAAAGACAGAACAGATGTGGAAGTCAAATTTCTGCCATATTGTATGGCTATAACAACAGTCAGTCCCTGGTTCAGTCAAGAGGTCAGGTACTTCTAGTTATTCAGGTTATAACCTGGTTACCAAAGGATTGCATTTCTCTCTCTAGAATCTGATATCTTGCCTTGAACCTGTACCACAATTCTGGATGCATTTTCTCCCAATAACCAATGTGGTAACATTCCTTTCAACTAATTGTCTATTAATTGATATTGGTTTTTTTCCTGTTTTTAATTCTCAGAAACAACATTTCATGAATGTCATTATACATACAAACATGTAACTCTTTCTGAAGGATAGAAAACTAGAAGTGGAATTGATTGATTAAAATAAATACACTTAAACTTGCAATAAACAATGCCAACATGTCCTCCTGGAAGGCTATGTCAATTTGGATCATCACCTCTAATATTTTGTGTGCCTGTTTTTCTTCAATGTTTACAGTATTGTTTATTTAAAGTTTTTAAATATTTCTAGAGTAGAGGACATAAAAAGAGATATCTCTGAGCTGGTTTAAGTTGTATTTTTCTGACGACTGTCAGTGTTGATCATGTTTTTATTTCCTTACATACATTTTTTATTTCTTCGTGGAAAACTTTCATATATTTTAAGCAATTTCTGAGTATATATTTTTCTTAACAATTTATGGAAGTTTTTAACATATATTCTGGATGTTAATTTTGGTTTGTTATAAATGTTTTCAAATTATCATTTATCTTTTAATTTTGACTGTGATGCTTTTCCTCCTACAGAAGTTTATGTTATGTAACTCTTTATTCCTTACAGGTTTCAGTTTTTATATCTAGCTTAACAAGTCCTTCACTATTCTAAAATATAAGAATATTTTCTTCTTCTGGCTATGAATGCTTGACCTTTAAAAATTGCTTTTCTTTGTACTATGAAAGATTAATATAACTTCATAAATATTTTTTCAACTTGGTTACCTACTTGTTCAAATAATTTATTCTTTTCCCATTGATTTGAAAAGTTTCCTTTGTTTACAAGGACCTGATTATATAGACTCCTTATTTAGTTCAAATTGATTTATTTGTGTTTTAATAATATAATTTCATATAGCTTTATCATTGCCTTTCATTTTCAAAATTGTTTTGTGTGTTCTTGAGCATTTTATTTTCCTGTTGAACTTGAGAATCAGTTCAAGTTCTACACGCACTCCTTTAGAAATTTTCATTGGGATTGCATTGAATTTATAGATATGTATTTAGATATTCCATTTCTCTTGTAATTTATTATTATTGAGCCTTCTTTATCTTCTTCAGTAAAGCTTTGCCATTTTAAATAAATTATAACCATTTCTTGTTATATTTATCCCCAGGTGCTCATATTAGGATTCTAGGTTGAAAGCAACAAAACTCTGGACAAAATATGCAATAAAGATATTTTCTAAGCTTGGTGGAGGCTCAGAAACAAACACAAACAAACAAAACAAACAAACAAAAAAAAACAGGAGCCTGGAAATTTATCAATAGGCAACATTGAAAGAAATTCTGGAGTGCTAAGAAAAAGGTAACACTGTGCTATCCAAGCACAAACAAGTATGTACTCTGCTACTAAAATAAATCGAATCAAATATTTTTTTTCTGAACTTGAGTCATGAGCTCAACATTCAAAATCCTGGAGAGTCCAATAGACTGAGCTGAGATGGGATACCCATGCCCTCTCTATTCCAAGGAGTTAAGAAGGAAAGATTTTGGTCCCTTAGCTTTCCACAAATAGAGTTGGGTTCCTGGGATTATCTCCAAGAAAAACTACATTACATAAAGAAATGATTCCCTCAGAGGAAATGAGGGTGCCAGTAGGAATGGAGAGTGGGTTAGGTAGTAAAACAATATTATTTGTAGTAAAAAAATAATATTTAAACATATGTATAGCCAAGCTATTAACTTTTACATGTTTGTCTTGTTTTGCTTATTCACTTTATGTTTTTATTAGTTCCAAGAATTTTTCACTTGACTGCCATGGATTTTCTTGGTAAATTATCATGTAATTTATAAATATAAATTATTATAAATATGTATAAAGTATTTATAAATAAAATATCTCTTCATGTCTAATATTGCATCTTAATTTTTCTTATTATAATTATTCTTGGTCTTTCCTGAGATTACTTAGTTTTTATTTTATAGTTATTATAACAATGTCATATTATTTATAAAAATCAAATATTTCTATAAACATCATATTCAAAACAATTTCCCAATCCCACCCTTCCTTGTCTTTCAAGTTCTCTCTGTTTCTAATGACAGTTACTTTTGATTCTTTTATCTATATTTTCTGATATTTACATTTATATTTCTGGACAATATAGCTTTAGAACTTCTTTCGAATTTTCAATTTTAGGCATATATTACTGATTTCCCGTTATGATAGCTGAGGCTTTAACTGCTTTATACAACTTCCTTCTTATTTTCCTACTCTTATCTTCCCAACATACTTACAATATAATTGGTTAAATCAGTAGTAGGCTCTTGGACTATTCTACTTGGGTACATACATATTCTTGTGAAGCCAAAAAATATAGATTATGTTTTTTTCACTCATATTCCCCTTCCTCAATCATTGCCTTATTTCTTTTATTTACATAATTTTCTATTTTTCTACCATTACTTGTTCCAAAAGCAATAATTTCCACACAGCCGTAATTTTTCCAATGCTAAAACACACCAAGTGATATATTTGGTTTATCTGATTTTTCTTTAATTAATTAATTTTTTTTTTTTTGCGGTATGCGGGCCTCTCGCCGCCATGGCCTCCCCCGCCGTGGAGCACAGTCTCCAAACGTGCAGACCCAGTGGCCATGGGCCACGGGCCACGGGCCCAGCCGCTCCGTGGCATGCGGGACCCTCCCGGACCCGGGCACGAACCTGCGTCCCCTGCCTCAGCAGGCGGACTCTCAACCACTGTGCCACCAGGGAAGCCCTCTTTAATTAATTTATTTTTAGAATCTTGGATTTCTTCCCCTTCTGCTCCGGTCTGGACTGGTTGCTCCTAAGCCTGCTGAAAAGCAGTTATTGCGGGACTTTCTTTAACCATCCTTCTACAACTGAGGCCCTGCTTTCTGGATCCCATATCTTCCTCTTGTTTTATTTTCCACTAGCATATTTTCTAAAACTTCTTAGGAAAGGTTACTTGGAAGATTAAATGTTAAATTCCTTGATTATTTTAAAATGCCTTCAATCTATTTTCCAATTTTAATGGTATTTGGTACTGGCAGAGGATGCTAGGTTAGAAAATAATTTTCCTCAGAATTTAGAGGACATTGTCTCTATTTTCCTATAGGATCCAGAATTGCTATTAAGCAATCTAAAGTCATTTTGTTTCCCACCCTTATGATATGCCCAGTTCCCCACCCAACCCCTGTATGCTTTTAAGATTTTCTCTTTATCTATAAGTTTTTTTCCCCAGTTTTATTGGTAAAAAATTGGCATAAATCACTGTACAAATTTAAGGCACACGACATGATAGTTTGATTTACATATATTGTGAAATGTTTACCACAACTTGTTTAGCTAACATCTATCATCTCATATAGATACAATAAGAAAAAAGAAGGAAGAAAAGAAAAAAGGGAAAAAATCTTCTTGTGATAAGAACTCTTAGGATTGACTCTCTTAACTTTCTTATATATCATACAGCAGTGCTAACTATAGTCATCATGTACATTACAGCCCTAGTACTTCTTTATCTTATAACTTATCCACAAGGTTTTGCACATGGATGCAATTTTTGATTTATTTTACTGATGATTCAATACAACTTTTTTAATATTGAGGTTTAATACATGCTTTTTCATTTGTAGGAAATTTCCTTGTTTTAAAAATATCAATTTTGTATATGCATAAACACATATGTATTACATATATACATATATATACATATAATATTACATATATTACATATATACATATGTATAGTATATATGTACATACATACATAATCTGCCCTTTCATACTTGTTCTCCTTTAGTTGGATTTCTTAGCCATGCCTAATAAGTATTATCTAGCTCCTGTCAACTTTGCTCCACAACCATCTTTCACTAGATTTCATTTTATTGTTATGTCCCTTTCTTTTATTGTCTTGATGAACTAGACCTGGTATTCTCTTAAGACCTGATTTTACTAGTTTTTGTTAAAATTCTTTCTACTCTTCAAATAAAAAGATTTTCTTAAGGGAATGTGACCTCAACAATTAGAAGCATATGTTACTACAACCATCTTGTTAAACCTTGACTCTCACAGGCAAACATGGATAAAGAGGAAGGGAGCTGTTGTCAGGGTCTTTTCTGCATTTATAATATCTATATGTTTTCATAATACAGAAAGTGATGTTACTGATTCTACGATTAATCTTGGAAATGATTAAAGCCCATTGTCACACAGTCATTCAATCTTTTATAGTTTTTTTCAATAAAATGTATGTCCTGTGGATTAGGAACTACTAGGCATTGACTGATTAAACAAAAAAAACGAGACATTCTCTGCATTTGAGGAGCTCTCAGTATGTTAAAGGAGACAAGTATGTAAACAAATTAGAATAAAATGTATTAATAATATACAACTGCATAATTGTTCACTATTGCCTGAATTAAATGATTAAGTTTTAGAACTTTAAAACTAACTATAACCCTAGAGTTTATTTTGTCCAGAAACAAACAAAAAAAAAAACCATGAATGAGTACTTACAGTTTGATTCTTTATTTTCATTGACTCCTCACATTAACTGGATACTATATCCAATTTTCAGATGAGAAATTATATTGTCTCATTTATTCATACATTCATTCATTATTTAACAAATGATAATTATTAAGTGTCAGACCCCACTCAAGACAATCAGAAGTAAATGTAATTGTCCCTGATTTCCATGGAGATTAGTCTGGTGGTGGTGGTGAGATACATTAGTCAAATAATCACAAAAATATATAAAATGTGTAAGTGTTTAGAAGGAATGTTACATGCAGTTGTCAGCATATGTAATAGGATTTGACCTTGTCATTCAATCAGATATTTCAAAGCTTTGTCTCATCACCAGGCATTGTTCTAGCTACTAAAAATACCACATAAAAAAGTCAGACATTGTCCTTACCCTCGTGGAAATTACAATCTAGCAGATGCTCAGAAAGAATAAGCGATACATTGGAGGTTATATATTTCAGAAATGAGGGAGCCAAAATTCATGCTGTTCAGTCTGATGCCAAAGCCCATTATCCACTGTAACATGCCACCTTCCCCAATTTTATCTATCTGTGGTTTAGTGAGCATTTGTCTCTTTTTGTTTGTTTATTTATCTGCCCAAAAAATAGACTTTTTCTTTTTCCCCATGGTGAAGCATTCCCCACACACTCTATGAGTCTTAAAGACAGGCAAAGGCTGCTTTTCACCATAGACACTGAAAAGCCAGACACTCGTTTTCTGAGTCACCCATGCAGAAGTGAATGGCTTGGGCATGTGATTTTACGAATCCAGTATGCTTAGCTTGCATTTTAATTATGTTTGGGTGTCTCAAAGAAGGAGGGAACATCTTTCACAGAAGTGACAGAGAAAACGCCTGGTGTTCAGGGTTCTCAGCTATGTAGGTGCAGTCTGTGCCTCTGATATGCAGCAGTGGCAACATCGATGGTCTCAGTGTGCTGTATTTCAACACCAGTCCTCCCTTTTTTCTTACTATTTTCTGAGTCTGGTTCTCCCACCTTTTTGGTGACTGAGTAAATCATCTAGATTTATTTTCTATTGCTTGCAACTAGGAACCCAAGCAAATTCAGTTTGGATTATTTCATGACAAGCACTGAACTTCTCTGACCAATAGTGGATTGGATGATAATGGAATGAAATCTTCATTTGCTTATGCAGAGTTCTATAGAACTTCCTCTTTCATTTCCTTCACTGTTGGGAAAGGTAAATTAACAAGAAATAGGATATTGATAGTGCTTTCAAGACTATCGATTGGTGTGATGGCAAATACAATACACTTAGAGTATTTGGGCTTATTGAAACCTATAAATTGATTCAACCTTTATGAATATCTACACATATCCAGACTCTAATTGAAAGCATCTTCAAAACGATTGAAATCAGAAATAAAACTGAGATATATTACTTTCTTTTTAATCTACTCCTATTAGCTGTCAACTGTTATTCTCATTTTTAATATTTTATTACTTTTGTGTGAGCATAATCCTCATTCTAAAAATGTGAACTGAAAAATCTGTCAAAATTTTAAATCTCATGATCAACAAAAAACTTAGTAGTTGTGATTTTTCACTTTTCAACTAGTTACTCTGATATTATATACATACAATCTAAAAGAGCTGTCAATCAAGGAATTTGTTGATCCTCAAAACTGTGATTTCAACTAGAGAAATTTCCTTAACCACTGCTGCATTTGACTTTGATGACTGGTTTGCTTATCAGTGCATGTTTTCCTTGTAATTCATGAACAATTTGTTTTTCTGAGTTTTCACTAACATTTATTTATACAAACTTTTTTTGTTGAAGTTTATAATAGCTTTATGTTTGCTACAAGAGAAGTTTGTTAAATGGATACTTATCTGATGAAATGAAAATTTTCTGTGATATTTATCCATGATAGAAAGTATTCAGGAATCTATTGATTCAGCATGTTTAATTATAGGAATACAGTAACAATTCTGAAAAGGAGAATGAGTCAACTGTCTACTTTTTTCATATGTCAACCTTTAAAATCTTTCAAGGATATTAGTGAACTTAGCGACTGGTCATGTGGCTATATCAATTAATATTAATACATGGCAACCACTAAATATTAATCACCCAGAGGTTAAACTCTATATCCAGTAATCTGGATATTTCAAAATATCTGGATGTTTGATATTTGTTAGATGAATATCTAAGCAATTTTTTAAAATTCCAAATAAATGTTTATCTTTGAAGCCTATATTAACATGAACTTGATCTCAGGTGGTCTCGGCCTACAACTGCTTGAAGCAGGGTTTCGGTTCCCGTCCAGAAATTGAGGTCGGGTTGCAGAACTGAGAGCACCAAATCCTAGCCAGTAGACCAGTGGTCAGTGACAAGGCCCTGGCCCTTCGGCTTTGCAGAAGAGAACTCCCACAAAGATGGAAAGTAGTGAAACAAGTAAAGTAGTTTATTAGGAGAAAAAAAAAAAGAGTATAGAGTATGTGTGGATAGGCACTCAAGGGAGGACTCAGAGAGAGAGTCATGCCCTTGTGGTAGTTTGAATCACCTATATGGGACATTTCTTCCAGTTTTCCTTTGGCCAATCACTTTGATTTGCCTGGTTCAGTGCTGTATTTGGTATATCTCAGGATCCTCCCATGTGTGCACGTGCATCTCTCAACCAAGGTGGATTCCACCGAAGATGCCTATGCATAGTTGGTATCACTTACTATGACCTCCCTTTTTGACCTCCAAGGAGCATTCTAGTCAGGAAGGTTCCCTTGACTTCAAGAATGAGGAATATGTGGTCTCTTCTATCTGTGCATAGCCCAACCTCTTCTCTCAATTGCCCTGCTATTCTCATCTTGGAGTATCGGTTCACAGGGAACGAATCTCCAATTGCTTACCCTGGTGGGGGGCCCATCTACCTCCTGCCTCAAACTGATGCCTTCAATGGCTTATTCCTATTTCATTGAGAATAAGCCAAAACATTTTATATTGATATCAAATAAAAATAAAATACAGCATGAAGAGGTCAAAAGATAGATCAAAGTGCCTAAACCTACAATATCATTAATATCTATGTAAAAGCAGATGCCAAATTTCTACAGATTGAGTTACCAATAGATGCTTTAAATCAATTCATTTTTGTGCTTTACTTATTTTGATAGTGTCATCACTATATTTCTAAGCACTTCAATGTCAGCTTTTTGTTTATTTATTTTTGATTAATTTCTTTCGAGACACTATCTCTCAGATTGACTTAGTTTAATTTTAGCTATATTGTTTACATTTTCACTCTAGCTTAGTGTACTCAAATATATTATCTTTAATCCTGAGTGACTTTCTGCATTACAGTTAATATTTTATAAGATAAAAGTTATTTACAGTAAATTTGTTTTAATATTACACAAAAACTTAGTAAAATCTTTCTAATCCAGATTTGGGGATGGAGACAAAAGAATTCCAGATAACTTGAACAGGATTGACAATATGGATGACAGGTGTTCTCACTATTGACCTTCATGCAGTCACTTCCACCGTTCTTTCTTTTCTGTTTTTTAAATTACTGGGTATATTCCGTGTAGATCATGATTTTAATTTTTTTTTAAGTTAATCTTTATTTATTTATTTATTTTTGGCTGCATTGGGTGTTCATTGCTGTGCACAGGCTTTCTCTAGCTGCAGTGAGCAGGGGTTACTCTTCGTTGTGATGCACAGGCTTCTCATTGTGGTGGCTTCTCTTGTGGAGCACAGGCTCTAGGCATGCAGGCTTCAGTAGTTGTGGCACATGGCCTTAGCTGCTCCGTGTCACGTGGGATCTTCCCAGACCAGGGCTCAAACCCATGTCCCCTGCATTGGCAGGCGGATTCTTAACCGCTGGGTCACCAGGGAAATCACCATTCTTTCTTAAAGACCTTTATGTGAATGAAAGGCCTTTTGTTTTCATATGTCATTAGGAGATACTTAGTTTCATTCTCATCCAGAATTGGAGGAATTTGTGATACCCTATAATCTTACCAATTCTTGCCTTGCCTTCCTGTTTTCTTGCAGACACTACTACTGCTGTAATTTTATATTTGCTTGTGTCCTTATATATTGCAAATACTCACACATATTTTATTATTTTCTATGTCCAATACAGTCCAATAACTTAACAGTTTTTATTCTTATTTTATAGTTTAGGACACTAAGGACCAAATAATTAAGTCACACATGATGGGTTGTTACATGGTTCCACAGCTGGACAAAGCGAGCTCTGTAACCTCTGACTCTAAGTTGTGCAATTTTTCTAATACACCACAACATCTCACTATCAGTTATTATGCTTATAGTAAATATTTATTGAGCCAAACTTTTATCTTTCAGTCCCATGATATAATCCATTGTCATTTTTATTATACTATGCCATCAGGTGACATAGTTTTAAGTTTGATAGTGAAGTATCAAAAATGTTGCTTTCTAGATGTTTGGAGTGTGGTAAGGGCAAGATAGAAACATTTTTGTCATATTATAAGCCAAGGCTCCAATTTGCTTCTGTATCAAAGAATTAAATTACTGAGACCTGAGCCTGAATGAAAGGCAAACAGACCCTTTAGTATTATTTACTTACAGCCTTTCTCTAGGTTAGCTTCTTATGCATGGGGGCCAATTTCAGCCTCTCTCAATCATCTTGAGAGTACATACTGTAATAATGGAATAACAATACTATTCAGTTGAATTACATTTTGCAAGGTTTTAAACAGCTTGATCTGATAAGAATCTTGTGAAGTTCGTGGGTCAGATTTTATCATTCTCATTTTAGAGAGGAAAAACTAGGATTAAGGGAATAGGCCAGGTACACAAAGATCCTAAGCAACACACTTGAGGCTAGAACTCAGTTTTCTTGACAGTTGGGTCTATGTTTCTTCTACTGTAGTGCCCCACTTTTTCCCCAACTGTGCTGGTACTTAGAAGCCATCACAATGTTTCTGAAAAATGGAATTCTGTGATAGAGGAGTGGCAGCAACATTTTTTCAATTATGTTCAAGAGGGGATATATTCTCTGTACAGTTTCAGAAGGCTTCCCTCAGTTATTCACCAGGTATTGCACAATCAGGCAGTCAAAATTCTTTGCAATAAAATTCAAATTTAATTCCAGGGTCATGCACAAAAGAAATGCTTTCTGGGAGATTAATGTTCAGAAAAGTAAGAGAACATTTGTACTTCAAGGTGCTGGGTGCTGCTTTGTGCCACTACTGTGTGCACCTTGAGTTAAATCATTAGGCTATTGGTTAAACCAATGAACTTGGGTCTCACCAGTGGGTTATTATTCAAATTAGTATAGTGAAAAGTGTCATCGTCACAGTCATCTCAGTTTAAGACTAGGAAACAGAACACTTGTCTTGAAACAAAAATATGCAAGCAGGGAAAAAATGCTGACACTGGCTGTGTCAAAAGTAGTTTATCCCTGAGTTAATTGCCTATATGAGTTGACAAGAAGTGATTCCAGAGTCACTCTTCCAAGAGGCAGAACAATCCTGTACCCAGAAAGGAAGAAAGGTGCATGAGAAAAGAACACAGTGAGAAGCTGTGAAGAGGAGCTCAAATTGTTATGCAATGCACTAATGAGAACAAATAGATATTTTGTTCCAAAAAGATCTTCAGAGACAAATATCTCTAAATTGAATTTGTACATTAAAAAAAGGGATGTTTGTTGAATTGCATGTTATGTAAATGTCAACTGTTTGTTAGATCATAAGAAAAATATTATTCAAAACAGGCCAGATTATTTGGATGTGTGATCATCTCTAAGGCTCTAAAAGCTGAATGTAAGTGGCAGGTTGTATCATCAACCACCACATCATAATCGTGAACAGCATTTGACTTTACCTCACTTTTAGCTGAAATATTTCCTTATGCATGGACATTTTTCTATATTTTTAAAGTTAAAGTGACAAAATACTCTGTGAAGCTGTATTGGGCATCTAAAGAATTTTAATCTAGAAAAGATAACATACTGCTCAGGAAAACAATATATTCAGCACTAGAAAAAGTTGCAATAGGGCTCAATTGTAGGAATGGAAAGTTCCTTTTTGGACACTTCAAATGTTGCATTTCAGTGTCAACTCACTGTCCAATTATCTGTATTCACACTCCTTGGCTGAACTTCATGGCCACCCATTACTTTAATTTACTTTCATTATCTAATTTTCCATTAATTATTACTCCAGATTCCCTGTTTTCTTTTCACAGTGACATTTTCTCTTCCAAGTCTGTATTTATGCTCTTCCCACTGCTTAAGATGCCTTGTTCCCACTCTGGATCCCTCCGCTTAATTTTGTCTTTAAGTTCCAACTCAAATTTATCCTCCCCCTTAAAGTATTTTCTACTTCCAAATAGGCTTGAGGTCACCAGTTTAACCCTAATTGCAGACATCTGCAGGAGGTTACAACTAACAAGAGTCTTTTGTGAGCAATTTCTCTTTATTTCTTATGTCTTACTGTGAAGCAGAATAGGCAATGCCTCTAGGTATTGGTGACTAAAGAGAGAGACATTTTATTGATAAATGGTTACTTTATCAGGCTGAAACAACTAACCTGAGGGTGCTTTCTCTATGTTCACTGAGTAATTTTTGAGAGCTCAGGTAGCATTGAAGTAAAGATTTAAAGAGGCAGGTTCTATATTTATATTTACAGCACTTAATTTCAGAAAGATGCAGATGGACAGCCCATTTGTATTAGCAATATTTTTATTATTGTAATAATGACTAAATCACTAGGTTCTTTCTATAAAATATTCAAGGTGCTTATGGTTGTCATGTGAAAGAACTTTGTCAGATTACAATGTCCCTGAAATTTTATGATCCTTAGAACATATTGTTCAGCTATCATGAGACATCCATTGTAATTGTTTTTTCTTATTTTGAATTCCAGATTATGAATAAACATTAAAATGTAAATTCATTAAAATTGCAGGAGACATTTGAATGTTTCCTTGGTTTAGGGATGCTAGGATATATATCCATTTTTCAACAAATAAATATTGACTAAGCACCCACTCTTTTCCTTAATATAGTATTATGGAAACTCAAGAAAGTTCCACTTGGGGGGGAGGGTGGTGGTGGTGGGATGAATTGGGAGATTGGGATTGACATATATACACTAATATGTATAAAATAGATAACTAATAAGAACCTGCTGTATAAAAATAGTAATAATAAATAAAATAAAATTTTAAAAAAGTCCACTTTACCTGGGGAATCACTATTTAAAAATATTTATTTTATTTTTTATTAAGAAAATTATATATATTAAAAAAAACTCACAGTGCCTTCATGTAAAGTGATTTATAATATTGTTAATAATACAAAATTTTTCGAGCTTTGTGCTAATATTTGTCCATAAAATTCTTACTTTATCTTCTATTTACTGGAACTTGTTTACTTACCAAATAAAAGGGAGTGAAAGGAAACATTGTAGGTATTATTGCTTTTTTTCCAACAAGTTTTTAGGGAGCATTTAATTATGTGTTTCAGGATTTATGGTCTCTACAATACAAAGGAGAGTAATATCAGTTGCTACCCTCAAGAAGCTCAAAGTATAGTGGGATAAAAATAATATCTAAAGTTTAAATAATGCTTTATTGATTATATATTCAATATTTTACTTATTTTTATTAGCGTTACTTTATAGATGAGAAAATTGAATTTCGTGAGTTAAGTTGTTTGCCCAAAGTCACACAGTAATACAGTGGCAAAACCTATATTTAAACTAAGGTCTTATGTCTCTGAAACAGAGGCACCACCTGTTATGGATTTGACATTATATTACTGGGCAGTGAAAGCCCTGAGGAGATTAAAACTTGTCTTCTTTCTGATTCTTGAATTTAGAAATATTTACTGAAACAATGGCAACTTTATTCTAGATAAACAATTACTGTCTTCAAAGTTTTTCTTTATTAATGTTTTCAATTTGATCTATTTAGTGTTTCATAGTTTTTCAGGTGGGGGAGAAACAAAATCAATGTTGTGCCACACTAAAGACTCTAAAAACAGCAAGGAGCTATGGGAAAGCTCAGAGTTAATTATAAAGGGAGTCAAATCAGACAGGTAAACAGAATTCATCAATAATTAATGCAGAGTCCTCTGCTCTGTGAAGTAGCTGTAGTTGAGTGTTAATCAAACTTTCTGGTTGGTACAAAACGTTTTTGTTTTTGTTTTTAATGAGTCTAAATTCACTCAAGATCTTGCAGCACCAAGGATGCCACTGACCTCTCAATGGTAGTGACTGATGTTTCCACTAAAAACCAGAAAAATTCTAGTTTTGGAAACATATGACTGGTGGAAAGACAAGTAAAACTAATTTGAGGAAAAGTAAAGTTTCTACACCCTACTAGAAAATACATGTTAAAAATAAATTTGAGTTAGTTGAGCTAACTAGCCTAAGTCTAGAGAGTGATAGATTTCAGCTCACTATAAGAATTTTTTCTAAAAATTGCAACTGATCATGAATAGAATAAGCTGACTCTGAAGTAGCAAGGTTCTTATGATCAGATGTTTCAATAAAAGCTATATGAAAATGTTATAAGTTGTGGCACAGGTGGTCCTCGTGTGTGGTAGAGGGTTGAAAGTGACTATCTTGAATTTCCCTTCCATTCCACGTTTTTAACACTATTCCTAAGTTAACTCTTTGCTCTTTCCTCTATCTTAAAAAGGCTAGTGACTTTAGAAAAAAAAATGAGGAGGAAAGCAGGTAGGAAGTATGAGGAGAGATGGAAAATTAGGAAAATAAATGCATATTGGAAGTATATTGAGTCTTAGCAGGAATGGGCCAGTAAAAAATGACTGACATCTGCTAAATATGTCATAGTGTTTAAGCCACATACAACACCCAGTTCAGGCCTCTATGATGTTAAGGTATTAGGTAGATCTTTTCAAGAAACCAGCGTAAGCACTGACATTCAGTCTGATCCCTCACACATATACATCTTCATACATGGCCTGCATAGAGCACATAGTGGAGAAGCAACACTACAGTAAATATAAATAAAGCTGCAAGTTTCTGCACACAGCCTGTGGCATGTTCCTTGCCTATTCTGCTTTCAACTCTACATGTTTTCAGCATTGTCTCCCATCCTCCTGTTTTCTCCTGTCTTTTTCCTGTTTAATACAATGATTTCCTTCTGATTCTAACTTTACATCTTTCCAGGGAAATTCAGGCTCTCTATTTTGGCATTGTTCAGAGAGGAACATTGCATCTAACTTACATTCCCTCCATACTCGACTTGGCCCCTTTCAACCCTTTTCATAGGCAAGACATGGTCTGATGACCCATCCTTATTACTCTCCAAATTCAAACTGTTTCTGTTTTTCACAGTCCCAAGGAAATTTGCTGATCTCTGTCTATGGTCATCTAACTCTAAAACGGATGCATACCACACTCTCCCAAAGTTTTCTTTGGGACAAGAAAGGTGAAGAAACTCTATCATTAATAAATCAAACACCGAAAAAAAAAATCTTCTGTTCCTCTTGCAGTAAGAATAATATGTTGACCTATAAGTCGGTGAGTCTGAAGAAACTATGAAAGAAATAAATGAATATCAACAGTTGCTACTAGACTTTCAAGTCACATCAGTCTACTTATCTTTCATTTCAAATCATTAAAAATATTGTGCTTAATGTACACATATATAAATACTGTGATATGGGAATGAGTTCTGTAGTATATCCTAAAGCCTACACAGGAGTACAGGAAGAATCCCTTTTATATTGTAGACAACATAGGAATTATTCCAGCTATTTTCCTGAAGTTATTATATTTCTGCTTGTAGTTTTGCCTTTTAACATTTTCTCATTGATAAAGAATAGCTGAACCTCTCTCTTTGGAGGTCATCAAATATGAAATTGCTCTGGTATTTTGCTAGAACCACAACACAAAATGTGAGCAGTTTTAACATTTCTCATAATATCTCTATAATTTGGTATTTTGATTACAAAATACAAAAATAGTGAATATGTCTAGACTAGTAAGATATTAAATTGGAAGCAAACACTATTACAGTTTATATCCTTAAAACCAGAGTTGGAAATTTTTCTTCTGTCTATGAGGGAGTAGCATCTATCAAAGAAATTCTCTTGATTCCACATTTAAGCAAATGTGACATTTGTCCTTCTCTACCTGACTTACTTCACTTAGTTTGATAATTTCCAGGTCCATCAATGTTGCTGCAAATGGCATTACTTCATTCTTTTTAAAAGCTGAATAATTCATTGTATATATGTACCAACCTTGTTTATCCATCCATCAATGCACATTTAGGCTGCTTCCATGTCTTGGCTATTGTAAACAGTGCTGCAATAAATATTGGGGTGCATGTATCCTTTGAGCCATGTTTTTCTCTGGATATATGCTCAGGAGTGTGGATGCTGGGTCATATGGTAGTTCTATTTTTAGTTTTTTTAAGGAACCTCCATACTGTTCTCCATAATGGCTGTATCAATCTACATTGCCACCAACAGAGTAGGAGGGTTCTCTTTCTCCACACCCTCTTCAGCATTTATTGTTTGTAGATTTACTGATGATGGCCATTCTGACTAGTGCGAGGTGATACTTCATTGTAGTTTTGATTTGCATTACTCTAACAATTAGCATTATTGAGCATCTTTTCATGTGCCTCTTGGGCATCTGTATGTCTTCTTTGGAGAAATGTCTATATAGGTCTTCTGCCCATTTTTGGATTGAGTTGTTTGTTTTTTTGATATTGAGCTACATGAGTTGTTTGTAAATTTTGGAGACTAATCCCCTCTCGGTCTCATCATTTGCAAATATTTTTTCCCATTCTGTGGTTTGTCTTTTCTTTTTGTTTGTGGTTTACTTTGCTATGCAAAAGTTTTTGAGTTTAATTAGGTCCATTTGTTTATTACAGTTTTTATTTCCATTACTCTGGGAGGAGGAAGGATAAAGATATTGCTGTGATTTATGTCAAAGAGTGTTTTGCCTCTGTTTTCCTCTAACAGCTTTATAATATCTGGTCTTACATTTAGGTCTTTAATCCATTTTGAGTTTATTTTTGTGTGTGGTGTTAGGGAGTGTTCTAATTTCATTTTTTTACATGTATCTGTCCAGTTCTCCCAGCACCATTTATTGCAGAGACTGTCTTTCCTCCATTGTATAATCCTGCCTCCTTTGTGGTAGATTACTTGGCCACAGATGCATGGGTTTATTTCTGGGCTTTCTATCCCATTCCATTGATCTATATTTCTGGTTTTGTGTCAGTACCATACTGTTTTGATGACTGTAGCTTTATAGTATAGTCTGAAGTCAGGGAGCCTGATTCTTCCAACTCCATTTTCTTTCTCAAGATTGCTTTGGCTATTTGGGTTCTTTTGTATCTACATACAAATTTTAAGATTTTTTGATCTAGTTCTGTGAAAAATGCCACTGGTAATTTGATAGGAATTGCATTGAACTGTAGATTGCTTTGGGTAGTATAGTCATTTTCACAATATTGATTCTTCCAATCCAAGAGCACGGTATATCTTTCCATCAGTTTGTGTCATCTTGATTTCTTTCATCAGTGTCTTATAGTTTTCAGAGTACAGGTATTTTCTGTCTTTAGATAGGTTTATTACTAGGTATTTTAGCTTTTTTGATGCAAATGAACTTATTTACAAAACAGGAACAGACTCACAGACTTAGAGAATGAACTTATGGTTACAGAGGTGAAGGGTGTAGGAGAGGGATAGATTGGCAATTTGGGGTTGACATGTACACACTGCTATATTTAAAATAGATAACCAACAAGGACCTACTGTAAAAAAATTAAATTAATTAATTTAAATAAATAAGTAAATTTAAAAATGTGAATAGTTTAGCTTTATGATTGAGCAGAGATTCTTTAGTTCAAATTGTGGCTTTTTTATTTGCATGTGTATGACATTTATTAAATTTCTTAAATGCACTCTGTTTCAATAAAAATAAATAAATAAAGTTAACAGTTTAGATGAAAAAAAAAAAGAAATTCTCTTGAATAAAGTAAATGTAAAACCTGGAGAGAAAACAAAAACAGAACAAACAGCTAAGCTAAGAATTGTTTGAATTCTTCAGAGAACAATCCTTACTGCCAAGGTTTGTGGAGCCCAGACCTAAGACAAAAATAAATTGCATCGAAGGGAACCCCACATTTACCTCTATGTCTCCTGACCATTTATTTGCTGATTCTCCATGGTGGGGATGAAAGATGAAGAGAAAGTAGGAGCCCTGAGTTATGAAAATCTTACTGTGATGGAAGAAACACAGAGCTCAGGGAAACCAAGTCAACCACAACTTGAGAGAAAATGATCCTGGAGCAGAGTGCAATGACTGCAGAGAATTAAGTTTAAATTCTGCATGCAATTTTGCCTGGAGCATTTGCCAACTCCTAGGGTGCACAGGTTTGAAGTGAGACACTGAGAAATAAGGCAGAGAATCCACTCATTCCATAGTACTAAGGAAGCAATTTTAAAGGTCTTATTTCAAAAAAGGAGAAGCTCAAGAAAACACCTCAAAGGGTAGCCTCAACTGAGGTTCTCAGTTGAGAACCTCAAAGGGCTACCCTTAGCAATAAGAGTTACACTGCAAAAAATAAGGACCATGTTTAAAGGCAAAATAGAACTAAAACAGGGCTTAAAAAATGAAATCCACACTACACTATATGAAGATAATCTCATCATACTCCAGTGAAATGCAAAAGTCACACTAAATTTCTTTTGGAGGAAGATACTACCGTTCACTATCATTACAATACTTTTTATCTACAAAGTTCAGTTTAAAAAATATATTTGTCATGGAAGGAAATAAAACAAAATAACCAAAAAGGAAAAGAAAAATGCAAAGACAAGTGTGTAAACTCCCAAAAGAGATTTCGTTTTTGTAATTATGATACACAAAACTTCAATATAACTATAATACATTTGAAAAATAGAGAAGAAAATGCAGAATTTAATCAGAGAACTGGAGTATAAAAAAATATATCCTAGAAATAAAATATATAGTAACTGAAATTAAGAAAGTAATAGAGGTTTCAATAGCAGTTTAGACACCATGAAATAAAGGATTAGTGAACTAGAAGGTAGTTCAGCAAGAAATTTCCAGATTGAAACCCAAAGAACACAAAAATGAAAAACACAAAAAACATCATGAGAGCCAAAGACAATAGGGTGAAAAATCCAGAACTTTTTGTAATTTGTCTTAGAAGAACTGCAACAGAGATTTGTAAAGAAGCAATATTCAAAGAAAATAAAAGGCAATTATTTTTAGAAAGGCTTAAAAAAAAAAGAGCATCAAGGCCCATTTAAAATAACTTTCAAAGTAAGCCCAAATTAGAATAAACATACACACACACACAGACCCATTGTTCGTTTGGTTAAAAAGCTGAAAACCAAGGAAAAATTGAAAAGCAGCCATATAAAAAGTTATATTTTCTTCAAATGTGAAATAATAAGTTAAACTTTTTTTTTTCTCTTTGCGGTACACGAACCTCTCACTGTTGTGGCCTCTCCCGTTGCGGAGCACAGGCTCCAGATGCGCAGGCTCAGCAGCCATGGCTTACGGGCCTAGCCGCTCCGTGGCATGTGGGATCTTCCCAGACCGGGGCACAAATCCGTGTCCCCTACATCAGCAGGCAGACTCGCAACCATTATGCCACCAGGGAAGCCCAATAAACTAACTTTTTATCAGCAACAGTGGAAACTAGAAAACAAAGAAACAATATCTTAAAAAATACTGAGAGAAAATAACTCCCATTTTATAATTATTAATATATTCATGATAAAACATTGCCTTCAAAGAATAAAGAAAATAAAGACATTTATAAATAAACAAAAATTAGAGATTCATCATGGGGTGACCACACCAAAAAAAAAATCTATGAAAATATTTTATCAAGGAGGTAAAAAGAAGCGAATATTCACTGTTTAAAACAATAATAATGATGTGGTGGGGTTAATTACTAAATCTAATAGGCTACTACAATCACCTTACTACCTAGCAAGTTAGAGGAGAAGCTAAGTAAGAACCCTACAAAGGGTCTTAAACATGAAAGCCCTTTGGTCAAAACAGACAGGCAGTCAACAATGGTTCTGCTCAGCTTGTACCAGCAGAAGAAATCTAAGAGGGATGACCACTGGCTGAGGGAAGTTGTCTCAACAAAAAGTCATGATCCCTTGCATAGTTTCTCAACAAGTTTCTCAACTTGAACCTGTTTTCAAATCTGGAATCCACTGACTGAAAAGGAAACGAGGTCCCCAGGACAAAGTACTCTGTGGCAACACAGAAGTATATTCAATAATTCCCTCAGTTCTTCTTCTATGGGATCTATAGCAGTTATTCAGGATCAGCAATAGACTGAGAAAACGGTACTCTTCAAACATTTCAAGGACTATTGGACACCCATTTGAATTGGAATTGATCCCTGGAGACACAAAGTATCATCATGGTCCTCCTGGTAATAGTAGGTAGGTATTTTGGTAGGTACATTACCTACAAATCTAGGTAATGTACAGAGTCTTGGCAAAGTTCTAACTACAGTGTATCTCTTGGGTCTGTGTATCCATCCAGTGGTTATTTTTCTGTTTCCCACATACATAATTAAAATACTTAACGTTTGGTGTACCTGTACTGATTCCTTAGCCTTTGGGGTAAGAGCAATTACACTGGGGAAGAACACGAAGTTGCTTCTGAAACTACTTCAATCCCTCAGCCAGGATAGTAACTAAAATAATATCATACACCAAGGTAATAGTGGACATTAGTACCTGCCTTCAGGTTAGTTTTCCCCTGCTTTCTTTTTTTATTCCTCCTGCTTTCCTCCACACCTTGTTCCAGGATCTCAAAGTACCTCATCTAGTCTATTTCAACATACTCCTTATAGGGTTTTTTGCAGTCAGTCTTACCACTCTCCACACTACAACTAGAGTAATCATCCTGAGACGAATTTAATCAGGCAATTACTTGCTTTCAAAATCCAGGCATGGTTTACTTCTGGATTAGTTCAAAACTGTGTAAACTTGCACACTCCAATAGCATGTACTTTTGAGTCCTCTCCAATAACATCTAGTATATGTTACCATGGTACCTTCTTTCATATTTTTATAAACCCATATTGAAATTCTGCTTTAACTTGTCTATACTCTCCAGCTGCTTTGATCACACTAAATTATATTCAGAGGCAAAGTGGCTATGTCTTACTTACCTTTATTCCCAGTGCCTCATCTAGTGATTGATACAGAGTAAAGTGTTTAATTTTACATGTACAAATGAATCAATGTTTGTAAAAGTATCTAGCCTACATTAGAAACAAAAATCAATAAAGGCTAGCTAAATCTGTCAGTTGAGTACTTCCAGGAGGCATACTGAGAGAGCTACTAGAGTAATATTTTCTTTAGGAATGCAGGATTGGCTTGTTGTCTTTTACAGAATTTGTTTTCCTAATTAATTTTTAGCCTAGGTAAACATTAAAATTAGTTGTTATTCCAACAGCATAAAGAATGTCAATAAATGGTAACAGGGACACTTAGAGCAGAAAACACAATAATATTGCAGTAGATAATTCTGATGCAGATACTGTAGATTTGGCTGCCATAGCAATGTTGATTAATAATAAAAAGGCATGTTGGGTTCTTCTGCTCTTCCATGCAAATGACAGCTGCCCATTAATTCTTGCCAAACCAGTATTCAGAAAATATATATATATAACCCTAGTCTGATTTCTAAGTCCAGAGACTGGAAAAGTGACCACTTACCCCTCTGCTATGCAGCAGGTAGATTTGTCTTAATCTAAATATTTAACAATCATTATATTCTCAAATTTCTAGAAGAGTCAAATGTAAGAAATGGAAGTGTTTTAAATATTATTTTCATTTGACCCTGTCATTTTATAGTCTAGTAAATTTGGTCTAGAGGTATTCTAGCACTCTACCAAAAAAACTATAGTCAGGTAGCATCCAGAGCCCTCAGGCAATTTTTTTTTTCAATTAATGATCCTACTCTGAGTGGTGTTGCCTTATAGGGCCTCTGTAGGATCTGACTTAGTGAAGTTCAGGTAACCACAGTATTATAAAAGTTGATCATAGAAGTAAACTCTGAGAAGTAGCCCAGTTCACGTATGCTTGTGCTCCTCAACTCAACAAGACTTCATGTAAATTTAGACATTACAAATTGTTCTTTGGAATATTTTCCTCTTTAATTCTTAAATGTTTTTCTTTTCCTCCTGAAAGCAGAATAAAATGCTCATTTAAATAACTTTGTTGTAAATTTGTCATCTATTGAGGTTTCAGGGGAATATAATTCATTCTTTTAATATATTTCTTTGGGTAAATTTTGGGGAGCAATGAAAATAATTCCATCCTCAAAATATACTGAAAACTAATTCAACAACATGTTATAATCTAAGGAAAGCAAAATAAGTTAAATTAAAATTATAAAAAATATAAATTTTCATTACTAAAAACTGGTTTCTTGTCAATATATATTTAAAGAGCTACTATATTGTTAGAAATATTTTAATCTACAAATTAATCTAAAAGGATATTTTAATGCCAGTAACATTTAATTTGCTTAAAATTAATGTAAATTTTATTAAATTATTTATAAGACAAATATTTTATCTATGAGTAAAAATTTGACAATTATAATTCCAAACTAAGAAACTTAAAATTTATTTTTGTCAGCTTCTATTGCCTTCTAGCATTTTCTGGGCAGTACTGATCTTGCTTGGAGATGCAGTAACCACCCTTTCCATACAATTGCAATGAACAAAATTCCAAGAATATATGGATTCACTAAAAATTAATTTCTTCTCTCCTTTCTCAAACTGTGGTCAGATTAGTGTTTTAAGATTCTAGATTCACTTCTAGGAAGCCTCTAAGATTTAGAGCAGGTTTACTGCCCAGAGAGTTTGAGAACACCAAGGGTAGCTGAGTACCTTACCAAAACAGGACACCAATTGGAATTTTATTGATAAGAAAGGAAGAGAGGAAAAATAGAATTTAAGATCAGTTGTATTTCTAATGAGTCACTGCACCACCTCTGGAATCTCTCTGTTCAGATTTCTTGTACATCTCAAATCAGTAAATATTTTTAATGTTTAATCTACTATTTTCTTTCATTTCTCAACTTCCAGAAACACTGTTTACCAGGTCTGTAATACACTAGTCAGGTAAATAAAGAACTGTTAACTTATAAAATTAGTTCAGTAGAAAAAGTTTCTGTGCTCTACCTAGGTTCCTTTCTGCAGCAACCTCTAGCAACAACTTTTTACTGCCTCCATAGTTTTGCTTTTTCCAGAATGTCATGTAGTTGGAATCATACTGCATGTATAATTGGCTATTTTCACTTAGTAGTATGCATTGAAGCTTTTCATGGCTTGATGGCTCATTTCCTTTTAGTGTTGAATAATAATCTATCTTTTGGAAGCTTCATCTCTGTTTAGAGGAACTACAACATCCTCAGATACATGCAAAATACATGGATACAAGAGAGGGAATAATTGGGACCATTTTCTGTGCAAATCTTTCAGTCCAGGCTAGCCAATTTATCTTCTGCTACTCACTGCTTTCCTTTTTATTAAAAGTATAAATGACATAAAATAAACAGGTTTTTTTCATTCTTTTTATTGCTGAGCAGCAGTTCATTTGCTACAATTTGTTCATTCATTCACCTATTGATGGAAATTTGGATTGTTTTCAATTTTTGTCTATTATGTATAATAGATAATAATGTTATGTATAACATTGTTATGAACAACCTCTTTTATGGACATATTCTTTCATTTATCTTTTGTACATACTTATGAGTAAAATGAATGTCTCCACATCCTTCACAACACTTGGTTGAGTCAGTAATTTAATTGTAAACATTCTAAATGATGTGTAGAGATATCTTATTGTAGTTTGCATTTCCCTAATGATTAATAATTTGAGCTCCTTTTCCTGTGCTTATTTAGTATTCACATACTTTTTTTCCCCTAAACAACAGAAATTTATTTCTCACAGTTCTGGATGCTGGGAAGTCCCAGATCAAGGCACTGGCAAAGTAGGTTTCATTCCACGGCCTCTTCTCTTGACTTGCAGGTGGTTACCATCTCCATGTGTGCTCACATGAACCCTTCTTTGTGTTTATCGTGGGGGGGAGAATGTGGGGGGATGAAGTGAGCTCATCCATACATGTTTTGTGAAGTCTGTTCAAAATTTTTGCCCAAGATTCAGTGTGAATTTATTTCTTATTTTGAAAGTTTCTTATATACCCTAGACACAAATCCTTTGCCAACTTTATGAGTTGCAAATACTTTCCCCTGGTCCATGACTTTCCTTTTCATTCTCTTTACAGTGTCTTTTTATAAGAAAATGTACTTAATTTTGATGACATAGGATTTATCAATTTTTCTTGTATGTAGTTGTGCTTTTAGTTTTTTATGTAAGAAATCCTTCCTAACCCAAGGCAAACAAAAATATCTCCTACTTTCTTCTAGGAATTTTAATAGTTTTAACTTTACACATAACTCTGAGATCCATTTTGAACTACTTTTTGTATGAAGTATTAAAGCTCATTATTTTTTGCATGTAGATATCCAATTTCCAGCATTATTTTTTTAAAAAAACTATTCTTTCTCCACTGAATTGTCTTTGCATTTACCCTGAAAATCAATTTTTGGATTACTTAATCTGTTTCACTGATCTATTTGTATATCTTGATGCTAATGTCACACTGTCTTGATTATTGCATAATAATATTGTATATTTTACAATATTAATATATGATAATAATATTGTATATTGTATAATCTGTATTAAAGTCAGGTTGTCTAAGTCTTCCAACTATGTTAGTTTTCAAAGTTGTTTTAACTTTTCTAGACACCTTAATTTCCATATGAAAAATTAGAATTATATTTCCAACTACTGTAGAACAGCCTGCTGAGTTTTGGCTGAAATTGGATTGACTATGGATCAATTTGTGAAGAAGCAATATCTTAATAATATTGAGTCTTCTGATCTATGAACATGGACTGTCTGTCCATTTATTTATGTCTTCTTTAATTTCTCTCATCAATGTTTTGTAGTTTTCTGTGTCATGGTCTTCACATCTTTCATCATATTTATCCATAAGTACTTTATAAATATTTTAAAAGTTATAACAAATACTGTTTTTAAAATTTCTGATTGTATGTTGATAGAATATAAAATATAATGTATTTATTCTATGTTCTTCCATCTTGCTAATTTCCTAAACTCATTTATTAATTTGAATAGCTTTTTTTGATGTGTGTGTAGATGCCATTGGATTTTCTACATAAGATAATCATGTTGTCTGCAAATAAAGAAAGTGACTTCTTTCTTTCCATTCTGAATGTGGTTATTTATTGTTCTTGTCTTAGTACATTGGCTAGAACCTTCATTACAGTGCTGAACAGACATAATGAAATTTTCTTGTTCTTGATCTTAAGGGAAGAGCAATAAATCTCATAACACCAAGTATGATTTTATATGTAGGGTTTTTTTCAGATTTTTAAAAATCAAGTTGTCTTTTCCTCATATATTGAGAGTTTTTTTTTAATCAGAAATAGATGTGGATTTTGTCAAGTGTTTTTTTGCTCTATTTATTGAAATTATGATTTTTCTTTTTTCATCTGTAAATATGGTAAATTACACTGATAAATTTTCAAATGTTAAATAGCCTTGTATTTTCTGAAATAATCTGTACTTGATAATGAAGAATTGACCTTTTTACATATTGTTGGATTCCATTTATTTAGATTTGTTTATGAATTATTGTATCTATGTTCATGAGAAATATTTGTCCTTAGTTTTCTTTCCTTGTAAAGTTTTTCTGGTTTGCTAACAGAGTAATGCTGTCATCATTGAGTGATTAGAAAAGTATTCCCTCCTCTTCAATTTTTGGAAGATTATATAGAACTGACATTACTTCTATCAATTATTGAGAATGAGGTCTATCTATTTCTCTTTGAAGTTCTATCTATTTTTGCTTCATGTATTTTGAAGCTCTGTTACTATATGTATAAATATTTATGATTATTGTATCCTCTTGATAAATGGACTCTTTTGGATAGTAGAAACAGGCAATATTCCTGGTTCTGCATAGTCTCCAAGAATTGTTCTCCTTAATTTTTCCAGGTGATTCTTTCCTCAGCTTCAGGTAGATTTATCTTTCTCACACACATGTGCAGATTAGTCCTGTACTGAAAAATTTGAGACAGACCTTCTGCATATTGCCAGACATTTCTTTTTTTGAAGACCTTTGCCTTCTGGTACTTGCTCTGTGGAACAAGTTACTTTGCCTCTGAACTATCAGCAGCTTTCTCATCTCAGCTGGAATGCCACATTTGGCCTCTGTCCCTTCTGTCTCAACTAGGTGGGAAACTAGAGCTGATTACATCATTTACTATTTAAAATAAACCATGCCAATTTGTACAAAGGCCTGAAATCTCAGTTGAAATTGTTCTTGTGCTCTTCATTTAAGAAAATGATGTTATAATTTTGTTTTAAAACAGATGATCAAAAATATAAGAATAGAAACGAAAAGATAAATAACATAGAATTTGTGAATAACACCATTGAACTAATTCACCTTTCTGGTATCTGGGAAATAAAGTTTCTATAAACATTTTTAAAGCAAAACTACTCCTACAGTATGATATATTGTCACTATGTTGTAAAGAGAAACAAGTATATATAATCATTTTGTGAAAGATTGTTATAGGTGCATGTGCTTTAAATAGAAGAAAGCTAAAAAATATTTTGTTGTTACTGCTTCTCAGAAAGTTTGGTGGTTCAGCTTACTTCATATAAACCCTCCAAATATCTGGGTCCTTGTCTAAGTTCATCCCAAACATGTTCAAATTCCTTCCCTCTCTCCTCATCACCTCTTGTCTTCTCATTTTCCGTCTAACCTTTTCCTGAACTCACTCTTATCTTCCAACATCTAATAGGCTTTCAATAAGGACTAAGCACGTGAGGGCCAGATTTCTGTGCTGGAATTTTCTCTTTGTAGACTTTTCAAGTAAAATTCCACAATGTTCTGATTTTAGTGAATCAGTAACACTCCCTAATATTTTCATTCTTAATATACCTCTACTCGTAATCTCTACCTCTTTTGTGACTTTTTGACACCCTCTTTATGTTTCCAAAATGTGGTGACAATATCCTTTCTCATTTCTGTCTAAGTTGACCTCAAATTAAGATATTTCTGTAAAGATTTGGTTGGACAAATATAGACATTTATTCCAAATTAAATGAATGGTCTTCTTCAGATTAAGTTTCAAACTGTGAACTTGAAAAGATAAGTTCTGTTTGATTAATTGTAAAGATCAAACCAATTACTTTATAAAAACAATTAAATTATTCTGAGCATAAGCTTTTATATTTGGAAAGAATAGAAGTAAGTTCTATATTCAAGATTTCTTAAGCATGTTGTCTGTGAACCACCATCAGAGGAAAGAATTTTCTCTTAAGATCTTAAAGCAGGTTGTAGACAGGTAACCATAGTGGCATAGATGTCTCTCTGATACTGTGTGAACTAGGCTTATAAAAGTTGGTTCTGTATTAAGAAATTTTTGTGCAGTTTTTCTAATCAAAAACAAATATCTATTCCAAATACATAGACTCGACTTTTTTCTTAGAGGCAACAGAATAAATACAATGATGAGCAACAGTGAGAGACAAACGTCATAACTTTAATTCAGCTATGATAATGAGATGAACGCAACAATTGTGTGTGAAAAGAGCAACTTGATTGAACCCGAAAAATGTTACTTTTATCCTAGGGAGAATGCAGGCAAACTGTGAAGTGTTGATACAGTGAAAAAAGATACTGACGTACATTTCTGAGAAAATAACAGGTTGGTCCTGTACAAAGGGAATCTTGTCAAAAATATATTTGGGATCCTGTTCTTTTATTATTAGAACACCTTTAGGACATTTTATGATATTTTCTTCATTTTATGATATTTTCTACAGCAGGACTGTAGCTGTTTAGCTTGGTTTCTATCATTCCTTCTTTGGCAACATGTAGGATAACTAGCACATCTCATAAGACACTGGTATAAGACAATATGGACAACATAAAAATGGTACGGCATTCCTCAAAATGTTTTATGTAAAAAGATAGGCTGTTTTAGACTAGCTGATTCCCTAGAAGAATATGTCAAAATAAGGGCACAGAGAGGAACAGGTGATTTCAAGACGTTCAGCATACAAACAACAAGGTGCCTTGTTGCACTGCTATATAAAATTTAAGAATGCCAGTATACTAATCCATTGATAGGGAAAGAAATGTCATAAATTCACTTACCTCTTACACCATTCTCCTAAATTGTCCAGTAAACATAGTCCATTGGCATCCTGGAGATGACATTCTGAAGGGAAAGTACTACATTCCTTGGTGGGTCAGTAGATGGCAGTATGTCTGAATTTAATGTTGTAGTAAGGGAAAACTTTTTAGCATTTTCCAGGAAAATGAGGGTTTTGACAGCTGTGAGGCAGCATGGGGCCTCACATGGGCCAGGAGACTTGATCTTTATTTCTGGCTCTACTCCTGAATAAATTTATTTGAATAAATGGAGACCAGCCACCTAACTTTTGTGTTCCTTGCTTTCCTGAAATTGAAATTAGAGAAAATACTCTGTCTCTTACTATCTCCTTCACAAGGACACTGTGAGTTTAATCATATTTCAGAATTATTTCTGTTCTTTGAAGAAAGACTATGAATTTGCTATGCTCTTTGTAATGTGGGTGGCAAAACTGATCTGGGTTGTTCATCTGGGAATTGAAGTTAATAAACACAAAGGCAATTGGCAAGAAGGGTCTTCTGTATTTCACTGACATAAACATTGATGTATTTTGGTTTTGAGTAGCAGTATTGGATCTGAGGATGCTAACTCCTGTTTCTTGGAATTAAAATAACTTTCTCAATGCCATGGAACTCGACAATTATGGAATGAAGCCAAAGGCCCCTGGCACCTTCCCAATTTAAAAGTTAACTGTTCACAGCAAGTACAGATTCAGTCAGATACAATATTTTTTATTCATGCCTGCTATTGAACATGAGAATTTTTACTTTGGCATTTTACTCTAAAGCTGGCACTATGACAAATGCAAAATGAAATTATAAATTTGAAATAGCATTGAATGATTGAATGATGATCCTTTCTCCCACTGAGATCCAGCTATGCATGGGAGTGTCACTTTCATTTGACCTTAGACTCTTCAACTGAAACATACTTGCAGATCCATTGCACCAAAATGAGCTGTGACAAGAACATGTGGTGTAAAACAAACTGTGGTATCTGACCTGCCAACCTGGTTCTGGCCATGTTCACAGACACACTTCTCTGCAGGAGCCCTGCTACTTTGAAGCTGACAAAGTAGTGCAAAAAGGGATAAGATCACAAATACTATTTCTGGACAGGTGGGTATTGATAAGGAGGGGTAGAGTGTGTGTAGTATGGACTCCTATCTCATCCAGTTTTCCTGGAAGCAAGAAATTGTATTATGTGGCATCACCAGAAAACTGCTTGCCATACATACAAAAAGCAAAATAATAAAACTTAAAAGATGTCATGACTTGAATATACACCATACCACAATTTCTAGCTAGCAGCCATTTAGTATATAGACAAATATTTGAAGTAAATTCTTGCTGTATAAGCAACCAGAAAAGCTGTGCTCATATCAAAATCCACTGTCAAAATGTTAGCAAACTGGGCCTTTTGGAAGTTTCCTGTGCAATAAGCATAGATTCGAGACTAGTGACTTTTGCTGTATGTCATCTTATTTGTCAGACATGGCTCTATAGTTGGATGGTGAATGGCTTGTTGGTTTGAATGTCAGGAGGTTAAATTTTAATTTAAATATGCATAAGCATTAAAATACTTTCAAGAGAATGTCACATCAATCTCAGCCTCAAGGTACCAATTATGTTGTTTGGGTTCCACATTTGACACTGTTCTGACTAAACTGATATCCCCAGCTCAGAATTTTTTAAAATGCTCAGATCTCAGTTTCATAAGACATTCTATTTAAAGTAGAAATATTAGGAAGAACTGAATTATAGGAACACTATTTCATAGTTTCAAGGACATAAAAGTCAAAGCACAGTGCTTACAGCTAATGAACAATAACAAAGATGTATAAGCGAGCACATTATCTACTAGCACTAAGATAAAAGAAATATACTTGGAAAGTATGTAACTATTACATAGGGTGGATCAAAAAAAAAGAAATGTTTAAGGCTGGAGTTGAATTAGAAGCACTAATTTGTAAACTGGATGAGAACATATAGCTATTTTTAATCCTTAGTTAACAAGTTTCATTTTTCCTTAAAGCCACTGAGTAAAAAAAAATAAATGATGCAGGAGAAACAAGAGGAATAACTATTAACTAATATTTTATGCATATTTGAATTTATTTAAAACCGGACTGTAGCACAATTTATATAAGATAAAATTTTACTTATCTATCAGGCAGTCAACCAAAATTCTCTATTAAGAATCTCATTATAAATCAATAGTAAAATGTTAACTGATGTTCATTGATTACACTGAAGTACTTTCTGATTCAGAAAAAAATTAAATTAGATATTAAAGTATGCACAATACATTTTTAATGTTATGTATATTTATAATTTTGAATATTGTTTATTCATATCTAATTTGTGGTAATCTTATGAGTTCTATCATTGGTAAGTTGTAATACTTTCTATATTATTATTTTTTAATAATTTACTCTATCAAAATAATTTTAAACTTTGGTACAATGATAATTAGAAATGGTTGCTCTGACAAGTTATGAATCAGGTTAGTAGTTATCTAAAGGCATGGAATATAAGAATTTATTTCTGCATGCTAGCTGCACACATCTATAAAATCTAAAATAAAAGTTGTAAAAAATAAGATGACATAAGAAACTGAGGAACTGAAAGCCATTGGGAGATCCATGGGAATGGAAATTGGCTTTCTGGACCAGAGGAAAAGGAATAAAATGAAGGAAAAAAACAAAGCAGCAACAGGAATCAGAAAGCATTACATTTAAATTCTCTCTGTTACATGGATGATGATTCCTGAATTGTCCTGATATTTTGAAACAGGTGGAAAGTTGATAAAAATAGATTGACTTTCTACAAACTGAGAAGATCTCAAAATCTGGGAAGTGATAGGTCACAGATATACAAATGAAGAATTGCAACTAGTTGACTAAAAGATGATACCTATTAGGATTCTTTCTGCTCTAAATGGTTAACAACTTAAATTGGATTAATAAGCATGGCATATCATTGGCTAATGTAAACAAACAGTTCAGCTAAATTGTAAGCTAGAACTCTAATCATTAGGATTTCTCTTTTACACTACCCCCTGTTCCCTGGGCTAGCTCAGCTCTCAGGATGGTGTAAAATGGATGTAAAATGGCAGCTGCAGCAGCAACCCTCACATTCTCTTACCTCCCACTATAGAGTGAGTATTGTTATCTAGCACATCTAGCAATTGTTCTGAGGAACACACTTATGGGACTGGATTAAATGAATGGCCAATGCCTGGAGCAATCCTGATGGCCAGGAAAATATGCCTGTTTGGTGAAGTCTGTATTCATCCATTGATTTGTGAACACATCCAGTAAATAAATCAATATGTTGAAACCTTTCCTTGACCTCAGTCACTATGGCCAATAAACCCTACGCAATACCACCAAAAATGCATAACCAACAGTGGGAAAGTGGTAGTTTCCCCAAAGCAACTGAAACGTTATTATTTGAAGGAAGGAAAATGAATTCTTAGAGCAAGAAACTGCAAGGGAATTCATAGCTGCTTTCATGATTCAATTCATAGATAGAATGGGTAGGTGTCAAGGAGGCTGAACGTAGAGAGTGAATTTCAATATTTGCAGTACTGGCTCAGGAAAAGGGGATATGTAAGTGACCACCAAAAAGGTGAAATAGTTCTATAAATCAAGGCCACACCAGCATTTTGGATCTGTTCACTGTCAATGACTCATTTATACATCCTGTATCATTTATAATTCGTGAAGTCTACACATATAACTGAGGCAGTTCTGTGTTTCAGATACATCCATGTGGATTCACTCATATCTGGAGACCAAATACTCATCTTTAAGAATCAGGCAAGTGTCTTTTTCTGTGAAGACAGAGCTGAACCACCTTCATGTCAGTCACAAGTATGCCTTATACATATACTGGGTTTGTGTTTAAGGCTCTGTTGTAATTATTTATTTTGGTTCCTGTCTTCCCCACTTAGCTTTGAGCTATTGGATAATAGGGTTATTCATTTTATCTCCAGGGTATGGCACCACAAGGTGTGATGCTTAACAAATACTTTGTTAAAGAATAAAACATATAATTTAAATTCCTCATTTATTATTTACTCAAATCTTAGCAATTTTATGTAGGAAAAACTCTCAAGATATGGAGACTAATTCATATAATCTGTGACAATAATAAATAACTTGTATTTATTTAATCCTGATTACATATCAGTTACATGCCTTACATGTATTATATCATTTAGTCCTCACATCAAACTTGTTTGGTAGGTGTTGCTATCTCCTTTACACAGATACAAGCCTGAGGTTAAATAACTTGCAACAGACTGCAAATTAGTAATTGGTGAAAGTTGGATTTAGGTCATACCAGATCTGACTTAAATGCCAGGCATTTTCTGTAGTTCTTAAAATTTTCCTGCTTTGAAATTTTGCAAGGAGAGGGAAAATTCCATAGCAAACAAACAAATAAAAAAATCAAACAACAAAAAAACTTTCGCTCTGATACTGATACTAGTCAAAAAAGTGAAAAACTCATAAAAATGAAAAATCAGATCTGAATCTGGAAGCTCATCATATGTATAAAGGGAACTTAAAAATTAACACTGAAAGAGTGTTTGAGCTTGTCAGTATAGATTTATTTTGTGTGTGTGTGTGTGTGATTTTTGCCTGTGTGAGCTGTTAAGCACTCATGTTCACATTGATCATGGTGTTACTCAGGAGAGCTGGCCTATCACTTCAAGTATGAAAAACCAGAAGGAGGTCTATAAAAATTTCCAGAGAATAAGCAATAAAGGGAATTGTGAAATGATTTTTCTCTTCTGAAGTATTTTGCACAGTGCCCCTCTTTGTGTATATCAATATAAATAAATTGCTATAAATATAAAGATACATATGATAGGTATACAATATGCAGTATTTAACAGAAATGAATCACCTTAACAAGTCAGAGTGTGAAAGTTGAAGCAGCTTAATTTCCTTTCTTCCCTAAAAATCATGCTGATTTCTTAGGATTTATTTCAAATGTGACTTTTTGAGACAAAAGTAAAAAGTTTTGTGGGCTTTTGGGGGGATTGTATTTATACAATAACTGTAGTCAGAAAGGCCTTATCTGAAGTGGGTATAAATGATGGCACTGTGAAGCAGTTATAGCA
The DNA here is from genome assembly GCF_964270905.1 of Leucopleurus acutus. Classification (NCBI taxonomy): domain Eukaryota; kingdom Metazoa; phylum Chordata; class Mammalia; order Artiodactyla; family Delphinidae; genus Leucopleurus; species Leucopleurus acutus. The sequence continues at coordinate 29,031,324 of NC_139151.1, read as the reverse complement.
ATATTTGGTCCTTTAGGAACCCCGGCCACTTCTATAGTATCTCATGTCTTCTTTGGGTCCTCAAATTGAGGTTTCCCTGGCTGATCTTTGTGTCCCCTCTGCCCTTGCTGTATGATTCTCCTCTAGATCTGCTTTTCAGTGCTTTCTTCTCTTCTGGGATAAGTTAACTCAGTTTTCGATTTAACTTTGGGTCTCAAAATGTCTGACCATATATTAGCCCCTGACTCACAATTAACTTTATAAGATTCCATTTTTGTAACTGCTTTTTCCCCCTGAAAAAAAATAGTAAAATCATGTAAACTTCTAAGTCACTGTGTTTTCCTCTTTATACTCTGACAAATCAGCTTTTTGTTTTTGTTGTTGTTGCATGTGAATCTAACCTAGCACAATTAAGTGGAAGAGAGCCAAATCATTAGGAACAGTTAAGTAGGTTGTTCCTAGAACAGATTTGGGAACTTCTATGTCATCGCATTTCTAGTTGTCTTGTCAGGAGAAAAAGTAGAGATTAGAGGAGGACAGGCAGCCTGGTAAGCCCCCTTGTTATGACAGTGATTCTACTTATATGGACCAAATGGATTTACTGATGTGGATGGAATGCCTCCAGATATTTTGTCAACAACATCAGGGTAAACCTACTCCTCAGCTCCTGTTCTTGTGCATTTACTGCTCATCTGTTTGTATATTACTCCAAGTATGAAATTTCATATTATAGTCCCGGTTGAAGTGTACTAGCAATATTACAACTGCAAATTAGTGTTGGGTGGCCACTGGGAGGGAAGAAAGACATTAAGTAGAGAAAACGAAGGAAAATTCAGTGTTAAATTTCAGGGCTAAACTTAAGGAAATATGGGATGATGTAATCAAAAGGGAGGCCTTGACCTTTCTTTATTTTCCTTTACCCTCATTATTTTTTCCAAGTGCTCTTCCTCGGTTTAACCACCAATTAGGCCATCAGATACAAGCCATTTGCATGAGCTCTAGATTCATGCCATGCTGCCAGCTCACTGCCTCACATCTTTATGGCAATGATGTTATACGACATTGAAAACTGGCTAAAGGATGAAGAAAATTAGAAAACACATCTACCAGGGAACTGAAAATTGAATATGATAGAAGTACAAGGTAAGGAGCAGGTCCAGTGGAGAAGGAAAGAGCTAACTAGAGTGGGAGGTGCAGCATGAGAAAAGAGGGGTAGAACTCAATAGGGAGTAAGGCCAGTAACCCAATCACTTAAGAATTAGCTTGGATAAGAGTAAGAAGGGAGTGCCACTGGAATTACAGAGCAGACACAGGGAGCACCATTATTTTCCATGAATATAAGAGGTTACAGGTGGGCCTTGAGATAAACAGAATGTCTGACATGGAAATTAGATGGATATGGGTCATTACAAATATATTATTGATACAGCCAATTAAAAGTTGGAAGGGAAGTATGATTATAATCATATTTGTTTGTTTGTATTCCTAGAGAATTGTATCAGGACCATTATAATAGTACTTAAAACTCCTGTAAGCTATATATCACATACATTAGGGGTGGAGGAGGCCAGAGCCAGAAAGGCTCATTCTTTTTCATTCTGTGTGTTCAAGAGAATGATTGGAGGGGGATCTGGTGCAAGAAAATATATTTAGCTTTCTCAAATAGCAGCTCCTTCCCTGAATGGAGAAAAAGTTTTCCACCTAACAGGAAGATATTGCTCAAGTTTTTCTCACCCAATACGGTCTCCTTTGGGAAGGCTGCATGTCTACCAGTAGATAAGGCCTTTGTGGGAAGCATGTATCATAAAAATACTCCATTCCAGACCTGCTCATATGTCCCAGAACTTCTCCCTGTGATGAGCCAGTGAGGAGAGGCTGAGGGTCCAAGACATGTGTCACACCTCAGTATCCCCAGGCCTTAGAATAGGAAACAAGTAAGAGCAAGACAGGGAGAATGAAGAAAGAAGGGATAGAGAATTTATTTCAATATCTAGTGAAGTAGTAAGGCACTGTAATAGATAGAGTTGGGAACAGCTTTTGTTGAGATTGGTTCAAATACAGAAAATAGAATAAATTTCTGGCTCTCAAAGTGAGCTTCCCCATCCACACCGGTTGTTTGTGAATATCTCAGACCTTATTCATTTCCTCTTGGCAGCAGCCTATGAAAAGAGGGGGGAAACTTTCCAAAGGCTTTTTCTATTGCAATCATAGAATGTTATTTTCAAAAATTGTAAAGAAGTATGTTTGTTAAATATTCCTCCTATTTTTTCAGGGACCTACAATTCAAGGAGAAATATTGCAATTTTATGGTTCTAAGCGGAACATTAAATGAACTTTAAAACCATAAAAGGCTTAACATTGCCAGCTCTAAAACTACCAAGTTGCTCTAGTGTCATTGAATTAGTTTACATATCTAAAATACTGTGTTACTGTTGTTATTCATAGAGAACCAATATGATACATCTCATTTCACTGTAGATTTGTGGCTCTGTTTTCTGAGGACAGTCTCTTTTTACCAAGGAATGTCTTTAATCATTATGGTCTTTTTATTAGCCTTTGTAATGTTCTTTATTGTACCTCTTTGTCAGAGAATGCAAATGCATGGATCAAAAGGCATATAAGGGTTTAAGGCTAGATTAAGTCTATGAATAATGTTATCCCAAGATGATTTTACACCCAGAGAGAAGTCGATGCTGAAAGTATCAAACACTAAAAATTCAGTATGACATTATTAGGTGAGTTTCCTGAGTGATTGGTATTACTTAAATAAGTCAGCAGAGTTAACAAACCAGATTTTTCTTTTACAACCAAATATTTCCTGGAGCTATTGAGGCAAATTCTGTAAAGTTCCTATAACCAGAATTAGCTCAGAAAGTAGGGAATTTGATACCAGTGTTTGTCGTGCATAAATGAGCATAATATTTCTAAAATCTATATTGCTCCATTTCAACACATCTTATAAACTACTGCCAGATAAATATCTCAGAAACACAGTTCTGATGCTGTCACTCATGTCACCAAGAGCTTTTAATGGAGATTCTCAGATATGAAGAAATCTCTCTGGGAGACCTTGAAGCCGCCTTTTTCAACCTTGCTCTACAATATCTAAAATGGCTCAGAAAAACAGAATAGTCACAATATTGAGGCTCAACACTAATAGTCAAATGATTGTCATATTAAAAAAAAATTCTACCTAATTTCAGGACAATGCAGTTGGACGGAGACAAAGATTTGGTGGCCCACCCCTGCTTTACTCTAAGAAATGCAGCAGCAAACATGGGCCATCTGGAAGAAGGCAGGATGACAGTCCATTTCTCTCTGTCAGCCCAGTGACTCAGAGAATTGGGAAGGCATTAGCTCTCTCTTAGCTTGTCAGAAACCTGATGAGCACAGTATTATGGTCATTAATGGACAGTCACATGTAAGGTGACACAAAACTCTGCCCTAAGACTTCATTCTTTTCCACTCTTTCCTTCAATCCTTGTTGAGACCTACTGTACAGGGGGCAGCATAACATGCTGGAAAAAAGATCAAGTCCTGTGCCCCAACTCTATTACTCACTGTCTCCATGACTTTGGGCCTCTGTGGCTTAGTCACTACATCCAAAATGGGAAAATAAGAGTGATAGTTCTACTTCATGGAGCTGTTGAGAACTAAATGAGTAAATTTTATTATTAAGGCAATTTTTAGCCAGAGCCAGAGAGGTTGTTTTGTTTTGTTTTGTTTTGTTTTTTGCAGTGCTTTGAAGGAAGATTTTCTGAAGCTAGCTTAATCTTAAAGACCTTCCATTTACCCCACCCTATTCCAAAGGTCAGAGCAATTTAAATAAGCCCAACTCTGCTATCTCAGAGGACAGGGACAAACCAGTTCCAAACAGCTATGTCTGGGATTTGGGCAGAGGACACAGTGAAGGAGAGTTAATATTGGTAAGTCCTGCTATCTCAAATAGGACTTGAAGGGTCAAAGCAAATCCAAACAAATAGCTAAAGAGATCTAACTACTGTTTATGAAGATAGTACTTTAAAGTTTGAATCTGAGCAACTATGGACAGAGAAACCAAAACTGTTTCTTTTTATAGTCATTCCAATACAGGAAGTCACCAAGTCATAGAGGGATGTGGGCCATGGGAAGTTCCATGGGTGGATCAAACTCAGTATGTCTAACAGTAAATCAGAAATTATTTTTTAGTCAGGCTTTCTCATCCTTCCCTATTTCCCAGGTCATGGAACCACTATTTAGCTTCTGAAATTCCAGCTAACTATCCTGCCTTTATTCTCTATTATTTGCTAGCTCATATATCTTGTTTTGACTCCCTTTTCATAATTCTGAATGTGCTTATCTCCACCCATGGCTCTTCTCCTTTTTCAATTTGAATGACACTGGATTAACACAAGACTCTTTTCTTGACTCTAAGATCTGTTCAGTTTTTCAAGACAACTGGATCCCAAGATTTGTTTTTCTAAAGCCCGTTTCAAGAAGATGTACTAAGAAAGAAAGAGAAAAACAAATATTTTATATTAATGCATATATGTGAAATCTAGAAAAATGGTACAGATGAACCTATTTGCAAAGCAGAAATAAATAGACATACAGACATAGAAAACAAACGTATGGATACCAAGGAGGGAAGGTGGATTGGATGAATTGGGAGATTGGGATTGATACTATGTATAAAATAGATAACTAATGAGAGCCTACTGTATAACACAGGGAACTCTATTAAATGCTCTGTGGTGACCTAAATGGGAAGGAAATGCAAAAAAGAGGGGATATATGTATACATATAGCTGATTCACTTTGCTGTACAGCAGAAACTAATGCAACATTGTAAAGCAATTATACCCCAATTAAAAACAAAAAGAAAAAGAAATCAGTGATATGAAGCATACTAAGTTTCTTCAATTCCCTTGATCCCCATGACCTTTTGTCACATCTGTTCTTTGGATCTTCAACTCAGAATCAAACCTGGACACTGAACCTACCCTATTTGGGAAAATATATAAATATGCTGACTGGATTCATCCAAGAGTAAAACTTTCCAATATAGATGGGTCTCTAAAGTGCCCAGTGTTAATTTTATGTGTCACTCTTTCTCCATTTTCCAGTAGTTATTATATTTTCACTTCTTAACTTAAGCTGGCTATCTCTATTCCTATTATAAACTTGACTTTTATTTCCCACAGAAATAAAATCTGTTACATACTCTCTTGATTTATTCCTTCCCCCTCAAAACCTATATCTTTACTTATCCTTATGTAAATAGAAATTATGTTCTGAGTGGAATTTTCTTGTTGTCTTAAAAATGGTGCTAAGCCCCAAAGTTAAGAACAAAAATCCCTAAATATTCCATATTCTAAACTCAGAGAATGATCAACCATTGGACTGATCATCTCTCATAGGGATTACTAAAAGGTGTCATCGGAGAAACCATACAAGAACTATTGCCTCACAAAACCCTGCTAAGGAAATTTAAAAATTGAGGAGAGTCATGTGGGTCTTTTCATAGAGTGCAGTGTTCTTTACAAGAAGCTACTTCCTTCACTATCTATACAGAGGGAAAGAGTCTGCTTCCCCTCCACAAATAAAGAGAGAAAGGACACAAAGAAATCACTTGTAAAATGTGGAGTCCTGCAAAAAAAGGACATCAGCATTTTGCTTCCAGGTAGAAAATCATTTAAACTTTAGACATGTTGATCTGCCCTTTGATGCTGGAATAAGGAGCAAAAACCTAAAGAGAAAAAGCATGAAGAAGTGTATGGACAGCAAGGACATTCCCTCCATATCCTGAGTTTCAAGAGATCTAAATATATATGACAAACTTGCCTTTAGGTTATGGAGTTGGAAACCATGGAAGGAAGATGAAATTGTGGACTTGATAATAACATGGATCAGGACAAACTAGGAGAGAACTGAACCTTGACCACAGGCCTATAAGCCAAAAGATAAGGATGTCTTTGTCTCCACAACCCTTCTCCTCAGCCTAACAACAAAGGTGGAGCTCAGGGAAGAGAGAGTGAAGGTAGTTAGAGTACACTGTACCCCACTTCCAATCTGATAGAGCTACCAGGAATCCTTCTGTTGAAGAGTAAATGAAAATAACGAATGAACAAAAAAATTTAGAGAAATTAGAGTGAGGATATTGAATGATCAGTTACCAAAATAAAAATTAAGATTTTAATAACAAGTTAACTAGAAAGTGCTAAAATTGAGATAAATTTTTTAAGGGGACTACCATTTAGCAGGAAGAGTATAGTTGAAAGCAGGAATTCAAAAATTTTAAATGGGCTTCCCTGGTGGTGCAGTGGTTGAGAGTCCACCTGCCGATGCAGGGGACACGGGTTCGTGCCCTGGTCCAGGAAGATCCCACATGCCGCGGAGCGGCTGGGCCTGTGATCCATGGCCGCTGAGCCTGCGCGTCCGGAGCCTGTGCTCCGCAACAGGAGAGGCCACAACAGTGAGAGGCCTGCGTACCGCAAAAAAAAAAAAAAAAATTTAAACTGTCTCATGTTTATGTAAATTAAAATATCTATAATATCTTTTATAATCTTTAATAGAGGAAGAATTTTCTCTCTTCTTTATATCCAGGCTAATTTGGTCATTTGTAATCTTTGCCTCTAGGTGTTCTTTCCAGACCTTGCATACTTTCCATAGGCTTCCTCTCATTAGTTAAACATCCTAAGCTTCCCTCCTAAAATCAATGCAACACCACACAACACAGCATAATACAAATAATAAAACTACCCCTCAACTCCATCTTCTACTTGTCAGGGAGAAAGAAATTTTTCTCTACACTTCTAGGTTCTTCCGGCTGGTCTAAGAATTTAATTGACATGAGACAAATTAACAGGAGAAAATGGCTGGAACTTTCACCTTAAATATCATCTTTAGCTAAAGAAAAAAGAGGGTGTTGGGGTCAGTGGCTTGGGACTTCAAAAGGGAGGAAGACAATTCACAGTAAGATAGAAAAGCAACTGTTTGGTAAACAAATATTTGGAGGGCTATGCTGAGACAATGGGGCACAGAGTGGACTCTGATCTCTAGGCCCTGTCCTCCCCGTCAACAGACACAGCTGGCCAATATTCTTTGCACATGTCTCTGGTGATAGCTCCATTCCTCCGGGGCCAGTGTCTTTATCTAAATTCTTTAGTGATTTAAGGGGGAAGGTCATTGTTTCTTTCTGAGTCTTTTGGACCTTTATTGTTTTCAGCTTGAAATAATCCACATGCCAAAGAGACATTTTGGAGTGACAAATTTTGTTCTCTTGCAATCTCAAACTACTATTATATTCTATGATGTTTTTGGTAATGAAAACAACAGGTAATGAAATATCTATTTTCATGATATTTTGACCATACGCTGAGAGATTTCATGAGCACATTTGTTGTATTATGAAAATCTACTTTAAAGCCTGTCTCTATTTTATTTATTTTCTTATTTCAATAGGGTCTGGGTCTATAAGCATTTTGAATTGGTCTAATATTCCCTAGGTGTTCTCATTTATTCCTGCAATACTTGTGACTCTTTTCTGCTGCTATTTTTTAAGTCTGCATTTCCAGCCTTGATATCTATTCCAAGCTCTGCAGGTATATATCTGGTTTTGTATTCATCTTCTCTACTTGAACCCTGCAGAACAGCTCATATTTGATATGAACTTATTCTCGGAACCTTTAAAACCATCTCTTTCTGAGGTCTGTGCATCAGTAAATGTCAATAGTGTCTATTTATTTCTTTTTCTAGCTTGTTTCTTGACATTTAATAGATACTCAATAATTCTTGGTTAAATGAAATTAATAAATTAATTAATATTAATTTAAAAATAAATCATGACTAGCATACAATTAGTCTATTAATCAGTATCTGCATTATTTTATTTCAAATAATATACTTTATTTTTCCTTTTTAAATCAATGCAAATTATTCTGCTTTTGCCCATGATGCTTGCTACATTTCCTTCTCCTTTCCAAGTTTGTACATCTCATTTAATTTAAATCTCTTAAGCTCTCAGGAATTCTCAAACTTTCCCTCTTTGATCACTGGTCTTTAAAATTCATATTTATTACATTCATTATTTTAATATTAAATTCAATCCTTGGTTATTACTCTACACTATTTTATGTGGGTTTGTTTTGTCAATTAAAGAATGTACTTTCCAATCCATTTCCAAAAGGATTGAGCCACTGCAATCATTGACCTTCAGCACAGCCAGAGAGGAGTTCAGGGTGGAGATCAGGAGTGAGGCACTCTGTGCTCTGGGGAAACTGGCAGGACAGGCCTTCAGATAGTTAAGATATTTTCAGGAGAAAGTTTTGTGAACTCCAATTCTTGCATCATCCCATACTTAGAAAAGCACTAAAACCATTGGCCAAGATATCTGTTCCTCATGAGTAGCAGCAGCCTTCTACTGAGACATGTGTTTGTTTACATGTACCCTTCACCAAAATCACATATATACTGAATTCCCTCCTTAAGTCTTCAGAACAGTTTCTCAGAGCTATTTGAGAGGTTGTCTCCTGGGCTGTAGTCCTCAGTAAGACACTGAATAAATTCGACTTACAGCTTATACATTGTGCATTTTTTTTAAGTTGACAGTAATATCTTCAATTAATTTTCAACTCTGAGTTGTGATAAATATAATTTACATATTCCTTTAGACAAATAAGAATACTCAGTAGATACTCAAAAAATGCATGGCTAAATTATGCAAATAAGATTTATCTTATGTTTCCAGAATCACTTAGTGTTGCCCTATGTACCCTTTCTTGAAGTCTGGGAAATTGCCCTTGAAAAGTTACTAGTCATAGACCAATAAAGCCATGTGTTTTATTCAAAAACATAACTGTCACAGGATAATAAATAATGCTGTGGGCATTCATCTGGCTGATCCACTGACTCATTATTTGAACTGAAGGAAGACTGTTCACATTCTTTACTTCAACATTACCTAAGTGCCAGAGAGTCAAAATGAGATGTAGTGAGATAGATGTACACAGAGCTCATGCAGCCTCAGTCTAAAGGAGGCTTACTGATACAGAGCTCCCTCATTCAATTGTACAATTATCTGCTTAAGTGAAAACTGAATTTAAATTTTCTCCTGGGGGAAAATGCTAGTTTGATGCTCTGTTAAAAAAAAAAAAAAAAAAGGTCTTTGCACATGTATAATGAAAAAATTGTATTGCAGGGTGCAATTATTTAACATGTGTTATAGTTAAGTATCTAAAACATCTACAGGGTCTGAAAAAGCATATGGAAATGAGCTGTTTTCCAAGTTAATGCCACAGAAAATGACAGCTAAGCTGATCTCTTTTTCACACACTTTTAATGAAGTATTTCTCTTAGGGTTTGAAAGAACTTGCAATCTAGCTGCTTTCAACTCTGGGACATAGAAGATTCAAAAGAAATTAGTCTTGGGTTCTGATATATTAGTTCAGAAGTAACTGGCAGTTTCATTTATAGGTGTACAATTTCTATAAGTGATATTCAGGCAAGTAGGAAGACTAAATGAGCAACGTTTATCTCTAGCCCTTCAAGCCTTTCCATTTTCTAACCCATCCTTGATAATTTCTGCAACTTTTATATCTTTTCCTTCTTTCTAAAGATTCTCTCAGAACCTTCTTTCATACGGATCTATTCATGCTAAATGTAAGTTTCTTTTTCCAAGAAACCCTTTTTGGGAGGTCATTTTAATTTGTGCTTTAGAAGGTGGAGAGGGGCATCCACTAAGCTGCTCCCCACTGAATGTGTTTATAAGACAAACAATAGCTACCTCAGCAAATCATGTAAAGCAGAGGCACATTTCCACTGAATCCTGCCCAGGCAGAGTAATGACCAAATAATTCTTGCTGTTTTAAAACACTAAGTTTTAGGGTATTTTGTTACATAGCAATACTTCATTGGAACTTAGGAAAATAATGTGATATCAGGATATTGGTGTGGGGTGAATATCATGGGAAAATATATATGGGAATATTGTGTGTGTAAGGATTGAAAAATACATATTATTAGAACTAATGAAAAAAAGATGTGATGGTATATCTGAAATTAACTTTAAAGACATTCTAAACCAGACTTTATCTATGAGAAAATTGATTACAAATGAGGTGAAGAGACTAGCTATATATCAGTAGCTTAAATTTTGTGACAATTGCTTTCTGAATTCCTGAAAATGTTCAATATGGAGAAGAATAAGAATTAAAGCTCTTTTAGTGACAAATACAATAAAGGTTAATAAACATGTAACAGGTATGGGAGGATTCAAGCATGACTTTCTATTATATGTATGATAGAGAAATATGTATAGACCCTGATTTTTATAAGGAAAAGAGCTGGTAAAATAATATCTTTTTGTAGTGTATTTATATATTGACACTCATGAAGTGTTTTGTGATACATCCTCCATGTAATACCTGAAACATATATGGGCAATCACAGAGGGAAAAAGGAAAATCTGGATTTCATAATCACTTATGTGTACATGTCTATATATGTGAAAACATAGGGACATGCATCTCTATTTTACAACTGTATTTAACATCACAAAATTGGGAACCTATAATGTCATAGCAGACAAAAGAAGTTTACTGAAGCCGGTGTGTAAACGTAATCAGAAATATGAAGCTACTCTGAAAGTCCTATCATATTACTGGTATTTGATTAAATGTTGACTTGTAGAGCTAGACTTTCATTCTTAATGCCCCAATAGTTGTAAACATAATATATAAAACACAATTTATTACATACAATTTCAAAAGCTATAGAAAGGTGAATTACAAAGAAAAATATTGACATTTTAGATTTAGTGATCTGAAGAGTAATTCTATTAAAGAAAAGAAAAAAAGAGATCTTAGCTGAGAAGCTTTACTATAATAACTGAGAAAGTAATAAATTATGCATAGGTGGTGTCATTTTTAGGACAATTCTACACAGCCTGGTTCAGAAACTTGTGCTGACCTATATGAAATCTTTCCTTCTCATTAATTTTTTGAACTTTTCCTCTCTCCAGTACATGACATCACTTTTCCATTGCCAATTCCAAAATTCTGGCACAACCCAGATCCCAGTAAGAGGAGGAGGTACAATAACCAATCAAAGCGTGTGGATTTTGGCATGGGGTTCATGCCCAGGTGATTCAGTTGCTCTGTACTCATCTCCAGAAAAGAAGGTCCCAGAGACCAGAAAAAGCTTCTCCTTTTAAGGACTCTGGGAGCTCTGCAGTCTATAGTAGTTTTAGAGAGGTAATATAGCCTAGTCAAAGTGGGTACTGGACACACTTAATCCCAGTTCAATCCCTTAATAGTTTTGTCTTTAGCAATCAATTTCAACAGTATTTACCCAATGAGTAAATAGTATAAAAACTTATACAGCTTCAGAAAATAAATTCTTAATAAATGGTAAATACTACTAGCTATTTTTCATGATAATTTCTTCTTATGCACAAGTAAACTTTTAATAAGTTTAATAAAGTTAATGTCAAGTTGATTATTACATGATGGATATAATTTCAATTTACTGTCACATATTCTAGTATAAAATATATCAATCCTGTGGAAAATATGTAAATTCATAAAGAACAGTAGTGTACTCACTACTCACCTTTTTTAAAAAAATATCTTGATATTTGTTGTTCAAAAAATGAAGCAAACATAGATATTGGCAGCTCTTGGGAGACAACTCTCAATCATATTTTCTTCCTCCCCAATCCAAAGGAAAATCTTATATCTTCATGTCGAATATTATCCTTATGTTTTCCTATCTTTAAAAATACACTAGCATCAATAAACTTTAAAAAAATTGTTATTTTTTTTAGACTATGTCTTTCTATATATATATAAGCTGTTCATTGTATAACTGCTTTAAGCCCTCTATGAATATATCAGGCTTAAAAATCTGTTCTCTTATTAACGAGCATTTAGGTAGTTTCAATATTTTGCTGTTTTACACGCACCTATTTGCGTCTCATTCTCTTTATTTTTAAATTGGAAATATTAATAGTACCTCCCTCATAGGATTTTTGTGGAGAGTAAAATAGTTAATAAATATAAGAATTGTGCTAAGTGCAAAATAAGTATGTGTCTGCTAATATTATAAATAGTGTTGCAAGCATCCTTGATGCACTCACCTCTTTGATTCCACCTGTAAAATGTAGGAATGACATCCAAAAGTGGAAATATATGGTATTTGGTATATACATTTCAACTTGACCATAATTTTTCAATCTGCTCTCCAAAGTAATTGTACTATTTTATGTTCTGAGGATTACATGGATTTTGGAATCAGACTCTCTGAGAACTAGCTACATGACCTTAGCAAGATACCTCTCTGTGACTTAATTTTCTCATCTGTCAAGTGAATATAACAATTATATCTATCTGATTGGGTTTCAATAAAGATTAAATAGATTATTTGTATAAAGCATTTGAAACAATGTCTATAACATGTTAAGTGTACAGTATATATTAGCTATCAAAACCATTACCAGCAGCATAGGAAAGTTCTGATTTCTCTACTAGTAGTTGAAATTGTCAGATTTATTTTGTTCTTTGCTTTCTTTCTTTATCCAGATTGATGGGTGTAAGATAGTACTTAATGTTTACTATTATTTACTTTCCTCTGAATAACAGATAGTCAGGTTAAGTATTTTGGAGGTGCCCAAATTCACCTTCTTCCATTTCCCACCTCACATGCAATGATTTTAATCCTTGAAGTGCTCATAAAGCCAACCCATGGCCAAACCTCCTGCTTCCAGCAGGCCAGAGGCTTCATCCTTATTCTCCTCTCTCTTCTACTCCATGCAGATAATTATCTTCTTTTTGAATCAGGATATATTCTTTTACTATTTCCTTTTTGTGTATCATATTTTCATAGTCATCTTATTGCTTTGTATTGGGAGCAAAGGGCTTACCTACAATCATGAACTTACAGACCATCTTAACTAGAAAAAAAAATTGTTCCTGGAAAAATAATATATTTTCACTGTAGGCAACATGGGACTAGATGGCAGACATGACTACAATAAATAAAAGGTATCCATACTTCTACTAGCAGGAAACATTTCTTAAAACTATTTTATATTTCCATAAAATGAACTGTAAATAAAATTATGTAGATATTAATAGTACTACATTATCAAGCTTATGAATTGTGGAAAAGCATGTTGTCAGAAGAGAGTTCCTCTTCTTAAACAATTTGACTATATGGTAATATAATATTAAAATAAATTGAATCAGAAATGAAATCTAAAGTTTGAAAGACAGTCATAAAATCAATGTAAGACAAGAAATTGTAATAACTTAAAAAAGTAAAATATGCAATTATCTAAGTAGAAAATGGAATAAAAGTTTACATTGTTAAATACAGGCATGAATCTCTTTCCTATAAACAATAAAATATATAAACCAATTGTTAATGTAAATGAAAAGTAGAGTAATTGTACAAACTTTAGTATGAGCAAAGAGATGTAATGATACTTTGTATTTTATGATGCCAATAAAATTGAATCTGGTTGAAATGATGCTCTAGGACAGGGTTCCCAAACCCCCAGGCCATGGACTGATACAGGTCCATGGACTGTTAGGAACCCTCGCACAGCAGGAGGTGAGCAGCGAGCAAGCTATCAAAGCTTCATCTGCTGCTCCCCATTGCTCCCCATCGCTAGCATTACTGCCTGAACCATCTTCCTCCACCCCATCCGTGGAAAAATTGTCTTCCACAAAACCAGTCCCTGTTGCCAAAATGTTGGGGACCACTGCTCTAGGAAATATGTTACCTAAATCACCACAAAATGATGTAGTAAGTTGAATAGACAAAGAGCCTTGGAAAATTTTTGAGATAATTGTCAAAAACTACTAACAAAAGTGCTCCCAGAAGGCTTCATAGTTGAGTTTATTGTAAATTTCAAATAATTAATTCTGTCCTATTGACTCTTTCAGAAGTTAAAGAAAAAAGGAAAATTTCCCAATACTTTAATATTTTATAGCATAACCCTGACACAACAATACTATACATATTGTGCAGAAAACTTGAAATAAATCTTACTCATAAAGATGCAAAATCTCAAGTAAAATTTTAGCAAATTAAATGCAGTAGATTAGCCATTACCAAGTAGAAAATGGAATAATGCTTAAATATTCAAAAAATCTAATCCTTCATGTTAATAAGTCAAAAAGAAAACCTTATGATCATCTCAATAGATGACACAAGTGTATATGGTAAATTTCCACACCCTTTAATAGTTTTTTAAAAAGTCAAAACATGCAAAAATAGGTTTTTATATGATAAAAATTAATTCTCTCACTTTCTATGCACCAGTATACATGTATGTACGTATATTTTTGTTGAAATTGAAATAAAAGCCTATGCTACCTCCAAAACTTCCTTACATCTTGAGTACAGCTGCATTAGATCTGTAAGATATTTGGGGGAATAGTGGTAATTATGCAATACTATTACATTTCCTAAATCTATGTGCTTTAGAATGCTAGTTCTACCAGATATTAATAAGTCTCCTTTGAATAAAATATTTCATGGCCAAATAAGTTTGAAGTGCACTGGGTTACCCAGATGAACATATTCTTTTGCTGCAAGACTATCTGGGAGAGAGATAAATTGTGTATGATTTCTAAAATGTATTTGGCCATCAGCTACACCCAGCTCATGTGTACACTTTCCTTTTCTACTTTTTAGTGCCCAGTGATGAAATGTACAAGTGAGCATTTGTAGCTAAGAGGAACAAGATCCCAGCTCTTACACTACCGATTTTAAGATTGTTTGCCAAAGAAGTGGAATCTTATTGTGTATTAAAGGATGTTACTCCAAAATTTCTCATATCATTTTCTTATGCTGGATATTATAATTGTGTCTATTTAAAAGTCTTTTGCCTTAATCCCTTTAAATTTCCATTTAAAATGAAATGTGAATAATGTTGGTTTCATGCATGTATAACTTTCCTTCATTGAATAAACTTTCATGGAATGCTTTATAAGTGCCAGACACTTTCTAGAAATGGATTATTCAAAATTGAATAAAATAGGCAGATAAAGACCTAACTACAATCACTGTAGAGCATATAATCCCAGGCAGTAATTGCTTAATTTGTAAGAATGCATTCCCCTTTATGAGTGTGCAACTTCAAAATACATTGCCTTACTTATAAAGTTATATGCATTCACTGTTGTGCAAACATTTTGAGTAAATTATAAAATTTAACTTTTTGAAAACTTGAAGCTGTACAATATTGGGAATGATTGTGACACAGAGTCCAATACCTAAAGCATCTTTTTATGGGTAAAAATTCAGGGGGCCAGAATTTCATGCTCAGATTGAGAGCAAAATTAGATTTCATAGCAGTTCTGAAGTTTGACCCACCATATTGTACATCATAACTAAGATTTATTGAGTACTGGGGGGAAAATATGTTGTATTGGCTAGGAATTTACAATTTGAGGACCTCAGATAGAATCCTTGGTGGTTTCCTAATCACCTGCATAGGACACTAAAAGTAACTTACCTTCACACCTTGGTGAAAAAAATAGGTACCTTTTATTCTAGTATCTTTCATGCTGAAAACCTTAGGAACAAAGAGTGTATCCTGTAATATAATGATAGACCTCTGCTTGTCACCCATTTTATTCATGGATAGTAAAGTAACCTAATACAGTTTTCCTTTAGGACTAACAAAGTTATATGAGTTATAATAATATTATACTAAATTACTTTGACATTTCATATCCTGGAATGGAAAAATAAAATACTTCATTTTAAAGTTTATATTTTAACAAAGTGTATTTATATTTAAAGTTAACACTTTACAAAGCAAAGTTAAAATTTTTAGTTATTTTGTAATTGTGATGCATGGGCCACTAGATATACAGATGGGAGTTTGGTGGTTTCTAAACCAAACCAATTAGTGGGAAAATCCTTTCAGTAATGAACTCCCATTTAGAAATGTACAATAGACAAGGCTGCCATTTTTATCAAAATGTAATAGAAATTCATGGAAGTAGATATGAATCATTCCTATTCATGGGAAAATGTGGAAGATATTTCCCTTAGCAATTGACCACCCTGAGGGAAAATAAGCAGTGAATATTCAATTGTCCATGGAAGTAAGGCTGAATTGCAAAGGCTATAAAATGTAGCACATTACAACCTGGCTCTAATTACCATTGCAATGTCTAAGCTATTCCTATCCATTTGCAATAATATATTAAAATGTTTCCACTTCTTTAAGTGAAGGAAGCGTCAATTTATACAAAGTCTTTAATGAAGCTACTGTGCATTTTTCTTTCCACTTCTCCCAATTCCCACAAAAAAATAGTTACCAATGTTGGCAATGTATTTTTTTCCAGAGGCAGCAAAATCATGATCTCAAAGAATTCTTACTTTTTGACCATATTTCAGTCTTGATGCATATTTAAAGGCTGACTTAGAGCAGCAGCCATCAAGAGTGTTTTCTCTGAAATGTACTTATGATGTTGAAATTTTTTATAAAGTTATTTTCTGACTTGACATTACATTCAAATGCAGAGTTGAGCATGGTTGAACAAATTAGTTTCTTGGAAACCCTAAAAATAAATTAGGATTCAGCAGCAGCAAGTCAGTTTTAAGCTGCTCTAAGCATTTTGCTATATTTATTATTATAATACTTGACCATGAGTGAAGCAAGTGGATCACAAGTACAGCAATATTATAAAACAACATAGAGAACAAGTGCCTTAAAGAACTAAAATGTTTGTTTTAAACACTAAACTTGCAAATTGAAAATCTTGAAGTTCAATTTGAAATGGGAAAAAAAATTATATCTCGTATATTAGTACAATAATATTAAAATCTAGCTGCATAAAGAAGAATGTCAGTAAAGTCATGACAAAGGATAGTGTTTTTCTTCAATATGAATGCATTGCTTTATGCAATCTCTCTTTGCTTGGTCTCAGTGACAATATGTTTGGCAACTACTATAAATTTAATATATTTTCTTTATTAAAATACACCACTTTCTTTCATATAAATATTTAATTAGTAATGAAGGAAAAGCTATTGGAACATTTCCCTCATTTGCAGAGTGACTCATTTGTCATTGAATACGGCAATTTCCTGGGGTTTACTAATACTAGCTAAAAAGCTCCTCCATTTTCAGTCCTCCTTCAGAAAGTAAAAGAACTAAAAATTTATCCTCTGTAAGCCATCAGAAAACAATGAAGCAAAGAGTGGACAAATCAGGTTGTTTTTTTTTTTTTTGTGCTGTACACAGGCCTCTCACTGTTGTGGCCTCTCCCGTTGCGGAGCACAGGCTCCGGACGTGCAGGCTCAGCGGCCATGGCTCACAGGCCCAGCCACTCCACGGCATGTGGGATCTTCCCGGACAGGGGCACGAACCCATGTCCCCTGCATCGGCAGGCGGACTCTCAACCACTGCGCCACCAGGGAAGCCCGACAAATCAGGTTTTAAAGATGGAAAGATAATTTATATTTTATTTATCTACAACTGTTATTTAAATTTTCTTCTTTTACTATCTTATAAAAAGATAATGGGGATGGTTCTGTTTCTCTGGAGAATCCCAACTAAGAGTTCTAAAGGAAGATACTTTAAAAAAATCCTAAAACATACTGTTCTTTTCCTCTTCAATGATCCTTTTGTTTGCCCATGTTAAAATATCATGTAATTATGAAATATTTCTTTGGAAAAAAGAATAAAACTGTTTGGCGGCCAAATGTTTGATTGTTTCTTCTTCTCTCTCTAATGTCATTTTAATAGTCACTTAACGCACTCAGAGAATAATGAAATTCAACTTTACTTTTCCTGTCTTTCCACAATTTTATTTCATAAGTAAACCACATAGGTCTATCATGATGATGATCTTTTCAGCACATTGATTCTGCGTCTGTTTCATTTATTATGGCTCCCTGTGGAAATCTGGTCAGGTCAACTATTTCTGCATTCTTTTCTCTAAATTGGTTAGATTGTCTCAGATTCTTTTATCTTCAGTGTATACTAGATCTGGGAACATAACGTCAGTGCAGGCACCCTTGCTTGAGTTTATATAAACTTACTCTCTTTTCTCTTAGTCACATAAATGATATTTTGACAATCCAGTCAGAAATTTCTACTTGATTTGAAAATTTCTTAGAAAAAGTTAAGAAATATATATTTATCTCCATTTATAACTCTACTGCTCCTTTACATAACTCAGTATTTGTGGATACCTCCCCTCCTCCCCATCACCTTACCCTGTGACCCAACAATTTGGGCTTTTTTTTTTAAACATCCTTATTGGAGTATAATTGCTTTACAATGGTGAGTTAGTTTCTGCTTTATAACAAAGTGAATCAGCTATACATATGCATATATCCCCATATCTCCTCCCTCTTGCGTCTCCCTCCCACTTTTCCTAACCCATCCCTCTAGGTGGTCACAAAGCACCGAGCTGATCTCCCTGTGCTATGTGGCTGCTTTCCACTAGCTAGCTATTTTACGTTTGGTAGTATATATAAGTCCATGCCACTCTCTCACTTCGTCCCAGCTTACCCTTCCCCCTCCCCATGTCCTCAAGGCATATATTTTAAAAATCTGTCTAGCTCTCTTACAGGTAGACTCTATTATTCTATCATCTTCATTCTTTCTTTGTATCTGGATTATAGTGCCCTTTGACTTAGGAACTAGGAATGGTGGTGACACCACAAAGACCTTAGGCTACATGCAGAGTTCGGTCCAGCTGTAGTTAATGTTTTGTGTTTTCTGAATCATTAGCTTCTAATTGTTCTAAAAACTCTTCAGAACTGGCTTCTCAAAAATCTAAATGCTCCTATTTCTAACTAATACTATTTCATTTAAAAAGTTGGTTTCAAATATTTTAGTAAAAATCATTGTTTTGATTTATATTAACACTCATTTCCTAGATATTTACCTCTTAAAAATGACATAAATGTATCCGGAATTAGTGACTTGACTATTAGATACATTGTAAAACAATTATACTCCAACAAAGATGTTTAAAAAATAAAATTAATTAATTAAAAAAATAAAAAAGAAAGAAACAGTCTGCCTTGTTGTTATATTTATCATTATATTTTCTCTATCATTCCTTGTGTACCATAAGCTCCTTGAGGTAAGGGACTATGTTTTCTAACTCTGTAAACTTAAGGTATCTTGCAAGCATTATACTAGTGAAATAGGGGAAAAGTTACAGACAGGTGTTGAATCTTTGTCTTATTGAATTGTGTGTATGTGCATGTGTGTGTGAAGGAAAATCTTCATAAACATTATAAATCTTCCTTAGAATTGCTATGTAAAAAATATTTAATACCCTCTTATGAAGATTTACAAGTGTCTGATTAACAAGTATAAGTGGCTTCACTCATGGAAATAATTAAAGTTGCTATTCACATTTACTTATCAATCATTTATTATGTGCTAGGCACTGTACTAGTCACAGCCCTTTGTGGAGGGCTGAGATATAATAAACATCTTCTTACTTAAGAGTTTACTAATTGTTCTTATTTATTAATTACATATTTGCCTAAGCTTGAACTTGTATTACAAGACTTATATTATGCTACATATCAAGGACAAGAGGAATAGAGCCTACATTTTCTTGCCTCTCTGTTCCAATAAACTGCAATGCCATTGCTTTCACTGACGCTTTCATCCTGCAGGCAATGCCTGACATGTAATACTAACTACTATTTAGTAGGCTTTTTCTAATGAACGATAATGAGATTCTGTAATGCAGAAAGTATAAATTATGAATCAGCATCAAATAAGGCTTTGCAAGTTAACTAAAGACAAATCTCACCAAGTTAGCTATTCATAGCCTGACCTTGGAATGAAATAAAAAGCACCAAATAGACTAACATCTAAAGATTGTGGGCCAACTGTCTTTTACAGCTGACAAGATGCTTGGCACTTCCACGCAAATCAAAAATTATTTCATCATTTATAATTTGCATTGGTCTTTCAAGACTGTGCAGAACAGCTAAAAAGGAACACCTATAGGCCATTAAAGGGGAGTATTTTTAGATGACAATAGCTCCTTGTATTGTCAGATGTTTATCTTGTTTTTAAAAATGTGTAATTTAAAAATATAAGTAATTGAGCTTCCCTGGTGGCGCAGTGGTTGAGAATCTGCCTGCCCATGCAGGGGACATGGGTTTGTGCCCCGGTCCGGGAAGATCCCACATTCCAGCGGAGCAGCTGGGCCCGTGAGCCATGGCCGCTGAGTCTGCGCATCCAGAGCCTGTGCTCTGCAACAGGAGAGACCACAACAGTGAGAGGCCAGTGTACCGCAAAAAAAAAAAAATATATATATATATATATATATATATATATATAAAGTAATTAAAATACACACCAAATCATTGACATAAAAGGTAGTCTTGAATTTTGTACAAAGGTCCATGAAACTTAATAATTCTCTTATTCTAACATATACTATATATTTTCTACGTATTTGTGTGTTGAAAATTGAACTCATGATCTTTACCCAAAACCCTGTTCTTTGTTGAGAATTTTACTTTCCTGGTTTCCTGTCTTACGTCCCTTAGCTCAAACTACTCCATAATTAAGAGATCATAAAGCAAAGATAAATCTACTTCCTAAATATACCACTAAACTCTCCTCTTTTCTCTGTTCATCATGTCACTGATTCCTTTATTCCTGTCTTTGTCTCCTACCTGGACCAAGGGAAGAGGCCATGTGTAGGAAGGAAGGGGCAGGACGATGTCAGTATGGCTGCAATAAAAGATATGAGTGAACTACTTGTGCAAGTTAAGGATGGAAATGCAGATCTGCTGAAAAGAGTCCTGCATTGTAAGATCTTGGATTTTATCCAAAAATTGATGGAGAATCACTAAAGGATATTAAGAAGTGAATGGAGTTATCAGAAAACAAAATTATTCTTTTTATTTTATTTTATTTTATTATTCTAAAGAATCTAAAGGATTCTTTAGAAGGAAAGCATTGTAGGTAGAATCAAAGACACTCTAAAAATGTCAAAGTCCTAATCCCAGGAACCTGTGAATATGTTACTTTACATGCTAAATGTTAAGGAGTTTGTGATGGAGATTATCCTGGATTATCCAAGAGGATTCAATGTAATCACAAGGGCACAGGGGCCCTTATAAGGGAAAGAATGAGGCTGGAATCAGAAAGGGCTGTGTGTGTGTGTGTGTGTGTGTCTGTGTGTGTGTGTGTGTGTGTGTGTGGGAAAGAAAGAGAGAAAGATTTGAAGATGTTACCCTGTGGTTACCCTGGTGGCTTTGAAGATGAAGAAAGAAGCTGTGATCCAAGGAATAGAGATGGCTCTTAGAAATTGTTAAAGGTAAGGAAATGGATTTTCCCCTAGAGCCTCTGGGGCAAAGCCAGTCCTATTGACACCTTGATTTTCGCCGAGTGAAACCCATTTTGGAATTCCGACTTCCAGAATTATAAGACGATTCACTTGCATGATTTTAAGCCACTATATGTGTGGTAATTTGTTATATGTGTGGTAATTTGTATTTGTATGGAAACTAATACACAAGGCAAAAATGAATAAGAAAGTGGAGACAGCAGTCTCTCTGGGGTAGCATGACAGTGCATTATTGACCATTTCAGCAGTCCAGAAACACCAGGTTTAGAAGGTAAAGAGAAGATTAAGCATGATACTTGAATCAGAGTGCTTTAGAAAAATAATTAGGCAGTTAGGCTAAGGCATAGATTCTATTTTTTTTTTTACACCTTTATTGGAGTATAATTGCTTTACAATGGTGTGTTAGTTTCTGCTTTATAACAAAGTGAATCAGTTATACATATGTTCCCATATCTCTTCCCTCTTACATCTCCCTCCATTCCACCCTCCCTATCCCACCCCTCCAGGCGGTCACAAAGCACCGAGCTGATCTCCCTGTGCTATGTGGCTGCTTCCCACTAGCTATCTACCTTACGTTTGATAGTGTATATATGTCCATGCCTCTCTCTCCTTTGTCACAGTTTACCCTTCCCCCTCCCCATATCCTCAAGTCCATTATCTAGTAGGTCTGTGTCCTTATTCCTGTCTTACCAGTAGGTTTTTCAGGACTTTTTTTTTTCTTAAATTCCATATATATGTGTTGGCATATGGTATTTGTCTTTCTCTTTCTGACTTACTTCACTCTGTATGACAGACTCTAGGTCTATCCACCTCATTACAAATAGCTCAATTTCATTTCTTTTTATGGCTGAGTAATATTCCATTGTTTATATGTGCCACATCTTCTTTTTCCATTCATCTGATGATGGACACTTAGGTTGTTTCCATCTCCAGGCTATTGTAAATAGAGCTGCAATGAACATTTTGATACATGACTCTTTTTGAATTATGGTTTTCTCAGGGTATATGCCCAGTAGTGGGATTGCTGGGTCATATGGTAGTTCTATTTGTAGTTTTTTAAGGAGCCTACATACTGTTCTCCACAGTGGCTGTACCAATTTACATTCCCACCAACAGTGCAAGAGGGTTCCCTTTTCTCCACACCCTCTCCAACATTTATTTTTTCTAGGTGTTTTGATGATGGCCATTCTGACTGGTGTGAGATGATATCTCATTGTAGTTTTGATTTGCATTTCTCTAATGATTAATGAAGTTGAGCATTCTTTCATGTGTTTGTTGGTAGTCTGTATATCTTCTTTGGAGAAATGTCATTTCAGTCTTCTGCCCATTTTTGGATTGGGCTGTTTGTTTTTTGTTATTGAGCTGCATGAGTTGCTTATAAACTTTGGAGATTAATCCTTTGTCAGTTGCTTTATTTGCAAATATTTTCTCCCATTCTGAGGCTGTCTTTTGGTCTTGTTTATGGTTTCCTTTGCTGTGCAAAAGCTTTGAAGTTTCATTAGGTCCCATTTGTTTATTTTTGTTTTTATTTTCATTTCTCTGGGAGGTGGGTTAGAAAGGATCTTGCTGTGATTTATGTCATAGAGTGTTCTTCCTATGTTTTCCACTAAGAGTTTGATAGTTTCTGGCCTTACATTTAGGTCTTTAATCCATGTTGAGCTTATTTTTGTGTATGGTGTTAGGGAGTGATCTAATCTCATACTTTTACATTTACCTGTCCAGTTTTCCCAGCATCACTTATTGAAGAGGCTGTCCTTTCTCCACTGTATATTCCTGCCTCCTTTATCAAAGGTAAGGTGACCATATGTGCATGGATTTATCTCTGGGCTTTTTCACCTGTTCCATTGATCTATCTTTCTGTTTTTGTGCCACTACCATACTGTCTTGATTACTGTAGCTTTATAGTATAGTCTAAAGTCAGGGAGCCTGATTCCTCCAGCTCTGTTTTTCATTATCAAGATTGCTTTGGCTATTCGGGGTCTTTTGTGTTTCCATACAAATTGTGAAATTTTTTGTTCTAGTTCTGTGAAAAATACCAGTAGTAGTTTGATAGGGATTGCATTGAATCTGTAGATTGCTTTGGGTAGTAGAGTCATTTTCACAATGTTGATACTTCCAATCCAAGAACATGGTATATCTCTCCATCTATTTGTATCATCTTTAATTTCTTTCATCTGTGTCTTATAATTTTCTGCATACAGAATTTTTGTCTCCTTAGGTAGGCTTATTCCTAGATATTTTATTCTCTTTGTTGCAATGGTAAATGGGAGTGTTTTTTTGATTTCACTTTCAGATTTTTCATCATTAGTGTATAGGAATGCCACAGATTTCTGTGCGTTAATTTTGTATCCTGCTACTTTACCAAATTCATTGATTAGCTCTAGTAGTTTTCTGGTAGCATCTTTAGGATTCTCTATGTATAGTATCATGTCATCTGCAAACAGTGACAGTTTTACTTCTTCTTTTCTGATTTGGATTCCTTTTATTTCCTTTTCTTCTGTGATTGCTGTGGCTAAAACTTCCAAAACTATGTTGAATAATAGTGGTGAGAGTGGGCAACCTTGTGTTGTTCCTGATCTTATGTGAAATGCTTTCAGTTTATCACCATTGAGGACGATGTTGGCTGTCGGTTTGTCATATATGGCCTTTATTATGTTGAGGAAATTTCCCTCTATGCCCACTTTCTGCAGGGTTTTTATCATAAATAGGTGTTGAATTTTGTCGAAAGCTTTCTCTGCATCTATTGAGCTGATCACATGGTTTTTTCTCCTTCAATTTGTTAATATGGTGTATCACATTGTTTTGCATATATTGAAGAATCCTTGCATTCCTGGAATAAACCCCACTTGATCACGGTGTATGATCCTTTCAATGTGCTGTTGGATTCTGTTTGCTAGTATTTTGTTGAGGATTTTTGCATCTATGTTCAGCATAGATTCTTTAGGATATATTTTTCTTGTTTTGTGAGAGGAAGATAAACATGGTGAAAAGGCAATTTAATGTTATTATTATAAGATGGCACATTTGAAATTTAATAATAAGTGTATCATTTTCAAAACTTGAAAGATTTCTTCTTGTTAAATACAGTATCACTAATGTTTGCTTAGCCTAGGATAAGAATATACTGAAATCACTTTTGCTTTCATTCTAGTTCCCAAATACATGGTTAGAAGTAACACAATGAAGTGAGTGTTTGAATTTTGAGCATCACCGCATTAATTCACATCTTGGGGAGTAGGTACTGCAAACTAGAAACAAAATAGAGCTGTAGGTATAAGGGTAGAGGGGGAGGAGTAGTTTTTTAACTTTTTTGGTTGTACCTAAAATTTAAATAAAAATCTTTCATGATAAATTAGGTACCTATAACCATTTTACTAGCAAATCATTTGCACTCAAAGAAACGTAGACCCAGAAATACTAAACAACTTTCATAGATGATATAACCGTAAATAACAAAACAAGGATTGAGGGCCTGATGTGCTGCTGACACCAGGGCCTGGACCCTATTTTTAACCTCTACACTATACAATTTATAAGCATATCATTGTTATATCTATTCTTTTACATTTGTGAACAACTACCCAGGTGAGTTAACATAAGTCTATTCAATATCTTAATGACTACATAGTATTCAATGTAGTATTAATTATTGTTGAACATTGGCTTACTGGATTCTTTTTCTAATGAACAGTGCTGCAATAACCATCTCTTTAACCAAATCTTTATATTTATTTTTATTTATTTACTTTCAGTTCCTAGAAATAGAATTTATAAATGAATTGTATGGTTTAAGGCTTTTCATTAAACAGCACTTCATTGACCTAAAGAAAGGATTTATTTATCATGACTATATATAAAATTTTCTTTCAGTAATGATCCTGTAATATTAGATGGTTTTATAATTACTTATAATGGTGGTTTACATTGTCATAGTCACATGTCCATCTTTTATCTGATCCCATGGATGCATTTCTGACATAGCTAAATGTAGTGGTAGATACAGACTGTGAACATTGAATTTTAAATGAACTGGTGGCATTTGATATTTCACTAAATCAGAGAAATACTTAAGTTATAAAAGAGGAAACTTTCCATTATTCTCAAGGTAATTATTAAAATGGCTAACATGTTAAGGTCAGAGTCTACTCAAATTAACGAGGTGTTAACATCCTCTAAAAATAGTCTAATTAGAAGTACTGTTGGGTTAAGTTTTCATGCCTTCTGGGAGCTGGGTCTGATTGATCTAAGTCAATTTCCCTTTTCTTGTCAGAAAGTTTTTCAATATATTCTGTGCTCTTTTTTTTTTCCTTTTTCCTCTTTCTTCCTTATAGTTTTGCTTAAGACATAGAGGGTAGAAATAACAGTATTTGAAAAAGAAACACATATGTCAAACTGCTATAATAAATGTGTTTCCTCTAATCCTTTCAGTTTTGTTCTGCATTGCTATAGCTTCTGCTTTTCCATTATTTTATTTTTAAAAGATTTGAAACAATTGCTTTTAGCTATTAGAATGGCTAGACTGCCTGTTAATTATTATATAATTATTTATATAATAGATAACTGAAATCCTCAGTTTATTGCCTATAAAATAATAGGCTCAGGAAATGCAAGACATAATCTTCATAATTAAGTCACAAAAATCAACTTGGTACACACACACTCTCACACATATACTAACCAAGTTATTATTCATTCATTAATTCATTTTTCACACAACAAAGTATTACTCATCAGCTGTGATGTATAAGACATTAGGAGAGATAAAAATTAATAACATACAGTTCTTGCTTTCAACTAATCCAATAGGAAAATAAGAAAATTAAAAATAGAATGCAAAGTGAAATAAAATTAGATATCATAAGTTTGCCTATGCTTTTTTATAGGTGCAAATTCTGTATTTTTAAATAATGAAAAATACTAAAGGTATAAGGAATGCATGAGCAAAGATGTGGAGACAGAGATGACATGGGGTAGTTAAGGAACAGGTAGCAATTATTTCTACCTGATTAGGGTAACACAGTATCTAAAAAGGCGCTTTTCAAATAAGGTAGAAAATGAACTACTGGAAGAGACATTTGGAGTTTATTCAGTTGGCAATGAAAAGTGTTTAAAAATTTCCACAATGGGAGTAATTTGATTCAATTTGAGGATGATTTACATCCTCAAGATTCATATGAAATCAAAGCAAAGGACAGAATTAAAAAGGAAACCTATCTTGAAAACAGTTATTATTATTATAAACTATTAACTTGATTAAACATTTAATGAGTTTCCAACATATTCCAGATTATTACACACAAAGCTGTAGAGAAAATGAAGGCAAACGTAGTGGGAATACAAAGGGAAATGTGTTTACCTGGAATAGTTCAGGGAGGGTAGGTGATTTAAAGCTTCCAAATCAAGGGCCCTGAGGAGACTTGTTCTAAAAATTAATAGAAGGTAACTTGTTTGAAAAGTTGAATATGTGCAGATAAAAGAAAATTATGACAATAGCACAAAGAATGGTAGTTTTGAAAAGCTAGAAGTAGGTGTGAAGGTATAGTAGGAGATGAGGGGAAGAAACATACCAGGTTTAAAAATTCATATATTTTCCTAAGACAATAAACAGCTATTGAAGAATTTAGTTAAGGAGTATCACGATCATATAATTGTTTAGATAGGTCATTCTCGCATAGAGTAAGGTTGGAAAAAGAAAGAAAAGTTATTTGTTACTTTAATAGTCCACTTGAGACATAATGTGGGTCTACACCAAAGCAGATATATAAGGAGGAAGCATTATGAAAGAAGCAACTGGTTCAACAGCTTTTGGAAGCTAGTTGGATTTAACGGTGGTGTTGAGAAAAATGGGAGTTCTCAAAAGGGAATAAAGTATTTTGCATAACAGAAGTAATTTCCAATGAGTTTCTGATTGGTGCTCTAGATAAGGCTTAAATGGAGAGTGGATCTCTTTTAGGCAGCAAAATTCATGGACCCTGAACCAAACATTCATATATCTACATTAAATTTTAACAGAGTGAAATATGTGACTGTGACATCATCAATAACTAGTCTGTATTATTGGTATCAGTGTTTTCTGCTTGAACTGTATCTCACCAGGGCATTTAGAACACTGTCTTATCCTTAGCAGACTCCCAGGAAATGCTGATTGATGACCTTGATAAAGATGAGAATTTGCTAGCTGGGCTAGGAGCCAAATGCCACAACTTCCGGCCAAATTTCTTACCTACTTCCTTTCCTTTGCTAACAACAAAGTGAATTTTATTTGTCATTTTTTTCAATACAAAGCATCTGCAATAAAAAGAAAATCTTAACCAAGTTGTAAAAGTTGAACAGTTTTTTTCACAGTAAACAGAAATTGTTTGAACTTATGATGAGATGATTATTCCAGTATGTGAAATTCTTCCTCTTACTGAGCAGAACAGGCTCCATGCAGGTGGCTCTGGTTTGCAAATTTTTGAAAACAAATTGTTGATTATTTTGCCAGTTTACTGATTATTCATTTGTTCTCTATTAAGTTTGGGGAATATTGTACAATTGCTGCAAATTCATCATGATTTTCATTGTTCTGGTATTCTTCAGGATCTGATGATAAACTCTATCAGTCTTTTTACTCCTTCTCTAACTTCTTGGTTGGAATGGGGAAAAGTGTGATAAATCCAGGCTTTTAGATCCAGCACATGGTTGATGTTGAGCAAATAAACAATAAATATATGAATGAAAGATCTTGATATTCTGATGGTAGGTAGAACAGTAAAAATATATATTTTCAAGGTCAAAGGAAAAATATGAAGCATTTTATTGAGGAAAGCTTTGAGCAAATAAAAATATAAACAGCAAGGTATTATGAAATCTCATATTTCCATCACAGAAGCTTTAATGATTATCTACTCTTAGCCAATGCTGCTTCATCTATATCCCTACCTATTTCTGACCCCTTCCCTCATGATGTATCTGAAGGAAACATTGTTATTTTCTGAATATTCCTTATTAACAATAAAACACTAGTATAACATCAAGAAATATAATAATTATTGGCCTTCCCTGGTGACACAGTGGTTAAGAATCTGCCTGCCAATGCAGGGGACACGGGTTGGAGCTCTGGTCCAGAAAGATCCCACATGCCGTAGAGCAACTAAGCCTGTGTGCCACAACTACTGAAGCCCGTGCGCCTAGAGCCTGTGCTCCACAGCAAGAGAAGCCACCACAATGAGAAGCCTGGGCACAGCAACGAAGAGTAGACCCCGCTCACTGCAACTAGAGAAAGCCTGCGTGCAACAACAAAGACCCAATGCAGCCAAAAAAAAAAAAAAAAAGGAAGAAATATAATAATTATTAAATCACTACGATTGATTTACATTAATACATTAAGCTTTGCACTTCACAACTTTTATTTTTTCCCCATTTTGAGTCCAACCCTCTATAATCTAGCTCTTGTTTCAACATTTTAGCCTTTCCCTCTAAATACATAATTTCCCTCTATGTATATCCTTCAGCTGCTATGTTGCCCATGGCAGTTAAAGTTGTTCAGATATCCATAGTGACTCTTTTTCTTCTATAGTTTTTTCTTTGAAACATTTCTACAGTTACTGAAATAATGTTCACCTTTGGAATAAATTGCTGTGTTAACCTTGTCAGATGTTATTTCTTCAACAAGTCAATAAGAGTTTTGTCACTGAATGAGTCATATAGTCAAGGCCTTCACTCTCTTTTTGTTTTTATTTAGAGAAAAATTTATTTACAGAAAAAAATATTATTTTCCTTAGAAATAGAGGTTCAGACATTTTTTGCCAACAAAATTAAAGAATCTATCTAATTGATATGGTTTTAGGCAGAAATACTACACACATAAAAATGACTGGTTTTAGAAATTATGGTTATTTAACTACAAAATCAAATCTCACATATTTATACAGATGTCAGCAAGCATGTCCTAGAAATGCTTTGAGATTAAAAGAAACAACACTATAAATTGTCACTCAGAATATTGCAAATATTTATTAATCATATCTTTTGTCACTACTTTGCTAAAGTCTTTAAATCAAAATAAGCAAATCATGTGCTGGGTAAAGTCTTCTAACTTTGTTTTTTCTTGCCTTTTAGCATGTCTTATAGTTTTTTTGTTGAAAACCAGACATGATGTATCAGGTAACAGGAACTGTGGTAAGTAGGCCTTCAATGTGAGGTTTTGATAATCCTGTTAGAAATTGCGTTATGTTTAACGTTTGTTGTAGCTATAGGTGTCAGAGGCTCAGTTCCTTCTAGTGTCCTTGTCTTTATCTTGTTATTTTTGGCAAAGAGGAACAAAGATCTCCTTCTTAAGTAGAGTCTGTGTCATACAGTTCTTGCAACTGTAATCCACCATTATTATATTGAAGTTCTATTGATGTGGTAGTAAAGTATGTGGGAAGACACATATCCTATAATTTTATGATTAAATCTCAGGTTTTTAGGGGTTTGGGCCCTAGGGCTGCAACCTTCACAAGTGTTTCTTAACATTTTTTTTTTCTCCCTGTAGGTGAGATAGGAAGGCTAGCTAAGACTGGAAAGGGATGATTGCCCTTCCCTAGGTTGGATAAGGATTTCATAGTCCTTTGCCTCAGAGAGTAGGCCATTGTTATGGAGAATGCTCTGAGAATATTTCAAATGGTTAATTTTCTTTTCTTCTTGACAGAAACTCAAGGGGATTTTGTTTGTTTGTTTGTTTTTGATTTTCACCATGAGGATCTTGTGGGGCTTCTGGAGGTAATGAATATGTGGCTGTCCTCTCAGGCTTAGCCCCCAGGAGTTTCTCATTCTCATGTTAGTCCATATCCAGCATGTAGCAATTCATCAAAATTACCTTTTAAGGGTTTATGGTCCCACTGGGGTCTGCTCTAAATAAACTGATTTTGGCTTGATTCTGTGTATTTGAATGCCTCTCCAGATTTTACAGTTCCAGTTTGCCTTGTAACTTTAATTCTCTGATGGATCCAAAAAGTTGTCAATTTTCAATTTGTTTAGCTTTTTTCTTGTTGAAAGGACAAGAGTGATAAATTCTAAGCCCTTTACATGACAGAACTGAAACCAGAAGTCCTTAACCATCATTTTAAGCATTTATTATGAAAATTTTTGAACACACACAAATTATAAAGAATATTAAAGAGGACCTTTATATACCCATCCCACAATTGATCATGAAAAGCAGCATTTGTTTATCTTGTTGCATCTATGCCTCCCATATTTTTATTTTGGCTGAGTATTTTAAAGCAAATATCAAACATCATACCATTTCACCTTCAAAAATATTTCAGCATGTATCTCTAATAAATGAGGTTATTTCAAAAATATAACTGTAATAATCAGACCCAACAAAATTAAACAATAATTCTTTAATAGTCTCTAATACTTTGTTCATGTTCAATTTTCCCTGATTGTCTCAAAATATCTTTTTACAGATAGTTAATATCAGGATCCAAACAAAGTCTAAGTACTTTTCTAAATATAGCTTTTAAGGCTCTCTTAACCTAAAATTTCCCTTTCCTTTTCCTATTTGCTTCAGGATATTAGTTCATTAAAGGAACTGTGTCATTTGTCTTGTAGTACCCTGCATGGTCTTGATTTGGTGCTTTGTATCCTTGTGGTTTAAAAAAAAAATTGTTCTTCCATCTTTTTTATTTCCTATATTGGGTAGTTGGAGCTAGAGGCTTGGTTAGATTCAGGTTTAATTTTTTTTTTTTTTGGAGGCGGTGGGTGGGTAGGAAAGTGGTGGTGTGTACTTCCTATTGCATTATACCAGGTGTTTGATACAGCCTGATTTTTCTACTCTTAGTGATAAGGTAGTGTCAGAGTAATCCTCCCATTATGAATAGCAAACTCTAATATGAACTTTGGTGAGACTGTTGGAAAAGACCATTGCAATAGAAGGTGAGACACTATTGTAAAAGGTGAGAGGGACTGTTGGAATAGGGTAAAGGGGACTACTGTAATAAAAAGAAAACTCTGACTATAAGATCTGCAGTTGTTTCAAAGATAAAGCAGAAGGGCTTTTCTTTTATTGAGTAAAGTAAATAAAGGTAGAAATAACCAGATGTATGTGTATGTGTGGTGGTATCAAAAAATTGAGCAGTTGTTTCCCTTTGTGGTTTCCTTTTTTCCTTCCTCCTTCCCTCCCTCTCTCCCTCCCTCCCCCTTCCTTCCTTCCTTCCTTCCTTCCTTCCTTCCTTCCTTCCTTTCCTCTCTTTCCAGTGGTTTTGGTTTTGGCTCTCTCATGCTCACATTCTCACTTTTTAAAATTTTCTTTTGATGCTGGGCCTGGCTGAAGGGGGCTCAAAGCCCTAATGGCAGCATGGGAAAGAAACCTGAATGAAGTTTGGTCAAATAAACTTATCAATAATTTTTATCAGATTGGTCAGTGGGGACAAAGAGATCAGCTAATCATTCATGAGACAAAGAATGGGAACTTAGAGGGTCTGTGTATGGCCTAGTCTTCGATAAAAAAGGGAGTCATTTCTGAGACTTTTTTAAGTCATATATGGAAGAGTGATTCTCTGCAGTAAGCCACTTCCCCAAATAAAAAGAGGTAGAGGTAGTAAGATTTCCTAACCCTCATTGTTTTCCAGGAACACAGGACTCAGGTAAAATTCAACATTATCATACAGTTCTCATAAAGCATTCACTTATGATTTAACAGCATTGATGGGTATCTCCTAGATCCATTAATTCATTAAAAGATATACTTATTGAAAATATCAGTCAAAATTTATTCCACGTGATTAATCCTATGCATAGTCATAATTGTGTGTATTATTTTGTGGTGTTTCTATTCCTCACTGTTTAATTTTCCTAGCTTTGAGTTTATCTCTACTATGACTGCTTGAATGTTACATAACTCCATAAAAGAACTCATATTCTAAGCAATAAACATCAAAGGTCTTCAGAATTTTTGTTTCTATCAAATTCTGATTTTGAATTAGATACATGAAAGATGGTTTAGAATGTTAGTGTTGAAACAGGATAAATTAAGACTTGGGAGTTTTTGTGTGTTTGGGTTTATTTTGTTGTTGTAGTTACTTAATAAATCTTTTTTTTAAGCATAATAATTCAGAAAATTTTAAAAATTATTGACTTCTTATCTTTCTACATACCTGAAATTTCTTACCACTGAAGTAGAAAACACAATATGTGAAATGTTTTTTTACTCATTACTGCTTAAATTAAGTAACTGCTTAATAAAATTAACCTCTGCTCTTTCTTATTCTAATGAAAATTGTGTTTTATTTTTTTCCCAAAGATGGTTTCTTTGCAATTTTTCCAGACACTATCCATATAAAGGCTGGATATAGAATGCTAATTTCACATTAGGCATCAAGATGAGGGAGGTGTCGCTTTAAGAGGATGCAAGTAAATCATCTAAATATTTGGAAAACTATGAAGTATTTTTCTTAGCATTCATGTTCATAATCACTTCAAGGCAATAATAGAGTTAACAAGCAAAATTACTCTTTAAATTACTATTCATGACAATAAATAAAGACAATAAATAATAAAGAATGATTGATAGAATTAGGAAATCACCATTTTGCAACCTCTAAGGAATTAATGGATTGGGACAATAGTCATCAGTAGCTGAGGGCAATACGAAAAGAGCCAGACATTGTGGAAGAACACACCACCATCTATGAAGTACACTTGTGTTTTGAGATATATAGAAATAGATTAGCTATAGATTAGAGTATGGTTATAAATGTAGCTATAGATAACCAATTTCCCTGTATTTATAAATATTGGTGCTTAGATTCAGAGGCTTGAACAGATCTACCTCTCTTTAACTCACATTCATGCACACACATATTTCTAGTATTTCTTAAATAACCTAAGAATAATATCAATTCTATAATTGTGGTAATTAAATTTATTGCTTACATGCTCTTATTCTCTTATACTAACAAATTCAACTTTCAAATATGCTTTTTTTTAAAGTTGTATTATTTTATCTGAACTGGACAGATCATAAATGAATCTAAACTTACAAATTTTTTTATAATTAACTCTGCTCACACTCACATTATGTCATAATTTCAGTTGGCCACCTGGGAAAGGCAGGTACATACGCACGATGCTAAGGAGTATCTTTGCTAGAATTGCCAAATATTGGTAATCATAATACTGAATGTAAACAATGTACCTGATTCTACTATTCTGTTTATATGCAAATTATCACTTATGTTAATATTGAAGGATACGGAAAATTGAAGGAAATTGAAGACTAAAGAGGATATGTAGCTTTCTCCACATTAGATAATTACTAAGATAGTAAAATGTAGTTATGTTTGACTCCCATGCTCATATTTTTAGTCGCAAAAATTAATTTATACTGCTAAAGTTAACTTCAGTGACAAGTCACATAGAATAATCTTGGACATACAATTTTCCTCCCCTTAGCACACAGTGTGTTTTAAGGTAATTTGATTATTTGAAATAATACCTATACACTTACTGTATGACTCTGCTTTTCCACCATCAAGAGAAATAAAGACATCTTTCCACACTAAAACATTGACAAACCAAAATCTGTATTAGTCCACTGCTATCATAACAAATTACCACAGACAAGTGGCTTAAGACAACACAAATTTATTCTTTACAGTTCTGAAGGACAGAGTCTAAAATTAAGGTGTTGGCAAGACTTCATTCCTTCTGGAGGCTTCCAGGAAAGATCTACTTGTTCAGCTTCTAAAAGCCACCTGCATTCCTTACTCACATTGCTGCTACTGTTGTTTCTATCATAACATCTCCTATTAGACCACTGTAACATATTCACAATAACTAAATTCTTTTAAAAATCCAAATGTCTAAAAATTATTGAATGTATAAACAAATATGGTTTACCCATACTGTGGAATACAACTCAGCAATAGACACAGCCACAGTGAGGATAAATCTTGAATACATAATGCTATTAGATAAACCCACTTATACAAAATTCTAGAAAAGTCAAACTATTATAACCAAAAATAAATCATTGTTTGCCTAGGGCCAGGAGTTTAGTGAGGGAATTAACTGCAAATAGACAGAAAAGAAATTTTTAGAATGAGAGAAATGGTAATATTTACCCAACATTATAAAATTTTCACAACTCAACAATTGTATGTTTAAAATGGATAGCTTTGAGTTTTTGTAAATTAAACCTCAATAAAATTGGAAAAATTTTGATATAATATCCAGATTATTTTATGATTTCTTGTTTGTATGTCATATCACTAATTTTCCAATGATTGGGTTTGCCAATGATACAAACCTTGTCAACTTATGAACAGTGAGTTCCACCTTTTCCATGATGGGTTACAAATAGGATTAGTTAGAAGTCATCAGAAATACAAATAGAAATTAAGATGAGACATCTTTCCTTTTAAAAACCTGAGATTAAGCATTCAAAATAGAAAATGTCACCAATAAAATTTCAAACCTTCTTGGATCATTTTCTTTTCTTTTCAGCAGCCAAAATATCTGAGCCAAGGATTGAGTACAATTTGGTCCCAGGAATGTTATGCAAATGGTTTTAAGTGAGAACCAAGTCATTATTTTCTATAAAGCTCATCCTGAAGATTATATAAGCACAGAAAGGCAAACTGTCAAATAAACTGTTGTGTGAATCCCTCAATGAAAGGAATATGGACAAAAATGACCCTCATTCTTTACAACATTTTCATTTGTAAAACTGTCCAAGGATATTGTTTTGATATGATGGAGTTAATTTTGTATAGTGCTGTAGAACAAAACATCAAGGAGATTTTTTCTTAGTTATGATTATTATAACTATAAAATGAACATATATGTCCTACTTTACATAAATTAATAGAGTTCAATTTCCTCTATTCTACCAAATAAACCACAGAGCAACTTGAATTTAATTCATCCTTCTGCAGAATTATCTGAACAACTGGAGCAATTAATTTTTAAGTTATTTACAAATGCTCACTGAAGCACATATACTGCTGATTTTTGTGGCAGCTAAGGGTCTATGAAGTAGACAATGCTCACAAATCATGGACACCTGGGACATTATCATTATAAAGTAAATACATCCTGAGTGTCTGAAAACTGTCACATAAGGGTTTACATGCATTAGAGTCTGAGCACCAATGGCTAAAACCATCTATCCAGAGATAAAGCATTACTTAAATATTAGTATCAACAAAGTACCCTGTGCCACTCATCAGGTATTATCTTCAACTCATTCTTTAACCCTACAACCAATCTTAGAATATTTCTTGGAATTCTACCACATGCATGTCTCTCAACTCAATTCTTCTTTCCTCCTATTTTGTCTGGACTGTTATAATGGCCTCTTACATAACCTCCCTGTTCTTAATCTGGTCCCACTGTACATGTTCAACTACCATGAACTATCTAAAACCAAATCTGGTCATATGACTTACCACTTAATTCTCTTCCTTACTTCTTGATACTTCCAGTTTGAAATTGGAATATTTTGACCTGACACACAGACCTCACTTGATCTGCCCCCCTACCCACCTTTCCAGTCACATTATCCATCAACCTTCCTCATGTCTTTACTGCTATAAGTACATACAAGTGTGTTACCATTCAGAAGTATTAAAATACTTTCTATATACATATAATTTTATTTCATGTCTCAAATATTTGTTGATACCCTCCTTCTGCTATGTCTTCCTGGTAAACTTTTATAATACATTTTATACACCCACCTTAGTATTACTTTCTCCCTGAGACCTTCTCCAACTCAACATATTATGGTTATTCACTCCCTTCTCTATGTTTTTGCTCTATTACTGGAAAAAGTATTTTTTTTATTAATTACCTACAAACAATTTATTTCCTTGATCTTTTTACTTCTATACTGTAATTCTCTTGAGCACAGGAAATATCTTATTTATCTTTGCAAACCTAAAGGCTGGCACATAGGTGGTGTTTACTGAATATTGAAATGGGCCCTGGAGAGAAAATTTTGTATTAATGGTAGGTTAGATTTTGTAATGTCCTTTTCAATTGATGAATTATTATATCTTCTGCATTTCAATTTGACAAACCCTATCCCTTTCCAGTTTCATTGTCTTTATTAGGAAATTTTTGTTCATTATAGAACAAAATGCTCTACCTCACTTGTACATGAGGTAGAGCAAATATAACATTCTCTTCTATTTTTTTAAACAGCATGTAAGTATTGTATAGTGTTCTTTCTCAATACTTCTAGATCTCTTAGGGCATTCATGCTACAAAGACAAATATTAATTTAAGTTAACTCAAATTCACTCAGTTTTATTTATTGAAAAAGTAAAAAATTGTAACAACATAGAGTACTGACTCTAGTGTAAACCTACATACTTGCCACTCTTTAGTTCAGCAATATTACTTGAATCAATTACCTTTTGAGAAGGGTACATTTCCATTGGCTTTTAACTGAAGTATTGAAAAAATTTATTTCCCTCAAACTATTTTTGTAAAGGTTAAACATACACACTTTCAGTGTGGTGTGAATCTTAATATTACATTTTAGGAACACTGATTCATCCAATTTTCTATGTGGATAACAGACTGAGAATCCTTACCTCCATAAAAACCATCATAAAACATTATACTAAAAGAGGTTTCAATACCTCTTCTAGTCAGTGAGATAAGTGTTTAGGGTTATGTTTAAATTAGCTGATTTTTCACGACTCTACCACTTTACACTATTCACAATGATATTTATTACTCTTTCCTAACTGACTCCACGGTGCATAAATGAAGTTTATAGGAATCTAATGATTAAGTGGTGGATGCAGGAAAATGATCTATTCTATGTAATACCACCTCCATGTGTGCTCTTGTTCTTCTCCTCTGAGAAATTGTTCTATCAATGCTTTACTTTCTCTTGTGTCTCTCTCTTGTGTTTTTCCATCTCTCCCTCACTACTAGCTTTTCTGCCCCTATACATCCACTTTTTACCTGTATTTTTAAGAGATCTTCCTTTGACCTCGTAAACTTTCCTTTCTTTAACTGTCAAAAATAATTTTAAAATAATTTATTCTCATTGTCTTCCTCTTCCTTGCACTCCCATCCTAACTTCTTGCAAAGTGGACTTATACTCAGTTTTTTTTGTTTGTTTGTTTTTGTTTTTGTTTTTTTTGTGGTATGCGGGCCTCTCACTATTGTGGCCTCTCCCGTTGTGGAGCACAGGCTCCGGACACACAGGCTCAGTGGTCATGGCTCACGGGCCTAGCCACTCCATGGCATGTGGGATCTTCCAGGACTGGGGCACGAACCCGTGTCCCCTGCAACAGCAGGCAGACTCTCAACCACTGCACCACCAGGTAAGCCCTATACTCAGTTTTTTAAGGACTTTTCTTAGCCCTCACTGTCCTCGAATGTTTTGTTGGATTAGCTATGTTAACATTATAAATACTATTTCCTTCCTTTTCTAGAATTTCTTTCTCCCTAAAATTGCATGCAGCTGTACTCTTTTTATTATTTTATGTCATCTAAATGTTGGGCAGGCATAAAATTTTGACTGCCTAGGTCAAATTCTTACTCCATCATTAACTGCTGGGTGACCTGGCAAAATTACTTCCCCTCTTCATGTTTAAGTTCCTTCATCTAGATGAAGGTTTTATCGCTAAAGGAGGTAATCTGCCACTGACACTAAAGAAGAAGAAGTAATTTGCATTAAACTAATGGGTCTTCTCAAAACAAGACAGATCCAAAAGAAAGTTCTCAAGCAATAAAGTTAAAAATATAGCTATTTTTGAAAATTAAAATTGCACTATATATAATGTGCTGCATAAAACCTCACTGTTTTTGATGACCAAATAATAAAATGTACCTGAAACTAAAATTTAATAAATAAACATGTTTTTATGCAATGCTTAACAAATATTTGATCCTTTAAGTACCAGAAACTGTAGCAGGTGCCTGGATTTACAATTGTGAATGAAACTGAAATGGAACAGGACCCTGTTGGGGCCCTCCCAGGTACAAATCTTTTATGTGTCACCATTTCTTGTTTGTAGGAAATAGGCTTCAGCATCCCTGACCTCCCTGAGTTCCAAAGGGCATATTCCCTGTTGCTTATCATGGAAGGGAGGGAATGTAGAAACAAAGGAGGAGCAGTCAAGAAACAATAGTGCCGCCCTGGGACAGGGTTCTGGTTTCTCCTCAAGGGATATACATAACAATGTTTCTTTGAGTTCTGGGCCCCCACCCCGGTGGATGATGGTAACCTCAGGCTGACAAAAGATTCCTGGAACACCACCTTGTTACCTCACCACCAAACAAGCAGAAGAAAGTCACACACCATGCAGCCCTCACCCCAAATTTTGCCTATAAAAACTTCTCCCCAAAAACCATCAAGGATTTTTTGTTTGTTTTTATGTTTTTGTTTGTTTGCTTGTTTGTTTTGAGCATGAGCCACCTGTTCTCCTTGCTTGGCCCTGCAATAAACCTTTCTCTGATCCAAATGCCAATATTTTGATTTGTTTGGCCTCACTGTGCATTGGGTACACAAACTTGAGTTTAGTAACAAAACATGTCCATATAATAGATGTTAACAATAGACTCACTTATTTTGTAATTTAACTGGTGCCAACAGAATTTAAACATTTTAAACTTTCACTTGAAGATTGTGAATATGGAATTTATTAAGGCATAGATTTTCCTGTTGCAATGTAGACATCCTTTCAAAGCTCTAACATTGATAGTTTCAAAGTCTGAAGTGTTTGTGGACTAATATTTTACATCATTTAACCCGTTTGTCCCAGGGTCTCTGAAATTATTTTATTTGCATACAAAGACTTTATAATGTAAGCTCAAACCTAAAATGTTTACTTTCATTTTAGAGAAGTATATATTTACTTAAACTCATCATATTACAGACTGAAAATCTTATGTTGCACATTTTCCTGAGAGCAACCTTAGGGGAGGAGAGGGTCTTTAGCATCACTAGCATTTGGCATAGGAAATACTAATGTGTTCCTTATTAATACAGTTGCTGAAAACTCAGCCTTTGTGCTCTGGTGCCAAATCGAATCTTGGAGACAGAGTTTTGGGTGAAGGGGAAATAATAGCTTTATTGCTTTGCCAGGCAAAAGGGGACATAGCGGGCTAATGCCCTCAAGACTGTGTGTCCAACTTGGGGGGATTTGGTGAGGAGCTTTATAGCAATGGTTCAAGAGCAGGGTTGCTGATAAGGATCAGGGTTTGTGCAGGGCCTGCATTCCTTTAACCTGGCCTCAGGTTGTCTACTGATGAGTTTCTGTGGCTCTTGAGGTTATCAAACTGTGACTTCCTCTCTGGAATAAAGAATACTTCATCAAGTAGTTAAGTTCTTCCATTTGTTAGGAGTTTTGGTTCTGCAGAAGACCTCAAAGATATTGATATGTGTATCCCTTGAGGCAGAACCAGGAGTCTGTCCCAAGGCTTCACTATTGCTTCTTGACTGCTCCTCCTTTGTCTTTTCATCCCCTCCCTTCCCTGCTTAGCAACTGCTTGAACCTGCCGTTTGGAACTCAGGGAAGGTCATGGAGGCTGAAACCTATTTCCTACAAACAAGAAACAGTGGGTAGAGGGGGAAACATAAAGGCTTTCATGCCCAAGAGCCCCACAGAGTCCTGCTCAGTTTCAATACCAATGTTGAAAATATGTACAAATACACAAATAGAAAGTTCAGGTTGGAGTAAAGGTAATAGGAGGAAAGAAAACTAAATCTCTTATTATGTGAGCTAATCTGTAACACATTTATT
Source organism: Leucopleurus acutus (assembly GCF_964270905.1). Classification (NCBI taxonomy): domain Eukaryota; kingdom Metazoa; phylum Chordata; class Mammalia; order Artiodactyla; family Delphinidae; genus Leucopleurus; species Leucopleurus acutus. Next base: position 28,991,267 of record NC_139151.1, on the reverse strand, counting down.
GTATGTAGTAATTTCAATGACAGTGTAAATCTATATTTTAATATACAGAATGTGCTCTGGGAAATACATTGCAATAAATGCTATTACTTTTGTAACATTATCATAATTTTTTAATGTAATATCATATCCTCTTGTCTTAATATCAGTTCAAAATATTTATTAATCTATTTGAAATTGCCTGCTGGCTGGCATATTGGGATATTCTACATGGTTTATAATATAATTTTTCTTTTCCTCTGTATTTTCTATATTTAGTCATTTCCCAGAAAGCTCATTACATTCTTGCCAGAATTTCATTACAACTTCTGATACTGTGAGGGGCATCATAGAAGTTTCTTATTGTATTGATATGGACATTTATTTTATTTTATTATTAATATACTTTTTAAGCAATGTGTGTTTCTGCTCTTTTCTTAGCCTGTTTAATTCAGTATCTCTAATTTTAAGGGGGACAAACCTCTTACTACAATCTTTATGCTTTTTTCCTTCTTTTTCTTCAGTCTCCTCTTCTCATTCCCTAGTGAGAGATGGGTTCAAGGGATATAAATGAACTTAACCAAAAAAGAGTAATCTGGGTGACAAAATGCAGTTAGAATGGATAAGGTAGATTAATTCCGCTTCCTCCCTTACTTTCATAAGTCAAGATTTTGATACATTGTCTAACTTCAGAATATCACATAAGATTAATATTTGTATTTTCCATTTCAAAACACACACACACACACACACACACACACACACACCTTAAACAGATTTTGGGAAAATATTTACCCTTGATCCCTTCTATAAAAGAGAAGTTTAATGGCCCTTTGTCTACAAACCCCCAAATCTCAGCCTCAGGAATACAGGACAGAGCAGTGGTTTTAAACTTTATGTTGGAAAAACAACCACCTGGGTTTCCTGTGAAAAAACCAAATTCTTCAGAGATACCCTCAAAGACACTGATTTATGGGATCTGGATAGGCTCAGGAATCTGTATTTTTTGAATAAGTATTCCATGTGATTCTGTTCAAATAATTCAAGGACCATGGTTTGAGAAATTTTTGCCTGAATTTTGTTCCCTGGAAAAAAAATTTTAAAGCTCCAAACTGTCATCATTCAAATAATAATACAGATCTTTTCAACTTAGGATGGGGTTATGTCCCAATAAACTCATCATTAAGTTGAAAATATCATTAAGTTGGAAATACATTTAATACCCCTAAGCTACCATACATCAGAGCTTAGCCTAGCCTATCTTTTATTTTTAATAAATTTATTTATTTATTTATTTTAGGCTGCATTGGGTCTTCGTCTCTGCACACAGGCTTTATCTAGTTTTGGTGAGTGGGGCTACTCTTCATTGCAGCATGCCAGCTTCTCATTGTGGTGGCTTCTCTTTGGTGCGGAGCACGGGCTCTAGGCGCATGGGCTTCAGTAGTTGTGGTGTGCAGGCTCAGTAGTTGTGGCTCATGGGCTCTAGAGTGCTTAGCCTAGCCTATCTTAAATGTGCACAGAACACATACATTAGCCTATAGTTGGACAAAATTATGTACCAAAAAGTCTATTATATAATATAGTATTGAATATCTTGTGTAATTTATTGAATACTGTGCTGAAAGTGAAAAATAGAATAGTCATATGGGTACAGAATGGTCGTAATGTGTTGTTTTATCCTCCTGATCACATGGTTGACTGGGAGTTGTGTCTCACTGCTCCACCAGTATCATGAGAGAGTATCACACTGCATATCACTAGCCTGGGAAAAGATCAAAATTGAAAGTTTGAAGTATGGTTTCTACTGAATACATATGGCTTTCCCACTGTTGTAAAGTCAAAAAATCTTAAGTCCAACTCTTGTAAACTGGGGATCATCTCTGTTAAGGTCTAAACTGTCAAGGTTATGAAATTATGGGAGGAGGAAGTGACAGGTTTCTCATCATGTCTTTTGTGGAGCCAGCAGTCAAGTCAGCACCCTAGTGATGTATAGGGACCCAAGTAAATATTTCAGGGACATTCTGTCACTGTCTACCAATTCAGGGAAAGTGAAACAAATACTGTAAAGAGCTCAAACATGGTGGAGGATGAGGGACATAGTGCAAGTGAGATTTTCTCCAGATTTCTCAGAAAATTTCTACTGGCTTTTCTCAGACAATGCTTGATAAGTATTTTAGGAACAGACTAAAAATCAGACAGAAGTTATCCCAGGTTTCAGTAGGCATTAGGATACTGATGAAAGTTCAGCCATAGACTTTCTGTGATTTCCCACAAGCATCCAGAGAAAGGGAAGCCTGTGACTAGAAGAAAACCAAAACCATTGTTCAGAACTAGTTGGGTGATTATGTTTTTCTGAAATAACTTCTCAGTGTTGGACTTAGAGGTCTAAACAGATTATCCAGATTGTATCATTATTTTGTCTCTTTTGTAATGAAACTGTTAAGACCAAAGTACCAAATGTGTTAGTGAGAAAAGTTCAGTATTCACATTCCCTCTTCTTCAATACTCTTCTTCCCTTGAAGAGGCACATAAAGATGACAAAGAAGAAACACAAATATGGTCAGATACAAGTTAATGACTGAGATTGGTAGAATATTGTGAGAAATTCTAACACCCAGAGTGAGAAAACCTTGAAAAAATATAAAATTTTTAAAAAGGCATTTATAAATTTTATTTTTTGTAAAGCAACTTTCTTATAAAATAAAGTCTTAATCCTGATATTGAGGCAGATGGTCAATATGTACACAGGATGACAAGAGAGAAAATACTATTTCTATTTTATTTACAATTATAGTTTGGGTCAACAAAACCTTTTTTTTATTGACCACTGTATGCCTAGCACTATTTCTGTTTCTGAAGATACAAAGATGATTAAAAACAGTTCTTAATTTGAAGAACTTACAGTTCAAATGAATTGGCTAAACAAATTGCAGCACTTCTGTTGGTGCCTTTTTATTGCTGTCCACATTAAAGAAAGAGGGACCTAACATAGTGATATTCTTTCTGTAGTCCTGGATCTCTGTTAGTAGAGTTCCATCAACAACTCTATAACTTAGATTTTTTTTTTAATTTTTAAAATAACAAAACTGAATTGTTGATTAAAGACACCTAGCCTTAAAGTGGTAAGTCACAAATGACATACCTGTGTATATGGTCCATGGATTTTCTTTAACACCAACAATAATGATGATAAAATAACTATGCAAACAAATTGAATAAAAATGAATTTGATTTTAATACATAAAATAAGATTATACAAAAATTCATAGACGGTTTAAATGAATCCAACACTCCAAGTCCAAAAGTATGCATTTCTGTTATAAGGAGAAAATTCAGAGATAATTTTAGTGAACCAATGTTCCAAAATAATGGAATATTAAGACACATTTGAATTTTGGAAATGTGACTATTTTCTTAGCTTTTAAAAAGAGAAATAAGGTTGACTGTATATATTAGAAAACATGCACCTGAAAAATAGTGGTTTGTTTCCTTAGAAAGAGAATCCATGATCACCAGTACTTATCATAGGTAATATATATGTATGTTTCTTTATCTATAGAATTCTTATACTCAGGCGTTGGGAAACGCCACTTAGGTACTGTATCTGAATTTCAAAAAGTCACTAATCTCTGAAAATATTTGTCAGGTGAATTAATAATTGATAAAAACCTTATATATTAGAGGTATTGAATAATGATGTGTTCCCCTGGAGGAAAATTACCACTAGTAAACTGGACATTTCATCCTATCTCCTGTTCACAAATCTAGGCCATGCTTCAATAGGGGATAACTTAGGAGGGATGTGCACTGGTGAGAGAAATCCCAGTTTAAGGATGAACTGGAAACTTACTAAAAATATTATTCATGTGATAGTCAGGCAGAAAAAATAAGTTGAGATCAAGATACCAAGAAACAGACTTGGGGTCAGAGGTCTAGAATGAACAGATTAGACACTCAATCTGGAGATACTAGATTTAAACAAAGAAAGAGTACAGGTTAGTGTTAGTCTCTAATGTAGCATTGTGTATCATCTACATTAGTGTTGGCTGTTTCTCTAGGTGTTTTTTTTTAGCACAGGGACAAATGTACTGGGCCAGTCACAGTCACTAATAGGATTCAAATCTGAAGATACACTCTTCCCCTACCAGAGACCCACCTTAGTAGTGGGCCAGACATTGACAGGTATCCATAGTCCACTTGAGGCATTGGAAATCATTCAGAGACTCCTCAAGGTCAGAGTGATTTTTATAATAACACTAAAACACTCTGTGTCTATTTTACTGTGCTGACGTTTTCACATTTGCTGATACAGCTGCTGGTGACATCATAAATCAAGGCAGTGGCAAAAAATTTCAGTCATTATATTCCTCACTGTCATGCAACATGCACGCACACACACACATGCAGAGAAACCAATTTTACTTATGAATGTCTTTGATAAAATGATAAAAACTATTAGTTCTATTACTATTGACCCTTGAGTATATATGTCACTTTAATATTCTGTGGGACAAAATGAGGAATGTTTATAAAGCTCTTCTGATGTTTGTCTCTAAGTAAAGCCCTTGTGTGATGGTTTCAGTTGCTAGCTGAACTAGTCCCTTTATTCATAAAGCACCATTTTACTTGAAGATACAACAGGCTGACAAATTATGATTATTCAGAATTGAATATTTTGCTGATATATTCTAAAAGAAACCCAACAAGACAAAAGATGAAGCAAACCTGCCACCTTAGGAAAACATCTGATAGTATTTTCTGCAAATGAGAAAACTGGCGCTTTCAAGTAAAAATTAGATTTTTGCAAAAATTTATCTAACACCATGCTCTTTAGAATTTCTCAATACTTAAAGATGTTTCTATTGAGATTTGAGGAAATATTAACAAATGTATAAAGTAATGTATCCAACTATGGAAAATATTTTTTTTGTCAGTTAACCAGTATTTTCCAACTAGTTTAGGCATGCTGTTACACAATCAGCATGGGTAAAAGATCCATTCAAAGTGCACAATAGGAAGTACAATAAGCATACAGTTCATATAAGTTCTTTCCTTTTGTCATATAAAAATAAAATAAATATCTATTCACATATACAACATACAAATCAAAATAATCTACAATATTACATTATCTTACAGTTATCCTACAGCTTATAATGTTGCCATAATACTCACAGTCTCTATTATATGGAGAATCTTTTCACATAAACTATGCCTATAAGTTTGTTCATCATATTTCACTGTTGCGGTCACTCCATTGATATTCTTACAGCTTGCTTCTTAGTGTGTTTTTTTTTTTTATCTCCTGCCTCCCTCTGGCTGTCCAAATAACCACAGTTCACAATAAGTTGGGAGTGAGAGATTTACTCTTGACAGTTTTCTGCATACCCAACAGCAGACACCTTACCCTAGCTATTTCTTGCCTTTCAACAAGAGCATTCTCTTCAGGTTTAAATCTGAACTATTCAATACCCACAAATACAAAATACACAGATCACTGTTACAATAAACCATTTGTTTTCATTTATGATGTTCTAATATAAATAGCTTCAATATCCCTAAATCCCAATTAGAAGGTCAAAGAAGAGGTGAAATAAAACTCAAGAGTTTGGCCAATGTATCTTGATTTTTTCACCATCACTGGTGAAATATATCAATCAATATATTTATGAAATTAATAATGGATCAATGTTTCCCTTCACTTTGGCTTCGGAAATCTGATATCTGATCCAAATAATCTTTTACTGTTAAAAAAAAGTCTTAGAATTTGAAAGCCATGGATCCATTCTCATGTCCCCAGGTAGGTAAACGTCTAATCTATCCATTTAAGCAATTGTGAAAGGTGTCCAGGCAAAACGTGCCTCACCAAATCTTTTTTGTTTATTTGACAAATGAATAATTCTAGTAATCAAACATATTCAACTTATATCTAAGAAAATTCTTAGAGAAATTTACTTTTCATTTTTTGTTGTTCAAATAGAGGTCAGTTGATCAGCACACTCACTTAATAAATAACTCTTAGTATACTTTTTTTTTAATTGGAGTATAATTGCTTTACAATGTTGCATTAGTTTCTGCTGTACAATGAAGTGAATCAGCTATGTGTATACCTATATCCCCTCTCTCTTGGACCTCCCTCCCACCCACCTCATCTCACGTATCTAGGTCATCACAGAGCACCGAGCTGAGCTTCCTGTGCTTTTTAGCATGTTCCAGCTAGCTATCTATTTTACGCATGGTAGTGTATATATGTCAGTCCTAATCTCCCAATTCTTCCCACCCTCCCCTTCCTCCTCTGTGTCCATATGTTCATTCTCTACATCTACATCTCTATTCCTGCCCTGCAAATAGGTTCATCTGTACCATTTTTCTAGATTCCACATATATGCATTAATATACGATATTTGCTTTTCTCTTTCTGGCTTACTTCACTCTGTATGGCAGACTCTAGGTCCATCCACATGTCTACAAATGACCCAATTTCATTCCTTTTTATGGCTGAGTAATATTCCATTGTACATATGTACCACATCTTCTTTTTCCATTCCTCTGTCATTAGACATTTACATTGTTTCCATACCCTGGCTATTGCAAATACGGCTGCAATGAACACTGGGGTACATGTGTCCCTTTGAATTATAGTTTTCTTAGGGTATATGCCCAGTAGTGGGATTGCTGGGTCATATGGTAGTTCTACTTTTAGTTTTATATGGAAACTCCATACTGCTGTCCACAGTGGCTGTATCCATTTACATTCCTACCAACAGTGCAAAGTGTGTTCCCTTTTCTCCACACTCTTTCCAGCATTTATTGTTGTAGATTTTTGAATAGATCTTTATTGGAGTATAAATGCTTCACAATACCGTTTTAGTTTCTGTTGCACAACAAAACGAATCAGCCATATGCATACACGTGTCCCTATATCCCTTCCCTCTTGAACCTCCCTCCCATCCTCCTTATCCCACCCCTCTAAGTCATAGTAAAGCACCAAGCTGATCTCCCTGTGCTATGCTGCTGCTCCCCACGAGCCAACTACTTTACATCTGGTAGTGTATGTATGTCAAAGTTACTCTCACTTTGCCCCAGCTTCGCCCTCCCACCCCATGTCATCAAATCCATTCTCTAGGTATACCTCTTTATTCCTGCCCTGAAACTAAGTTCATTAGTACCTATTTTTTTTTAGATTCCATATATATGCATTAGCATACAGTATTTATTTTTCTCTTTCTGACTTTCTTCACTCTGTATGACAGTCTCTAGTTCCATGCACTTCACTACAGGTAACTCAATTTCATTTCTTTTTATGGCTGAATAATATTCCATTGTATATATGTGCCACATCTTCTTTAACCATTCATCTGTCAGTGGACATTTAAGGTGGTTCCGTGTCCTGGCTATAGTGAATAGTGCTGCAATGAACATTGTGATGCATGCCTCTTTTTGTATTATGGTTTTCTCAGCATATGTGCCCAGCAGTGGGATTTCTGGGTCATATGGTAGTTCTATTTTTAGTTTTCTAAGGAACCTCCATACTGTTTTCCATAGTGGCTGTATCAATTTTCATTCCCACCAATGGTGTAGGAGGGGTCCATTTTCCCCACAGCCTTTCCAGCATTTATTGTTTCTAGCTTTGTTAATAATGACCATTCTGACTGGCATGAAGTGATACCTCATTGTAGTTCTGATTTACATTTCTCAGATAATTAGTGATGTTGAGCATCTTTTCATGTGCTTCTTGGCCATCTGTATGTCTTCTTTGGTGAAATGTCTATTTAGGTCTTCTGTGCATTTTTTAATTGGATTGGTTTTTTTTTTTTTGGTATTGAGCTCCATGAGCTGTTTGTGTATTTTGGAGATTAATCCTTTGTCTGTTGTTTCATTTGCAAATACTTTCTTCCATTCTGAGGGTTGTCTTTCTGTCTTGTTTATGGTTTCCTTTGCTGTGCAACAGCTTTTAAGTTTAAGTCCCATTTGTTTATTTTTGTTTTTATTTCCTTTATTCTAAGAGGTGGGTCATAAAAGATCTTGCTGTGCTTTATGTCAAAGAGTGTTTTTCCTATGTTTTCCTCTAAAAGTTTTATATTGTCTGGTCTTACATTTAAGTATTTAATCCATTTGGAGTTTATTTTTGTGTACAATGTTAGGTAGTGTTCTAATTTCATTCTTTTGCATGTAGCTGCCCAGTTTTCCCAGCACCACTTATTGAAGAGGCTGTCTTTTCTCCATTGTGTGTTCTTGGCTCCTTTGTCATAAGTTAGGTGCCTATATATGCATCAGTTTATCTCTGGGCATTCTACCCTGTACCATTGATGTATATTTCTGTTTTTATGTCAGTACCATACTCTCTTGATTACTGTAGCTTTGTAGTATAGTTTGAAATCGAGGAGCCTGATTCCTCCAACTCCATTTTTCTTTCTCAAGATTGCTTTGGCTATTCAGGGTCTTTTGTTTTTCCATACAAATTGTCAGATTTTTTGTTCTAATTCTCTGAAGAATGCCATTGGTAGTTAGACAGGTATTGCATTCAATCTGTAGATTGCTTTAGACAGTATAGTCATTTTCACAGTATTGATTCTTCCAATCCAAGAACATGGTATATTTCTCCATGTGTTTATGTCATCTTTGATTTCTTTCATCACTCTTTTATAGTTTTCTGACTACAAGTATTTTGGCTCCTTAGACAAGTTTATTCCTAGGTATTTTGAGCATCTTTCCATGTGCCTCTGGACCATCTGTATGTCTTCTTTGGTGAAATGCCTGTTTAGAACTTCCACTCATTTTTATAATTGGGTTACTTGGTTATTTTTGATATTGACCTCCATTAGCTGCTTGTATATTTTGGAGATTAATCCTTTGTCCATTGCTTCATTTGAAAATATTTTCTCCCATCCTGAGAGTTGTCTTTTCATCTTATTTATGGTTTCCTTTGCTATGCAAAAGCTTTTAATTTTAATTGGTCCCATATGTTTATTTTTGTTTTATTTTCATTTCTTTAGGAGGTGGGTCAAAAAAGAACTTGCTGTGATTTATGTCAAAGAGTGTTTTGCCTATGTTTTTCTCTAAGAGTTTTATAGTTTCTGGCTTTACATTTAGGTCTTTAATCCATTTTGAGTTTATTTTTGTGTATGGTGTTAGGGAGTGTTCTAATTTCATTCTTTTACATGTAGCTGTCCAGTTTTACATGTAGCTGTCCAGTTTTCCCAGCATCACTTATTGAAGAGGCTGTCTTTTCTCCATTGTATGTTCTTGCCTCCTTTGTCATAAATTAGGTGACCATATGTGCATGGGTTTATCTCTGAGCTTTCTATTCTGTACTGTTGATATATATTTCTGTTTTTGTGCCAGTGCCTTACTGTACCTCTGTAGTATAGTTTGAAGTCAGGTAGCCTGATAGACCAATATCACTGATGAAAATAGATGTAAAAATCCTCAACAAAATACCAGCAAACAGAACCCAACCACACATTAAAAGCATCATACACCATGATGAAGTAGGATTTATCCCAGGAATGCAGGGATTCTTCAGTATATGCATATCAATCAATGTGATACACCATACTAACAAATTAAGGAATAAAAACCATATGACCATCTCAATAGATGCAGAAAAAGATTTTCACAAAATTCTACACCCACTTATAATAAAAACTCTCCAGAAAATGAGTATAGAGAGAACCTACCTCAACATAATAAAGACCATATATGACAAACCCACAGCAAGCTTCATTCTCAATGGTGAAAATCTGTAAGGATTTCCACTAAGATCAGGAACAAGACAAGGATTCAACTCTCACCACTCTTACTCAATATAGTTTTAGAAGTCCTAGCCATGGCAATCAGAGAAGAAAAAGAAATAAAAATAAATTGGAAAAGAAGAAGTAAAACTGTTTGCAGATGACATGATATTATACATAGAAAATCCTAAAGATGTGACCAGAAAACTACTAGAACTAATCAATGAATTTGGTAAGGTTTCAGGATAAAAAATTAATACACAGAAATCTCTTGCATTCCTATACACTAAAAACAGAAAATCAGAAAGAGAAATTAAGGAAACAATCCCATTTACCATCACAATGGAAAGAATAAAATACCTGGGAATAAACCTACCTAGCAAAAGATCTGTACTCAGAAAAGTATAAAACACTGATGAAAGAAATCAAAGATGGTATAAACAGATGGAGAAATATGCCATGTTCTTTGATTGGAGGAATCAATATTGTGAAAATGACTATACTACCCAAAGCAATCTACAGATTCAATGCAATCCCTATGAAATTACCAGTGGCATTCTTCACAGAATTAGAACAAAAAATTTTACAATTTGTGTGGAGACACAAAGACCCTGAATAGCCAAAGCAATTTTGAGAAAGAACAATGGACCCAATATATACTTTTAGATCTTTGAGATAATGTTATCCTGGGTCCTTCTTTTTTTTTTTTTTTCTTTTGATAAACAATTCTTACTTCCTCAACCTTGGGAACTAAATTCTATGCATTTACTCATTTTTATTGCTTGTCACTGGACTTAAGTTTTGTTCTGTCTTCTTTTCAAATATCACTTGAAAACATAAAACAGTCTGCATTGTGCTCTATTTGAGCCATGTCATTCACAAACACTGAATACCAGCCACTTCATTAGGAGCAATTTATTACCATTTTTCCACCATAGGACAATTGGTTCCCATTTGTATTCCAGGAAAATTTCTTTTCCTGGAGGACTTTCAGAATAAAATAATTCAAACCCACATGGCCTACTCCTTCCTGCAGAACCAGACATTTTAGAGTAATTTGATTGTTCAAAATTTTAAAGCATGTCCACACCTATGTTTCTCTCTTATACCTTTGCTCACTCTTTGCCTATCACATCTTTATCTTTCTATAAAACTTATTGGTGATATAAATTCAACTCTGCTTCTACCACAATAAGATTCCAGTCTCATTTTCAGCTCAGTCTGCCTTCTGCCTGCAGGAGATAACCGTCTCTTTAAATGTAACCATAGATAGCTTCCGTTTTTCACATTTAACTTTGTGTTGTTAATACCTGACCTGAATCTATAATTTTTTTCCTTCTATGCTTTGATAACAGTTAACTCAAACCAACAAATCACCCAATCTTTGTAAGTACCATTGTCCACATATCTCTTAAATGTTTGTTTTTTTCCACAAGCCATTTGGGGTAGACAGAATAATGTCCTCCAAATGTCTCCATCTTAATTCCCAGAACTTGTGAATGTTAGTTTACATAGAAAAAGGGAATTTGCATATGTGATTAAGTTAATGACCTTCAGATGGTAATATTATTTATATTATCAGTGTAGAACCAATATAATTACATGCATTCTTTTTTAAATCTTTATTGAAATATAGTTGATTCACAATGTTGTGTTAGTTTCAGGTGTACAGCACAGTGATTCAGTTATATATATATATATATATATATATATATATATATATATATATATATATATATATATATATCCTTTTTTAGGTTCTTTCCCATTATAGGTTATTATAAGATATTGAGTATAGTTCCCTGTGTTATACAGTAGATCCTTGTTAGTTATCTATTTCATATATAGTAGTGTGTATATTTTAATCCCAAACTCCTAATTTATCCCTCCCCCTACTCCTTTCCCAATCACATGGGTTCTTAAAAACAGGACCTATGTAGGGTCAGAGGAAAATGTGGCTATGGAAGAATAGTGAAAGACAGGCAACATTACTGGTTTTGAAGGTAACAGGAAGACAAGGAATGTAGGTTGCCTCTTAAAAGCTGAAAAGGCAAGAAAATGGATGCTCCCTTAGAACCTCCAGAGGGAACACAAACCTACTGACACCTGATAGTCTATTGAGATCTGTACTGGTCTTCTTTAGAACTCAAAGAAAATAAAGTGTTGTTTTAAGTCACTAAATTTGTAGTAACTTGTTATGGATGCAATAGAAAGGCAATACACCAGTGCATTCCACTTTATTCATATTTTGTCTTAATTCTTCTCAGGTAAGAGCATTAGTAATTGTGATGTTAGAGTGTGCCAGGAATTATCTCTAGCCACTTCAGTTGAATCATTGGTGATATATTCCTAGAAACATTCCTTGTTAGTGTTTCAATCTGAGGATGTGTAGGACTACTTCCAGCAAAACTGTCTTAATTTGGGTTCTCCTACAAGAAAGTCTTGAAAAAAGTAATTAGAATGCAAGTAGTATATTTGGGGAGTGATCTGGGAACAGCATTGGAGAGAACATAGATAATACAAGGAAGAGAGTAAAGCCAATAAGAAGTATGTTACCATGTGAGCACCTGGAACTTAAACTTATTGAAGAATTGAGGGAGAGAGAGAAGAACAAAACTTGAGAATTATCCCACTCAGGGGACAAGGGAGATGGGGGTAATGATTCATATAGTTCCATCAGCTACTGGTTAAGGGATCCTAAAGACTACTGATCCACCAGTACTTCTAGCCTAACCATCTAGAAGGTAGAACAGGCTCTGGTGGTCATGGACACCTTGACAACAAAAAATCAGAGGCATTGGCAGTTGGAATTTGCTCCAGAGTGCACGGAGATGGTAAAGGCTGAGGGGAGATGGGTGAGTCACTTACAATATCTGCTATTATCAGCAATTCACATTTGTTTTACTATAAGATAGTATCACATCCATTATCTTATATCCTTGCCTTTTGCTACTATATACTTCATATGTTTTTAAATGTATTATCTGACCTCATCTAATTAATTGGTAGTTGTTTTTCCTGATTCCACTCTCTTGTCCCCTTCTTCAGTAATTATGTTACTTGTGTTCTCAAAAATGTTTTATTTGTTCTCAATATTTTTTTAGCACTTCTTTATCATTCCACTGAAAGTTTTGTAATCTGGCTCAAAAACTCTCCAGGATTTCATGCCACTTTTTTCCATACTTCTTTTGTTTCAAGGACATCCACATAGTCACATATTTTCGCAAACATTAGATATTAATAATATGTCATTTAACGTATTTTTCTGGTTCTATATGCCCTACTACTTCTATTCATACTGAATTCTAACCCTGAGTTATTCTCCCTTTCCCAAATATATCACAAGCTTTCATATCACAAACTTTCATCCCTCCATATCTTTGCTCCTATAGCTTTTTATGACTTGATTCAATTCATTCTTCATTGCCCAACATAATTGTCACTTCTTCTGTGATCATTTCCTAATTTCCTAGATAAAATAAATTATTCTCATATCAGTGCTTCCATAATACTGTTTATTATTCTATGAGTTTGTCTTATATTATTGCTATTGTCTCTTATCTCTGTCAATAAATTTTGAGCTTTTCAGATCATGCACCCACCGAAGTGCTTTACACGTAGTAGATGTCTAACAAATGGATCTTTGATAGCAATCAATCAGAATCAAATGAACTAGTTTACAAGATGAAATGAGAAGCTGTATTAGAGGATATGATTGTTTGATAGGAATAATATCCAACCAACAACTCTCAGGATTAAAGAATATCTATCTTTAGTAATCTTTGAAACATGCTACCAATGACAATAAAATGAAATAAACAAATTTTAGAATGACCATTTTCTCATGACATAATTCTCATTTTCTTCCTTATTTCAGACACTGCATGCAAGAACGTGGTTAACATGCTTTCTGGATATAGGTTTATCTTCACTGTCTCAGCTAGCGTCACTATCTCAGGCTCACAAAGTATCAAATTTATGATCATGGAATTATCATAACATAGTTTTGGGTTAATGAGCCTATTTGACAGTGAAAGAAATATTTAAATATAGGAACATGAGATCCATTTGTCCTATATTATACTGCATCATTTAGAAACTATTTCCTGATAGAACATTAGAATGACTTCAGAAAAGATACATTTGAATTGAACTCTTTGGGATGAATCCTTGTGGAATTCAAGTCTAAGCCAACAGCTATTGTATGGTACTACATCCTCAACAGTAGAACAGATGTCTCTGAGAGTAAAAGTAGGAGTACATACTTTTCACCATCAGTGAATACTATTGACACATTTGGGTAATTTTTACCACTTTTCCTCCAAACTTAACTAGAGTTCCAGTTTTAGAAGGAGGGCACTTCTACCAGGGCACACAATACGGTTCTCTTAAGCCTGGAGGTCTATCTGCCACTGGTTATTTTGCCCACTGCTATGCCAGTGGACTAGCAGGGAAAGAAAGGAATTACTACTCTAGCAGAAGTAGTTGACTTACTACATTGAGGTGAAATTGTTGCTGCTATGCTACTGGGGTAGGGGGGAGTGTGTCTGAAATCAGGACACACTGAGGTTCCTCTTGATTCTCTCATGCTCAGTGATAAATTTAGGTGGAAAATTACAGCAAGTATGGTCTGAAAGGATATGGTAACCAGGATGAAAATCCGAGTTATCCCACCATGGATGAAGATCTGAAACCCTAGATCAGCAGAATTGTTGACTGAGGGTGAGTAGCACCTAGAATAGCCAGTAAAAGAAGGAGGTTATGAATATCAATTATAACTTTGGGATCAATTACTGCAGCAGAGACAATAATAGTGAATATGAGAAAACAGAGAGAACTTTAAAGTTCTAAAGAGAACTTTAGAACTAAAGTTCTAAAGAGAACTTTATCTAAAGTGCAAGTAATATAAAGGCAATGGTATCACCTATAAATATCTTGGAGATTACAATTTTGGCAGCAACAAAGGTATGTACTCTTTATCAAATATTATTTTATTTTCCTTTTTATAAGCCCATTCTCCAAACTTCCTGGCTGTTAGATTAACTGACTGGGTTACAGACAATGTGATGTGAGTGAAAATTTTGTAGGCCTGGTCCTTAATAGTATTCTATGTGTTCATTTAGACTTTGCTCCCCTGACATTATGACCTGAAGGCTACATATTTCTGATTTCAGTGCCCCCAAACAGAGGAAGATTCCCTGAATACCATCATTTTATTGAGTCAATAATAAGTTATTACTGTATTAAGCCACTAAAATTTCAAGGTTAATGAGGGCCATGTGTTCACTGAGCAATGAAGAGAGAATACAGATTCCTGTGGGATTTGTAGTACACATGAGGTCAGGATATATTGTGTTTTCTGTCCTTACATACAAATAAATTTCTTTTTATCATTCCCTCAGTTTGTCTATTTAGGGTTCTCTGTGCCTTGCAACAGAAGAGCAATGTCTACAATAAACATAAACAGTATTTCTCAATTTTATTTATATCTAAATATATCTTGTATCCTGTAACATCTTCAATACATTTCTCCTTACTTATTACTAATATTTCACCATTTTTCCTGCACATATTTTCCCTTCCCATATAATTGTTTTTGTCTGACTGAAATGCTTTTTTCTTTTTCTCCATCTGGCAAACTCATATTTATTCTTTGGCACTCAGATCAATTATATCCAACCTCTGTGTAACTTTTTCACGTGGCTTGATGGAGATTTAGTTTTCCTTTCCTTGTGTTTCATGGTTTCATGTTCACATATGTATAAAACTTCACTGGGGAGTGATGCATCAATTTTGTTTCATGTTTGTCTTGCCTTCAGTCCTTGGGCACAAGGTCCATGCCTTTTTCAAGTTATGTACGCTAGTGCCTATTACAATGGAAGGCATACAGTGCCTGCTCAATAAATGAGGGATCAAAGAGATGGCCCTGATCACATTAAATAGCAAGATAAATTGTTTACTTTCAGTTATTTTACTCTATGACACACCAATCACAAAATATCAAATCTGGGAATGGTGGTGATTTAATTTCATGAGACTGCTGAAATAAAATGATTTTACTTTAATTTCATTTTTATTCATTTAGCTTGGTACTCTAAGCAAACTAAAGAATTTGGGGTCAGGAGAGCTGAGCAGACCATTAATTCAACAACCACTAAGGCATATGACAGCCCTCAAGGCAGTTCAAGAACTGCTAGTCTCACCAACTGCTTCTGGAAGAGTCTGCCAAGTAGTTATACACTGTAGAAAGTGCAATTGCTCCCCATATGACATCTGTGATTTCAGGTGGGCTAGAGTGTTCCTTTGTACTCAACTAGGGACAAAAATATTCATTTTACTGTTTTCTTCAATATTGGGGCAGAAAGAACATTATTAAAATCTTTACATTTTTCTCACTCATAACAACAATCCTGGTTGCATTGCCTTCATGCAAATAATAATCAAGAGAAAATTATAGATGGCATAAGCATCTATTTTTCAGGAGGCCAAAGGGCACTGTGTTTGCATTTCACAGCAAATTTAATCTGTAGTAGAGATATTTTCCCAGTTAGCAGTTTAGGGAAATGTAAGCTAACCACACATGCACACACATGTATGCACATACACATGCACACACGCACACAAACTTTTTCGTTTGAATTTTACATTAAGTTACTAGAATGAAAATTTTTTTTCTAAAATTATATGGTAGTAGCACTTACTCAAAATCTTTTATTGGTCCTAAAATTAAAAAGCTGATTAAAAACTAGTATAGAATTATTATTCTTTTTGTTTTAAATATGCAATATTTTGTTTAAAGTATTTTGTATTTTACTCAGTATTTCTAGAATATTGCTGCAAATTTAAATATATAAGCCTAAATTGCATTCCCTACCAATTCAACTTGCTATTTTTAATTGAGCTTTCCAAATAGACTGTTCAGCTATTTACAGCTTAGTTTTAAAGAAAAGAGAGCAGAATTATGATGAAAACATTTACACTGGTATTTGGTTGATCTCTAAAACTAAAATTGCTTTTCATGCTTCTCTTCTCGCTCATCAAACCAGGGACAATGCTCAATTTATAAAAGAAGAGGAGGTTTCATTATATTATTTTATTTTCATTAGCATGTAATTTACATACAGCAAAATTCACCCTTTTTAGTGTATAGTTCTATGATATGGACAAATGCATACATTCATGTAACCGCTAATGCAATCAAAATACAGAATAGTTTGGTTTCATCACCTCAGAAAAATTCATCCATGCCCTTTTGAAGTCAAACCTTAACTCCACCCTAACCTATAGAAAGCTCTGATCTGTGTTCTATCACTATATTTTCCTCTTCAGAATGTAATATAAATAAAATTGTTTTAGTATGTACCTTTTCCATTCTGCCTTCTTGTACTTAGTATACAGTGAATGTGAGATTCATCCATGGTGTTGAGTGTATCAGAAGTATGCTTCCTCCTGTTATTAACTACTATTCCATTTTACAGATGCATCACAATTTGTTTATCTATTCACTATTTGATGGATATTTAGGCCGTTTCCAGTTTGGGGTAGTTTGAATAAAACAACTATAAAAATTCACATATAGGATATTGTGTGAATAAAAGTGCTAACTTCTCTTGGGTAAATACTTAGGACTGAGATTGTTCTGTTGTATTGTTTATAAGAAACTGACAAACTGTCTTTCTAGACATGCCTCACCAGGGCCTCTTCCCTGGTCCAGATCTTTCTGGCGAGCACTCAGTGATGGTTTGTGAAGAAGAACCTGTGACTGTGAAGGAAATACCTGTGTGTCTGTGTCTTCCAGGAGTTCCATTCTCTCAAGCTCTTATGCTAGCCTGCACTCTACCTTTAGGAATGTATTAAAAATGTAGTTAAATTCTTATTGCTTTTTATGGCACCTGGCCTATTTTCCTCCATGCTCTGTCACAGGTAATCCTGGGTTCATGTCCTATTTCTTCCAGGAAAGAACGATCTTTAGATTTCAAGTCTACTTTATTAACATGCAACGCTAGCTTTCTTATGGGTTTAAGAAAATGTGTGATTTTTTAGTCTGTTTTTTCTAGTTATTAGAGTGGAAACAATGCTCCTTCTAGTTTTCTTGTTCTAAGTGGAAGTTTAGCTAAGCTGAGCTTTTAATGAGACCAAATTATAATTTCTGATGCTCTTAAGCACATTTAAACGAAAAATCTTTAGGTCAGTGAGCTACCCAGTGAAGGTGTACCTTGGTGGAAATATCTTGGCTAAGCTAAATAAATGCAAATTCATTTCTTTAGCTTAGTCATCTTGGAAACCTAAGAAGATGTCCTCTGGAGTTGACATGAACTTTTACAAAACATAATAATACAATACATAAAAAAGGATAACTACTATGATCATTGTATATTCACATCATTAAGACAGAACTGCATATAAAAATGGAGACATTTTTGTATAATTGACCACTAGAACTTGTTTCAAAAAGCTAGTGAGGAAATCCATCCTCACACAGGACTTGTTGCCTCCTTGTCATGTTATCAGTTATGTATCATTACTTGTTTTCTCATTTCTTTGCATATTGTTTGCTTAGTTCAACATCCAGGCTCTGCTGGTGAAATTTTGCATATTCCTTAAGACTGAAACTATCTTTTTAAAATCCTGCCCCTTCCCTCAATGGAAGCAGTCATTTCCTTGCTTTTGATTGTAATCAATTTTGTACAAATATGTTATAGTGTAGTGGCAGATATCATTTGTTACCTAGGCTTTGTTTCTCTCTGCGGTTCTTTTTTAATCACAGAACTCTAGTTTTATTCAGGGTTTAATTTTCTCAAATGTTCCTATTTATCACTTCTTAGATAAATTCCAGTCTTTTTAATTGGGAATATGAGAGATTCCATGATCTAATTCCATCTAAGCTCTCCGGCTTCATCCCTTTAGTCCCTCATTCAAGCAACAAAATGCTTATGGTGCCCTTCACAAACCGTGGTATTTCTCTTGTCCATGCCTTGCCTCAGAATGCCCACTTTTTCTGCAGTCTTTTCCTTACTCACTAACATACTTTAAATGTCAGGTCTGAAGGCATTTATTCCAACAGACCTTACCTGATTCTCTATGGTTTGTTATGTTTACCCAGAATATGTCCTCTTTATCATCCCTTTCATAACATACATTGTGGAGTAATCATCTATTCATTTTTTCCACCTCTGTCCTTGTGTTCTGGGCTCCCTGAATGCTAAGATTGTTTTATTCAGCATTATTTCCTTAGCACAATGCCTGACACATTCAATAAATGTTTCTGTTTGATGTTTCACTTAGAGGACTGTGTTTTGATTGAATGAAATTCAGTGAATTAAGAGTTTAAAAATATAAGCCAAAAAAAATAAATAAATAATAAAAATATAAGCCACAGACTGGGAAAAAAAATAATTGCAAAAGACAAATCTGGTAAAGGACTATTATCGAAAATATACAAAAATCTCTTGAAAGAATAATAAAAGAAAAACAAACAACCCAGTTAAAAAACTGTACAAAACACTTTAACAAACAACTCAGCAAAAAAAAAAACATATATAAGGCAAGCAAGAATATGAACAGATGCTCAGCATCATATATTATTGAGGAATTAAACATTATAGCAATGAGATACTACTGCACACATATTTGAGTGGCTTAAATCCAAAACACTGACAACACTAAATGTTAAAGAGGATATAGAGTAATGAAACTCTCATCCATTGCAGGAAGGAATGGTATATATAGCCACTTTGGAAGACAGTTTAGCAGTTTCTTACAAAACTAAACATACTCTTATATAATCCAGCAATCATATCTTTTGGTATTTACCCAAATGTGTTGTAAATGTATGCCCACAAAAAACCTGTACATGAACATTTATAGCAGCTTTATTTATTCATATTTGCCCCAAATTGGAAACAACCAAAATGTCCTTCCATAAGTGAGTGGATAAACAAACTGTGTTATATTAATATAATAGAATATTATACATTGTTTAAAAGTAATGAACTGCCAAACCACAGAAAGACAAAGAGGAAACTTAATGCATATTGCCAAATGAAAAAAAAGAGAAAACAGTCTGAAGAGGCTACATAGGGTTTGAACGCAACTATGTGACATTCTGGAAAAGGCAAAACTATAGAAACAGTTGGAAATGTGATTGGGAGGGAAAAAGGGGGGAAGGGAGGGGTAAACAGATTGAGTACAGAGGACTTTTAAAGCAGTTTAACTATTCTGTATGACAATATAATGGTGAATACATGTTATATATTTTTCAAAACCCATTTGATGTACACCCTAACCCTAACCCTAATGTAAACTATGGACCTTAGTTAATAACAATGTACTAATATCGATTAATCAATTAAAGTAATTGTACTACACTAATGAAAGATATTAATAACAGTGGAAACTGTGGAAGGTATATACGAAATTTGTACTTTCTGCTTAATTTTTCTATAACTCTAAAACTGCTCTAAAATAAAGTGTATTAATTTTTTAATTTAATGCACAGCAACTTATAGGATATTATGTATCTTCTCCTTGAGGACTGTGAAAATAACTTAGAAAATGATCTGAAGAAAAATATCTAATATATCCTAGAGAGAGGTGGATAGCTTGGGACTGGCTGCAGCACTGATTTGTGAATGCTAGAATCAGCCATGGATCATGAAGGAAGACAAGATCATGGTTAAAGCTACATATGTTGCCAAGACAAAGTCCTGCTTTTGGTAAAATTTGATTCTCCATGCCCATTAGTTAAAATGAGATGGATGACGAGACAGAAAGCCAAACAACTGGCTCACTGGCCTCCTCAAGACTTGACAAACTTTCCTTATTCAATTCCTGTTGAACTCTAAAAATAGCCTTGGGACATATGTAGGACAGCTATTATTAATACCATTTTACAGATGAAGATGCTAAGGCTCAGAAAACTTGAAGTTCCACTTAAAATAGGTATCTAATGAAAAATGATGGTGAAATTATCTAATAAGCTATTTCTCAAGAGATTATCAACCAAAAATATAACAAAATATAAAGAGATGCATCAAATACTTCAGAAACTCCAGAAGAAAAAGCAAATGACTATATAGGATAAGTGAGAAGAGTATAGCCCTTTCACTCAATGAGTAATGGAGACAAAACAAAAATAAAGAATTGATTAATTAATTAATTAATTAATTAAAAAATAGGTATCTAGTTTCCTTGTCCCCAACTGACTCATTTCTGCTCTCTTGTTAATATGGTACATGTATATCTATGTATCTCTGTCTCTCTCTTTCTCTCCACATGACACCTCTGGCAAAACTGCTACTTAAAATAAACAAAATATTAAAAAAATTATATTTCACTATCTAAAAAGAGGTTATCAGCTTTAGTACTTTTGCCTTGGGTTTGGTGTCATAATTTATCTTCCCATCTACATTTTGCTCCAATATACAATGAGAGCTCAACTTTTCAAGCTAATCTTTTCAAGAGGACTCTTTCTTATTATTCTTTATTTTATTTTCATCTTTTACTTATTTATCTAAACTATTGTATTGCATTTTCAAGTATGGTTGACTTACATATACTTGGGGATATTTGATTATGTAAGTTCTTTGTCCATTTCAATTTCCTTTATGTTTGAAGGAATTTCATACAATTCTAAATTAAACACAATTTGGTAATGAGTGGAAGCAAGTAATTCAGATTATATTGACTCATGTTAGAATTAATATTTGACTTTGCCGCATAGAGAACAATGAGGCATTTGCCTAAGGCAGATTTTTGTGCTATCAACAAAGGGGTATGGGAAGCATTAAGCGAGAGTCTGGAAACTAAACTAAAACTGGCATGGGTAAATGCCTTATATGTACAGCAGCAGTGTTGAAAATTTTATAAACAATTGAAGAATTCTGCCAACTCAAACATTTTATTTTTCCAAATGTTTCCTTTGGAGAAATTTGAAATCAAGTTCATTTGATAAATGTATTTTTACAATGTATTTGTAAGGGCAGCTGTTTTAAACTCAAACTGCTTATGTATACAAACCATTCATATTTGTAATGTAAGCTTTAATTATAGGTTGAGCTAAACTGTAAGATCTATATGGAATATAAAATTACTCTAATGTGATTACTATTTTTATATTGATTGTTAATTAAAATTATTTCACACTAGAGATTTATTACATTTAATAGAACTGAAATTAGAGTATATCAATTAAGTATATTACCCAGTAATTACATGGAACAGAAAATTGAATTACTATGTTTATTGCTGTAGGGATATACTTTGTGAAAACCAAGGTAATATTCTACCTTGAAAGTATAGCAATGCACAGCATGCACCTTTGTTGCGCATGGTCTAGAAATTATATCTCATTACTTATAGTTTTGTATGCCTCTATAGCTGTCCATGATGGCTCTCTTGTGTATTTCATTATGTCTTAAATTAACTAGTACACATTTTACAACCATCACTAAAATAATGAAAATCTAAAGCTCCACTAAGCTAACTCTCCATCCTCTTATCTCTCCTTGTATTGACTCCTTTCTGTGACTTGCAATCTTGGTATAGAATAAAGCAGGAGTCATAGACACTCCAAACTTAGCTCTATCACCTAGATTGACTGGCAAGTCATAATCTCCAAGAAAAAAAATTCCCGATTATTCATTCTTTCACTTATCCATTTGACAAATATTTACTGAGCACCTATTATGTGAGACACTGATATGAACACTGGGGATAAACCAGTATTCAAAGCCGATTGCTATGGTAGTTCTATTTTTAGTCATTTAAGGAAGCTCCATACTGTTCTGTACAGTGGCTGTATCAATTTACATTCCCACCAACAGTGCAGGAGGGTTCCCTTTTCACCACACCCTTTCCAGCATTTATTGTTTCTAGCTTTTTTGGTAACGGCCATTCTGACTGGCGTGAGGTGATACCTCAGTGTAGTTTTGATTTGCATTTCTCTAATAATTAGTGATGTTGATTATCTTTTCATATGCCTCTTGGCCATCTGTATGTCTCCTTGGTGAAATGAGAGTAGCATCGACATATATACAGTACCGAATGTAAAATAGTTGACTGGTGGGGAGCAGCAGCTTAGCACAGGGAGATCCGCTTGGTGCTTTGCAATGACCTAGAGGGGTGAGATAGAGATAATGGGAGGGAGGGGCAAGAGGGAGGGGATATGGAGACATGTGTATGCATATGGCTGATTCACTTTTTTGTGCAATAGAAACTAACACAGTATTGTGAATCAATTATACTCCAATAGAGATCTATTAAAAAAGAAACAATTGAATCTCTGCCCTCATGGAGCTTTCATATTAATTGGAGGGAGATGGAAAGAAATAGGCAAAAAAAAATAAATTATGTCATGCAGTGATAAGTGTTTGAAAAGAAATATAGGAAGGCAATAAAATTAGGTTGCTCAAGGAAGGCATATCTGAGGGAATGACATTTGGTTAAAGAAAAAGAGTGGGAAAATGCTATGTAGCTTTCGAGTAAGTGTGCAGAAATCAGGGATCAGCATGAACAATGATCTTAAAGAGAAAGAGAATTCCTGGTAAGCAAGAAGAAGAGCAAGAGAGCCCATGGACCTAGAGTAGAGTAAATGATGGGGCCTGTGGCAGAAGATAATTACTGAGCATAAGGGAGATGATAGATCATTAGGGCCTTGTTGACAATAGTCAAAATGCTGGATATTTGGATAAAATTGTGAAAATCCAGTAAAAGTCTTTATTATGTCTTTATCACTAGAAGTGTCTTCTAGAAGGATCCTTGTTTGCTCAAATTAAAGTGGTTTATGACTGACACAGAAATGAAAGTTTGGGAATGCTTAGTTGTTAAGGATTTAGCCATATAGAGTAGTGTGCATATATAGGTAACTGAGCCAGGAAAAACAGTATTCTTCAAAAGAGTATATAAAACAAAAAAGTGCATGGCTGAAGAGCACAGGGATAAAAAAAAAAAATCTGGATTAGAGCAACCATTAAGAGCTAGAGAATTGGATTAATTGGGACAGCAATTGCTACTCAGTTAAGTAAATGAAAGCACAGTTCTGGAATAGGACCACTGCAGAAAATGGGCTAGAAAAAGGCAGTTTTATTGGTTAGTCTTTATGGTTGGAAATTTCACAAGATGACTATGGTAAATAGAATGTGATTCTGTTTCATCTTTCCATCTTTAAAATAGAAATTCAGTCTAGTTAAAATATTACAGAACTAGTTTTATTGGGTCCTGGAAACAATTTGATCCACTGATCCTTGACCTTGACAGTATATTAGATTCATCTAGGAAGATTTTTTAAAAATACTGATGGCCATGCCCAATCCTACAGCTATTAAATCAGAATCTCTGGGATGTAGGGTCTTGACATTTTTACATTTGATTACATTCCTGTTTGACACTATTGTGCAGGCATATTTTATAATCACTGATCTATTTCTTAATCACCTCTTCCAGCTCCATATTCCAAGGATTCTCATGGAAGTGATCATAAATGATTATTTTTCATTCTATGTTATATTGAATCAACATTTGACTCTGTCCTTTGGTCATTTTTCTCTCCTATGGGATTATATAGAACAGTATGCTCCATCTTCCATATGACAAGCCTCAGATATTAGAGAATCTCCCAAACCTCCTCTTCTCCAAGTATAATATTCTTTCTTTTAATATTTTTTTAAATTGAAGTATAGATGATTTATACTTATACATTTATACTACAATGTTGTGTCAGTTTCTGGTATACAACAGTGATTAGGATATATATTTTAATATTCTTTTTCATATTCTTTTCCATTATAGTTTTTTACAATATATTGAATATAGTTCCCTGTGTTATACAGTAGGAACTTGTCATTTATCTATTTTGTATATAGTGGTTTGTATCTGCTAGTCCCAAACCCCTAATGTATCCTCCTCATTTACCCTTTGGTAACCATAAGTTTGATTTCTATGTCTGTCAGTCTGTATCTGTTTTGTAAATAAGTTCATTTGTATCATATTTTAAATTCCACAAACAATTAATATCATATATTTGTCTTTGTCTGACTTGCTTCACTTAGTATGAGAATCTCTAAGTCCATCTATGTTGCTGCAAATGGCATCATTTTATTCTTTTTATGACTGAGTAGTATTCCATTGTGTGTATATCCATATAAATATATATATATATATATATATATATATATATATATATATAGAGAGAGAGAGAGAGAGAGAGAGAGAGAGAGAGAGATCACATCTTCTTTATCCATTCATGTGTCGGTGGACATTTAGATTGCTTCCATGTCCTGGCTATTGTAAATAGTGCTGCTATGAACAAAGGGGTGGACATATAATTTTGAATTAGAATTTTCTCTGGATATAGGCCCAGGAGTGAGATTGCTGGATCATATGGCAACTCTATTTTTAGTTTTTTTTTTTTTTTTTTTTTTGCGGTGCACGGGCCTCTCACCGCTGTGGCCTCTCCCGCCGCGGAGCACAGGCTCCGGACGCGCAGGCCCAGCGGCCACGGCCCACGGGCCCAGCCGCTCCGCAGCATGCGGGATCTTCCCGGACCGGGGCACGAACCTGCGCCCCCCGCATCGGCAGATGGACCCTCAACAACTGCGCCACCAGGGAAGCCCTATTTTTAGTTTTTTAAGGAACCGCCATACTGTTTTCCATAGTAGCAGCACAAATTTACATTTCCACCAACAGAATAGAAGGGTTCACTTTCCTTTACACCCTATTGAGAATTTGTTATTTGTAGACGTTTTAATGATGGCCATTCTGACTGCTGTGAGGTGATACTTCATTGTAGTTTTGATTTGCATTTCTCTAAAAATTAGTGATGTTGGGCATCTTTTCATGTATCTGTTGGCCATCTTTATGTCTTCTAAAGAGAAATGTCTATTTAGGTCTTCTGCCAATTTTTTCATTGGGTTGGTTTTTTGTCATGAAGTTGTATGAGCTGTTTTTATATTTTGGAACTTAATTCCTTGTTGGTTGCATCTGTTGCAAATATTTTCACCCATTCTGTAGTTTGTCTTTCTGTTGTTTATGGTTTCTTTTGTTGTGCAAAAGCTTATGAGTTTGATCAGGACCCATTTGTTTATCTTTGCTTTTATTTCTATTACTTTGGGAGACTAACCTAAGAAAACATTGTGATGATTTTTGCCAGAGAATGTTTTGCCTATGTTCCCTTCTAGGAGTTTTATGATGTCATGATGCATATTTAAGTCTTTAAGCCATTTTGAGTTTATTTTTGTGTGTGGTGTAAGGCAATGTTCTAACTATATCGATTTACATGCAGCTGTCCAGCTTTCCCAACACCACTTGCTGAAGAGGCTGTCTTTTCTCCATTGTATGTTTTTGCCTCCTGTGTTGCAGATTAATTGGCCAGACATTCATGGGTTTATTTTGGGGCTGTCTATTCTGTTCTATTGATTCATGTCTGTTTTTGTGTCAATACCACACTCTTTTGATTACTGTAGCTTTGTAATATTGTCTGGGAGGGTTATGCCTCCACCTTTGTTCTTTTCCCTCAGGATTGCTTTGGCAATTCTGGATCTTTTATGGTTCTATATAAATTTTAGGATTATTTGTTCTAATTCTGTGAAAAGTGTCATGGTAATTTGATAGAGATCACATTAAATCTGTAGATTGCCTTGAGGAGTATGGCCATTTTAACAGTATTAATTCTTCCAATCCAAGATCATGGGATATCTTTTCATTTCTTTGAATTATCTTCAATTTCCATTATCAATGTTTTATAGTTATCAGTGTATAAGTCTTTCATCTCTTTGGTCAGGTTTATTCCTAAGTATTTTATTTTTTTGGATGCAATTTTAAAATGGATTTTTTAAAAAATTCCCTTTCTAATATTTCATTGTTAGTGTAAAGAAATGCAACAGATTTCTGTTTGTTAATCTTCTATCCTGCTTCCTTGCTGGATTCATTTATCAGTTCTAGTAGGTTTTGTGTGGAATATTTAGGGTTTTCTATATATAGTATCATGTCACCAGCATATAATGATAATTTTACCCCTTCTCTTTCAGTTTGGATATCTTTTATTTCTTTTTCTTCTCTGATTGCTATGGCTAGGACTTCCAATACTATATTGAATAGAAGTGGTGAAACTGGACATACTTGTCTTCTTCTAGATTTTAATGAGAAGACTTTTAGCTTTTCACCATTGAGTATTAGGTTGGCTGTGGGTTTGTCATGAATAGTTTGTTTTATTATTTTTTTTGTGTGTGGTATGCTGGCCTCTCACTGCTGTGGCCTCTCTCGCTGTGGAGCACAGTCTCCAGACGTGCTGGCTCAGTAGCCATGGCTCATGGGCCTGGTTGTTCTGCGGCATGTGGGATCTTCCTGGACTGGGGCACGAACTTGTGTCCCCTGCATTGGCAGGCGGACCCTCGACCACTGTGCCACCAGGGAAGCCCCATGAATAGCTTTTATGATGTTGAGATATGTTCCCTCTATACCAACTTTGGTAAGAGTTTTGATCATGAATGGATGTTGAATTTTATTAAATGATTTTTTTTTGCATTTTTTGAGAGGATCATGTGGTTTTTGTCTTTTCTTTTGTTGATGTTGTGCATCACATTGATTGATTTGTAATGTTGAACCATCCCATATGACCCTGGGAGGAATCCAACTTAATCATTGTGTAATATCTTTTTTATGTTTTGTTGGATTCAGTTTGCTAATACTTTGTTGAGAATTTTGCCTCTATATTCATCAAAGTTATTGGCCTGTAATTTTTTTTTTTGTAGTGTCTTTGTCTGGTTTTGGTGCCAGGATGATGGTGGCTTCCTTCTGCTAACTTTAGGTTTTGTTTTTGTTTTTCTAATACTTTCAGGTGGTAGTTTAAGTTGTTTATTTGAGATTTTTCTTGTTTTTTGAGGAAACCTGTATCACAATGAAATTCCCTCTTAAGACTATTTTAGCTGCATCCCATGATTTTGTATGATAGTATTTTCAATGTCTTTTGTCTCAAGGTATTTTTTAATGTCCTTTTTGATGTCATCATTGACCAATTGTGTTTTTAGTAGCATGTTGTTTAGTCTCTATGTAATCATTTTTTCCTTATTTCTCTTTCTGTGGTTGATTTCTCATTTCATGCTGTTGTGGTCAGAAAAGATGCTTGAAGTAATTTCTACCCTCTTAAATTTGTTGAGGTTTGTTTTGTGTCCTAGTATGTGGTCTATACTAGAGAATGTTCCATGTGCAGTGGAAAAGAATGTGTATTCCTTTTTTTTCCTTTTTTTTTTTTTTTTGGAATGTAATGTCCTGAATATATCAATTAAGTGTAACTGTTATATTGTGTAATTTAGGATCTCTATTGCCTTATTGATTTTCTCCCTGGAAGATCTGTCCATTGATTTCAGTAGAGTGTTAATGTCTCCTACTATTATTGTATACCTGTCAATTCCTCCTTTTATGTCAGTATTTGTTTTATATATTTTGGGCTCCTGTATTGGGTGTCTGTATGTTAACAAGTTTAATATCCTCTTATATTGATATATTTGTCATTATATAGTGTCCTTTATCTTTCTTTAATGCCTTTGATTTAAAGTCTATTTTCTCTGATATGAGTATTGCTACCTCCGCTTTCTTGTCATTTCCATTTGCTTGAATATCTTTTTCATCCCCTCTCTTTCAGTCTAAGTATGTCTTTTGCCCTGAAGTGAGTCTCTTATTGGAAGCATATTTTAGGTTATTGTTTGCTTTATCCATTCTGCCACTTTATATCTTCTTTTAAATTATTTTATTGGAGTATAATTGCTTTGCAATGTTGTGTTAGTTTCTGTTGTACAATGAAGTGAATCAGCTATATGTATACATATAACCCCTACCTCTTGGACCTCCCTCCCACCCCCCATCCCACCTGTCTAGGTCATCACAGAGCACTGAGCTGAGCTCCCTGTGCTTGATCAGAGCATTTAGTCCATTGTCCTTCAAGGTAATTAATGATAGATATGTACTTATTGTTATTTTAGACCTTGTTTTCCAGTTGATTTTTATTTCTTCTTTGTTCCTTTCTTTTTTTTTTTCTTTTGTGTTTTATTTTGTATTATGGTTATAGTTTTCTTTTGTATTATGATTGAGTTACCTTCTTTTTGTTTTTTTTAAATATATCTATTATATATATTTGATTTGTGATTACCCTGTTTTTCAAGTATGTTAATCCGTTACTATATCCACTTGCTTTAGACTTGTAGTCAGTCATATAGGCTCAAACACATTCTAAGAAAAAAATCTCCATTTTTCTCACACTTCTCCTCCATGTTTTATGATTTTGATGTCCTCTTTTACATCTTCATGTTTATCTCTTTTCTGTTAATTGTAGTTATCATCTGTTTAACAATTTTTATTTGATTTTTTAAAAACATCTATGTACTGGCTTATTTAGTAATTTACTTTCCAAATGTGGTTTCTCTTTCCTGTATATTTTGCTTTTCTCTTTAGAGAAGGTTTTTCAATATTTTCTTTAGGATAGATTTAAGATAGCTGTATTTTTAAAATTTTTGCTTGTCTGAGAATTTCTTTATCTCTGTTTCTATTCTAAATTATAATCTTGCTGGGTAGAATTTCCTAGGTTGCAGGTTTTTCCCATTTATGAGTTTGAATACATCTTGGCACTCCCTCTGTCCTACAACATTTCTGTAGAGAAATCAGATGATCACCTTATGGGGGTTCCTTTTGTAACTAACTCTTTATCTCTTGCTGCCTTTAGAATCCTCTTGATCTTTAACTTTAGCCATTTTAATTGTAATATGTTTTTTATAGGTCTGTTTGGGTTCATCTTGTTTGAGACCTTCTGTCTTTCCTGTACCTGGATATCTGTTTTCTTCTTTAGGTTTGGAAATTTTCAGCCATAATTTCTTCAAATACATTTTCAATCCCCTTTTATCTTTCTTCTCCTTCTGGCATCCCTATTATGCACAGATTGGCATGCTTTATATTATCCCATAGGTTTTTTAGATTGCTTTCATTTTTTTTTTTAATTTGGCTTTCTCACTGCTGTTCTGATTGGGTTATTTCCATTATTCTCTCTTCCAGATCACTTATTTGTTCTTCTGCATTATTTAGCTTGCTATTCATTGTCTTTAGCTTGGCTTTCATCTCAGCAAATGCATATCCTAATTTTAACTAGCTCCTCTTTATATTTTCCTTGTTACAGTGATATGCATTTCTATAAATAGTCTTTCTTAGTTTCCTCAGTATTTTTCTTTTAAGAAGATGTTGGGGGTAGGAGTTTATTAATTAATTTATTTATTTTTGCTGTGTTGGGTCTTCATTTCTGTGCAAGGGCTTTCTCTAGTAGTGGCAAGCAGGGGCCACTATTCATCGCGGTGCATGGGCCTCTCACTATCATGGCCTCTGTTATTGCAGAGCACAGGCTCCAGACACACAGGCTCAGTAGTTGTGGCTCATGGGCCTAGTTGCTCCTCAGCATATGGGATCCTCTCAGACCAGGGCTTGAACCCATGTCCCTTGCATTAGCAGGCAGATTATCAACCACTGCACAACCAAGGAAGCCCACCTCAGTATTTTTATTATCTCCTTGGACTCCAGGTCTGGTAGGCCAGAGGGGTCTGTTTCATTGTTTTTTTCTTTCAGGGGATTTCTCTTGTTCTCTTAACTGGGTGTGGCTCTTCTGCTTCTTCATTTTACTTATATTTCTCTGACTCTATGAATTTAGGAGAACCAGTTATCTATTGTGGTCTTGAAGGGCTGTTTTTATGTGGGAGCATCCCTGAGTAACATGTGTGACTCGAATTTTTTAATGCAAGGACTGTTTTTTTATGGATGCATTCCATGTCTTTACTCAATGTGCACTGGTTATTATCCTGATAGGGATCTGATTGGTGTTGCGGTGACAAAACCCTGTGCTGGATGTTGAGCAGGGCCTCCTCTTTTCTCTGTGGTTGTCACAGCCCTGCACATACCAGCTGTTGCTTGTCTCAGGCTGGGGAGTGCAGCAAGGTGGCCAGGAACGTCTGTGCTAGTCTCTTTATGTTCTGCCTGCTGCAAGCTCGCTTCTACACCCTTCTCAGTGTCTCTGAAACTGTCTATCTTTCCCAGATGACCTCCCAGCTGGTTAAGGGGGTTCCCAGGATGAGGGAACCTTTCTTCTTTCACAGCTCTCTCCCAGGGGGCAGGTCCCATATCAATTCCTTTTTTTAAAATTTTATTTTAATATTATCAGGTTATGTGGTGATCTTTCTTACAGCTTTGGTTGCATTTCTTCCACCTGTATTCAGTAGGTATTCTGTGAGAATTGTTCCACATTTATATGTATTTTTGATGTATTTGTGGGAGTAGGTGAGCTCCATGTCCTTCTATTCTGCCATCTGTGTCTCCCAAGTATACTATTCTTTCTTACTACAATTATTTTTTCTAAGGCATGGTTTATAGATGTCTTGCTTGTCTCTTCCTTACCTCATTCCTAATTGTCAATATCTGCTGATGAAAATATTCTTCTGCTAAAGTAACTAAAGCATGCATTGGTTTATTTTCAGTCACATCAAGATGTCTTCTTATATTTAGTTTGTAGTCAACTTAAAATTCCATCCATATTTTCCCTCATAAGAACAGTTGTTAATCCAAATTTTCCCTACACTATCTTAGGCAAGTTTAAGTCATACATCTGAATGAACTTTTTGTTCATTCAGTTTGAACTGAACTGCTGGGATCCTAGACACAAGTGAATTTCATATTCATTCCCATGCTTTTTTCCATGAGCCTGAGAAATGACCCTGGATACATATGGAAAAATTAAGGGCAAGGTGTGGGCACAGCAGAAAGAACTCACCATGGGGTGCAGAAGCTGAAGATTGTATGAGGATCTTTAAGATATCACTTTAGTGAGGATGAATTACTTTTCCCCCAATTACTATTAATGTATATTTCCAGTTACAGTGGGCTACAAGAGGTATTATTGGGAGATTTGGGGGGTGGGAAGGAATTAGCCATTTTGTAATTTATGCACATTTTTGTTAATAGACTAATTCACCTTTACAGAATGATACTTCTTTACCCTTCCCTGAATCTTCATACCATCAAATTCGGAAACAACAAAACTTGACAGGGTTTGGGCTTAGAGGTTCCAGATTGTGTCTTGATCTTCTCACATTATATTCATCTTCTCTTCCCAATTACCTGCCCTATGGATTTCAAGTTCTAGTATTAGATTAAAGGACCTACAGGAACTGCTTAACCAGCTCTCACAATTGATTAAGGTCAAATTTCAGTAATAAATCCATATGTATACTCTAGTGATTTATTTCTCTTATTAAATTCCAATTGATATAGAAGGGATTAGTCTGTGCTTCAGAAAAGGCATGTAGCTTCACTCCCCCTGCACAGTTTATTATCTCATATGGAGAAAATGTTTAAGCATTTGAGGAAAGACTGTGATCTATGTCACCTCCAAGGAATAGTTAAATAGCTGTTGTTGCTGGGAAAAGAGTAGGTGAAAGAATACCCTCAGACATGGTCCACCATAGATATAAAGCAATATCTGTCTGCCTTGGAGAAGAGTGGCAGGGAAGCTATGAAATTCTCACCTCCAAGATCCAGACACACTAGCCTTATTATATAAGACTGAAGTTGGACAATAATAACAGAGAACTCTCCCTTCCCATCCTCTCACAACTAACCTAGTAAGCCCTTGTTAAATAGTCAGTGGATTTTACTGATCTTGTAGGGTTAGAACATGGAGAGGGAACCCCATGTAGCAAAGATGTTCAACATTGACTGAAATCTGAAGGTGGGACACAAATACTGAGAACCTTCACCACTAGGTTCCCAGTACATGAAATACATTGGAGGATTTTGAAGCCTACATTACAGTGAAAGTAGCCAGAGCAACCACACACAGAAACTCAGCTCAAATCCTGACAAAACTGACTCAACATTGCATACTAACTGCATGATAGAATAGTATTTGCAGGTGTTAATATCATTTGCCTCAGTCTCTAATATTGTTCATATGATGTCACTTATGTGACCAAAATTTACAAGATTCACAGTAAAACAAGAAAAAAAAACACCCATTTTTCAGAGACAAAAGGAATTAACATAATTCAGGGAAGATAAAATGGTGGAACTATCAAACCAGGACTTTGAAAGTTCTATGGTTAATATATTAAGGTATTTAGTCAAAAGATAAACAACAGGTGGGCTTCACTGGTGGTGCAGTGGTTGAGAGTCCGCCTGCTGATGCAGAGGACATGGGTTCATGCCCCGGACTGGGAAGATCCCACATGCCACAGAGCGGCTGGGCCCGTGAGCCATGGCCACTGAGCCTGTGCATCCAGAGCCTGTGCTCCACAACAGGAGAGGCCACAACAGTGAGAGGCCCGCATACAAAAAAAAAAAAAAAAAGATAGACAGCAAGCATGGCTAGATTAAAATTTTTGAAATAGTTACAGAAGCTATAAAAAAAAGAGTCAAGTTAAAATATAAGAAATAAAAAGAACTGACTGATGAAAAAGTCCTTTGAGAAGCTTATTATTAGATTCAAGGAAGCTGAAGAATCAGTGAACTTGAAGAACTATACAAAAAATAACAAATTAGAAATACAAAAAGAAAAACAAACTCAATAAAACAAAGCAAAGTATACAGCGCTGTAGAACAATACTGTGAAGGAAATCAGAGAAAAATACTACCATTTAAAAAACACACACCAGGATTATAGTAGATTATTTGTCAGAAACTATGCAAGACAGAAGACAATGTAGTAGCACCTTTAAACTGTTGGAAAAAAATAAAGCAAATAAGCTGACAAACAAACAAAAACTGATAACCCAGAATTCTATGCTAATGAAAATGCCTTTGAAAACTTAAGGTGATATAAATATTTGTCCAGACAAAGAAAAGTAAGAAAATTCATTGTGCTATAAGAAATATTCCAGGAAGAAGTTCTTCACACAGAAGGAATATAAAACCAGAGAGAAACATGAAACCACACAAATAATAGCTTCAGAAATGGTAAACATGAATATATATATGAAAGATATTATCTTTTAAAATCACTTGAGATGACCAGACGGTGTTTAAAAATAGTAATAATGTACCTTCGAGTTTATAAACTATTAAAAAGTAAAATGTGTGACAAAAATAGCACACAAAATAGGAGGGATGACTTGGCAGTATGTTTATGTATGGCTTTTTAACTGTATAAGAAATGGTATGCTATCATTTGAAAGCAAACTTTTGATAAGTTACATGTGTATATTGGACACCATAAAGAAATCACTAAATTAAAGAAAAATTTTAAATGTGGTATAATAAATAAGCCAAGGGTGTAAATAAAATAGAATCATGAAAAACAATCCAACTAACTCTATTAATCCCAAATAATATAAAAACTGAGGAAAAAAAAAAAGCTGGAGGGTCAGTGGCAATATGGTGGAGTAGAAAGAATCTGAGCTCACCTCCTCTCACAGGCACACCAAAATCACAATGATTTACAGAACAACGATTGATGACAAAGATCAGAACCTACCAGAAAATATCTTCTACAACTAAAGATATAAAGAAGGAACCATAACAAGAAAGGTAGGAGGAAAGTCACAATATATTCAAGTCCTATAACTTGGGTGGGCGAACAACAAACAGGAGAATAATTAGTTTTTTATTGAAGTATAGTCAATGTATAATATTATATAAATTATAGATGCAAAATATAGTGATTCATGAGAATAAATACCATTGCAGAGTTTCTCTCAAATGAGTGAGAGGTTGAAGCCCCACACTGGGCTCCCCAGCACAGGGCTTCTGAACTGAGAATTTAAACCCCAGAACATTTGGTTCAAAGGCCAGCTGGGCTTACTTTCTGGATTCTCAGAAGGCTGGAAGAAAGAGAATTCACTCTTAAAGTGCGCACACAAAATCTCACACACTCTGGGAGCCAGGACAGACCAATAATTTGAAAGTACCCAGAGTCAGATCTACTTGTTGATACTGGAGAGCCTCCCAGAGAGACAGTAGGCAACGGAGCTCACCCTAGGTCCAGAGACACAGGTGGCAGCCATTTAAGGGAATTCCTTCTACCATGTGGGCACTGACACTGGCAAGTGTCAGTCCACCAGAGGGTCAAGGACCCTGCCCCATGCCTCACTGTGCAGGTACTAGACATGATACCCCCAAGGCCCTCCAGCCAGAGACTCTGAGGCCCAGCTCCCAGTGGTCAGGCACCAACCTCAGAATCCCCTGGCCTTTGCCTTGTCCAGCAATGAGACCGCTCTAGCCTTGGGCCCAATCTTACCTAATGGAGGGCATGTGTTAGCAGCAAGAAAATCACAGCCCCATAGCATAAAGACTTGGCCCAACTAGCAGGCCAATTCCTGTCCTGGAACTGGCTTGGACCTGGACCTGCCCACTAGTAGGCCAACACATCCTTCTAGACAACCCAGACACCATAGCCAACTGTTTCAAAAACAGTTTCCAGCCACCATTGATCTGAAACCAGCTTGGGGATCCCTGGACCCTGTAACCAGACTCTAGGACCTGGCTAACCAATAGACCACCACTGACCCAAGAAACTGGCTTCACCCACCAGTGGGCAAGGAACAACCTCGGGGTCTCCTGGATGTTGACTCCACCCACCACTAAGTCAGCACTAGTTCCAGAGCCCCCCAGGTCCTGTAGTCAACTGCCTCATGACCTGGTCCCACCAACCAGTAGCCAGCAGCCTTCACACAAGTCAGGGCCTGGCCACCAACTGGACTGGTGGACAACAAAGCCTACGAGACTGCCCACAAGGTTAACTAACCACAACAGAAAGACCCATATAGTCCTCATAGGGGGAAATCCTAGAGCATATATCTCTAGTGATAAGAGATGCTGGGACACATAGGACATTTCCTATAAACATCACTTGTCTAAGATCAGAAAACATAACCAGGGACTTCCCTGGCAGTCCAGTGGTTAAGACTTTGCCTTCCAATGCAGGGGGTGCAGGTTCAATCACTGGTTGGGGAGCTAAGATCCCACATTCCTCATGGCCAAAAAACTAAAACATAAAACAAGTAATATTGTAACAAATTCAATAAAGACTTTAAAAATGGTCCACATCAAAAATATCTTAAAAAAAAGAAACCATAACCAACCTACCAGATACATATATAGAAAAAACAGCAACTTAGGCAAAATGAGGCAACAGAGGAACATGTTCCAGAAGAAGGAACAACACAAAACCACAGAAGAAGAACTAAGTGAGGTGAAGATAAGCAATCTACCAAAGGAAGAGTCAGGTTAGTGATTGTAAAGATGTTCAAAACACTTGGGAAGTGAATGGATGCACAGACTAAGAAGTTAGAAGTTTTTAACAAAGAGTTAGAGTGTATAAAGAACAACCAAACAGAGATTTAGAATACAATAACTGAAATGAAAAATACACAAGAAGGAATCAACAGTAGACTAAATGACACAGAGGAACAGATCAATGAGCTGGAAGACAGAGTAGTGGAAATAACTGACTCTGAACAGAAAAAAAAGAAAGGAGAATGAAAACAAATGAGGTCAGTTTAAGAGATCTATGAGGGAACATCAAGTGCATTATTACTCATATTTAAATGCCCCAAAAGGAGAATAGAGAGAAAGGGGCTGAGAACATAATTGAAGAAATAACAGCTGAAAACTTTCTTAACCTAGGAAAGGAAACAGACTTCCAAGTCCAGGAAGTGCAGAACCCCATATAAGATCAACCCAAGAGAAAAACACCTAAGACACATTGTAATTAAAATGGCAAAAACTAAAAATAAAGAGAATATCAAAAGCAGCAAGGGAAAAGTAAAAATTTACATACAAGGGAACTCCTATAAGGCTATTATTTGACTTTTCAGCAGAAACATGGCAGGCTGTAAGAGCATGGCATGATATATTTAAAATGATGAAAATGAAAAGCCTACTATTCACAAGAATTTCTACTTGGCAAGGCTCTCATTCAGATTTGATGGAGAGAGAAAAAGCCTTATAGATAAGCAAAAGCTAAAAATGTTCAGTACATCAAACCAATTAAAGAAATGTTAAATAAACTTCTTTAAACAAAAAAGAAAAGGCCACAATTAGAAACATTAAATTTATGAAAGGAAAAATCATATTGGTTAAGGCCAGCTTAAAAGACAAAAGTAATAAAATCATCTATATCCACAGTTAGCAGTTGAGTACACAAAACAATTAGATGTAAAATATGATTTCAGAAACAATAATTGTGAGGGGAAGAGAGCACAAAAGTAGGATTGTTAAAATGCATTTGGAATAAAGAGATCAGCAATTTAAAACAATCAAGTATATATATATATATATATATAATATATATATTGCTATGCATAAACCTCATGGTAACCACATACCAAAAAATCTATAGTAGAGAAGAGTTAAAACCAATCCTTCTCAAACTACTCCAAAAAATTGCAGAGGAAGGAATGTTTCTGAATGCATTCTATGAGTCTATCATCACCCTGATATCAAAATCAAACAAAGATATAACAAAAAAATAATATTACAGGCCAATATCCCTGATGAATATAGATGCAAAAATACTCAACAAAATATTAGCAAACTGAATCCAGTAATACATTAAAAGGATCATACACCATGATCAAGTGTGACTTATCCTTGGAATGTAAGGATTTTTCAGTATCCACAAATCTATCAATGTGATACACCACATTAACAAATTGAAGAATAAAAACTATATGATTTTCTCTATATATGCAGAAAATCTTTTGACAAAAATTCAACATCCATTTATTATGAAAATTCTCTAGAAATTTGGCATAGAGGAAATATAACTCAATGTGATAAAGGCCATATATGACAAGCCCACAGCTAAAATCATACCCACAGATAAAAAGCTGAAAGCGTTTCCTTTAATATCAGGGAAAAAACAAGGACACCCATTCTCATCAATTTTATTAATCATAGTATTGGAAGTCCTAGCCACAGCAATCAGACACACACAAAATAAATAAATAAATAAAAGGAATCCAATTGGGAAAGGAAGAAGTAAAACTGTCACTGTTTGCAGATGACATGATACTATACATAGAAAATCCTAAAAGTGCGACAAAAAAACTATTAGAGCTCACCAATGAATTCAGTAAAGTTGCAGTATACAAAATTAATACATAGAAATCTGTTGCATTTCTATACAATAAAAACAAACTATCAGAAGGAGAAATTAAGGAAACTATCCCATTTACAATCATATCAAAAAAATAAAATACCTAGGAATAATCCTACCTAAGGGGGTAAAGGAACTATACTCACAAAACTATAAGACACTGATGAAAGAAATTGAAGACAGCACAAACAGATGGAGAGATATACCATGTTCATGGATTGGAAGAATTAATATTGTTAAAATGACCATACTACCCAAGGTAATCTACAGATTGAATGCAATCCCTATCAAAAGACCAAGGGCATTTTTCACAAAACTAGAAAAATAATTTTGATTATATAATAGAAAAACATTTTCTGAAATAAAGATTACATCTTATGATTGAAAAGATATCTCAAGGACCTTAAGGATGAATGCAGGGTATATCCTGATAATATTTCTTAATTTTAGGGATAAAGAAAGAGCTATATAGTCATGCAGATAGAAAATAATGAATAATATACAAGAAAAACAATTGGGCTTGCTTCAGACACCTACGACATAGTGATATTAATGTCAAACAAAAATTTCTGCAGATTTCTGAAATACAAAAAAAGTGTATCTTATACATATATACATTAATTTCAAGTTTAAGTCAAAAGAAAACCATTCTTAGTTTGCAAGAACAAAGAATAATAGTATCAATGACCTTGGGTGGATATGACGTGTCAATGTAGGTTCACCCTCAGTAAAAAGTGTACCCTTTTGATAAGTGAAGTTGCTAATAAGGGAGGCTATTGATGAGTGCGGGCACAGGCTATATGGGAAATCTCTGCATCTTCGTTTCATTTTTGTTGAAAACTTAACACATGTCTAGAAAAATAAAAGCTTAAAAAACCCAACTCTGTAAGGACTAGGGAGGTTACAGTGCTGAAAGGTAGAGGTATAAGAAAAGATCATTCAAAGAGACAACACATTTTACACATTCAAGAGAATTTGGGTTTGGGGTTTTGGCTATTTTTTAAGGTAGGGGTGTATGAATATACAAACACACACATATACACATGTGGAAAAATTATCAATAGAAATAAAGGCTAGAGATAAATGTGAAAGGAAAGGAGAGGTTGGAGAGCTTCTTGACAGTGTGATACAATGAGATCCTTGTTTAGGAGGCCAGGAAGGATGAGATCGGTATTAAAGAAAAAGTAATCTAGGAAACAAGAAAGTTGAATTTAGAAAAAGGAAAAACTTTTCTCTGAGGCAGGAATAAGTTCAGGATATTTGACAGCATAAAGTATCCTGAGTATGACATAAAGATACAGAAAGTTGTGGGAAATAACAGAGGTAAGGTTTATAAGTGACCTAATATTTTTAGGAGAGTAACTACAAACAGGCTAACTACAAACAGGCTTTCACAGCAAATAGCAAATCCTTTTTAAACTAAAGGATTTGTTATTTGCTGTGAAAGCTGGTTTTAAACTAAAGGATTTGCTATTTGCAGTGAAAGCTTGTTTGTAGTTAGGTGAATATAACATCCGTGTAGCTTTGGGATCCTTATTGTGAGTCTCCTTGAAATTGCTCAGATTATATCACACAGAAGTAACTACTCAAGAAAAAGATAACCCTCCTATAAAAATCCAGACTCCTGAGTAATCAGCTCCATCTGTCAACCAGTTGTAGCTTTAAATTTATAAATCTACTTTTGCAGAAGTCTTCTAAGTTCTTTTTCTTTTTCTGTTTCTTTTTATTTTGGTATTTCAAAATTACAGAGAAGTTACATGAATAAAACAAGGAACTCCTACAGATATACCTGTCCAGATTTACCAACTCTTTATGTGTATGTATGTAAGAATTTTCTTAACAATCATGGTCCTAACTACTCTTAAATACATTTTTGTCTGCTTCCTAAAATCAAACACCCTTATAAAACCAAAGAAGAGTTATCAAAATTAGGAAATTTAACACTGATACATTATCATCTAAACAACTTTCCATATACACAGTTTATTACTTAACACAATAATGTCAATAACTCAATTCTTTTTCCTGGTCCAAAATCTAATCTATGATCACCTTTAGGATTTAATTGCCTGTCTCTTTAGCCCTTTTTCATATGGAAGAATTCCTCAGCTTCATTTTTGTTCCTTGATCTTAATTTTTTGAAGAGTAGATATATTTTTTAAAGAATATATGTGAATTTGTGATTATCTGAGTTTTCCTCATAATTAGATTCATATTGTGTCAGAGGCACTGATGAAGGCATGCTCTCTGTCCTTTCCAAATCATCACATCAGGAGGCACATGCCAGTTCACCCGAATATCAGCCATGTCAGTTTTGTCACTTAATTACAATAATGTCTCCATACAACAATTTGTGGGAAGATGCTTTGATATAATGTAAGTATTTAATTCTCATAAAATTTCCATCCACTGCTTTTAGCATCAATTGACACATTTCAAATTACATTATTATTTCTATATTAATTAGTTGGCATTCTATTATGAGGGAGAGCTTTCCTGCCCCTTCCATTAGTTTATTTATTCATTTTTTAATCAGTATGAACTCATTGATTCTTGTTTTATTTGATGGTTTATAGTCTATTACTCCAGTTATTTATTTTATTGCTAAAAATTTCCCAGATTTGACAAGTGGAAGTGCTTTCAAGAAGGCTTCAGTGTCATTTTGCCATGTCCCTTTGATTCTTCGATTCTTATTTTCTGGCATAAGATGATCCAGGCTCATCTTGAACTTTTCCTTCCTCAGACTTGGAATCAAGCATTTTTACAAAGAGTCTGGTTCCTTTTTGCATTGAATAGTACATACAGAACAAGATCTGGGTCCCTAATGTGCTCATTACTATGGTTGTACCATTGCTTCTAGGTCTTCTCATACAAGAGAGCCAACGTATATATGTATATGCACACATAAAAGCATGTATTATTTCTATATATTTATATACATCCATAATTTCATACTATCTCCAATTTCAATCCGATAAGAGTAGATACATTCTAGTTGTTGCCATTTTTACATTTGTACCACTATAACAGTGAGAAAATATACTTCCATTATTCCCAATGTATTTATCCCTTTGCTTAAGCTTAAAAGAAGCTAGTTTCAGAAGTTAGTTTCTAGACACAGAACTTAGTTTCAGCTTTTCTAGCCCATATCACTGTGAAAAGCAAAATTAATAATGAGAGTCAATATTTGTTTACAACTCCTTTTTTGAGGTAAAATTGACATCCAGGTGAAATGCATAAATCTTAAATTTACGATTCACTAAGATTTTAGAGTAAGAGTTTTAGAGTTTAAAGAGGTAAGTTACATCTCTGTAGCCAACATCCCTATCAAGACACAGACTATTTTAGAAGGATTAGTTTTGCCACAATTAGAATGTTATGTAAATGGAATCAAATAATATGTATTCTTTGAGGTCCAACTTCTTTCATTCAGCATAATGACTCGGGTTCATTGATGTAGTTGTATGTATCAGTAGTTCATTCTCTTTATTCCTGAATAGTATTTTATGGAATGAATACACCACTATTTGTTTATTCAACCCCATTTTAATATACATTTATGGGTTTTTTTGTTTGTTTTTTGTGTTTTTTTGCGGTACGCGGGCCTCTCACTGCTGTGGCCTCTCCCGTTGTGGAGCACAGGCTCTGGACGCGCAGGCTCAGCGGCCATGGCTCACGGACCTAGCCGCTCCATGGCATGTGGGATCTTCCTGGACCGGGGCATGAATCCGTGTCCCCTGAATAGGCAGGTGGACTCTCAACCACCGTGCTACCAGGGAAGCCCTACATTTATGTTTATTGGCTATTGTGAATTAAGATACCATGACTATTATCTGATATTCATAAATTTTTTATTTCCCTATACAAATACCTAAGAATGTAATTGTTGGGCCATAAGCAGATGAATATTCAACTTTAAAAGAGGCTCTCTCTCCCCAAAGAAGTTGTATTATTTTATACCACCACCAGTAATCATGTGCATCCTGATTATAATCATTCCGGGGTATGTGTAGTGGTATCTCATTGTGATTTTAATTTTAATTTCCCTGAAAATCAAAAATATTGAGCACTTTTAAATGTGTCATTGGCCATTTTTAATATCTTCTTTTGTGAAGTGTCTGTTCAAGTCCTTTGTCGATTCATATACTGAACTTTAAAAAAATTTTACCAAGTTGTAGGGGTACTTTATAGTCTTGATTCAAATCTTTTATGAGATATGGCCATTCAATGTCCTCTCCAGTCTTTGCCTTGTCTCTTATTTATATGTTTTGATGAGAAGTTTTTTATTTTGACAAGTCTGTTTTATCAATTGTCTTTACCTATTGGTTTCTCTGTCCTGTGTAATAATCCTTTGTTAACCCAAGGTGGTAAAAATATTCTCCTATGTTTTCATTTGGAATATTTATAGCTTTGACTTGTTTGTTTAAATATATGATCCATCTCAAATGAATCTTGTTTATGGATATGATGGAGTGATGGCTTTCTTTTCTTTTCACATATGGATGTCCAGTTCTTCCAGCATCATTCATTGAAAATAATTTATTTCATAAGTCAGTGGATTTAATGCAAATAACCAAATTTCTTTATATGTGTGGGTCTATTTTATAATCATTATTGAGTTTAATTCATCAGATTGGCTCTCTTTATGCTGATATCACACATCTGGATTACTGTTGCTCTAAATTTATGTAGTGAAGTTATGTGTTATGAATCCTGGACCTTTATTATTCTTTTCCAAGTTATTTTTGTTTACTTTAAATCTTTTGTATTTCTATATAAATTTTAAAACAACTTATTCATTTCTGTTACAAAATCTGCTATGACTATGACAGAGATTATAGACTCTGTAGATTGATTAGGGGGAAATTGACATCTTAACAACACTGAATATTTTAATCCAAAAACATGGTATATTGCTCCATTAAATTATTTCTTCTTTATTTTGATAATGATTTATAGTTTGCACTGTAGCAATCTTGAACATCTCTTGTTAATTTTATACTTTCTTTTTGAAGCTGATATTCATGGAATTTGTAATTTTATTTTTCAATTATTTGCTGCTAATAATTAGAAATAAAATTGATGTTTCTCCTGTAATGTGTTAAATTTATTGATTCAAGTAGTTGTTTTGTATATTCTTTAGGACTTTTTTGCATAATCCATTGTGCTGTTTGTGAATAGTGCAATTTTATTTCCTACTACCCAAACTTTAAGCTTTTAATTTCTTTTCTTTTCTTACCCATTTATACCAGATAGAACTTCTACTGCAATTTTTAAACAGAATTGCTGAATACTAACAACTTTACCTTGTTCCAGATATTACTGAGGCACATTCAATACTTCAGAAATAATTATTTCTCCTATATATAATTCTTTGATTCCCTTTATTGTACCAAAACTTTCCTTTTCTTCCTAGTTTCCTAAGATAATTTTCCCTTCTTCAACTTAAAAGAAAAATCCTGATAGGCGTAGCATTATGTCAAATGTTTTATTCTCCATCTATTGAAATGAGTTGGCATGTGCTTTTCACCTTTATTCTTTTAATGTGGTAAAAGAATTGGTTTGAGTTTTAAACAAATCTTGTAATTTTTTTTACATTCTTGCAAACTCCTCTTTGTAATGATTGTATTTTAGTTGCTACTATTTTCTTACAAATGTCTAAATCTATATTTTTAGAGAGAATTTTACCTTCTAAAGTCTTATCAAGTTATGGTATCAGGGTTATGCAAGCCACATAAGAACAGCTGTGACATGTTCCTTTTCCTATACAGTCTGAAAGTTTATGTACAATTTAAACTTATGTATGGTGATATTTTTTCCCTTACATTTTAGACTTCATCAGTGAAGCCATCTGAGCTTGATGTTTCTTTTATGGGAAAATTTTTGATAACTTTACTTCTTCTTTTGTTTATAAACTTATTCCAACATCTTTTTGTTGAGTCAATTTTTAAAGGAATTTTTTCATCTTAATGATCAAATTTGTTAGTATAAATCATTCATCATGTTTCTTGTTCCAAAAATATACAAGTTTCAGTCACATAGGCTACTTCATTCCTGAGATTGAGAATATGTTTTCCTCTCATTTCTTTCTTTAGCATTTTCTATAGGGCTATTGGTTTTAATACTTTTTCTTTTTTTAAATTCACTTCCGTCTTTGGTTCTTTTTTCTATTTCACAGATTTCTGCCTTTATAATAATAATTTTCTCCTTTTTACTTACTTTGAGTTTAATTTGATCATCTTTTAATAATTTCTCTTTGAAAAAAACTTAGAACGTTACTTTTAACCTTTCTTGTTTTTATTTATTTATTTTTTTTTATTTTTTTAACAGCTTTATTGGAGTATAATTGATTTACAATGGTGTGTTAGTTTCTGCTGTATCACAAAGTGAATCAACTCTACATATACATATATCCCCAATCTCTTCCCTCTTGCAACTCCCTCTCTCCCACCCTCCATATCCCACCCCACTAGTTGGTCACAAAACAAGGAGCTGATCTCCCTGTGCTATGTGGCTGCTTCCCACTAGCTATCTGCTTTATGTTTGGTAGTGTATATATGTCCATGCCACTCTCTCACTTTCTCCCAGCTTACCCTTCACCTTCCCCATGTCCTCAGGTCCATTCTGTAGTAGGTCTGCAGCCTTATTCCCATCTTGGCCCTAGGTTCTTCATGACCTTTTTTTTTTTTAGATTCCATATATATGTGTTAGCATATGGTATTTGTTTTTCTCCTTCTGACTTACTTCACTCTGTATGACAGACTCTAGGTCCATCCACGTCATTACAAATAACTCAATTTCGTTTCTTTTTATGGCTGAATAATATTCCATTGTATATATGTGCCACATCTTCTTTATCCATTCATCTGTTGATGGGCACTTAGGTAGCTTCCATGTCCTGGATATTGTGAATAAAGCTGCAATGAACATTGTGGTACATGACGCTTTTTGAATTATGGTTTCTCAGGGTATATACCCAGTAGTGGGATTGCTGGGTCATATGGTAGTTCTATTTTTAGTTTTTTCAGCAACTCCATACTGTTCTCCATAGTGGCTGTATCAATTTACATTCCCA
The DNA here is from genome assembly GCF_964270905.1 of Leucopleurus acutus. Lineage (NCBI taxonomy): Eukaryota > Metazoa > Chordata > Mammalia > Artiodactyla > Delphinidae > Leucopleurus > Leucopleurus acutus. The sequence continues at coordinate 28,946,368 of NC_139151.1, read as the reverse complement.
CCAACAGTGCAAGAGTGTTCCCTTTTCTTCACACCCTCTCCAGGATTTACAGTTTGTAGGTTTTTTGATGATGGCTATTCTGACCAGTATGAGATGATATCTCATTGCAGTTTTGATTTGCATTTCTCTAATGATTAATGATGTTGAGCACTCTTTCATGCATTTGTTGACAATCTGTATATCTTCTTTGGAGAACTGTCTATTTAGCTGTTCTGCACAGTTTTGGATTGAGTTGTGTGCTTTTATGATATTGAGCTGCATGACCTGCTAGTAAATTTTGGAGATTAATCCTTTGTCAGTTGCTTCATTTGAAAATATTTTCTCCCATTCTGAGGTTGTCTTTTGGTCTTGTTTATGGTTTCCTTTGCTGTGCAAAAGCTTGTAAGTTTCATTAGGTCTCATTTGTTTATTTTTCTTTTTATTTCCACTTCTCTAAGTGATGGGTCATAAAGGATCTTGCTGTGATTTATGTCATAGAGTGTTCTGCCTATGATTTCCACTAAGAGTTTGATAGTGTCTGGCCTTACATTTAGGTCTCTAATCCATTTTGAGTTTATTTTTGTGCATGGTGTTAGGGAGTGTTCTAATTTCATTCTTTTACATACAGCTCTCCAGTTTTCCCAGCACCACTTATTGAAGAGGCTGTCTTTTCTCCATTGTATATTCTTGCCTCCTTTATCAAAGATAAGGTGATCATATGTGCATGGGTTTATCTCTGGGATTTCTATCCTGTTCAATTCATCTATCTTTCTGTTTTTGTGCCAGTACCATAATGTCTTGATTACTGTCACTTTGTAGCATAGTCTGAAGTCAGGGAGCCTGATTCCTCTGGCTCTGTTTTTCTTTCTCAAGATTGCTTTGGCTATTCGGGGTCTTTTGTGTTTCCATGCAAACTATGAAAATTTTTGTTCTAGTGCTGAGAAAAATGCCAGTTATTCTGGTGAGTGCTGGGTCAGCACCAATCCCCTGTGTGGGAATCTCTCTGCTTTGCCCTCTGCACCCCTGTTGCTATGCTCTCCTCCATGGCTCTGAAGCTCACCCCACCCCACACCACCCACAGTCTTCACCTGCAAAGGGACTTCCTAGTGTGTGGAATCCTTTCCTCCTTCACAACTCCCTCCCGGAGGTGCGCGTCCCATCCCTATTCTTTTGTCTCTGTTTTTTCTTTTTTCTTTTGCCCTACCCAGGTACCTGGGAAGTTTCTTTCCTTTTGGGAGGTCTGAGGTCTTCTGCCAGCATTCAGTAGGTGTTCTGTAGGAGTCGTTCCACATGTAGATGTATTTCTGATGTATTTGTGGGGATGAGGATGATCTCACGTCTTACTGTTCTGCCATCTTGAAGCCTCCAGCCCTTTCCTGTTTTTAAATATGGCCCTTTAAAATTATAAAATTTCTGTTTGACCATTGCATTAGTTACATACCATAAATTTTTATTGTTCCTTCATTATTATTCAGCTTGAAATACTTTCTAATTTTCCTTTTGATTTTTTTGTTGATCTATCACTGATCATGCAGAAGTGAGTTTTTTAATTTTCAAATACTGGAAGTTCCCTGAATATTTTATTTTGAAGTTTTCTAATTAAATTCTACTCTAATCAGAGAATACATGCTGTTGAAGATTCCATATGTCCTTGTACAGAATGTGTATTCTGCAATTGTTGGGTGTAGTATCTTATAATTTTCATTTGGGTCAAGGCATTTACTTGGTGGTATTGTTCAGATCCTCTGCATACTTGTTGATCTTTGTCTGAGTGTTTTTCAGTTTCTAAAGGCAAGATATTAAATTCAAATATAATTTTCAATTTTTTTCTATTGTTCTTTCTCTTTTTAGTTCTGTCAGTTTAACTTCATATTTTGAAGCAACTTTTCAGTAGACAGTCTTCTGAGGTTTTTGCATGTTCCATTTGTTTGTATTGGTCATTGTATCTTTATGAAATGCCCCTCTTTAGCTATATTGCTTGTATTAAAGTTTATTTTGTCTGATGTTTACATAGGCTTAATACTTGCATAGTATATATCTTTCCATACTTTTGCTTTCATCCAGAATTGTATTTATATTTAAAGTTCATCTCTTATAGAAAACATAATATTGAACTTTGGATTTTCAACCAATTGGACAGTGTCTCCTTTTTAATTTAGGTGTTTAATATATTTATGCTTAATGTTATGTAAATAAAAATAATTTATTATATTCATCACAATGGTTCTTAATTTGTTTTTATTTGTCTCATATAATCTTTTGTTTTCTCCTCTACTTTTTTTCTTCTTTTGAATTAACTGATTTTTTTTTGTCTTATACCATTTTTATTCCTCTATTGGCTTTTCAAGTATTCCTCCTTGCATTATCTTTTAAAATAGTTATTGTGGTTAAATATGCTCCTTTAATTTATCATAATCTACTTAGATTTAATATTATATCACTTCATGTGAAATATAAAAATCTTGCAACAGAATAATTCCATTTAACCATTATCCTTTGTGTTAGTTCTGTTACTTGTATTTCTTAATTCTTCCAGTAATTTTAATTCCTCTCTTTCCATCCTGTAATTTTGGATGTGAATAAGGTCACAGAATATAAGAATAAAACACATAAGGGTATAAGAAGATCTTAACTTCAAATCCCTGTCCTCAGTATTCTGTGTGATACCTGGAAGAAGGGGAAGATCTCTTTCTCAGCCCATGCAAACAATGAAGGTTTATAGGACTTTAAAAAAAAAAACCTAATACACCCCCTCCCCAAATGAATGTGTTAAAATGGAAAGAACGAGAATTTGGGAAGTAAATTAACTAATTCTGAGTCTTGGAACTTTAAATTTTAGTGGTATTATTGAGAATCAACTAACTGTTTTTGCTTTTTCCCTCCTTCTCTCTCTCTCCATCTCTTTCTTCCTTCTTTCTGTTCTTCCTTCCTTCCTTTTATGCATTTTTTTAAATTTCTTTTTTCCTTTCCTCTTTCCTTTCACAAACTTTGATTGAGCTCTTATTATATCTTAGGCACTGGGGACATAAAGTCTTGAACATTTATTTCTTCATCTATAAAATTACATTGATAAATATCTCATCATATTCACATGGAGATTAAAATAGAGAGAAAAAATCTGTGTCTTGCTAATTAGAGTCCCTCCATTTAGTAATATATCAGTCAATGAGATTGGCCATAATTATTCAACAAATGTTGATTCCCTCCTCAGCCCCCAAATGTGATAAGTTATGGCAGGTTTACTTTGCTCAGTAAAATTCTCTAGGGAATTGTCCTTTGCACTGTGCCACTCAGAGGTCAGGGAGTTTTCACAATAGCTGGAATGATCAAAGTTCTGAAACAAGTGAACCCATTCCAGTTTAAACTTTAAAATCCAAGTAGTTTAAGAGCCACAAGTAACATCTTCTACATATAACAAAGTTCCAAATGTTTGATCAACAAACTCTATTGTTTTATTCCTATTTGTTCTTATGCATTCACTATACATTTCTGGCATCACTCATGTTAGACTTAGCAATGATTCTTAAAAGGATTTCTATATCTTAAAATTGCAAAACATTGATATTTAAAGACATCTAGCTATACATACTAAAACATAGGCAACTAAGCATTACTAATGTAACACATTTATTAAACCTGCTGTCAGCAATTATTTTCTCAATCAAATCTTTTCTTTCTATTCTCTACATAATGGATTTTTAGTCCTCACATGAGATCAGAAATACTTTACAATAATGTTTTCCAGAAGTCAGACAAAACCAATCTGAAAGAAATGCCTAAATAAGTTGGACTGTGAAACCCAGCCTTATTCCAAGTTTTAGGGAGACAAGGCATGAGAGCTTGGACTTAAAATGAAACTGATTAATGTGCTTATTAGACAAAAGAAAAATCAAGCTGATCATTTGCAGTTTGGATTTCTATATGTTCTCCTTCATGAAAATCAACCTTTTATATTTGTGGGAAGAAATGAGATTAAAAACATCACTCAATATTTACTTAGTCTGTTTTAACAAAATACTAAAAACTGAGTGATTTTAAAATAGCAGAAATATATTCTCTCACAGTTTGAAGCCCATACATCTGCAATCAAGATGTCAGCAAGGCCATGATCCCTCTGAGACTGGGTAGAATCCTTCCTTGCCTCTTTCTAGTTTTTGGTGGTAGTCTACAATTCTTGCTATTTCTTGGTTTGCAGCTACATAACTACAATCTCTTCTGTCTTCAAGTGACATTCCACATATGTGTCAGGGTCTATGTATTTGTTTTCTTTACTTATGAAGACAACAATCATACTGGGTTAGGGCTCACCATAATGGAGTATGACCTCATAGTAAAAAGATTACATCTTCAAAGACCCCATTTTTAAATATGGTCACATTCACAGGTACCAGGGGTTAGGATTTGGCATATCTTTTTGGTGGTCACAACTCAAATCACAGCAATATTGTCAACCAAATTTTCTTTGAAATGAACGCCTAATGCTAAGAATCAGGTAGTCAGGATGAATTAAACATCTGGGAAGGACAGAATGTAACATCAAAATTTGGTCAAAATAGTATTTCAGTCCACACAAACACCTGCACACAGGTGTTTGTAACACATTTATTCATAATTGGTAAAACTTGGAAGCAACAAAGATGTCCTTGTGTTATTAATGGAAATAAACAAATAAACTGCGGTATGTCCAGACAATGAGATATTATTCCACTCTAAAAAGAAGTGAGCTGTCAAGCTGTTAGAAAACATGGAGGGACCTTAAATGCATATTACTAAGTGGAAGAAGACAATCTGAAGAGACTACATACTATATGATTCCAATTATATGACATTCTGGAAAAGACAAAAAATGGAGATAATAAAAAGATAAGTGGTTGCCAAGGGTTGAGGTGGGAGTGGGAGCAGATGATGGATGAATAAGTGGAGCACAGAGAAGTTTTAGGGCAGTGAAAATATAATGATGGATACATGTCATTGTACATTTGTCCGAATCCATAGGGTGTACAACACCAAGAGTGAATCCTTAGGCAAACTATTTACCTTGGGTGATTATGAAGTGTCACTGTAGGTTCATCAATTGTAGCAAATATACCACTCTGGTGTGTGTGTGTGGGGGGGAATGTCGATAATGGAGGAAGTCATACATGTGTAGAGGCAGAGCGTGTATGGGAAATCTCTGTACCTTCCTCTCAATTTTGCTGTGAACCAGAAGCTACTCTAAAAATTATCTTAAAAATATTATACCATAACACAGTTCAAATTGATTTCCAGTGTATTTTAATAACACATATTTAAATATTTCCATCCATGAAGACACTCTTGGCTCAGACAAGGATGCTCAGTCTCTGATTTTTTCATCTTGAGATATTATATAATCAGAGAACCATTCCCTTAGGTCTCTGTTCAAAGGGGCACTTGTGATAGGTGCTTCCTGAGTTAGCTGACTCACTAATTTCTCTTCACTTAGGAAACATTTCTTTTTGCTTCTCCTCAGGATTTTGAATGTAAGGGTTTTGCTCTGCTAAAATTTCCCTTTGAAACATGATGAAACTGGGAAAATGTCTAGGGCTATGCACAACCTGAGCCTGAACTAGATTTCATTTTCTCTAGTTCTCAGTAACTAGTGAAAGTAAAAGTAAGTAAAAGAGAAGATAGTAAAGTAGTCTCTTGAAGAAATTGTGAACACATTACTTTCTTTCCATGATAATCAGTTGCCTTTTAATATTTCATCCCCTTGGAAAGTGTTGCTCTTGCCTATTTCCCAAATTTAGTTTTCTTGACAATAGTCAGTTATTGGAGGCCCCCAATCAAAATCTGTTCAAGTATCTCATCAAAGTACTGATAATTCACATGACAGCCCTGGGAACTTATGGGGAGCTCATTTTTCAATGTTACAGTTCAATATTTCTTCTACTTAAGTAAGAAAATGTAAGTATTAAAGTGATTCTTAGGCTTGTTACTCCATCGGGTGCAGGTATGCGAAGATCATCAGTATACACATCATATCTGGCACACATGGATTATTGGAGAGGCTTTAGAAGATATTATTTTATTTTAGTGGCAAACAAACAGAAATAAAACAGTAAGGTGGATTTATTAATGCCTCAGAATGCTCAATTCCAGGCAAGATCTGATCAGAAATCTTTGGACTAAGGAAAATGTTTTCACTCATTACTAGCATAGACTGTGTGGTGAGAATTTTCTTTGCACTCTAAACTTACATAATTATATATTATATTGTATGTAACAGAATTGTCAGTAAATTTTATGAAGAGACTTAAAATTTAAGAGTGCTGGAAGGACTCCATGAAATTACTTAATCCAACCCACAATTTTGTATGTTTGTGCTTTAGCTTTTTATGATGAAGCTGATACCTATGATAAGCAAATATCACAGATCAAGGTAGTGCAGAGACAAGAACTGAAATTAGGTCCTTTGATGTTCAGTCCAAGTGTTTTGCACTGTACCATCCTGTCTTTCCTTTGTATAATGCTATGTATGATATCATTTGCCTGTTCTTCCTGAATCTGCTCAAATGTCTTTCTGGCAACATTTTGTCTAAACAGAATTATTTCAATTCATTGTTCTTTTCACTTGAAACTTACTCTTACATTGTTGGCTTTTTTTTCTCATGTTTTTGGAATGTGAGGTTTCATCATGTAGTAGCTAATCTCTAAAGAATGTGTCTTTGATAGCACAACAGTAAATTCCATCATTCTGGAAATGATGATTTTTGTGGTTTGAATTATACACACGAAAATTCTTCATCACAGTCATGCCTTGAATTTAAAACAGTGTTCCTAATAAGATACAAATTAAAAACATAATAAAAATATTAAAGTAGCTAAATTCATGCTGGAGAATTGCCTACTTGTGCCACTAGATTATCTTTCTGGATTAACTCATTTTGTGGGTCCAGAGTGGGGAAAATAAACACATAAATGAATTATCAGATGAATGAGATAGAGCCTCAGAATTTGTTTGAATTTCCAAGCTTAACATGGACAATATTACTTAGGATTTAATAAGATACACAGACATGACAGATGCTTCTATTTTTCAGCAAGGATATGATGATGCTCTTTGACCAAATCTAGATGTGTTCATATAGCTTATGGTGACATTTTGAAATCATCAATCATTTTGTACTAAAAGGCTGAAGAAAGTGTCCAAATGACCTTTTTCAAAAGTCTACCAAGTACCTAGACTGTTATAAATATTTTTATGAACCAAAATGAGTCCTAAAGTGAAAAAAAATGCCTCTGGGTAATTTGGGAATAAATAAATAAAACCTGAGTTTATATCTCTTATACAATTATTTAAGGAGCTGGTTACACACACACACACACACACACACACACACACACACACACACAGGGTTCGTAAAAACGGCACAGTACAGAGAGAAAGAGATGTGTACTTTCCAGAGGTGGGACTATGTACAAAAGTACAGACAGGGCAAGTAGAACAGAGTGATTAGGGGTAGCATCCATGTAAGGATTTAGAGCAGGGATTGGCAAACTTTTTCTGTAAATATCTGGATAGTAAATATTTTAGACTGTTCCTTCTGCCATTGCAATGTAGAAGCAGCCACATATAATGAATGAACAAATTTATTGACTGTGTTTCAATAAAACTTTATTTACAAAAACACACTGTGGACAGGGTTTGCCATATGAGCTGTAGTTCACTGACCCACCCCAGATATAGAAAATAGTCTAAAGACCAGAGGACTTGAAGTGAGAAAATGTAAATTCAAGTAGATTACCTTTAATAGTTTTTTTTGAATTCAGCCAAACACGTTGTTTTCCTAAATCTCTCATTCTAGTTCATCGCAATATAATCAGTACGGGACAGGATCGCTACAAAGATAAAAGAAAAGAACATAGACATCTTAGTTAACAGGAACCATAGAACACATAATATTTAAAAATCCATCCCATCACACCCTCCCTTAACTGAAATGTGAAATGATAGAAATGGAAAGTATAAATTCACAAGGAAAAAAATGATAGGAGAGAAGATACCAGAGACAAGAGAAATCAACAAAATTTTTGAATTTGGGAAGCTGAGGTTTGAGTAGCAACTTTTATAATATTGTTAAAATGCTGAAAATTAAGTATCTGCAGGAGAAAAACTAAGAAGGAAGCTGATTGGTGCTCCCAAAACTTCAGAAAGTTTTGTGAATTGACAGTTAGTACATCCAAAGGTGAGGATGCTGGGTGATGTTAAACACAGGAAAATTGATACTTGGGGCATTTAAACTGCCACGTCCCACACACCAACTAGCAGAGATTTCCTCCTCCACCTTTTCTGTATGAAACAGTTGGGAGATTTGGTCTCTACATGTGTTGATGCCATAGGCTTTGATCTCAGGGACAGGAAGCTTACTGAAGGTGGGTATTTAGTCTTACTGAATAAAAAGAAACTTAAGTAAAATCTTTATTCTCAATGATAATTGCCCCTCAGCTGTCTACCCAAAATTTACCAGAACACTGACAACATTCAGGTTCATAAGCCTTGTAGAAATTGACTGATAATCTAAGAGAAAAAAAACTTTGCATATTGTTATGATTAGGCCAGATACTTATCTCATCTCCATTTCAACCAACTCAAAAGCTGCCTCTCAGCTCTTCACTGTCTCACTTTAAAAATTAACAGTGAAAATTACGAGATATTTGGAAACCAGCTCTAACATGAATGACAGAGGCAAAAACAAAGGAATGTACCAAAGAAATTTAGAGAAACAGAAACTATGCAAAAAAGAGGGGGAAAGCTTCAAAATGTACAATTATATCAACAAAGAGATAAAATAGCTCATTCACAAAACAAGTAAAGAATGCTATTATAAAAAGCAATATCAAGAAAACAAAAAAGAAAACAGGGAAATAAAAGTATGACAGCAGAAATTAAAAATTCAACATAATGACTGAAGCACAAATTCACAATGACTCTAGAGCAGTATTTCTCAAATTTTAGCACACATAAAAATCACTTAGAGAATTTGACAAAATGCAAATTATGATTTAGTATTTCTGGGATTGGACCTGAGATTATGCATTTTGAACAGGCTTTCAGATGATGTTGCTGTTTCCTGTCTCAAATACTCTTTGAGCAGCAAAGACTTTCTAGTATAAAAGGTAAACAAAGAGATGAGAAATCAAAAAGAAAATAAGAAATTAGAGTGTTAGTCTAGGGGATTTTATATCTGTCCAAGAGCAGATCCAGAAAGAGACAAAAGGAAGAAATTGAAGGAGGAAGAAATTTTAAAAGATGAAATAAAAGAAAATTTTCCCAGAAAATGAGTTTCTAAATTGAAAAGCCTACTAAGTCTCCAGCACAGTAAGTGAAAAGTGACCTACACTAAGTCACATAATAAGAAAATTTCAGAATATCAAGTAAAGATAAAAAGATCATAAAACTTCCAGAATACAATCAATCATACACAGCTCTCCCCGACAATACACATATACCCACACACATACCCCCCCCACACACACACCTCACAGCAAATATTCAAAAATTAAATAACCAGGTAGCAGATATTGTAGTATTGCAGACAGTTTTCCAAATCTAGAACCTAGATTAATACACAATCTAGAAAGAACAAAAAGTAAGTATGTATTCATATAGGCATGGTATGCAAATATTTTGGAGTAAAGAATTTTTAAAAGGCTGATTCATTCGTTCTAAGATGGAAGCTTGCCACTCAAAATGACATAAACCTCCTGAGATCCACACATCAGGGGATCTTACAAAAGAGAGAGGCAAAAGAGTTTCTGCAATGTAGGCAAAGTCAAAATTGACAGTTGTTTGACAGGTCTATATACTAACAAATAAAGATTGAAGCAGAGAACACAAGGTTCCAGGAAGGATGTTTCCAAGAATGGGGAGGGCCACTGGGTTAATGGTATCACAGAAAGAGTCTCAGCCTGGGCCACCAGATGCCCAGCAAATGAATGAGAAATTCTAATTGGCTCACTAGGGGAGAAGCATTTCAAGTAAACTTAAATTAAAATGAGTATTTTAAGGAAAGATGAGAGATCCTTAGTTATAAGATATCCAAAGAACTCATGCTTACTACACAAGAATGGCTATTTCAATAACTAAAATGAGAATATTATTTGAACAAAAGGTGACTGGAGGACTTTTTAATGTCCTAAAGATCCCAGAGAAACCTGGAGACCTGCCTTAGTCTTGCAAAGTAAATTTTAACAATCTGTGAGAGAAAAAATAAAGGTAATTTCTGAATCCATCCTACAACTCTCGCTTGTTCAGTGTAAAGGCTACAGGAGAATTTTTATGGACTAAAGAGGGTTGCAAAGACTGTGAAAAGTCACATGCATGGCATTTTGGGGTCACTGGACAGAAATTAGAAGCATGGTTGAATCAGAGGGAGAGAATGATGTGAAATTCCATTTGATGACAGGGTTTGGGGCAACTGTTGTCCCATTTCTGAAAAGGGTTAAATTACTTTTACTATCTGTACATTTTTTTGTTCAGTTTGTTTTTTTTGTTTTAAACATCTTTATTGGAGTATAATTGCTATACAATGTTGTGTTAGTTTCTGCTGTAAAACAAAGTGAATCAGCTATATGTATAGATATATCCCCATATTTCCTCCCTCTTGTGTCTCCCTCCCACCCTCCATATCCCACCCCTCTAGGTGGACACAGAGCACACGCTCTCTCCCTGTGCTTTGCAGCTGCTTCCCACTAGCTATCTATTTTACACTTGGTAGTGTATATATATATATCAATGCTACTCTCTCACTTCATTCTAGCTTACACTTCCCCTTCCCTGTGTCCTCAAGTCCATTCTCTATGTCTATGTCTTTATACCTGTCTTGCCCCTAGGCTCATCAGAACCAGTTTTCTTTTAGATTCCATATATGTGTGTTAGCATACAGAATTTGTTTTTCTCTTTCTAACTTAGTTCACTCTGTATGGCAGACTCTAGGTCCATCACCTCACTACAAATAACTCAATTTCGTTTCTTTTTATGGCTGAGTAATATTCCATTCTATATATGTGCCACGTCTTCTTTATCCATTCATCTGTTGATGGACACTTAGCTTGCTTCCATGTCCTGGTTATTGTAAATAGTGTGGCAATGAACATTGTGGTACATGTCTCTTTTTCAATTATGGTTTTCTCAGGGTATATGCCCAGTAGTGGGATTGCTGGGTCATAGGGTAGGTCTATTTTTAGTTTTTTAAAGACCTCCATACTGTTCTCCATAGAGGCTTTATCAATTTACATTCCCACCAAGAATGCAAGAGTGCAAGAGGGTTCCCTTTTCTCCACACCCTCCCCAGCATTTGTTGTTTGTAGATTTTTTGATCATGGCCATTCTGACTGGTGTGAAGCGATACCTCATTGTAATTTTGATTTGCATTTTCTAATGATTAGTGATGTTGAGCATCCTTTCATGTGTTTGTTAGCAATCTGTAAATCTTCTTTGGAGAAATGTCTATTTAGATCTTCTGCCCATTTTTTGATTGGGTTATTTGTGTTTTTGGTATTGAGCTGCATGAGCTGCTTGTATGTTTTGGAGATTAACCCTTTGTCAGTTGCTTCATTTGCAGATATTTTCTCCCAGTCTGAGGGTTGTCTTTTCGTCTTGTTTAAGGTTTCCCTTGCTGTGCAAAATCTTTTAAGTTTCATTAGGTCCCATTTCTTTATTTTTGTTTTTATTTCCATTACTCTACGGGGTGGATCAAAAAAGATCTTGCTGTGATTTATGTCAAAGAGTGATCTTCCTATGTTTTCCCCTAAGAGTTTGATAGTGTCCGGACTTATATTTAGGTCTCCAATCTATTGTGAGTTTATTTTTGTGTATGGTGTTAGGGAGTGTTCCAATTTCATTCTTTTACATGTAGCTGTCCAGTTTTCCCAGCACCATTTATTGAAGAGGATGTCTTTTCTCCATTGTATATCCTTGCCTCCTTTGTCATAGATTAGTTGACCATAGGTGCATGGGTTTATCTCTTGGCTTTCTATCTTGTCCATTGATCTATGTTTCTGTTTTTGTGCCAGTACCATATTGTCTCAATTATTGTAGCTTTGTAGTATAGTCTGAAGTCAGGGAGTCTGATTCTTCCAGCTCCATTTTTTTCCCTCAAGACTGCTTTGGCTATTTAGGGTATTTTGTGTCTCAATACTAATATTAAGATTTTTTGTTCTAGTCCATAAAAAATGCCATTGGTAATTTGATAGGAATTGCACTGAATCTGTAGATTGCTTTGGGTAGTATAGTCATTTGCACAATATTGATTCTTCCAATTCAAGAACATGGTATATCTCTCCATCTGTTGGTATCATCTTTAATTTCTTCCATCGGTGGCCTATAGTTTTCTGCATACAGGTCTTTTGTCTCCCTAGGTAGGTTTATTCCTAGGTATTTTATTCTTTTTGTTGCAATGGTAAATGGGAGTGCTTCCTTAATTTCTCTTTCAGATTTTTCATCATTAGTCTATGGGAATGCAAGAGGTTTCTGTGCATTAATTTTGTATCCTGCAACTATACAAAATTCATTGATTAGCTCTAGTAGTTTTCTGGTGGCATCTTTAGGATTCTCTATGTATAGTATCATGTCAACTGCAAACAGTGACAGTTTTACTTCTTCTTTTCCAATTTGTATTCTTTTACTTGTTTTTCTTATGTGTTTGCCATGGCTAGGACTTCCAAAACTATCTTGAATAATAGTGGTGAGAGTGCACATCCTGTCTTGTTCCTGATCTTAGAAGAAATGCTTTCAGTTTTTCACTACTGAGAATGATGTTTGCTGTGGGTTTGTCATATATGGCCTTTATTATGTTGAGGTAGGTTCCCTCTATGCCCACTTTCTGGAAAGTTTTTATCATAAATGGGTGTTGAATTTTGTCAAATGCTTTTTCTGCATCTATTGAGATGTTGATATGGTTTTTATTCTTCAATTTGTTAATATGGTGTATCACATTGATTGATTTGTGTATATTGAAGAATCCTTGCATCCCTGGGATAAATCCCATTTTATCATGGTGTATGATCATTTTAATGTGTTGCTGGATTCTGTTTGCTAGTATTTTGCTGAGGATTTTTACATCTGTATTCATCAATGATATTGGTCTGTAATTTTCTTTTATTGTAGTATCTTTGTCTGGTTTTGGTAGCAGGGTAATGGTGGTCTAATAGAATGAGTTTGGGAATGTTCCTTCCTCTGTAATTTTTTAGAAGAGTTGCAGAAGGAAGGTTGTTAGCTCTTCTCTAAATATTTGATAGAATTCACCTCTGAAGCCATCTGGTCCTGGACTTTTGTTTGTTGGAAGATTTTTAATCACAGTTTCAACTTCATTACTTGTGATTTGTCTGTTCATATTTTCTATTTCTTCCTGGTTCCGTTGGGAAAGGTTATACCTTTGTAAGAATTTGTCCATTTCTTCCAGGCTGTCCATTTTATTGCCATAGAGTTGCTTGTAGTAGTCTCTTAGAGTGCTTTGTATGTCTGTGGTGTCTGTTGTAACTTCTCCTTTTTCATTTCTAATTTTATTGATTTGAATCCTCTCCCTCTTTTTCTTGATGAGTCAGGCTAATGGTTTATCAATTTTGTTTATCTTCTCAAAGAACCTGCTTTTAGTTTTATTGATCTTTGCTATTGTCTTCTTTGTTTCTATTTCATTTGTTTCTGCTCTGATCTTTATGATTTCTTTCCTTCTGCTAACTTTGGGTTTTGTTTGTTCTTCTTTCTCTAGTTCCTTCAGGTGTAAGGTTAGATTGTTTATTTGAGATTTTTCTTGTTTCTTGAGGTAGGCTTGTAGCTAAAAACTTCCTTCTTAGAACTGCTTTTGCTGTGTCCCATAGATTTTGGATCATCGTGTTTTCATTGTCATTTGTCTTTAGGTATTTTTTGATTTCCTCTTTGATTTCTTCAGTGATCTCTTGATTATTTAGTAACGTATTGTTTAGCCTCCATGTGTTGGTGTTTTTCACGTTTCTTTTCCCTGTAATTCATTTCTAATCTCATAGCATTGTGGTCAGAAAAGATGTTTGATATTCTTTCAATTTTCTTAAATATACTGAGGCTTGATTTTTGACCCAAAATGTGATCTAACCTGGAGAATATTCTGTGCACACTTGAGAAGAAAGTGTAATCTGCAGTTTTGGGATGGAATGTCTTATAAATATCAATTTAATCTCTTTGCTCTATTGTGTCATTTAAAGCTTGTGTTTCCTTATTTATTTTCATTTTGGATGATCTGTCCATTGGTGTAAGTGAGGTGTTAAAGTCCCCCACTCTTATTGTGTTACTGTTGATTTCCTCTTTTATAGCTGTGAGCAGTTGCATTGTGTATTGAGGTGCTCCTATGTTGGGTTCATAAATATTTATAATTGTTATATCTTCTTCTTGGATTGACCCTTTTGATCATTATGTAGAGTCCTTCCTTGTCCCTTATAACATTCTTTATTTTAAAGTCTATTTTATCTGATATGAGTATTGCTACTCCAGCTTTCTTTTGATTTCCATTTGCATGGAGTATCTTTTTCCATCCCCTCACTTTCAGTCTGTATGTGTCACTAGGTCTGAACTGGGTCTCTTGTAGACAGCATATATATGGGTCTTGTTTTTGTATCCATTCAGCAGGCCTGTGTCTTTTGGTTGGAGCATTTAATCCATTCACGTTTAAAGTAATTATTGATATGCATGTTCCTATGACCATTTTCTTAATTGTTTTGGGTTTATTTGTGTCGGTCCTTTTCTTCTCTTGTGTTTCCCCCTTGGAGAAGTTCCTTTAGCATTTGTTGTAGAGCTGGTATGGTGGTGCTGAATTCTCTTAGCTTTTGCTTGTCTGTAAAGCTTTTGATTTCTCCATCGAATCTGAATGAGATCCTTGTTGGGTAGAGTAATCTTGTAGGTTCTTCCCTTTCATCATTTTAAATATATCATGCCACTCCCTTCTGGCTTGTAGAGTTTTTGCTGAGAACTCCACTGTTAACCTTATGAGCGTTCCCTTGTATGTTATTTGTCATTTTTCCCTTGTTGCTTTCAATAATTTTCCTTTCTTTTTAATTTTTGCCAATTTGATTACTATGTGTCTCGACCAGTTTTTCCTTGGGTTTATCCTGTATGGGACTCACTGCTCTTCCTGGATTTTGGTGGCTATTTCCTTTCCCATGTTAGGGAACTTTCCAACTATAATCTCTTCAAATATTTTCTCTGGTCCTTTCTCTCTGTCTTCTCCTTCTGGGATCCCTATAATGCGAATGTTGTTGCATTTCATATTGTCCCACAGGTCTCTTAGGCTGTCTTCATTTCTTTTCATTCTTTTTTCTTTATTCTATTCTGCAGCAGTGAATTCCACCATTCTGTCTTCCAGGTCACTTACTTGTTCCTCTGCCTCAGTTATTCTATTCTTGATTCCTTCTAGTGTAGTTTTCATTTCAGTTTGTATTGTTCTTCTCTGTTTATGTGTTCTTTAATTATACTAGATCTTTCTTATACATTTCTTGCATCTTCTTGATCTTTGTCTCCATTCTGTTTCCAAGGTCCTGGATCATCTTCACTATCATTATTTTGAATTCTTTTTCTAGAAGTTTGCCTATCTCCACTTCATTTTTTTTTGTATTTTTGGGGTTTTATCTTGTTCCTTCATCTGGTACATAGCCCTCTGCCTTTTCATCTTGTCTATCTTTCTGTGAATGTGGTTTTTGTTCCACAGGCTACAGGATTGTAGTGCTTCTTGCTTCTGCTGTCTGCCCTCTGATGGATGAGTCTATCTAAGAGGCTTGTGCAAGTTTCCTGATGGGATGGACTGGTGGTGAGTAGAGCTGTCTGTTGCTCTGGTAGGCAGGGCTCAGCAAAACTTTAATCCACTTGACTGCTGATGGGTGGGGCTGGGTTCCCTCCTTGTTGGTTTTTTGGCCTGAGGAAACCCAATACTGGAGCTTACCTGGGCTCTTTTTTGGGGCTAATGACAGACTCTGGGAGGGCTCACACCAAGGAGTACTTCCTAGAAATTCTGCTGCCAGTGTCCTTGTCTTCACAATGAGCCAAAGCCACTCTCCTTCCTCTACAGGATACCTTCCAACACTAGCAGATAGGTCTCATTCTGTCTCCTGTGGGGTCACTGTTCCTTCCCCTGTGTCCTGATGCACCCATTACTTTGTATGTGCCCTCCAAGAGTGGAGTCTCTGTTTCCCCCTGTCCTGTCGAAGTCCTGCAATCAAATCTCACTAGCCTTCAAAGTCTTATTCTCCAGGAATTCCTCCTCCCATTGCCGGACACTGATGTTGGGAAGACTGACGTGGGGCTCAGAACCTTCACTCCACTGGATGGACTTCTGTGGTATAAGTGTTCTCCAGTCTGTGAGTCACCCACTGAGCAGTTATGGGATTTGATTTTACTGTGATTGTGCCCCTCGTACCATCTCATTGTGGCTTCTCTTTGTCTTTGGATGTGAGGTATCTTTTCTGTGAGCTCCAGTATCTTCCTGTCAATGAATGTCCAGTAGCTAGTTGTGATTCTAGTGTTCTCACAAGAGGGAGTGAGAACACGTCCTTCTACTCCACCATCTTGATTCAGGGCCCTTATTTTGACTTTATTTTTATGTATTATGTTAAGCTGTGTTCTAATTTCATTCTTTTACATGTAGCTGTCCAGTTTTCCCAGCACCACTTATTGAAGTGGTTGTCTTTTCTTCACTGCATATTCTTTGCTCCTTTATGAAAGATAGGGTGATCATATGTTTGTGGATTTAACTCCGGGTTTTCTATCCTGTTCCATTGATCTATCTTTCTGTTTTTGTGCCATTACCATACTGCCTTGATTTCTGTAGCTTTGTAGTTTAGTCTGAAGTCAGGGAGCCTGATTCCTCCAGCTCTGTTTTTCTATCTCAAGATTGCTTTAGCTATTTGGGGTCTTTTGTGTTTCCATACAAATTGTGAAATTTTTTGTTCTAGTTCTGTGAAAAATGCCATTGGTAGCTTAATAGGGATTGCATTGAATCCATAGATTGCTTTGGGTAGTATAGTCATTTTCACAATGTTGATTCTTCAAATCCATGAACATGGTATATCTCTCAATATGTTTGTATCATCTTTAATTTCTTTCATCAGTATCTTACAGTTTTCTGCATACAGGTTTTTTGTTTCCTTAATGATGTTTATTCCTAGTATCTTATTATTTTTGTTGCAGTGGTAAATGAGAATGTTTCCTTAATTTCTCTTTCAGATTTTTTGTCATTAGTGTATACGAATGCAAGAGATTTCTGTGGATTAATTTCGTATCCTGCTACTTTACCAAATTCATTGATTAGTTCTAGTAGTTTTCTGGTAGTGTCTTTAGGATTCTCTATGTATAGTATCATGTCATCTGCAAACAGTGACAGCTTTACTTCTTCTTTTCCATTTTGGATTTCTTTTATTTCTTTTTCTTCTCTGATTGCTATGGCTCTAACTTCTGAAACTATGTTGAATAATAGTGGTGAGACTGGGCAACTTTGTCTTGTTCCTGATCTTAGAGGAAATGATTTCCTTCTTTCACCATTGAGAATGGTATTGGCTCTGAGTTTTTCATATACGGCTTTTATTATGTTGAGGTGGGTTCCCTCTATGCTTACTTTCTAGAGAGTTTTTATCATAAATGGGTGTTGAATTTTGTCGAAAGCTTTTTCTACATCTATTGAGATTATCATATGGTTTTATCCTTCAGTTTGTTAATATGGTGTATCACATTGATTGATTTGCATATACTGAAGAATCCTTGCATTCCTGAGGTAAACCCCACTTGATCATGGTGTGTGATCATTTTAATGTGCTGCTGGATTCTCTTTGTTAGTAGTTTGTTGAGGATTTTTGCACCTATGTTCACCAGCAATATTGGTTTTCTTTTTTTTGTGTGTGACATCTTTGTCTGGTTTTGTTATCAGGGTGATGGTGGTGACAACTTTGTCTGTTTTTTGTTTGTTTGTTTGTTTGTTTGTTTTTATCAGGGTGATGGTGGCCTCATAGAATGAGTTTGGAGTGTTCCTCCTTCTGCTATATTTTGGAAGAGCTTGAGAAGGATATGTGTTATCTCTTTTCTAAATGTTTTATAGAATTTGCCTGTGAAGCCATGTGGTCCTCGGCTTTTGTTTGTTGGAAGATTTTTAATCACAGTCTTAATTGCAGTGCTTATGATTGGTCTGTTTATATTTTCTATTTCTTCCTGGTTCAATCTCTGAAGGTTGTGGTTTTCTAAGTATTTGTCTATTTCTTCCAGGTTGTCCATTCTACTGGCATATAGCTGCTTTTGCTCATCTCTTATGATCCTTTGTATTTCTTCAGTGTCAGTTATTACTTCTCCTTTTTCATTTCTAATTCTGTTGATTTGAGTCTTCCTCCTTTTTGTCCTGATGAGTCTGACTAATGGTTTATCATTTTTGTTTATCTCTCAAAGATCCACCTTTTAGTTTATTGATCTTTGGTATTTTTTTGTTAATATTTTTCATTTATTCCTGATCTGATATTGATGATTTCTTTCCTTCTGCTAACTTTGGAGGTCTTTTTTTGTTCTTCTTCCTCTAATTGCTTTAGGTGTATGGTTATGTTGTTTATTTGAGATCTTACTTCTTTCTTGAAGTAGGATTGTATTGCTATAAACTTCCTTCTTACAACTGCTTTTCCTGCATCCCATAGGTTTTGGTCATCATGTTTTCATTGTCATTTTTTCTAGGTATTTTTTTATTTCCCCTTTGATTTCTTCAGTGATCTCTTGGTTATTTAGTAGCATATTGTTTAGCCTCCATGGGTTTGTATTTTTACAGTCTTTTTTTTCCCCCTTTATTTGATATCTAGTCACATAGCATTTTGTTTGATATAGATACTTGATATAATTTCCTTAAATTTATGAAGGCTTAATTTGTGAACCAAGATATGATCTATCTTATGAATGTTCCAAGAGCACTTGAAAAGAAAGTGTATTCTGTTGTTTTTGGATGGAATGTCCAAAAAATATCAAATAAGTCCATCTTGTTTAATGTATCATTTAAAGCTGTGTTTTCTTATTTATTTTCATTTTGGATGATCTGTCTCTTGTTGAAAGTGGGGTGTTAAAGTCCCCTACTATTTTTTTGTTACTGTTGACTTCCCCTTTTATGGCCATTAGCTGTTGCCTTATGTATTAAGGTGCCCCTATGTTGGGTGCATAAATATTTACAATGGTTATATCTTCTTCTTGGATTGATCCCTTGATAATTATGTAGTGTCCTTCTTTGTCTCTTGTAATAGTCTTAATTTTAAATTCTATTTCATCTGATATGAGAATTGGTACTCCAGCTTTCTTTTCATTTCCATTTTCAGGGAGTATCTTTTTCTATCCCCTCACTTTCAGTTTGTTTGTGTCCCTAGATCTGAAGTTGGTCTCTTTTAGACAACATATATATGGGTTTTGTTTCTGTATCCATTCAGCCATTCTCTGTCCTTTGGATGGAACATTTAATCCATTTACATTTAAGGTAATTACTGATATGTATGTTCCTATTACTATTTTCCTAATTGTTTGTGGTCTGGTTTTGTAGGTCTTTTTTTTCTCTTGTGTTTCCTGCCTAGAGAATTTCCTTTTACATTTGTTGGAAAGCTGGTTTTGTGGCACTGAATTCTCTTAACTTTTGCTTGTCTGTCAAGGTTTTAATTTCTCCATCGAATCTGAATGAGATCCTTGTTGGTTAGAGTAATCTTGGTTCTATGTTTTTCCCTTACATCACTTTAAATATGTCCTGCCACTCCCTTCTGTCTTGTAGAGTTTCTGACAAATGTTCAGCTGTTAACATTATGGGGATTTCCTTGTATGTTATGTGTTGGTTTTCCCTTGCTGCTTTTAATATTTTTTCTTTGTATTTAATTTTTGATACTTTGATTAATAAGTGTCTTGGCATATTTCTCCTTGGATTTATTCTGTATGGGACTCTCTGTGTTTCCTGGACTTGATTGACTACTTCTTTCCTATGTTAGGGAGGTTTTCAACTATAATCTCTTCAAATATTTTCTCAGTCCCTTTCTCTTTCTCTTTTTCTTCTTGGGCTCCTATAATTTGAATTTTGGTGAGTTTAATGTCCCAGAGGTCTCTGAAGCTGTCCTCAATTATTTTCATTCTATTTTCTTTATTCTGCTCTGTGGTAATTATTTCCACTATTTTATCTTCCAGGTCACTTATCCATTCTTCTGCCTCAGCTCTTCTGCTTTTGATTCCTTCTAGAGAATTTTTAATTTCATTTATTGTGTTTTTCTTCATTGTTTGTTTTCTCTTTAGTTTTAGGTCCTTGTTAAATATTTCTTGTATTTTCTCCATTCTGTTTCAGAGATTTTGTATCATATTTACTATCACTATTCTAAACTCTTTTCAGGTAGACTGCCTATTTCCTCTTCATTTGTTTGTTCTGGTGGAATTTTACCTTGCTCCTTCATCTGTTGCATATTTTTCTGTCTTTACATTTTGTTTAACTTACTGTGTTTAGGGTCTCCTTTTCACAGGCTGCAGGTTCATAGTACCCATTGTTCTCGGTGTCTGCCTCCAGTGGTGACGTTTGTTCAGTGGCTTTGTAGGCTTCCTTATGGAGGTGACTGCTTCCTGTGTTCTGTTGTGTGGGGCTGTATCTTTTCTTTCTGGTGGGCAGGACCACATCTGGTGGTGTCTTTTGGTGTGTCTATGAACTTAGTATTATTTTAGGCACCCTCTCTTTTAATGGGTGGGTTTGTGTTCCTGTCTTTCTAGTTGTTTGGCATAGGACATCCATCACTGGACCTTGCTGGTCATCAGGTTTACCTGGGTCTTAAGGTTGAGGTGTAGATCTCTGAGAGAGCTCTCACTGATTGATATTACTTGGGGCCAGGAGGTCTCTGGTGGTCAAATGTCCTGAACTCAACTCTCCCACCTGAAGAGCTCAGGCCTGACTCCTGGCTGGAGCACCAAGACCCTGTCAGTCACATTGCTCAGAATAAAAGGGAGATAAAAAGAAAGAAGAATAATTTTTTTAAATTAAATAAAAATATTTAAAAGAATTATTAAAATAAAAAAGAAAAGAGCAATAAAACCAATAAACTCATCCATGAATGATAACAAGCACTAAAATCTAAACTAAGATAACCATAAAAATCAAGAGCAAATCAGTCGCAGACAGCAAACCCCAAGCCTACAGTTGCTTCCCAAGCCCATCACCTCAATTTTGAGAAATTCATTATCTATTCCAGTATTCCACAAATGCAGAGTACCTCAGGTTAATTGTGGGGATTAAATCCACTGCTCCTGAGGCTGCACAGAGAAATTTCCTTTCTCTTTGTTCACACATCTCCTGTGCTTCAGCTTTGGTTTTGGCCCCACCTATCCATGTAGGTCACCCTCATGCATCTGTTCCCTGCCCATAAAGGAGAAGGTTAAAGCACCAGCTGATTAGGGTGCTCTTGCTCACTCAGGTCAGGGGGAAGGAAGGATACAATAGTCATAATTGGAATGCAGGGTGAGCCTGTGGTGACAGAAGGCAGCATGATGTTGCAACAGCCTGAGTCATGCCTTGTGTTCTCCCAGGGTAGTTTTTCCTGGATCATGGGACCCTGGCATGGCGGGTTGCACAGGCTCCTGGGGGGGCGGTGTGGATAGTGATCTGTGCTTGCACACAGGATTCTTTGTGGCAGCAGTAGCAACCTTAGCATTTCATGCCCATCTCTGGGGTCCAAGCTGATAGCCATGGCTCATGCCCATCTCTGGAGCTAGCTTAGGCAGTGCTCTGGCTTCTGTGGGCACAGGGGGAAGGAATCCCCTCTCCTCACGCACTCCAAAACAACATTCTCTTGCCTCTTTTGCAGTTCCAGACTTTCTCCCAGACTCCCTCCTGGCTAGCTGTGGTGCAGTAGCCTCTTCAGTTGTCTTCATGCCGTCAACCCCAGTCCTCTCCCTGGGATCTGAACTCTGAAGCCTGAGCCTCAGCTCCCAGCCCCCACACACCCTGGCAGGTGAGAGACAAGCCTCTCAGGCTGGAGAGTGCTGGTCAGTACTGATCCTCTGTGTGGGAATCTCTCTGCTTTGCCCTCTTCATCCCTGTTGCTGCACTCTCCATGGCTCTGAAGCTTCCCCCCTGCCCACCCACATTCCTTACCAGTGAAGGGGATTTCTAATGTGTGGAAACTTTTCCTCCTTCACAGCCCCGTCCCAGAGGTGCAGGTTCCATCTTTATTCTTTTGTCTTTGTTTTTTTTCTTTTGCCCTACCCAGGTACGCGGAGGTTTTCTTGCCTTTTGGGAAGTCTGAGGTCTTTTGCCAGCATTCAGTAGGTGTTCTGTAAGAGGTGTTCCACATGTAGATGTATTTTTGATGTATTTGTAGTGAGGAAGTTGATCTCCACGTCTTACTCCTTTGCTCTCTTGAAGGTCTCCCCCTCATCTGTACTTTTGAAAATGATTGAAGTCAAAGGAACAGAATTGCAATAGTGTTACATCATTTTACAGTAATCTCAAAAGGAGCCTCCATATCACCTTTTGCCTCTGAAACAACAGATGTAAATTTAAAGCAAATTGAAAAAGACAACAATACATTTTTATAAATTAGACAACCAACTTGGAGACTTATTACTCCAAGAGGAGTTCCAATTTTAAAGTACAAGTTAGAGATATTTTGTGGGAAAGTACAAGTTAGAGATATTTTGTGGGGTGGTGGCTGTTTCAGCCATTGGGAGTAGTAGAGGTAAGTAGGAAACTGTGGGGACCCACTAACCTTGAAGGTTGATGTCAGATTGTTAATCAATCACCCTCTTTTACACACTTCTCTTGCCATGCTCTGTATTAACAGATGAGGGTCTCCAAATAGGGTTGTAGAATTGATGTTTGTATTAACATACAGAATTAACTAGAACTTTCTCAGAAACTAAAGTTATTTGAACATACATTCACTTATTCATTCACCAAAATATATTGAGTATCTACTATGTGTCAAGCATCCTGCCAGCCACTGGCAAGATAAAAAATTTTGTATGTATGTGTATATATATACATATGTAATACATAACATTGATATTAATATATACTATATCTTATATTAATATATGCTATAATAATATATTAATATTATATATAATTAATAAACTTTAATTATTTAATATAATATAGTATAATTTATTAGTATATACAATATAACATAAACAGTGTTAACATTATTGTATTATTATGTTATATAAGATATATTTTATGTGTGTTAAAATAATGTATAATGTCTAATATTCTATTAATATATCATATTTTATATTATATATTTATATCTGTATATATAAAGTTTTATAAATTCCATAGAAGCCTGCAGTTTTATTATTTTATATTGATCAGTAATGTTGACATCAGTTGAAATGTAGAAGACTAGAAAGACACATAATTGTAAACCACCTAATGGATGAAATAAAACTGACACATGATTACATAAATACTGTAATTAAATATTTATATTATGCATAAGAGTGTTTGGAGTAAGACTTTACTTGATAAGGATCTGATCAGTGCCTGCCCCCTTATTCTTATGAGTTTTCTCTACATATTTATTTGTTATATTGTAGGGAAAATGTAATGGCAGGTGCTAAGAAGAAACAAAATTATAAAAATAAATGATTATAAGGGACTTTATGAAGTCATATATCCTGTACCATGGCTTCCACAGAGGTCCCGTCTTCTCTTACCCAACTTCCCTTCCACCATCAGGAGAGTCAGTCAGTAGATCTAAAGAAAGCCCTGAAGGGAGGCCTTGCCTGCTCTGCCCTGGGGATACTTAGGGCCTTCTCCCTGCAAAGATGATCCCACCACCTCTTAACTGTGACCCTCTTCTGGTGCTCAATATTTTAGGAAAATTTTGCTTGTGGAGGATGTTGACTTTTAGCAATTACCATGGAGCTTATGTAAACGTAAATGAAGTCTTTTGAAACTCTTCCAAAATATCTTTCCAGGTGATTACTGAGGAAAATGTATAACAATCTCTTCAGTCTTGCCTAGACCCAGAAACATTTCACTGATAGTTTCTTTGGCCTTCATAAGTCTCTACATCTGCATCATCCATTGAATCTGTTCCCTCTTCCCTATTACTATAGCTTAAATATTAATTCAAACTACCTCATGTGGATTACCACAATAGCCTCCTTACTGGCCTCTGCTTCCAATCTTTTCATACAGTTTTTATTGATTTGAGTGAGTAATCTGTCAAATGGAAAAAAAATCTCAAGTATGATAAGCTAAAATTCTGATTATGTTTCTCCACTACTGAAAATAACTGTAGCCAATGAAATCAAACAAATCTTGGGCTTCTCTCAAAGCTCTGGTCTCATGATATGAGTTCTGTCTAATACCTCACCAGTTTCTTAACCATATCCTCCGTTGCAACTACTATAAGCTACTCAACGTTTACCAAACATATGGAACACTCCTCGGCATTCCTAATAGTCTTCTCTCACTTAGAATTTCCTTAACTCTACTGGTAAACTGTATTTTCTAAACATGGCCTCAACATGGTATATGATATTCTGCAATGTGACCTTGTAACTCCTCCACCAAGCAGTGAATTCTATATTGCCACACAGTATATTTGGCTATATAAACAGCCTGATGTTTGACAGCTTTGAGAAATAGAGTATGGCAGAAATGAATGTATCAATTCTAGGCATAGTCCTTAATTGGCTTCTGCTTTCTAAGTTCTGGTAGCATCCCTCTGTATAAGAAGCATAGTTACCCTGGGATCACTAGCAGAGAGAGAGAGAGAGATATCAAAGAACATGAGGCAACAGGTATGTGAAAGAAGAAACAATGTTAGAAGAAGATCCTCTTGACTCATGCAGCCCAACTGATGCCCTGTGCATAAATCCGAGACAACTACCCCCACTGAGTCTTTCCTTAATTTCTGACCCATAAGATCGTGATAAAAACAAAATGATATATTTAAGCTACTAAGTTTAGGGTAGTTTGTTATGCAGTAGTAGATAATAAAAAAAATCTATCCAATTTTTCCTTCTTACTGAATGTGCTTTCACCAAAACTATCAGGAATCACCTAAACTCCAAATCAAATATTTTTCTGTTCCCCACTCACTAAAACATGCAGCATTTTTCACTGCTCACTGCCCTTTCTGTATTACCCTGGTGTTGTTTCTACCTCTGAGCTATTGGTTCTCATTCTCTGTTTTTGGGTCCTCCACCTCTGCTAATCTCCTCAATATGGGTTTCCCTCAGAATTCTCTGTTGATGGTCCACTGGTCTTTTTTCCATACAACCATGCCAAAAGCTACATGAGATCAGTTCATCATATTATGCAGTCAGAAAACATATTTCCATGTTCAAAATTAGAAAGTTACCTCTCAATATATGTTTTAAAAATATTCCTGAATATTAACATTTGTCTTGTACCAATTTTTTCATTGACATCCTTGTTTTTAATAAAATAGGTAATTTAAATAACAAGCAGAACTATTTTCTCCAGTTTCTGTGTTCTCATATGCTGTCTCTCTACTCTTAGCAAATATTTTGTTAGAGATAATTAAAAGTAGGTGCTCTGGAATCAAGGCTAACTGGACTCAAATCTTTGTTCTGCTCTCAGGAGTTCAATGACCTTGGGCAATTTGCTTAATTTTTTACTGATAGATCATGAGCTCAGAGATTACAAAAATTTAGTTTTATTTATCTGATGCAAAATTGATATTCCAGAGATATCTGTGAAATGAATGAATTTGTTCGCCCTCTAAGATCCTGCTCCAAGGTTACCACCTTCATAAAATTTTTCTTTATCTCTGTAGAAACCACTCCATTTCTTTTCTAAAACCCTATGGGTCTTTGTTAATCTCTCTTGTATTGTTATATATACCACATGTTACAATTTCATATATTTATATTATTTACCTAATACAGTGGAAACTCTTTGAGAACAGGGACTATGACATCCATCTTTGCATATTTCAAATAATCTAACATAAAGCCTTGCTCATGTTAGGTGCTAAATGAACATTTATCACATAAATTAATGAATTTTGACCCATGTGATATTGTACTTTGTGTTATATAATTGATTCCAATCAACATATTCTGAGTTCTTTATATTTTTCATCTCATTATATTTATATCCTTCATGAAGTACGTTTAAAAATTTTACTTTGCTGGTTTTCTTTATTTTGTTTCCTCATCATTTTATGCTATCTTTACTTACCAAAGTATATAAATTATTTGAAATAAGAGTTAACTATTTTTCTTATACATGTAATTACATTTAATATGAAATAATATCATTGTCGCTTGCTGGACCATAATTAATTAACAAAATCAATTTAACTCAAGCAAACAACTTAGATTGATTTTACTTCTCTAGTGCTAAATTCATATACACTAGTAAGTGAATAACAAGTGTAATAACATGTTTCCTTTAAAAATTTCTTTCATTATGTTAAATATAACATTCTGTGTTTTCACCTTAGTTTTGTTTTTAGCAGCAAATTGTTCATGTGGTCTCAGAGTTCCACCTTCAATCTTTCACTCTTTGCTTGGATGCAATTGTAGGAGATTCTGTTCTCTGCAGCTGTTGCTCATTAAATAAAATCTGCAGTGGAACATTTTTTCTTTTCCCCAAATGGCAGTGTTTTGATTTTGGCACTTCCTACAGTGTGAACTAAATGTCTATTCATGGAACATATAATGGATGCCACTTTTGGTAATAATAGGAAAGATTTTAAAGGCTGTTTACATTTTCATGTACAGATCAAACGTATTTTTGAAAAAACATGTATTTTATGCATATCAATCTATTAATTTTCTCAGAATGCATCAATTTAGCAAATATATGTTGTGCGTATTGAGTTAGAGTGGGGTATATAAGGATGCATCAGATGTAGGTATAAACTCTTTTAATGCTTATGAGACACACATCTATTACACATTTATTTTTATCAAGAATTCAAAAGGTGACTCACATGGTTTATCTATCTATCTATCAATGTTAAGAAACTACCCAATAATGCACAAGGAACTCAAATCCTATGCTGTGCTCTGCTCATTACCTCAGCCTGCATCCCTGAAGCTTGATGCCTAGTAGGAATAGGTCTATTGTAGATGGGAGTTTAGTTTTTGCTTGTGATTTTGCTGATTCATTGAAACCACATTAAGGTTTTCTCATGACCTTAGTATATTGGACAGGCTGGTCTATTAACCTGATCTGTCCTGTGCTGACACTTTCTTCCCTTTCAATAAAAGTATTTATCAGAATTCCAACAAAAAAATCTATCAACATTCTTCTGTGAATGATTTTATGTAATCTCAATGAAAGAATCAATGTAGCAGGCCTGTTTCATTCAGTTCTTGCCTATGCTATAGCTATGGTGATGACTGTCAAACTTTGAGAACTAGAAAATGGGAATGCTCACATCACTGGATAGGGATGTTATTCTATATACTGGCAAGGAGTGGGTCAAAATGAAAGATGTTGTCAGCATGCTGAAAGGAAACATTAAGATTCATGATAAGCACCTATTGCCTGACTTGGGGTCTGCACCATCTCTGGTCATATGGTAGGTTTGTGACCAACTGCCTTAATGTCTTTCTTGGGCAAGTATATCTCTTACATGCCCCTGAAGTTCACAACTGAAGAAAAATAATGTTTGTGCAATACATGCTAAAGGACAAGAGATCTATAATTGACATTTCTAGCCTTCTCTTATTTCCTGCTACTCTTGCCCTGTATTCTTTGCTGTAATAAATCTTAGGGATGAGTATAACTTTATGTTAAGCCATGTGAGTCCTTCCAGCAAGTCACCAAAGAAATAGTTAGGACTGCCAAGGATTGCTGAGACAGCATTTTTTTGTTTTTTACATCTTTATTGGATTATATTTGCTCTAAAATGGTGTGTTAGTTTCTGCTTTATAACAAAGTGAATCAGTTATACATATACATATGTTCCCATCTCTTCCCTCTTGCATTTCCCTCCCTCCCACCCTCCCTATCCCATCCCTATAGGTGGTCACAAAGCACTGAGCTCATCTCCCTGTGCTATACAGCTGCTTCCCACTAGCTATCTATTTTACGTTTGGTAGTGTACATATGTCCATGCCACTCTCTCACTTTGTCATAGCTTACTCTTCCCCCTCCCCATATACTCAACTCCATTCTCTAGTAGGTCTGTGTCTTTATTCATGTCTTACCCCTAGGTCATTCATGACATTTATTTTTTCTTAAATTCCATATATATGTGTTAGCATACAGTACTTGTCTTTCTCATTCTGACTTACTTCACTCTGTATGACAGACTCTAGGTCCATCCACCTCACTACAAATAACTCAATTTCGTTTCTCTTTATGGCTGAGTAATATTCCATTGTATATATGTGCCACATCTTCTTTTTCCATTCATCTGATGATGGACTCTAAGGTTGTTTCCATCTCTGGGCTATTGTAAATAGAGCTGCAATGAACATTTTGGTACATGACTCTTTGAATTATGGTTTTCTCAGAGTATATGCCCAGTAGTGGGATTGTTGGGTCATATGGTAGTTTTTTTCTAGTATTTAAAGGAACCTCCATACTGTTCTCCATAGTGGCTGTATCAGTTCACATTCCCACCAGCAGTGCAAGAGTGTTCCCTTTTCTCCACACCCTCTCCAGCATTTATTGTTTCTAGATATTTTGATGATGGCCATTGTGAACAGTCTGAGATGATATCTCATTGTAGTTTTGATTTGCATTTCTCTAATGATTAATGAAGTTGAGCATTCTTTCATGTATTTGTTGGCACACTGTATATCTTCTTTGGAGAAATGTCTATGTGGGAGTTCTGCAAATTTTTGGATTGGGTTTTTTGCTTTTTGTTATTGAGCTGCATGAGCTGCTTATAAATTTTGGAGATTAATCCTTTGTCAGTTGCCTCATTTGTTAATATTTTCTCCCATTCTGAGGGTTGTCTTTTGGTCTTGTTTATGGTTTCCTTTGCTGTGCAAAAGCTTTGAAGTTTCATTAGGTCACATTTGTTTATTTTTGTTTTTATTTCCATTTATCTAGGAGGTGGGTCAAAAAGGATCTTGCTGTGATTCATGTCATAGAGTATTCTACCTATGTTTTCCTCTAAGAGTTTGATAGTTTCTGGCCTTACATTTAGATCTTTAATCCATGTTGAACTTATTTTTCTGTATGGTGTTAGGGAGTGATCTAATCTCATATTTTTACATGTACCAGTCCAGTTTTCCCAGCACCACTTATTGAAGAGGCTGTCCTTCCTCCACTGTACATTCCTGCCTCCTTTATCAAAGATATGGTGACCATATGGGTGTGGGTTTCTCTCTGGGCTTTCTGTCCTGTTCCATTGATCTATCTTTCTTTTTTTGTGCCAGTACCATACTGTCTTGATTACTGTAGCTTGGGAGTATAGTCCGAGGTCAGGGAGCCTGACTCCTCCAGCTCCATCTTTCGTTCTCAAGATTGCTTTGGCTATACGGGGTCTTTTGTGTTTCCATACAAATTGTGAAATTTTTTGTTCTAGTTCTGTGCAAAATTCCAGTGGTAGTTTGAAAGGGATTGCACTGGATATCTAGATTGCTTTGGGTAGTAGAGTCATTTTCACAATGTTGATTCTTCCAATCCAAGAACATGGTATATCTCTCCATCTATTTGTATCATCTTTAATTTCTTTCATCAGTTTCTTGTAATTTTCTGCATACACGTCTTTTGTCTCCATAGGTGGGCTTAATCCTAGGTATTTTATTCTTTTTGTTGCAATGATAAATGGGAGATTTTTTGAGATTTCACTTTCAGATTTTTCATCATTAGTGTATAGGAAGGCCAGAGATTTCTGTGCATTAACTTTGTATCCTTCTACATTACCAAATTCATTGATTAGCTCTAGTAGTTTTCTGGTAGCATCTCTAGGATTCTCTATATATAATATCATGTCATCTGCAAACAGTGACAGGTTTACTTCTTCTTTTCGGATTTGGATTACTTTTATTTCCTTTTCTTCTCTGATTGCAGTGGCTAAAACTCCCAAAACTATGTTGAATAAGAGTGGTGAGACTGGGCAACCATGTCTTGTTCCTGATCTTAGTGGAAATGCTTTCAGTTTTTCACCATTGAGGATGACGTTGGCTGTGGGTTTATCATATATGGCCTTAATTATATTGAGGAAAGTTCCCTCTATGCCTACTTTCTGCAGAGTTTTTATCATAAATTGGTGTTGAATTTTGTCGAAAGCTTTCTCTGCATCTATTGAGATGATCATATGGTTTTTCTCCTTCAATTTGTTAATATGGTGTATCACGTTGATTGATTTGCATATATTGAAGAATCCTTGCATTCCTGGAATAAACCCCACTTGATCATGGTGTATGATCCTTTTAATGTGCTGTTGGATTCTGTTTGCTAGTATTTTGTTGAGGATTTTTGCATCTATGTTCATCAGTGATATTGGCCTGTAGTTTTCTTTCTTTGTGACATCCTTGCCTGGTTTTCGTATCAGGGTTTTGGTGGCCTTGTAAAATGAGTCTTGGAGTTTTCCTCTCTCTGCTATATTATGGAAGAGTTTAGAAAGATAGGTGTTAGCTCTTCTCTAAATGTTTGATAGAATTTGCCTGTGAAGCCACCTGGTCATGGACTTTTGTTTGTTGGAAGGTTTTTAATCAGAGTTTCAATTTCAGTGCTTTTGATTGGTCTGTTCATATTTTCTATTTCTTCCTGATTCAGTCTTAGCAGGTTGTGCATTTCTAAGAATTTGTCCATTTCTTCCAGGTTGTCCATTTTGTTGGCATAGAGTTGCTTGTAGTAACCTCTCATAATATTTTGTATTTCTCCAGTGTCAGTTGTTACTTCTCCTTTTTCATTTCTAATTCTATTGATTTGAGTCTTCTCCCTACTTTTCTTGATGAGTCTGGCTAATGGTTTATCAATTTTCTTTATCTTCTCAAAAAACCATCTTTTAGTTTTATTGATCTTTGCTATTGTTTGCTTCATTTATTTTTCATTTATTTCTGATCTGATCTTTATGATTTCTCTCGTTCTGCTATCATTGTGGGTTTTTTGTTCTTCTTTCTCTAATTGCTTTAGGTGCAAGGTTCAGTTGTTTATTCAAGATGTTTCCTGTTTCTTAATGTACGATTGTATTGCAATAAACTTCCCTCTTAGAACTGCTTTTGCTGCATCGCATAGGTTTTGGGTCGTCGTGTCTCCATTGTCATTTGTTTCTAGGTATTTTTTTATTTCCTCTTTGATTTCTTCACTGATCACTTCGTTATTAAGTAGTGTATTGTTCAGCCTCAATGTGTTTGTATTTTTTACAGATCTTTTTCTGTAATTGATATCTAGTCTCATAGCACTGTGGTCAGAAAAGATACTTGACACAATTTCAATTTTCTTAAATTTACCAAGGCTTGACTTGTGAAACAAAATATGATCCATTCTGGAGAATGTTCCATGAGCACTTGAGAGAAATGTGTATTCTGTTGTTTTGGGGTGGAATGTCCTATAAATATCAATTAAGTCCATCTTGTTTAATGTATCAGTTAAAGCTCGTGTTTTCTTACTTATTGTCATTTTGGATGATCTGTCCGCTGGTGAAAGTAGGGTGTTAAAGTCCCCTACTATAAGTGTGTTACTGTCAATTTCCCCTTTTATGGATGTTGGTATTTGCCTTATGTATTGAGGTGCTCATATGTTGGGTGCATAAATATTTACAATTGTTATATCTTCTTCTTGGATCAATCCCTTGATCATTATATAGTGTCCTTTTTTGTCTCTTCTAATAGTCTTTATTTTAAAGTTCATTTTGTCTGATTTGAGAATTTCTACTCCAGCTTTCTATTGGTTTCCATTTGCATGGAATATCGTTTTCCATCCCCTTGCTTTCAGTCTGTATGTGTCCCAGGTCTGAATTGGGTCTCTTGTAGACAGCATATATATGGATCTTGTTTTTCTATGCATTCAGCCAATCTGTGTCTTTTGGTGGGAGCATTTAGTCCATTTACATTTAAGGTAATTAGCGATATGTATGTTCCTATTCCAATTTTCTTAATTGTTTTGGGTTCATTATTGTAAGTCTTTTCCTTCTCTTGTGTTTCTTGCCTAGAGAAGTTCCTTTAGCATTTGTTGTAAAGCTGGTTTGGTGGTGCTGAACTCTCTCAGCTTTTGCTTTTCTGTAAAGGTTTTAATTTCTCCATCAAATCTGAAGGAGATCCTTGCTGGGTAGATTAATCTTGGTTGCAGGTTTTGTCCTTCATCACTTTAAATATTTCCTGTCAGTCCCTTCTGGCTTGCAGAGTTTCTGCTGAAA
Organism: Leucopleurus acutus; assembly: GCF_964270905.1. NCBI lineage: Eukaryota > Metazoa > Chordata > Mammalia > Artiodactyla > Delphinidae > Leucopleurus > Leucopleurus acutus. The sequence goes on along the minus strand of NC_139151.1, from coordinate 28,914,130 downwards.
GATCAGCTGTTAACCTTATGGGGATTCCCTTGTGTGTTATTTGTTGTTTTTCCCTTGCTGCTTTTAATATGTTTTCTTTGTATTTAATATTTGACAGTTTGATTAATATGTGTCTTGGCGTATTCCTCCTTGGATTTATCCTATATGGGACTCTCTGTGCTTCCTGGACTTGTTTAACTATTTCCTTTCCCATATTATGGAAATTTTCAACTATAATCTCTTCAAATATTTTCTCAGTCCCTTTATCTCTTCTTCTTCTGGAACCCCTATAATTCAGATGTTGGTGCATTTAATATTGTCCCTGAAGTGTCTGAAACTGTCCTCAGTTGTTTTCAGTCTTTTTTCTTTATTCTGCTCTGCAGTAGTTATTTCCACTATTTTATCTTCCAGATCACTTATCTGTTCTTCTGCCTCAGTTATTCTGCTATTGATCCCTTCTAGAGTATTTTTAATTTCATTTATTGTGTTGTTCATCATTGCTTGTTTCCTCTTTGGGTCCTTGTTAAATGTTTCTTGCATTTTGTCTATTCTATTTCCAAGATTTTGGGTCATCTTTACTATCATTATTCTGAATTATTTTTCAGGTAGACTGCCTATTTCCTCTTCATTTGTTAGGTCTGGTGGGTTTTTATCTTGCTCCTTCATCTGTTGTGTGTTTTTCTGTCTTCTCATTTTGCTTATCTTACTGAGTTTGGGGTCTCCTTTTTGCAGGCTGCAGGTTCATAGTTCCCATTGTTTTTGGTATCTGTCCCCTGTGGCTAAAGTTGGTTCAGTGGGTTGTGTAGGCTTCCTGGTGGAGGAGACTAGTGCTTGTGTTCTGGTGGACGAGGCTGAATCTTGTCTTTCTTGTGGGCAGGTCCACTTCTGGTGGTGTGTTTTGGGGTGTCTGTGGCCTTATTATGAATTTAGGCAGCCTCTCTGCTAATGAGTGGGGTTGTGTTCCTGTCTTGCTAGTTGTATGGCATAGGGTGTCCAGCACTGAAGCTTGCTGGTCATTGAGTGAAGCTGGGTGCTGCTGTTGAGATGGAGATCTCTGAGAGATTTTCTCCATTTGATATTATGTGGAGCTGGGAGGTCTTTTGTGGAACAGTGTCCTGAAGTTGGCTCTCCCACCTCAGAGACACAGCACTACTCCTTGCAGCACTGAGAGCCTTTCATCCACATGGCTCAGAAAAAAAAAGGGAGAAAAGGTAGTACAAAAGAAAGAAAGAAAAGAAAGAAAGAAAGAAAGAAAGAAAGAAAGAAAGAAAGAGAGAGAGAGAGAGAAAGAAAGAAAGAAAGAAAGAAAGAAAGAGAAAGAGAGAGAAAGAAAGAAAGAAAAAGAAAGAAAGAAAGGAGGGAGGGAGGGAGTAAAGAAGGAAAGAATGAAGAAGGGAAGGAAGAAAAAAGAAAGAAAAAAGAAGATAAAGTAAAATAAAATAAAGTAAGATAAAATATAATAATGTTATTAAAATAAAAAATAATTCTTAAAAAAAAAAAACGGATAGAACCCTAGGACAAATGGAGGAAGCAAAGCTATAGAGACAAAATCTCACACAGAAGCATACACATACACACTCACAAAAAGAGGAAAAGGAGAAAAAATCATAAATCTTGCTCTCAATGTCCACCTCCTCAATTTGGGATGATTCATTGTCTATTCATGTATTCCACAGATGCAGGGTACATCAAGTTGATTGTGGAGCTTTAATTCGCTGCTTCTGAGGCTGCTGGGAGAGAGTTCTCTTTCTTTTCTTTGTTCTCACAGATCCCAGGGCTCAGCTTTGGATTTGGCCCCGCCTCTGCGTGTAGGTCGCCAGAGGCCCTCTGTTCTTCACTCAGACAGGACGGGGTTAAAGGAGCAGCTGCTTCAGGGACTCTGGCTCACTCAGGCCAGGGGCACGGAGGGGTATGGAGTGTTGGGCGAGCCTGCAGCGGTAGAGGCCATAGTGACGTTGCACCAGGCTGAGGCGTGCCAGTGTTGCGTTCTCCCGGGGAAGCTGTCCCTGGATCCCGGGACCCTGGCAGTGGCGGGCTGCACAGGCTCCCTGGAAGGGGGGTGTGGATAGTGACCTGTGCTTGCACTCTGTCTTCTTGGTGGCGGCAGCAGCAGCCTTAGCATCTCATGCCCGTCTCTGGGGTCTGCGCTTTTAACCGCGGCTCATGCCCGTCTCTGGAGCTCCTTTAAGCAGTGCTCTTAATCCCCTCTCCTCGCTCACCAGGAAACAAAGAGGGAAGAAAAAGTCTCTTGCTTCTTCGGCAGGTCCAGACTTTTCCCTGGACTCCCTCCCAGCTAGCCGTGGTGCACTAACTCCCTGCAGGCTGTGTTCATGCTGCCAACCCCAGACCTCTCCTTGCCCTCTGACTGAAGCCCGAGCCTCAGCTCCCAGCCCCGCCTGCCCCGGCGGGTGAGCAGACAAGCCTCTCGAGCTGGTGAGTGCCGGTCAACACCGATCCTCTGTATGGGAATCTCTCCACTTTGCCCTCCGCACCCCTGTTTCTATGCTTTCCTCCCCGGCTCCGAAGCTTACCCCCTCTGCCACCCGCAGTCTTCGCCTGCGAAGGGGCTTCTAGTGTGTGGAAATCTTTCCTCCTTCACAGCTCCCTCACACTGGTGCAGGTCCCATCCCTATTCTTTTGTTTCTGTTTATTCTCTTTTCTTTTGCCCTACCCAGGTACGTGGGAACTTTCTTGCCTTTTGGGAGGTCTGAGGTCTTCTGCCAGTGTTGAGTAGGTGTTCTGTAGGAGTTCTTCCACATGTAGATGTATTTCTGATGTATCTGTGGGGAGGAAGGTGATCTCCACGTCTTACTCTTCTGCCATCTTCCCTTCCTCAGAGCAGCAATATTTTTTTAATGCATACATTTCTTAATGTTTTATTGTAATTTCATGTGAATTGTTACTTTTAATTTTTCAAGACATCAACAAAAATAAGCATATTGAAATTTCTATAGTAATTATTACCATTTTCCTCTTTTTTGCTTTGTTTTACTTTTTCACTAAGTGAATCAGTCTCCCTTTTATCCTCTAACATTTATTTATAATGAATAAAAGTACTTTGAAATATATACATTTTGCCAAAGCTACTTTGAGTCTATTGCCATCTATGGAAAAATGATTAATTAGAACATTAGTGGACCAGTGTCATACTTTATATATCTTTTCCCAAGATATATATATAGTTAAAACAAGATGGGCTTAGAGTTGCTCAACCTGGAGTTTAACTCCATTCCTGTTTCTTTCTAACTGCGTCATTTGGATGAGTAACATAGACAAAATCATCTACCTCAAAAGTTGTCAGTATTAAATTCGACCATGTATAAAATACTGCCCAAAATACAACATGCATGTAGACCACTAAGACAAAATGCTCATATTGTTTGTAAATTAAAAAGTTCTAAATAATGTATACCTCATGAAAGTATTGTAAATGGATTTTTAAATTTTATTTTTGGTTTTGAAATGCTTGCTATCATATTTTTAAAAGTTGCTTTTTACAAATTAACCTTGCATCCTATGACTTTGCTGAATCCATGTCTAGTAAGTGTTTATCCAGGTCTAGTAAGTGTTTATCAATGCCTTAGGATTTTTCACATAAACAAATGTCTAGTACAATGTTGAATAGAAGTTGTGAGAATGAGACTCCTTGACTTCTGATCTTATCAAGAAAGAGTTCAATATTTCACAATTAAGTATAATGTTAACTATAGTTTTATCTTAAAATGCCCCCTTACCACACTGAAGAAGTTCCATCTCTTCCCTGTCCATGCAAAGTCGTTTTCAGGAATAGGTATTTAAGTTTTTCAGATGCCTTTTTGCATCTATTAGGAGGATCATAAGGTTTTTTTCTTTGTCTTGTTAATAGGGTGAATTACCCTATTTGCTGGATTTTTTTAGTGTTAATACAGCTTTCCATTCTTTAGATAAATCCTACTGGGGATAATGCATCATTGTTTTTTTTATATATTGCTGCTGCAATTTATATGAAACTGCTTTTCTTTAGAATAAAACTGCTTCACAAGTATGTTTTTTTTTCTGATAGTTATATGTTGACTTCAAAGCTAGAAGTGACATCATTAGCTGTCATGTAGTCTCTCAGTTTATTTTCTTATCTTTTACAGCTTAAAGCCAACTGACTATCTTTCTTAGGAGGTGAATTAGTTTCTATTCCGGTAGCTTAAGAACTTCCTTTCACATCTGTAAAAAACTTTACTTTGAAATTGTTATGTTGATATTAGCAATTAAGTTCATTGCAAGTGCTATTTCAGACCAAATTATGGGCTTGGGATTTATGAAGATACCAATAGCTGAGTAATGTCATCTGGTAATATGGGTCTTTAAGAGTAGTGTTTGCCTTTTTCATTGAGATTGTGGTTTATTTGTGTACTCCATATTTTTCATTAAAAATAAAAATTATTTCTTGTGACCTGATATATGTTAACATACTTTATTTCCATATTTTAATCAGTTTATTTGAAAAGCCAAATACTCTTAACTACTTATGAAAAAACCATCTAATATTATTTTTCATTAATGATATAAGATTATAATCTAATGATAAAAAAATGTATCTATGGGTGCATTATTAACTTTCAAGGTTTAGATAATTTCCCTGGCATAGATAAAAGCAATGGATACATATTATACTTACCTACTGCTAAACTATGAGAAAGTATTTAAAGTGAAATTTTATGGAATATTCAGAAGAGGAAAGCATATTTAGACTTGGCATTTAGGAATAGCATAATGGGAATTGGCAGAGATGAGGAATGGGTGGAAAAAGGTCAGAAAAAGGAAAAGAGCTGACTTGAAGGCACAAAAGCAAGAAGGCATGGATATGTTTCACAGTTTCAAGGACCCCAATTTGCTTGCAGCACAAGAAGCATGGAAGAGAACAGCAGACTATAAAGGCTGAGAAGACACCCTGAGATTGAAATGTGTCAGACTAAATAATTTTGACTTTTCTTGGTAGGTCAGGAGGATACCTAAAATTTTTGTAACCTGGATAAGACAAAACATATCTGCTCTTTAAGAAGAATGAACTAGTAAAAGCATGTTTCCTAGGAATTGAAGACAGAATATACAAATTGACAATGGCCAGACCATATATGGAAATAGAACTCTGACCCACAATTGGCAGCAACCAACCCAGTGAGCCAACCAATTATCTACAGTAACAGACCCAGGAAGCCAACCTGCTATCTATAAGTCAGACTTCTAGGATGTCAGACTATTATGAAATCAGTTTAGGAAGCCAAAGAAAACCCCTCTAACAATTAACCCAAAATGACAAGGACTTGACAGTTTCCCTTTTTTTTGTCCTGCTTCCAACTTAGGACCAACCTGAGAAAGCCCAATATACACTTCTAACCAATCACACAGGAGGCTTCACTTCTAGTTATCCTCATATAACTTCCCCATATCAACAGCATCCTTTCAAGGCATTTCTGAAACCTTCTTCTTTTTCCCACTATAAAGTTTTCCCACTCCTCTGCTTGCCTTTGAGTATCTGCCAACATGCAAGTGATGGTGGCTGATTTCTTTACTATTAAATACTGAAAACATAGCTTTTGCTTGTTCTCATTTGGGTGTTCTTTATTTCCAATATTATATTAAAATTAAAGATTTTTAAAAAAATAACAGCTTTATTGAGACAGCATGCTTTTGTCCACTTAATATGAATTGGGTCTCTCAGTGAGCCAGACACTGTGTCAGGTAGTATGGATACAATAAGAAACATGTAGATGTATTTCTGGTGTATCTGTGGGGAGGAAGGTGATCTCCGCATCTTACACTTACCCTCAGGAAGCCTCCATCTTGTGTGGGAAAGAAGCAAGTAAATATACATTACACTATTGTCAAAGACAAAACTGAGCCTGACACAAAATTAACACATAATAAAATAATAAAATTATGTTTATCCATAAACATCAAGGAACACATCCACCATCACTTTCATTTCAGTAGAGGTTAAGGGTATTAGAAAGGAGAGTAAATCTTATAGAGTAAAAAGAAGAAATATGGAAATGGCAAACAATCTATTAATGTGGAATGAGGAAGTGGAAGAGACTTAACGTGTAGCTGGCAGTCCTTGGTTGGCTGGGGGGGGGGCAAGCCAGCAGTCTGGGGACATTTTAGAAAAGGAAGTTCAGTGTTAGGGACTGAAGGTTTTCTGTAACTGGCCATTTTCCTGTAACAAATCTAGTTACAGGAAATCGGAGTGCTTTCGTGCAGTCTGTCATAATGTCACGATGAGCTGGAAGTGATGGGGGGACTCCTGTGGCAGGTATTTTCTCACCACCATGTATTATATGCTAAGTCTCCAGTAGTTTTATAGAAAGAAATAATAAGAATTTAAGATAAAATAAGTTTAGTACTGCTAAGTGGGATTACAAAAGGTTGAAACTCCAAAAGTGATCACTTCCAAAATACCTAAAGACTAGAACATTTTTTTTGTGAGTTAAAAGTTTTTGTGTATGTCTATGTATGTGAACTGTTAAAGACAAACTGAGACATATTACAAATATTAAGAGTTTATTTGAGCAGAATTGATTCAAATTGGGCAGCACCAGTCTAACAGGTAGAAAAGATCTCCAGGAGTTGAACAAAATGACAAACCTTTACAGGCATAAAGGAGCAGGAACAAGGAAGTTATACTAGGCAAAAAAAGTTGGTTGTTTATGCAGAATTACTTTCCTTTAGGGAACAGTAGAAGTCTATTAGACAGATTAAATAGCTAGTCCTGATCAGGCAATTCCTAATTGATTATTTTAAGATCTCATTTCTAGGAGAACTGAAACTATAATAAAGTCTTGGTTTGGTGATGCAGGGCTTAGCATAATTGACTCCATTTTGGACTTATCTTGTTTTTAACAATTCCTCCCTTTTGATCAGACTCTCAGCCTGAGAGAAGTGATAAAAATTTAAGGCATTAGCGCTACTCCTAGGTGTGACTCTGGAGTTCTTGCAGATTTTTTGCTGAATCTCAGTCTGGTATTTACAAGTCATAATTTCAGGTTCACATTTTAAAAGTAGGTCATCCTCTTCATTCCTTTTCTGACATTCTAGTCTTAGAGAGATTATTTGCTTAGTGGTCAGTGGCTGAAAGCATGTATGTAAGTCTTTTAAGAGAAAACAGTACACCAGGGAGACTACTTTGATTATTATGAACAGGATAATTCCCAATGTCTAGGGCACTTCAGAGCCACGGTCCCTGAGACCCAAACTGATCAGAATCAAATGTTAAAAAAAGACCTCACTGAAGGAATCACTTTCTCAAGCCAAATGGATTGTTCAATGATCTTATGTTGCTGAGTCTCAACTTTCCCACAGAGGTTAATCCAAGTGCAGAAAGTGGTGTTGGCTATAGCACACCTCCTTGATCATCTAAAAGATGATCAAAAGCTATTCCTTTATCAAGAAAAATTCTGACCAGAGAGTCCAGGGATTTTTGGGAGGCAGCTATTGCTTTAGAAGCAGATTCTGCAATATTTTCAAGAGTAAGGAGACATTTCTGACTACAGCCCCATTTGCACTTACTTCTAACCAGGGGAGTAGGGATCTGAGAGTGGAAGCTAATTTTGACTCATGAATGCTTCCTGGATATCCCCAATTGAGTCTATAACTTGGGGCTGGAAAGATGACAGTGGAGGCCAGGATATTTTTAAATTAGAGTATAGCTGGTTTAGAATATTATATTATTTTCAAGTATACTGCATAGTGATTCAATGCTTTTATAGATTATACAAATTTAAAATTACAAAATAATGGCTGTATTTCCCTGTACCATAAAAATATCCTTATTGCTTATCTATTTTATATATGGTAGCTTGTATCTCTTATTTCCATATCCCATCCTGTCCCTCCCTTTCTCCCCAATGGTAACCACTAGTTTGTTTTCTATCTGTGAGTCCATTTATGTTTTGTTATATAGATTAATTTTGAGATATCACCTCACACCTGTCACACTTGACTTTTGCTTTCATTGAAAAGTCTGCAGATGACAAATATTGGAGAGGATGTGGTGAAAACGTAACAATTGTGTACTGTTGGTGAGAATATAAATTGGTGCAGTAACTATGGAAAAAGTATGGAGTTTCCACACACAAAAAAAATTAAAAATACAACTTTTGTATGATTTAGCAATTAAAGACCTGGGTGTATATTTGAAAAAAGTAAAAAACAAAACACTGTTTCATAAAGATACATGGAGGCACCTTCAAGATGGAGAAGGAGTAAGAGGTGGAGATCACCTTCCTCCCCACAAACACATCAAAACTACATCTACATGTGGAACAACTCCTACAGAACACCTACTGAATGCTGGCAGAAGATGTCAGACTTCCCAAAAGGCAAGTAACTGACCGCATCCATGGGTTGGGAAAAAAGGAAAAACAGAGACAAAAGAATAGGGATAGGACCATCACCTCTGGGAGGGAGCTGTGAAGGAGGAAAAGTTTCCACACACTAGGAAGCCCCTTCACTGGTGGAGAAGGGTGTGGGGGGAAGCTTCAGAGCTACAGAGGAGGGTGCAGCAACAGGGGTGCAGAGACCAAATTGGAAATATTCCTGCACAGAGGATCTGTTCTGACCAGCACTCACCAGCCTGAGAGGCTTTTCTGCTCACCCACTGGGGTGGGTGAGGGCTGGGAGCTGAGGATAAGGCTTCAGAGGTCAGATCCCAGGGAGAGGACTGGGGCTGGCTGCGTGAACACAACCTGAAGGGAGTTAGTTCACCACAGCTAGGTGGGAAAGAGTCCGGGAAAAAGTCAGGAACTGCCTAAGAGGCAAGAGACCATTGTTTCTGGGTGAATGAGGAGAAGGGATTCAGAGCACCACCTAAATGAGCTCCAGAGATAGGCGGGAGCCACGGCTATCAGCGCAGACACCAGAGATGGGAATGAGATGCTAAGACTGCTGCTGCTGCCACCAAGAAGCGTGTGTGCAAGCACAGGTTACTATCCACACCTCCCCTCCCAGGAGCCTGTGCAGCCTGCCACTGCCAGGGTCCTATGATCCAGGGACAACTTCCCCGTGAAAACACATGGTGCTCCTCAGGTCGGTGTAACGTCACACCAGCCTCTGCCATCGCAGGCTCACCCGCATTCTGAACTCCTCCCTACCCCTTGTCTGAGTGAGCCAGAGCCCCTTAATCAGTTGCTACTTTAATCCTGTCCTGTCTAGGAGGGAAACAGACGCCCTGAGGCAACCTACAAACAGAGGCAGTGTCAAATCCAAAGCTGAACACTGGGAGCAGTGCAAACAAAGAAGAGAAATGGAAATTTCTCCCAGCAGCCTCAGGAGCAGTGGATTAGTTCTCCACAGACAAGTTCATGTACCTTGCATCTCTGGAATACCTGAATAGACAATGAATCATCCCAAAATTGAGGCAGTGGACTTTGGGAGCAACTGTAGACTTGGGGTTTGCTCTCTGAATCTAATTCGTTTCTGGTTTCATGTTTATCTTAGTTTAGTATTTAGAGCTTAGTATCATTGGTAGATTTGTTTATTGATTTGGTTGCTCTCTTCCTTATTATTTATATATATATTTTCCATTTTCCCTTTTTGTGAGTGTATATTTCTTTGTGTGATTTTTGTCTGTATACCTTTGCTTTTGCCATTTGTCCTAGGGTTCTCTCTGTCCATTTTTTCTTCTTTTTTTAGTGTAGTTTTTTAGTGCTTTTTAGCATTGGTGTATTTGCTTTTTGGTTTGGTTGCTGTCTTCTTTCTTTCTTTTTTTATTACTTTCTATTTTTAATAAATTTTTAAATTTAAAAACCTTTATGTATTTATTTATTTATCTTCTTTTTTTCTTTTATTTTCTCCCTTTTCTTCTGAGTCATGTGGCTGACAGGGTCTTGGTGTTCTGGCCAAGTGTAAGGCCTGAGCCTCTGAAGTGGGAGAGCCAAGTTCAGGACATTGGTCCACCAGAGATGTCCCAGCTCCACATAATATCAAAAGGTGAAAGTTCTCCCAGAGATTTCCATCTTAAGGCAAAGACCCAGTTCCACTCAACAACCAGCAAGCTACAGTGCTGGATACCCTATGCCAAACAATTAGCAAGACAGAAACACAAACTCACCCATTAGCAGAGAGGCTGACTAAAATCATAGTAAGTCCACAGACACCCCAAAACACACCATGGGACATGGTTCTGCCCACCAGAAAGACAAGGTGTATCCTAATCCACCAGAACACAGGAACCAGTCCCCCCCACAAGGAAGCCTACACAACACACTGAACCAACCTTACCCACTGGGAGAAGAACACAAAAACAACAGGAACTGTGAATCTTCAGCCTGCAAAAAGGAGACCCCAAACAGAGTAAGTTAAGCCAAATGAGAAGACAGAGAAATACACAGCAGAGAAAGGAGCAAGCTGAAAACCCACCAGACCAAACAAATGAAGAGGAAATAGTCTACCTGAAAAAGAATTTAGAGTAATGATACTAAGGATGATCCAAACTCTTGAAAATAGAATGGAGAAAATTTTTAAAAAATGTTTAAAAAAGATCTAGAAGTACTAAACAACAAACAAACAATGATGAACAACACCATAAATGAAATTAAAAATTCTCTAGATGAATCAAAAGCAGAATAACTGAGGTGGAAGAAAGGATAAGTGACCTGGAAGATAAAGTAGTGGAAATAGCTACTGCAGAGCAGAGTAAAGAAAAAATAATGAAAAGAATTGAGGACACCCTTAGAGAGTTCTGGGGCAACATTAAATGCACCAACATTCGAATTATAGGAGTCCAAGAAGAAGAAGACAAAAAGAAAGGGACTCAGAAAATATTTGAAGTGATTAAGTTGAAAACTTCCCTAATATACGAAAGGAAGTAGACAATCAAGTCCAGGAAGCACAGAGCATCCCATACAGGAAAAATCCAAGGAGAAACACACCAAGACATGTATTATTCAAACTATCAAAAATTAAACACAAAGAAAAAATTTTAAAAGCAGCAAGGGAAAGGCAACACATAACATACAAGGGAATTCCCATAAGGTTATCAGCTGATCTTTCAGCAGAAACTCTGCAAGCCAGAGGGGAATGGCAGGACATATTTAAAGTGATGAAAGGGGAAAACATATAACCAAGATTACTCTACCCAACAAGGATCTCATTCAGATTTGATGGAGAAATTAAAACCTTTATAGACAAGCAGAAGCTAAGAGGATTCAGCACTACCAAAACAGCTTTACAACAAATGCAAAAGGAACTTTTCTAGACAGGAAATACAAGAGAAGGAAAAGATGTACAAAAACAAACCTAAAACAATTAAGAAAATGGTAATAGGAACATACATGTCGATAATTACCTTAAATGTAAATGGATTAAATGTTCCATCCAAAAGACATAGACTGGCTGAATGGATACAAAAACAAGACACATATATATGCTGTCTAGAAGAGACCCACTTCAGACCTAGGGACACATACAGATTGAAAGTGAGGGGATGGAAAAAGGGGATGGAAAAAGATACTCCCTATAAATGGAAATCAAAAGAAACCTGGAGGAGCAATCCTCATACCAAACAAAACAGACTTTCAAATAAAGGCTATTACAAGAGACAAAGAGGGACACTACATAATGATCAAGGGATCAATCCAAGAAGATATAACCATTGTAAGTATTTATGCACCCAACAGAGGAGAACCTCAATACATAAGGCAACAGCTAATGGTCATGAAAGGGGAAATTGAGAGTAACACAATAATAGTAGGGGAGTTTAACACCCCACTTTCAACAATAGACAGATCATCAGAAATGAAAATAAATAAGGAAACACAAGCTTTAAGTGATACATTAAACAAGATGGACTTATTTAATATTTATAGGACATTCCTTCCAAAAACAACAAAATACACTTTCTTTTCAAGTGCTCATGGAATATTCTCCAGGATAGATTGTATCTTGGGTCACAAATCAAGCCTTTGTAAATTTAAGAAAATTGAAATTTTATCAAGTATCTATACTGACCAAAACGTTATGAGACTAGACATCAATTACAGGAAAGATAAAAGACTGTAAAACATACAAATGCATGGAGGCTAAAAAATACTCTACTAAATAACCAAGATGTCAGTCAAGAAATCAAAGAGGATATCAAAAAATACCTAGAAGCAAATGACAATGAGAACGCAATGACCCAAAACCTATGGGATGAAGCAAAAGCAGTTCTACGAGGGAAGATTATAGCAATACAATACGACTTCAAGAAAGAAGAAGAATCTCAAAAAAAAAAAACAACAACCTAACCTTACACCTAAAACAATTTGAGAAAAAGCACAAAAAAACCCCAAAGTTAGCTGAGGGAAAGAAATCATGAATATCAGATGAGAAATCAATGAAAAAAAATAAAGGAAATGATAGCAAAGATCAATAAAACTAAAAGCTAGTTCTTTGAGAAGATAAACAAAATCGATAAACCATTAACAAGAACCATCAAGAAAAACAGGGAGAAGACTCAAATCAATAGAATTAGAAATGAAAAAGGAGAAGTAACAACTGACAATGCAGAAATACAAAGGATCATGAGAGACTACTACAAGAAACTATATGCCAATAAAATGGACAACCTGGAAGAAATGGACAAATTCTTATAAAAGTACAACCTTCAGAGACTGAACCAGGAAGAAATAGATAATATAAACAGACCAGTCACAAGCACTGAAATTGAAACTGTGATTAATAATTTCCAACAACAAAAACCCAGGACCAGATGGCTTCACAGGCGAATTCTGTCAAATATTTAGAGAACAGCTAACACTTATCCTTCTCAAACTCTTCCAAATTATAGCAGAGGCAGGAACACTATGAAACTCATTCTATGAGGCTACCATCGCCCTGATACCAAAACTAGACAAAGATGTCACAAAAAAAGAAAACTACAGACCAATATCGCTTATGAACATAGATGAAAAAATCCTCAACAAAATACCAGCAAACAGAATACAACAGCACATAAAAGATTCATGCACCACAATCAAGTGGGGTTTATCCCAAGAATGCAAGTATTCTTCAATATATGCAAATCAATGTGATAATCCATATAACAAATTGAAGGAGAAAAACCATCTCAGTATGATCATCTCAGTAGATGCAGAAAAAGCTTTTGACAAAATTCAACACCCATTTATGATAAACACCCTCCAGAAACAAGGCAGAGAGGGAATTTACCTAAAAATAATAAAGGCCATATATGACAAACCCACAGCCAACATCATTCTCAATGGTGAAAGATTGAAACCATTTCCACTAAGATCAGGAATGACACAAGATTGCTACTCTCACCATGTTATTCAACATAGTTTTGGAAGTTTTACCCACAGAAATCTGAGAAGAAAAAGAAATAATAGGAATCCAAATCAGAAAAGAAGAAGTAAAACTGTCACTGTTTGCAGATGACATGATACAATATGTAGAGAATCCTAAAGATGCTACTAGGAAACTACTAGAGCTAATCAACGAATTTAGTAAAGTAGCAGGATACAAAATTAATGCACAGAAATTTCTTGCATTCTCATACACTAATGATGAAAAAACTGAAAGAGAAATTAAGGAAACACTCACATTTACCACTGTAACAAAAAGAATAAAATACCTAGGAATAAACCTACCTATGGAGACAAAAGACCTTTATGCAGAAAACTGTAAGACACTGATGAAAGAAATCAAAGATGACACAAACAGATGGAGAGATATACCATGTTCTTGGATTGGAAGAATCAACATTGTGAAAATGACTATACTACCGAAAGCAATCTATAGATTCAGTGCAATCTCTGTCAAACTACCAGTGGAACTTTTCACAGAACTAGAGCAAAAAATTTCACAATTTGTATGGAAACACAAAAGACCTCGAATAGCCAAAATAATCTTGAGAATGAAAAACAGAGCTGGAGGAATCAGGCTCCCTGACTTCAGACTATAATACAAAGCTACAGTAATCAAGACAGTATGGTACTGGCACAAAAACTGAAATATAGATCAATGGAACAAGATAGAAAGCCCAGAGATAAACCCATGCACCTATGGTCAACTAATCTATGGCAAAGGAGGCAAGGATATACAATGGAGAAAAGGCAGTCTCTTCAATAAGTGGTGCTGGGAAAACTGGACAGCTACATGTAAAAGAATGAAATTAGAACACTCCCTAACTTGATACACAAAAATAAACTCAAAATGGATTAGAGACCTAAATATAAGACCAGACGCTATAAAACTCTTAGAGGAAAACATAGGAAGAACACTTTTTGACATAAATCATAGCAAGATCTTTTTTGATCCACCTCCTAGAGAAATGGAAATAAAAACAAAAATAAACAAATGGGACCTAATGAAACTATGCTTTTTCAAAGGAAAGGAAACTACAGACAAGATGATAAGATAATACTCAGAATGGGAGAAAATATTTGCAAATGAATCAGAAGAAAAAGGATTAATCTCCAAAATATATAAACAGCTCAAGCAGCTCAATATTAAAAACAACAAACACCCCAGTCAAAAAATGGGCAGAAGACCTAAATAGACATTTCTCCAAACAAGATATACAAATTGCCAACAAATACAAGAAAGGATGCTCAACATCACTAATCATTAGAGAAATGCAAACCAAAATTACAATGAGGTATCACCTCACACCAATCAGAATGGCCATTATCAAAAATTCTACAATGAATAAATGCTGGAGAAGGTGTGGAGAAAAGGGAACCCTCTTGCAGTTTTGGTGTGAATGTAAATTGATACAGCTACTATGGAGAACAGTATGGAGGTTCCTTATAAAACTAAAAATAAAACTACAGCACAACCCAGCAATCCCACTACTGGGCATATACCCTGAGAAAACCGTAATTCATAAACAGACATACAACACAATGTTCATTGCAGCACTATTTACAATAGCCAGGACATGGAAGCAAACTAAGTGTCCATTGACAGATGAATAGATAAAGATGTGGCACATATAGACAATGGAATATTACTCAGCCATAAATGAAATTGAGTTATTTGTAGTGACATGGATGGGCCTTCATTTTGTCATACAGAGTGAAGTAAGTCAGAATGAGAAAAACAAATACCTATGCTAACACATATATATGGAATCTAAAAAACAAAAACAAAAAAGAAAAGGTTCTGAAGAACCTAGGGGTAGGACAGGAATGAAGACGCAGATGTAGAGAATGGACTTGAGGACATGCGGAGCGGGATGGGTAAGCTGGGGAGAAGTGAGAGAGTGGAATGGACATATATACAATACCAAATATAAAATAGAAAGCTAGTCAGAAGCAGCCGCATAACACAGGGAAAACAGCTCCGTGTTTTTTGTCTACCTAGAGGGGCAGGATAGGGAGGGTGGGAGAGAGATGCATGAGGGAGGATATATAGGAATATATGTATATGTATAGCTGATTCACTTTGTTATACAGCAGGAACTAACATACCATTGTAAAGCAATTATACTCCAATAAAGGTGTTAAAAAAAAAAAGCAATATTCATTGTAAATCTCAATGCTAGAAATTATACACAATAAATTGTAAGTGTATGCTCAGAAAAAAAGATACATGCATGTCTGTTGATACATGTGTTCATCAACCTATAAATAGATATAAAAGTTATTATACACACACACACACACACACACACTGGCATATTATTCAACCATAAAAAAGAATATTCTGCCATGTACAACTATGTGGATGGACCTTGAGGGTATTATGTTTAGTGAAGTAAGTCAGATAGAGAAATACAAATACTGTATGTTATCATTTACATGGGAAATTTAACTGTTTATAGACCACACAGGTGGTTTTATTGTGATTACCCTTGTCTTGTGCTCCTTTCTTTGTACCAAGGTTGCATTCCAAGTTCCCTGTGTTTGCACTTGTTAAGCAGAGGTAGGAAAATGGACCTTCAGGATTAGAGAGGTTGACATAATAGAGAGAGGGCTGAGTTTCTTCCAGAGAAACTGAGACATTGGAAATCAGGGAGGATTTTGTGGTGAGCAGAACTACAGAATCACCAAAATCATGACAAATCCAACAGTCGTTTGGAGGTTGATTTACACACACACAATGTCCTTAAATATGTAAACAATGGCATTATCTTTCCAGGCCAGAGCAAGATAAAAGGTGAACTAAAGAATCATAAAGACCTTCATGGTGTAAGTATTAGGAAAAATTTTTCAGAGAGGGAAGGAAGAATGGAAAGAAATATTCCTCCAACACCTGAAAGGAAGCAGTCTACTTCAATGTGAGCCACTACTCTTCCCTGTCAATTTAACTTCAAGGTCTCCAGTATTTGCACAGGACCAGATGTCATGTGGAGCCTCCTTTAGTTGTAAAATATGCACCAAAGTTTCAACACCTTGTAATATGGCAGCAGTGTTGGTGACCAAGAGTACTTGGTAAGGTCCATTCTATGAATCTCACTTTTGTAAAAGCATCAGAGTAAAACAAAAACTGCCTGTAGATGACAAAAGACTTAAAAATGTCAATGGTTAAAGATCTAATGAGAGTTAATTATAATAGAATTGACAAGGAAATTGGGTTATTTCTGTGACATGTAACATTTTTTAAGATAGTAACTGGAATTATGACTGATAAAATACCAGGACATATCAGATTTTTAGGAATTTCATAAAATTTCTAGAACCCTTATATTAATAACATTTATCCATACCAATATAAGTAAGTAGGTTTGTCATCACATATTTGACAATGCTTTCCATGTAAGTTAACATATAGTAAGTTTAATTAGTTTAGCATCTCTCTTTTACAAGGTGAGAGGCAAATCCTTTGAGATTTTCCACAGGCCCTCAGGGAAACCTCAAAATAACCTTGAGGTCAAAAAGACTGACTTGGGGGCTTCCCTGGTGGGGCAGTGGTTGAGAGTCCGCCTGCCGATGCAAGGTGACACGGGTTTGTGCCTCGGTCTGGGAAGATCCCACATGCCGCGGAGCGGCTGGGCCTGTGAGCCATGGCTGCTGAGCCTGTGCGTCTGGAGCCTCTGCTCCACAACGAGAGAGGCCACAACAGTGAGAGGCCCATGTACCACAAAAAAAAAAAAAAAAAAAAAAAAAAGACTGACTTGGGGAAGTTGTCAAAGCATCAAAAGGTTTGAACATTTGACTAAATAGGATCATGGATTATTACTAAATAATACTTAATAATCTATTCAACCAAAGTGACAAAAGAAGATGTTAAAGGCAAATACAGAAGGTTACACAGTTTTGAACAAAACTTAGCTCTCTTAATATTGAGAAGACTTGGTTTTCTTAAGTAATAATCAATGACCTGCTAATGACAAAGTGAAGTAGACTAAATTATTATTTTTTATTTTTATTTTTGACTAAATTATTTTGATAAGACATCCTTGCTTTTCATGTAAGTTTCCAAAAGGATAAAAAAAACAAAAAAATTACTTTTACAATCTCTTATCAAGAGCAGACCATTAGTCAAATAATACTTTGACTTTTTAACAGAGAGAAAACCAATTCTATAATTCTTTCTTTAAAAACTTAAATAAATTCATTCCAATCTTAGCCAGCTTGACCATTCATAAAATTCCTTTCTACAAACCTTCTACAAACTTTTATACATACATTCAGATTTTGTCCTAGGATTTTTTTTCCTTTATCTTTTATTCTGTAACAACCAGTCATTTTGCTTTCCTTAACTACATTCCATACACAGTTGTTTTCTTTCTTTTTTTTTAAAATTAACTTTTATTGGAGTATAGTTGCTTTACAATGTTGTATTAGTTTCTGCTGTGTAGCAAAGTGAATCAGCTATATGTATACATAAATCCCTTATTTTTTGGCTTTCCTTCCCATTTAGGTTACCACAGAGTATTGAATAGAGTTCCCTGTGCTATACAGTAGGTTCTCATTAGTTTTCTATTTTATACATAGTAGAGTATATATGTCAATCTTAATTTCTGTAAATCATTATTTTTAAGTCATTTTCTTCATGTATATCAAGTGGGATTCTTAACTCTTAGATTTTTTTATTCCTAGTGAAAACTAAAAGCTAAGCAATTGTGGACTGTCTATTAAAACTAGTATTCTCTAGATTGGTAAATTTATAAATATATTTTCATAATTTCTAGTTGTATATTCTTTCTCATGGTAAGTTTTGAAATGTGACACAAGACACATTAACTGGTAAACTGAAATACCTTTAGGTCCGATGTAATAAGACAAAAGTAGATAAATTTGTGTTCAATAATTGTTTCACTATTTTATGTTATTTGGAAATAATCTAGGTTTTTGATAAATATCCATCATTTAACCTACCTCAGTATACTTTAAATTTTCAAGTTACTAAAAAAAACTTTTTTTGGAAGTCATTTTTAAGTAGACTTACTGTAAACACAATTGATGTTTAAAAATTCATTTATATAGAAAAGTTCAAGATGGTACAGTTTGAGGACATGGAACTCAACTACCCCCAAGAACACAACAAACATACATCTATATGTGGGAGAGTTTTAACTGGAGACTGGCAGAAAGACGCCTGTACAACCAAGGCTGTAAGAAAGATTCACACAGAACTGGGTGGAAAGGGAAGTGAAGAAATCAGGTTGGGACCTGTGCCCCTTGGAGGGGACTTAGAGGTAAAAGGAGATTACATGGACAGACAACCTCCCTGGGGGATGAGCAGTTTAAGCCACATATTGGACACCCCAGTCTTATCCAACACAGGGAAGACTACCCCCCTTGGCTAGGTGGAGGGTTGAGGGGACTAATAGGAAGGCTGTGGGAAGCCTGGACTCCACTTGTGAGGAATGCATTCATACTTGCTTGCTCCTGAAGCAGGGCAGAGAGGGCAAATTGAGATGGCACATGTGGCTGGTCTGTTTCCCACAATTGCTCTGGTGTGTGGTCCAGACTGAGTCAAGCAATTGCTCCAGCCCCATCTATGTCAAGATGCAGCTCCACACTGGGAAGACAGCTGCCCAAAATGGCATCTGAGCAGGATAGGGGCAGTTTATATACTGCTGCTTATACAGAAAGCACATCAGAAGTAGTACCAGTCTCCGTCTGAGGCTGGACTACCACAGCCCATGCCCCAACCCACCCTGAGAGCCCACACTGGCCCCACCTGCACTGTGGTGCAATTCCACATCAAGAGAGGATGGCAGAGGCTGAGGGGAGAGATCAGCTGTTAGGGACATAGGAATCTCAGACCTGAAGGGGCATCTGAGCAGGGCAGGTGCAGTTATTACTGATGCTTACACAGGTACCACATCAGAAGCAATCCAGGTCTCTGACTCTGGTCATACTGGCAAAGCCTATGCTCAGACTCATGTCCAGTGACAACACCAGTTCCTCTTTCTCTAGGACCACTCCCCACAGGGGTGAGAGTGACAGTGCTGGGAGGGGGAGAGAGGACATACTTAAAGGGAATTGAGCCAATTTGCACCCAACACACAGGGCATCTGCTCCAGCACCATGGGACCTGACCTAACCCACAATAAGACAGACATAACTACTGAGCAGAGGAGAAGCACTGGCCCATACACAGCTCCAGTCCTAGCTACTACATCTCCAGCCCCACGTCCTAACAAGGTGATAGCTGCCTGTACATGCTGAGGAAAGATGTGACTATTGTTCACTTCAAATCCAGCTCTATTATCAAAGCTGTTGGACACACACATATATATATATAATAATATATTATTAATAATATAATATAAATAATATACTATAAATAATTTAATAATATATAAATATACAGCAATATATAAATACATGATTATTTATATATTATTAATATTTTATATAATTGTATAAAATATATTCTAATAAATATATATAGATTATATTATATTTATATTGTTTATAATATAAATATATTATAATACATAATATAATATATAAATAATATAAGTATAATATAAAATATCACATATCATATATCATTTATTTATGTAATATTAAACATATTGTTATTAATTTTATATAATATGCATTATATAATTAATAACATACAATATTGCTATATATATTATTGATATTACATATAATATTTAATTATATCTTAATTATATCATGGATAATATGTATTATACATTACATTATATTATATTATATATTATATATTACATTACATTATATATATTATATTTCATTATGTATATTGTATATTACATTCATTATATACAATAATGTAATGTATTATTAATGTAATGTATTATTAATGTAATATATTATATAATGTAATTTATTATATAGTAATGAAATATTATAATTTACATGCAATATATATTTATATACTTCATATACTATATATAATTACATATTATACATTACATATAATATATAATGTATAATATATGCTATGTATAATATATTATGTAATATAAGAAACATATATATTATATGTTACGTACATGACATATTGTATATATCACATACATTATATAGTTAATTATTATAATTCTGATTATTATATTATATAATAAATTATATATTATATATTGCATGTTATATTATATACATATATTATATATACATATTATATACATTATATAATATATATAATTATATATGTAAATATATATAATTATAATTATGTCTTTATATATTGTATATTATAATACTATTTATTTATATATTGTATAATATAATACTATTTATTTATAATTATATATAATAATATAAAATTATATATACTATATAACTATAATATATAATATAGAATTATATAATATATTATAATTATACATGATTATATATGTGATTATATTATACAAAATATATTTTGTATAATATAAATATAATCATTATATATTATATTTATATTATTCTAATATATAATATAAATTACATATGATGTAAATATAATAAGCATATATTATGTTTATATTATTGTAATATATACTGTATATTTATATAATACAAATATAATATATAATATTTATATAAATATTATATATATATAAAACCAGAACTGAAGGATACAATAACTGAAGTGAAAAATACACTAGAAAGTATTAATAGCAGACTAGCTGGTACAGAAAAACACATAAGTCATCTGGAAAATAGAATAATGGAAATCACCCATTCAGAACAGCAAAATCAAAAACAAATTAGAAAATAAGGACAGTTAAATGGCCTCTGGGACAACATTAAGCATATCAACATTTACATAATAACAATTCCACAAGGAGCAGAGAGAGAAAAGGGTCAAAAATATTTTTGATTAAATTATGGCTGGCAATTTCCCAAACATGATGAAGGAAACATATATCTTAGTGCAACAAGCACAGAGGGTTTAAAACAAGATGAACTAAAATGGATCCACTCCACAGCATGTCATAATTAAAATGGCAAAAGTTAAAAATAAAAAGAGAATTCTAAAGACAGTAAGATAAAAATAGTTATTTTCAAGGGAGCTCCCATAAGGTTATCAGCTGATTTTTTACAAAAAGTTTGCAGGACAGAAGGGCGTGGCATGAAATATTCAAAGTGCTGAAAGGGAAAAACCTACTACCTAGGATATTAGACCCAGGAAGATTATAATTTAGAAATGAAGGAGAGATAAAGAACTCAGAAAGTTCTTTAGCAGAAACTAAATGAGTTCATCAATGTTAAATCTACTCTAAAAGAAATGTTAAAGGGTCTTCTCTAGGTGGAAAAGAAAAGTCTATAACAATAAGTAAAAATCTATAGGAAAGAAAAAATTCAACTAATAAAGACAAATATATGGTAAAGGCTGAGGATCAGCCATTTAAACAAACTAGTACAAAGTTTAAAATTTAAAAAAATATATATATAAAATCAACCATAACTACAATAAACAGTAAAAGGCTAAACATGAAGATATAACCTATAACATCAAAAATACAAAAGTTGGGGGATGGGAGGGAAAAATGTAGATCTTTTAGAATGTGTTTGAACTTAAAGCACTACTTGTTTAAAACAAATAGCTATAGTTATAGGTCAGCATATATGAACTGTGTGGTAACTACAAATCAAATATCTTTAATAGACACACAGAAACTAGAGAAAAAGGAACACAAGCATACCACTAAAGAGAATCATCAAACCACCAGAGAAGAGACTATAAGAAGAAGTGTACAGAGATAAACTACAAAAACAACCAGAAAATGAATAATAAAATGACAATAAATACATACCTATAAATAACTACTTTAAATGTCAATGGACTCAATGCTCCAATCAAAAGACATAGAGTTGTGGATTGCATAAAAAAAGATAAACAAGAACAATCTATGTGCTGCTTATAAGAGACTCACTTCAGATATAAACACGTGCAGCCAGGCTCGTCAAGAGCAAAATGGAGAGGACCCCCCCCCCAAAAAAAAAAAAAAAAGAAAGAAAACAGGAAACATAATAACCAATACCACAGAGATAAAAAAAAAAAACCATAAGAGAATACTAAGAAGAGTGAAATGACAATAAACTGGACAACCTAGAACAAATGGATAAATTTCTAGGAACATACAAACTTTCAAGACTGAATCAGGAGGACATAGAAAATCTAAACATACTGATCACTTGTAGTGAAATTAAATTTTTAATTAAAAAAGCTCTCAGTAAAGAAAAGTCCAGGACCAGATGGCTTCACAGAGGAATTCTACCAAACATATAAAGAAGAGATTATACCTGTCCTTCTCAAGCTACTCAAAAAACTGAAGAGAATGGAACATTTCCAAATTCATTCTACAGGGCCACCATAAACCCGCTATTTTTCTTAAATCCTATAGTATGTTTTTGAAGTTGCTCCCGAGTTTATATGTATTGTAACTGAAGATATAAACACAACTTCTACTTATCAGTTAGGGACCACTTTTTCAGGATGTTTAGCACATGTAGATCACTTATATTGGATGGAGACAACATATTACTTTCCCCCTGTACAATCACAATTGTTGTGGACTCAAATGCTAATCCCTACTTTACCTGTTCCTAAAGTTAGCTTACCACTTGAACCTCTAAAGAAAATATTACAGGAAACAGAGTTACTACAAAAATTTATAGGTAAATGTAACTGTACTTTGTTAGAACACTCTACTGTTACTACTATTGCAGCTAACAAATTAATGGATGTGGGAATTAATGTACAAAAACATAACTCTTATTCTTGGTGGGACTTTTTCTTTACTCAGTCCCCCAAGGCTCGAAAATTGTTCTCTACATTATTTAATCCACTGCTTGTATCTTTGATTTTATTGCTCCTTCTTACCATTTGGAATTGTCATTTATCCTACCATATCTGAAAAACTGCTCATGTTATATTGTCTTATTCTTACACTCTTCAGCGTAAATAATCATAGAGGCCAAATGTTGGGGAAGCAAGTAAAGTAGTCTTGTTCATGCTATGGAGGCGGCTCTAGGCCTCTCTGACTGGGCAAAGCTAGCTACTTGCCAAACTGCTGAGTTACATGCAGGCCTGCAGGGGTGGTGCAAGCACACCTTCTAAATCATTAGATAAGATAGGGAGTAAGTCTGGGGACTTCTTGAATCCTGAGGGCCTGGCCAGCCCCAAGGATCAGAGAACACTCCAAGACTTACGAGTTAAGACTAAGACAATAACCAGAGCTGCAAATCTGCATGTAGGCTGAAGGGTAGAGACACTGCCTGGGACCTTTTCCCAACTGGGACTCCAGATTGCTGTTCCAGGGGCTTCCCAGTGCTGCTTAGATCTGCATGTAGGTGCTTCCCCAATTCAATGCCACATAAACCTCTGTCTTTACTATTCTTCCTTAATTAGTTATATTCTTTTCTTAATTAATATACTGAATTCTTGTGCTAATTCAATAAACTCTAAGTTTTGCTAAAAAGAAAAAAAACAAAAAAAAACAGAAAAAGACACTCTAAAAAGAAAAAAAGGAAAGAAAAGAAAGAAACAAATAAATAAATGAAAA
Organism: Leucopleurus acutus; assembly: GCF_964270905.1. Lineage (NCBI taxonomy): Eukaryota > Metazoa > Chordata > Mammalia > Artiodactyla > Delphinidae > Leucopleurus > Leucopleurus acutus. The sequence goes on along the minus strand of NC_139151.1, from coordinate 28,890,255 downwards.
CTACAGGCCGATATCTCTGATTAATATAGACGCAAAAGTTTTCAACTAAATATTAGCAAACTGAATCCAACAATACATAAAAGGGATCAGACACCATGATCTAGTTGGATTCATTCAAGGGCCACAAAAATGGTTCAATATTCACAAATCAATGGATGAGATACACCACATTAACGAAAGGAAGGATAAAAATCACATGATCATCTCAATAGACACAGAAAAAACATTTGACAAAATTTACCATCCTTGATGATAAAAACTCTCATCAAAGTTGTTTTAGAGGGAACATATCTCAACATAATAAAGGTCATTTATGACAAACCCACAGCTAACACACTTACTGGTGAAAAGCTGAAAGCCTTTCCTCTAAAATCAGGAAGAAGACAAGCAAGCCTACTCTTGCCCCTTCCTTTTAACATACTACAGGAAATCCTAGCCAGAGAAAACAGATAAGAAAAAGAAATAAAAGACATCCAAATTGGAGGGGAAATAATAAAATGGTCATTATTTGCAGCTAACATGATACCATATACAAAAATCACTATTAGAACTAATAAATGAATTCAGTAAATTTGCAGGATACGAATATCCTGCAAATATCCTTTTTGTTCACACTAAAAGTGAATTAACAGAAAGAAAAAGCAATAAATCTATTCCATTTAAAATCACATCAAAAAATAATAAAATAGGGCTTCCCTGGTGGGGCAGTGGTTGAGAGTCCACCTACCGATGCAGGGGACACAGGTTCGTGCTCCAGTCCAGGAAGATCCTACATGCCACGGAGCAGCTGGACCCATGGGCAATGGCCGTTGAGCCTGCACTTCTGGAGCCTGTGCTCTGCAACGGGAGAGGCCACAACAGTGAGAGGCCCGCGTACCAAAAAAAAAAAAAAGAATAAAATACATAGGAATAAATTTAACCAAGAAGTTGAAAAACCTACACTCTGAAAACTGTAAAACATTGATGAAGGAATTTGAAAATGTACAAAGAAATGGAAATATATCACATGTTCTTGGACTGGAAGAATTAATATTAATATTGTTAAAATGTCCATACTACCAAGGCAATCTACAGATTCAATGCAATCCCTGCCAAAATACCCATGACATTTTTCACAGAAATAATCCTAAAATCTATATGGGACTGCAAAAGACCCCAAATTGCCAAAGCAATCTTGAGAAAAAAGAACAAAACTGGAGGTATCATGCTCCCGGACTTCAGACTATACTACAGGCTATAGTAATCATGACAGCATGGTACTGACACATAAACAGACACAGATCACTGGAACAGAATAGAGAGCCCAGAAGTAAACCCAGGCACTTGTGATCAGTTAATCTATGAAAAGGAGGCAAGAATATACAATGGAGAAAAGACAGTCTCTTCAAAATTGGTGCTGGGAAAACTGGACAGCTATATTCAAAAGAATGAGATTAGAACATTCCCTGACACCACATACAACGATAAACTCAAAATGGATTAAAGAAGTAAATGTAAGACCAGAAACCATAAAACTTTTAGAAGAAAACATAGGCAAAACACTCTTTGACATAAACCATAGCAATATTTTTCGAGTCTGTCTTCTAAGGCAAAAGAAATAAAAGCAAAAATAAACAAATGGGACCTAATTAAACTTAAAAACTTTTCACAGCAAAGGAAACTATCAACTAAAAGAAAAGACAATCTACTGAATGGGAGAAAATATTTGCAAATGGTATGACAGATTAAGGGGATAATATCCAAAATATATAAATATCTCGTACAACTCAATATCAAACAAACACACAACCCAATTAGAAATGGGCAGAAGTCCTGAATAGACATTGTTCCAAAAGAGACATACAGATGGCCAACTGGCACATGAGAAAATGCTCAGCATCATCTACTATGAGATATCTCCTAACACCTGTCAAAATGGCGATCATCGAAAAGTGTACAAATAGTGACTTCCCCAGTTGTCCAGTGGTTAAGACTCCATGCTCCAAATGCAGGTGGCCCAGGTTCCATCCCTGCTCAGGGTACTAGATCCCTCATGCTGCAACTAAGAGCCCACATGCTGCAACTAACACCTGGTGCAGCCAAATAAATAAATAAATATATTTTTTTAAGTGTACAAATAACAAATAAATTTTCAAAAAGTGTACACATAGCAAATGTTGGAGAAAATATGGATAAAAGGGAACCCTAGTACACTGTTTGGGGGAATGGGAATGTAAATTGGGGCAGCCACTATAGAAAATAGTATGGAGGTTTCTCAAAAAACAATAGAACTACCTTATGTTCCAGCAAATCCACTGCTGGGCATATAACCAAGGAAAATAAAAACACTGACTCAAAAAGATACATTCACCCCAATGTTCATAGTACCATTATTTAACACACACACACACACACACACACACAAACACACTGGAATATTGCTCAGCCTTAAAATGTGAAATTCTGCTATTTGCAACAATGGGGACGTACCTAGAGGGTATTATGCTTAGTGAAATGTCAGAAAGAGAAAGAGAAGTATTCTATGTTATCACTTACATGTGTAATCTAAAAAATAAAACCAATGAATGCATATTAAAAAAGAGAAACAGACTTACAGATATAGAGAAAAAAATAGTTGTTACCAAAGGGGATAGGGAGTGAGAAGGGACAAGATAAGTATATGGAATTAATAGACACAAAATATTGTGTACAAAATAAATAAGCAACAAGAATATGTTGTAGAGCACAGGGAAATATAACCATTATTATGTAATAACTTTAAATGGAGTATAATCTAGAAAAAATATTACTTCATTATGTTGTACACCTGAAACTAATATTGAAAGTCAATTAGACTTTAAAAAATGTTCATTTATAAACTTTTACCTTACATCTTCTATTTGCTTGTTCTTAACAATTATGTTTAGATTACTCACAAAATTTCATGAGATATTGAATAGTTCATTATCTTAATTATCTTTCTTGTTGACAGATTCTTTTTCTTTTTTTTTTTTGTGGTACGCGGGCCTCTCACTGTTGTGGCCTCTCCCGTTGCAGAGCACAGGCTCCGGACGCGCAGGCTCAGCAGCCATGACTCACGGGCCCAGCCGCTCCATGGCATGTGGGATCTTCCCGGACCGGGGCACGAACCCGCGTCCCCTGCATCGGCAAGTGGACTCTCAACCACTGCGCCACCAGGGAAGCCCGACAGATTCTTAAGAGAGATAACATGAGCTTACTTGACTTTAAATAACCTTAGATAGAATAAAAGTGTTATATTTCATGCTGAAAACTGTAAAGACGTGCCTATTTTAATTAAATCAACAAATTTAAACTAGTTTTATTTACCAAAGATTACCTTAGATCATGTGAACTCAAAAAAATTTGGCTTAGTTTCTATATTTCTGAGTATATACTTATATAAACATGTGTTTGCCTTTAAGCCAATTTCATAGAGCTCTTTACAAACTAATTTTGGCAATACCATCAAGAGGTAGAAAAAATCACACATTTATAACATACACAGACATATAGAAACATACAGGCAGATGCAAACAGAGATCATATAGCTTTTATCTAAAAATTTTAGCCACAAGACATGCACTATAATGCAAAACTCACTTGTTTATAAAAGAACAGTTGGAAATAGAATCAGGGACATAGAGAATAAACTGGTGGTTTCCAAGGAGGAGGGTGGTGGGAGAGGATTAGCTTGGCAGTTTGGGGTTAGCAGATGAAAACTGGTATATATAGAATGGATAAACAACAAGGTCCTACTGTATAGCACAGGGAATTATATCCAATATCCTGTGATAAACCATAATGGAAAAGAACATGAAAAAGAATATATATATATATAAAACTGTCACTTTGTACAGCAGTAATTAACACAACATTGTAATTCAACTATACTTCAATAAAAAATAAATTTAAAAAAAGGACTGTTGGAATCAAATTGTGTTTCTGGCACAATTTCTGACTAGATTTGTAAGACTAGTACAGTTGTTTTTAATTCTTCAGAAAATTAGGTTGCAGCCTGAATGGTTTCAAGAGGCTTCCCACCTAACCCCTGAGAGCCGGCAACAGTCAGTAGACCTCTGGCTACACAAAATGAGACATACAGGCAAATGCAAATGAGAAATCAATAGCTGTCCATGGAGAAGAAAGGATTGATGATCAATGGGTGCATGATAGCAAATTCACAAGTCATATTTCAGAGATCTAATTCTTACAAAAGTTTTTTTTGCCTGCTCATCTAAATTTGGAGAGGAAGGAACAACGTGAAATTTTAACTTTGTCTCTCAACCAGGCACCATAGATAGAGATTTGGAAGAGCTGACTTTGGTAAGAATTCTCACCCTTTGCCAGCTTCTGCCAATTTTCCCAGGAACCCATCTGTAGGCTCTGGAGTAAGTGAGGTGTCCCAGAGTCTCATCCTGGTAACAAGAAACTGTACAGGAGGAAAACTAGTCTCCCTCTTCCCTTTCTGGTGAGCGTGGCTGATATCTCTTTTTCTCTAGAGCACCCCATAAATGGATAACTTACCTAAGTTCATAGTTCTCCCCTGTGGCCACTGTCACTTGAGATTACCTTTGGTAAGGTTAACCTGCTTGTTCAACTTAAAACGCAATTTTATTCACCGAAGGCCTCACACTGGATCTAGTCCAGTTTTTAAGTTGGACCCAGTCCTACTCTAGTCAGTTTCCAGAATCAGTCAGGAGAAAGAAATGCTCGAACAAAGTCTAAAAGCTCAAAGCACAAAAAGCTGTGGAACTAAGATCTGAGAGGGACTTACATAGGACCTCCAGAGGCACCGAAAAAGCAGCGAGCTCAAGGGGCTCAACAGGTACCCATGTCTGGTTGCTTGGCACTCCTGAGGGCCTTCTGGGGGGTTTCCTTCAGTTTTCCTCTTCTGACACCAGAACCGTGGAATGATAAACTGAGGCATATTTTTTTTTAATTAAGGGTTTATTTGAGCAGAAGTCAATCCGAATCAAGCAGCATCCAATCTATTAGACAGAAAGGCACTCCAAGGAGCTGGACAAAATGAAATTTTATATGCAGAAGGGAGGATAAACAAGGAAGATATACTAGGCAAAAAAAAAGCGGGTTGGTTATTGCAAAGTTTCTTTCCTTTGCAGTAGATGGCAGGGGTCTATCAGATGGATTGTGTAACTAGTGCTGATCAGGCAATTCCTGATTGACTGGTTTAAGATTCCATTTCTGGGAGACCCGAAACTGTAATTAAGTCTCAGTTTGGTGATGAGGGGCTTACCAGAAGTGACTCCATTTTGAACCTGCTGTCTTGTTTTTAACAATACAATTTTTTTCAAGAACACAGCTAATTCATAAAGTAAGGCTGAAAAATGGCAGTCTATGACCTGAAGTTTTATTTATATTGGCTACTGCTTAAAAATTGAATGGTCATGCCATTAACAGGAATGTAAATACTATAGCTTGCCATAGTCACTAACATTGATAATTTCTTACTCCAATGTGTTTCATATATCCACGTTATCAGCTCACTTGCGAAGACACTGGCTTTTCAAGTGCTGGAGAAATATAATTAAAAATAAAATCTTCTCCCAACCTAGATATTCTCTCCACAGTTAGCAGAGAAAGAGAACGCTTTTATTATTCAATGAGCATTAAATCAAAATGTGATCTACGGGAATTCCCTGGCGGTCCGGTGGTGACTTCACCTCTGGGACCCAGGCTTGGTCCCTGGTCTGGGAACTAAGATCCCACAAGCCACATGGTGCGCCACGCCCCCTCCCCCCACCAAAAGCGATATGCATCACAGGAGATCTGCTAAGAGATTGCAAAGACAGAAAGGAATCTCACCCCCTTAATAGCCAAGCAGATACAACTGGTTTCCAAGATTAAAATAATAATAACCAGTCCTTAAGTTAGAGGACTTGACAGCACTTTTTGTCACACATACTTCATCCTAGTCTAACCTAGTAATCAATGACCATCTGTGTTAGCTTATTGACTTTATGCACAGGAAAGACAAGCCTTATATTTTTGACTTTATGACAGAGGTAGATTTTCAAATTGGAGCAAAGTGCCCAGGGAAGTTAGCCTCCTATCTTCCCACAGAAACTGGGAAATAGGGGTGCTATCTTCCTTAGTGTCTGAATTTCAAAAAGAAATCTCCTAGGTCCTTGAAACAATCATTCCCGGGTCATAAATCTGACAAAAGACCTATCTAGTTTCCAAAAGGATTTATATACATTTTAAAAAGACGAGAAAGTACTTACAAGGGTAATTTTTCTAAAGTAAATACTCTAAGAAAAAGGAGCATGAAGAAGTTTCTTCCCTTATTTTCAACAGGGAGAATTAAACTCTTATTTTTTTGTTTTTATTTGTTCTTACACAAGGTTCACCTGAATGGGCTCCCCTAAACAAAGTAGCTTAAGAAAACATTTTTAAAATAGTGTTTTCTGTTTTTGTTTTTTTTAAACTATGGCAATTACTGACATCTGTGAAATAATTCTAAAACTATATTTTTAGGAAATTAGCTTTTTAAAATGCAGATTCTAGGGGGCCTTGCTCATAGATACTGATTGTGAAGATCTGAAATTCAATTCAAATATTTTCATTCTTATCAAACTCTCATCAGACTGTTCTGAGGGAAGTTATCCCATACCACTTCTTAAGGAACATCACCTAAGGCTAGGCAACCATTTTGAAAAAGTAATCTTGCATAATGACTTTCAGATTTGCTTAATAACCTTTGGATTACTGATTACCCTTAGGCCACTTGTTTATCTAATAAAATAAGCAATTTCTAATTATTCCTGGAGACACCTTTTTTCTTTTTGTAAAGAAGAGATAATTCCTGTTCCATAAAAGAATGATTGCCATGGCATCAGTAATTCAGAGCAACCCCTATGAGTACCAGACTCATACAAAATACACTTTATAATGTAGCTGAAACATATTTTCAATCAGACATTATTTTTAAAAAAGAAATAAAAATATCTTCATTATTGTATTAATTTACAAGCCAAGAGGAAGACTAAAACTAATGAAAGTGGACTGTTTAATTTGAAATATATCTGCAACCTACTGCTATGTTAGGTACACAATAAGCTAGTCCCTGAATTTTTTTAGGTAATCAGCTGTCAGTTATTTTTTTTTATTTATTAACACCAGACTAGACCCTTAAGGCATGGCTAACTGTCCTCAACTTCAGCACTTCAGGCAATAAGTATCAAAACTACTAACATAATTATGATGATTAAAGTGTTCATTTTAAAATGATGACATTTATAATTAGCATAAGTGACAACAGCTTTTTTTAGTTATTTAAATTGTGCAGGAATAGTTTTAAAATCATCATAATCTGCATTGAAAAATTGTTAAAATATTTAATAAGATAAATAGCAAAAATAAAATATAAATAAGGTAAAGAGACAATGCTTTAATTTATCTCTTCAGGAGAAAAAAAATTATTTTCTTCTTTAGAGCATGTTTTTTTTTCAGTTGTTAATGTAGCATTAAAATCTTGGAAAATGGTCCTCAGTCATTCACTTAAAAAAAAACTTGTGGTAGTTACTTATTACAGAATTTAATGGGTTAGGGAAATGTTTCTATAATGCATATTGAGAAAAATAATTATTATTTCTTTTATTGGGGCAAAAGGCTACACTATAGTTTAATGAAAACATGATGCAGTTTCTGTAGGTCATGATTTTTTTGCCAGCTAAAGTCATTGCTTCTGTTTTCTATTCCCAATGCCAATCTCCTGCCCCCACTGTCCAATAGAACAAAACAAATCAAGAAATGTAATATTTTACTCCATCCTATCTTCCTTCAAGCTCTTCAAACTCTTTAGCCAGGGAACAAATTTTCAACCCCCCCCCCACCACACACAAAAGCTACCATTTAATTTCTATAGCCCTTTTTTTTTTCTTTTTACTACTTTCTATCTTTCCAAACTATCCAAATCTAGACAATTCAATTATTTGTTTACTATTCTTTTCTCTCTTTTCTTGCCACTTTGTCTTTTGTTTTCTTTTGCACTTTTTCCTGGAAGTCTCTCATGCATTCTTTATCTACCTCCTTCTCTTGATGTATGATATTAACCTATCTTTCAAGTCCTAGGTAAATGCCAGCATTTCCTGGATGCTGTTACCTGTACAGCCAGAATGATCCTCTCTAAACTATAATTGCACCAAGTTTATATTATCTTTTCACACAATTATTCACCATATAATTGCTGAATGCCTGCTATATATAGGAAATGTTCTAGGAACCAGAAACCAGTGCTAAATAAGTTCAGTTATCTGACTTCAAAGAACACAAAGTTTCAAGTGATAGTTTTCATAGACTGAAGTGTAGCCAAGTCTTTCCTTCAACTACTCTAAATGTAGGAACAGTGTCTTATCTATCTTTGCATCATTACAGCACTTTGCATGATATCAGGAATGTAGTAGGTAGATGATCAATAAAATGATCTTACTGTGTAGAGAAAATATGCTCTATTTTAGGAAGGTATCTTTGAAAGTACAGGTGGCCCCTCTCATATATTTTCTCCCTGATATGGCTCCTTCTTGAGCTTTAGCCTGAACTCAGCCTCTATTATCAGAGGTTTTTAAGATACTGCAAAATTATTAGGAGATTTTAAAGAGTTGTTGGGGTGGGGTACTTTGAGAAGGTCTAGGGGAAGCTGGAAATCTAGTCGTTAAGAGAAATAGGCCTCTCACTGAATTTTCTGAAATATAAATCTGAACACCGCAGCCAAAATAAATTTTCTGAAATACAAATCTGAACACTCCATTTTCACTTTTACAACTATTTACAGACAATATTTCCTAAGATAAAACATAAACCAATTAACAAAACTGACCAGGTTGTACATAATATAGACTGCTGAATTTTTCTATTTTATTTCTCCATTTGCCTCCATTTGTTTGGCTAATTCCTGCTTAGCTTTAGTAGTTCTGTTTTCTACCACAAACAACATTTCAATTTTCCTTTTGGGAACCATACTTATCCCATTCTCAACCACGTGGTCTGAGAGAAATTGCACCTGACTGGCTGAAGTCATCTGCATATCCATTCACCCTAGCCAAAGTGGTGACTTCAGGGACTATAGACATGTTACATAGGCCTAAACAAATAAACACATTTCTCCACTCTTCTTGCCACAGTGATTGATTCAGAGTAAGAGGTGAATCATATGACCTACACTGGTCCAAACAAAGTAAGCCTCATGACTTTTCCTGAGACTATTGAGATACTGGAGCTCTCTTGTTTTCTCAGCTTGACATTTCTTCAACTACAGGGAAAAGACTGGAGCTATGGGTTGGGAATGGGGTTAGGGAAAGAGTTGGGAAGGGAGAAACAGTATGTAGAGCCTGGCTGATGAATAGATCCAGAGCAAGTACAAATAGGAGACAGACGGGATGATGCCATTTAATTTCAGCATTCACCAATGGGTGAGGCTTCTCTACCCCATTGACATTTTAGGCAATAGTTTACATTTTGATGCTCTTGTTGCCAATGTAGAATTTATGGAGTGGTAATAAAAAAGCATATAGGTCAACAATTTTATAATAGTTTAAAATATTATTTATATAACATATGCATAAGTACACTTATTTAAAATGTACAATTTTATGATTTAAATATATCTACGGAGTTTTTAACCATAATTACACTCAATTTTAGAACATTTTCATCACCATACAAAGAAACCCTGTACCCATTAACAGACAGTATACAATGGCCCCAAACTCTCCAACTCTGGGAAATCACTAATCTATTTTCTATCTCTATAGTTTCTCTATTCTGGATATTTTATATAAGTGGAAACATACAGGGGAGGAGCTTCAAGATGGTGGAAGAGTAAGAAGTGGAGACCAATTTCTCCCCACAAATACAACAGAAATAAAATTTACATGTGGAACAACTCCTACAGAACACCTACTTAATGCTGGAAGAAGACCTCAGACCTCCCAAAAGGCAAGAAACTCCCCACGTACCTGGGTAGGGCAAAAGAAAAAACAGACAAAAGATTAGGGACAAGACCAGCACCAGTGGGAGGGAGCTGTGAAGGAGGAAAGTTTTCCACACACTAGGAAACCCTTCACGAGCAGAGACTGCAGGAGGTGGAGGGGGAAGCTTTGAAGCCACGGAGGAGACCACAGCAACAGGGGTGTGGCAGGCAAAGCAGAGAGATTCCCGCACACAGGATCGGTACCAGCCAGCACTCACCAGCCCAAGAGGCTTGTCTGCTCACCTGCTTGGGCGGGTGGGGGCTGGGAGCTGAGGCTCCGGCTTCAGAGGTCAGATCCCAGGGAAGGACTGGTGTTGGCTGCCTAAACACAGCCTGAAGGGGGCTAGTGTGCCACAGCTAGCCGAGAAGGAATTCGGGAAAAGGTCTAGTACTGCCAAAGAGGCAAGAGACTTTTTCTTGCCTCTTAGTTTTGTGGTGCTCGAGGAGAGGGGATTCAGAGCACCAACTAAATGAGCTCCAGAAACGGGTACAAGCCGTGGCTATCAGCGCGGACACCAGAGACGGGCATGAGATGCTAAGGCTGCTGCTGCCGCCAACAAGAAACCTGTGTGCAAGCACAGGTCACTATCCAAACTTCCCCTCCTGGGAGCCTGTGCAACCCGCAACTGCCAGGGTCCCATGATCCAGGGACCAATTCCCCGGGAGAACACATGGCGCACCTCATGCTGGTGCAACGACACGCTAGTCTCTGCCGCCGCAGGCTCACCCTGCACCCGTAACCCTCCCTCCCCCAGGCCTGAGTGAGCCACAGCCCCCTAATCAGCTGCTCCTTTAACCCCATACTATCTGGGTAGGGAAGAGATGCCCTCAGGCGATCCATATGCAGAGCCGGGGACCAGATCCAAAGCTGAACCCCAGGAGCTGTGCGAACAAAGAAGAGAAAGGGAAATTTCTCCCAGCAGCCTCAGGAGCAGCGGATTAAATTTCCACAATAAACTTGATGCACCCTGCACCTGTGGAATACATGAATAGACAATGAATCATCCCAAATTGAGGCCATGGACATTCGAGCAGCGATATATATATTTTTTCCTTTTTCTCTTTTTCTGAGTGTGTATATGCCTCTGTGTGCGATATTTTCTGTATAGCTTTGCTTTTACTATTTGTCCTAGGGTTCTGTCTGTCTCTTCTTTTTGTTTTTTGTTGTTTCTTTTTGTTTTTTTAGTATACTTTTTAGTTCTTGTTATATGTGGATTTTTTCTTTTCATCTTTATTGCAGTATAATTGCTTTACACTGGTGTGTTAGTTTCTGCTTTATAACAAAGTGAATCAGCCATACATATACATATATCTCCATATCTCTTCCCTCTTGAGTCTCCCTCCTTCCTACCCTCCATATTCCACAACTCTAGGTGGGAAAAAAAGCACTGAGCTTATCTCCCTGTGCTATGCAGCTGCTACCCACTAGTTATTGGTTTTACATTTGGTAGTGTATATATGCCCCTGCTACTTTCTCACTTTCTCCCAGCTTACCATTCCACTCCCCCATCTCCTCAAATACATTCTCTAGTAGGGCTGCATCTTTATTCACATACTGCACCTAGGTTCTTCATAACCATTTTTTTTTAAGATTCCATATATATGTGTTAGCATATGATATTTGTTTTTCTCTTTCTGACTTACTTCACTCTGTATGACAGACTCTAGGTCCATCCACCTCACTACAAATAACTCAATTTCCTTTCTTTTTATAGCTGACTAATATTCCATTGTATGTATGTGCCACATCTTCTTTGTCCATTCATCTGTTGATGGACAATTAGGTTGCTTCCATGTCCTGATTATTGTAAATAGAACTGCAATGAACATTGTGGAACATGACCCTTTTTGAATTGTGGTTTTCTTAGGGTATATGCCCAGTAGTGGGATTGCTGGGTCACATGGTAGTTCTATTTTTAGCTTTTAAGGAACTTACATACAATTTTCCATAGAAGCTGTATCAATTTACATTCCCACCAACAATGCAAGAGGGTTCCCTTTCCTCCACACCCTCTCCAGGATTTATTGTTTGTAGATTTTTTGATGATGGTCATTCTGACTGGTGTGAGATAATATCTTATTGTAGTTTTGATTTGCATTTTTCTAATGATTGATGATGTTGAATATCCTTTTGTGTGTTTGTTGGCAATCTGTATATCTTCTTTGGAGAAATGTCTATTTAGGTCTTCTGCCCATTTTGGAATTTAGTTGTTTTGTTTTTTTTTAATATTGAGCTGCAACCTTGGTGCATTTGTTTTTTGGTTTGGTTGCTCTCTTCTTTCTTTCTTCTTTTTTAATTACATTAAAATTTTTTTAATAATTATTTTTTATTTTAATAACTTTATTTTTCTTTCTTTCTTTCTTTCTTTCTTTCTTTCTTTCTTTCTTTCTTTCTTTCTTTCTTTCTTTCTTTCTTTTTCACTTTTACTCTGAGCTGTGTGGATGACAGGGTCTTCGTGCTCCAGTCGGGTGTCAGGGCTGTGGCTTTTATGTGGGAGAGCCGAGTTCAGGACATTGGTGCACCAGAGACCTCCCAGCAACATGGGAGGTCTCCCAACAAAAATCTCCCAGAGATCTCCATCTCAATGCCAAGACCCAGCTCCACTCAATGACCAGCAAGCAACACTGTTGGACACCCTATGCCGAACAACAAGCAAGACAAGAAGACAACCCTACCCATTAGCAGAGAGGCTGCCCAAAATCATAATAAGGCCACAGACACCCCAAAACACACCACCAGATGTGGACCTGCCCAACAAAAAGACAAGATCCAGCCTCATCCACCAGAACACAGGTACTAGTCTCCTCCACCAGGAAGCCTACACAACCCACTGAAACAACCTTAGCCACTGGGGGCAGACACCAAAAACAATGGGAACTTCAAACCTGTAGCCTGTGCAAAGGAGACCCCAAATACAGTAAGCTAAGCAAAATGAGAAGACAGAGAAACACACAGCAGTTGACGAGCAAGGTAAAAACCCACCAGACCAAACAAATAAAGAGGAAATAGGCAGTCTACCTGAAAAAGTATTCAGGATAAAAATAGTAAAGATGACCCAAAATCTTGGAAATAGAATGGAGAAAATAAAAGAAACTTTTAACAAGGACCTAAGAACTAAAGAGCGAACAAACAATGATGAACTGCACAATAAATAAAATTAAAAATTCTCTACAAGGAATCAATAGCAGAATAACTGAGGCAGAAAAACAGAGAAGCGACCTGCAAGATAAAATAGTGGAAATAGATACTGCAGAGCAGAAAAAGGAAAAAATGATGAAAAGAATTGAGGACAGTTTCAGAGATCTCTGGCACAACATTAAATGCACCAAAGTTTGAACTGAACACAAGAGGAAAAGAAAGGGACTGAGAATATATTAGAAGAGATTATAGTTGAAAACTTCCCTAATATGGGAAAGGAAATAGTTAATCAAGTCCAGGAAGCACAGAGAGTCCCATAAAGATAAAACCAAGGAGAAAAACGCCAAGACACATATTAATCAAACTATCAAAAATTAAATACAAAGAAAAAATATGAAGGGCAGCAAGGAAAAAACAACAAATGACATACAAGGGAATCCCCATAAATTAACAGCTAATGTTTCAGCAGAAACTCTACAAGCCAGAAGGGAGTAACAGGACATATTTAAAGGATGAAAGGGAAAAACCTACAACCAAGATTACTCTACCCAGCAACGATCTCATTCAGATTTGATGGATAAAATAATACCCTTACAGACAAGCAAAAGCTAAGAGAATTCAGCACCACCAAACCAGCTTTCCAACAAATGGTAAAGGAACTTCTCTATGCAAGAAACACTAGAGAAGAAAAAGACCTACAATAACAAAACCAACACAATTAAGAAAATGGGAATAGGAACATACATATTGATAACTACCTTAAATGTAAATGGATTAAATGCTCCAACAAAATGACATAGACTGGCTGAATGGATAGAAAACTAAGACCTGTATATATGCTCTCTACAAGAGACCAACTTCCGACCTAGGGACAAATAGACTGAAAGTCATGGGATGGAAAAAGATATTCCATGCCAATGGAAATCAAAAGAAAGCTGGAGTAGCCATTCTCATATCAGAAAAAAATAGACTTTAAAATAAAAACTATTACAAGAGACAAAGAAGGACACTACATAATGACCAAGGGATCAATCCAAGAGGAAGATATAACCATTGTAAATATTTATGCACCCAACATAGGATCACCTCAATACATAAGGCAAACACTAACAGCCAAAAAACAGGAAAATGACAGTAACACAATCGTAGTAGGGGACTTTAACACCTCACTTTCACCATTAGACAGATCATCCAAAATAAATATAAATAAGGAAACATGAGCTTTAAATGATACATTAACCAAGATGGACTTAATTGATATTTACATGACATCACATCCAAAACAATAGAATACAATTTCTTTTCCAATGCTCATGGCACATTCACCAGGACACATCATATCTTGCATCACAAATCAAGCCTTGGTATATTTAATATAATTGAAATCATAATAAGTATCTTTTCTGACCACAATGTTATGAGACTAGATATGAATTACAGGAAAATATCTGTAAAAAATACAAATACATGGAAGCTAAACAATACACTACTTAATAACCAAGTGATCAGTGAAGAAATCAAAGAGGAAATCAAAAAATACCTAGAAACAAAAGACAATGAAAACACAATGACCCAAAACCTATGGGATGCAGCAAAAGCAGTTCTAAGAGGGAAGTTTAAAGCAATACAATCCTACCTTAAGAAACAAGAAACATCTCAAATAAACAACCTAAACTTATACCTAAAGCAATTAGAGAAAGAAGTACACAAAAAACCCAAAGTTAGCAGGAGGAAAGTAACCATAAAAGTCAGACTAGAAATAGCTGAAAAAGAAATGAAGGAAGCCATAGCAAAGATCAATAAAATTTAAAAAATGGTTCTTTGAGAAGATAAACAAAATTTATAAACTATTAGCCAGACTCATCAAAGAAAAAAGGGAGAAGACTCCAATCAATAGAATTAGAAATGAAAAAGGAGAAGTAACAACTGACACTGTAGAAATACAAAGGATCATGAGAGATGACTACAAGCAACTCTATGCCAATAAAATGGACAACCAGGGAAGAAATGGAAAAATTCTTAGAAAAGCACAACCTTCCGAGACTGAACCAGGAAACAATAGAAAATATAAACAGAACAATCACAAGTAATGAAATTGAAGCTGTGATTAAAAATCTTCCAACAAAAAAAAGCCCAGGACCAGATGGCTTCACAGACAAATTCTATCAAACATTTAAAGAAGAGCTAACACCTATCCTTCTCAAACTCTTTCAAAATGTAGCAGAGAGAAGAACATTTCCAAACTCATTCTGGAAGGCTACCATCACCCTGATACACCCAGACTAAGGTGTCACAAAGAAATGAAACTCCAGGCCAATATCACTGATGAGCATAGACGCAAAAATCCTCAACAAAATACTAGCAAACAGAATCCAACAGCACATTAAAAGGATAATACACCATGATCAAGTGGGGTTTATCTCAGTAATGCAAGTATTCTTCAATATACTCAAACCAATATGATACACCATATTAACATATTGAAGAATAAAAACCATATGATCACCTCAATAGATGCAGAAAAAGCTTTTGACAAAATTCAACATGCACATATGATAAAAACCCTCCAGAAAGTAGGCATAGAGGGAACCTACCTCAACATAATAAAGGCCATATATGACAAACCCACAGCCAACATTGTCCTCAATAGGGAAAAACTGAAACCATTTCCACTAAGATCAGGAACACGAAAAGGTTGCCCACTCTCACTGCTATTCTTCAACATAGCTTTGGAAGTTTTAGCCACAGCAGTCAGAGATGAAAAAGAAATAAAATAATACAAATTGGAAAATAAAAAGTAAAGCTGTCACTGTTTGCAGATGAAATGACACTATACATAGAGAATCCTAAAGATGCCACCATAAAACTACTAGAAGTAATCAATGAATTTGCTAAAGTAGCAAGATACAAAATTAAGGCACAGAAATCTCTTGCATTTATACACTAATGATGAAAAAACTGAAAGAGAAATTAAGGAAATATTCCCATTTACCACTGCAGCAAAAAGAATAAAATACCTAGGAATAAACCTACCTAAGGAGACAAAAGACCTGAAAGCAGAAAAATATAAGACACTGTTGAAAGAAATTAAAGATGATATGAACAGATGGAGAGATATACCATGTTCTTGGATTGGAAGAATCAACATTGTGAAAATGACTATATTACCCAAAACAATCTACAGATTCAATATAATCCCTATTAAACTACCACTGGCATTTTTCACAGAGCTAGAACAAAAAATTTCACAATTTGTATGGAAATAAAAAGATCCCGAATAACCAAAGCAATCTTTAGAAAGAAAAATGGAGCTAGAGGAATCAGGGTCTCTGACTTTAGACTATCATACAAAGCTACAGTAATCAAGACAGTAATGTACTGGCACAAAAACAGAAATACAGATCAATGGAAGAGGGTAGAAAGCCAAGAGATAAACCCACGCACATATGGTCACCCTATTTTTGATAAATGAGGCAAGATTATACAATGGAGAAAAGACATCCTCTTCAATAAGTGGTGCTGGGAAAACTGGACAGGTACATGTAAAAGAGTGAAATTAGAACACTCCCTAATACCATACACAAAAATAAACTCAAAATGGATTAAAGACCTAAATGTAATGCCAGACACTCTAAAACTCTTAGAGGAAAAAGGCAGAACACTCTATGACATACATCACAGCAAAATCCTCTTTGACCCACCTCCTAGAGAAATGGAAAGAAAAACAAAAATCAACAAATGGGACCTAATGAAACTTAAAATCTTTTGCACAGCAAAGGAAACCATAAACAAGATGAAAAGAGAACCCTCAGAATGGGAGAAAATGTTTGCAAATAAAGCAACTGACAAAGAATTATTCTTCAAAATTTACAAACAGCTAATGCAGCTCAATATCACAAAAACAAACAAGCCAATCCAAAAGTGAGCAGAAGACCAAATAGACATTTCTTCAAAGAAGATATACAGGTGTCCAACAAACACATGAAAGAATGCTCAACATGGCTAATCATTAGAGAAATGCAAATCAAAACTACAATGAGGTATCACCTCACACTAGGCAGAATGGCCATCCTCAAAAAGTCTACAAACAATAAGTGCTGGAGAGGTTGTGGAGAAAAGGGAACCCTCTTGCACTGTTGGTGGGAATGTAAATTGATACAGCAACTATGGAAAACAGTATGTAAGTTCCTTAAAAGCTAAATTAGAATTACCACATGTCCCAGAAATCCCACTACTGGGCATATACCCTGAGAAAACCATAATTCAAAAAGGTTCATGTACCACAATGCTCATTGCAGCTCTATTTACAATAGCCAGGACATGGAAGCAACCTAATTGTCCATCAACAGATGAATGGGTAAAGAAGATGTGGCACATATATACAATGGAATATTACTCAATCATAAAAAGAAAGGAAATTGAGTTATTTGTAGTGAGGTGGATGGACCTAGAGTCTGTCATACAGAGTGAAGTAAGTCAGAAAGAGAAAGACAAATACCATATGCTAACACATACATATGTAATCTAAGGGAAAAAAATGGTTATGAAGAACCTATGGGCAGGATGGGAATAAAGATGCAGACTTACTAGAGAATGGACTTGAGGACATGGGGAGTGGGAAGGGTAAGCTGGGGCAAAGTGAGAGAGTGGTATGTACATATATACCTTACCAAATGTAAAACCGATAGCTAGTGAGAAGCAGCCGCATAGCACAAAAATCAGCTCACTGGTTTTTGAACACCTAGATGGGTGGGATAGTGAGGGGGGGAGGGAGACGCAAGAGAGTGGGTTTATGGGGATATATGTATATGTATAACTGATTTACTTTGTTATAAAGCAGAAACTAACACACCATTGTAAAGCAATTATACTCCAATAAAGATGTTAAATAATATATTAAGTGGAAACGTACAATATGTTGTGTTTTGAGACTGCCTTTTTTCACTTAGCATAATATTTTCACGATTCATCCATGTTATAGTATGTATAGGTGTTTCACTTATTTGTTTGACTGAATAAAATACCATTGTATGGATAGATAACATTTTATTTACCCATGGTCATATGGGTTGCTTCCACTATTTGGCTATTTTGAAGAATTCTGCAATGAAGACTCATGTACAACTTTTTGTGTAGGTATTTGGGTTCAGTTCTCTTGAGCATGGTGGTTTATATTTTAACTCTACGTTTAATTTTTTTTTTTTTTTGGCCTCACCTTGTGGCTTGTCTGATCTTAGCTACTTGACAAGGGATTGAACCTGGGTTCTCGGCAATGAAAGCTCACAGGGTCCTAACCTCTGGACCGCCAGGGAATTCTCTATGTTTAACTTTTTAAGAGACTACCAAACTGTTTTCCAGGGTGGCTTTACCATTTAATATTCCCACCAATAGTATATGAGGGTTCTAATTTCTCCACTCCTCTCTCTCTGATTTCTTGCTAACAAATGCTATGAAGTGTATTTATTATTATTAATATTATTATTATAGCCATCCTAGTGTGTATGAACTGATATTACAGTTTTGACTGGCATTCCTCTAATGACTAATGATGTTGAACACCTTTTCATGTGTTTATTAAACATTTTTATAAGTTCTTTGGAAGAGTGCTTATTCAGATCTTTTGTACATTTTTAATTTTTTGATATAATTTAATTTCTTAAATGTATTTCTTATTTTTATTAGATTTAAGTGTTTTTTTTAATATTCTAAATACAAGTCTCTCATCATATATGTGATTTACAAATATTTTATCCTATTCTCTGTGTTGTGTTTTCATTTTCTTGATGGTATTCTTTGAAGTACAAAAGTTTAATCTATGTATTTTTTCTTTTGTTAATTGAGATTTTGGTAGCATATTGAAAAAGCTTTGACTAACCCAAGGTAAACATTTACTCCCATATTTTCTCATAAGAGTTTATAATTTTAAATCTTACAATTAGGTCTATGATCCATTTTGAGTAATTTCTGTGTATGATGTGAAGAAGGGGACCGAGTTAATTCTGTGCATGTGGATATCCAGTTGTCTTACCACCATTGGTTGTAAGGACTAGTCTTTTTCTATTTGATTGTTCTAGAAACTTTATCAAAAGTCAATTGACCATAAATACAAGGATTTATTTCTTGATACTCAATTGAGTCTGATGGATCTATGTGTCTATCTTATATCAGAACCATACCATATTTATTGCTATAGTTTTGTAGTATCTTTTAAAATCAGGAAGTATGAAACAACCAACTTTGCTATTTTTCAATATGACTCTGGCTATTCTGGATTCCCTACATTATTTTTTTGTGTGTGTGGTATGTGGGTCTCTCACTCTTGTGGCATCTCTTGTTGCGGAGCACAGGCTCTGGATGCGCAGACTCAGTGTCCATGGCTCACGGGTCCAGCCACTCTGCGGCATGTGGGATCTTCCCAGACCGGAGCATGAACCTGTGTCCCCTGCATTGGCAGGTGGACTCTCAACAACTGCACTACCAGGGAAGCCCCTCCCTACATTTTTATATGAAATTTAGGATCAACTTATCAATTTCTGCAAAGATGGTAGCTGAGATATTCATAGATATTGTGATAGATCTGTAGATCAATTTGGGAGTATTGCCATCTTTCTTTTTTAGTTTTTTGTTTGTTTTTGTTTTTTGTTTGTTTGTTTTTAATTTTTATTGAAGTATAGTTGACTTACAATATTGTGTTAGTTTCAGGTGTACAGCAAAGTGAATCAGTTATACATATACATTGATCCACTTTATTTATTTACTTATTTTTTTAGATTTTTTCCCCATATAGGCCATTATAGAGTATTGACTAGAGTTCCCTGTGCTATACAGCAGGTTCTTATTAGTTATCTATTTTATATATAGTAGTATGTATATGTCAATCTCAATCTCCCAATTTATCCCATCCCCCATCCACTGATGACCATAACTTTGTTTTCTACATCTATTACTCTACTTGTTTTGTAAATAAGTTCATTTGAACTTTTTTTTCTTTTTTAGATTATACATATAAGTGATATCATATGATATTTGTCTTTCTGTATTTGACTTACTTCACTCAGTATGACAATATTTAGGTCCATCCATGTTGCTACAAATGCATTATTTTGTTCCTTTTTATGGCTGAGTAATATTCCATTGTATATATGTGTCACACCTTCTTAATCTGTTCCTCTGTTGATGGACATTTAGGTTGTTTCCATGTCCTGGCTATTGTAAATAGTGCTGCAATGAACATTGCATGCTTGTGTCTTTTCGTGTTTTGGTTTTTCTCTGGGTATATGCCCAGGAGTGAGATTGCTGGGTCAAAAGGTAATTCTATTTTTAATTTTTTAAGGAACTGCCATACTGTTCTCCATAGTGGTTGTACCAATTTACATTCCTACCAATAGTGTAGGAGGGTTCCCTTTTCTCCACACCCTCTCCAACATTCATTGTTTGTAGATTTTTTGATGATGGCCATTCTGACTGGTGTGAGGTGATACCTCATTGTAGTTTTAATTTGCATTTCTCTAATAATTAGTGATGTTGAACATCTTTTCATGTGCTTTTTGGCCATCTGTATGTTTTCTTTGGAGAAATAATAGTATTAACTCTTCTTATTCATGAGCATAGGTGGTCTTTCCATCTTTGAGGTCTTCTGTAATTTCTTTCAAAACTGTTTTATAATTTTCAGGGTATGTTTAAAACCTTTGTATTAAACATTAAGTATATTAGTTTTATGCTACTTTAAATGGGATTGTTTAATTTCATTTTTACATTATTCATTCACAGTTTATAGAAATACAATTCTGTTTTTTTATATTGATATTGGGCATTCAAACTCACTGACCTGGTTTATTAGTTCTAATATTTATTTTAGAAGATTCCTTGGGGTTATCTATATACAGGACCATGTCATCTGCAAATAGACATAGTTTTTCTTCTCTCTTTCCAACCTGGATGCCTTTATTTCACTTTATTGCCCCACTGTCCTGGTTAGAACTTCCAGTACAAGGTTAAATAAAACAGGTGAGGGCTTAGGCATCCTTGTCTTTTTCCTGTTCTTAGATATTTAGTCTTTCAACATCAAGTATGGCATTAGCATGAGTTTTTCTTGGATTTCTTTTATCAAGTTGTGGAAATAGACTCCATTTCTAATTTTTAAAATGATTTT
Organism: Leucopleurus acutus; assembly: GCF_964270905.1. NCBI lineage: Eukaryota > Metazoa > Chordata > Mammalia > Artiodactyla > Delphinidae > Leucopleurus > Leucopleurus acutus. The sequence goes on along the minus strand of NC_139151.1, from coordinate 28,868,976 downwards.
TCCATTAAAAGATGTTGGATTTAATCAAATGCTTTTTTGTGTGTCTACTGAAATGATCATGTAGTTTTGTCCTTTTTCTATTGATGTGGTGGATTACATCAGTGGATTTTATATTAAATTCTAATATTCCTGGGATAAATACTATTTGATTGTGTTATATAATCCCTTTCTTTGTTACTGGATTTTGTTTGTTAATATTTTGCTGAGGACTTTTTTGTCTATATTAATAATAAATAATTGGTCTATAGTTTTCTTGTTATGTATTTGTCTGTCTGGTTTCAGGGTAATGCTGCCCTCATAAAATGAAGTGTGAAGAGTTACCTCTTCTATGTTTTGGATGTGATTATAAAGGATTCATATTAATTTTTCCTTAACTCCTTGGTAGAACTTACCAATTAAGTCAGCTGAGCATGGGCATTTCATACTGGCAAGTTTTTAAATTATGAATTTCATATCTTTAGTTGCTATAATTCTATTCAGATTTTCTATTCCTCTTGAGTCTGTTTCAGTAGTTTGTATCTCTGCCAGAACTTGTCCATTTCATCTAAATAATTAATTTGTTGGCATATAGTTCATAGTATTCCTGTATAATCCTTTTAATTTCTGCAAAGCCTGTAATGTTCCTTCATTCAGTCCTGATGTTAGTGACTTGAATCTCCTCTCTTTTTCTTTTTTTGGTTGTCTAGCTAAACAATTGTCAATTTTGTTGATCTTTTCAAAGAACCAAATTTTTATTCTATTGTTTTTTCTTCATTGTTTTTCTATCAACTGTTTCATTAATTTCAAGTCTAATCTTTATTATTTCCTTTCTCTGGTGACATTATATTCTGTTTTCTCTTTTTTATAGTGTCTTAAGATGGAAGGTAGCTTTTATATTTGATATCTTTTAGTTCTAAGCATTTACATCTTTAAATTTCCCACTAGCACTGCTTTAGTTGCATCCTATGTTTTGATATGTTGTAGTTTTCATTTTTATTCATCTTAAAGTATTTTTTATTTTCTCTTGTGATTTTTCCTTTGATCCTTTGATTATTTAGGAGTGTGTTTTAAATTTCCAAATATATATGAAATTTCTCTCTGCTGGTGATTTTTTACTTCATTCCATTGTAGTCAGAGAGAATATTTTGTATGATACCAATTCTTTAAAGTTATTGAGACTTATTTTATGGTCTGATAATTATCTATGTGTCTCCTGTGCACTTGAGAAGAATGTTTATTCTGCTGTTGTTGGGGAGAGTGTTTTATAGATATCAGTTAGGTTTATTTAATTATAGTGTTATTCAAGTCTACTATTTCCTTGCCAATCTTCCTTTTTGTTGTTCTATCCATTACTGAATGTGAATATTGAAGTTTTCAACTATTATTGTTGAATTGTGTGTCTTCCTCAAATTTTGTCATTTTCTTGTTTCATGTATTTTGAGCTCTCTTGTTAAATGCACACATGTTTATAATTGTTATATCTTTTTGATGAATTGGTCATTTTATCATTATAAAACATCCCTCTTATCTGTAGTAACTTTTTTTGTCTTAAAATCTATTTTACCTAATATTAGTACAGACACTCCCTCTGTCTTATGCTTGCTGTTTGCATGATATATCTTTTTCTCTCCTTTTAATCTCAAGCATTTTACATATTTGAATGTAAAGTATGTCCCCTATTGACAGCATATAGTTGGATCTTGGTTTTTATTTTGACTATCAATCTTTGCCTTTTGAATTTTTTAATCCATTCATATTTGATCTTATTATTGATATATGTAATTTATGTGTGACATTTTACCTTCTGATTTCTATATGTTTGCACTTTGAAACATACAGAATTCCCTTTATTCACTTTTTATTGTTTTCTTTTTGATTAAGTGAATTTTTGTAGTGTAACCTTTTAATTCCTTTAATGATTTTTCACTGTTTTGGTTATTTTCTTAGTGGTTGCTCTAGGTTTTACCATATATATCTCAACATCAGAATCTCCTTCAGATTTATACTTAATTCCAGTGAAATACAGAAACATTAATTTCATAGAGTTCTGTTCCCTCTTCTACCTTGATCATATTACCTTGATCAAATCAAATTACCATGATCAAATCTCTTTTTCTTTCATATGGATTCTAGTTACTTTCTGATATCACGTGCTTTAGTCTGAAGGGTTTCTTTATGTATTTCTCATAAGGTGTCTGTTGGAAATAAATTCACTCAATTTCTTTTATGGTTTTCTGTGTTTTATAACTTTCACCAGTTATGGTTGTTTTCACTGGAAAGTGTACAAACAGAGCTTTATTATACCACCATTCCCCAATGATACATTTTTAATATCTACATTGATTTATATTTTCTTGAATGCAAATATGAGGTATCTGGGTTAGAGGATATTATTATTACCTGTAGCAATAACTATATCATTTCTGCACATTCAATTTTTTCCACTTCACTGAGATGTGCTGAGAACCAAATGGTTAGGCCTGCAGGCACAGGGCTTCTGCCACTGGAGAAGAACTGCACAATTATGAATCTATGAATTTATATAATATGACTTGCACAGCTGTCCTCCATTCTGAGAGAGGTATAGAAATAGAATAGTCTCCCTAAAGTAAACAAAGTCCCCATAGAAAGTAAAAATTAAAAGTTCCCTTTTTTCTTGCCCTTTGGAATGAAAATAAATCTCTTCAGTAGTTTAGATAAAACATCTGTCTCTGGTTTGCAATCGCTGGAATGTCCCCACTGTTCTGGCCTTTGTCCCCCATTGAAATGTAAATGTAAATGTAAATGTAAATACATAGAGGTAAATCTCTTTGGAGTTCTCTCTATTTAGTCATCTTTGAACATCCAAAGTTTTTCTTTCAGCCCAGGTTCTAGTTTTCATTGCTCAAAAATTCTCACCATGCAGAAACTAGAAACTATTGATATTGTTTCTAATAGCCAGTAACATATGCTTATTTTACTGATTGTTGATGTTTAGGCCAGGAATACATTTAGATAAAATCAGGATGCATTTTCCTCATTTTGCTTTTTATTGTTCTACATGATTCCTAGCTGCCAAGAACAAAAACTCCAACATCACTCTATAGCAAACATTATCTTGGGAAGTTCAAAACCTCTCTGGAACTCAGTGTCTTGTCTTGGGAATTAGACGGTTGTCTGGATAATCAAGATCCTCTGTAGTTAAAATTTTCTGAATTGTTAAATATAGAGGCAGATTCATTTAAAACAAATAAGATAAAACAAAAAGTTCATGCACTGCTCCTAGCATTATTACTTTGGAGAACAAAAATATTTCAAATTTCACATATGCTGTCAACTGAAAAAAGGGCACCACCTAAAAGTTGAGAGTTATGTTTCATTCGGTAGACAAAACTGAGGACTTAAGCCCAGGACACAGAATCTCAGATAGCTCTGAGAGACTGCTCCAAAGAGGCAAGGGAGGAGCCAAGATATAGAGGAGTTTTTGCAACAAAGACCAGGTAGTCAGGACATCAAAAAATTACTGTTAATCAAAGAAAACCAGATATCTCAAGGTAAGAAATTTAGCGATTTTCTATGTATGGGAAGATGCAAGAGTCTGGGCTCACTGAAATCATTCCTTTGATATGCACCTCAGCTATCTGGGGCCAGTATCCTGTGCTTTCTCATCCTGAGTCTCCTCAGGGTGCACTGTCAAGGGAGTGGCTCTAGCGTTGATTGCTAAATGATGGGCATCCTCTTTCTAGCCTGAGTTCCCTCAAGGCTCATCCTACGGTGGTTGTACTTTGATGGCTTGATGGCCACAGCATCCTTTGTTTACTGATATGGCAGGCAATATTTTTCATTCACAATGCTTAAATCAATCTTTTGTAACACATTTCACAACTCATTTATAAATATCTCATTTAATAATGAACTCAATGTGCTAATGTGCATAAAAATAAAATCTCTAGACAACTTTGGAGTATATTCTAGTTCAAAATTGGTTAATCAAATTATCTCTCACAAAAATTTGGAGAAATAAGGCTATACAATAGTCAGTCCTTTCTGCTTACCTACTCTAAGAAGCTAAGGGGTAGCCATCCTTTTCATGTGCTTGTTAGGAAGAGAAAACTCATCAATACGTAATTAGACACAAACAAAACAATGAACAGACTTGCAGATAGAAGAGAAAAGGGATCATTTGGCCCTGCAGAAATGAGAATACTAGCTCTCTTGGTTTCTCAAAGTTTTTTAGAATCCAATTAGAATACCTCTTGAGTGCTTTTTACACTTCCTGCTTTTGGTTGTGTGAGAAACACTCAATTCCTTTCTTCCTGGTATAATTTTACTTCAATGATGTTCTGTTACAGCCACTTCATTATAATGCAATCCTTGCATTGCTAAAAATAACTGTACTATGCAAACTCATGCAATAAAAAACAGAGAGCTGATGGTAAGTGTGAAGTTAGAAGCAAAATCCTCAAAAAAATCATCAAAGGCACATACAAAGGAAAAGTAGGAACCTAAAAAATTATATCCCAGTTTTATACATGTTAAATGGTTAAGAAAACATACATACCACAATAGATACTGTAATTATCTTGTGGGGAAAAAAAACTGACTTTCTGTAAATGGACATGAAATGGATTAAAGCTTGTCAGTTATTGTTCAATGGTAGAAAAATTACACAAAATGTAATCTTTTGCAGCCTTAAAACCTGAGGCTTTTTTTTCCTTGCCTGTGAGAAATAGGTCCTTCAAGTCTTGTGTTTGTAGCAGATACTTGTTTAATCAAAATTAAAAATTTTATATGATTATAAACCATCTTCATTAACTTCCTGTATAAATTCTGGAAACTCCTTTGCAGCTTTTGATCTTAAATCATGGCTTTGCTCAACAGCTGAAAACTGGAAATTTTATTGATTTTTTGAATCACCAAACCAGTACTAATAGGAGCCACTTCTGCAGGATTTGGAAATTTCTGTTTAAAATCTTAGTTTATAGATAGTTTTTTATATTGATTATGAAAAAAGGTTTTCTGACTTTTTAAATATCTGAGCTTCAGTATAAATGCAACAATCTTTCCATGACTTCTGTTTCTTTAGGTCTTGTTCTTACTGACTTTCCAGTGCTTGAAGTCTTTCCAATCATGTTGTTTCTTTTACTTTCATAGCACTGTCTCTGATGGTTCCCAATTTACATTCCTGAATGCTTGTTGTTTGAGAGCTATCGCATGTTCTCCCATTTCTTTCAAAACATTTTATTTCAAGCTTCTTTTCAATACTTAAAGTTTTGTTTATTTGTTTGTTTGTTTTATGTACTGCTCTTTGTTTTCTGATCAGGACACTTAGATATGTTTGGGATGTTGAACGAGTCTCCACAAATGCAAAAAAATAGCAAAACACAATCTTTTAGGATAAGACATTCAGGGAACAATGAACTGATAGAAGAGATTTGAGGTCTGTCCATGTATTCATTTTGTATATTCCTTTGTGGCTCAGTTCAGCTGGGTACATGTTTTTGGTTGTTGTTTTGTATTCACCTAGTATTTCTTACAGATAAAATTGCATACAAGCAAATGCAAAATTTACATTGTTCTCAGATTGTTTCCTAATAGATTGCATTGGAACACACACATGTTTAAAAATAAGTGTGATGGAAGAATTGACTGTACCTGCAACTCAAAGTGCCTTTACTAAGACACCTAACATCTATCTATTTTTGTAAGCAAAATATAACATGTGGCATTAAAATATACTTTTTAAAATTTCAATTATATTTAAAAGTTAGATAGAGAGCTTTAAGAATACAAATTATCTAATTTAGATTTTCAGGAGTTTTGGAATATGGAGTGTTAAAGTAAGTGATTGTCCTGCAGACATAAGCAGTTTTTGCTTTATGGCTAAGAACCCAGACTCCCACAAGCATCTTCTGTAGCTGATCAGCATATTACTATGTAACTTTAGGTAAGTTACAATAAATGATTGCTTTTATTGTCTGTAGAGTAATCACTAACACTTTCAACTGACTTAATAGGAAAAATCACAGTCTAAAAGTACCTAAAAGTACATTTTACCCAATAAAATGTAATACATAATAAATGTAGCATATATGAAAATGAAGAAATATTATGTATTTTAGAAGTTACCCCCTGTTCTGTCTCATCTCCTTCTAAGGTTTTGATGCTGCAATACACCATAAAAAGAGGGACCAGAAACAAATAATAATAAATACCCAAAGTCCAATAAAAAGAAGCTCTGTTAGTATTGAATAGATCATAACTTGGAAAACATTTTCTTTAATGGAACAGATTAAATTAAATATTTAAGGCTTTGTCAGCCATACAGTCTCTGTTGCAAATAACTAAATCTGCTATTATAGCTCAAAAAACAGTCATAGAAATATAAAAAAAAATGGCCATGGCTGTGTTCCAATAAAGCTTTATTTATGAAAACAGAGAGTGATCCAGATTTAGCCCACTGGCCATAGTTTGATGACTCCCAGGAATCAATCCTTATAAATTTAAACATTGATTTTTAGAATACCTACATTTCTGTTATAGTGCTAATCTGTACTAGAGATGAAAAAAGAACTTCATTCAACAGTCTCACATTTAATATTAGCACATCATCTGGATCATTTCACTAATTCCTGCAGAAATTCTGTTTTAGTGGCTTTCAATAGTGGGAACATTATTAAACATATCTGTGAGGCAGAGACTAGTAAGCAGTTTCATCTTTAGTAAAATAGAGCTAACTTGGTTTTGTATAGATGGATCTATAATAATTATTTCATATAACACTTGTATTTCAGGTTAACTAAACCAAGTCAGTGATTATATATGTTATTTTCTAAGACATCAGCATATTTTACCTAAAGAGCATTCCAGGCTTTATACTAATCTAGAAAATTTTAATACTTACTAATATTTACCAGGGTTTCTCACCCTCAGCAATAGTGTCATGCTGAACTGGAAAATTCTTTGTTTTGGAAGGGACTGTTCTGTGCAATACTAAATGGTTAACAGCATTCCAGTTTTCTACCTACTACATGCCAATATTGCTCTTCTACCTGCAGTCATAACAATTAAAACTGGTTCCAGATATTGCCAAATATCCAGGGCAAAATTTCAGTTGAGAACCTCTGACATTTACTCAAAAAATATATATGGTATTTTATAGTATTGTTATATAAATAACTATGGTAGGGAACTTCTAAGTTGGCTGCCAATAATTCTTACCTCCCGTGGTTCATGCTTTTGTGTAAACTTCTTCCCTTGTGTGTCAGATGGACTTCATGATTTGCTTCTAACTAATCGTCTATGACAATAGTGATGGAACACTACTTCAGAAATAAAGTTACAAAAAATTCTGTATTCTGTCTTATCTTCTTTTGTTCTCTCACTCGCTCCCTCTGAGGAAAGGCAGTTTCCAGCTGCCCTATGAAGCGACCCAGGCAGAAAGAAACTAAGGGAAGCCTTCAACCAACAGTCCACAGGAACTGAATCCAACTAAAAATCACATGAGTGACCTTGGAAGGGGATCCTCCTTCAGTTACACCTTGAAATGACTGCAGACCCTAGTGACACCTTGTTTGCTGCCTTATAGAGAGAGATCCTGAGCCAGAAAACTCAGCTACACTGTGCCTGCATTCTGATCTCAGAAACTTTAAGATAATAAAAGTTTGGTTTTAAGCTGCTAGGTTTTGGGGTCACTTGCTATGCAGTTATGGATAACTAATACAGTGATATTTCTTTTAGTTAAACATAATTTATTAAGAATTTTTAGACTTCTTGATTTTTTTCATCTTTTTATAAGGCAAATTCCAGGGCTCTTGAGTCATCTAGTGCTCAGTTCTCATGATGTCTATTTATTTGTCAGTTTTTATTGCCTTTCATAATTTATCTAAAGTCTCTAATTTATGCTTCACAAGTCATACATCTACTAGTAGAAGGAGGAAATTCACAGGAAAAAGGAAGTATTTGTGAAAAACAGAAAAGACTGGTATGCATTATAGCGAAACATCAAGAGACAATTACTTTTAGTATGTTTTTAGTATCTTTTAGTATGTTTGTGTATGTTGTTTCAATATAACAACAAAATCTAAATTTTAAATTAAAAGGAATTTTTTGATGTATTTCAAGAAGAGCTAGTGCAACCTTAAAATGTTAAAGAATCAGGGAGAGAATACAGAACTACTTTATGTCTATTTTGCTTTCATATTATCAAAACAGAGAATGACTTCTGAGTTATAAAAGGTTGGAAAAACACATGACCAAACGGAACTAAAGACATAGAAATAGCTGGGCTGATTTGACTCAGCAGGCCTGGGTTGCATATTCCAAATAGATGTCTGTCTTTAGGACTGGCTCTTAGCAGTCTCCTGGGAGATAACCTCTGATCTCTTAGCATATTTTTTCTGCCTGATAAGAATGTTTTTGTATGCCTGTGGCCTTGGGCCATGCTGTACCAGAATGACCAGGTAAGTTTATCCTAACAATGTGATTTATGATGAATACCTCTTTTTGCTCTGCGGGCAGCAAGAGTCTGAGTAGCTAAGGTCTGTCATGCAAGCTGTAAATGCCTACATGACTGACGCCCAGTGAAAACTGTACAGTCCAAGGCTCAGGAGAACTTCCCTGGTTGGTAATATTTTCATGTGTTGCTACACATTGTTGCTGGAAGAATTAAGTGTTTCTTTGTATGACTCCACTGCGAGAGGGACACCTGAAAGCTTGTGTCTTGTTTTTCCTATACTTCATCTCATGTGCCTTTTCCCTTGAGTTTAATCTGTATCCTTTGACTGTAATAAATTGTAAATATGAGCATAACAGCTTTTCTGAATTCTATGAGTTCTAGTGAATCTTCAAGCACAAGAATGGTCTTGGGGACACTTGATAGAGAGAAAATAGTAAGAATTATTATAAATGTATTTAGGGCATTAGTTTCAGATGAATTACACATCAAGTACTGAAGTAAGTAGTATTTATATCATCAATACTGAAACTGAGCAGGACCCTGTGGGGCTCCTGGCCATGAAAGCCTTTCTGTTTCCCCCTCCACACCCCCATTTCTTGTTTGTAGGGAGTAGGTTTCAGCCTCCATGACATTCCCTGAGTTCCAAAGGGCAGATTCTAACTGTTGCTAATCAGGAAAGGGAGAGGATTCAGAGACAAGGGAGGAGCAGCCAAGAAACAATAGTGCAGCCTTGGGGTAAGGTCCTGGTTATGCCTCAAGTGATACACCTAATGATATCTTCGAGTTCTTCTACAGAACTAAAACCCCAACAAATGGAAGATGTTAGCATTTTTCATTCCAGGAAGATAACCTCGAGAAGCTCATCAGGAGACCACCTGAGGCCAGATTAAAGGAATGCAGGCCCTGCACACACCCTGATCCTTATCAGAGCCCCCCCCCCCCCCGCCCGCTCTTGAACCACTGCTATAAAACTCCTCACCATATCCTCCTGGGTTGGGATACACAGTTTTCCAGGGCATGAGCCCACTGTGTCCCCCTTTGCCTGGCAAAGTGATAAAGCTATTCTTTTCTACTTCACCCAAAACTCTGTCTCCAAGATTTGATTCGGTGACAGTACACAGAGGCTGAGTTTTTGACATCAGTATTACTCTTGATACTTTTTGTGGTGTATCACAAAATAAGTACTAGAATATTTGTTATTATCAATTACAATCCTAATTTTAGTGTCAATGACAGAAACTATAGATGCATTAGCTTGATATCAGATTCTGGAAATACTCTATAACATATTATAGAGCAGGCAGTGAGCATACTGAGAGCAGGAGTTATAGAGTAAATATCTTTATAACTGTAGAACCTAACATAACACATGATACATATAAGAGCTCAATAATTGTCTGTAAAATTGAATGAGTTCTAATAACCTAAAAAGAGAAAGGATAATACTACAAATTAGCATAGATGCAGAATCAACATGGAAACATAACACAACCCTATTAATATTTTAAATAAATTGGTATCTAGTAAGACTGGCCAAGCAGAGGAAGGTCACAAGATGATCTGAATTTCAGAAAAGTGTTAAAATCTCTCATGGTTTATTTGTTTACCAGTTGGAGAAATGTAGACCAGATGACAGAAAAATAAAGTTTTGTGAGAGTTGGATGATAGTACATTCAGATGGTTGAATTATTGTTCCTCAAGAGTGATCACTTAGACTCTGTCCTAAGCCTTGTCCTATGTAATATTTTTATCATTGACTTGGATAAAAACAAAAATGTGTGCTCATAAAATTTTCAGATGACAAAAAGCTGAGAGAAATGGTTAATACACTGCATAACAATCAGTATTTTAAAAGTTCTTAACAGCAATTTGTGTGGAAAAGATGTCAGAATTTACTTGACTGTCAAGTGAAAATAAATCAGCTGTGCCTGTCAGGAAAGTTAAATAAATGTGTGTTGTATGTAAATTCAGTGGCACAAATATGTGTGCATCTGTGTCTGTGTGTATGTGTGTTTCACTCATGGCTGTAGGAAATTACTGCTTACAAAATCAGTGGAGCTAATAGAATCCATCCAAAGATGTTGTCTTAACTCAAAGTTTGTGGTTTTTCTCTTACATGTCAGCTATTCTTATACTTATGATCAACCATGCTGTACATAATCATAATCTTTAAGATTCAGCAATTTCTAAGAGTCCTAGTGTGACCAAGAATGCTGTTGTCCTAAATGGCTTTATTAATTCAGGAAAGTAAATTGTCAAGAGGTATTAGGGCTCATCTCAGTAAATAAGTACTAAATTAAGTGATCTACTTTAGCAAGAATTGTGTGTTACTGATTGCTTTTAGATAAGTGGGGTGGAGGGATGAAAAGCCTGACACAGGGCCACCTGTAAGAGGAAGTTTAAAAGCAGGAAGATTATCTAAAATGTCTGATCAAAGAAGAAAAAAATGCCTGCTTGACAAGGGGAGAGGAAGAGCCTGCATTTCACCTTAAAGGATATAAAATTAATAAGCAAATATGTTTGAGAGTCATAAAGAAAAATAAGGTTTAAAAAAGTATTGGAGCAATAGAGGAATTTCTAGCATGTGAAAGTGTTCTCTCTGACACCCATCCCCCTCTGTGAGAATCTCTGTGTCTCATAGGCTGTTGTGTGTCCTCTCCCTGTCACCTCCCAGTGCGTGTGTCTATAGGAGCTGTGCTCTCTCTAAAACAGGATGCCCTTCTGTGAATTATGACTCCCTTGCTGCAAGACAAACTTTTTAGAGTATAATTACATTTGCTGATAAAGGTCTGGGAAATGGATCACAGGTGAATACCATGATATTTTGCTGAAGAAAGCAGGGAGGAAATCTGCCTGTGAATACTTCAACAAATGCAGGGAATGATTACTTCTCGATTAAAAGTTATCAGAATATTTTATTGTGGATATGTTTGTCTTAAAGGGAATAAAATATGTAAGAAAAGTGTGCATAAAGTGATAAGAACTAGATCCTGAGAAAGGCAAACAAGTATATTTGAATTGGAATGATTAAATATTGGCACTTGTCCTAAAATGTGACAGCAAAGTTGGGCCCTAAATCATGCTTGGTAGGGGGAGTCAAGTTTATATACTTTAAAATAATAGCATTCTTATTACAAATTAAACAGTATTTATAAATGTAATTTATTATATTTATATAATAAATTATAAATAAACTATAATTTTTGGTAGTATAGTGAGGCTATAATTGCTGTTTCCAGCTATCTGAATGAAACTTAAAGCTTTAGAATGTTCATCTATCCATGCCAAACTGTTTGAGTATATAATAGATACTTGGGATTAGAATATTATTTCTATTCATTAACCTCTTAGAGTTGAGAGTCTAATGGTAAGAGAGAAGGAAGTATATCTTCAATTAAGAGATATTCAACACCAATAAATTGTAACTAACAACAACATCCCAAGGATTTGATGAAGATGGCGGAAGAGTAAGACAGGGAGATCACCTTCCTCCCCACAGATACATCAGAAATACATCTACATGTGGAACTGCTCCTATAGAACACCCACTGAATGTTGGCAGAAGACCTCAGACCTCTCAAAAGGCAAGAAACTCCCCATGTACCTGGGTAGGGCAAAAGAAAAAAAGAATAAACAGAGAGAATAAGGACAGGACCTGCACCAGTGGGAGGGATCTGTGAAGGAGGAAAGGATTCCACACACTAGGAAGACCCTTCACAGGAGGAGACTGCTGGTGGCAGAAGGAGGGAGCTTCAGAGCCATGGAGGAGAGCACAGCAACAGGGGTGTGGAGGGCAAAGTGAAGAGATTCCAGCACAGAGGATAGGTGCTGACCAGCACTCACCAACATGAGAGGCTTGTCTTCTCACCCCCCAGGGTGGGCGAGGCTGGGAGCTGAGGCTCAGGCTTCAGTCAGATCGCAGGTAGAGGACTGGCAGAGTGAACACAGCCTGAAGGGGTTAGTGCACCACAGCTAGCCGGGAGGGAGTCCGGGAAAAAGCATGGACCTGCTGAAGAGGCAAGAGACTTTTCCTTCCCTCTTTGTTTCCTGGTGCGTGAGGAGGGGGGATTAAGAGCACTGCTTAAAGGAGCTCCAAAGATGGGCGTGAGCCGCGGCTAACAGTGAGGATCCCAGAGATGGACATGAGACACTAAGGCTGCTGCCACCACCAAGAAGCCTGTGTGCAAGCACAGGTCACTATCTAAGCCTCCCCTCCCGGGAGGCTGTGTAGCCCACCACTGCCAGGGTCCCATGATCCAGGGACAACTTCTCCGGGAGACAACACAGTGTGCCTCAGGCTGGTGCAACATCACACCGGCTCTGCCACCGCAGGCTCACCCAGCACCCGTACCCCTCCCTCCCCATGACCTGAGTGAACCAGAGCCACCAAATCAGCTACTCCTTTAATCCCGTCCTGTGTGAGCAAAGAACAGACACCCTCAGGCAACCTACATACAGAGGCAGGGCCAACTCCAAAGCTGAACACCGGGAGCTGTGTGAACAAAGAAGAGAAAGGGAAATTTCTCCCTGCAGCCTCAGGAGTAGCGGATTAAATCTCCAAAATCAACTTGATATACCCTACATGTTTGGAATACCTGAATAGACAATGAAGCATCCCAAATTTAGGAGGTGGCTTTGAGAGCAAGATATATTAATTTTTCCCCTTTTCCTCTTTTTGTGAGTGTGTATGTGTATGATTCTGTGTGAGATTTTGTCTGTAAAGGTTTTCTTCCAACATTTATCCTAGGGTTCTCTCCAGCCGTTATTTGTTTCTTTGTTTGTTTTGGTTTTTTTTACTTAACAATTTTTTTTCCTTAAAAATTATTTTTTATTTTAATAACTTTATTTTATTTTATCTTACTATACTTTATTTTATTATATCCCCTCTTTCTTTCTTTCTCTTTCTTTCTTTCTTTCTTCCTTTCTTTCTTCCTTCCTTTCTTCCTTCCTTCCTTTCTTTCTTTCTTTCTTTCTTTCTTTCTTTTCTTTCTTTCTTTCTTTCTTTCTTTTTCTACATTTTCTCCATTTTATTCTGAATCATGTGGATGAAAGGCTCTTGGTGCTCCAGCCAGGAGTCAGGGCTCTGCCTCTGAGGTGGGAGAGCCAACTTCAGGACACTGGTCCACAAGAGACCTCCCAGCTCCACATAATATCCAATGGCAAAAACCTCCAAGAGATCTCCATCTCAACACCAAGACTCAGCTTCACTCACCGACCAGCAAGCTACAGTGCTGGACACCCTATGCCAAACAACTAGCAAGACAGGAACACAACCCCACTCATTAGCAGAGAGGCTTCTTAAAATCATAATAAGTCCACAGACACCCCAAAACACACCACCAGACGTGGAGCTGCCCACAAGAAAGACAAGATCCAGCCTCATCCACCAGAACACAGGCACTAGTCCCCTCAACCAGGAAGCCTACACAACCCACTGAACTAACTTTAGTCACTGGGGACAGACACTAAAATCAACAGGAACTACGAACCAGCAGCCTGCAAAAAGGAGACTCCAAATGCAGTAAGATAAGCAAAATGAGAAGACAGAAAAACACACAGCAGATGAAGGAGCAAGGTAAAAACCCACCAGACCTAAAAAATGAGAAGGAAATAGGCAGTCTACCTGAAAAAGAATTCAGAATAATGATAGTAAAGATGATCCAAAATCTTGGAAATAGAATAGAGAAAATGCAAGAAACATTTAACAAGGACCTAAAAGAACTAAAGAGGAAACAAGCAATGATGAAAAACACAAAACATGAAATTAAAAATACTCTAGAAGGGATAAATAGCAGAATAATGGAGGCAGAAGAATGGATAGGTGACCTGGAAGATAAAATAGTGGAAATAACTACTGCAGAGCAGAATAAAGAAAAAAGAATGAAAAGAATTGAGGAAAGTCTCAGAGACCTCTGGAACAACATTAAACACACCAACATTTGAATTATGGAGGTTCCAGAGGAAGAAGAGGAAAAGAAAAAGACTGAGAAAACATTTGAAGACATTATAGTTGAAAACTTCCCTAATATGGGAAAGGAAATAGTTAACCAAGTCCAGGAAGCACAGAGAGTCCCATAAAGGACAAGGAGAAGCACACTAAGACACATATTAATCAAACCGTCAAAAATTAAATACAAAGAAAACATTTTAAAAGCAGCAAGGGAAAAACAACAAATAACACACAACAAATAACACACAACAAATAACACACATATCAATCAAACTGTCAAAAATTAAATGCAAAGAAAACATTTTAAAAGCAGCAAGGGAAAAACAACAAATAACACACAAGGGAATCCCCATAAGGTTAACAGCTAAACCTTCAGCAGAAACTCTGCAAGCCAGAAGGGAGTGGCAGGACATATTTAAAATGATGAAGGAGAAAACCCTACAACAAAAGTTACTCTACCCAGCAAGGATCTCATTCAGATTTGATGGAGAAATTAAAACCTTTACAGACAAGCAAAAGCTGAGAGAGTTCAGCACTACCAAACCAGCTTTACAACAAATGCTAAAGGAACTTCTCTAGGCAAGAAGCATAAGAGAAGGAAAAGAACTACAATAACAAACCCAAAACAATTAAGAAAATGGGAATAGGAAGATACATATCGATACTTACCTTAAATGGAAATGGATTAAATGCTACCACCAAAAGACACAGACTGGCTGAATGGATACAAAAACAAGACCTATATATATGCTGTCTACAAGAGACCCAATTCAGACCTAGAGACACATACAGACTGAAAGTAAGGGGATGGAAAAAGATATTCCATGCAAATGGAAATCTAAAGAAAGCTGGAGTAGCAATTCTCATATCAGACAAAACAGACTTTAAAATAAAGACTATTACAAGAGACAAAGTAGGACACTACATAATGATCAAGGGATCGATCCAAGAAGAAGATTTAACCATTTTAAGTATTTATGCAACCAATATAGGAGCACCTCAATACATAAGGCAAATACTAACAGCCATAAAAGGATAAATCGACAGTAACACAATCATAGCAGAGGACTTTAACACCCCACTTTCACCAATGGACAGATCATACAAAATGAAAATAAATAAGGAAACACAAACTTTAAATGTTACCTTAAACAAGGTGGACTTAATTGATATTTATAGGACATTCCATCCAAAAACAACAGAATACACATTTTCTCAAGTGCTCATGGAACATTCTCCAGGATAGATCACATCTTGGGTCACAAATCAAGCCTTAGTAAATTTAAGAAAATTGAAACTGTATGAAGTGTCTTTTCCGACCACCATGCTATGAGACTAGATATCAATTACAGGAAACGATCTGTAAAAAATGCAAACACATGGAGGCTAAGCAATACACTCGATAATAATGAAGTGATCACTGAAGAAATCAAAGAGGAAATCAAAAAATACCTAGAAACGAATGACAATGGAGACACGAAGACCCAAAACCTATGGGATGCAGTAAAAGCAGTTCTAAGAGGGAACTTTATAGCAATACAATCCTACCTTAAGAAACAGGAAACATCTCAAATAAACAACCTAACCTTAACCTAAAGCAATTAGAGAAAGAAGAACAAAAACCCCCAAAGTTAGCAGAAGGAAAGAAATCATAGACACCAGATCAGAAATAAATGAAAAAGAAATTAAGGAAATGATAGCAAAGATCAATAAAACTAAAAGCTGGTTCTTTAAAAAGATAAACAAAATTGATAAACCATTAGGCAGACTCATCAATAAAAAAAGGGAGAAGACTGAAATCAATAGAATAAGAAATGAAAAAGAAGTAACAGCTGACACTGCAGAAAAACAAAGGATCATGAGAGATTACTACAAGCAACTCTATGCCAATAAAATGGACAACTTGGAAGAAATGGACAAATACTCAGAAATGCACAACCTGCCGAGACTGAACCAGGAGGAAATAGAAAATATGAATAGATCAATCACAAGCACTGTAATTGAAACTGTGATTAAAAAACTTCCAACAAACAAAAGCCCAGGACCAGATGGCTTCACAGGCAAATTCTATCAAGCATTTAGAGAAGAGCTAACACCTATCCTTCTCAAACTCTTCCAAAATATAGCAGAGGGAAGAACACTCCCAAACTCATTCTACGAGGTCACCATCACCCTGATACCAAAACCAGACAGAGATGTCACAAAGAAAGAAAACTACAGGCCAATATCACTGATGAACATAGATGCAAAAATCCTCAACAAAACACTAGCAAACAGAATCCAACAGCACATTAAAAGGATCATACACCATGATCAAGTAGGGTTTATCCCAGGAATGCAAGGATTCTTCAATATACGCAAATCAATCAATGTGATACACCATATTAACAAACTGAAGGAGAAAAACCATATGCTATTCTCAATAGATGCAGAAAAAAACTTTTGACAAAATTCAACACCCATTTATGATAAAACCCTGCAGATAGTAGGCATATATATGGAACTTTCCCCAAAATAATAAAGGCCATTTTTGACAAAATCACAGCCAATATCATTCTCAATGGTGAAAAATTGAAACCATTTTCCCTAAGATCAGGAACAAGACAAGGTTGCCCACTCTCACCACTATTATTCAACATAGTTTTGGAAGTTTTAGCTACAGCAATCAGAGAAGAAAAAGAAATAAAAGGAATCCAAATCAGAAAAGAAGTAAAGCTGTCACTGTTTGCAGATGACATGATACTATACATAGAGAATCGTAAAGATGCTACCAGAAAACTACTAGAGCTAATCAATGAATTTGGTAAAGTAGCAGGATACAAAATTAATGCACAGAAATCTCTGACATTCCTATACACTAATGACGAAAACTCTGAAAGTGAAATCAAGAAAACATTCCCATTTACCATTGCATGAAAAAGAATAAAATATCTAGGAATAAACCTACCTAAGGAGACAAAAGACCTGTATGCAGAAAATTATAAGACACTGATGAAAGAAATTAAAAATGATACAAATAGATGGAGAGATATACCATGTTCTTGGATTGGAAGAATCAACATTGTGTAAATGACTCTACTACCCAAAGCAATCTACAGATTCAGTGCAATCTCTATCAAACTACCGCTGGCACTTTTCACAGAACTAGAACAAAAAATTTCACAATTTGTATGGAAACACAAAAGACCCCGAATAGTCAGGCAAAGCAATCTTGAGAACCAGAAATGGAGGTGGAGGAATCAGGCTCCCTGACTTTAGACTATAGTACAAACCTACAGTAATCAAGGTAATATGGTACTGGCACAAAAACAGAAAGATAGATCAATGGAATAGGATAGAAAGCCCAGAGATAAACTCACGTGCATATGATCACCTTATCTTTGATAAAGGAGGCAAGAATATACAATGGAGAAAAGACAGCCTCTTCAATAAGTGGTGCTGGGAAAACTGGACAGGTACATGTAAAAGCATGAAATTAGAACACTCCCTAGCACCATACACTAAAATAAACTCAAAAAGGATTAAAGACTAAACGTAAGGCCAGACAGTATCAAACTCTTAGAGAAAAACATAGGCAGAACGCTCTATGATATAAATCACAGCAAGGTCCTTTTTGACCCACCTCCTAGAGAAATGGAAATAAAAACAAAAATAAACAAATGGGACCTAATGAAACTTCAAAGCCTTTGCACAGCAAAGGAAACCACAAACAAGATGAAAATAGAACACTTAGAATGGGAGAAAATATTTCCAAATGAAGCAACTGACAAAGGATTAATCTCCAAAATTTACAAGCAGCTCATGCAGCTCAATAACAAAAAACAAGCAATACAATCCAAAAATGGGCAGAAGACCTAAATAGACATTTCTCCAAAGAAGATATACAGATTGCCATAAAACACATGAAAGAATGTTCAACATCATTAATCATTAGAGAAATGCAAATCAAAACTTCCATGAGATATCATCTTACACTGGTCAGAATGGCCATCATCAAAATTTCTAGAAACAATAAATGCTGGAGAGGGTGTGGAGAAAAGGGAACCCTCTTGCACTGTTGGTGGGAATGTAAATTGATACAGCCACTATGGAGAACAGTATGGAGGTTTCTTAAAAAACTACAAGTAGAACTACCATATGACCCAGCAATCCCATTACTGTGCATATACCCTGAGAAAACCATAATTCAAAAAGAGTGATGTACCACAATGTTCATTGAAGCTCTATTTACAATAACCAGGACATGGAAGCAACCTACGTGTCCATCAACAGATGAATGGATAAAGACAATGTGGCACATATATACAATGGAATATTACTCAGCCATAAAAAGAAACAAAATTGAGTTATTTGTAGTGAGGTGGATGGACCTATAGTGTGTCATACAGCATGATGTAAATTAGAAAGAGAAAAACAAATACCATATGTTAACACATATATATGGAATCTAAGGGGGAAAAAAACTGGTCATGAAGTACCTAGTGGTAAGATGGGAATAAAGACTCAGACCTACTAGAGCATGGATTTGAGGATATGGGGAGGGGGAAGGGTAAGCTGTGACAAAGTGAGGGAGTGGCATGGACATATGTACACTACCAAATGTAAAATAGATAGCTAGTGGGAAGCAGCTGCACAGCACAGGGAGATCTGCTAGGTGGTTTGTGACCACCTAGAGGGGTGGGATCAGGAGGGTGGGAGGGAGGGAGATGCAAGAGGGAAGAGATATGGGAATATATGTATATGTATAACTGATTCACTTTATTATAAAGCAGAAAGTAACACACATTTGTAAAGCAATTATACTCCAATAAGGATTAAAAAAAAAAATCCCTATTTTCTTCTGTGACCTGGATCATGAAGAGAGAGAAAAAGCATGTATGTGTCATAGAGAGAAAGAGAGACACAGGAATGGAGATGGAACTATCAATAGAAGGTAAAAGAGAGAAGAGAGAGAGAGATTGAGATTGTCTTATTAACTTTTAAAAATTGAATTGGCCTGTAATAGCATCAATCACCATTAAACAAGGTAACTTCAAGAAGCAGAATTCTCGTTCCTTCATTGTAGCTAATTTGCTTTTTAGAAGATAGGGGAAATAGTATTTGGAAAAGGAAGATAATTATATAAATAGCTTAATTTTAGAAAAAAAAACATCTTGGTGAGGTTTTACAGAATTATATGCAGTCTGCAAGGATTCCTTTCAACATTGTCTTAGGCCAGTTTCCCAGAAACAGACTGTGAACTGGTAACTTGAAAGGGGGTTTGAGATTGAGTACACTGAGGAAAGGTGTTTGAAGAGGTGAGGAAAGAAGACTTGGGTGGAGGGAGAATCTGAACTACAATTCCACAATCTAGTTATGTGATCTCACATTGGGTTTGGGGTCTATAATGGCCCTTTAGAATTGTACTAAGTTGAAAGAAAGGGGCCCAAGCTTTGCTTCTGGCCCCATTAAACAGTTGTTAGATGTGAGCTGCCCCTGGGAAAATGATGTAACCTTACTTCCTTCAACCAAAAAGCAATTTCAGGGGAAACACTCACCTGTGAGCAGTCAGCAGTTAACAGCTCAGAGAATAACTGTGGGAGGTGGGGGTAAAGAAAGGGACATTTGGCCTGGGCACCACACCATCCACTACAAACACCTAGATGAATCCCATTCACTAGATTATCATTCAACATTCCCAGAATTTCCCTGTTTAGACAGGGTGCTTAAAAGCTTTAAAGAGGCATATCTCTTCAACTCCGCCTCTCAAAATACAGCAGGAAACTCAAGTATAGAGTTGGTAATTGAAAAGAATTTGGAGGTAGTTTAGAAGATGAATGCCAAGAGGAAAGTGGTAGATTCTAAAAAGATGAGTATTGGTCACAGAAAACAGAATAGTGGAGCCAGTATCTGTAAAGTTAGTGTGTCAGAGGGGACTGAAAGGAGAAGCCTGCTTGCATATTTTTTTTCTCTAAACCAACTTTCAGTGGTGCAGCAGACACATTACGGAAGATAGAATTAAAATTGATTCAGTCCTTGGGGTCTGCCTCTATTCCACCTAAATAATACTAAAGAGCCAGGAACAAGCATAATGAGAATTCATAATTTCATAGCTTAATTGAAAGCTATGAAAGTCATCAAAATGATAAACCCATAAGGAGAGAGAAATGTGTTTTATTTTATTTTATTATTTTAAAAAACTCCTTGATGCAACTCACAATGAAAGGAAAATTTTCTTAGAGGCCAAGGAATAAAGGAACAAACAAAGGCCTGTGGGGAAGGTAGCATTTCTAGGAAAAAACAGCAGATCCTTCTAAGGAACAAGATATTGCCTAAAATATTTCCTAGAAAAAGATCTAACTCAGCAACACTTAATTAAAAGCTGCAGATCTAGATGAGAGATTGATATCTTTAACTTATAAATGCACATGAATGACTGTGAAATATATTTATCAAGATGTGTTTCAATTGTGGAATTACTGCGGGGTGCTCTGTTTTGTAAGGTTACATAATTATGCACATCCAAATTTATACTTAACACCAGGATTTACATCTTCTTGCAAGTGGATTTGTGTGGGGGTAACTGCACCTTTCAAACTTACAGGAGCAAAGAAAATTCCAGTGGATACTTGGTAGAGGAAAAATGCTGTAGAGTGGATTCCACATGGTAAAGCAGTTACTTTTACTGCTCTGGAGTCTGGATGCCTGGGTTCGAATCCCACATTTACCACTTACTAGATGAGTTAAAACAAGTTACTTGAGCTCTAGACTCAGTTTCCAAATCTGTAAAATAGGGATATTCTTTGTAATTACCTCACAGCACTGTCATGAATATTCAATACACTAATGCATGCTTGGAGCTTATTATAAGCTTATTATATATATAATTATATATATATATATTATATATATAATTGCATTTTATAGCTTATTATCTAGTACATTATTATTCCATGAATGACAACTATTATTGTTATTACTATTAATTTTTATGGTGAGCAGAAATGTTAACAAACTTCCTTAGAATAAAAATGTCTTAGAAAAATAGTAAGTGTGGAAATAGAGGAAGAGTGAGAGTTTAGTGAGTAGAATCAATGAAGTTTAGTAAAACAGTTACTCGAGGCATGAGAAAGTAAGAAATGTGGCTTATTTATTCTTAAGAAATTATTTTCTATCATTATTTTGAGAAAGCTCATCAGTATATAAATATATTTTCAGTAGTTTGATGGGGTAATGGATTGGTGGGCCTAATGGTTCTTCACATTTGACTATAATAATAGTAAAGATTTATTAATTGCCTACTATATTCCTACTGTTGTTCTTAGCACTTTATGTTTAGACCTAATTAATCTTTCCCCCAATTTTTTAAATCAAGTACATTTAAATCCCATTTCAAGTGGAAGACAATATGATAAGAGAGTTTCTAGTAACTTGCATATTATTAAATTGGGAAGTCAAGATATAATCCCAGGCACACTGGCTCTAGAGCCTGTGACCTTAAACAGTATACTGTACTATCATGTATCTACTTAAATGTGTGTGCTGGACTCAGTAGAAAACATTGGTGAGTAAACCTGTTATTCACTAAGTCATTTCAAGAGAATAAAATGGCAATATCTGGAATTCTCTGATTCTCCACTACAACTAGACTGTCACTGTGTATAGTATTGATGATCTTATGTTATTTACAGCTCTACCTTTTGGTAAGGTTAATAAAGAGTGAAAATTAAGTAGGGTTTGGATTTTCTATACTCACTCCAAGTCCTGAATGACTTACTTGGCCAATGGGAAGCATGGGAGCTGTGATTACATGAACACAATACCTATCAATCTTTGACGGCTTGCCACATGATTCTTAGAATCAATTCATGAGAAATAAGAGTGCCACAACCAAAACATCCTAATGGACCAACTATCAAAAACATTGAATTGGCAGCCAAAGGTGGGTAACAGTAGGATCCAATCATAAGGATTGACATGGTTCTTCCACTGTCTTATAGTCACACACGTTTGGGGACAGTGAAATTCTACTTTTAAATATAAGGGGTTTTTTTCCTCTAAAAAATATCAACTATTTTTTCTAATATTTTGATTAGTTAGCTAGGGTTGCAATAACAAAGTGCCACTAACAGGGGGGCTTAAAAAACAGAAATGCGTTTTCTCATTATTCTGGAGGCTAGAAGTCTGAGATAAAGGTGTTGGCAGGGTTGGTTGCTTCTGAGACATCTCTCCTTGACTTATAGATGGTCATCTTCTCCTTGTGTCTTCATGGGGTCTTCTTTTCATACATGTGTGTCCAAATTTCATCTTCTTATAAGAATACCACTCTCCAAATAGAGTCACACTTTGAGGTACTGGGGACTAAAACTTCAACATATGAATTTGGAGGAAGACACAGTTGAGCCCATAGCACATTAATAGTGGAATAAAAATGTACTATGCTCTGCACATGAGGACAGTTACTTTATATTGTCACCCAAGCCTACATGTTACTACAGTCCAGCAGAAGATTCAAATTGAAAGAGGTAATTTTAAACTTTGTTCAACATAGTCAATAAGTCAGCTGCACAAAAGTGAGGTAGAGTTTCCTCTCCATGTAACATTTTGTTCCTTTGATGGGGGATGGCAAAGAGGAAAGCTTCACAAAGTCAGATTTTTACTCTCTATTACCTACTGGAATCGAAGAAGAGTGTTCACACTGTACACACAGAAAATGGATGTCTGACATTTCTGTTGTTTTTCTGAAAATGTAATAAGCTTTTTGTTTTTCACCTAGCACTAGCTCTGGTTACATTTCTCATATTTTCTGAAAGGCATTGGTCAAAGCACTTATGTATCCAAATCATCTCAGTCTTACTGATCTAGAATACAAATGACTAGATACTAAATTTGTAATACATTAGGGTCATCAAAAATTTACAAAATAGAATGTAAAAGGTAAACCCAAACTGAAGGTAAAAACTGGTGATAAGAAATTCAAATATAATTTCATTTAGCAATGCCTTGTTAAAGTATGTAATTTTAGATGAACCATTCATCTCCATGTGTCTGAAATGTTTTTCTCTACTACTTCAACCTTGTACTTTATTTCTGCCCCTAAGTATTATAGAAAAGGAAAGAACAGATTAAATAATTTTCATGTTCTTCCCCATGACCATGATTAGAATGTTATTATTTAAATAAAGATACAAGGAATAGGCCTGAGCCTAAGTTAAAATTCCAGTGAATATTGTGGGAATCTTTATAGGCTTAAGAAAGACTTTTTAAATCTCATTTTTTAGTCAAAACATTCACATTGTTACTAAAGTAGGGAGGATAGTGTAATTATCTTTCATGTACCTATCACAGCCTCAACAGTTATTCTGTCATGACATTTTTTTTCCTTTAACCACACTCATACTCCTTGTTTCCTGATTATTCAGAAGTGAGTCCCAGGCATTAAAATTTTTAGAAATAGATATTTGAGTATGTATTTCTAAAATATAATGGCTCCTAATAAACATAACCACAATAGTATTAACATGCTCCTGTAAGTTAAAAATAATTTCTCTTTTTTAATAGATTTATTTATTTACTTATTTATTTATTTTTTGTGGTACACGGGCCTCTCACTGCTGTGGCCCCTCCCGTTGCGGAGCACAGGCTCCAGACGCGCAGGCCCAGTGGTCATGGCTCACTGGCCCAGCCACTCCACGGCACACGGGATCCTCCCGGACCGGGTTACGAACCCACGTCCCCTGCATTGGCAGGCGGACTCCCAACCACTGCGCCACTAGGGAAGCCCTAGATTTATTTTTTTAGAGAAATTTTAGGTTCACAGTAAAATCGAAAACAATGAACAGAGATATCCTATATACTCCCTGTCCCACTCATGAAAAACATACCCCACCAGAGTGGTACATTTAGTACAATTGATAAACCTACCTTGACATATCATTATCACTCAAAGACCATAGTTTACATTATGGTTCACTCTTGGTGTTGTTACATTTTATGGCTTTGGACAAATGTATAATGGCATGCATCCACCATTACAGTGTCATACAGAATAGTGTCACTGACCTAAAAATACTGTGCTTCACCTATTTATCCCTCCAACCTTCCAATCCCTGGCAAACACTGACCTTTTTACTATCTCCAGTTTTACTTTTTCCAGAATGTCACAGAGTTGGAATCATACAGTATGCAGCCTTTTCAGATTGACCTCTCTTACTTAGTGGTATGCATTTGTTTCCTCTATGTCATTTCATGGCATGATGCTCGTTGCCTTTTAGTGTTGAATAATAGTAATAATGTATTAATATTGATAATAATATTAAACTTTAACATTATATATAATAGTAATGTCTTCTTAAAAATAAAGTTAAATATCCAATCAGTTTACATTTTTGAAATTATCACATATATATGTATAATATTTGAAAATTCAAATGAAATCCATATATTGTAACTGGTTGAAATGCTGCTTAAATCTGTCTTTTTTTAAAATTACTAGTTAAATGTCTCTCCTGCAGTCTCTTTTTACTGTCATTGTTGTTTTTGTTGAGGAGACTAAGATCTATTGCAGAAAGTCCTCACACAGATGGATTTTGCTAATTGCCATTGATGACAGAAAAACAATTGCCTAAGCTACTTATCGCCATAAATATTTTTCCCAGAATGATAACAGCAAAAAGAAGAATGTAGAGGAAGTGTTCAGGATGTTGAAGGATTGTCTGGAACACTAAAGGAAGAGTCCATTACTGAGGCCAATATTAGCATCACAGAAACATGGATTAGATTTTTGATTCTGAGAATTAATAGCTTGACATTGGACAAGTTTTTGATATTTTTGGTCTCAACTTCCAAGTATGTAAAACTATATATAAGTACATCCTAGTTAAATTACTGAATACAGAAGTTTTTTTCTTGTTGTTTGTTTGTTTGTTTTCTGTGTTTATCTTTTTAAGGCATGAAAGCAGCCAGAGAAAACAGACACAGTTCCTACAGGGTGATAACAGTGACAGCTGATGTCACAACAAATATATAAAACAAATTATCTTCAAAGAAGAATGTAGAGGAAATATTTAGTGATGTTGAAGGCTTGTGTGGAACATTAAAAGGAATAGCCTGTGACTGAGAAACAAACAAACAAACAAAAATAATATGGTGCAGCCACCATGGAAAATGGTACAAAGTTTCCTCAAAAAATTAAAAATAGAACAACCATATGATCCAGCGATTACACTCCTGGGTATATATCCAAAGAAAATGAAAACACTAATTTGAAAAGATATATGTACCCCAATGTTCACAGCAGAATGCCCAGATATGGAAGCAATATAAGTATCTATCAACAGATGAATGGATAAAGAAGATGTGGTATATATAAATATATATACATATATGTAATGGAATATTACTCAGACATAAAAAAGAATAAAATTTTGCCATTTGTAAAAAATATATATATATGGTTTAGACCTTTAGTTTTGGTCAATAGACCCAAAGTCAAATCTCAACTTTGCCATATTCTTTCTGTATAACTTTTGGAAGTTACATTGACTGATCTTTAATTTCCCTCATCTTTCAAATGGATGCAATAATATTTACCTCATAGAGACATTATAAAGTTTAAAAGAAACAAATCAGTAAAAACAACAGAATAAATTGCTTAATAAAATTCACAGCCATCAAAATTTATAAAAATGTGATTAGAGGGAATAGGCTATGCTAAGGATATATAAATAAAATATTCATGTATTTATCTCAACTTTCCTTCATGCCTATTTGTACACATATATATGCCAGGTTGGAGTGCCTACAGTCACAGTGAATCCATCATTTGAAATAATTCATTCAAATGATCCCTGAAATGTTTTCTTCACATATATTTTATAGCTAACTAATTGATTTACAAAGTTTTTGTTTGTTTTATTTAATTTTTATGAAGAGTAGAGAAGACAAATTCAGATAAGAGTACAGAGGAACTAACACTCTTGTTGGTGATGGTTTATTTCCTTGACTGGGGGCAGATATGTGATTGTTCACTGTATTATCTTCTATGTCTAAAATACTTCATAATAACTTTTAAAATTATAATTCAATTATAATTAGCTAACACTCAGAAATAAAAAGACTTTAAAAATTGAATAATTTAGTTTCAAGTTTCAGCTAATGATGTATATAAGGGTGTGCAGAATGTGTTAATGATGAATGATATTATGGTTATTGATTACAAACAGTTTCATTTCCTGTTTCTGTGCTCTTTATCTGTTTAATATCTTCTCTCTGCCATACACCTGAACACTTCTCTTCCATTAAGAATATTAAGTCTCCTTTTCTATTACTAATGTTATATTGGTTGAATAATTTAGGGAGTAAGGTCAATAATATTATATAGACTAGATACTCTGGCTCCTATACGATAGCAGTATTTGGCTGGAGCTAGCAAGTGAAAATTTCTTAGATCATTGGAAGCTGGAAAATTTTTGCATTAAATTCCAACTGTAGTTTTCTTAGTCAAGTCTGTATTTAAAAGAAAAATTGCCCACTGACTGTTTTAATTAATATTTTTCAGTGTCCAATCTAATATTTTAATGGATAGACATGTTTCATATATATGCTTATCTTACCTCATTCAATTTTTTCATAATTATTAAGGCAAGCTCTGATATGAATTACTGAATGTATATTGATTTAAGTACAAGGGTAGAAATGCTTTGAGTTTTCCACTAACCTTTACATTCATTATATTTTTAGGGATCATAGTTCATGCTTATTTTGGACTGAACTATTTTTCCATCAAGATATGTGTTTATTCATTTGGAGTAACTGTTGTATTGAATATTTTAGATATAGCTTTTTATAAGAAATAAAAAAACTTATTTGAGATCAGATAATTTGGTATTTTCTGAAAAAAATTATTATTTTTGACAGTTAGAATGCACTCCATGTTCTTCTTTTTTTGCTGGAGTATAGTTGCTTTACAATGTTGTGTTAGTTTCTGCTGTATAGCAATGTGAATCAGCTATACATATACATGTATCCCCTCTTTTTTGGATTTCCTTCCCATTTACATCACCACAGAGCACTAAGTAGAGTTCTCTGTGCTATATAGTCGATTCCATATTATTCTGGTAACAGAACTTCATTTTTGCTTTAGGTCCTAATCATGAAACCCTGTGTATTGAATGACGCCAAATTTAGGTCATTCCCAGAGATAGACATGAACTGAGGACTAAGCCATTCTGTAGATTCCTTCCATATGACCACAGTGGTTCAAAAATGGGCCTATGACGTAGCTCAAACAAATTGGAATCAGTAAGCTGGATGTGGAGTTTTGAGGATGAAATTCTAGAGCAGCAACAATCCACATCTGACAAATAGAAGAGAGACTCTTTGATAATAAAACAAAAATAATTTTTTAAAAAAAGGTGATAAGAGGCAGGGAGATAAACTATATAACTTTAACATTGAACCAAGGATCAACCACATCTGAATTAGCATATTCCTTTTGTCCTGAAATCAATGTGGTTTGAAAATTCTGTTTGATGTAGCCTCCAAACCAGCATCTTTATTCTTGCCACATATTCACAAGCATGCAGCAAAACTTTAGGAATTCAGTCTAATTAATCTATTACTACCTATCCAGTCTGAGCCACTTTGTTCTTCACTCACCATAGATATTCCGTAAAAATATTTAATACTATGGATTATTATTTTTCTCAGTTAACTAGATATTCCAATATTTTGCTCAACATTTTGTAAGTCACTGGAATTTTAATATGCTATATTCCCAGTATTAGGCACATACTGAAGAGTCTTTCATGTCATGGACTATTTCCTTTTTTGATCCTCAGGGACATCAGGGTAGAAATCTTATTCTCAGCTCCTTGGCAGAAGAACGAATTCTGTGATGATTGCTTTCACTCTGTCTCTAACCTCTAAAACTGTGCATATCTGATGAATGGCATCCTAGGAAACAAGGCTTGTTTGCTTGCTTGTTTGAAATCAGTTGAGAAAAAAAAATGTTAAAAAGCACTTTAGGGATGCATGTGGTTTTCACTTGAATTTATTGCAGAAAAATATATTTATTTTTTAATAAATAATTCACTTCCTGAATTGGTTTTTAGGTAGAGAGACCATTTGTGTTTCCAGAGGTATAAACAAGAGTGATGATTGAGAGCTTAATATGGACATAATCTCTAGCTTTCACTGATTAGTTCTCCATGGATTTTTGCCATGGATTACTGTACAGCTGCAAAATTTGCACAGTAATCCTCAGCTATGCAATTTGATGGCAGGCTTTATTTTAAGGTCATTGTCCCTACAAATAATAAGAACATAACATGTATCAATTCTTGGTTTACACCTTCATGTGGATAGATAAACAAAGAGAAGACAATAGCGTAAAATTACAAGGAAGCCAACACAGAGATAAAATCTGACAGTAAGATACCTAAGTAAACAAATTGGATTATAATATAGTTAGTGAAGGGTGGCTTCAGGTCAGTGATGGGGTATGAGTTGTACCTCAAATACGGGGTTAAATTAGATGAGAATTATGTATTCCTATTAGGAACAGAGGTGGCATGAACAATGTAAGCAAGGTACGTTTGTGCGCAGTAGATAAAGCCTGGTGGAACAAAGTGGTCATACTTGGAAGAAATGTGACATAAGGCTGGAAATGAAACTGGAATACAACTATGTGAAGGATATGTTAATAAAATTGAAAGAAATTTGAAAACTGTCTTTAAACAGCAAAGATTTGTTATTGGTTTTACGCCTTTGCAGGTAGCTAATGAGAAAAAAAAATTGAAGTTGACATGTACTGTTTTTGCTTCTAGAAAAACAAATGAGTGAACACTGGGAAACACTTTTCATCAGAATAGCTGATTCTAAAGTGAGAAAATGGAGTAGAAAATGGGCAATGTTCCAGTCTCTTTGACTGTGCGGAATTGAAAGAATTAAATTCAATTACAATTTTCAAATCATCTTCTGAGGCTGGAGTAAAGCACTGTTTATATTGGACTCCCTTAGTTGACCATAGGATGGAAGGCAAAGTTATGCAAACATGGCTTTGCAGGGAAGACCTGATACTGGTAAGATAACATTAAACAGCACTGTTGGAATGCCTTATGCTTATGGCAAATCACAGCTTCAAATATTGAAGCATAGCATAGAGATTCTCAGGAAACAGCAACAGTAAACAAATGAAATATGTCATTCAGCAGATATAGAGAAGGGAAATGAGAAAAGTCCTCTTTAAGGCATACAACAGGAGTAAAGTGTACAAACACAAACACCAGGCTTAGCATAGAGTTATCACACAGACCCGAGACCACAGCTGGTTTGATAAATGATTAGGTATAAGTTAAGCAAAGGACAACAGTATTTGGACGGGGGAGGTAAAGAGTGCTCCAGACTCAAATACAACATGAGAGAAGATGTAAAATTGATGGAGACAGTGGTGCACTACAGAAACTGAAAGACATGAATTGTGTCTTCTAATGAAGCTAGAAGACATTAATCTAGAAATAAGTAGCCAAGTGCCAAGACTTGAAGGTTTTATGGCCATAATAATAAACATTTTCCCATATGATAGAAAAGTACTAAGTGCTAACCAAAACAATGAATTCTTTCCAAATATCTATATCTGTGCAGAGGATATTGTTAAAAATTATTTTATTAGGTAATTTGTCCTACCTAATAAAATTTATATTATCCTTGCTTTGCTATATTCAACCTAAAATTTAAGCCAATGTATACAGTTTATAAGAATGGAAAACTTTAATTCTGGCAGCATGTTTTAATAACTTTTTTGATTAAAAACACTTACTAACTGCCTGCTATGTGAAAAATTCTGTGCTAGTTACTGGACATACACAGGTTAAAAAAAAACTTAATCAGATAAACTGCAAAATCTGGAAGGTGAAATCAGTTCATAAACAAGTCATCTAAAGGGGAAACTGAGTTAGTGAAAAGTGGAAAAAGAAGGAAATAACCACAGTGCTTAGAGTTCTTTCACGTTCAGTTTAAATATTGATTTGTGAGGAAAGATCACTCAATTGCAATTCGGTAGAATATTTGATGAGAAGCCCTATATAAGCATTGAGAATAAGCTTAGAAGCTGAAACAAATTTAAAAGAACAGGGGGAAATCACGGAAAAAGTATTGACACTGAGATCAGTCAGATATGAGTTGAAATAATTAGTAATGTGCCAGACATTCTTAGATAAAACAGTGAATAGAACATAGTTCCTGCTCTTATGGATGTTACATTCTAGTGGGGAAACTGACAAAACAAAAAAATAATTACAATACCAGGCAATGTTAAAATTTATGAAGAAAAAGAATTGGGTTAGGGGGTAGGGAATGTTGGGATGTATGTCAGGAAACAGTCTCTCTGTGACATTCGAATGAAGACCTCCAAGAGGTAAGGGAGTCCTACTTACTGATAGCCGTGTTGCCTGAGCACAGAGAAGAGCAAGTGCATTGGTACTGAAGGAGATCAGATTTTCAACGTTCTCCAAAAAGGCCAGGATTCAATATTATGTGCTCAATAAAGTTAAGATGAAATAACCCTAAAGATCCATATTAGTATTAAAGTATTTCCATTCCAGAGCAAAAATCTCAAAAGAATAAGACACTAGACATTAAAGCCAAAGAAGGTTATAGAGAAGACTGAGTCTAACCACTTCAATTTGTAGATGAGAAAACTGCATTCAGAGAAATAAAATTATTGGCAGAATGTGGTTGGGACTAGAAATTAGGTACCTTCAATAATAAGTAGCTTATCCTTTTCGCATTGTCCCTGCTGACAGGTAAAAAAGAAAAGGTCCCAGGAATTGTCTTGCTATAGCATCTAGCTTAGTACTGAATACAATGAGCTGCATGATTCATGCACCTTGTTCAAAATGACATGACAATTTAGAACTTCTTGTCATTTTCTCCCTGAAATATCACATATATTTTATTGAAGGCAGAAAAGCCAATTTTTACATAGTAAAACTACTTTATAATTAGGCCTCCAATATGAGTAGCATAAAAACATTTCTTTTAATCTAGAGAAAATTGGGTCTCATTTTTGGAAGGAACACCAGCTACTCTCAAAAAATATTGCTCAATATGCCTCGTTTAACTCTCCAGGAACACTTGAAATGACTAAGGCTGACCTTTTGCTTATTTTTGAGTTTTTTGAAACATGAATCAATTTGCCACCTTCTATTCCTTTGGTTTTTATTTGGATTTTGTGAATTTGCTACAAGGCACATTTTCTCAGAAGTGTTTTTGAGTCATTAGCACCTATTAAAGGTCAATTATTATTGCCTCACTCCCCAGCTACTACACCTGGGCTGGGCTGTTGCTGCTGACATGGTTTTGTGACTCATGTAAAACTCATGGCCTGTCACTCTTCTAGTTCTGCTGTTCCAAAAAACATTAATGTGTGTCTGTCAACATAGCATCAACAGTAAGTGGTCTTGGTCCAGACATTAATTATTTGTCTGGAGTCAATCAGTGTATTTCTGTTGATGACAGTTTATCTATATCATTCAAATAAGTTTGCATTGTTTGTATTATTTGTTTGTATGTTTGCATGCGTATTTTGTTGTAAAAGTTTGTAAATATTCTTAAAGAAAAAAAGTGATAAATGGTGGTAGCTTCTGCCCCTATGCTACAAAAAGCCAATTTAACTCACAATATAGTTTTAGTATAAAATGAAGAGAGTCAATTCTGAGATTTCAATCCTGAGAAGAGAAACATTTTCTGTAGAAAGAAAAAAGCACATAAACAAAAGGGAGAGACAATGTGTAGAAGTGAATTTGTTTTCTTCCCAGTTCCTAGTTTTAGAAATGGCAGTACAATTCCCATAGCAGTAAAATTTATATATTTTACATATTTACTTTCAGCCTAGGAGTCCTTTTTGTAGGGGTTAGAGATTTCATTGACTGTAATAGATTAAAGATGAACCGAAATTCTTTTACACTTCTCCCATTAATAGGTGTGGTCTGATTCTCCCACCTTGAATCTGGACAGAGATTGTGACTACTTGCCAAATAGAATACTGTGAAAGTGATGCCACTAGTTTCCATACTTAGATTTAAGAAATTTAGGCAGCTTCCACTGCCTGTCTCTTGAATACTCATTCTTGGCTCCCAGCTGCCATGCTCTGAGAAAGCTCAACTAGTCTTTTGGAGAGAATTTTGTAGGAAGGAACTGAGGGTTATGACAGTTCCAGCTGAGCACCCAGTTGACAGTCAACACCAGTTTTCCAGCCATACAAGTGAGCCCATCTTTGAAAAACCATCTTCTAGCTCCAATCAAGCTGGAGCAAAGGAACCAGTGATAAGATCTTCCTACCAACACCTGCACAAATGGTAGGTTAATAAAAAAATGGTTCTGTGGTTTTAAGTCGAGAAGTTTTGAGTGTTTCTTATATACCAGAACAGTACCCTTTTATGAACATCTACATACCAGTCAGGCTTGCTATTTCTATAACAGTGTTCTATACTTACTTGCACTAAGGGAGTACATTCTCCACAAAGCCACTTTACATGTAGTTCCCCAGAACAATGATAACCTTCTCTTAGATCAGGTGAGCTAATCTGTTGTCAGAAGGAAGCAATATGATTGAAATAATTTGCACTAAATCTTGAATGATTAATGTGTATTTAAGACACTCAGAAAGCTTTAACAGGCAAAAATTCAACAAACAAAATAAATTGAAAAGCACAGGGAATATAGCCAATATTTTATAATAAGGGTAAATGGAGCATAATCTTTAAAAATTGTATAAAAAAAAGAATGTAAAAAGAAAAGACATGCTAAATTTCAGTTAGAATTCAACAAAGCAAAAAACAAGTAAATATTTTCCCTTTCAAAAAAAAATAAATTGAAAAAATAGCAGACCATAGGAGAGGATCATAGTTTAGAGTAGGCAAAACATGTGGCTTGTCCTTAGGCTATAGTTTGGGCCTTTAAATTGAGGAGATTAAGTCAAGGATTTACATCTTGTGTTAGTTATTAGGAAAGGGGCAATGTATATAGTGCATTGCATTGTATTTTTTTTTTTTACTTTTTTTTTTTTTAACATCTTTATTGGGGTATAATTGCTTTACAATGGTGTGTTAGTTTCTGCTTTATAACAAAGTGAATCAGTCATACATAAACATATGTTCCCATATGTCTTCCCTGTTGCGTCTCCCTCCCTCCCACCCTCCCTATCCCACCCCTCTAGGTGGTCACAAAGCACCGAGCCAATATCCCTGTGCCATGTGGCTGCTTCCCACTAGCTATCTACCTTACTACGTTTGTTAGTGTGTATATGCCCATGACTCTCTCTCGCCCTGTCACAGCTCACCCTTCCCCCTCCCCATAACCTCAAGTCCGTTCTCTAGGAGGTCTGCGTCTTTATTCCTGCTTTACCCCTAGGTTCTTCATGACATTTTTTTTCTTAAATTCCATATATATGTGTTAGCATACGGTATTTGTCTTTTTCTTTCTGACTTACTTCACTCTGTATGACAGACTCTAGGTCTATCCACCTCATTACAAATAGCTCAATTTCGTTTCTTTTTATGGCTGAGTAATATTCCATTGTATATATGTGCCACATCTTCTTTATCCATTCATCCGATGACGGGCACTTAGGTTGTTTCCATCTCTGGGCTATTGTAAATAGAGCTGCAATGAACATTTTGGTACATGACTCTTTTTGAATTTTGGTTTTCTCAGGGTATATGCTCAGTAGTGGGATTGCTGGGTCATATGGTAGTTCTATTTGTAGTTTTTTAAGGAACCTCCATACTGTTCTCCATAGTGGCTGAACCAATTCACATTCCCACCAGCAGTGCAAGAGTGTTCCCTTTTCTCCACACCCTCTCCAGCATTTATTGTTTCTAGATTTTTTGATGATGGCCATTCTGACTGGTGTGAGATGATATCTCATTGTAGTTTTGATTTGCATTTCTCTAATGATTAATGATGTTGAGCATTCTTTCATGTGTTTGTTGGCAGTCTGTATATCTTCTTTGGAGAAATGTCTATTTAGGTCTTCTGCCCATTTTTGGATTGGGTTGTTTGTTTTCTTGTTATTGAGCTGCATGAGCTGCTTGTAAATTTTGGAGATTAATCCTTTGTCGGTTGCTTCATTTGCAAATATTTTCTCCCATTCTGAGGGTTGTCTTTTGGTCCTGTTTATGGTTTCCTTTGCTGTGCAAAAGCTTTGAAGTTTCATTAGGTCCCATTTGTTTATTTTTGTTTTTATTTCCATTACTCTAGGAGGTGGGTCAGAAAGGATCTTGCTGTGATTTATGTCATAGAGTGTTCTGCCTATGTTTTCCTCTAAGAGTTTGATAGTTTCTGGCCTTACATTTAGGTCTTTAATCCATTTTGAGCTTATTTTTGTGTATGGTGTTAGGGAGTGATCTAATCTCATACTTTTACATGTACCTGTCCAGTTTTCCCAGCACCACTTATTGAAGAGGCTGTCCTTTCTCCATTGTACATTACTGCCACCTTTATCAAAGATAAGGTGTCCATATGTGCATGGGTTTATCTCTGGGCTTTCTGTCCTGTTCCATTGATCTATCTTTCTGTTTTTGTGCCAGTACCATACCGTCTTGATAACTGTAGCTTTGTAGTATAGTCTGAAGTCAGGGAGCCTGATTCCTCCAGTTCCTTCTTTCGTTCTCAAGATTGCTTTGGCTATTCGGGGTCTTTTGTGTTTCCATACAAATTGTGAAATTTTTTGTTCTAGTTCTGTGAAAAATGCCAGTGGTAGTTTGATAGGGATTGCATTGAATCTATAGATTGCTTTGGGTAGTAGAGTCATTTTCACAATGTTGATTCTTCCAATCCAAGAACATGGTATATCTCTCCATCTATTTGTATCATCTTTAATTTCTTTCATCAGTGTCTTATAATTTTCTGCATACAGGTCTTTTGTCTCCTTAGGTAGGTTTATTCCTAGATATTTTATTCTTTTTGTTGCAATGGTAAATGGGAGTGTTTTCTTGATTTCAGTTTCAGATTTTTCATCATTAGTATATAGGAATGCCAGAGATTTCTGTGCATTAATTTTGTATCCTGCCACTTTACCAAATTCATTGATTAGCTCTAGTAGTTTTCTGGTAGCATCTTTAGGGTTCTCTATGTATAGGATCATGTCATCTGCAAACAGTGACAGCTTTACTTCTTCTTTTCCGATTTGGATTCCTTCTATTTCCTTTTCTTCTCTGATTGCTGTGGCTAAAACTTCCAAAACAATGTTGAATAATAGTGGTGAGAGTGGGCAACCTTGTCTTGTTCCTGATCTTAGTGGAAATGCTTTCAGTTTTTCACCATTGAGGATGATGTTGGCTGTGGGCTTGTCATATATGGCCTTTATTATGTTGAGGAAAGTTCCCTCTATGCCTACTTTCTGCAGGGTTTTTATCATAAATCGGTGTTGAATTTTGTCAAAAGCTTTCTCTGCATCTATTGAGATGATCACATGGTTTTTCTCCTTCAATTTGTTAATATGGTTTATCACATTGATAGATTTGCGTATATTGAAGAATCCTTGCATTCCTGGAATAAACCCCACTTGATCATGGTGTATGATCCTTTTAATGTGCTGTTGGATTCTGTTTGCTAGTATTTTGTTGAGGATTTTTGCATCTATGCTCATCAGTGATATTGGCCTGTAGTTTTCTTTCTTTGTGACATCCTTGTCTGGTTTTGGTATCAAGGTGATGGTGGCCTCATAGAAGGAGTTTGGGAGTGGTCCTCCCTCTGCTATATTTTGGAAGAGTTTGAGAAGGATAGGTGTTAGCTCTTCTCTAAATGTTTGATAGAATTCGCCTGTAAAGCCATCTGGTCCTGGGCTTTTCTTTGTTGGAAGGTTTTTAATCACAGTTTCAATTTCAGTGCTTGTGATTGGTCTGTTCATATTTTCTATTTCTTCCTGATTCAGTCTTGGCAGGTTGTGCATTTCTAAGAATTTGTCCATTTCTTCCAGATTGTCCATTTTATTGGCATAGAGTTGCTTGTAGTAATCTCTCATGATCTCTTTTATCTCTGCAGTGTCAGTTGTTACCTCTCCTTTTTCATTTCTAATTCTATTGATTTGAGTCTTCTCCCTTTTTTTCTTGATGAGTCTGGCTAGTGGTTTATCTATTTTGTTTATCTTCTCAAAGAACCAGCTTTTAGTTTTATTGATCTTTGCTATTGTTTCCTTCATTTCTTTTTCATTTATTTCTGATCTGATTTTTATGATTTCTTTCCTTCTGCTAGCTCTGGGGTTTTTTTGTTCTTCTTTCTCTAATTGTTTGAGGTGCAAGGTTAGGTTGTTTATTCGAGATGTTTCCTGCTTCTTAAGGTGGGCTTGTATTGCTATAAACTTCCCCCTTAGAACTGCTTTTGCTGCATCCCACAGGTTTTGGGTCATTGTGTCTCCATTGTCATTTGTTTCTAGGTATTTTTTGATTTCCTCTTTGATTTCTTCAGTGATATCTTCATTATTAAGTAGTGTATTGTTTAGCCTCCATGTGTTTGTATTTTTTACAGATCTTTTCCTGTAATTGATATCTAGTCTCATGGTGTTGTTGTCAGAAAAGATACTTGATACAATTTCAATTTTCTTAAATTTACCAAGGCTTGATTTGTGACCTAAGATATGATCTATCCTGGAGAATGTTCCATGAGCACTTGAGAAAAATGTGTATTCTGTTGTTTTTGGATGGAGTGTCCTATAAATATCAATTAAGTCCATCTTGTTTAATGTATCATTTAAAGTTTGTGTTTCCTTATTTATTTTCATTTTGGATGATCTGTCCATGGGTGAAAGTGGGGTGTTTAAGTCCCCTACTATGAATGTGTTACTGTCGATTTCCCCTTTTATGGCTGTTAGTATTTGCCTTATGTATTGAGGTGCTCCTATGTTGGGTGCATAAATATTTACAATTGTTATATCTTCTTCTTGTATCGATCCCTTGATCATTATGTAGTGTCCTTCTTTGTCTCTTTTAATAGTCCTTATTTTAAAGTCTATTTTGTCTGATATGAGAATTGCTACTCCAGCTTTCTTTTGGCTTCCATTTGCATGGAATATCTTTTTCCATCCCCTTACTTTCAGTCTGTATGTGTCTCTAGGTCTGAAGTGGGTCTCTTGTAGACAGCATATATAAGGGTCTTGTTTTTGTATCCATTCAGCTAATCTGTGTTTTTGGTGGGAGCATTTAGTCCATTTACATTTAAGGTAATTATCGATATGTATGTTCCTATTCCCATTTTCTAAATTGTTTTGGGTTCGTTATTATAGGTCTTTTCCTTCTCTTGTGTTTCTTGCCTAGAAAAGATCCTTTAGCATTTGTTGTAGAGCTGGTTTGGTGGTGCTGAACTCTCTCAGCTTTTGCTTGTCTGTAAAGGTTTTAATTTCTCCATCAAATCTGAATGAGATCCTTGCTGGGTAGAGTAGTCTTGGCTGCAGGTTTTTCTCCTTCATCACTTTCAGTATGTCCTGCCACTCCCTTCTGGCTTGTAGGGTTTCTGCTGAGAGATCAGCTGTTAACCTTATGGGGATTCCCTTATGTGTTATTTGTTGTTTTTCCCTTGCTGCATTTAATATGCTTTCTTTGTATTTAATTTTTGACAGTTTGATTAATATGTGTCTTGGCGTATTTCTCCTTGTATTTATCTTGTATGGGACTCTCTGTGCTTCCTGGACTTGATTAACTATTTCCTTTCCCATGTTAGGGAAGTTTTCAACTATAATCTCTTCAAATATTTTCTCAGTCCCTTTCTTTTTCTCTTCTTCTTCTGGAACCCCTATAATTCGAATGTTGGTGCGTTTAATGTTGTCCCAGAGGTCTCTGAGACTGTCCTCAGTTCTTTTCATTCTTTTTTCTTTATTCTGCTCTGCAGTAGTTATTTCCACTATTTTATCTTCCAGGTCACTTATCTGTTCTTCTGCCTCAGTTATTCTGCTATTGATCCCATCTAGAGTACTTTTAATTTCATTTATTGTGTTGTTCATCATTGCTTGTTTCATCTTTAGTTCTTCTAGGTCCTTGTTAACTGATTCTTGCATTTTGTCCAATCTATTGTCCATTCTATCTCCAAGATTTCGGATCAACCTTACTATCATTATTCTGAATTCTCTTTCAGGTAGACTGCCTATTTCCTCTTCATTTGTTAGGTCTGGTGCATTTTTATCTTGCCCCTTTATCTGCTGTGTGTTTTTCTGTCTTCTCATTTTGCTTATCTTACTGTGTTTGGGGTCTCCTTTTTGCAGGCTGCAGGTTCGTAGTTCCTCCTGTTTTTGATGTCTGTCTCCAGTGGCTAAGGTTGGTTCAGTGGGTTGTGTAGGCTTCCTGGTGGAGGGGACTAGTGCCTGTGTTGTGGTGGATGAGGCTGGATCTTGTCTCTCTAGTGGGCAGGTTCACGTCTGGTGGTGTGTTTGGGGGTGTCTGTGGCCTTATTATGATTTTAGGCAGCCTCTCTGCTAATGGGTGAGGTTGTGTTCCTGTTTTGCTAGTTGTTTGGCATAGGTTTTCCAGCACTGTGGCTTGCTGGTCGTTGATTGAAGCTGGGTGCTGATGCTAAGATGGAGGTCTCTGGGAGATTTTCGCCGTTTGATATTATGTGGAGCTGGGAGGTCTCTTGTTGATCAGTGTCCTGAAGTTGGCTCTCCTACCTCAGAGGCAGAGCCCTGCCTCCTGGCTGGAGCACCAAAAGCTTTTCATCCACACGGCTCAGGATAAAAGGGAGAAAAAGTAGAGGGAATTAGTAGAAGTATGAGGAAAGAAAGAAGGAAAGGAGGGTAGGAAGGAAGGAAGAAAGAAAGAAAGAAGCAAAGAAGGAAAGAAGGCAAGAAGGAAAGAAAGGAGGGAGGGAGGGAGGGAGGAAGGAAGGAAGGAGGGAAAGAAGGAAAAAAGACAGAAAGAAAGAAGATACAGTAAAAATAAAATAAAGTATAATAAAGTTATTGAATTAAAAAATTCTTATTTAGAAAAAAAAAAAAGGGACGGAAAGAACCTTAGGACAAATGTTGGCAGCAAAGCTATACAGACAAAATCTTGCACAGAAGCATACACATACACCCTCACTAAAAGAGGTAAATGGGGAAAAATCCTAAATTTTGCTGTCAGAGACCACCTCCTCAATTTGGGATGATTCGTTGTCTAAAGGAGGGAAGGAAGGATGGAAAGAAAGAAAGAAAGAACGAAGGTAAAGTATAATATTGTTATTAAAATTAATTATTAAGAAAAAAAAATTAAAAAAAAAACATGGACGGATAGAACCCTAGGACAAATGGTGGAAGCAAGACTATACAGACAAGATCTCACACAGAAGCAGACACATACACATTCACAAAAAGAGGAAAGGGGAAAAAATCATAGATCTTGCTCCTAAAGTCCACTTCCTTAATTTGGGATGATTGGTTGTCTATTCAGGTATTCCATAGATGCAGGGTACATCAAGTTGATTGTGGAGCTTTAATCCGCTGCTTCTGAGGCTGCTGGGAGAGATTTCCCTTTCTCTTCTTTGTTCTCACAGCTCCCAGGGCTAAGCTTTGGATTTGGCCCTGCCTCTGCGTGTAGGTCGCTGGAGGGCGTCTGTTTTTTGCTCAGACAGGATGGGGTTAAAAGAGCCGCTGATTGGGGGCTCTGGCGCACTCAGGCCGGCGGGGACGGAGGGGCACAGAGTGCGGGGCGGGCCTGCGGTGGCAAAGGCCGGCGTGACTTTGCACCAGCCTGAGGCGCGCTGTGCGCTGTCCCGGGGAAGTTGTCCCTGGATCCCGGGAACCTGGCAGTGGCGGGCTGCACAGGCTCCGCGGAAGAGGGGTGTGGAGAGTGACCTGTGCTCGCACACAGGCCCCTCGGTGGCGGCAGCAGCAGCCTTAACGTCTCCCGCCCGCCTCTGGGGTCCGCGCTTTTAGCCGCGGCTTGCGCCCATCTCTGGATTCCGCGCTTTCAGCCGCGGCTCGCGCCCGTCTCTGGATTCCGCCCTTTCAGCCGCGGCTCGCACCCGTCTCTGGGGTCCGCGCTTTCAGCTGCGGCTCGCGCCCGTCTCTGGAGTTCCTTTAAGCAGCGTTCTTAAACCCCTCTCCTCACGCCCCAGGAAACAAAGAGGGAAGGAAAAGTCTCCTGCCTCTTCGGCAGGTGCAGGCTTTTTCCCCGGACTCCCTCCCGGCTAGCTGTGGTGCACTAACCCCTTCAGGCTATGTTCAAGCCGCCAACCCCAGTCCTCTCCCTGCGCTCCGGCCTCAGCTCGCAGCCCCGCCCGCCCCGGCGGGTGAGCAGACAAGCCTCTCAGGCTGGTGAGTGCCGTTCGGCACCGATCCTCTGTGCGGGATTCTCCCCGCTTTGCCCTCCGCACCCGTTGCTGTGCAGTCCTCCGCAGCTTCGAAGCTCCCCCCTCCGCCTCCCGCAGTCTCTGCCCGCGAAGGGGCTTCCTAGTGTGTGGTAACTTTTCCTCCTTCACAGCTCCCTCCCACTGGTGCAGGTGCCGTCCCTATTCTTTTGTCTCTGTTTTTTCTTTTGCCCTACCCATGTACGTGGGGAGTTTCTTGCCTTTTGGGAGGTCTGAGGTCTTCTGCCAGCCTTCAGTAGGTGTTCTGTAGGAGTTGTTCCACGTGTATATGTATTTCTGGTGTATCTGTGGGGAGGAAGGTGATCTCCGCGTCTTACTCTTCCGCCATCTTCCGCCTTCTCCTGCATTGTATTTTAAAACAATTCATTGTTCACCCCCATGACTAGTTTGTATGTTTCTTTAAGGTAGGAATGAAGTCTACCTCATCCATATATTTTCCACCATAGCTAGTAAAGTATATTTTGTACAGTTCAGATGTTCAAAAATATTTTTATGTGAAACAATATGTAGAATTCCTGAACACATATTTACTATTTGTTTTGATGTCAAAGTGACCAAATATTATGAGATATCAACATAAAATAATTGAATTGAATGAATTATATATATATATACACACACACACATACATATATATATATACATATATATCTTTTCTTGCCTCTTTATTGCACTGGCTAAAATGTCTAGTACAATGTTGAATATGTTGATTGATTTTAAAATGTAATAATTCCCTTACATTCCTTGAATAACCCCAACTAAGTAGTAGTATATGATTCTTTTTCTGTATTTCTTGGTTCACTTTTCTTGTATTTCATTCAATATTTTTACATCTATGTTCATGAGATTAGTCTATGATTTTCTTCTTGTAACTTTCTAGTCAGGTTTTGCTATCAAAGTTAGGCTGTTCTCATAGAACAAATTGAATTGTTCTGTCTTTTCCTAATTTCTGATATAATAATGTAGTGTAGCAATAACCATTAAAATAATTTGAGTCTGGAATTTCTCTTGTCTGAAAGATTTAAATAAAGTATTTATTTTTTAAGTAGTTATATGGTTATTCATTATAAAAACTGTAAAGGAAAAACATATTCAGAGAGGATATTGTCATATTTGTAGACACATCCAAAAGAAACTATAGATTAATAATGGAAATAATAATTTAGTTTAGAAGAATGCTGCATAAAATTTCAATACATACAAATTGTAATATGCAAGAAAATGGGCAGGAAATTTAATGATGAAAAATCTCATTTAAAATAACATCAAAACTGGACTTCCCTGGTGGTGCAGTGGTTAAGAATCCACTGGCCAATGCAGGGAACACAGGTTCAAACCCTGGTCTGGGAAGATCCCACGTGCCAGGGAGCAACTAAGCATGCACAACACAACTACTGAACATGCGCTGTAGAGCCCATGAGCCACAACCACTGAGTTCGTGTGCTGCAGCTACTGAAGCCCATGTGACTAGAGCCCATGCTCCACAACAAGAGAAGCCACCACAATGAGAAGTCCATGCACTGCAAAAAAGTGTAGCCCTTGTTTGCTGCAACTAGAGAAAGCCCTCGTGCAGCAACAAAGACCCAACACAGACAAAAAAATAAATAAAATAAAACAAAAATAAATAACATCAAAACTATAAAATACCAAAAAATAAATGGAATATATTAAAGATATCTATACAGAAAATCATAATATATTTTAAGAAAATTTAGAGAGGAACTTAGTAACTAGATACATCATGCAAAATATACTATAAAGGCACAAATTCTCCCCAAATTGACCTATAGTTGTATTTTGAAATTGATTATTTTATATTAATTAATTGAAATATATTTGCCTTACAATATTATATTATTTTCGGGTGTACAACATAGTGATAAGATATTTTTATAGATTATGCATTATAGAAAGTTATTATGATTATATTGATTATATTCCCTATGCTGTACATTACATCCCTGTGACTTATTTATTTTATAACAGTAATTTTTTACCTCTTGGTCCCCTTCACATATTTCACCCATTCCTCACCCCCTCCCCTCTGGCAACCACTAGTTTGTTCTCTGTATCTGTGAGTTTGTTTCTGTTTTGTTATACTTGTTCATTCGTTTTGTTTTTTAGATTTAACATATAAGTGAAAACATACAGTGTTTGTCTTTCTACGTCTGAAATTTCACTTAGCATAGAGTTCACTAAGAACTACAGGTTCATCCAGGTTGCCCAAAATGGCAACATTTCATTCTTTTTTTATTGTTGAGTAATATTCAACTGTATATATATACCACATATTTTTTCACTCATCTGTTGATGGACACTTAGGCTGCTTCCATATCGTGGCTCCTGTAAATAATGCTTCAATGATCACTGGGGTACATATAACTTTTCCAATCAAAATTCTAGTGGCTGTATTCCTGTGTTTGGCTACAAGCTGATTTTAATATTTATAAAGACTTGTACGATTAAAAAATAGCAACTATGATATACATCAATAAACAACAAAGTAACATTGATAGTGCAGATACAGATCCAATATTAAAGGGATACATAACTTATGACAAAAGTGGAGCTAAGAAAGAAGAGTGAGGAGACATCTCTGTATTAAATTGTTAGGTTAACGGGATATCCATATTTTTTAAAATATGAAATTTGACTTCTACTTTATACTGTTCACAAAAGTTAATTCCAAATACTTTATAGATATTAGTATGAAAGGAAAAAGAGTAAAACTTTTAGAGAATTATATGAGACTACTGACATGATCTTGAGGTAGATAGCCACATTTTTGTAAAGAAAACAAATAAAACACTGTCTATAAATGCAGTTTCATAAATTGAAATACATTAAAATTAAAAGTTCTGGAAATTCAAAATAAGAGTGAAATGGCAACCTGCGGAATGGACAACATAAT
Organism: Leucopleurus acutus; assembly: GCF_964270905.1. NCBI lineage: Eukaryota > Metazoa > Chordata > Mammalia > Artiodactyla > Delphinidae > Leucopleurus > Leucopleurus acutus. Next base: position 28,825,383 of record NC_139151.1, on the reverse strand, counting down.
TCTAACACATATAACTGACAAAGGACTTGAATCCTAAATTAAAAAAAAAAACCTTCTAAAAATAAATAAGGAAATTACAAAGAAACCCAATAGAAATGAAATGGGTATGACACTGGAACAGGCACACTACAAACAGGATATATATATATATATATATATATATATATATATATACGTGTGTGTGTGTATATATACACACATATATATATACACATATATGTATATATATATGACCAATAAATGTGTAAAGAGATACTCAACATTATTGGTAATTAGGGGAATGTTGGCTAAAACAACAATACAAAAAATCCAGTAAGTGATTAAAGTAAAAAGATAGACAGTACGAAAATTAGCAGGATAACCAGAATCCTCATGTTCTGCTACTCCAAGATGAAAGTGGCATAGTGACTTTCAAATACTCTTTGACCAGTATCTACCACCATGCATCAGGGGAGATGGAGACAAGATGGCAGAGTAGAAGGATGTGAGCCCACCACCTTTTACAAAAACACCAAAATCACAAATAACTGCTGAAAAACCATGGACACAAAAATGCTGGAACCTACCAGAAAAGATTCTCTATATCAAAAGACAAAGAAGAAGCCACAATGAGATGGTAGGAAGGGCACAATCACGATAAAATCAAATCCCATACCCACTGGGAAGGCAACCCACAAACTGGAAAATACTTATACCACAGAAGTTATCCCATAGTAGTGAAAGTTCTGAGCCCCACTCAGGCTCCCCAGCCTGGAGGTCAGGCAACAAGAGAAGCCTCCAGAGAATCTGGCTTTGAAGGCCAGAAGGGTTTGATCACAGGAATTCCACAGGACTAGAGGAAACAGAAACTTTACTCTTGGAGGACACACACAAGGTCTTGTGTGCACCGGGACACAGGGAAAAAAGCAGGGACCTCATAAAAGATTGGGCCAGACCTACCTGCTAGTATTAGAGCATCTCAGGCAGAGTCAGGGGCAACTGTGTCTCATTTCAGGGACAAAGACACTTGTGGTGGAAGTTCTGGGAAGTACTCTTTGGTATGAGCCCTCCTGGAGGCCACAATTTTGTTAAGACCTGGCCCCACCCAACATCCTGCAAGCTCCAGTGATGGGATGCCTCAGTCCAATCAACCAACAGGGAAGGAACACAGTCCCACCCATGAGTAGACAGGCTGGTTAAAGTCTTACTGAGCCAACAGCCCTCTAATCACACCCCTTGTCATGACCCTATCTGATAGAGGGACAAGACCAAACTCCACCCACCAGTGGGTGGAAGCCAGTCCCTCCCATTAGGAATCATGCAGAGCCTCTTAGAAAGCCTCATCCACCAGGGGGCAGATAGCAGAAGTGAGAAAAAAAATACAACCCTTCAGTCTGAAGAACAGAAACCACACAGAAAATTAAACAAAAGGAGATGGCGGAGGAATATGTCCCAGATGAAGGAACAAAATATAACCCCAGAAGAGCAACTAAGCGAAGTGGAGATAGGCAATCTACCCAAAATGATGTCAGAGTTATGATAGTGAAGATGATCTAAGAGCTCAGAAAAAGAATGGAGGCAAGGATGGAGAAGATACAAGAAATGTTTAATGAAGACCTAGAAGAACTAAAGAACAACAAAACAGAGAAGAAAAATACAATAAATGAAATGAAAAATACTCTAGAAGGACTCAAAATCAGAATAACTGTGGCAGAAGAACGGATAAATGAACTGGAAGACAGAGTGGTGGAAATCACTACTGAGGAGCAGAATAAAGAAAAAAGAAGGAAAAGAAATGAGGACAATCTAAGAAACCTCTGGGCTAATATTATATGCACCAATATTTGCATCATAGGGGTCCCATAAGGAGAAGACAGAGAAAGGACTTGAGAAAATATTTGGAGAGATAATAACTGAAAACTTCACTAACATGGGAAAGGTTGTCACGCAAGTCCAGGAAGTGCAGAGAGTCCCAGGCAAGACAAACCCAAGAAGGAACACAACAAGACAAATAGTAATCAAATTGACAAAAATTAAAGACAAAGAAAAAATATTAAAAGCAGCAAGAGAAAAGCAACAAATAACATACAAGGGAACTCCCATAAGGTAATCAGCTGATTTCTCAGCAGAAACTCTGCAGTCCAGAAGGGATTAATATATTTAAATATATTAATATAATTAATATTAATCAATATATTTAAATATATTAATATAATTAATATTTTAATTATATTAATCAATATATTTAAATATATTAATATAATTAATATTTTAATGTTTTTAAAGTGCTGAAAGGGAGGAATCTACAGCCAAGAATATTCTATCCAGCAAGGCTCTCATTCAGATTCGGTGGAGAAATCAAAAGCTTTACAGACAAGCAAAAGTTAATATAATTCAGCACTACCAGACCAGATTTGTAACAAATGCTAAAGAAACTTCTCTAGACAGAAAAGGCCAAAATTAGAAATGAGATAATTATCAATGGAAAACCTCTTTCGTAAAGGCAAACACAGAGAAAAGATAAGAAATCATCCACACACAAATATGATATCAAAACCAGCAATTGTGAGAAGAGGAGAACACAAATGCAGGATACTGGAAATGCATTTGAAATGAAAAGACCAGGAACTGAAAGTAATCTTATTTATACATACAGACTGCTATACCAAAACCTCATGGTAACCACTAACCAAAAATCTGCAATAGATAGATACACAAACAGAAAAAGGAATCCAAACACAACACTGAATTTAGATTTCAAATCACAAGAGAAGAATACAAAAGAGAAAGGGAATAAAAAAGACCTTCAAAACAAATCTAAAACAATTAACAAATGGCAATAAGAACATACATCACAATAATTACCTTAAATGCAAATGGATTAAATGCTCCAACCAAAAGACATAGACTGGATAAATAGTTACAAAAACATTACCCATATATATGCTGTCTAAAAGAGACCCACTTCAGACCTATGGACACATACAGACTGAAAATGAGGGGATGGAAAAAGGTATTCTGTGCAAATGGAAATCAAAAGAAAGTTGGTGTAGCAATACTCATATCAGAAAAAATAGACCTTCAAATAGACTGTTACAGGAGAAAGAGAAGGACACTTCATAATGATCAAGGGATAAATCCAAGAAGAAGAGATAACAATTGTAAATATATATGCACCCAACATAAGTGCACCTTAATATATAAGGCAAGTACTGACAGCCATAAGAGGAGAAATTGACAGTAACACAATAATAGTGGTGGACTTTAACACCCCACTTTCATCAATGGACAGATCATCTAGACAGAAAATCAATAAGGAAACACAGGCCTTATATGACACATTAGATCACATGGACTTAACTGTTATTTATAGAACAAGCCATCCAAAAGCCCAAAACACATTCTTTTCAAGTGCACATGGAACATCCTACAAGATTTATCACATGCTGGGCCACAAAACAAGCCTTTCTCCTAAGAAAACAAGGGAGAGGACTCAGATCAATAAAATCAGAAATGAAAAAGAAGTTACAACATGGACACCACAGAAATACAAAGTCTCATAAAAGACTACTATAAGCAACTATATACTAAAAAAATGGACAACCTGGAAGAAATGGACAAATCTTTAGAAAGGTACAACCTTACAAACTTAACCGAGGAGAAATAGAAAATATGACCAGGCCAATCACAAGTACTGACATTGAAACTGTGATTATAAAACACCCAACTAACAAACGTCCAGGACCAGATGGCTTCACAGGTGAATTGTATCAAACATTTAGAGAAGAGGTAATACTTATCCTTCTAAAACAATTCCAATATTGCAGAGGAAGGAACACTCCCAAACTCATTCTATGAGGCAACCATCTCCCTGATATCAAAACCAGAAAAAGATATCACAAAAAAAGAAAAATTTCCAGGCACACATCTCTGGTGAACATAGATGCAAAAATTCTCAACAAAACACTATCAATCCAAATCCAACAATATATTAAAAGGATCATACAACAAGATCACGTGGGATTTATCACAAGGATGCAAAGATTTTTCAGTATCTACAAATCAATCAGTGTGATACAGCATATCAACAAATTGAAGAATAAAAACATTATGATATCTCAACAAATTCAGAAAAAGCTTTTGACAATATTCAACACCCATTTTTGATAAGAACTGTCCAGAAAGAGGGCATAAAGGGAACATAACTCAACATAATAAAGGCCATATACCAGAAACCCACAGTAAACATCATTTCCAACGGTGAGAAACTGAAAGCATTTCCTCTAAGATCAGGAACAAGACAAGGAGGTCCACTCTCACCACTACTATTCAACATAGTTTTGGAATCCATAGCCATGGCAGTCAGTGAAGAAAAAGAAAGAAAAGGAATTCAATTAGAAAAGAAGAAGTAAAACTGTTTGCAGATGACATATACTCTACACAGAAAATTCTAAAGATGCTACCAAGAAACTACTAGAGCTCATCAATGAATCTGATGAAGTTGCAAGACACAAAATTAATACAAAGAAATTTCTTGCATTTCTATACACTAACAATGAAAGATCAGAAAGAGAAATTAAAGAAATAATCCCATTTACCATCACATCAAAAAGAGTAAAATACCTAGGAATAAACATACTGAAGGAAGCAAAAGACCTGTACACCAAAAGCTATAAGACACTGATGAAAGAAATCGAAGGTGACACAAACAGATGGAAAGATATACCATGTTCTTGGACTGGAAGAATCAATATTGTCAAAATGAATATATTACCCAAGGCAATCTACAGATTCAATGCAAGCCCTATCAAATTATCAATGGCATATTTTACAGAAGTAGAACAAAAAAATGTTAAAATTTGTATGGAGACACAAAAGGCCCTGAATAACCAAGGCAATCTTGAGAAAGAAAAACAGTTGGAAGAATCAGGCTCCCTGACTTCAGACTATACTACAAAGCTACAGTAATCAAGACAGTTTAGTACTGGCTCAAAAACAGAAATATAGCTCAATGGAACAGGATAGAAAGCCCTGAAGTAAACCCACACACCTATGGTCAATTAATCTATGACAAAGGACATTAGTATAAGACAAAGTCTTATAGTATAAGACTATACAATGGAGAAACAACAGTCTTTTCAGTAAGTGGTGCTGGGAAAACTGGACAGCTATATGTGAAAAACTGTAAGTAGAACATTCTTTAACACCATACACAAAAATAAACTCAAAATGGATTAAAGACCTAGATGTAAGGCTGAATACTACAAAACTCTTAGAGGAAAACATAGGCAGAACAGTCTTTGACATAAATCATGTAAATATCTTTTTTTGAGCTGTCCCCTAGTATAATGGAAATATAAACAAAAATAAACAAATGGGACATAATTAAACTCAAAAGATTTTTCACAGCAAAGGAAATCATAAACAAGACAACTCTCAGAATGGGAGAAAATATTTGCAAACAAAGAGACCAACAAGTGATTAATCTGCAAAATATACAAACAGCTCATGCAATTTAATGTCAAATAACAAACAACCCATTCAAAACACATATATATGGAATCTAAGAAAAAAAAATGTCATGAAGAGCCTAGGGGTAAGATGGAAATAAAGACACAAACCTACTAGAGAATGGACTTGAGGATATGGGGAGGGGGAAGGGTAAGCTGTGACAAAGTGAGAGAGAGGCATGGACATATATACACTACCAAACGTAAAATAGATAGCCAGTGGGAAGCAGCCACATAGCACAGGGAAATCAGCTTGGTGCTTTGTGACCACCTAGAGGGTTGGGATAAGGAGGGTGGGAGGGAGGGAGACGCAAGAGGGAAGAGATATGGGAACATATGTATATGTATAACTGATTCACTTTGTTATAAAGCAGAAACTAACACACCATTGTAAAGCAATTATACTCCAATAAAGATGTTAATAAATAAATAAATAATAATTTGGACAAAAAAAAGAGAAAAAAATAAAAAAAACAATGGGCAGAAGATATAAATAGACATTTATCCAAAGAAGACATACAGATGGCCAAGAAGCACATGAAAAGATGCTAAACATTGTTAATTATTAGAGAAATAGAAATCAAAACTACAATGGGATATCACCTTATACCAGGCAGAATGGCCGTCATAAAAAAGTCTACAAAAAACAATGTTGGAGAGGGTGTGGAGATAACGGAACACTCCTACACCATTGGTGGGAATGTGAATTTGTATAGCCACTATGGAGAACATTATGGAGGTTCCTTAAAAAACTAAAAATAGAGCTACCATAGGATCCAGCAATCCCACTCCTGGGTATATATATTGAGAAAAACATGGTTCGAAAGGATACAGACACCCCAATGTTCATTGCAGCACTGTTTGCAATAGCCCACACATGGAAGTCACCTAAATGTCCATCAACAGATGAGTGGATAAGGAAGATGTGGTACATATATTCCATTTTTTATATATATAATGGAATATTACTCGGCTTTTAGATAGAATGAAATAATGCCATTTCCGGCAACTTGAATGGGCCTGGAGATTATCATACTAAGTTAAGTAAGTCAGACAGACAAAGACAAATATCATATGATATCACTTATATGTGGTATCTAAAAACAATGATACAAATGAACTTATTTATAACACAGAAACACTCACAGACTTAGAGAATGAACTTATGGTTGCTAGGAGGAAAGGGTAGGGGTGAGTGATAGATTGGGAGTTTGAGATTTACATGTAAACACTATTTAAAATAGATAACCAACAAGGACCTACTCTATAGCACAGGGAACTCTGCTCAATATTCTGTAATAACCTAAATGGGAAAAGAATTTGAAAAATAATAAATACTTATATATGTATAACTGAATCACTCTGCTGTACACCTGAAACTAACACAACATTGTAAATCAACTATATTCCAATATTAAATAAGAATTTTTTTTAAAAAAAATGCATCAGCTTTATAATGATCCAAAAATTACACTTCTGAGAATAGATCCAGCAAAAATTATTGATTAGACATGTAGATAGATTGGATGATAGATAGATATAGTAGATAAATTGATATGTTGTTAGATAGATAGAGTTATATACTAAAAGACAAGAATGTTCAGAGCAGTATTATTTATAACAGTCCATATTCGAAACAACCTTACAATACAATGACCCACATCGGAAATGTTCATCAGCAGTAAAGTAGAAAGTAGCATATTCATATAATTAGAAATTATATAATGTAATTATAAATTGATTTGATTTGATTCACAGTTCAAAAATATAAAAAAATATGTGATGCTGGTTATCTCATAAGGTGTGGTAAAGACTAAAAAAGGAAGACTTGGGTGAGAGGGGTGGTATTGAAAAGCACCTTTAGGTCTGAACCTTACTGAAAAAGTTATTTTTGTTTTTCCTTGAAAACTGTCATTAAATATGTGAAAAGGCTGTAATTAGGTCATGTTTTTTATTATGGTATTAGTTACTTAGCCAAGGCTCACCACTAGTGAGGGAAAGAGTATGACTCAGGAAGTATTAGTAGAAACAGAGGGATGAAATCTCATGGAGGAGAAAAATCTTTGTATAATACCAAGGACAAGGATTTTCTTTTTCAGGCTGTGAATTTCAGTGTGTATAAAAAACAATAGATTTGTTCTAGATTCCTAAAGTGCATTGCAGAGCAGTCCCAAGCAAGGGACAGGAGTGGGGAACTGAAGAGAGAAGAGCCCATGGAGAAGAGTAACCTAGGGTCCCTTAGGATATCAGTTTCTACTAGGAGATGAAAGGCAAACCCAACTACAAAGTCTGGGCAACAAAATAATTGCTGTGTGCAGTTTACTAGTCAGTGTATGAGATTTTGGATAAGGACTGAGCAAATAGAGCAATCTGTGAGATGTACTACCTAAATAATCCCTGGGTAATGTGAGTTGCTTACATACTGTTTCTTGCTTTTCTTTTTATTGAGGCATAGTTGATGTACAATATTATATAAGTTTCAGGTGCACTACATTCTGATTCATAATTTTTAAAGTTTATACTCTTTTTATAGTTATTATAAAACACTGCCTATATTCCTTGTGTTGTACAATATATCATTGTAGCTTATTTCATACATAGTAGTTTGAACCTCTTAATCCCCTACCACTGTCTTGCCTCTCCCCCTGTCCTTCTCCCCACTGGTAACCACTAGTTTGTTCTCTATATCTTTGAGTCTTTTTTGTCATATTCACAGTTGTTTTGGTTTTTTTTTTAGATTCCACATATAAGTGGTATCATACAGTATTTGTCTTGCTCCATCTGACTTATTTCACTAAGCATAATGCCCTCTAAACTCCATCCATGTTGTTGCAAATGGCAAAATTTCATCCTATATTATGGCTGAGTAGTATTCCATTGTGTATGTGTATATATATATATATATATATATATATATATATATATGTATTATTATATCTTCTTTATCCATCCATCTGTTGATAGACACTGAAGTTGCTTCCATATCTTGACCATTGTAAATAATACTGCTATGAACATTGGGATGCATATATCTTTTCAAATTAGAGTTTGCAATTTTTTTGGTTGTATACTCAGGTGTGGAATTGCTGGGTCATATGGTAGTTCTGTTTTAACTTTTTGAGGAACCCTCATTCTGTTTTCCACAGTGCTGAACCAATTTACATTCCCACCAACAGTGCACAAGTGTTCCCGTTTTTCCACATCGTGGCCAGCATTTTTTATTTGTGGTCTTTTTGGTGATAGCCATTCTGACAGGTGTAAGGTGATAACTAATTGTGGTTTTGATCTGCATTTCTCTACTGATTAGTCATGTTGAGCATCTTTTCATGTGCCTGCTGTCCATCTGTATGTCTTATTTGGAAATATGTCCATTCAGATCTTCTGCTGATTTTTAATTGGGCATTTGTTTTTGCTGTTGAGTTGTATGAGTTATATATACAAACATAGTTTAGATATTAACCTCTTGTTAGTCATAACATTTTCAAATATTTTCTCCATTCAGTAGGTTGTCTTTTTGTTTTGCTGATGAATTAATTCCTTTGCTGTGCAAAAGCTTTTAAGTTTTATTAGGTACCATTTGTTTATTTTTGCTTTTGTTTTAGGGACAGATCCAAAAAATATTGCCATGATTTATGTCAAAGAGTGTTCCACCTTTGTTTTCTTCTAGGAATTTTATGGCTTCTGGTCTTATATTTAGGTCTCTAATCCATTTTGAGTTTATTGTTGTATATGGTGTGAGGAAATATTCTAATCTCATTCTTTTGCATGTAGCTGTCCAGTTTTCCCAAAACCAATTTTGAAGAGACTGCCTTTTCTCCATTGTATATTCTTGCCTCCTTCTCATAGATTAACTGATCATGAGTGCATGGGTTTACTTATGGTCTCTCTATTCTGTTCCAGTTTTTTATGTTTCTGTTTACGTGCCAGTATTATGCAGTTTTGATTAAAATAGCTCAGTAGTACAGTCTGATAGTAGTATGCTCAGGGAGCATAATACATCTAGCATTGTTCTTTTTTCTCAACATTGCTTTGGCTATTCAAGGTTTTTTTGTGTTTCCATACAAATTTTAAAATTGTTCTAGTTCTGTGAAAAATGCCCTGAGTATTTTGGTAGGAATTGCATTGAATTTGTAGATTGCCTTGGGTAGTATGGTTATTTTATATAATATAATAACCATAATATATTATATAATATTTGTGTAATATATTAATCATAATATAGTATAATATAGTTCTTTCAATCCACAAACATGGTATATCTTTCCATGTGTTTGAGTTGTCTTCAATTTCTTTCATCAGTGTTTTAGAGTTTTCTCAATACAGATCCTTTAGTTCCTTCAGTAGGTTTATTCCTAGGTATTATATTCCTTTTGATGTGATGTAATCACATGATGTAAGTGGGGCTATTTCCTTAATTTCTCTTTCTAATAATTTATTGTTAGTGTATAGAAATACAGCATATTTCTGTATATCAATTTTGTATCCTGAAAATTTACCAAATTAGTGAGCTCTAGTTGTTTTTTGGTAGTCTTTAAGGTTTTCTATGTATTTTATCATGTCATCTGCAAATAGTGACAGATTTACTTCTTCCTTTGCAATATGAATTCCTTTTATTTCATTTTCTTCTCTGATTGCTGTGGCTTAGGACTTCAAATACTATGTTGAGTAAAAGTGGTGAAAATGGTCATCCTTGTCTTGCTCCTAATATTACAGTAAATGCTTTCCGCTTTTCACTTTTGAGTATGTTAGCTGTGGGTTTGTCATATATATGACCTTTATTATGATAAAGTATGTTTTCTCTGTATAAAATTTCTGGAGAATTTTTGCAGTACATGGATGTTTAATTTTGTCAAAAGCTTTTTATGCATCTATGAAATGATCATATAATTTTTATTCTTCAATTTGTTAATGTGAAATACCACATTGACTGATTTGCAGATATTGAAAAACTTTTGCATCCCTGGGATAATTCCTACTTGATCATAGTGTATGATCCTTTATATGTATTGTTGGATTTAATTCCTAATATTTTCTTGAGGGCTTTTGCATCTATCTTCATCAGTGTCATTGGCCTGTAATTTTCATTTTCTGATATCTGTCTGGTTTTAGTACAAGGGTGATGGTGGACTCATAGAATGAGTTTGGGAGTATTCCTTCCTCTGCAATTTTTTGAAATAGTTTCAGAAGGATCAGTGTTAACTCATTTCTAAATGTTTGATAGAATTCACCTGTGAAGCCATCTGGTCCTGGACTTTTGTTTGTTGAGTTTTTTTTTTTTTTAATTACTGGTTCAATTTCATTACTGGTAATTGGACTGATCATATTTTCTATATCTTCCTGGTTTAGTTTTGGGAGATTGTACATTTCTAAGAATTTGACCAGTTTTTTCCATGCTGTCCACTTTATTGGCATATACTTTTTCATAGGGTTCTCTTATGATCCTTTTATTTCTGTGGTGTTGGTTGTAATTTCTCCCTTTTCATTTCTGATTTTATTGATTTGGGCCCTCTCCTTTTTTTTTTTTTTCTTTATGAGTCTGGCTAAAGGTTTTTTTTATCTTTTCAAAGAACCAGCTCTTACTTTTGCTGATATTTCTTATTGTTTCTTTTAGTCTCTATACCATTTATTTATGCTCTGATCTTTATGATTTCTTTCTTTCTACTAATTTTGGATTTTGGTTGTTGTTTTTCAGTTCCTTTAGGTCTAAGGTTAGGTAGTTTATTTGAGATTTTTCTTGTTTCCTGAGGTAAGTTTATATTGACATAAACATGGCTCTTAGAACTGCTCTTGTTGCATCCCATAGAATTTGGATTGTTGTGTTTTCATTTTCATGTGTCTCTAGGTATTTCTTGGTTTCTTCTTTGATTTCTTCAGTGATCTTTTGGTTATCTAGCAGGTGATCTAACCTGAAGAATATTGCATGTGCACTTGAAAAAAATGTTTTCTGCTGCTTTTGGATGGAATGGTCTATATATCTATTAAGTTCATCTGATCTAATGTGTACTTTAAAGCCTCTGTCCATTGATGTAAGTGGGGTGTTGAAGTCCTCTACTATTATTGTTAATGTCAGTTTCTCCCATTATGTTTATTAATATTTGGTTTATATAATTAAGTACTCCTATGATGGCTACATATACATTTATAGTTGTTTAATTCTGGGATCAATCTCTTGATCATTATGTAATGTCCTTCTTTATCACTTGTAACAATCTTTTTAAAGTCCATTTTGTCTGATATAAGCATTGCTACCACAGTTTTCTTTTGATTTCCATTTGTATGGGATACCTTTCTCCCTCATTTTCAGTCTGTGTGGGTCTCTCTAGATCTGAAGTGAGTCTCTTATATAGGTAACATACATATGAATCTGGTTCATGTATGCACTCAGCCACTCTATGTCTTTTGATAGGAGCATGTAGTACATTTAGATTTAAAGTAATTAATGATATGTAGGTTCTTATTGCCATCTTGTTAATTGTTTTAGGGTTGTATTTTTAGGTCTTTTTTGTACTTTTCTTTTTCTTTTGTCCACTTCTCTTGTGATTTGATGACTATCTTGAGGATTATGTTTGTATTCCTTTGTGTGTGTGTTTGTGTGTGTGTGTGTGTGTGTGTGTGTGTGTGTGTGTGTGTGTGTATCTTTCACACATTTTTGGGTTTTGGTTACTTTGAGGTTTACATATAGCAATCTATGTACATACTTGATTGTTTTAAGTTGCTTATTTCCTAATTTCAAATACATTTTAACCATCCTTTACTCATAATTTCTTCCTCTCACAAATACAGTTTTTGATATCATATTTTACATCTAATTGGTTTCACATCTGCTTATTGTGAATATAGCTGATTTTAGTACTTATTCTGGTTTTTTTAAACATCTTTATTGGAGTATAATTTCTTTACAATGGTGTGTTAGTTTATACTTTATAACAAAGTGAATCAGTTATACATATACATATGTTCCCAAAACTCTTCCCTCTTGCATCTTCCTCCCTCCCACCCTCCCTTTTGCACACCTCTAGGTGGTAACAAAGCATCGAGCTGATCTTCATGTGCCATGCGGCTGCTTCCCACGAGCTATCTATTTTATGTTTGGTAGTGTATACATGTCCATGCCACTCTCTCACTTTGTCACAGCTTACAACTCCCACTCCCCATATCCTCAAGTACATTCTCTAGTAGGTCTGTGTCTTTATTCCCATCTTACCCCTAGGTTCTTCATGAACTTTTTTTTCCCCTTAGATTCCATATATTTGTGTTAGCATACAGTATTTGTCTTTCTCTTTCTGACATACTTCACCCTGTATGACATACTCTAGGTCCATCTACCTCACTAAAAATAACTCAATTTCATTTCTAAAATGGCTAGGTAATATTCCATTGTATATATGTGCCACATCGTTTTTATCCATTCATCTGATGATGGACACTTAGGTTGCTTCCATCTCCTGGCTATTGAAAATAGAGCTGCAATGAACATTTTGGTATATGACTCTTTTTGAATTATGGTATTCTCAGGGTATAGGGCTAGTAGTGGGATTCGTGGGTCTTACAGTAGTTCTATTTGTAGTTTTTAAAGGAAACTCCATACTGTTTTCTGTACTGGCTATATCAATTTACATTCCCACCAACAGTGCAAGAGTGTTCCCTTTTCTCCACACCCTCTCCAGGATTTATTGTGTCTAGATATTTTGATGATGGCCATTGTGAACAGTCTGAGATGATATCTCATTGTAGTTTTGATTTGCATTTCTCTAATGATTAATGATGTTGAACATTCTTTCATGTGTTTGTTGGTAATCTGTATATATTCTTTGGAGAAATGTCTACTTAGGTCTTCTGCCTATTGTTGGATTGTTTTGCTTGTTTTTTTGTTATTGAGCTGCATGAGCTGCTTGTAAATTTTGGAGATTAATCCTTTGTCAGTTGTTTCATTTGAAAATATTTTCTCCCATTCTGAGGGTTGTCTTTTGGTCTTGTCTATGGTTTCCTTTGCTGTGCTAAAGCTTTGAAGTTTCATTAGGTCCCACTTGCTTATTTTTGTTTTTATTTCCATTTCTCTAGGAGGTGGGTCAAAAAGGACGTTGCTGTGATTTATGTCATAGAGTGTTCTGCCTATGTTTTCCTCTAAGAGTTTGATAGTTTCTGGCCTTACATTTCGATCTTTAATCCATTTTGAGTTTTTTTTTGTGTGTGTGTATGGTGTTAGGCAGTGTTCTAATCTCATACTTTTACATGTAGCTGTCCAGTTTTCCAAGCACCACTTACTGAAGAGGCTGTCTTTTCTCCACTGTATATTCTTGCCTCCTTTATCAAAGATAAGGTGACCATATGTGTGTGGGCTTATCTCTGGGCTTTCTATCCTCTTCCACTGATCTATATTTCTGTTTTTGTGACAGTACCATACTCTCTTGATTACTGTTGATTTGGAGTATAGTCTGAAATCGGGGGCCTGATTCCTCCAGCTCCATTTTTCTTTCTCAAGATTGCTTTGACTATTTGGGGGTCTTTTGTGTTTTCATACAAATTGTGAAAATTTTTGTTTTAGTTCTGTGAAAAAATGCCAGTGGTAGTTTCATAAGAATTGCATTGAATCTGTAAATGGCTTTGCGTAGTAGAGTCATTTTCAAAATGTTGATACTAGCAATCCAAGAACATGGTATATCTCTCCATCTATTTGTATCATATTTAATTTCTTTCATCAGTGTCTTATAATTTTCTGGATACAGGTCTTTTTTCTCCTTAGGTAGGTTTATTCCTAGATATTTTATTCTTCTTGTTGCAATGGTAAATGGGAGTGTTTTCTTAATTTGATTGTCAGATTTTTCATCATTAGTGTATAGGAATGCCAGAGATTTCTGTGCATTAATTTTGTATCCTGGTACTTTACCAAATTCATTGATTAGCTCTAGTAGTTTTCTGGTAGCATCTTTGGGATCCTCTATGTATAGTATCATGCTATCTGCAAACACTGACAGATTTACTTCTTTTCTGATTTCGATTCTTTTTATTTCTTTTTCTTCTCTGGTTGCTGTGGCTAAAACTTTCAAAACTATGCTGAATAAGAGTGGTGAGAGTGGGCAACCTTGTCTTGTTCCCGACCTTAGTGGAAATGGTTTCATTTGTTCACCATTGAGAACAATGTTGGCTGTGGGTTTGTCACATATGGCCTTTATTATGTTGAAGAAAGTTCCCTCTATGCCTACTTCAGCAAGTTTTTTATGGTAAATGGGTGTTGAATTTTATCGAAAGCTTCCTCTGCATCTATTGAGATGATCATATGTTTTTTCTCCTTCAATTTGTTAATATGGTGTATCACGTTGATTGATTTTCGTATATTGAAGAATCCTTGCATTCCTGGAATAAACCCCACTTGATCATGGTGTATCATCCTTTTAATGTGCTGTTAGATTCTGTTTGTTATTATTTTGTTGAGGATTTTTGCATCTATGTTCATCAGTGATATTGGCCTGTAGTTTTCTTTCTTTGTGACATCTTTGTCTGGTTTTGGTATCAGAGTGATGGTGGCCTTGTAGAATGAGTTTGGGAGTGTTCCTCCCTCTGCTATATTTTGGAAGAGTTTGAGAAGGATAGGTGTTAGCTCTTCTGTAAATGTTTCATAGAATTTGCCTGAGAAGCCATCTAGTCCTGGGCTTTTGTTTGTTGGAAGATTTTAAATCACAGTCTCAATATCAGTGGTTGTGAATGGTCACTTCATATTTTCTATTTCTTCCTGGTTCTGTCTTGGCAGGTTGGGCATTTCTAAGAGTTTGTCCATTTCTTCAAGGTTGTTTATTTTATTGCCATAGAGTTACTTGTAGTAATCTCTCACGATCCTTTGTATTTCTGCAGTGTCAGCTGTTACTTCTCTTTTTTCATTTCTAATTCTATTGATTTAAGTCTTCTCCCTTTTTTATTGATGAGTCTGCCTAATGGTTTATCAATTTTATTTATCCTGTCAAAGAACCAGCTTTTAGTTTTATTGATCTTTGCTATCATTTCCTTCATTTCTTTTTCATTTATTTCTGATCTGATCTTTATGATTTCTTTCCTTCTGCTAACTTTGGATTTTTTTTGCTCTTCTTTCTCTAATTGCTTTAGGTGCAAGGTTAGATAGTTTGTTTGAGATGTTTCCTCTTTCTTAAGATAGGTTTGTATTGCTATAAACTTCCCTCTTAGAACTGCTTTTACTGCATCCCATAGGTTTTGGGCCGTCATGTCTCCATTGTCATTTGTTTCTAGGTATTTTTTGATTTCCTCTTTGATTTCTTCAGTGATCACTTCATTATTAAGTAGTGTATTGTTTTGCTTCCCTGTGTTTGTATTTTTTACAGATCTTTTCCTGTAATTGCTATCTAGTCTCATAACGTTGTGGTTGGAAAATACACTTGATACAATTTCAATTTTCTAAAATTTACCAATGCTTGATTCGTAACCCAATATATGATCTATCCTGGAGAATGTCCCATGAGCACTGGAGAAAAATGTGTATTCTGTGGTTTTTGGATGGAATGTCCTAAAAATATCAATTAAGTCCATCTTGTTTAATGTATCATTTAAAGCTTGTGTTTCCTTATTTATTTTCATTTTGGATGATCTGTCTATTGGTGAAAGTGGGGTGTTAAAGTCCCCTATTATGAATGTGTTACTGTTGATTTCCCCTTTTATGGCTGTTAATATTTGCCTTATGTATTGAGGTGCTCCTATGTTGGGTGCATAAATATTTACAATTGTTAAATCTTCTTCTCGGATCAATCCCTAGATCATTATGTAGTATCCTTCTTTGTCTCTTGTAATAGTCTTTATTTTAAAGTCTATTTTGTCTGATATGAGAATTGCTACTCCAGCTTTCTTTAGATTTCCATTTTCACGGAATATCTTTTTCCATCCCCTCACTTTGAGACTCTATGTGTCCCTAGGTCTGAATTGGTCTCTTGTAGACAGCATATATATGGCTCTTGTTTTTGTAACCATTCAGCCAGTCTGTGTCTTTTGGTGGGAGCATTTAATCCATTTACATTTGATGTAATTATTGATATGTATGTTCCTATTCCCATTTTCTTAATTGTTTTGGGTTTATTATTGTAGGTCTTTTCCTTCTCTTGTGTTTATTGCCTAGAGAATTTCCTTTAGCATTTGTTGTAAAGCTGGTTTGGTGGTGCTGAACTCTCTCAGCTTTTGCTTGTCTGTAAAGGTTTTAATTTCTCCATCAAATTTGAATGAGATCCTTGCTGGGTAGAGTAATCTTGGTTGTAGGTTTTTCTCCTTCATCACTTTAAATATGTCCTATCAGTACCTTCTGGCTTGCAGAGTTTCTGCTGAAAGATCATCTGTTAACCTTATGGGGATTCCCTTGTGTGTTATTTTTTGTTTTTCCCTTGCTGCTTTTAATATGTTTTCTTTGTATTTAATTTTTGACAGTTTGATTAATAGGTGTCTTGGCGTGTTTCTCCTTGGATTTATCCTGTATGGGACTCTCTGTGCTTTCCGGACTTGATTAACTATTTCCTTTCCCATATTAGGGAAGTTTTCAACTGAAATCTCTTCAAATATTTTCTCAGCCCCTTACTTTTTCTGTTCTTCTTCTGGAACCCCTATACTTCGAATGTTGCTTCACTTAGTTTCGTCCCTGAAGTCTCTGAGACTGTTCTCAGTTCTTTTCCTTCTTTTTTCTTTATTCTGCTCTGCAGTAGTTATTTCCACTATTTTATCTTCCAGATGTTGTCCCAGAGATGTCTTAAACTGTCCTCATTTTGTTTCATTCCTCTTTGTTTTCTTTCTGCTCACTTATCCGTTCTTCTGCCTCAGTGATTCTGTTATTGATCCCTTTTAGATTATTTTTAATTTCATTTTTTGTGTTGTTTTTTCTTGCTTCCTCTTTAGTTCTTTTAGGTCCTTGTTAAATGTTTCTTGCATTTTGTCTATTCTATTTCCAAGATTTTGGATCATCTTTGCTATCATTATTCTGAATTCTTTTTCAGGTAGACTGCCTATTTACCCTTTATTTGTTAGGTCTGGTGGGTTTTTATCTTGCTCTCCCATCTGCTGTGTGTTTTTCTGTCTTCTCATTTTGCTTATCTTACTGTGTTTGGGGTCTCCTTTCTGGAGGCTGCAGGTTCGTAGTCCGCGTTGTTTTTGGTGTCTGTCCCCAGTGGCTAAAGTTGGTTCAGTGTGTTGTATAGGCTTCCTGGTGGAGGGGACTTGTGCCTGTGTTGTGGTGGGTGAGGCTGGATCTTGTCTTTCTGGTGGGCAGGTCTACGTCTGGCAGTGTGTTTTGGGGTGTCAGTGGCCTTTTTATTATTTTTCAGCAGCCTCTCTGCTAATGTGTGGTGTTGTGTTCCTGTCTTGCTAGTTGTTTGGCATAGGGTGTCCAGCACTGTAGCTTGTTGGTCATTGAGTGAAGCTGGGTGCTGGTGTTGAGATGGAGATCTCTGGGAGCTTTTCGCCATTTGATATTATGTGGAGGTGGGAGGTCTCTTGTGGACCAGTGTTCTGTAGTTGGGTCTCCCACCTCAGAGGCACAGCAGTGACCCCTTGCTGCAGCACCAGGAGCCTTTCATCCACACGGCTCAGAATAAAAGGGAGAAAAAATAGAAAGAAAGACAGAATGACAATAAAATAAAATAAAATAATTAAAATAAAAAATAATTATTAAGAAAGAAAATTTTAATAAAAAACTCAAAAAAAAAAACCAACAAAAAATAGACAGAAATAACCCTAGGACACATGGTGAAAGCAAAGCTATACAGACAAAATCTCACACAGAAGCATACACATACACACTCACTAAAAGAGGAAAAGGGGAAAAAATAATATATCTTGCTCTCAAAGTCCACCTCCTCAATTTGGGATGATTCGTTGTCTATTCAGGTATTCCACTGATGCAGGCTACATCAAGTTGATTGTGGAGATTTTATCCGCTGCTCCTGAGGCTGCTGGGAGAAATTTCCCTTTCTCTTCTTTGTCTGCATAGCTTCCAGGCTTCAGGTTTGGATTTGGCCCTGCCTCTGCGTGTAGGTCACTGCAGGGTGTCTGTTCTTCACTGAGACAGGACGTGATTAAAGTAGCAGCTGATTCGGGGACTCTGGCTCACTCAAGCCGGGTGGAGGGTGGGGCACGGAGTGCCTGGTAAGCCTGCGGTGGCAGAGGCCAGTGTGATGTTGTACCAGCCTGTGGCACGCTGTGTGTTCTCCTGGAGAAATTGTCCCTGGGTCACGGGACCCTGGCAGTGGCGGGCTGCACAGGCTCCTGGGCGGGGAAGTGGGGATAGTGCCCTGTGTTTGCACACAGGCTTCTTGGTGTCTTAGCATCTCATGTCCGTCATGCCCGTCTCTGGGGTCCATGCTGATAGCCGCAGCTTGCACCCATCTCTGGAGTTCCTTTAAGCAGCGCTCTTAATCCCCTCTCCTTGTTCACCAGGAAACAAAGAGGGAAGAAAAAGTCTCTTGCCTCTTCGGCAGTTCCAGACTTTTTCCCGGACTCCCTCCCTGCTAGCCATGGTGCACTAACCCCTTCAGGCTGTGTTTATGCCACCAGTCCTCTCCCTGCAATCCAACCGAAGCCCGAGCCTCAGCTCCCAGCCCCCGGCTGCCCCAGCGGGTAAGCAGACAAGCCTCTCAGGCTGGTGAGTGATGGTCGGCACCCATCTTCTGTTCGGGAATCTCTCCACTTTGCCCTCCACACCCCTGTTGCTCTGCTTTCCTCCGTGGCTCCAAAGTTTACCCCCTCTGCCACCCGCAGTCTCCACTCACGAAGGGGCTTCCCAGTGTGTGGAAACCTTTCCTCCTTCACAGCTCCCTCTCACTGGTGCAGGTCCTGTCCCTATTCTTTTGTCTCTGTTTATTCTTTTTTCTTTTGCCCTACCCAGGTACATGGGGAGTTTCTTTCCTTTTGGGAGGTCGGAGGTCTTCTGCCAGCATTCAGTGGGTGTTCTGTAGGAGTTGTTCCACGTGTAGATGTATCTCTGATGTATCTGTGGGGAGGAAAGTGATCTCAGCATCTTACTCTTCCGCCATCTTCCCCCTCTCTGATTTTAATACTTTTGTCTTTATCCTTCCTACTAGCTTGTGTAGCATTTGGATGATTTTCTCCCTTCACTGTATATTAGTATTTAGTGATGAGCTTTTTTCATTTGTAATTTTTATGTTTTTAGTTGTGGCCTTTTCTTTTTTGCTTAGAAGAAATCCCTCTAAAATTTCTTAATGGTTCTGAACTCCTTTAACTTTTGTTTGTCTTTAAAGCTTTTGATATTTTCATCAAATGTGAAGGACAGCCTTGCCAGATAGAATATTTTTGGTTGTAGGTTTTTCTCTTTCATAATTTTAAATATATCACTCCGCTCTTTTCTGTCCTGCAGACTTTCTGCTGAAAATTCACTGATAGCCTTAAGGGTGTTCCCTAGTATATTATGTGTTGCTTCTCCCTTGCTGCTTTTAATAATCTCTCCTTATCTTTAATTTTTGCTTTTTAAAATGCAATGTATCTTGGTGTGTTCCTCTTTGGGTTAATCCTGTATGGGAATCTCTATGCTTCCTGGACTTTGATGTTTGTTTCCTTTCCCAAATTAGAGAAGTTTTCAGCACTTATGTCTTCAAATATGTTCTTAAGCCTTTCCTTTTCTCTTCTCCTTCTGGGACTCTATAATGTGAACATTAGTGTGCTTGGTGTTGTCCGAGAGGTGTCTTAAACTGTCCTCATTGTTTTCATTATCCTTTCTTTTTTTGCTCCTCAGAGTCAGTTACATACACTACTCTTTCTTACAGCTCATTGATCCCTTCCTCTGTACCATTTAGTCTACTGTTGTGTCCTTCAAGTGTATTTTTCATTTCACTTATTGTATTGTTCATCTCTGATTAGTTGTTCTTTATATTTTCTGACTCTTTTTAAAAAAATTTCTAAATTTTTACCCTGTGCATCCATTCTTCTCCCATGTTCTTTGATAACCTTTATGATCACTACCCTGAACTATTTCTTGGGAGACTGCCTATCACCACTTCACTTAGTTCTTCTTCTGGAGTTTTATTTTGTTCCTTAGTTTGGAATATGTTCCTCTGTCTCCTCATTTTGCCTAAGTTTTTATTTCTATGTAAATGATAGGCGGGTTACATTTCCCAATTTTGGAAAAGTGGTCTTTTGTAGGGGACATCCTATGTGTCCCATCAGCATATTCCCCTCTCCTCACCAAATCTATATGTTCTAGGCTTGCCTCCTGTGGGCCGTGTGGTTTGTTTTATTGTAGTGGACTGAGTACTATGGACAGTCTGTTATGCTTGGTTGGTCCCTGGCCTGATTGGTTGTCAGTCTCTGTCTTCTGTAGAAGCTGCCAGCTGCTCGTTGGTGGGGTTGGGTCATGGGGCAGATGACTGGGGAATCTTGGGGGTATCTGTGGCTAGTGCTGGCTCATTGATGGGCAGAATCTGGGTCCAGGGGACCCTGGGGCTCTGGCCCACACACTGGCTGGAAAAATTAGGTCCTGGGGATAGTGCCAGCCCACTCGTGGCCAGAGCCAGTTCTTGGGATATGGTTTCATGGCCCAGGGGTCTCAGAGTTGATGTTCGATCAGTCGTTGGTGGGGCTGGTTCCTGACACAGTTGGCTGTGGGGTCCCAAAGCTTGTGTTGGACTGCTAGTGAGTGAGGTCAGAAACTAGCTGTTACCAAGGTAGTATCTGACCTACCAGTGTGTGGGCAGTTTTCAACCTACAGAGCTGCTGTTATCTTGCAGGTGGTGTCTGCCTCTTAGTCAGTGAGGTTTCTCCTGAGGCTAGAGCAGGCTAACTGGTGGATGGAGCTGGGTCCCAGGGTATTTGACTGCAGGGTCTTCAGATTCCCAGGTTAGTGCCTAGACACTGCTGTGTGGGGCTGGATCAGAGGGCTGGGCCCTCTGATGGGAAGCCTGGTTCCCCATGGTGACTGGGCTCAGGAACTCTTAAGGCTGCCTGTCTGTGTGTAGATGGGGCTGTGTCTCTGCCCAGTTACTTACTTGGCCTGTGGCACCCCAGCACTGACACCTATAGACTTTTATTTCAGGACAGGTCAGTGTCTTAAGGCTAATAAACCATAAGGAGGATTTTAAAATGGTTCTTGCTAGAATCAATTTCTACATGATAGATTGACCCCTCCAGAAATGGTTATCACTAGTGTCTTCATCCTCAGGTTGAAGTATGGTTACTTCCTGTCTCCATGGGAGACACTCCAGCAGGTAGGTCTGACCCAGGACCCTTTCAAATTACTGCCTCTGAACATGTGAGCATGTGAGATATTTTGAGCACCCTCTAAGAGTAAAGTTTCTATTTTCTCCAGCCCTCTGAGACTCCTGAAAGTAAGCCTGACTGGCCTTCAAAGCCAAATGCTTGGAGACTACTGAACCAAGACGGTGGAGTAGAAGTACGTGCTCTCACTCCCTCTTGTGAGAACACCAGAATCACAACTAGCTGCTGGACAATCATTGAAAGGAAGACACTGGAACTCACCAAAATAGATACCCCACATCCAAAGACAAAGGAGAAGGCACAATGAGTTGGTAGGAGGGGTGCAATCACAGTAAAATCAAATGCCATAACTGCTGGGTGAGTGACTCACAGACTGGAGGACACTTATACCACAAAAGTGCACCCACTAGAATGAAGGTTCTGAGTCCCATGTAAGGCTTCCCAACCTGGTGGTCTGGCTACAGAAGGAGGAAATCCTAGAGAATCAGACTTTGAAGGCTAGTGACATTTGATTACAGGACTTCAACAGGACAGGGGGAAACAGAGACTCCACTCTTGGAGGGCACACACAAAGTAGTGTGTGCATCAGGACACAGGGGAAGGAGCAGTGACTCCAGGGGAGACTGAACCAGACCTACTGGCTAGTGTTGGATGGCCTCCTGCAGAGGTGGAGCATGGCTGTGGCTCACCATGGGAACAAGGACATTGTCAGCAGAAGTTCTGGGAAGTACTCCTTGGCATGAGCCCACCAAGGGTCTGTCATTAGTCTCACCAAAGAGCCCAGGTAGGCTGCAGTGTTGGGTTACCTCAGGCCAAACAACCAACAGGGAGGGAACCCAGTCCCAGCCATCAGCATTCAAGTGGAGTAAAGTTTTACTGAGCTCTGCCTACCAGAGCAACAGTCAGCTCTACCCACCACCAGACCCTCCCATCAGGAAGCTTGCACAAGCCTCTTAGATAGCCGCATCCACCAGAGGGCAAACAGCAGAAGCAAGAAGAACTACAATCCTGCAGCCTGTGGAACAAAAACCAAATTCACAGAAAGATAGACAAAATTAAAGGCAGAGGGCTATGTATCAGATGAAGGAACAAGATTAAACCCCAGAAAAACAACTAAATGAAGTGGAGATATGCAACCTTCCAGAAAAAGAATTCAGAATGATAGTGAAGATGATCCATGACCTCGGAAAAATAATGGAGGTAAATATCAAGAAGATGCAAGAAATGTTTAACAAAGACCTAGAAGAATTAAAGAACAAATAAACAGAGATGAACAATATAAAAACTGAAATGAAAACCACACTAGAAGGAATCAATAGCAGAATAATTGAGGCAGAAGAATGGATAAGTGACCTGGAAGACAGAATGGTGGAATTCACTGCTGCAGCACAGAATAAAGAAAAAAGAATGAAAAGAAATGAAGACACCCTAAGAGATTTCTGGGGCAACATTAAATGTAACAACATTTGCATTATAAGGGTCTCAGAAGGAGGAGAGAGAAAGGACCCAAGAAAATATTTAAAGAGATTATAGTCATAAACTTCCCTAACATGGGAAAGGAAATAGCCACCCAAGACCAGGAAGCACAGAGAGAACCTTACAGCATAAACCCAAGGAGAAACATGCTGAGACACATAGTAATCAAATTGGCAAAAATTAAAGACAAAGAAAAATTATTGAAAGCAGCAAGGGAAAAACAACAAATAAGATATAAGGGAACTCCCATAAGGTTAACAGTGGATTTCTCAGCAGAAACTCTACAAGCCAGAAGAGAGTGGCACGATATACTTAAAGTGATGAAAAGGAAGAACATACAACCAAGATTACTCTACCCAGCAAGGATCTCATTCAGATTCAATGGAGAAATCAAAAACTTTACAGACAAGCAAAAGCTAAGAGAATTCAGCAACACCAAACCAGCTCTACAACAAACGCTAAAGTAACTTCTTGAAGTGGGAAACACAAGAGAAGAAAAGAACCTACAAAAACAAATACAAAACAATTAAGAAAATGGTCATAGGAACATACCTATTGATAATTACCTTAAACATGAATGGATTAAATGTTCCAACCAAAAGACACAGGCTTGCTGAATGGATACAAAAACAAGACCCATATATATGCTATCTACAAGATACCCAGTTCAGACCTAGTGACACATACAGACTGAAAGTGAGGGGATGGAAAAAGATATTCCATGCAAATGGAAATCAAAAGAAAGCTGGAGTAGCAATACTCATATCAGATAAAATAGACTTTAAAATAAAGAATGTTACAAGAGACAAGGAACGACACTATACAATGATCAAGGGATCAATCCAAGAAGATATAACAATTATAAATATATATGCTCCAAACATAGGAGCACCTCAATACATAAGGCAACTGCTAAAAGCTATAAAAGAGGAAATTGAAGGTAGCACAATAATAGTGAGGAAGCTTAACCCCTCACTTACACCAATTGACAGATCATCCAAAATGAAAATAAATAAGGAAACAGAAGCTTTAAATGACAGAATAGACTAGATAAATTTAATTGATATTTATAGGACATTCCATCCAAAAACAGCAGATTACACTTTCTTCTCAAGTGCTCATGGAATATTCTCCAAAATAGACCACATCTTGGGTCACAAATCAAGCCTCAGTAAATTTAAGAAAATTGAAATCATATCAAGCATCTTTTCTAACCACAATGCTATGAGATTAGAAATGAATTACAGGGAAAGAAACGTAAAAAACACAAACACCTAGAGGCTAAACAATACGTTACTAAATAACCAAGAGATCACTGAATAAATCAAAGAGGAAATCAAAAAATACCTAGAGACAAATGACAATGAAAACACGATGATCCAAAACCTATGGGATGCAGCAAAAGCAGTTGTAAGAGGGAAGTTTATAGCTAAACAAGCCTACCTCAAGAAAGAAGAAAAATCTCAAATAAACAATCTATCCTTACACTTAAAGGAACTAGAGAAAGAAGAACAAACAAAAC
The DNA here is from genome assembly GCF_964270905.1 of Leucopleurus acutus. NCBI lineage: Eukaryota > Metazoa > Chordata > Mammalia > Artiodactyla > Delphinidae > Leucopleurus > Leucopleurus acutus. Next base: position 28,800,690 of record NC_139151.1, on the reverse strand, counting down.
TCAAAGTTAGCAGAAGGAAAGAAATCATAAAGATCAGAGCAGACATAAATGAAATAGAAACAAAGGAAACAATAGCAAAGATCAATGATACTAAAAGCTGGTTCTTTGAGAAGATAAACAAAATTGATAAACCATTAGCCAGACTCATCAAGAAAAAGAGGGAGAGGACTCAAATCAATAAACTTAGAAATGCAAAAGGAGAAGTTACAACAGATACCAGAGAAATACAAAACATCCTAAGAGACTACTACAAGCAACTCTATGGCAATAAAATGGACAACCTGGAAGAAATGGACAAATTCTTACAAAGGTATAACCTTCCAAGATGGAACCAGGAAGAAACAGAAAATATGAACAGACCAATCACAAGTAATGAAATTGAAACTGTGATTAAAAATCTTCCAACAAACAAAAGTCCAGGACCAGATGGCTTCACAGGTGACTTCTATGAAATGTTTAGAGAACTAACACCCATCCTTCTCAAACTCTTCCAAAAATTTACAGAGGAAGGAATACTCCCAAACTCATTCTATGAGGCCACCATCACCTTGATGCCAAAACCAGACAAAGATACTACAGTAAAAGAAAATTACAGACCAATATCACTGATGAATATAGATGTAAAAATCCCAGCAAAATACTAGCAAACATAATCCAACAACACATTAAAAAGATCATACAACACGATCAAGTGGGATTTATCCCAGGGATGCAAGGATACTTAGATATACACTAAGCAGTCAATGTGATACACCATATTAACAAATTGAAGAATAAAAACTATATGATATCTTAATAGATGCAGAAAAAGCTTTTGACAAAATTCAACACCCATTTATGATAAAAACTCTCCAGAAAGTGGACTTAGAGGGAACCTACCTCAACATAATAAAGGCCATATATGACAAACCCAGAGCAAACATCATTCTCAATGGTGAAAAACTGAAGAATTTCCTCTAAGATCAGGAGCAAGACAAGGATGTCCACTTTCACCACTATTATTCAACTTAGTTTTGGAAGTCCTAGCCATGGCAATCAGAGAAGAAAAAGAAGTAAAAGGAATACAAATTGGAAAAGAAGAAGTAAAACTGTCACTGTTTGCAGATGACATGATGCTACACATAGAGAATGCTAAAGATGTTACCAGAAAACTGCTAGAGCTAATCAATGAATTTGGTAAAGTTGCAGGATACAAAATTAATGCACAGAAATCTCTTGCATTCCTATACACTAATGATGAAAAATATGAAAGAGAAATTAAGGAAACACTCCCATTTACCATTTCAACAAAAATAATAAAATACCTAGGAATAAATCTACCTAGGTAGACAGAAGACCTGTATGCAGAAAACTATAAGACATTGATGAAGGAATTAAAGGTGAAACAAGCAGATGGAACTATATATCATGTTCTTGGATTGGAAGAATCAACATTGTGAAAATGACTATACTATCCAAAACAATCTACAGATTCAATGCAATACCTATCAAAATACCAATGACATTTTTTACATAACTAGAACAAAATAACTTAAAATTTGTATGGAGACACAAGAGACCCCAAATAGCCAAAGCGGTCTTGAGGGGAAAAAAATGGAGCTGGAGGAATCAGGCTCCTGGACTTCAGACTATACTACAAAGCTACAGCAATTAAGACTATATGGTACTGACCCAAACACAGAAATATAGATGATGCAACAGCAAAGAAAGCCTAGAGATAAACCCACACACGTATGGTTAACTTATCTATGAAAAAGGAGGCAAGGATAAGCAATGGAGAAAATACAGTCTCTTCAATAAGTGGTGCTGGGAGAACTGGACTGCTACATGTAAAAGAATGAAATTAGAACACTCCCTAACACCATACACAAAAATAAACTCAAAATGGATTAGAGACCTAAATGTAATACCAGACACTATAAAACTCTTAGAGGAAAACATAGGAAGAACACTCTTTGACATAAATCACAGCAAGACCTTTCTTGATCCATCTGCTGGAGTAATGGAAATAAAAACAAAAATAAACATATGGGACCTAATGAAACTTAAAATCTTTTGCACAGGAAAGGAAACCAGAAACAAGATGAAAAGACAACACTTAGAATGAGAGAAAATATTTGCAAACAAATCAACAGCCAAAACATTAATCTCCAAAAAATATAAACAGCTCATGCAGCCCAATATTAAAAAAAAAAAACAAACAACCCAATTCAAAACTGGACAGAAGACCTAAATGGACATTTCTCCAAAGAAGACATACAGATGGCCAAGAAGCACATGAAAAGCTGTTCAACATCACTAATTATTAGAGAAATGCAAATCAAAACCACAATGAGGTATCATCTCACACCAGTTAGAAAGGGCATCATCAGAAAATCTACAAACAACAAATGCTGGAGAGGGTGTGGAGAGAAGGGAATCCTCTTGCACTGTTGGTGGGAATGTAAATTGATACAGCCACTATGGAGAACAGTATGGAGGTTCTCCATAGTGGAACCTTAGAAAGCTAAAAATAGAATTACCATATGATCCAGCAATCCCACTCCTGGGCATATACTCAGAGAAAACCATAATTCAAAAAGACACATGCACCCCAATGTTCATTGCAGCACTATTTACAATAGCCAGGTCATGGAAGCAACCTAAATACCCATTGACAGATGAATGGATAAAGAAGATGTGGCACATATATACAATGTAATATTACTCAGCCATAAAAATGAATGAAATTGTGTCATTTGTTGAGACGTGGATGGATCTAGAGAGTGTCATACAGAGTGAAGTAAGTCAGAAAGAGAAAAACAAATATTGTATATTAACAGATGTATGTGGAACCTAGAAAAATGGTACAGATGAACCTGTTTGCAGGGCAGAAGTTGAGAAATAGATGTAGAGAAAAAAGGTATGGACACCAAGGGGCGAAAGCTGTGGGGTTGTGGGGATGGTGGTGTGATGAATTGGGCGATTGGGATTAAAATGTATACATTGATATGTATAAAATTGATGACTAATAAGAACCTGCTGTATAAAAAAATAAAGAAAATAAAATTCACACACACACAAAAAACCAAATGCTCTGAGAACTCATCTTCCAGGTGTGGGACCCCTTAGCTGGGGAGCCTTTCAAGGGGCTCAGTCCCCGCATTACTTTGAGTGAACCTCTGCAATTGTAATCATTCTCCTATTTATGGATCATCTTCCCAGGGATATGGGACCTGACTATATTGTGACTCTGTCCTTCCTACCCATCATATTCTGGTTACTTCTTTGTACCTTTAGTTGTAAAAGATTTTTTTAGGGAGTATGTTCTGGTCTTTTTCATTGATAGTTGTTCTGTAAATAGTTGTAATCTTGGTGTGCCCATGAGAGGAGGTGAGCTCAGGGTCTTTCTACCCTGCCATCTTTGCCTGTATCTCTATTACTTGCTTTACCAAGCAAACCAGAAGGGATGGCGTGTGTGTGTTTTGTGTGTGTGTTTGTGTCTAAGGGGTTAGGGGTGTCTGCCAGATTAAAGTGTGATCATTTCTCTGGGAATGATTCTGTGAGGAGAGTTATTCATTGTTAATTGCTATATCCATTTATCCCCTGTTCCTTGGGCTGGCAGCATGCAAAGTCTGTGATTCTTCTCTCCTTCTATTGTGCCATTCCTGGAGAGGAAACCACTAAAGAGAGGAAGTGTTGGGGTTTGTTTGGGCCACTTAAATAGAGCTGACTGAATACAAAATCATTAATCATTTTTATTTCTTCATATAATAGAGAGTTTGAATTTAAGGAAATTATCCTAGGTAACAGTGTGACTACTGACAAAACCTTTACAATACTACACAACAATTTATCACCATATGTTGGGATAATATTGTGGCATTCATAACCAAAATTCTCTCCTCCTTAGTCTTTTGTGTTGAGGGACAATGCTATTATATTCAAATATTTAATTTTGTCTGTTTCTCTTAGTCTGAGCTGTATCATGAATAAATGTATTTTAGCAAGAATATTGCATATTCCACTTGCACTATATAGAAGTCATGGGCCTACTGCTGAGCAATGTGTTTATGTCTGAGATAAAATAATCATTGCTTTCTCACAAGCAACAAAATTACTTTGCTTACATGGGGAGACGGAGAAAAACAAAACTAACAAAGAATGCTCGGTGGAGATTAAAAGACTGTTTAAACCAAAGAGCATGTGCATTTCAATTTCTATAGTGAGAGAGTAGGGAAGAATTATTGCTAGGAGAAAAATAGCACACTTGTAGAGAATATGAGCAATGTTCTGTGCATGAGCATAAATATGAAGTGGTGGGGTTAGGACTTAATTGGTCAAAAGCACCTTGCAAATTTAGCAAGGAGGAAGTGCTCATTATTCAATGAGCTTTGACATAACTAAAGTAACTTACACAATTTACAAAGTCATATGATTTTAATTATAAAAGACCTTGAGATGCTCAGAGATGTATAGAGATGACAGACTGGTGACATTCTCATGCAGCCTAATATTCCAGGAAATCATTAAAGCTATCTTCCATTAAACAAATATGAATAAAGGGTATGCCTTGCCATAGTCCTGCCAATTGAAATTAACCATCTAATTAGCTTATGATGCTGGATTGTAACTAAAGCAGGGAGAACTGATGAACGATACATGCTGTTACTCCTAGAAAAAAAATGGACCACATCTTGGGTCAATCAAGCCTAAACAGCTGCATTTTTCCCTCTAAATGTTCTTCTCTTTGTATTTACCTTCAAATACCCATTATTATTCCATTTGTCTCAATTGGGAGATTAATTAGAATTACATAAACTGGTAATGATTTTTCCTAAGTATTAAACACAGTATTGATAAATTTTAAAAATGATATAAATTATACATATAAGGAAATAAAAAGCTGAATCTGTGAAATAAAATGTTAGCAATAGACAACATTCAAGTTGCTGGTAATTAAATATTTTAAGCGCAAAATACATTTCCTTACTAGCAAAGAACATACTTTCAATATCATTTTTTTTTTATGATATGAAGGTCATATTATATTTTTATATTATCAAGAGCATTTATTTTTGGCAGTACATAAGCAACCTATAAAGACTCTGAGTCAATATGGCCTATTATAATCATAATTATCACTCAAAACTGGCAGAAATTTAAGCCCAAAATGAAGCGGTTTAGAAACCTAATCACGTATAAATAACACCCTATTACTCTTTTAAGCTCTCTTTTCCTTAGGTAATAATTGTTGAAGTCATTACTATTGATAATGTCAGTATACATGATTACTTTCTTCTGAATATGCAAACATATATTAAGTACTGTAGAAGATCTGTAAATACAGTACATTCCCAAATAATAACAGGCTGAAAAGGGATGAGTAATACAGAACAGAGTGTAAAAGACAAATAAAGAGGATTCTGAAAAGATACAAAGTATAAAGCATGGAGATCTGACTCCTCACTTACAATTGAACCAGCAGAATCTGTCTGATATAACAATTTTGTAACTCTAGAAACTGTGGAAGGCTTGCAACTTCAAAGGGGGAAGACGTGACAGTAAATTGTGCTTAACCTTGGTCAATTTAAACTTTTGGCATAGAAACAACTACCCATCTCCCACTCCCAGTCCTATGGCAGTGTGTACATGTATTCTGGAGCAGCTTGCACACAGCTTGTGAGGGACAGTGTGGACAAAAGTGACCCTGTTCTCCAAATATCAGACAGCTGCATCCTGCTCACTAATTGCTGCTTCTGATTCTCAGAGGTACAAAGAGGCTGGCAGCAATCATTGTTACACTTTCTCCCATTGTCGCAATATCCCACCTCTTCAGCTGAAGTAACTTCTAGAAGCTTTACAACTCTTATATCCTTATTTCCTTCCCCTTCAGTTTTCCCTTTTGGGAGTCAGACATTAAAGACTAAGACATTCAAAATCAACTACATATATATGGTAAATTAGAAAGTTACCATGCTTGCCCGAAGAAAGGAAAAGCTCAAAAAATACCTGTTAAGACCTTAATTTTACATCTTAGACTTATCCTTGGCCCAGAGATAGACTGCAACAGTCAAAAAGGCAAAAACAATACAAAGGAAACAAACAAAACACCCTGGAAGGAAGAGAATCTGATTTCCAGAGTTACCACATTATTAGATTCAAATATCCAATTTTTAACAACAACAACAAGAACAGCAAAGCCCCAAAGCAGACAAGGAGACAGGAAAGTATGGCCAATTGAAAGGAAAATAACTCAATAGAAATATTCCCTTAAAAAGACTTGATAATGGAGCTACCTCACAAAAACTTTAAAATGACTGTCTTACAGATGCTTAAAGATTTAGAGAAAGGTGTGGAGAAAGTCATGAAAACAATGTATGAAAAAAATAAAAATATTGATAAATAAATAGAAAACCTAAAAGGAAACCAAAAAGAAATTCTGGGACTCAAAAGTATAACAAATGAAATGAAAAATTCACTGGAAGTGTACAAAAGCAGATTTGAGCAGGAAGAAGAATTAGTGAACTAGAATACAAGGCTAAAAATGATCAAATCTGAGGAACAGAAAGAAAAGAGATTAAAGAAAAGTGACTAGAGATTAAGGGTCCTGTGAAAAAACATCAAAAATATCAACAGATGCATTGCAGGAGTCCCAGAAGAGAGAGAGAAAGGGACACATAAATATTTAATGAAATAATGGGTGAAAACTTTCCAAATTTAATGAAAGATGTGAATTAAATATCTGCAAAGCTCAATAAATTCCAAGTATCATGAACTCAAGGAGACCGACACTAAAACAGAGTATAATAAAACTTTCAAAAGACAAATACAAAAGGAGACTCCTGAAAACAACAGAGAAGTGACTCTTCACAAACAAGGATGGAAAAAGATATTTCATGGAAATAATAACAAAAGAGAGCAAGCATTGCAATACCAATGTTAGGCAAGAGTCTATAAATGAAAAAAAAGTTATAAAAGACAAAGAAATACATAATATATTAATAAAAGTTTCAATATAGCAAGAAGATATTACAATCAAAGCATTTACACACCTAATAACAGATCATTCAATTATATGAATCAAAAATTGACAGAATTGAAGGGAGAAATAGATAGTTCTACAAAAATAGTTAAAGACTTCAATACCCAGCTCTAAATAATGAGTAGAACAACCAGACAGAAGATAAGTAAGGAAATAGAAAACTTAATATAATAAACCAACCATATTTAACAAACATGTACAGAACCCTCTATGCAACAACTATAGAATATACACATTTTTCTCAAGTGGATATTGTACATTTTCCAGGATTAACCATATGTTAAGGTACAATTTAGTTTTCAATAAAATTAAAGACATTATATCTTATAAAGTATCTTCTCCAATCACTATGTGAAGTTAGAAATCAATATCAGAACCAAAAAGTCACAAATTTGTGAAAATAAAAAATACACTCTTAAACAATAAATGGGTCAAGGAAGAAATCACAAGGGAAATTAGAAAATACTTAGAGATGCATGAAAATGAAAACAGCATACCAAAACTTATGGAATACAGAAAAAGCAGTGCTAATGAGGAAATTTATAGCTATAAAGGCTTAAGTTAAAAAATAAGAAGGATCTGAAACAGCCTAATTTTAAAATGTAAGTAACTAGAAAAAAAAAAAAAACTAAACCAAAAACTATTAGTGAAAAGAAATAATACAGATTAGAGCAGAGATAAATGAAATAGAAATAGAAAAAATACAGAGAAAATTAATGAAACCTAAAGTTGATTTTTTGAAAAGGTCAAAATAATTGATAAACCTTTAACCAGATGGATTAAGAAAGAAGAGAGAACACTCAAATTACTAAAATTATAAATAAAAGTGGGGACATTACTACTGATTCTACAGAAATAAAAAGGATTATAAGAGAGAACTATGAATGATTGTATGCCAACAAATTGCATGACAAAGATGAAATGACCAAATTCATAGAAACACAAAACAGACTAAGATTAAATCAAGAAGAAATAAAAAATCTGAATTTATCTATAACTAGTAAGGACATTGAAGAATTATGTTTTGTGCAAGTCTCATCCTATTAATAAACAGTGTTGTTGTTGACCCTTGTGGTTCTTATGATGATTGGAAAATGACCTATAGCAATAACCATCTGGAATCTTTGAAAAAATAGAGAGTTATTACTTATAAGACCTAGAAATTACACAGTACATCTGGGTCACACAGTGAGGTTGTAAGTAGAGAGAGAGAAAAAAACATAGGCTGGGGGTTCTACATTTATTAGGGTCAAGGGTGGAGCCTAGGGATTCAGGTGCTCACTAATTATTGGGGAATTTACCACTTAAGAGTGGGAATTTAAAGCATGAAAAGAGGAAAAAACAAAACAAAACAAAAACATAAAAGAAACAAGCAGCCCAAATGTTTAGATGTTGAAATGAACCAAGATCGCTAAAACAAAGGAGCCTTAGTGAGAGGAAGTGGCCTGGCTCTTTATCTAGTCCTGTGACTGGCAATGTGTTTATCTGAGGTAGCCATCTTTGAAGCATATGCCTCTAAAATGAAAGGTTAAATCAGGCACTTGCTTTACAAAACAGGAAAAAAAAATTAAAAACTGTCAGGGCTCACACTACACAGTAATAAAACACTCTCCCAAAAGAAAAACACATGAGCCTGATGGCTTTAGTTATGAATTCTAACAAACATTTAAAGAAGAAATAACATAATCCTTCTTAAACTATTTTTTTTCCAAAAAATTAAAGAGAACACTTCCTAACTCATTCTTTGAAGACATTTTCTTGATACTAAAGCCAGCCAAAGACACTAGAAGGAAAAAAACAAAATAAAACAAAACAAAAACTACAGACCAATATCCTTGGTAAACATTGATGCAAGAGTCCTCAACAAAATTCTACCAAACTGAATTCAGTGGATATTAAAGCGATTTTAAACTATGACCAAGTGGGATATATTCCTGAAATGCAAAGGTGGTTCAACATACCAAAATCAATCAGCATAATACACCACATTGTGAAATGAAGAAAACAGACATATGATCAACTCAATTGATGCACAAAAATCATTTGGCAAAATTCAACACACTTTCATGATGAAAACACTCAATGAACTAAAAATAAAAGAAAACTATGTCAACATAATAAAAGCCATACATGAAAAACCCACAGCTAACATCATACTCAATGGTGAAAGACTAAAATCTTTTCCTCTAAGATCAGGAAAAAGGCAAGGATGTCTGCTTCTGCTACAAATTGGGAGGGAAAAAATAATATTATCTCTTTGCAGATGATATCTTATTCGTAGAAAAAAAATTCCACAAAGAAATTGTTAAGACTAATAAAGGAATTCAGCAATTTAGCAGGATTTAAGTCAACACATAAAAATTAGATTCATTGTGGAGAGTGATGTCATCAAGATGGCAGTACAGTTATTTCCTGACTTCAGTCTCCTTCATAAGATCATCTAGCAACTATGCATAGACAAGACACCACTGTGATAATCCCAGGATCTGGGACAACAGAGACTGAGAAGGACTGCATTCATAGGGTAAGAGAAGCAGTTCCACTATTACAACACTGCCCCTCCCTCTGGCCAGCCCAGGACCAAATTGAGAGAACCCTCTTTGTTTTATGGCTAATTCGGTGGGAAAAATAGAAATCAAGGTGGATATCCAGCTTCCCCAGCCCTTCAGGCTCTCACTAGGAGATTCACTAGCGTCTCACTTCAGATAGCTCACTAGGAACTTTGTGGAGCTCTAATATTGGGGATATTCTACAAGCTGTCCAGCCCAGTACCCCAGACTGAGCTGACTGATGAAGGTCTTTCTCTGTCAAAATGAACTGTTAAGTCTGTTAGGAAGATAAAATTCAGTAAATTTGTAGAATACAAAATCAACAACAAATGCTAACACTATATGGTAACAACAAACTATCTGAAAAAGAAATAAAGAAAACAATCCAACTCCCAGTAGATACAAAAAAACATAAAATATTTAGGAATAAATTTAACCAAGGAGGTGAAAGATCTATACACTAGGCCTTTTTTTTTTTGCTTTTTTTTTTTACAGAAATAGACAAAATAATCTCTAAATTCTTATGGAAACACAAAAGAACCCAAATAGCAGAAGTAATCCTGAGAAAGAAGAACAAAGCTAGAGACATCATACTTCTTCACTTCAAAATATATTACACAGCTACAGTAATCAAAAGTGTATGGTACTGGCATAAAAATAGACACATAGTCAAAAAGAATAGAATTGAGATCCCAGAAATGAATCCATGCAGATACAGTCAAATAATATATAACAAGGTAGCCAACAGTACCTGATGGGAAAGATAGTCTCTTCAATAAATGGGACTGGATAAATGGATATGCACATGCAAAAGAAAGAAGGTGAACTCCAAACACTACACCATTCAAAACAATTAACTTGAAATGGATTAAAGACAAAAATAATACCTAAAACTGTAAAACTCCTAGACAAAAATATACAGACAACTTTTGCTCTTTGACATTGGTCTTGGCAAGGAGAATTTGAAATGATACCAAAAGCACAAGCAACACAAACAAAAATTATTAAGTGGGACTACTACATCAAACTAAAAGCTTCTGCAGAGCAAAAGAAAATAATCAACAAAATGGGAAGGTAGCCTACAGAATGAGAGAAGATATTTGCAAATCATATAGCTGATAAGGAGTTATGATCCAAAATGTATAAGGAGCACATACAATATCACAAAACAAATAACCCAATTATAAAATGGGCAAAGGACCTGAATAGACATTTATCCTGAGAAAATATACAAACAACCAACCTCACTAATCATCAGGGAAATGCAAATCAAGATTACAGTAGATACTGAGCTGCATGAGCTGTTTGTATATTTAGAAGTTTAATCCTTTGTCAGTTGTTTCATTTGCAAATAGCTGATTCACTTCATTGTAGGGCAGAAATTAACACAACATTATAAAGCAGCTATACCCCAATTTAAAAAGAAAAACATAATTGAGGAACTCAAAATAAAAATAAGGACTACTATAGATATGGCTTCAAATCTGTTAGAATGGCTATTGTCAAAATGACTAGAAATTACAAGTGCTGATGAGGATGTGGAAAAAAGGGAACCCTTGTGTACTGTTGGTAGAAATGTAAATTTGTACAGTCACTATGGAAAATAATATGAAAGTTCCTCAAAAAATTAAAAGTAGAACTACCATATGATCTGGCAATCCCATTTCTGGTTATAAATTGAAGGAAATAAAATAATTGTTTCAAGGAGATATCTGCACTCTCATGTTCATTGCAACATTATTTATAATAGCCAAGATATGGAAACAATCAACATCCATTGACAGATGGATGCATAAAGATAATATTCTACTATGAAGGAGGTAATTCTGCCCTTTGCAGCAAACGGATGGAACTATGGAACTTGAGCTCATTATGTAAGTGAAATAAATAACAGAGAAAGACAAATTCTGTATGATCTCACTTATATTTGGATATTAATAAAACTGAACTCATAGAAACAGAGAGTAGACTAGTGTTTGCCAGTGGCTTGGGTATAGGGGAAATGGGTGGAGATGTTTAAAATGTACAAAATTTCAATTATAAGAAGAATAAGTTCTGGAGAACTAATGCACAGCAGGGTGACTATAGTTAACAATACTGTATTGTATAATTGAAAGTTCCTAAGATAATAGATCTTTAAAGTTTGCACCACAGACACACACACACACACACAGTGGTAGCTATGTGGGGTGATGGATGTAACTAATTTTATTATTTCACAATGTATACATAGGTCAAATCACATTGAACCCCTTAAACTTACAAAATGTATATGGCAATTATTATCTCAATAAAGGTGCAAAAATGTTGCATTTCTATACACTAATGATGGACAATACAAAAAGGAAATTATATAAATGATTCTGTTTTTAATAGCATCAAAAATATTTAGGAAAAAACATAGAGACAGAAAGTATAATAGTGGTTCCCAGGGGCTGAGATCAGAAGGAAATGGAGAGTTATTATTTAATGGATATAGAATTTCAGTTTTATAAGATGAGAAATGTTTTAGAGATGGCTGATGGTGATGGTATCACAATATTATGAATATATTTAATACTACAGACTGAGCACTTAAAGGTGATTAAAATTATATGTTTATGTATATTTTACCATAATTTTAAAAATTGAGAAAAAAATGACAAGTACAACTTGCTTCCACTAATTATGTACAATTGGAATCCCAGAAGGAAAATATAAAGAAACATAATGGATCAAAGTAATATTTGAAGAGATATAACACAATTTCTAAACTGATAGAAGATATTAAAATAGTTTCCAGAAGTTCATCAAATTGCTTACAAAACAAATACAAAAAAAAAAATACTTACACAAAGGCACATCATGGGAAAACTGCTGAAAAGCAAAAACAAAGGAATAAGTCTAATAGCAGCCTGAGGGAAAAAGACACATTACATTTTAAGGGCAAGAGTGAGAGTGACATATGACTTAATAGAAACTCTCAAAGTGAGAAGGGAAAGGATTGGTATCTCTATAAAGCTGGAAGAACAAAACGAAACAACTAGTAAAGAAGAATATTGAGCACTGTGGAAATTTTTCCTAAAAATATTGTGAAATAAAAATTTTTTTTAGACAAAGCTGAAGGAGTTTGTCCCTAGAAGACTTCCACCAAAAAAACAACAATCAAAGGATTTATTTATTTTTCTTATTTTATTTTATCTTAACTTTTTTGGGGGTATAGTTGTTTTACAATGTTGTGTTATTTTCTGCTGTACAGTGAAGTGGCGTTCCCTGTGCTATATAGTAGGTTCTCATTAGTTATCTATTTTATACATATTAGTGTACATATGTCAATCCCCATCTCCCAATTCATCCCACCCCCTTTCCCCTCTTGGTGTCCTTAAATTTGTTCTCTACATCTGTGTCTCTATTTCTGCCTTGCAAAGAGGTTCATCTGTACCATTTTTTCTAGATTCCACATATATGCATCAATATACGATATTTGTTTTTCTCTTTCTGACTTACTTCACTCTGTATGACAGTCTCTAGGTCCATCCCATCCATGTCACTACAAATGACCCCATTTCATTCCTTCTAATGGCTGAGTAATATTCCATTGTATATGTGTACCACATCTTCTTTTCAGGCAGGAAGAAAATTACCCAAAACAAAACATGGAAACACAAGTAGAAAAGAGTAAAATCTAGTTGACATTAAATTGTGTTTAGGATTAAAATGGAGGACAATAACCAAAAAAGGTGAGTGGTAGTAAATGCAGATTAAAATGTATATTGTAGGGCTTCCCTGGTGGCGCAGTGGTTGAGAGTCCGCCTGCCAATGCAGGGGACACAGGTTCGTGCCCCAGTTCGGGAAGGTCCCACATGCCATGGAGCAGCTAGGCCCGTGAGCCATGGTCACTGAGCCTGCACATTTGGAGCCTGTGCTCCACAACGTGAGAGACCCACGTAACACACACACACACACACACACACACACACACACACACACAAAAGTATATTACAACAGTATCAGGAAGTAGTAAACTACAAAAGCACATTAGACAGTAGTGAGATGCATATTATAATCTCTATGTAACAACTGAAGAATAGTTAAAATATGTATTTCTAACAAGTTACTTGTAGGGTGGAAATGAATGACATAAATTTATTCACCCAAAAGAAAGCAGCAATGATAGAAAATGGAACAGAATACAGATAGACCAATACAAAAAGAATAATATGATGGTAGATGTACCTACTGATACCTATTTAATTATACCAATTATAAATGGACTAAACACTACAAGTAAAAGATTAAGCTTTCAGAATGCACTTAAAAATGTCATGCTTCATAAAAAAGACAAATATTGAATATAAGAAAGTATAATGTTTGAAAGAAGAAGGATGAAAATTATATACTATGTAAACACAAACCAAAAGTTGGGATAACAATACTAAAATCATGTACAAAATTTGTGTAAAAATATGTACATTCTGACATCAGAAAAAGATGTGAAAATAAGAAATACTGTTAGAGATAGAGATGAGACATATCCTAATGATAATAACAATAATCCAAAAGGAATATATCAGAATCTTATGACTGCAATCTCTGATAACAATTTCTAAAATTATAAAGCAAAAATGGACAGAACTAAGTAATGAGAAACAGATAATTATCATAAAAGACTCATAAATTATTAATACGCCCATTCTTCAAGACAATCATCTTCAAATCTCTCTCTGCTCCATCTTCACATTGACTTCTCTATGCATAAAAAATAAATCTCACTCCATCTTATAGGGGTATAAGTAATTGCATTTAGGACCCAACCAGATAATCCAGGATAATCTTGTTATCATCAATCTTGAAATTAATCACATCTACAAAGACTGCTCCCTCACCGCCTGCTGTTTTCACCATGTGATGTAACAGTCAAAGATTCTAAGGATAAGGGTGTGGACATCTTCTGTGGGACCATTTTTCAACATACCACAAGTGTCCATGGAGATGTCCTTCCTTATCAGAGTCCAACTTTACTGTTGGAGACTTGCTGAGACAACAAATCCAGCTTTCTCTGAAGTGCTGGTCCTCTTATCAGATTCTGGGCCTGGTCTTCAGCATAGTCAGCCCTTCAGCTGTAAGAAATGAGTTTCTCTTTGTTTTTTGTTTAATTATATTTTATTTATTTATTTTTGGCTGCATTGGGTCTTTATTGCTGTGAGCAGGCTTTCTCTAGTTGTGGTGAGCTGGGGCTGCTCTTTGTTGCAGTGCACGTGCTTCTAATTACGGTGGCTTCTCTCATTGCAGAGCACAGGCTCTAGGCAGGTGGGCTTCAGTACTTGTGGTACGAGAGCTCAGTAGTTGTGGCTCACAGGCTCTAGAGCACAGGCTCTGTAGTTGTGGTGCATGGGCTTAGTTGCTCCACAGCATGTGGGATCTTCCCAGACCAGGGATCAAACTCATGTCCCCTGCATTGGCAGGTGGATTCTTAACCACTGCACCACCAGGGAAGTCCTGAGTTTCTCTTTGAATACCACCATGGAGTCATGTCTTGAGTTGGTATTTGGATGACATGGAGCTTTCATTTTTCTCTTCAATGAATCAGTTATACTCAGTAACAACGTATAATTCTGACAATACTTTAAATTACAACATCCATCTCTTTCCAGTGCAGGCAATATTGAATATACCTGTGTATCTCCTTCCACTTGGATCCATCCCAGTTCACAATGAATGAAAATCTTAATAATCTCAGTGCTCCAGCATGGCATAGTGCATATACACTTCACTTACCACGAGTAATGGGATCCTTAATACCATCTGGTCATTGAGGAATCCAACTTCAGGTTTATATCCTTAGAATCTTCTGATTAACCTGTTCAGGTTACTGAGATCTATCTATTTGTCTCAGATTGGGTTCCTCAAAAACACACCCTGAAATGATTCATGTGCAAAATATTTATTAAGAAAATGCTCTGGGGGAAAAAATGGTACTGGAATAAAGGAAGTAGGGGAAGAAACCAAGCAAGGTGGCGATTTCAAGCAAAGCCCTGTGGGAGGGCAGCTTTAACTTTTTTCTGCAAGGAAACTCTAGAGTGGAAATTGCTCTTCAGAGTTGGTCTATGTTTAAGGCATGGGAACTAGTTTTCATTATGCTGTGCCCGTCAGTCACTGACTTCATTGAGAAGACATAATTCCTGGGCACTAGTAGCTTTCTATGTGTGGAGAAAGGGACCCCAGGAGCTAAAGAAGAGATATTCAGGGATGAGTTTCAAAAGCCAGCACATCAAAGCCTGGGAGAGACATGTAGGAATGGTTTTAAAAAAAAAAAGGATCTGAGCATATCTGAACATAGTACTGACAGTGACTGCAAGGATGACATAGAAGATGATTAACTGTGCACCACCACCTCCTCCTCACTGCCTTCACCACCAAAATCTCTCTGTCCTGATCTCTTACCACTCTTTCTCTAGCTTGCAGTACTCCACACATATTTGTTTTCCCATTCCTTTTCAAATACATTGTCCTCAGGTACGTTTGCCTTTGCTATTACCTCTGTTTAGGACACTTATCTCTTAGATATCAGCATAATTCCCTCTCTGCTCAAAATCTTCCTCACAGGAAAGGTTTTCCCTCACCACCATTTTTAAAATTATACACCACCACCCACTGTGACCACCTTTTATTTAGATTCTGTTTCTTCATGACTCTTATTACTTACAATATCTAGAGTCTATATCACCTGGCTTCAAATTTCCAGTGTTCTTACTTACTAGCTGTATAAATTATTCACCTTCATTTTTCCTCAGTTAATTTATATTTCCCATTCCAGGGCTTTTGTGGGTGTTAGATAGGGTTATGCATGTAAACTTCTTAGAAAAATACCCAGCCATACATTAAATGTCCAATAGCTGCAAGTTAATGTTTGTGTACAGCCTTTTTCACCTAGCAGAATAAGAGTTCCACTAGGACCTAAGTTTTAATCTATTTTAGTGGTTTGCGCTCAGAAAATAGACCATTGCCTGGCACGTAGTAGGTATTACAAAATAATGTGTAATTAATTAATTTAATCACATGATGTCTTTTTAACAAAAAACCTTTTCAATTTATTATAGTTTCTTTCAGCTTTCTTCAAAATCAGTAGTGATGTTTACGGCTGAATTGATCTCTAAAGCAACTGAAATCAACAGATCAGCCAGGCCACAAAAACTCAATTTTCAAAAGAATGCATTGCCCCTGTCCTTTGCCACCTACATGGATGACAGAGATAAAATCAAACCAAATGCAACAGATGGCATGAGTGTCTGCACATGGCAATTACTGATGTTTTTGGACAATTGGACACAATTATTATTTTGGCAACCATTTTTATACTTTCACACTGTTTCCTTACTGATAAATTGTTTCAATCTCCAGGTTTCACAAATTGGCATCTATAATTCATGCTAGTGAATGCATATGTGACTCTAACATGTCCTTCCTTCTGTCATCATCTCGTACTCATTAAGTTGGTAATTTGTTTTAGGAGAAGTTAATTCTTTCACATTTATTCCTTTAAAAAATCATAGTGATGGCAAAAGTTCCACCCACAAGTATAATTTATCATCCATGAAACACAAATCATTAAAGTCATATCTTTTGGTCCCCCAGTATTTCTAAATCATCCTTAGATATCTTTGCCACAAATTTGATCCCCAGTTATATATTGGCCTTGGTGTGAACCAAATTCTTTTCTATTTCCCTCCAAAATAGTTTTAAATCTTTCTCTTCCACTTATCATAATTGCAAATATCTGGAGCTCTGCACAAACATGTATGTCCTTTAAAAGCAAAGCACTCAAACAAACAAACAAACTACAACAACAAAACAGAATGAGAAAATAAATTTTAAAAATCTTTCCCAGAAATCATCAACCTTAATTTTCTTGGGTGCTCTAACTGTTTGAGCCTGTATACTAAGAGATTCAGATAAAGTAAATAAGGAAACTCTCTGGCCAATTATGATTATAGTTCCTGGTTATGGTGCTTTGCAATTGACTGCACTTCATTTTTTTTTTTTAATTTTTGGTACTGCCAAGGGGAAAGAATGATAAAGCAAATGCGAAACAAAAAATTGAAATTTTTGTTGGCCAAAAAGTTCCTTTGGTTTTTAAGCAAAAATAAAAGATACATTTTTCGTTTTCACCATGAACTTTATTGAACAACATATTTACTGTTTTGTTCCACTACCTTCTGCTATTTTCAGGCAACTTCACAATTCCATCTTTCCAAAACTTTTTACATTTTTGAGCAAAGGACTGTTCCAGGTGCCTTTTACAGTCTTCCAGGGAACTGATTTTTTTTTCCATTAAGATAATTTTGTAAATACCTAAATAAATGGAAAATCTGAAGGTGCAATGTCTGGTGGATACAGTGGAACCAGAACTTCCCAGCCAAGTTGTAACAGTTTTTACCTGGTTGTCAGAGAAACATGAAGTCTTGCCTTATCCTGATGGAAGATTATGTGTTTTCTGTTGACTAATGCCAGTTGCTTTCCATTGAGGGCTGCTTTCAGTTGGCCTAATTGGGAGCAGTACATGTTGGAATTAATCCTTTCTTTTTCCGGAAGGAGCTCATAATAGAGGACTCCCTTCGAATCCCACCATATACACAACATCACCTTCTTTGGATAAAGACCGGCCTTTGGTGTGGTTGGTGGTGGTTCATTTCGCTTGCCCCCATGATCTCTTCCATTCCACATTAGTGTACAGTATCCACTCTACATCATTCATCACAATTTGTTTTAAAAATGGAACATTTATATTACATTTCAGTAGAGAATCACATGTGGAAATACTGTCAATGTGTTTTCCACTTAACTTTATGGAACCTAAATATCAAAGCAATTAACATAACCAAGCTGGTGCAAATGATTTTCAAAGCTTGACTTGGATCTTTTGAGTATGTGGGTTATCTCCCGCGTGGTATAATGTTGATTGTTCTCGATTGATGTCTGAATTTGATAACTATCAACTTCAACTTGTCTACCTCACTGTGGAGCATTGTTCAGCGAGAAATCTCCAGCACAAAACTTCGCAAACCACTTTTGACATGTTTGATCAGTCACAGCACCTTCTCCATGAACTGAAAAAATCTTTTTTGTGTGTTTCAGTTACATTTTTACCTTTCTTGAAATAATAAAACATAATATGCCAAAAATGTTGCTTTCTATCTTCCATCTTCAATATTAAAATGGTTACACAAAAATTCATCAATTTTGATTTTTTTAAATGCACACTGATATGACAGCTGTCACTATACAATCTAACAAAATTGTTTTGAATGAAGTTAAAGACAACTAAGTGCTACTAGAGCAATCTGATGGAAAAAAATGAATGAACTTTTTGGCCAACCGTATATTAAGGAGACACTGTTGAAAGATTTGCTTCCACTCTGAGAGGAAGAATTAAAAACTCCAGAATCTGAATTTTGCTTGTTATACTTACAACCTTCTTCTAAGAACTGAACATCTGTTTAAAAAGTTTCTGATGGAAACTTTTTTCTAAAGAAACTTTTTCTAAAGTTTTCTTCTAGTTTATTACAAGCATATATCATCAGTTGAAAAAAATTAGAAGCTAACCACGTTACACAAAATAAAATATTAATATGCCAGAAGATTAATCTTGTCAATTTAGCCCTTTATTCTCTGATGAAAATAATTAATACTTTTAACTTTTGTTTTATATATCCTCATCAATCCTAGATATGATTTTCTGGATTCCCTTTTTCAGAATCTTCTACATCTTTACTATTTTCATAGCCTTTATTGTCCAGCCCAAATTTTCGTTCTTTAAGATTATCCTTTTCCAGATTTTCTTACATACTCTTGGTTATATGCACTAGCAAAATGTTTCACAACCCATTTTCAACTTTGTGACATGCATGAAGCTTGATTTTCACGTGTGACCCATTCTCCTGGGAAGGCTTATGGTTATGTGAAATTCCTGAATCACACACTGTAAATCTATCCCTATCTTTCAGTTAAACAAACAAACAAAACCAAAAACAAAAGACAGGACAACTCAACATTGTGAAGATATTAGGTTATTCTAAATCAATTAATAAATGTAATGTAAGTCAAATTGAAGCACCAACAACCTCTTTTTTTCCCTGAAAACAGATTGACGTTCATATGAAAAATTAACATGCAAGAATAGCTAAGAATTCCTGAAAAAGAACTATGTAGGTATACTATACCAACCAGGAATTTAAACATGCTATCATTCCTTTAATTAAGCATTATGTTACCAGCACATGATTAGGTAGATAGACTAGTGAAATATAATTTTTTTAAATCTAGAAATAGACTCAAGAACATATGAAAATTTTAGTTCATGATGAAAATGGCATCACCAATTTTTTAAACAAAGATAGACTTTTAAATTAAATTGTGCTAAAATATCTGATAGCCATTGAGAAAAAGATAAAAGTATTTCTCTCTCACACATACAGAAGAATAAACTCCAAGTGAATAATAAATCTAGTATAAAAAATAGTACATGCACAAGTAGAAAATTTAATAAATTCTTCCTTGTAAGGAAAGGTTTTCTAATTATGACTCAAATCCAGATATAGTAAAAGAAAATAGTAATGAATTGGACTACATAGTGTTTGGAAACCTACTTTTTCATGAAAATGAAAAACATTTATCAAAGTTAAAATATGTATAACACATGTAAATGGAAAGGAAGTTTGGGAGGTGAATAAAAAATGACTGCCAATGAGGTGTGGAGTTTCTTTCTGGGATGAAAATTAACGTGTTTTAGAATATGAAAATGTTCTAAAATTGATTGTGGTGGTGACTGTGCAACTCTGTGAATATACTAAAAACTATTAAACTGTATACACTGAATTGGCTGGGTGACTTGTAGGTGAATTATATCTCAATAAAGCTGTTATTTAAAAAAGGGGGGAAGTATTAATTTTCCAGGGGAGAAAATTGTTATGCCCCTATTTAACCAAGTGATCAAAGTTAATATCACTGACTATGAGTCAAAATGTCACCCTGTGGCTTTAGATATGCTCATCTAAAAACAACATAATATCACTTATGTAGCATTGTTGCCGAAAATGCAAAACTTAAACCTGATTCTAAGGAAACAGTTAGACAAAGCCAAATTGAGAGACAGTTTAAAAAACTACCATTAAAAAAATCAGGGTCATAAAAGACAAAGACTGACTATCCTGGTTAAAGGAGACTAAAGTGATAATAATGAAACAGATTTCACAGGCTTGGAATGAATCACAGATCACAGAAGAAACAAATCTATAAAAGACTTTGGGATATCTGGCAAAATTGAAATTTATGTTAGATAATAATGGATAAATATTAAATTATCTGAAATTGAAACTGCAGGAATGTGCCGCGTTGGGCTCCGAGGAGCTCCGGTTCTTTATGTCTCAGCACAGAAAGAATTCAGTGAGAGACAAAGTGATAGATAAGAAGTGATTTATTAGAGTAGGATGCTTGTGAGGCTTATAAGAGGGCAGATGAGAAGGTGCCATGCCTCGAGAACATAGTGGGCTACAGTTTCATAATCAAAGGAAAAGTGGAGAGGGGCAGAAAACCACCTTTTTCCACATTCTTGAGTAGGCATCAAACTTCTATCATCAGTTTCTCCTCCTCATCAGTTGGGGGGAGTTTTCTTGTCCCTACGTGGTCAAACCAGGACTATCATGGCACTATCTAAATTAGTAGTAGTGGTAACATATGCTAAATTTGGTAAATCATCTCAGGTTTCAGTATAATGCCACCTTTTCTTTATATTTTTGTCTTTAGTGTGCACAGAGGAGTGTGTCATGTGAATCATAAACTTACTGAGCTTACTGGGCAGGGTACGGGGCTCATTCCACCATTGTTTTATTGTTTTGGGGCATGTCTCATGCTTCCGTTGCATGGTTTTCTTGCTAAGCAAGCCTGTTTTGTTTTGTGGCTAAGCAAACCTGCTTTCTTGAGTGATCATTAACTTACAGGGCCTCCCATAATTTTTTCTTTACTTATAATCCCCTAGTGGGATTAATTATTTAATCTTCTACTTTGTCCATTTATTCTGTCCCTATCACAGTTGAAATTGTGGTCTTGTAAGGAAATCTCCTTCTTTTAAGAGACATACATTAAAGTATTTCTGTGTAAAGCATCAAGAGTCAAGTTTTGCTTTATTCTCAAATGGTTCATCCAAAATACTATTAAAATATACATATTATATATAACACAAAATACATGTAATACATACACACATATACGTGTTCTATATATATATATATGAATGAGGGAGAAGACACACAGAAAGTCAGAGACAGAGACAAAGAAGAGAAAGAGAGAGAAAGCAAATGTGACAATATATAAACAAATCATGAATCCAGGTAGAGTTCATTATGTACTGTGTATAATTTTTTGTAAGTTTAAATTTAAAGTTTTTTTTTAATTAAAAGTTTAAAATGTTATTGTGATCTAAGTAAGTGAGAGTACAATTATTAAGAATAACAGGGCTTTCCTGGTGGTGCAGTGGTTGAGAGTTTGCCTGCCGATGCAGGGGACATGTGTTCGTGCCCCGGTCTGGGGAGATCCCACATGCCTCAGAGCGGCTGGGCCCGTGAGCCATGGCCGCTGAGCCTGTGCATCCGGAGCCTGTGCTCCGCAACAGGAGAGGCCACAACAGTGAGGGGCCCAGGTACCGCAAATAAAATAAAATAAAATAAAAATAACATTAAGTTTTATTACTGTTTTATTCAGAAAAAACCTTGTTTGGAAACTTTGGTTTTTCAGTGTTGTTCTTAAATTACTTATATTGCATGTCTCATTTTTTAAATTAACTTTTATTGGAGTATGGTTGCTTTGGTGCATGTCTCCTTGATCAAGACACAGAAGAGGATCAAAACACGATGTTAGAGAATCTCTGGTTTAGGAAAAAAAATTGGCAAACAATTAACATTTCCTTTTGGGGGACTATTTATGATATAGATAAAACAGCTGCAAATATTGCTTCTTAATTGTTTTAAATATTGAATGATTCTAGAAATTGGATTTCTAAATATTGATTAATGAATACAAGTATTTAGGATGAAAAGAGGAAGGGGTGTGACAAATTTAATGGATTTGGTAGAATGTTAGGTACCACTTCTGAAGAAAATAAAAAATATTTTATACTTTTTTCTTTTAAAGCACATTTAAATTTTTAATAAGTTCTAATTAATAATTTCCTAAAATTGAAACTTGACTGATAAAATTATTTCTTGGAGCAAATCCATTTTTTATTCAATGAGGTGATATTTAACTAAAGCATTAATTAGTCACTAAGAAAAACACCTAAGTGTTTTGTACATTTAAGTTCACCCTTAGATCTCCATGCTTAGCAGTGCTCTCCCTTCTTTTAGAAGTACATGGATCACACATCACATACATACATATCAAAAGTTGTTATGAGCTGTAATATGCAGCTCAGACAGAGATACTTCTTATTTGCTTATCTTTGTTTAGAAAAGTAACAGAGTCCTTCAATGCACCTTTTTTACATCTGAAATTTCAGTATAATGAGATAGATGCGTTGACACCACAGATTCTGTTAAGAGTCAAATTGTAGCTCAGGGAGAGCTTGTCAGATGCTGTGTTTCTCACACTTTAATATGCATGTGAATCATTCAAGTTTTGTTAAAAATACAGTCAATTGAAAATGCAGATTTGGGTTCAGTCAATGAAAAAAGAGCCTGTGAATCTGCATTTCTAACTAGCTCCCAGGTAATGTCTATGCTGCTGCTGCATAGACCATACTCTGTGTAGCAAAGTGTTAGAGAGAAGACTGTAATTCTCTGAAAGCCTTCCTTGGCCACCACCCTTTTTGAAAAATCTCTGCACCAAATTTTAAACAACGTTTTCTTCCACCCCCAAGGGTCATTGCAGCTTAGATCAGTGGTAGGTTTCTCATGTAAAGACTGTTATGTATAGATCTGCCAATAGCCTATGATGTGGCCTGGCATAAGAGTACTGCCCAATTAGGGGGCTTCTGTATCAAATGGAAATGGCTTACTAGTGATGGCTTCTGAGGGATTTGGGGAAGGGTGTGTGTGTGTGTGTGTGTGTGTGTGTGTGTGTGTGTGTGTGTGTTTGTGTGTGAAAGAGAGAGAGAGAATGAGAAAGAGAGGAATGAAAGAACCAGCAGAAGAGAGGTAAGAGAGCACTTAACAAATATTGTCTCAGTTCTTATAAGATACAAAAGATGCCTTTAAGTGTTACTGCTGCATCACTAGAATCTTTGATAGATAATAGAGGTGAGTCCTGTTCTGTATTCAGATCTTTCTGAGACCTGATAAGTGGTTGTTGAGGCTTCTACAAGTCACTTGCTTATGTTTATTTGTATATGCAAACTCTCCACATGTGAGATAACTGGTAGCTTGAAACACTGTCTCAGATGAATGCTAAATTGCTCCAGTATTAAGACATTTCAAATATCTGTTTCTGTACTTTGAAGATTTATGATGAAACTTTTCCAAATTCCAGAATAGGGAGTGGATAGATTAGATAGGTAAGTAGGATAAATAGATTAGGTAGGTAAATGATAGATAGATGATAGATAGATAGATACATAGGTACATAGATACATAGATACATAGATAGATGATTTTTTAATGATAGTTATGCACAAGTAAGAATATGATCCAGACAATTTCGTCAACCTTAGGGCATTCTTGATAATATGCATGGGGAAGAAGCAAAAGGACATTCTTCTCACTATTACCAGTCATAACTCTGATACTCAGCTTATCAGTCTACAGCAGATACAAAAGAGGGGCAAAAATTACACCCTTATTCCAAGATGATAGTTAAAGTCTTAAATAAAAGACAATTTCAGTTCAATCTGCAAAGAAACATCAATAAAACTTCACTGAAATTTTAAATGTTAGGAAGTAGTGAGTTATAAGAAAATACTAACTAGTGTGGTTAAGGTAAAAACATCATCAGATTCTTATCTTAAATATAGAAAAATAATTGTGACACTGACACCACATATTAAATTACCATCTCTCCACTCCTGGGATGCTTTACTACTACAAATGGAGAGTTATTTTAGCAATGTGAAGTACATCCTTTGGATGCTCTGGAACGAGTTCTTACCAATAGACTATATTTTTTATCCCATACTGAGGGACCTCAAGTTAGGTGTCTGGTATTAGGGAGAGAAAAGACATCTTGAAGAATTCACATAATTAGAGGTGAACAAAGGTTATTAAGGTAAAGGAATTTGTCTGTCTGAGATGGGTATGCTAAAATCTTCAGTTTCCCCAAACTGGCACTTATCTGACTATAATCATAAATTAAAAACAAAACAAAACATAACACTTTGATATTATAGTTTAAGCACTAAATTCATACAAATATACAGACATTTGTATGTACATCTCATATATAAGTGCATAAATGAATACATGTACAGATTGAGAACAAATTGTCCAGATAAGTGTAACTAAGGAAAATGAATTTGTCTATTATCTTAAAAAATATTTCCCAAGAGGAGTTGCCTCTTAGAACCATGTGCCACACATAGAGTAATAGGGTACGTTTGTCAGAGAGAATACTATGAGGTTGCCACAGAAGCTTAAGCAATCTCTAGCACTGGTGAGTGAACAGTTCCAGGGATTCCATTTTTCTCCATTAGTGAATAAAAGAAAATATTTAAATATTTTGATATTCTAGAATGAAAAGAACACTTCCTAGTTTTGTTCGGACTGTTTCAAAGATTTGGGAGAATGCCATTGCAGCTTCCCCTGCACTCCTCCCTGATAAATCTATCTTCATTTCCATCAATGTTGCTTTCATCTAAGTAATATCATCTGCCACTGATTTGGAGTAATTTAACTTCATGTCATACTGGAGAGCAAATCAAAATTTGGAAATCAATTCTGGAACTTCATACTTGCACTATTTTTAGGATATTTGATGAATTTCAAAGCCCTTTAGTTTTCTTTTTTTTTCTTTGAACTGCCATAAATAAGTTCAAGGTAGTGTTGAGTTTAATTGTATTTTTTATTGTTTCTCTTTTGTAGATTATATGAAATAACCTACATATATTTATCTATAAAACCTTCTTAAAAACCATGTATTCTTATGAACACACCACATTACTAGTACCTTACTTGTCATATTCCTTAGTGCTATGCTCTGGGTAGTCTTTACATGAACAAATGAGAAAAAGAGTTTATGTTAAGCACCCTAAATCACTTGCTGTTGTGTATTCTTCTACTCTAGATGAGACTTAAAAAAGACCTTATTCAAGTGAGTCACTGTGATCTTCAAGAAAAGCATTTTAAAAAATAATAGTCATGTTTAAATTTCCTTACTGTATTAATATTATTTTCAAAGCAAGGATTAAAATTATAATTACTAATGATTGATGATCTAATAAGACACTGTATATTTAAAATTTGGTTTCAATAAAGACTTCTTTTTGAGAAAACTCTATAATTTTTGGAATAGAATTTTTAAGTTTTAACATGAAAGTCTCACAAACAGTATTAAGTGAAATTTTGTACACTATACCAAAGCAACTTTAAGGACTCGAAAAATGATAAAAAGGGATATAAATTTTGTTTACAATAAAATTGTTATTAATTGTTCCAGTGCTATAGTAATAAACATAAAACAGAGACTTACTTTGACCGTATGGAACATTTAATGAGCCTGTCCTATTAATGTTAGTTTATATCTCAATGATAAGTGAAAAAAATCAACTGAAATACTTTCTCCATTAATGCCTCTATGTTTTGGGCATTTAAGCTGTAAGTTTAATAACGCCATTTTATACATATTATATATTTTGCTTAATAACTAATTATAAAAATATTTTTAATTTCAATAATCATTATAGTCTTTCCCAAGTTATGGATTCTCAAAAATACTTAGCTTATTTGTTGCTTATTAAGAAAAACATCAATGAATGGCTCCATCTGAGGATATTTATAACTTATGTGCCAGGTCATGACATATCAAAACTCTGTCAAATGGACAAACATAAGAAAGGTTAATTTTATCCATTTTGAGTTTATTTTTGTGTATGGTATTAGAGAACATTCTAATTTTATTCTTTTATATGTAGCTGTCCAGTTTTCCCAGCACCACTTATTGAAGAGACTGACTTTTCTCCATTGTATATTCTTGTCTCCATTGTCATAGATTAATTGACCATAGGTGTATGGGTTTATTTCTGGGCTTTCTATCCTGTTCCTTTGATCTATATTTCTGTATTAGTATTGTAAGGCCAACTGGCCCGAGGCAGGGGAACACAATCAGATTCACAGGTTGCATCAGACCGAAATTCTCCGGACCACCCAGTTCCAGAAACTGCCCTGGAGACATTCCGGACCACCCAGTTCCAGAAACTGCTCTGGAGACATCCCGGACCACCCAGTTCCAGGAACTGACCTGGGGACTTTGAATGCAGCCCAGTCTTCCCGCCTTTCGAGGGGCGGGACTAACGGTCCCCCAGGATACCTGAAAAGACCACCAAATAAGGAATATCCTGCGCCCTCCCAGATTCACCACACCCCTTTCCCTTCTTCCCCTATAAAGTCTTGCCCAACCCTCGCCCGGGTGCGACTTCTCTGGCCCCTTTCTCTCGGACCAGTGAACCTCGCCCGGGAGCGCTCCCTAATAAAGCTCACTTGAAGCTTTCCTGTGTTTCACGGTTTGTTAAGATCCGACCTTACAAGTATATTTTCTATTAACCCTATGTGCCATTGCAAAAAACTGAATTTCTCTCTTTCAAGTGAGGCAGTTTATAGTAGTTTCAATATTAAACTAACAAAAGATGTGTGATAGCAGCTGGACTATCACATTGAGAGTGCATTGGGAAAATCATGGACTTTTACACATATTTTATGTCAGAAAGGAAACTTCAAGACCTTTGACACAAAACTTCTCCTCTTATGTAAGCCCTGGAGTGGTCAGCTGGTTATTTCACATCACAGAATGAGCTACTGTTAGATTTCTGTCTAAACCTCTAGTTTGCTGGCTTCTAGTTCTGGGCATTTTCTACTACACTGATAAATGCTGTAGCTCATTTTCTTTTTAATTTTACTGTTCAAACTATTTCACCTCCCTATGTCTTATTTTGTTGACACAGTATGTCTATGAGACCACTTAACTAGACTGGCTTTTAAAAATATGAATTTGAACTCCAAAATATATCTATTTTTTGTTTTAGGGCCATCCTAAGATGAAATTAAGTGCAGTAACAAAGAAGAATAGCAGTCCATTTCTAATTTAAATTTTAATTCCTAAAATTTACCCTTTCAATTAAAATGCTTACTTTTTAAATTTAAAACCATAATATAAACTATTTTATATGCCTAAATTTAGTGGCATTTCAGAAGCTCAGCTGATTTCTCTGGCTTGAACTTGTTAATGACATTAAAAATAAACAACGTCTTTAAAATAAGTGAAAGAAAAACAATTTCCTCATATTCAAATAATAAATTTATGAAAAATTACCATTTAAAGTCTTACTTATTTGCCATGAAAACACTTATTTTTCATCTAAACTGATTCCAATCTAATTAAAATTTCACAGTAAATTAAAGAGGCAATGTAGAACTAAAGAGTTATATCACAGATTATTAAGCTATGCTTCCCATATGAAGCAAGTGCCCAGTCTTTCTAGGTCTTTCTAGGTGAGGGTCCTACTTTTTTTTTTTTTTCTGGTACACGGGCCTCTCACTGTTGTGGCCTCTCCCGTTGCGGAGCACAAGCTCCGGACGTGCTGTCTCAGCAGCCATGACTCATGGACCCAGCCACTCCGAGGCATGTGGGATCTTCCCGGACCAGGGCACGAACCCGTGTCCCCTGCATCGGCAGGCAGACTCTCAAACACTGCGCCACCAGGGAAGCCCAGGGTCCTACTTTTTAACACTGTTTCAATAACCCTTTTCACCATGATTTAACTTGAGTAGCCATAACAGTATTTTAAGTTGATGCCCAATGTAACAGATGATGTGCATCACTTCACAAACCAGTGAATTATGCTAGAATGGAGCGGGTCACTGCATTCTTCCCACACTACTACAAGTACCTCAGAGATAGGTAATTTGGGTCTTAAGATGCTGCCAAGTCATCAAATCATTTCAGAAAGCATCCTTATCTACCACTACCGATACCTCATTACATTTATTTAATAATCTAATAATCTAACATGAACCATACATATATATGTCAACATGAAAAGGGAATAATGGAGCATCAGTGTTGTCACAGTGAACTATTAAGGCATTGCTATGATGCATAAGGTCATCTTGTGAGTTCTCAGGCAACCTTCTACTTTGTAGAAGAAATTTGTACTTTGTAGTAGAAATTACCACACAAAGGTGGGATTTGGATAGAAAATGGGGTGGAAAGAGATTCTTACAGGACTCAAAAAGTATGAAAAGTGATGTTTGTGGCACAAAAGGAGAATTTGAAGGCACAAGAATTAGTCAACTTGGCTAATGTCAGGAAAAGTAATTAAAATTGCAAATCCCCTAATGATAGGGGAAAACTTGTGGTGATTAAAGTAGAGGATAGACAGAAAGTAGTTACTACACAACCTGTAGCTCTTCAGAATTCCATTTATAGTGATTGAAGGCAGGATCAGGTCTAGTGGAGAAGAAAGAATAGTTACTTTTGGAGCTGAGCAGAAGTTTTCCTCAATTTCTCCTAGATCCAACCAATGTTGTGTAACCATGAATGGACTGAGAAAAGTGCATGCGATTCTGGTTAAAGGGATCTGGAAATCTTTACAACTATTTCTATATGACAAGGTTAATACTTATACCCAAAGCAACCAAGTATATCACAAAATAAGAAAAATATCCTCAAATCTAAATGACCAATAAATAGAGAGTCCTGAAGGAGAGCCATGCATGAGTATTCATGTATTATATGACTAAATGTAGCAGTTTAAATCCATGGGGAAAAATTGAAAAATGACTTGGAGATAATTGGTGATGCATTGGAAAAAAATTAAAAACAGATGCCTACCTCACATCATATAAAAAGGTGCATGCCAGAAGAAGTTAGGAAAAAATTCCAGAAAAAATATAAATTATAATACAGTATAGGAGAATATTTTTACATTTTTTGTGACATAGGCCTTTCTAAGCTTGACAAATATTAAGAGCTATAAGTAATTTGTATGAGTAATTTGCATTCATAAAATTGAAAAAATTTCATATAGAATGATTGTACAGAGTTAAAAAATCTCAACTGGCTAAAAATATTAACAAATTACATAATTAACAAATAATAGATACTTTTCATATAAATAAAACCTTTGTAGATAAATATTTAATGATTATTGAAAACAGAGAAGAAGACATGAAATATATCTATATAATAATACCATATATTGAGCATTTAACATCTTGGGCAGTATGTCAGGTACTTTACATACATCGTGTGTGTGTGTGTGTGTGTGTGTGTGTGTGTTATTTAACATTTATTATTTACTATGTGCCAGGCTCTATGCTTAGTGCTTGTTACTTATATCACTTAATCCTCACAGTATTCCTGTGAGGTAGGCATTCATCTCATTTTAATAGATTAAGAAAATGCACCTGAGTATAGTTAAATACTTTGCTCAAGTGTCCATACTAGTTAAACAGCAGAGTAATCAGACCACAGCTCCTAAGTTTTTAACCTGTATATTATTTGAAATTGTAAACCTTTGTATCAGGTGTTGACTCAATTATGAAGCACCCATAATTTGGAAGACTAGGTAGTGACTAAACAAAATGAAGTAGGACTAAGTGTATTAACATGGAAAACTATTTCAGAACATGTTACTAAGTGGGGAAAATGTTACAGAACACAATGATGTGTTTAAAAACCCTATGCCTAGATAAGTGCATATCTACCTCAAAAGTATGGAAAAGGTATTGGGAGGATACATACCATTTGTGAATATGGTTTTTCTTGAGGTCTAGAGTGGGATAAAAAGGAAAGGAGATCAATAAGACCTTCCCAAAAGTTGTTCTAAGAGTTTCTTAACATTTGAATCTTTACAAAGAAATGTAAGCTTATATTACAATTTTTTAAAAAAAAATTAAAAACACACTGGGCAGTCAAAGTTATGAACAGATTCTTTAGAGTGAGATTTCCTAGGAATTGTAGGTCTGTGCGCAGTGTACATGCATAATGTTTGGTACAGATAATATGCCATTGTTAAAGGAACAAATTCAAATGGGGCATGTCAAAATACTCTGTGAAATAGAACCTGCTATAACAGTGTTAGTTTTGATTAGTGTACAATATACTTATGGTTGTTTAGTTAAGAATTAATTTATGGAATCTTTGGGACATTTTTATGACTGATTAATCTAATGATAAATAATTATCTTATGCACCAGCATCTTAATGTATTTAAGAATGTTTTATCAAAATATGTTTTTCGATTCTGCAGATGTTTTACTTTGATGGGTCTAGAATGGGTTAAAATATGTCATCTAGAACAAGCTTAATTCCTTTCCCCCACACACATTATACTCTATTAATTTCCCTTAAAGTAGAAGTCTCCCTGAGATTTTTCTCTACAAGTCCACTTTTTGACCTTCAGGTCAGTAAGTGAGGCTCATATTTCCTTTGCTGTAATTCTTTCATGCACCCAGTTTATCGTTTCCACCTTGAGATGCCATTATAAGTGAAGCTGAGTTATTATATACCAAATTGAAATGAACCAGGAAATGTGTTTCTCAGAATATTTCACAATTCCCGATGCCGGTACAGGCCCTAATAGAATCCCCAAAATTGCCATCAAAGTTCAGATTGAATATGAGCAATGGAATGCTTCTATTCACATTGGAAATATCTATCACTACCCTGCATTCGGCATGGGGTTAATTTAAACCTGAGGTCTTAATCAGTTGAGTTGCTATTTGGATATCTATAAATAATGTACATCTGAATTTATCTGTGATCAGTCTTTGTTGTCTTTCAGTATCACAGTGACTTTTATTGCTCAATTGAAACACATGTGAAAAGGTAGAGGTTTTTCAACACTTCTTGGCTATTCTTGTTTTGTTTTGTTTTTGTTTTTGTTTTAACATCTTACTGAAGTACAGTAGCATATACATAGAAAAGGGTAAGTATCGTAGTATACAGTTCAATGATTTTCACAAACGCTTATGTAACCAACACATAGATAAAAAAAATAGACCATACCGGAATCCCAACTTGGTGTTATCACTGTCCGCGAAGGAATTTCAGGGAAGCTGCCACAAAAGGTCTCAGTTGCTTCCATATCAAACTTGATGTTCCTTAAGAGGAAGCCTGAAAGTAGGCAAAACCTACTGCTTCTCTCTGCCAATCAATGGTCATGCATATGCTTGTATGTGCTTTCAGTACATGAGAATATGATTTTATGCTACAAGTAATATGATTTTTTTCTTCTCTTCAATCTATCACATTTTACTTGAGTGCCTCCTAATACAAAATTGAAATAGAAAAATGCTGGCAAGGGCATCTGGTAAATGGCATTGTTGGGTTCTATACCATTGTACTTGAATGACAGGCTTAGAAGAGCAGATGTGGTACTATCAACAAACACAACTGGTACAACTTGTAAGAGTCTTCTAAAATCTAAAGAAACCATCTTCATTGCACAAACATAATTTAATGTTTCATTGACACTCACAGGGAACCAAGAATTTGAAAGAAAGAAAATTGGGTGCTTGATATTAATTGCATGGAGTCAAAAAAGACTCATGAGTTCCTCATTTTATTTTATATTTAAAAAATCTATACTTGTAGGGTTTTTTTAATTATAGAAATTCAGTATTTACAAATTTTGAAAGAATAGTATGATGAAACCCATTATTTAATCTCCCAATTTCAATCTTCTTTCATCTATGACCCTACCTCCATCTATCCTTTCCTCATGGATTATTCAAACAAATCTAAAATATTACATACTTTTATTAAAGGATATTTATTATGTATACATAAAATATAACACTTTTAAAACATAACTGCAATATTCTTTTTTATTATGCCTAAAATATGCATGAAAACAATATCTCAATAACACCAAATATTTAGACAGAGTTCAAATAAATATATCCATTTCATAACTGTTAGAGGATTTTTAATAATGTTCTGATAAGTTCTACACATTGCAATTGGTTGGTAAGTTACTTAAGTTTCTTTTAATCTATAGATTTGATTTTCTCTCTCTCCCCGCACCACCCTCTCACTGTCTCTAACTCTTGTTCTCACTTTTTCTCAATTTCTTACAATTTATTTATTGTTGACTCAGGTGGTTTTCCACAATATGGTTTTGGCTGTTTTCATCCCTGGGGTGTTATTTAACATGCTCTTCTGTCCCTTGTTATTGTTAGACTTAGAAGCTTGATCACATTCTGGAATGTGGTACTGTGTATTCCAGCAGGAAACACATATAGTCTAGCTTTCTCTCCTTTTTGTGGTTTTTAGCTGTTATTGGTAACCGTTTCCTGCATCTCTGTTTCTCTTGGATTTAAAAATGGTGATGTTCTGACTCTACTATTTTTCATTTACAGTTTTTAGTACTTCCTTAAAGAGAAATTCTGGTACTCAATTATTTAGTTACACTTAAGTACAGTTCACATTGGAAAAGCTGGATACACACTTGTTTTTTTCTCTTTATGTATCAGTTTTCAAATAATTCCTCTAGATCCTCAAATGTGGCTAAAGTGCACTCAATTCTAGCTCTTCCACTTAAAAACTGTGTAACACTGAGAAAATCACTTTTCCTCCCTGTATATATGTAAATCTGGTAACGATTTGGGGCATTATACATGTAAAAAACTAATAAATAGGAACAGTTGAATAGAGTTGGGGCATGAGAGCCCAACATGAGGAAGAAAGAGTTTTTTTTCTTTCCTGGCAAGGACTGAGCAATCAAAAGCCATTGAGTCTTTGTTTACTATAGCCCTCCTCCCTTTCTTTTTCCACCTATAAAAGCATCCTCCTGGGGGGGGGGACCTTGAAGATGGCGGAAGAGTAAGACGCGGAGATCACCTTCCTCCCCACAGATACACCAGAAATACATCTACACGTGGAACAACTCCTACAGAACACCTACTGAAGGCTGGCAGAAGACCTCAGACCTCCCAAAAGGCAAGAAACTCCCCACGTACCTGGGTAGGGCAAAAGAAAAAAAAGAAAAAACAGAGACAAAAGAATAGGACGGCACCTGCACCAGTGGGAGGGAGCTGTGAAGGAGGAAAAGTTTCCACACACTAGGAAGCCCCTTCGCGGGCGGAGACTGCGGGGGGCGGAGGGGGGAGCTTCGGAGCCCCGGAGGAGTGCACAGCAACGGGTGCGGAGGGTAAATCGGAGAGATTCCCGCACAGAGGATCGGTGCCGACTGGCACTCACCAGCCCGAGAGGCTTGTTTGCTCACCCGCCGGGGCGGGCGGGGCTGCGAGCTGAGGCTCTGAGGCCCGGGCTTCGGTTTCGGACGGAACGCAGGGAGAGGACTGGGGTTGGTGGCTTGAACATAGCCTGAAGGGGTTAGTGCACCACGGCTAGCCGGGAGGGAGTCGGGGAAAAGTCTGCACCTGCCGAAGAGGCAAGAGACTTTTTCTTCCCTCTTTGTTTCCTGGTGCGTGAGGAGAGGGGTTTAAGAATGCTGCTTAAAGGAGCTCCAGAGACGGGCGTGAGCCGCAGCTAAAAGCGCGGACCACAGAGACGGGCGCGAGCCGCGGCTGAAAGCGCGGACCCCAGAGACGGGCGCGAGCTGCGGCTGAAAGCGCGGACCCCAGAGACGGGCGGGAGACGGTAAGGCTGCTGCTGCCGCCACCGAGGGGCCTGTGTGCGAGCACAGGTCACTCTCCACACCCCTCTTCCGCGGAGCCTGTGCAGCGCGCCACTGCCAGGTTCCCGGGATCCAGGGACAACTTCCCTGGGAGAACGCACAGCGGGCCTCAGGCTGGTGCAAAGTCACGCCGGCCTTTGCCACCTCAGGCCCGCCCTGCACTCCGTGCCCCTCCCTCCCCACTGGCCTGAGTGCGCCAGAGCCCCCGAATCAGCGGCTCTTTTAACCCCGCCCTGTCTGAGCAAAAAACAGACGCCCTCCAGCGACCTACACGCAGTGACAGGGCCAAATCCAAAGCTGAGCCCCTGGGAGCTGTGAGAACAAAGAAGATAAAGGGAAATCTCTCCCAGCAGCCTCAGAAGCAGCGGATTAAAGCTCCACAATCAACTTCATATACCCTGCATCTGTGGAATACCTGAATAGACAACCAATCATCCCAAATTAAGGAAGTGGACTTTAGGAGCAAGATCTATGATTTTTTTCCCTTTTCCTCTTTTTGTGAATGTATATGTGTATGCTTCTGTGTGAGATCTTGTCTGTATAGTCTTGCTTCCACCATTTGTCCTAGGGTTCTATCCGTCCATGGTTTTTTTTTTTTAATTTTTTTTCCTAATAATCAATTTTAATTTTAATAACGTTATTATACTTTTCTTTTTCTTTCTTTCTTTCTTTCTTTCTTTCTTTCTTTCTTTCTTTCTTTGTTTCTTTCTTTCTTTCTTTCCTTCCTTCCTTCCTTCCTTTAGACAACGAATCATCCCAAATTGAGGAGGTGGTCTCTGACAGGAAGATTTATGATTTTTCCCCCTTTACCTCTTTTAGTGAGGGTGTATGTGTATGCTTCTGTGCAAGATTTTGTCTGTATAGCTTTGCCTCCAACATTTGTCCTAAGGTTCTATCCGTCCCATTTTTTTTTTTTTTTACTAAATAAGAATTTTTAATTCAATAATTTTATTATACTTTATTTTATTTTTACTGTATCTTCTTTCTTTCTGTCGTTTTTCCTTCTTTCCCTCCTTCCTTCCTTCCTCCCTCCCTCCCTCCTTTCTTTCCTTCTTTCCTTCTTTGCTTCTTTCTTTCTTTCTTCCTTCCTTCCTTCCCTCCTTTGCTTCTTTCTTTCCTCATACTTCTACTAATTCCCTCTACTTTTTCCCCCTTTTATTCTGAGCCGTGTGGATGAAAAGCTCTTGGTGCTCCAGCCAGGAGTCAGGGCTCTGCCTCTGAGGTAGGAGAGCCAACTTCAGGACACTGGTCAACAAGAGACCTCCCAGCTCCACATAATATCAAACGGCAAACATCTCCCAGAGACCTCCATCCTAACACCAGCACCCAGCTTCACTCAACGACCAGCAAGCCACAGTGCTGGACAACCTATGCCAAACAACTAGCAAGACAGGAACACAACCCCACCCATTAGCAGAGAGGCTGCCTAAAATCATAATAAGGCCACAGACACCCCAAACACACCACCAGACGTGAACCTGCCCACTAGAGAGACAAGATCCAGCCTCATCCACCACAACACAGGCACTAGTCCCCTCCACCAGGAAACCTACACAACCCACTGAACCAACCGTAGCCACTGGGGACAGACATCAAAAACAGCAGGAACTATGAACCTGCAGCCTGCAAAAAGGAGACCCCAAACACAGTAAGATAAGCAAAATGAGAAGACAGAAAAACACACAGCAGATAAAGGAGAAAGATAAAAATGCACCAGACCTAACAAATGAAGAGGAAATAGGCAGCTTACCTGAAAAATAATTCAGAATAATGATAGTAAGGATGATCCGAAATCTTGGCAATAGAATGGACAATAGAATGGACAAAATGCAAGAATCAGTTAACAAGGACCTAGAAGAACTAAAGATGAAACAAGCAATGATGAACAACACAATAAATGAAATTAAAAGTACTCTAGATGGGATCAATAGCAGAATAATTGAGGCAGAAGAACAGATAAGTGACCTGGAAGATAAAATAGTGGAAATAACTACTGAAGAGCAGAATAAAGAAAAAAGAATGAAAAGAAATGAGGACAGTCTCAGAGACCTCTGGGACAACATTAAATGCACCAACATTCGAATTATAGGGGTTCCAGAAGAAGAAGAGAAAAAGAAAGGGACTGAGAAAATATTTGAAGAGATTATAGTTGAAAACTTCCCTAACATGGGAAAGGAAATAGTTAATCAAGTCCAGGAAGCACAGAGAGTCCCATACAGGATAAATACAAGGAGAAATAAACCAAGACACATATTAATCAAACTGTCAAAAATTAAATACAAAGAAAGCATATTAAAAGCAGCAAGGGAAAAACAACAAATAACACATAAGGGAATCCCCATAAGGTTAACAGCTGATCTCTCAGCAGAAACCCTACAAGCCACAAGGAAGTGGCAGGACATACTGAAAGTGATGAAGGAGAAAAACCTGCAACCAAGACTACTCTACCCAGCAAGGATCTCATTCAGATTTGATGGAGAAATTAAAACCTTTACAGACAAGCAAAAGCTGAGAGAGTTCAGCACCACCAAACCAGCTTTACAACAAATGCTAAAAGATCTTCTCTAGGCAAGAAACACAAGAGAAGGAAAAGACCTATAATAACGAACCCAAAACAATTTAGAAAATGGGAATAGGAACATACATATCGATAATTACCTTAAATGTAAATGGACTAAATGCTCCCACCAAAAGACACAGATTAGCTGAATGGATACAAAAACAAGACCCTTATATATGCTGTCTACAACAGACCCACTTCAGACCTAGAGACACATACAGACTGAAAGTAAGGGGATGGAAAAAGATATTCCATGCAAATGGAAACCAAAAGAAAGCTGGAGTAGCAATTCTCATATCAGACAAAATAGACTTTAAAATAAGGACTATTAAAAGAGACAAAGAAGGACACTACATAATGATCAAGGGATCGATCCAAGAAGAAGATATAACAATTGTAAATATTTATGCACCCAACATAGGAGCACCTCAATACATAAGGCAAATACTAACAGCCATAAAAGGGGAAATCAACAGTAACACATTCATAGTAGGGGACTTAAACACTCCACTTTCACCCATGGACAGATCATCCAAAATGAAAATAAATAAGGAAACACAAGCTTTAAATTATACATTAAATAAGATGGACGTAATTGATATTTATAGGACACTCCATCCAAAAACAACAGAATACACATTTTTCTCAAGTGCTCATGGAACATTCTCCAGGATAGATCATATCTTGGGTCACAAATCAAGCCTTGGTAAATTTAAGAAAATTGAAATTGTATCAAGTATCTTTTCTGACCACAATGCCATGAGACTAGATATCAATTACAGGAAAAGATCTGTAAAAAATACAAACACATGGAGGGTAAACAATACACTACTTAATAATGAAGTGATCACTGAAGAAATCAAAGAGGAAATCAAAAAATACCTAGAAACAAATGACAATGGAGACACAACGACCCAAAACCTGTGGGATGCAGCAAAAGCAGTTCTAAGGGGGAAGTTTATAGCAATACAAGCCCACCTTAAGAAGAAGGAAACATCTAGAATAAACAACCTAACCTTGCATCTCAAGCAATTAGAGAAAGAACAAAAAAAACCCCAGAGCTAGCAGAAGGAAAGAAATCATAAAAATCAGATCAGAAATAAATGAAAAAGAAATGAAGGAAACAATAGCAAAGATCAATAAAACTAAAAGCTGGTTCTTTGAGAAGATAAACAAAATAGATAAACCACTAGCCACACTCATCAAGAAAAAACGGGAGAAGATTCAAATCAATAGAATTAGAAATGAAAAAGGAGAGGTAACAACTGACACTGCAGAGATAAAAGAGATCATGAGAGATTACTACAAGCAACTCTATGCCAATAAAATGGACAATCTGGAAGAAATGGACAAATTCTTAGAAATGCACAACCTGCCAAGACTGAATCAGGAAGAAATAGAAAATATGAACAGACCAATCACAAGCACTGAAATTGAAACTGTGATTAAAAATCTTCCAACAAAGAAAAGCCCAGGACCAGATGGCTTCACAGGTGAATTCTATCAAACATTTAGAGAAGAGCTAACACCTATCCTTCTCAAACTCTTCCAAAATATAGCAGAGGGAGGAACACTCCCAAACTCCTTCTACAAGGCCACCATCACCTTGATACCAAAACCAGACAAGGATGTCACAAAGAAAGAAATCTACAGGCCAATATCACTGATGAACATATATGCAAAAATCCTCAACAAAATAGTAGCAAACAGAATCCAACAGCACATTAAAAGGATCATACACCATGATCAACTGGGGTTTATTCCAGGAATGCAAGGATTCTTCAATATATGCAAATCTATCAATGTGATAAACCATATTAACAAATTGAAGAAGAAAAACCATATGATCATCTCAATAGTTGCAGAGAAAGCTTTTGACAAAATTCAACACCCATTTATGATAAAAACCCTGCAGAAAGTAGGTATAGAGGGAACTTTCCTGAACATAATAAAGGCCATATATGACAAGCCCACAGCTGTCATCATCCTCAATGGTGAAAAACTGAAAGGATTTCCACTAAGATCAGGAACAAGACAAGGTTGCCCACTCTCACCACTCTTATTCAACATAGTTTTGGAAGTTTTAGCCACTGCAATCAGAGAAGAAAAGGAAATAAAAGGAATCCAAATCAGAAAAGAAGAAGTAAAGCTGTCACTGTTTCCAGATGACATGATCCTATACATAGAGAATCCTAATGATGCTACCAGAAAACTACTAGAGCTAATCAATGATTTTGGTAAAGTGGCAGGATACAAAATTAATGCACAGAAATCTCTGGCATTCCTATATACTAATGATGAAAAATCTGAAAGTGAAATCAAGAAAACACTCCCATTTACCATTGCAACAAAAAGAATAAAATATCTAGGAATAAACCTACCTAAGTAGACAAAAGACCTGTATGCAGAAAATTATAAGACACTGATGAAAGAAATTAAAGATGATACAAATAGATGGAGAGATATACCATGTTCTTGGATTGGAAGAATCAACATTGTGAAAATGACTCTACTACCAAAGCAATCTATAGATTCAATGCAATCCCTATCAAACTACCACTGGCATTTTTCACAGAACTAGAAGAAAAAATTTCACAATTTGTACGGAAACACAAAAGACCCCGAATAGCCAAAGCAATCTTGAGAACGAAAAAAGGAACTGGAGGAATCAGGCTCCCTGACTTCAGACTATACTACAAAGCTACAGTTATCAAGACGGTAAGGCACTGGCACAAAAACAGAAAGATAGATCAATGGAACAGGATAGAAAGCCCAGAGATAAACCCATGCACATATGGACAACTTATCTTTGATAAAGGTGGCAGGAATGTACAGTGGAGAAAGGACAGCCTCTTCAATAAGTGGTGCTGGGAAAACTGGACAGGTACATGTAAAAGTATGAGATCAGATCACTCCCTAACACCATACACAAAAATAAGCTCAAAATGGATTAAAGACCTAAATATAAGGCCAGAAACTTTCAAACTCTTAAAGGAAAACATAGGCAGAACACTCTATGACATAAATCACAGCAAGATCCTTTCTGACCCACCTCCTAGAGTAATGGAAATAAAAACAAAAATAAACAAATGGGACCTAATGAAACTTCAAAGCTTTTGCACAGCAAAGGAAGCCATAAACAAGACCAAAAGACAACCCTCAGAATGGGAGAAAATATTTGCAAATGAAGTAACTGACAAAGGATTAATCTCCAAAATTTACAAGCAGCTCATGCAGCTCAATAACAAAAAAACAAACAACCCAATCCAAAAATGGGCAGAAGACCTAAATAGACATTTCTCCAAAGAAGATATACAGACTGCCAACAAACACATGAAAGAATGCTCAACATCATTAATCATTAGAGAAATGCAAATCAAAACTACAATGAGATATCATCTCACACCAGTCAGAATGACCATCATCAAAAAATCTAGAAACAATAAATGCTGGAGAGGGTGTAGAGAAAAGGGAACACTCTTGCACTGCTGGTGGGAATGTGAATTGGTTCAGCCACTATGGAGAACAGTATGGAGGTTCCTTAAAAAGCTACAAATAGAACTACCATAT
This sequence comes from Leucopleurus acutus, assembly GCF_964270905.1. Lineage (NCBI taxonomy): Eukaryota > Metazoa > Chordata > Mammalia > Artiodactyla > Delphinidae > Leucopleurus > Leucopleurus acutus. Next base: position 28,760,170 of record NC_139151.1, on the reverse strand, counting down.
GACCCAGCAATCCCACTACTGGGCATATACCCTGAGAAAACCGAAATTCAAAAAGAGTCATGTACCAAAATGTTCATTGCAGCTCTATTTACAATGGCCCAGAGATGGAAACAACCTAAGTGCCCATCATCGGATGAATGGATAAAGAAGATGTGGCACATATATACAATGGAATATTACTCAGCCATAAAAAGAAACGAAATTGAGCTATTTGTAATGAGGTGGATAGACCTAGAGTCTGTCATACAGAGTGAAGTAAGTCAGAAAGAAAAAGACAAATACCGTATGCTAACACATATATATGGAATTTAAGGAAAAAAAAATGTCATGAAGTACCTAGGGGTAAGTCAGGAATAAAGACGCAGACCTCCTAGAGAACGGACTTGAGGTTATGGGGAGGGGGAAGGGTGAGCTGTGACAAGGCGAGAGAGAGTCTTGGACATATACACACTAACAAACGTAGTAAGGTAGATAGCTAGTTGGAAGCAGCCGCATGGCACAGGGATATTGGCTTGGTGCTTTGTGACAGCCTGGAGGGGTGGGATAGGGAGGGTGAGAGGGAGGGAGACGCAAGAGGGTAGAGATATGGGAACATATGTATATGTATAACTGATTCACTTTGTTATAAAGCAGAAACTAACACACCATTGTAAAGCAATTATACCCCAATAAAGATGTTAAAAAAAAAAAAGCATCCTCCTCTTGCTGTGAAGAAACTACCACATGGCTTGCCATAGTGACAGATCCCAAATTACAATTCTCTACTGATCCTATATAAGCTATCTTTGCTGGAAAAATATCTGGCAGTCTATTTGTTTCAGGTCAGCAGGTGTAATGTGTATAAAGTGCACAGCAGCCTTTCTTGCACACTAGAGGAACTCAGTCCATTATCATCATTACTTTTTGTTAAATCTACCAGATCCAATATTCACACATAAAGAACCCAGTTACATATTTTTTAGAAGTCATATGGACAGATGAAGTAGGAGAAAACAGAGAATCTTGGTTTTTAAGGCAAATACAATTTTGGAAGTGTAGTCTTATTGAATTAATGCTTACCCAGCTGCCAAGTGGAGGAAAGTGGTCATTTTAGACTTATGGATGTCACTTTATGGATATCTTCACTATGAAAAGAAGAAGAACATGCATTAGTGACTCAGCACTTAAACAGAAATGGAAAAGTTTGTTCAGCTGTGGGAAGATATATAAAATTTGTTTGGAGTCAAAACATTGTGTAACTGATCTAGGAACTAATATATGGCAGTTATATATATACATTCATATTTTACACAAACTCCAGGATTTCTGAGGAACAAAAGGAGTGTTTTTGTTTTTATTTTTACCATGGAGTATATGTCCTAGTACACTGGATTGTTTCCATTGAAATTTCCATACTTCAAGCCCCATCTGCCATGTTTGCATGCCCTTTCCTGGGTGAATGGATCTTAAATTGCTAGTTTTTTGTGAGGTTCTATGGGATCAGAGAGGGGTGATAAGGAGTTTGAGATAACAAAACAATAGAGCTAAGAAATAGAAACTTTGTGTCTTTTGATAAAATCTAGCTTCAACCTGAAAAAAAACACCATTCTGTTTTCAATTGGAATTTTATATAATCTTGCAAGAAAAGGAGAATAATAGTGCTTATACAGATGGCTAACTCAGCAGGTGAGAACTTGACCAATGAAAGATCAAGACCTCATGCCTCGTATGGACTCATTATTTTCATGTCCAGAGAGTATATATTTAATCCAGGTTAGTATTTTCATAAATGCTTGCTCGGATTCACTCATAAGGGTGAATTTTGGAATTTCTAACTCCATAACTAAAAGGGGGATTTAAAGTACTCCCATAAAATGCTGAATTGGTAGTTTCAACCTCAAGTTCAACAAACACTAATGGTATTATAAGCATTATTATCCCACTTATCTATTAATTTATCTTTAGGGTTGCTGATTTCCTTTTTACTGACAGGTCAATTCCTTCAACTCATTGAAACAATAGAAAATTCATAAGTCATGTAATCAATATGAGTTGATCTTTGGCTGTCCAGAATATGATCACTCTTCTCATATTTGACTTCTTGCCCTCTGAGTATCAGTAGAGACAAAGCCTATTTTCTCTGAAAGAAGTATGATAGCTTCAGCCTCTCTTGCAGCTAGATTGACAGTATGTGACCTTGCTCCTTCAATCAGCTTGCACCATCTTGGACTTTGAATTGGGATTTAGTAAATTTAGGGTAGAGTCCAAGGAACATCAATTACAGCAATAGTAGCAACATTATCCAGGTTCCAGGGATAGAAGCAGCAACAGTGGAAGCAGCACAGTGTATACAGAGTATCGTGTTTGGTGGCAACAGTGGCAGGAGTACAAGCTGGTCTGTATGGTGTTCAACAGCTGCAGCAGCAGTAGGACTGTTATCACAGAGCTGATATTTGATGTGACACTTAGACTGTTGCTAGCAGCTACATAGTTTCACCACTTCCTGGCCATTTTTCTGACCTGATTCTCTAGACTTCTTAATTTTTTGTGTACTACACATTATCCTCTTCACAAATATTCTGCTTAAATTACCCAGTTTTGTTCTTCTGCATGAAACAAGGAATTTTAACTGGTATGGGGAATGATCACTTAATTAATTAAGTGATCAGTTAATTTTCTAGACAGGGCTGAAATGAAAAACTCAACTGGTATTTGGGGAAATAATTATGTCTATGTTTAGCATGCAATGGAATAAACAAAAATATTACTTGATATTCTGAATTGTATTCATCTGAATATATGTTGGAATATCTTTCAAGTAAATCTAAACAATATTCACTATCTAAATTGAAAACTTGGTAGACAAACCTACATGTAGGTGTCAGTAAAAACATTTGAGTTACATGAGTATCAATGTGAAAAGATGTAGAATATGATGTAGTCTTATCTAAGCAATTTTTTCTATAGGTTTTTGTCTTATGCTTGCATTTTTAAAAATACATTGTGTATTTTTCCTATCATTTTACCCTAAGTAAATTTTAAAGGCATTCTAAGGAAGTATAAACACCTGTGAAGGAAGTAGGTGCGCCTAAGAGGCAGGAAATAATCATACATTAGAAGAAAATTTAGAAGTAGCAAAGTGTGACTACATAAAAGACATAACCATGACTATGTACATATTCTCATCTATTGTGCATGTGAGTTGCTTCTCTCCATGAGAAAATAAATAATAATTATAAAATGTGGTTGGTGCTGGAAATTTTCAACATGTTATTTATATATGGTATAATAATTTTGAAAAAAATCAGAAAATTAACTTTTTTCAGTGCATTGTTAATCACAACAAGCATGTGGTACCACTAAGCACTATGTTGACACAGAAGAAAGTGTTGAATATATTGGAAGATCTGAATAAGGTCACAATGGAGGAGTAAGATGATTTAGTGAAGGAGCTGAGAAACAGAGAATTCAAGACAGATCATGGAGCTTCTGCTGATAATCAGGAGTCTTCTGCTCTGAACTGCAAAATTCTATTGTTGCTGACTTCAAACCTCTGGGGAAATGACGACACAAAGCAAAAAATCATGACTTAATATGTAAGCCCAATTTTACTGAGTCAAGGAGGGATCTGCTGATAAACTGTTATCAACACATAAGAAATTACTACGGAGAAAGATATTCTACTTGATTCTCATTGCTGGCCTGAGAAAAAAAGAAGAGAGAACACATGGATACTATATGCCATATCTTTAAAAGTATCTTTACATTATGCATACTAGTTAATTGCTGTTGAAAGCAAGCCGGACCATGACATGAGCACTTCAAACATTTCACTTTCCAAAGAGCAATTATAAATTTAGGTAACTGTATAATTGATCTCAAGCAGAGATAATGCAAACTGATGATCATTTTTAGTTTTTTTTTTTTATTCCAGCTATCCTAATTCTATAATTTCAGGTGTCATAAGAGAATCCAATCACTTGGATTTGATCTTGAACACTCTTCAGGTTATTTCAAACTCTCCTTTACCAGCACACAAAGCTCCAGAAAGCAGCAGCATAAACTCTGCATTCATCACAAAGTTTAACAAGGTTATCAAAGATTATTCATTGGTACAATAATTGAAGCTGCCTGGATCTTTTGTGATTGTTTGCTTAGTTAACTGAAACTAGATCCAATGGCACATTGATGGATATTCAGATGACAGAAGCATCTTCGTTTAAACTAAAGGGAGAAATCCACAGACTTGGGCAATAGACAGGTGGAGCACAATTTTCATGAATTGAAGAAAAGTTTTAGTTACTACAGCCACTTCAGTAAGTAAAGAATCCCAAAGAGATGAAAAACAAAGTCCATTGTTTTATTCCTTCTTTCATTTTCTTTCAGTTTCATTCCTCTTACTATTTTCTATAGGACATATTTGTGGTGAGAATTCTGTAGTTACAAAATATCAAGGCATGTCGAAGTCAGAAGAAAAGGAGTAGTATGCATTTCTCCAGAGATATTGGTGCTCTGTCTGGATGCAGTAATTGATGAAATGTTGAGTTCCTCTTCTTTGGAGGAAGGTGAAAATACATTTTATTTTCACGAAGGATGGTGTAGTACATTAAGGTGGAGTTGTTTCATTCTGTTTTTGTTTTTGAAGTATAACTACATGAACTGGACAACCAAAAGTAACAACTGCCTGTCAGAAAAATAGGTACACAGTGATGGGTATTTAGCATATTCTCTATGACAAACATTCAGTCCCCTTTTTATGGATGGACAATTCCTTACCTGGTGAGTATTAGTGGAAGCTGAAAATGCCAGATAGTTTTCTCAGGGCATGGGATGGAATATTGTTTCTGTCAATCCAACTCACCAACTCTGGACTTGGAATTGAGAGGAAAGGACAAAGAAAGAACCCATTATGCCAGTGTACATCATTAGTAGCAGGGGAAAACCCTCGAGGTCAGGAGGCAGCAAAGGACAGTGCCCAGTTTTCAGCATCAACAATGGAGGCACTGTATCCCAGGGTGCCTATTCTCTGTGGCAATTGCAACAGTTTTCTCACTGGACTAGTTTTTCTGATTTTGACCATATCCCTTGTTCCTCCTCAATTTTCCAGTCCCAGTTCTCTAGGCTTCCTGGAGTTTCAATGAGTTATGTAACACCCTTTGGATAAATTCATTTTTTTTTCTGTTTAATTATGTCTATATCAATGTCTGTAGCAGCAACTAAGAACAATGACTGATCCTGGGTCCTGCAAAGTAGCCAGCAGACTATGAATAGACAGTAAATGTACACTGTAAGGAAATTATTTAAAATAGGAGCCTGATCTGTATTCACATGTTCTTTTCTTGAAGTTAACATTCTTTTCTCTGACCCAGAACCAAGAAAACAAGTCACTGTCCCACCAGGAATAAATGCCATACTTAGCTGACATTTTGAAGTAAGTTTAAATAAGGGACAATTTATAGTTGAACCAACAAGGGATGATGAGAAGCTACAGACCAGCAATGGTGAAAAGTTCTCTCAAGGTAAGTAGAAAAACTATTACCAGAGTCATGTAAGAACTGGCACTAGGAGTCTGAAAGGAGCTATAGTTACAAAAGGACAGAACCACAGCCACAACCATTGAACCAAGACAGATAGAGGGGAGGGGATCAGGGAAGAAATATTCTGACCTTAAAACCACAGGTGTCCAATCGGTTGTTGGGTTCTCCCATGGCTAAACACAGAAGTCAAATGAAAGCTGGTGAGCAACAGAGTACACCTTGAATAATAATCAATTTACTTTTTGAAATGAATTATGAGAACTTTGCAATACACTCATTAAATTACCACATTTAAATTTTTTCCCAAGAAACTACATACTAATCAGAAAAATGTCTATATTATCCAGGGGCAAGTTAATAAAAATAATTGTTTTTTTAAAGCAATTTTGAAGGATTTGGTATTATAACATATGATTTTTATTTAAAATTACATTGTTTAGGAAAAGACAATTGCAGAATGATAGAATGAAGAGGATCACAAACCCACTCCTCAGCAAAAACCAAATTATAAAGTAAACAGCTATTTAAAATTTCTGGAATTTACTGTAATAGCATACAGAAAATTGAGAAATATTTAATGAAGAAAATCCATTAAATTTTGGTAAAAACCAGGATAAACTCTAAATTCGGGGAGGCATAACTCACTCTTGGCCCATCTGTAGCTCAGCATGTTAGAAGCCCCACTATAGGCAGAAAATAAGAAAGAAAAGAGAATGGGACTCCCTGTCCCCTCAGTTTCCAGTAAGGAACTATAGATTCTTCCTTCAAGAAGGTCAGAATCCCAGTATTTCTCATTCCTCTCAGTTTTGTATTGGAGAAGCTCTACTCTAAGCAAGAGTGACTGAGAGATCTGGGCATTTTTTTTCTATCCAGCTACAAACTCATAAGGAAAAAGCTCTATTCCAGGTGCACAATCCAAGAACACTGAGCCCTGATTACCTTCACCCCAGCTTGCTGAAATGGCAGAGGTTTTACACTGAGAAAGGCAATTCAAGAAGACCCGATTGGGAGAAAATATTTGCAAATGAAGAAACTGACAAAGGATTAATCTCCAAAATTTACAAGAAGCACATGCAGCTCAATATCAAAAAAACAAAAAACTCAATCCAAAAATGGCCAGAAGGCCTAAATAAACATTTCTCCAAAGAAGATATACAGATTGCCAACAAACACATGAAAGAATGCTCAACATCATTAATCATTAGAGAAATGCAAATCAAAACTACAATGAGATATCATCTCACACCGGTAAGAATGGCCATCAGCAAAAAAATATACAAACAATAAATGCTGGAGAGGGTGTGCAGAAAGGGAACCCGCTTGCACTGTTGGTGGGAATGTAAATTGATACAACCACTATGGAGAACAATATGGAGATTCCTTAAAAAACTACAAATAGAACTACCATATGACCCAGGAATGCCACTACTGGGCATATACCCTGAGAAAACCATAATTCAAAAAGAGTCATGTACCAAAATGTTCATTGCAGCTCTATTTACAATAGCCAGGATATGGAAGCAGCCTAAGTGTTTAGTAACAGATGAATGGATAAAGAAGATTTGACACATATATACAATGGAATATTACTCAGCCATAAAAAGAAATGAAACTGAGTTATTTGTAGTGAGGTGGATGGACCTAGAATCTGTCATACAAAGTGAAGTAAGTCAGAAAGAGAAAAACAAATACCGTATGCTAACACATATATATGGAATCAAAAAAAAAAAAAGGTCATGAAGAACCTAGGGACAAGACAGGAATAAAGACACAGACCTACTAGAGAATAGACTTGTGGTTATGGGGAGGGGGAAGGGTAAGATGGGATAAAGTGAGAGAGTGGTATGGACATATATACACTACCAAACGTAAAATAGATAGCTAGTTGGAAGAAGCCACATAGCACAGGGAGATCAGCTTGGTGTTTTGTGACCACCTATGGGGTGGGATAGGAAGGGTGGGAGGGAGGCAGATGCAAGAGGGAAGAGATATGGGAACATATGTATTTGTATAACTGATTCACTTTGTTATAAAGCAGACACTAACACACCATTGTAAAGCAATTATACTCCAATAAAGATGTTAAAAAAAACCCTCAATAAATGTATGCTGACCACACATCCCCACCCCACCTCCAAAATAAAAGAAGACCACAACTACTGCTATTGCCTGATAGCTCACTCATAGAGCAGGTAGTCAATCTAAGAGCAGAAGACAATATTCCCCCTTTCCAGGTTCAGAACATTAGTGCAATATTTAGGCCCAGCAGAGATTCAAGCCTTAAGAGTAACTAGCTCTACAAGGAGACTGACTTTATTTGGAACTGAGAATGAAGAATTTCAAGTCTAAGGGCACTTCCAGAAACAATGGACATTTTAGCAGTGTACAATTAATACTATTAGCTCCATGAAAGCAACAAGATACACCAGCCAGAAGTTTAGCATACAAACTAGAGGTAGAGACAGCTAAGAAGAGTCCTTCTGGAGTCAGAGCAAGCCTCAAACACTAAAGTCAAAAACCACCTAGAAAAGGAGCTCCAATTTAATTCTATGATCGTCTAACAATTTATGCACTGGAGCATCATTAATAACAAGACAAATCAGCTAGCAAGTAGAGGAGGTGAACAGCTGGGTGCAATACCAATAAATGCAGATCAGTTAGTATTCCATAAAAGTGAAAATGAAAAGACAGCAGAGGTAGCTATATGTACATAAAATAAAGTAGACTTTAAGCCAAAAATCATAATAAGAGACAAAGAAGTTCATTATATGATGACCCCCTTATAATGATAATGGGGTCAATTCATCAAGAAGATATAACACTCTTAAATTGATATGCAACCAATATTGAAGCACATATTTATATTAAGAAAATACTAACATATCTGAAGGGCAAAATAGATGCAATATAATGACAGTAGTGGACTTCAATGCCCTACTTTAAATAATGACAGAAATCAACAAGAAAATATTTGTCTTGCACCATATTTTAGACCAAATATATCTAACAGACATGTACAGAACATTCCATCCAATGGCAGAAGAATAGGCATTTTTCTCAAGCTCACATGAACATTCCCCAGGACAGAGCATATGAGAGGTCACCAAACAAGTCTTTGCATTTAAGAAGATTAAAATCATACCAAGTATTTTTTTCCAAACACGATGGTAGGGACTAGAAATCAATAACAGGAGGAAAGGTAAATAATTCACAATTATGTGGAAATTAAACAACATATTCCTGAACAAACAATTTCAAAGAAGAAATCCAAAGGGAAAACAAAAAGTATCTTGTAACAACTGACAATGGAAACACAATATCTCAAAACCTCTGTGATCTTGCAAAAGCAGTTCTAAGAGAGAAGTTTATAGAAATTAATGCCTACATTAAGAAAAAAAGATATCAAATAAACCATCTAACTTTATACCACAAGGAACTAGAAAAATAGGAACAAACTAAGTCCAAGTAAACAGAAGAAAGGTAATGACAAAAATCAGAACAGAAATAAAAGATATAGAGAATAGGAAAAGAAAATGAAAATATTAATAAAATGAAGAGACAATTTTTTGAAAATATAAACAAAATCAGCATAAGTTAAGCTAGACTAAGAAAGAAGAGAAGAGAAATAAAATCAGAAGAGAAAGAGGAGACTTTACAACTGTAACTACAAAAATCAAAGGGATTATTATAAGAGACTACTATAAACAATTATACACCAACAAATTGGAAAACTTAAAAGAAATTGGTAAATTCCTAGGCACATACCATCTACCAAGGTTGAATCATGAAGAAATAGAAAATCTGAAAAGATCAATTATGACTAAAGATATTGAGTCAGTAATCAAAACCCCCCAACACAGAAAATCCCAGGACTAGATGGTTTCATTGGTGAATTCTACTAACATTTAAAGAAGAATTAACACCAATCCTAAATTTGTCCAAAAATTAAAGAGAAGGGAACACTCCCAAATCCATTTTATGAAACCTGATGCCAAAGCCATATAAGGACACCACAAAAAAGTACACTATTATTTCCTTTTGATAATAGAAATGCAAAAATTCTCAGCAAAATATTAACAAATTGAATTAGAAGCATATTAAAAGGATCATACCACACAGTCAGGTAGGATTTACCCCTGGGATACAGAGATGTTTCAATATACACAAGTCAGTTAATGTTATGGACACATTTATAGAATGAAATAAAAACCATAGGATCATCTGAGTAGATGCAGAATAAAAATTTTGACAAAATACAACATCAATTATAATAAAACCCCTCAGCAAATAGCATATTTAGTGGTGAAGGTTAAAAGATTTTCCTCTATGAATAGGAAAAAGACAAGAGTACTCACTCTCACCACTTCTATTCAACATAATAGAGGAAGATCTAGCCAGAGGAATTAGGCTAGAAAAAATAAAAAATAGAAGGAATCCAAATTAAAAAGGAAAAAGTAAAATTATCTTTGTTTGCAAATATAGGATCCCATATGTAGAAAACTGTAAGAACCATCAAAAACTCCTAGAACTATAAATAAATTCATAAAGATGCAGGATACAAAATCAACATACAGAAATCAGTTGCATTTTCATACAATAACAACAAACCACACAAAAAGTAAATGAAAACACTCCCATTCACAATATCAAAAACAATAAAATCTTAGAAATGTAACAAAGAGAGTGAAATATCTGTACAATGAAAACTACATGACAGTGATGGATTGAAGAAGACATGAACAAATGAAAAGATATCTTATGTTCATGGATGGGAACAATTAATACTGCTTAAATGCCCATACTACCCAAAGTGATCTACAGATTCAATATAATTTCTATCAAAATTCCGGTGGCATTTTTCACAGAAAAAGAAAAAATAATCTTGAAATTTGTATGGTATCACAAAAGGCCCCAGGTAGTCAAAGCAATACTGAGAAAGAAGAACAAAGCTGGAGGCATCACACATCCTGATTTCAAACAATACTACAAAGCTACAGTATTCAAAAGAGTACAGTACTGTCATAAAAATAGAAACTTAGACCAATGGAACAAAAGAGAGTCTAGAAATAGATCCTTGCATATGTAGTCAACTAATATTTGACAAGGAAGCCAAGAATACTCAAAGGAAAAAAGATAATCTCTTCTATAAATGGTCTTGGGAAAATTGAATAACCATGTGCAGAAGAAAGAAATTGGACCCTTATATTACACTTCTCACAAAAATAACTAGAAATGCATTAAATGCTTAAATATAAGAACTGAAAACATAAAACTCCTGGAAAAAAAACATAGGGAAACATTGGTCTTGGCAATGACTTTTTGGATATGACACAAAAAGCACAAGCAGCAAAAGCAAAAATAGACAAGTGGGATTACATCAAACTAAAAAGTTTCTTCACAGCAAGAGAAATCATCAACAAACGAAAAAATAGCCTATGAAATGGGAGAAAATATTTGCAAATCTTGTATTTTATAAGGGTTAAATATTGAAACTGTATTAAAAACTTTTTCAACTCAATAGCAACAAAACAAAGTACAAGATTAAAAATGGGAAAAGTAACTGCATAGTTGGTTTTTCAAAGAAGACATACAAGTGACCAACAGGTACATGAAAAGGTGGTCAACATTACTAATCATCAGGGCAATGCAAATCAAAACCACAGTGAGATATCACCTTACACCCATTAGAGAACCTATCATCAAAAAAGACAAGAAATAAAAAATGCTTGCAGGCATGTGGAGAAAAAAGAACCCATGTGCACAATTGGTGGGAATGTAAATTGCTGCAGTTACTGTGTCAAATAGTATGGTGTTTTCTCCAAAAATTAAAATTGAACTACCCATGTTCCAGAAGAGGCTTTGGTTGGGTGGGGGGAGAGGGGGGTCTAAAGTCCAGGAAAGTTAACACCCATCCTTCTCAAACTCTTCCAAAAATGCAGACAAAGGAACACTCCCAAGCTCATTCTATGAGACCACCATCACCCTGATACCAAAATCAGACAATGATATAACAAAAAAAGAAAATTACAGGCCAATATCACTGATGAACATAGACACAAAAATACTCAACAAAATACTAGCAAATGGAATCCAACAACACATTAAAAGTATCATAAACTGTGATCAAGTGGGATTTATCCCAGGGATGAAAGGATTATTCACTATATGCAACTCAATCAATGCAGTACACCATATTAGCAATTAAAGAATAAAAGCCATATGATAATCTCAATAGATGCAGAAAAAGCTTTTGACAAAATTCAATACCTAATTATGATAAAAAAAAAAACTCTCCCGGAAGTTGGCATAGAGGGAACCTAACTCAACAAAATAATGGCCATATATGACAAACCCATAGCAAACTTCATTCTTAATGGTGAAAAACTGAAAGCATTTCTTCTAAGATCAGGAACAAGGCAAGGATATCCACACTTGCCACTATTATTCAACTTAGTTTTGGAAGTCCTAGCCACTGCAATCAGAGAAGAAAAAGAAATAAAAGGAATCCAAATTGAAAGAGAAGAAGTAAAACTGTCACTGTTTGCAGATGACACGATACTATACATAGAAAATGCTAAAGATGCCATCAGAAAAATACTAGAGGTAATAAATGAATTTGGTAAAGTTGCAGGATAGAAAATTAATGCACAGAAATCTCTTGCATTCCTATATACTAACAACAAAATATCAGAAAGGGAAATTTAGGAAACAATCTCATTTACCATTGCAAAGAAAAGAATAAAATCCCTAAGTATAAACCTACATAAGGAGGTAAAAGACCTGTACTTAGAAAACTGTGAGACACTGATGAAAGAAATCAAAGATGACACAAACAGATGAAGAGATATACTATGTTCTTGGATTGGAAGCATAAATATTGTGAAAATGACTATACTATCCAAAGCAATCTAAAGATTCAATGCAATCTCTATCAAATTACCAATGGTGTTCTTCACAGAATTAGAACAAAAATTTTTAGAATTTGTGTGGAAACACAAAAGAACCTGAATAGCCAAGGCAGTCTTGAGAAAGAAATACAGAACAAGAGGAATCATGTTTTCTGACTTCAGACAATATTACAAAGCTACAAGACAATATGGTACTGGCACAAAAGCAAAAATATAGATCAATGGAAAAGGATCCAAAGCCCAGCCATAAACACACAAACCTATGGTCACCTAACCTATGACAAAAGAGGCAAGAATATACAATGGAGAAGAGACAGTCTCTTTAGTAAGTGGTCATGCGAAAACTGGACAGCTATATGTAATAAAAAAAAATGAAATTAGAACACTCATTAACACCATACACAAAAATAAACTCAAAATGGATTAAAGACCCAAATGTAAGACCAGACACTATAAACCTCTTAGAGGAAAACATAGGAAGAAAGCACTTTGACATAAATCTCAGCAAAATCTTTTTTGACCCACCTCCTAGCGTAGTGAAAATAAAAACAAAAATAAAAAATTGGGACCTAATTAAACTTAACACATTTTGCACAGCAAAGAAAACCATACAATCCTCAGAATGGGAGAAAATATTTGCAAACAAAGAAACTGACAAGGGATTCATCCTCAAAATATACAAACAGCTCATGTAGCTCAATATTAAAAGAAAAAAAAATAAAAAAAATGGGTGGAAGTCCTAAATAGACATTTCTCCAAGAAGATATACAGATGGCTAAGGAGCACATGAAAAAATCCTCAATATCACTAAATATTAGAGACATGAAAATCAAAACTACAATGAGTTATTTCCTCACACTGTTCAGAATGGCCATCATCAAGAAATCTACCAAAAATAAATGCTGGAGAGGGTGTGGAGAAAAGGGAACCCTCTTGCACTGTTGGTGGGAATGTAAAATGATACAGCCACTATGGAGAACAGTATGGAGGTTGCTTAGAAAGCTAAAAATAGAACTACCATATAACCCAGCAATCCCACTACTGAGTATATACCCTGAGAAAACCATACTTCAAAACAACACATGCACCCCAATATTCATTGCAGCACTATTTACAATAGCTAAGACATAGAAGCAACCTAAATGTCCATTGACAGATGAATGGATAAAGGAAATGTGATACATATATACAACAGACTATTACTCAACCATTAAATGGAATGGAACTGGGTTATTTGTATAGACGTGGGTTGACCTAGAGTCTGTCATACAGAGTGAAGTAAGTCAGAAAGAGAAAAACAAATATTGTACGTTAACACATATATGTGGAATGTAGAAAAATGGTACATCTGAACCTATTTGCAGGGCAGGAATAGAGATACAGACATAGAGAACATACATGTTGACATGGGGGGGTGAAGGCAGATGGAATGAACTGGGAGATTGTGACTGATATATATATATATACTACTGTGTGTAAAACAGATAGCTAGTGGGAACATGCAATGTAATGCAGGAAGCTCAACTCAGAACTCTGTGAGCACCTAGATGGGTGGAATAGGTGCGGGTGGGAGGGAGGTCCAAGTGGGAGGGGATATATTTATACATAAAGCTGGCTCTCTGCATGGTACAGCAGAAACTGACACAACATTGTAGAGCAACTATATCCCAATCAAAAAAAAAATGAACTACCATATGATACAGTAATCCCACTTTATAAATAAATAAATAAATATATGCATATATATATATATATATATATATATATATATATATATATATATATACCCAAAGCAAATGAAAGCAGGATCTTGAAGAGATATCTGCAATCTCATATCTGTTGCAGCATTATTCACAATAGCTATGGTCTGGAAATGACCTAAATGTCTGTCAGTAGATAAATGGATGACATATATGTATATGTGTATATATATATATATACACACACATATACATATATATATAATATACATATATTCATATATGTAATAGAACATTATTCAGCCCTGAGGAAGAGGGTTATCCTGCCATTTGGCAAAACATTGATGAATCTTTTTCTTTAATTGGGGTATAGTCTTTTTACAATGTTGTGTTAGTGTTTACTGTACAGCGAAGTGGAGTTCCCTGTGCTATACAGCAAGTTCTCATTAGTTATCTATTTTATACATATTAGTGTATATATGTCAATCCCAATCTCCCAATTCATCCCACCCTCCCACCCTCCTTGGTGTCCATATGTTTGTTCTCTACATCTGAGTCTCTATTTCTGCCTTGCAAAATGGTTCATCTGTTCCATTTTTCTAGATTCCACATATAAGTGTTAATATACGATATTTGTTTTTCTTTCTGACTTACTTCACTCTGTATGACAGTCTCTAAGTCCACCAATATCTCTACAAATAACCCTGTTTCATTCCTTTTTATGGTTGAGTAATATTCCATTGTATATATGTACCACAACTTCTTTATCCATTCATTGGTCGATGGGCATTTAGGTTGCTTCCATGACCTGACTATTGAAAATAGTGCTGCAATGAACATTGGGGTGCATGTGTCTTTTTGAAGTATGGCTTTCTCTGGGTATATGCCCAGTAGTGGGATTGCTGTGTTATATGGTAATTCTATTTTTAGTGTTTAAGGAGCCTCCATACTCTTCTCCATAGTGACTCTAACAATTTACATTCCCACCAACAGTATAAGAGGGTTATCGGCAATCTCATACTTGTTGCAGCATTATTCACAATAGCCATGATATGAAAACAACCTAAATGTCTGTGAATAGATAAATGGATGATATATATGTGTATGTATATATAATATATATATATATATATATATATGTAATGGAATATTATTCAGCCATGAGAAAGAGGGAAATCCTGTCATTTGGGAAAATGTTGATGAATCTTGAAGGTATTATATTAAGTAAAATATGTAAGATAAAGACAAATATCCTAAGTTATCACATACATGGAATCTAAAAAACCTAACCTCATAACAATAGAGTGTAGAATGGTGGTAGAATCATGGTTACCAGGGGCTGAGGGGTGGGGGAAATGGGGAGATGCTGGTCAAAGCCTACAAATTTCTATGCTATGATGAATAAGTTCTGGGCATCTAATGTATAGTATGGTGATTATTGTTACTAGCACTTTATGATATACTTGAAAGTTGCTGAGAGAGTAAATCTTAAGTGTTCTTACCACAAAAAAGAAATGTAATTATGTGAAGTATTAGAGTTGTTAGCTAACACTATGGTGGTCATCATTTTGCAGTATGTAAGTGTGTCAAACCAACACTTTGTTCCCCTTTACCTTACACTCTGTTATATGTCAACAATATCTAAATAAAGCTGAAAAAAAGCAGATCAGTTAGCAATGTATTAGAGACATCAAAGAAAAAAGCATCCAAAGTCCAGCTAAAACAGCTAACATCCTTGGAAAGGGAAAGGAAAAGGTGTCTGAATACATGCCCAAGCTTAAAACTTCTGAGGAACAACATCAAAAGCTGCACACTGTGGGGTAAATACATTCCACTAAAATAGTCCAGCAAAGTATAAAGGCAAATAAACAAGAAAACAAGCTGGCTATAAACCACAAAAACAACCCCTGTGGATTGGATATATAGTGGTGGTGGTTATTAATATTCAGAGTTGCTACAAATTAGTATCTAAAATATCTTACAAAATTATGACACATACAATGAAACATAAAAGCATGACCCATATACAACAATAAAGGCAGGCAACACACATGACCTTTGACAGAAACCAGATATTAGATTTAGTGGGAAAAAATTCAAATCATCTATTATAAATATTATCAAATAATGAAAGGAAACTATGATTACAGATGTAAAGGAGGTATGATATCCATATCTCATTAAGTTAAAAATAGTATTAAAGAAATAGAAATTATTAAAAAATGGAAACATTGGAGTTTTAAAAGACAGTAAAAAATATTCAGAGAGGCCCAACAGTAAATTTGTGTTGGCAGAAGAGTGCATTAGCAAACTTGAAGACAAATGATTATCTGAATCTAAATCTAAAGAACAAAGAGAAAAAAGAAGAAAACTGAAAGGGCCTCAGTGAAATATGAGATATCATTAAGCAACATACCCTTAATGGAAGTGCCAGAAAGAAAGGAGAAACATGAAAAAAATACTTGAAAAAATAATGGCAAAACTTCTCATATTTGATGAAAAAATATTAAACTATACAGCCCAGAAATTCAAAGAACTCCAACTAGGATGAATTCAAAGTGATACACAAACAACACATCACAGTAACAATGCTGAAAGAAAAATAAATCTTAATAGCATCAAGGTAAGGGGAAAACACTTATATACAGGAAAAACCCAATAATAATAACAGCTAGCTTCCTATCAGAAACAGTGGAAACCATAAGGCAGTAGGATGACATATTCAAAGAGATAGAAAAAAACGATAGGCCAAATAAGGTGTGTATTTTCCTGGAAAATACATAGTAAGAAATATTAAATGAAGTTCTGATTGAAATCAATTGACATCAGAGAGTAGTTTAACTTCACACAAAAAATAAAGTTAATTATGTAGGGACATATAAAAAACAGTATAATTGCATATTTCATCTCCTTTATTGTCTTTATTTAATAAGCAATTACATAAGACAACATATATTTAATTACATTAATGGTTCTGTATCATATAGGAATGTAATACATTTAACAATAACTTGATAAAGAAGGCAGGTGAGGGCAAAAATATATTGGAAGAAGGAAATAACATCAAATAGTTTTGAGATTCCACAGGAAATAATGAAGACAACAAAAATGATAAATAAAAAGGTGAATATAACAAAATCCATAAATACATACTTGTTCTCCTTTTGCATTCCAGATTTCTAAAAACTTAAGATGAACTAGATTAATTATTACAACAATGTATTGTTGAGTTTATAATGTATGTAGATATAACAGGTATAACAACAATAGTGAATAAAAAAAGAGGAAGAGAGAATTACATAAGGGTTGCAGTAGACAGAATAATAACCCCCAATGATGTCTAAGTCCTAATCCCCAGAACTTGAAAATATGTTATCTTAAATGGCAAAAAGACTTTGAGATGTGAGTAAATTAAAGACCTTAAAACGGAAAGATTATCCTGTATTATCTGGGTGTTCTCAATGTAATCTGAAAGGTCCTTATAAAAGGAATGCAGGAGGGTTAGAGTGAGAGAAGGTGTGTGACGGCAGAAGCAAAAGTTGGAGTGATAGATTCTGAAGTTAGTGGAAGGGGCCATTGGACATAGAATTCAGACAGAACCTAGAACCTGGAGAAAGCAAGGAACCTGATTTTTCTCTAGAGGTTTAAGAAGGAACACAGTCTGTGATATCCATTTCAGACTTTTGACCTCTAGAGCTATAACATAGGAGATTGAATCAGTAATCTAAATACTTCCTACAGCATAGCGAATGTGGTTAATGGCATTGCAATAACTTTGTATGGTGACAGATGGTAACTAGGCTTAGTAAGATGATCTTTTTTATTATTGAATTATAGTTACTTTACAATGTTGTGTTAGTTTCTGCTGTGCAATGAAGTGAATCAGCTATGCATATACATATATCCCCTTCCTCTTGGACCTCCCTCCCACCCTGCCATCCCACCCATCTAGGTTATCACAGAACACCAAGCTGAGCTACCTGTGCTATACAGCAGGTTCCCACTAGCTATCTATTTTACACATGGTAGTATATATATGTCAATCCTAATCTCTTAATTTGCCCCACCTTCCCCTTTTAATGTATAAAAATATCTAATCACTATTGGTACATCTGAAACTAACACAATATTGTAAGTCAATTGTACTTCAATTAAACAAACAAATAAAAACTTCCTACAAAGAAAATTCCAGGCACAGATGGCTCTACTGGTGAATTATAGCAAACATTCAAAAAAGAATTAATACCAATCCTTCACAAACTCTTCCAAAAATTGAGATAACACTTTCCATTCAATGAGGCTAAGAATACACTTTTTATTAAAACCACAGAAAAGTATCACAACAAAACTATAGACCAGTATCTTTTTTTTAAAATAAAGACACAAAAATCTTAACAAAATACTAGCATTGTGTGCCCAGCAATACACACACACACACACATATACATATATATATAATAATTATATAAAATAACCAAGTATGATTTATCCCAGGAATGCCAGATTGTTTTAGCATATGAAATTCAATTAATGTAATGCAGCATAATAATAGATTATAGTACAAAAAACACTTGATTGTGTCAGTAGATACAGAAGATGTATTTGTCACATCTAACACTCTTTTATGATAAAAACACTCAATAAGCTAGGAATAGAAGGGAACTCCTTCAAACTGATAAAGGATTTAATTGAAAAATCAAAGCTACTCTCTCACTTAATGTTGAAATACTGAATGTTTTCTCTATAAGACAAGGAAAAAAATAAGGATCTTTGCTCTTTCCACTTCTATTTAACACTGTACTGAAAGTTCTAGTCAGGGCAAATAGGCAAGAAAAACAAATAAAAGGCATCCACTTTAGAAAAACGAAGAAATAAAACTAATATTTTTTGGAAATACACATATCTTATATATTTAGAAAAACTTGAGGGCTCCAACAAAAATCTATTAGAAATAACAAATGAGTTTAGCAAGATTAAAAAATTCAAGATCAATATACAAAAATTCAATTATATTTCTATACACTAGCAATGACCATTCTGAAAAAGAAACTAACAATTCTACTTACAATAGCATAAAATAGAACAAAATAATTTGGTAAGAATTTAAGGAAAAATAGCACAAGACTACATATACACTGAAAACTACATAATATTATTGGAAGAAATGAAAGAATATCTAACTAAATAAAAAGACATCTAAAGATTATTGATCAGAAGACTTAATATTGTTAGATTCCCTATCAAACCTCCAGCTGACAGTTCTTTTCAGGAATGGGCAAGGTGATCTTAACTTAATATGCAAATTTAAGGGTTCTGAAATAGTCAAAACAATCTTGAAAAAAACAAAGTTGGAGAGCACACACTTCCTGATTTTTAAACTTATAACTAAAATAAACAATACTGGGTGGTACTGGCATAAAGATAGATATGTAGATTGATGGAATAGAATTATGAATCCGGAAGTAAACCTTTACATTTATGATCAATAATCCTCATTTCAATAAGGATCCCAGAGAGTTCAATGCAGAAAAATAGTCTTTAATAAATGGTAGCAGAACAACTGGATGTCTATATGTAAAAGAAGGAGGTTGGACCTCTACCTCACACCATACCCAAAAATTAACTCACATTGAATTACAGACTTAAATGTAGGAGCTGAAATTATAAAACACTTAAAGAAAAGCATAGGAGTAAATCTTTGTGAACTTGGGTTAGGCACCAACGATACTAAAAGCACAAGTGATGGTAGAAAATCTGTATTACATTAAAATTAAAACTTCTGTGCTAGAAATGATACCTTCAAGAAAGTGAAAAGACAACTTAAAGAATGGGATAAAATATTAAAAAAATCATATGTCTGGTAAGGGAGTTTATCTAGAATATATAAAGAACACTTACAACTCAAAACCAAAAATATAAATGATTCAATTAAAAAGTATGCAAAAGATCTGAATAGATTTTTCTCCACAGAAGACTTACAAATGGTCAATAAGCACATTAATAGATGCTCAACATCATTAGCCATAAGAGAAATTTTAAAACAAAACCACAATGAGATAGCACTTCAGGTCTGCAGGGGTAGCTATAATCTAATAGATAGTAAAAAGAAATGGTGAGAATTTGCAAAATTTGAGACAATCCTGTATTTCTGGTAGTAATGTAAAATGGTTCAGCCACTTTGGAAAACATGTTGCCACTTCCTCAAAAAGTTAAATATAAACATAAAGTTTCCATATGACTCAGAATTCTTTAGAAAGATATATACCCAACATAAATGAAAGTGAAATGAAAATACATCACACAAAAATTTGCACGAGAATGATGTTTACTGTGGGTTAGTCATATATGGCCTTTATGATGTTGAGGTATGTTCCCTCTATGCCCACTTTCTGGTTTTTAACATAAATGGGTGTTGAATTTTGTCAAAAACATTTTCTGCATCTATTGGGATAATCAGATGGTTTTTATTCTTCAGTTCATGTGGTACTTCACACTGATTGATTTGTGTATATTGAAAAATTCTTGCATCCCTGGGATAATTTCCATTTGATCATGGTGTATGATCCTTTTAATGTGTTGTTGAATTCAGTTTCTACTATTTTGTTGATTTTTGCATCTATGTACATGACCTGTAATTTTCTTTTTTTGTTATACCTTTGTCTGGGTTTGGTATCAGGGTGATGGTGGCCTCATAGAATGAGCTTGGGAGTGTTTCTTCCTCTGAAATTTTTTGAAGAGCTTGAGGAGGGTAGGTGTTAACTCTTCTCTACATGTTTAATAGAATTCAACTGTAAAGCCATCTAATCTTGGAAGATTTTTTAAAATTTTGCTATTTTTTATGTATGTATTTATTTATTTGCTTGTTTGTATATTTATTTATTTATTTCCCACAAGGCATTTGGGATCTTAGTTCCCTGCCCAGGGTTTGAACCCGTGTCCTCTGAACTGAAAGCATGGCATCTTAACCACTGGACTGTCAGGGAAGTCCCCCTGGAAGATTTTTAATCACAGTTTCATTTCAGTATCTGTGATGGGTCAGTTCATATTATTTATTTCTTCCTGGTTCAATCTTGGAAGGTTGTACTTTTCTAAGAATTTGTCCATTTCTTCTAGGTGTCCATTTTATTGGCATATAATGCCAATTTGTCCATTTCTTCTAGATGTCCATTTTATTGGTGTAGTAGTGTCTTATGATCTTTTATTTCTGTGTTGTCCATTGTAACTTCTCCTATTTCATGTCTAATTTTCTTGATTTGAGCCATCTCCCTTTTTTCTTGATGAGTCAGACTAAAGGTTTATCCATTTTGTTTACCTTCTCAAAGAACCAGCTTTTAGTTTCAGTGATCTTTGCTATAGATTTCGTTGTCTCTATTTCATTTATTTCTGATCTGATCTTTATGATTTCTTACCTACTTCTAACATCGGGCTTTGTTTGTTCTTTTTGCTGTAACTGCTTTAGGTGTAAGGCTACGTTGTTTGAGATTTTTCTTCTTTTTTGAGGTAAGTTTGTATTTTTATAAACTTCCCTCTTAGTACTGCTTTTGCTTCATCCTATATGTTTTAGATCATCGTGTATTCATTGTCATTTTTCTCTAGGTATTTTTTGCTGTCCTCTTTGATGTCTTCAGAGAACCACTGGTTATTTAGTAACATATTGCTTAGCATCCATGTGTTTCTGTTTTTTTTTTTTTAACATCTTTATTGGAGTATAATTGCTTTACAATGGTGTGTTAGTTTCTGCTTTATGACAAAGTGAATCAGTTATACATATACATATGTTCCCATATCTCTTCCCTCTTCTGACTCCCTCCCTCCCACGCTCCCTATCCCACCCTTCTAGGTGGTCAAAAACCACCTGGCTGATCTCCCTGTGCTATGCGGCTACTTCCCACTAGCTATCTATTTTACATTTGGTAGTGTCTATATGTCCATGCCACTCTCTCGCTTTGTCACAGCTTACCCTTCCCCCTCCCCATATCCTCAAGTCCATTCTCTAGTAGGTCTGTGTCTTTATTACCATCTTGCCCCTAGGGTTTTCATGACCCCTTTTTTTTTCTCTTAGATTCCATATATATGTGTTAGCATATGGTATTTGTTTTTCTCTTTCTGGTTTACTTCACTCTGTATGACAGACTCTAGGTCCATCCACCTCACTACAAATAACTCAATTTCATTTCTTTTTATGGATGAGTAATATTCCATTGTACATATGGGCCGCATCTTCTTTAACCATTCATCTGTTGCTGGACACTTAGGTTGTTTCCATGTCCTGGCTGTTGTAAATAGTGCTTCAACGAACATTGTTGTACATGTCCCTTTTTGAATTATGGTTTTCTCAGGGTATATGTCAAGTAATGGGATGGCTGGGTCATATGGTAGTTTTATTTTTAGTTTTTTAAGGAACTTCCATGCTGTTCTTATAGTGGCTGTATCAATTTACATTCCTACCAGCAGTGCAAGAGTGTTCCCTTTTCTCCATACACTCTCCAGGATTTATTGTTTATAGATTTTTTGAGAATGGCCATTCTGACTGGTGTGAGATGATATCTCATGGTAGTTTTGACTTGCATTTCTCTAATGATTATTGATGTTGAGCGTTCTTTCATGTGTTTGTTGGAAGTCTGTATGTCTTCTTTGGAGAAATGTCTATTTAGGTCTTCTGCCCATTTTTGGATTGGGTTGTTTGTTTCTTCAATATTCAGCTGCATGAGTGCCTTATCAATTTTGGAGATTAATCCTTTGTCAGTTGCTTCATTTGCAAATATTTTCTCCCATTCTGAGGGTTGTCTTTTGGTCTTGTTTATGGTATCCTTTGCTGTGCAAAGGCTTTTAAGTTTCATTAGGTTCCATTTGTTTATTTTTGTTCTTATTTCCATTTCTCTAGGAGGTGGGTCAAAAAGGATCTTGCTGTGATTTATGTCATAGAGTGTCCTGCCTTTGTTTTCCTCTAAGAGTTTGATAGTGTCAGGCCTTATGTTTAGGTCCTTAATCCATTTTGAGTTTATTTTTGTGTATGGTGTTAGGGAGTGTTCTAATCTCATACTTTTACATGTACCTGTCCAGTTTTCCAAGCACCACTTATTGAAGTGGCAGTCTTTTCTCTACTGTATATTCTTGCCTCCTTTATCAAAGATAAGGTGACCATATGTGTGAGGGTTTATCTCTGGGCTTTCTATCCTGTTCCATTGATCTATATTTCAGTTTTTGTGCCTGTACCTTACTGTCTTGATTACTGTAGCTTTGTAGTACAGTCTGAAGTCAGGGAGCCTGATCCTTCAGATCCATTTTTCATTCACAAGATTGCTGTGGCTATTCGGGGTCTTTTGTGTTTCCATTCAAATTGTGAAATTTTTTGTTCTATTTCTGTGAAAAATGCCAGTGGTAGTTTGATAGGGATTGCATTGAATCTGTAGATTGCTTTGGGTAGTAGAGTCATTTTCACAATGTTGATTCTTCCAATCCAAGAACATGGTATATCTCTCCATCTAGTTGTACCTTCTTAATTTTTTTCATCAGTGTCTTGTAATTTTCTACATACAGGCCTTTTGTCTCCTTACATAGGTTTATTTCTAGATATTTTATTCCTTTTGTTGCAGTGGTAAATGGGAGTCTTTTCTTAATTTCACATTCAGATTTTTCATCATTAGTGTACAGGAATGCCAGAGATTTCTGTGCATTAATTTTGTATCCTGCTACTTTACCAAATTCATTGATTTGCTCTAGTAGTTTGCTGGTAGCATCTTTAGGATTCTCTTTGTATAGTATCATGTCATCTGCAAACAGTGACAGCTTTACTTCTTTCCGATTTGGATTCCTTTTATTTCTTTTTCTTCTTTGATTGCTGTGGCTTAAACTTCCAAAACTATGTTGAATAATAGTGGTGAGAGTGGGCAACCTTGTCTTGTTCATGATCTTAGGGGAAATGGTTTCAGTTCTTCACCATTGAGAATGATATTGGCTGTAATTTTGTCATATATGGCCTTTATTATGTTGGGGAAAGTTCCCTATATGCCTACTCTCTGCAGGGTTTTTATCATAAATGGGTGTTGAATTTTGTCAAAAGCTTTTTCTGCATTCATTGAGATTAGCATATGATTTTTCTCCTTCAATTAGTTAATATGGTGTATCACATTGATTGTTTTGTGTATATTGAAGAATCCTTGCATTCCTGGGATAAACCCTACTTGATCATGGTGTATGTTCCTTTTATGTGCTGTTGAATTCTGTTTGCTAGTATTTTGTCGAGGATTTTTGCATCTATGTTTATCAGTGATATTGGCCTGTAGTTTTCTTTCTTTGTGACATCTCTGTCTGGTTTTGGTATCAGGGTGATGGTGACCTCGTAGAATGAGTTTGGGAGTGTTCTTCACTCTGCTATATTTTGGAAGAGTTTGAGAAGGATAGGTGTTATCCCTTCTCTAAATGTTTGATAGAATTCGCCTGTGAAGCCATCTGTTGCTGGGCTTTTGTTTGTTGGAAGATTTTTAATCACAGTTTCAATTTCAGTGCTTGTGATTGGTCTGTTCATATTTTCTATTTCTTCCTGGTTCAGTCTCAGAAGGTTGTACATTTCTAAGAATTTGTCCATTTCTTCCAGGTTTTCCATTTTAATGGCATAGAGTTGCTTGTAGTAATCTCTCATGATCCTTTGTATTTCTGCAGTGTCAGTTGTTACCTCTCCTTTTACATTTCTAATTGTATTGATTTGAGTCTTCTCCCATATTTTCTTGACGAGTCTGGGTAATAGTTTATCAATTTTATTTATCTTCTTAAAGAACCAGCTTTTAGTTTTATTGATCTTTGCTATTGTTTCCTTCATTTCTTTTTCACTTATTTCTGATCTGACCTTTATGGTTTCTTTCCTTCTGCAAACTTTGGGTTTTTTTTGTTCTTCTTTCTCTAATTGCTTCAGGTGTAAGGTTAGGTTGTTTACTTGAGATGTTTCTTGTTTCTTAAGGTAGGATTGTATTGGTATAAGATTCCCTCTTAGAACTGCTTTTGCTGCAACCCATAGGTTTTTGTTGTTGTTGTTGTTGTTGTTTTTGGTACGCAGGCCTCTCACAGTTGTGGTCTCTCCCGTTGTGGAGCACAGGTTCCGGACACACAAGCTCAGCGGCCATGGCTCACAGGCCTAGCCACTCCACGGCATGTGGGATCTTCCCGGACCGGGGAATGAACCTATGTCTCCCGCATCAGCAGGCTGTCTCTCAACCACTGCCCCAGCAGGGAAGACCTCCCTAGGTTTTGGATCATTGTTTATTCATTGTCATTTATTTCTAGGTATTTTTTGATTTCCCCTTTGATTTCTTCAGTGATCTCTTCGTTATTAAGTAGTGTATTGTTTAGCCTCCATGTGTGTGTATTTTTTATAGATTTTTTCCTGTAATTGATATCTAGTCTCATATCATGGTGGTCGGAAAAGATACTTGATATGATTTCAATTTTATTAAATTTACCAAGGCTTGATTTGTGACCCAAGATATGATCTATCATGGAGAATGTTCCATGAGCACTTGAGAAGAAAGTGTTTACTGTTGTTTTTGGATGGAATGTCTTATAAATATCAATTAAGTCCATCTTGTTTAATGTATCATTTAAAGCTTGTGTTTCCTTATTTATTTTCATTTTGGATGATCTGTCCATTGGTGAAAGTGGGGTGTTAAATTCCCCTGCTGTGATTGTGTTACTGTTGATTTCTCCTTTTATGGCTGTTAGTATTTGCCTTATGTATTGAGGTGCTTCTATGTTGGGTGCATAAATATTTACAATTTTTATATCTTCTTCTTGCATCAATCCCTTGATCATTATCTAGTGTCCTACTTTGTCTCTTGTAATAGTCTTTATTTTTAAGTCTATTTTGTCTGATATGAGAATTGATACTCCAGCTTTCTTTTGATTTCCATTTGCATGAAATATCTTTTTCCTTCCCCTCACTTTCAGTCTGTATGTGTCCCTAAGTCTGAAGTGGGTCTCTTGTAGACAGCATATATATGGGTCCTGTTTCTGTATCAATTTATCCAGTCTAAGTCTTTTGGTTGGAGTATTTAATCCACTTACATTTAAGGTAATTATCGATATGTATGTTCCTATTCCCATTTTCTTAATTGTTTTGGGTTTGTTATTGTAGGTGTTTTCCTTCTCTTGTGTTTACTGCCTAGAGAAATTCCTTTAGCATTTGTTGTAAAGCTGGTTTGGTGGTGCTGAATTCTCTTAGCTTTTGCTTGTCTGTAAAGCCTTTAATTTCTCCATCAAATCTGAATCAGATCCTTGGTGGGTAGAGTAATCTTGGGTGTAGGTTTTTCTCCTTCATCATTTTAAATATGTCCTGCCACCCCCTTCTAGCTTGTAGAATTTATGCTGAAAGATCAGCTGTTAACCTTATGGGGATTCCCTTGTGTTTTATTTGTTGTTTTTCCTTTGCTGTTTTTAATATGTTTTCTTTGTATTCAATTTTTGATAGTTTGATTACTATGTTTCTTGGCATGTTTCTCCTTGGATTTATCGTGTATGGGACTCTTTGTGCTTCCTGGACTTGATTAACTATTTCCTTTCCCATGTTAGGGAAGTTCTCAACTATAATCTTTTCAAATATTTTCTCAGTCCCTTTCTTTTCCTCTTCTTCTTCTAGGAACCCTATAATTCGAATGTTGATGCATTTAATGTTGTCCCAGTTGTCTCTAAGAGTGTCCTCAGTTCTTTTCATTCTTTTTCTTTTATTATGCCCTGCAGTATTTATTTCCACTATTTTGTCTTCCAGGTCACTTATCTGTTCTTCTGCCTCAGTTATTCTGCTATTGATCCCCTCTAGAGAATTTTTAATTTCATTTATTTTGTTGTTCATCATTTTTTGTTTGCTGTTTCATTATTCTAAGTCCTTGCTAAACATTTCTTATATTTTCTCTATTCTATTTCCAAGATTTTGGATCATCTTTACTATCATTATTCTGAATTTTTTTTTCAGGTAGACTGCCTATTTCCTCTATTTGTTAGGTCTCATGGGTTTTTACCTTGCTCCTTAATCTGCTGTGTGTTTTTCTGTCTTCTCATTTTGCTTAACTTACTGTGTTTTGCGTCTCCTTTTTGCAGGCTGCGGGTTCGTAGTTCCTGTTGTTTTTGATGTCTGTCCCCAGTGGCTAAGGTTGGTTTAGTGGGTTGTGTAGGTTTCCTGGTAGAGGGGACTAGTGCCTGTGTTATGGGGGATGGGGCTGGATCTTGTCTTTCTGGTGGGCAGGTCCACGTCTGGTGGTGTGTTTTGGTATGTCTGTGGCCTTATTATGATTTTCAGGAAGCCTCTCTGCTAACAGATGTGTTTGTGCTCCTGTCTTGCTAGCTTTTTTGGCCAGTGTGTTCAGCAGTGTAGCTTGCTGGTCATTGAGTGGAGGTGGGTCTTGGCGTTGAGCTGGAGATCTCTTAGTGATTTTTGCCATTTGTTATTACACGGAGCTGGGAGGTCTCTTGTGGAGCAGTGTCCTGAAGTTGTCTCTCCCACCTCAGAGGCACAGCACTGACCCCTGGCTGGAGCACCAAGAGCCTTTCATCCACACAGCTCAGAATAAAAGGGAGAAAATATAGAAAGTAAGAAAAAAAGAGGATAAAACAAAATAAAGTAAAATAAAATAAAGTTTTTAAAGTAAAAATAATTATTAAGAAAAAGAATTTTAATAAAAAAAAAGGGCAGACAGAACCCTAGGACGAATGGTAAAAGGCAAAATCACACAAAGAAGCATACATATACACACTCAGAAAAAGAGGAAAACAGGAAAAAAAGAACCATACATTTGCTCCCAAAGTCCACCTCCTCAATTTGGGATGATTTGTTGTCTATTCAGGTATTCCACAGATGCAGGGTATATCAAGTTGATTGTGGAGCTTTAATCCATTGCTCCTGAGGTTGCTGGGAGAGTTATCCCCTTCTCTTCTTTGTTTTCACAGCTCCTGGGGTTCAGCTTTGGTTTTGTACCTGCTTCTGCATGTATGTTGCCTGAGGGTGTCTGTTCTTCGTTCAGACAGGACTGGACTAAAGGAGCAGCTGATTCGGGGGCTCTGGTTCACTCAGGCAAGGCGGAGGGTGTGGTACAGATGTGGGGCGAGCCTGCAGTGTCAGAGGCCAACGTGATGTTGCAACAGCCTGAGGCGCACCATGAGATCTCCTGGGGAAGTTGTCCCTGTATCAGGGGACTCTGGCAGTGGCGGGCTGCACAGGCTATCAGGAGGGGTGGTGTGGATAGTGACCTGTGTTTGCTCACAGGCTTCTTGTTGGTGGCAGGAGCAGCCTTAGCGTGCCATGCTTGTGTCTGGTGTCCTTTCTGATAGCCACGGCTCACGGCCCTCTCTGGAGTTCTTTTAAGCTGTGCTGTTAATCCCCTCTCCTTGCGCACCAGGAAACAAAGGGGGAAGAAAAAGTCTCTTGCCTTTTAGGCAGCTCCAGACATTTTCTTGGACTCCTTACTAGCTAGCTGTGTGCACTAGCCCCCTTCAGGCTGTGTTCACGCCATCAAACACAGTCCTCTCCCTGGGATCCAAGGGAAGCCCGAGCCTCAGCTCCCAGCCCCCACCAGTCCTGCCGGGTGAGCAGACAAGCCTCTCGGGCTGGTGAGTGCTGGTCGGCACCGATCCTCTGTGTGGGAATCTCTCCACTTTGACCTCTGCACCCCTGCTGCTGCGCTCTCCTCCATGGCTCCGAAGCTTACCCCCTCCACCACCCAGAGTCTCCGTCCACGAAGGGGCTTCCTAGTGTGTGGAAAACTTTCCTCCTTCACAGCTCCCTCCCACTGGTGCAGGTCCCATCCCTATTCCTTTATCTCTGTTTTTTCTTTTGCCCTACCCAAGTACGTGGGGAGTTTCTTGCCTTTGGGGAGGTCTGAGGTCTTTTGCCAGCATTCAGTAGGTGTTCTATAGGAGCAGTTCCACATGTAGATGTATTTCCGATGTATTTGTGGGGAGGAAGATGATCTCCACATCTTACTCTTCCACCATCTTTAAGCTCTCGTGTTTGTGTTTTTAAATGTTTTTTTTTCCTGTAATTGATTTCTAATATCATAGTGTTGTGGTTGGAAAAGATGCTTGATATGATTCCAACTTTCTTAAATTTACTGAGGTTTGATTTGTGACCCAAGATGTGATCTATCCTGGAGAATGTTCCATATGCACCTGAGGAGAAAGTGTATTTTGCTGCTTTCAGACTAAAAACATTTCCTCTAAGATCAGGAACAAGACAAGGCTATCCACTTTTGTCACTATTATTCAACATAGTTTGGAAATCCTAGCCACAGAAATCAGAGAAGAAAAAGAAATAAAAGGAATCCAACTTGGATAAAAAGTAAAACTGTCACTATTTGCAGATGACATGATACTATACATAGAAAATCCTAAAGATGTTACCAGAAAACTACTAGAGCTCATCAAAGAATTTGGTAAAGTTGCAGGATATAAAATTAATACACAGGGCTTCCCTGGTGGCGTAGTGGTTGAGAGTCCGCCTGCCGATGCAGGGGACATGGATTCGTGCCCCAGTCCGGGAAGATCCCACATGCCGTGGAGTGGCTGGGCCTGTGAGCCATGGCTGCTGAGTCTGCCTATCTGGAGCCTGTGCTCCGCAGTGGGAGAGAGCATAGCAGTGAGAGGCCCGCGTACCGCAAAAAAACACACAAAAAAAAACAATCAAAAAAAACCCAAAATTAATACACAGAAATCTCTTGCATTCGTACACACTAACAATGAAATATCAGAAAGAGAAATTAAGGAGACAATCCCATTTACCATTGCAACAAAAGCAATAAAATACTTAGGAATAAACCTCCCTAAGGAGGCAAAAGATCTATACTCAGTAAACTATAAGATACTGATGAAAGAAATAAAAATGACACAAACAAATGATGAAGACATATACTAGGTCCATGGATTGGAACAATCAATATTGTCACAATGACTGTATTACCCAAAATAATCTACAGATTCAATGCAATTCTTATCAAATTACCAATGACATTTTTCACAGAATTAGAGAAAATTTTACAATTTGTATGGAAACACAAAAGACCCCGAATAGTCGATGCAATCTTGAGAAAGTAAAATGGATTTGGAGGAATCAGGCTCCCTGACTTTGGACTATACTACAAAGAAACAGTCATCAAAATAGTATAGTACTGGCACAAAAGCAGAAATATAGATCAATGGAACTTGATAGAAAGTCCAGAGATAAACCCATGCACCTATGGTCAGCTAATCTATGGCAAAGGAGATAAGAATGTACAATGGAGAAACAACAGTCTCTTCAATAAGTGGTGCTGGGAAAACTGGACAGCTACATGTAAAAAAATGAAATTAGAATACTCCCTAACACCATTCACAAAAGTAAACTCAAAATGGATTAAAAACCTAAGTATAAGGCCAGATACTATAAAACTCTTAGAGGGTAAAATAGGCAGAACACTCTGACATAAATTACAGCAAGATCTTTTTTGATCCACCTCCTAGAGTAATGAAAAGAAAAAGAAAAAGAAACAAATGGGACCTAATGAAATGTAAAAGCTTCAGTACAGTAAAGAAAACCATAAACAAAACAAAAAGACAACCCTCAGAATTGGAGAAAATATTTTCAAATGAAGTAACAAAAAAGGGATTAATCTCCTAAATATACAAACAGTTCAAGTGGCTCAATATCAAAAAATCAAACAACCCAATCAAAAAATGGGCAGAAGATCTAAATAGACATTTCTCCAAAGAAGACATATGGATGGTCAAGAGGTACAGAAAAGATACTCTACATTACTAATTATTAGGGAAATGCAAATCAAGACTAAATGATATATCACCTCACACCTCTCAGAATGGCCATCACCAAACAATCTACAAACAATAAATGCTAGAGTAGGTGTGGAGAAAGGGAACCCTCATGCACTGTTGGTGAGAATGTAAATTGGTACAGCCACTATGGAGAACAGTACGGAGTTTCCTTAAAAACTAAAAATGGAGCTACCATAGGATCCAACAATCCCACTCCTGTGCATATATCGAGAGAAAATCATAATTCAAAAAGATACATGCACCTTATGCTCATTGAAGCACTATTTTCAATAGCCAGAACATGGGAGCAACATAAACGTCCATCAACAGAAGAAAGGATAATGAAAAAGTGGTACGTATATACAACTGAATATTACTCAGCCATAAAAAAGAATTAAAGAATGCCTTTTGCAGCAACATCGATGGACCTAGAGATTGTTATACTGACTCAAGTAAGTTGGATAAAGAAAGACAAATATCATACAATATGCTTATATGTGGAATCTAAAGAAAAACATAGAAATGAACTTATCTACAAAACAGAAATAGAGTAATCATAATAAATTATGGTTACCAGGGCATAAGAGGAGGAGAAGGATTAATGGGGAGATTGGGATTGACATATACACACTACTATATATAAAATAGACAACTAATAAGGACTTACAGTATAGCACAGGGAACTCTACTCAGTAATCTGCAATGGCCTATATGGGAAAAGAATCTTAAAAAGAGTGGATATATGTATATGTATAACTGATTCACTTTGCTGTACACTGGAAACTAACACAACATTGTAAATCAACTATACTCCACTAAAAGTTTTGGAAAAAAATTACATAAATGTTAATAGCAGCATTTCTAACAATGGCCAAAAAGTTGAACCAATGCATTAACTAATTTACAGATAAACAACATGTAGTATATACATACAAATGACTATCATTTGGCCATAAAAGAAATAAAGTAGTGATATATGCCAAAACATGGATAAACCTTTAAAACATTATACTAGGTGAAATAAGCCAGTCACTAAAGACCACGTATTCTATGTCATTTGTATGAAATGTCCAGAATAAGCAAATGTATAAAGAGAACATGTATTAGTAGTTGCCTGTGCCTGGAGGATTTGGGCAAGAAATGGGAAGAGAAAGCTAATGGCTATCAGGTTTCTTTTTAATGTTTATTAAAATTTCCTAAAATTGGTTAGGATGCTGCTTGCAGAACTCTGAACATACTAAAAAACATTGAATTATATACTTGAAATGAATTAATTTTATGTCATATAAATTATATCTCAATAAAGTTGTTTTGAAAAACTGACATTGGTCCAGCAACCTCAATTTCTTCTATTTTTCCAATAAAATACACATGAACACAGAGAAAAGTATAAAAACAATAAATGAAGGCCAAACAGTTGCCAAAAATTAAGGAACAATAGCTAGTAATTGAAATTGGAGAGGTATTATATTTAAAAAAAATACACAGTTGCTCAGCCAAGTATAAAATAGCAGAAGTGGCTCACCACTGCCTTCCCTCCCATAAATAGGTAGACATACCCTTCATCTTTTTTCAATTATTTGAACAACTGGTTGAAAATGTAATTTTGGATAAGCTTTGAAACTGAGTAACTATCCTGCCCTATAGATATTTGATTTACTAATCATTTTTTAGTCTTTCATCAATATTTTACTTTCATTAGGAGACAGAGACTGAGAAAACAAGCCAGGATGGATTTAGAGAGGAAGTTTTGGTGGAGAATTATAACTTGGGAGCTGTAAAAACCATCCTTAAGAACAGGAGGTTTGGGTTTCCCTGGTGGCACAGCGGTTGAGAGTCCGCCTGCCAATGCAGGGGACACGGGTTTGTACCCCGGTCCGGGAGGATCCCACATGCTGCAGAGCGGCTGGGCCCGTGGGCCATAGCCACTGGGCCTGCATGTCTGGAGCCTGTGCTCCACAACGGGAGAGGCCACAGCAGTGAGAGGCCCACGTACCACAAAAAAAAAAAAAAAAAAGAGTAGGAGGTTAGAGTCTCATTATTTATCATGAGTTGCATCTATTTAGGATAAAAGAAGTTCAGAAAATGAGACTAGAAAGTGTAAAATCTCAGATCACATGGATTAAATTTTGCTAGATATGAAAATTGGACTAGGAGCTTTGCAAATGAAACTGCCATCCTGCTGTGAATATGAAAAAATAATTCAGACAGCATCCACATTGCCAAAGAGTGGAGTCAAAATCTATGCCTTAGTCAAATGGACAAATTCAATTTCTTATTAACAAAGAAAACTCTAGGGTCATCTCAGTTCTCACAGTTAAATGTTACACTCTTGTGAGATTAAAAAATAGATATAAATACTAGAACAGCTGACTATCTCAGAGAGCCTCTGTTCCGTTTAATAACATTTAAAGAAAATAATAACCAGTTTACAAGAAACAGAGGAATATAAGTTTAAACTTTGCTCCCCAGTGGTTTATCTCCTCCAATTCTTTTCTTTTTAAGTAGCATTCAGCAATATACTAATTTAAAGACCACATTAGTTAATATAAGGGACAATAATGTCATATATTCTTAAATTATTGTTTTTAGTCACTTTTGATTGGAAAAATCAGTAAAGTTATGTATTACTATAACTGGAAGTAATTTTAGTGTTTTTGTGGTTAAAGTACCCATTGACAGAAAATTAACTGTGTAAATTATACTTAGTAATGTCAAGTATACAAAAAATACTTGTATAAATGTCAAATAACACAGGCTAAGAAAGATGGTTTAAATCCCAATACAGTATTTTTCTACATCTACTCTCACTTAAATTAAGATTGGGTAAGATTGGTACTTGGCCCATAGTAGTGCTCAATAAATACATGTTGAATATTGAAAACATTTGAAATGTTCTAGGGGATATTGCTTATTTTAAGAATTATTTGGTAAATCTCTTTAAGTAAAAATTAGTGGTAACACTCTAATGCTTTTTCCTTATAAATTCAACAATATCATTTGAGTTTTCTTTCAATGTGGTACACATTGTAGTACATGTTGTTTATTCTCTACATGTTGAATGTAAACAGAAAACAAAACAAAACAAAATCCATATGCATGCTACTTCACTCATGTGTTCGAGAATCATTTACCAGAGACATGTTCTCTTTCTAACATAACTAGTTACACAAGCAGTAGTAGTACAGACAGCCATTCCTTAGGACTTATGCAGTCCTATAGGGGCACTGCCTTAGCTTAGTCAGGTGCAGATTCTTCTGTTGTCGTATAGAAAGCTTAGCCTGATGTCTGTATGTTTCTGGGCAATAAAAGTGCTCATTTAAATGTGTGGCCAGTAGACAGCTCTAGAAACAGAGGAGACTAAATCCAGCTCTAGGCTCAGAGCCCACTCTGAAAATCAGATAACCAGTGAATGTGTCCTGGCAGTCCTTTCAATAACTTTAGCTGCTCCTTCAGGATAAGGATAATATTTTTCAAACATATATTTACTGGCCTTCAAGGGCAGTTCCCTCTACATTTCCAAGAAATATCATGCTTTCACTTGAGCAAAAGAAAAGCCTATATACTGTGGCTAAAACTTATGCAACATTTCTAATATTCTGGACATTGTTCTAAGCAATTTTTAAATATTAGCTCAGTTAATTGTCACAACAACACTGTGAGGTAAGTGCTATTATTAATGTTACTCTCATCTTAAGGATGAAAAAAAGCAGAACATAGAGAGGCATAACTTTTTGCATTTGAATCCAGAACTACTGGGTTGCGGCCTCCATGTGATAAACTACCTTGTTTTCCTGTTGTAGCCTTACCTGTCTACCAATCTTGCATGCAAAGTGATGGTGGAAGTGCACTGAAGTGCCGATAGACGGCAAGCCAGATTGAAGTTCAACAAGTATCCTTCTGCAACAGTTTGGCCTGGCACACCAAAAATAAATTGTGGGAGGATGTGCATTTTAGCCAGTTCTTTTTGACTTTTCCTAGTTGCAGAAACAAAAAGCAATATTGCTTTTTTTTTTCTATAAGTTGAGAAAACAAGGGGAAAATCTATATCTCATATCTCATTTTGGCACACTTTTTAATATTTTCTACTTACTCCAAAATTAAAAAAACATAAAAATGTAGAAGTCATTTGTCAGGTGATTATAGTAATGCAGCTTTTCCTTTATTTTTATTCTTCTCTTGTTTGTCTTCAAAATCTAATTTTTTATGACGTTGACAACCCCCCAACTCTCTTTCTTTCTCCAAAATGAAGATTTTCTAGCACTTTCAAGTGTCTTTTGTATAGATATTTTAAATATTTTCAAAATAATATTTTGAATTATATATTTTAAAAGTCTGGAACTCAATGAAAAAACTCTTCAGAGCTCACATTTGTAGTTTATGTGTGAGAGAAATGTGTAAACATATTTAGTATACAAGTTTAATTAAGTGAATAATTCTGACCCATTATTTCGGGTGCCTGGAATAAATAATGCTGAAGTCCCAATATAAATAAGAAAACTAAAAATATTGGAGTTAAATATGTTTAAAACATCAGATTTATTTCCTATACCTGATCTATCCTGATAATATATAACTAGAATATGTGATAAAGAAGTACATAGTTTGGATTTAGGTTGAATCTTAATCTCCTTTGTTTCTGATATATCTTGTCTTACCAGGATATAACGGTAAACTTGATTCCAAGAAGTGGCAAAAGTATGAGAAATTTAAAAATTCATTATATTTTTTTTAGTATGCAACTGATTAACCAAATATCCTAGTAGCCACCATCAGACCAATACATAAGAACCAACGATTTTAGTTACCATTTAGGGAGACCCATCTCAAATAGCATTTCCAAACTCAGAATCTTAGAGTAGAGAAGCAACCCTAAAGTTCTATGAAACAATCTTACCTCAAAGACTAGGCAAGGGATGTATTCTCTATAGTGTTGAAGAGTTCATCTTAAGCATACCTGATCCTGCAGAGATAATTGGAGTATTCTAGAAACCTGTTGGTAAAGGTTGAGGGAATCCCATAGCTCTACAGACTCCTTTAGCATTTCCAGGACCTCATTTCCTCCCATGATTTATGAGAACAATATCCTTTTGAAAAGCAGAAGTCCTGGCTGTATACTGTGGAATGCAATGTCATTTCAGGTTTCAATGCTATTGTCTAGAAAATGCATGGAAGCACCTGAAACTCTTTTCCTAAATAGTTTGTTACATGCTGCATGTAGTTATAGATAATTATTTGTCTCTGACCAGAAAATAGTAAATAGAATCTAATAAAGAAGTGTGGTCAAAATTTCCAATATTATATAGAAAGAGATAAAGTTTGATATAAGTAAGGTACCAGGTGATTTCCATTATATAGAAGCAAAAAGTAAAAAACAAAACTAATTTTTTTTAAGTCAAGGTGATCTTTATTAGCTATGCTACTTAACGCTTCTGGTTCTTAGCCCCTTCATTTGTTAAATGGGGATATAATGCTTATCATATGGGATATGTGGGAACAGAACAAAAAAAATCTGTACAACATCCGTCAAATAGTATAGTCCAATAAAAATAATTTCCAATATTGTTATATCATATGGTTATTATATCTACTGCTCTGTGAAGTTAGTACAACAGATTTTTTGAATGTAATATTTAAGCATAACATACATAATTTTCACACACTAAACAATTTACCCAGGATAAGAAACAGAACAGTTCTATCATCCTGGAAATGTCCCCCACCCATGTCCTCTTCTAATCATAAATTACATCCTCCACAAGGGTACCCCCATCATGATTTCTAATATAGTGGTGAGTTTTGCCTGTTTTTGAACTTGATAACTACTTTCTAAATCCTTAAATCTGTCAGTATGTTACATCACCAATTGGACTTTACACATGTGTCTAATTTAAGAACTTTAAGATGGATGGAGTTAGTGAGCTAGGTTATTCAGATGGGCCCAATTGATCACATGGGTCTTTAAAAGCAGAGAAACTTTTCTGGCTACAGTGGGTGAAAGAAAGAGAGAAGGAGAAAGAGACAGACAGAGAGAAAGAAAATCAGAGAGATAGAGAAAAGGAGAGACAGAGACAAAGAGGGACAGAGATACAGGCAAAGAGAGAGGCAGAGAGATGACAGAAAGGCACAAAGAGAGAGAGACAGGCCGAGAGAGAGAGAGAGAGAGAGAGAGAGAGAGAAATAATGAAGGAAGAAGGGTGAGAGAATCCAACATTCCTGGCGTTAATAATGGAGGACTTGGCCATGACTCGAGGAATGAAGGACTCTTCTAGAAGTTGGGAATGGCTTCAGAACGGACTTTAACCTAGAAAGTGCTGAAAGGAACATAAGACACCTCTATTTTAGCTCACTGAGATCTGATGAGGCTTTTTATTTAAAGAACTGTAAGATAACAAATTTGTGTTGTTTTAAGACACTAAGTTTAAGGTAGTTTATTACAGCAGCAATAGGATACAATACAGGTATATTCCTAGGGCTGGAATTGCTGAGACATATGGTAAACTTACACTCGATTGGAAACTGTCAAACATCTTCCTATGTGGTTTTATCAGTTTATACTTCTACTAAGAGTACATGAGAATTCTAGTTCCTCCACATCTTCCTCAACATTTGGAATTTTCTTTTGTCATTTCCACTCTTCTAGTAAAATTATATGTACTGTGATTCTATTTTGCATTTCTCCAATAATAAGTGAAGTCAAACACTTTTCATGTTTATGGGGAAAGTGGACATCCTATCTTGTGATGTGACTGGCAAGTCTCTCACTTATTTTTAAATGTCTTTGCCTTACCTAATTCTGAGAGATTTTAAAAAATATTTAAGATATGAGTCATTTTTCAGACATAGTATCACCAATATCTTCACATGTTCTTCTAGCTTGTCCATCCATCTTCCACTGTATTACTTGTTGATGAAGACAAAACAAAAGATTTATATGTTCTTAACCTCTTTATGTACTGTTTAAGGGAGCTTTTCCTATTCCAAGATCATAAAGATTTTCTCCTACGATTTTTTTGTAAATCCTTTAGTTTTTGCCTTTTATATTTAGATATGCAATCTGTCCTTAAGACAAAAGCTTTAAATCTCCTGTTACAAATGAGAAAGGCCAAGTGATGTATGGAGATTTAAACATCAAATAGAAAATGAAAGAAGAGATTAAATTTTGGTTTTCTGCAATGCTTATCTACAAACATTGCTTTAACTACTGACTTCATGAAGTCTTTCCTGATACTCCAAAATCAAATTGATCTTTCCCTTTCATAGCCCCAGCATTTCTCAACACCACTCATGAAATGCACTTTTAACAATTGTAGTTATTGTATACATCTGTACTTTTTGCTTTCCCTTCTGGATTGTTAGACCCTGTGATCAACGGCTGCTTCATTATTCATCTTTCTGCATATCACAGAGTTAGACCTGCATAAAACTGGTGGTGCTCATTACATGGTTGTTAAAAGAAAGGAAGAATAACCATTAATTTCTCTGTTTTACACCTATAGCTTGCATGGCAACAATACTTGGTATATGACTCAAAAAACTATATGACTTGAAAAAACATTAAAAACAACAGTCTTCTGGCATAAAAAAAATCTGAGAAAACAAAAAAAATTTTTTTCATAGAAAGACATTTTATTTTAAATATAGCTGTATGTACATGTTAGTCCTGAATTCCCAGTCTATCCTTTCTCCCTGCCCTTCCCCCTGGTAATTATAAGTTCATTCTCTAAAAGTATTGACCATAACAGAGCTGCATTTCGGAGATCCTATAAAAAAGACAAGCGAGGAAAAGGAATCCCAATAACCAATAAAGTTATTATACAGTTGGCTTCTTGAAGCTCTAAGCTGATCAGATCAAGTCAGAGTGGTGCAAGTATCTAGCCCACTCTGTCTCACATATGTAAAGTTGTTCAAGATGGTATGTATCTCAGACTATCACTTGGGTCCCAGATCTTGTCATACATGACAAGACAGTATATAGATCATGAGGATAGTAACTACTTAAATGCCAAAGCAATACTTTATGTACCACTAATTTTTGACTATTGAATACCTGATCAGTAATACATAATTGCATTCCAGTTAGTGGTAGCTAAGAAAGCTCGCACCCTAACCTAACGTAACCGAAATTTAGAATTCACCTCATGTAAACACAGCTTTGCTCTGCTTTTTGACTTCATACTTCCAGATACTCTTACTTCTAGCCAGTGGTCAAGCAGATCTGTGTCCTTGGAATTTTGGGTAGGAACATATGGATAATTAAAAAATTCATTCCCATTCTCTAAGAATAAAATTCTATCACATGTTCTTCTTTAGCTGGGTCAGGAGGAATTTTTTAGTACTCAAAAAAAGTTGTGTTAGTAAGATAAAGTGTGATTGTAATACATTTGATTAAATCAAAAGAGCATATGTACAATATCCTAGGAGAAAATAATAGAAGTGGTTGCAACCACAAAGAGCTACATTATTGTTTCTTAAATGCATGTTAGAAGACTGCATTACAATGCAAGATCAAGTTTGATTTTTATCTAATGAACCTGAGCTTTCTGCCAGTATGAGTCATATCAGCAGCACACCTGAATGAACAATGTATGACCACATCAGTTTCTGATAGATTAGTAGGCAATGGGGATACTCAGGTTTGATTAAGCTGGGTGATTGCAAATTCATGTTCTTGATATCATAAACTCTATTTCTTATAGGAAAATCACTGTACTTAAGAAAAGAATGAGATAGTATTTTAATTAAGTGCTCAAAACAGCTAATTTACAGCTAAAGCTTAATATATTCCATGGAGATTTTTGCTTATATATTTACTTCTCAATAATACCCCCAAAGCAATGTGTTTCAAAGTGGTTACTTAGTGCAGGTAAAGCACAGTAATTCATATCTTAAAAAGTAATAGCATAATACTGTTCAAGATCTATTTTAGCCTAAAGACGTGGTGAACCTTTAGATATTTATCCTAGTCTGGACAAATATTTTGATTTTTCACTATGATTTTTGTTGAGATTTTTCAGTTGTTGTAACCACAGAACACTGATAATTCTTTGAAACCTAAATCCAGGAGAGAACCAGAGCATGAGTGGCCCTGATAACCAAGGCAGTGGAAGAGGAGGATTTGATCCTGGAAGCATGAACACAGGTGGATGGGGAAGAGGACATGGTGGAATGGGCACTGAAGAGCAAGGTGGCTTCAATAAGCCTGATGGACCCATAGATGAAGGACCAGATCTTGATTTAGGCCCACCTGCAGATCCAGATGAAGACTCTGACAACAGTGTAATTTATGTGCAGGAATTAAATGACAGTGTGACTCTAGATGATCTGGCAGACTTCTTTAAGCAGTGTGGAGTTGTTAAGGTGAACAAGAGGACTGGACAACCCATGATTCATATATACTTGGACAAGGAAACAGGAAAGGCCAAAGGTGATGCTACAGTGTCCTATGAAGACCCACCAACTGCCAATACTGCTGTCGAGTGGTTTGATGGGAAGGATTTTTCAAGGGAGCAAACTTAAAATTTCTCTGGCTTGGAAGAAGCCTCCAATGAACAGCATGCAGAGAGGAATGCAGCCACCCCGTGAGGGCAGAGGGATGGCGCCACATCTCCGAGGAGGTCCAAGGGACCCGGGAGGTCCTAGAGGACCCATGGGTTACATGGGAGGCTGAGGAGGAAACAGAGGAGGCTTCCCACCAAGAGGTCCCTGCAGTTCCCAAGGGAACCTGTCTGGAGGAAGAAAGGTCCAGCACCAAGCTGGAGACTGGCAGTGCCCCAATCAGGGGTGTGTAAATCAGAACTTCACCTGTAGAACAGAGTGCAACCAGTGTAAGGCCCCAAAGCCTGAAGGCTTTCTCCCACCACCTTTCCCACCCCCGGGCAGTGACCATGGCAGATGTGGCCCTGGTAGCATGCTGAGAGCACGAGGTGACCTCATGGACCATAGTGGTTCTAGTGGAATGTTCAGAGGTGGCTGTGGTGGAGACAGAGGTGGCTTCTGTGATGGCCAGGGCATGGACAAAGGGTGGCTTTTGTGGAGGAAGACAAGGTGGCCTGGGGGACACCCTGGACCTTTGATGGAACATATGGGAGGAATAAGAGGCAGGAGTGAAGAACATGGGAAAATGGATAAAAGTGAGCATCATCAGGAATGCAGAGACTGACCCTACTAGATGCAGAGACCCCACGGAGCTGCATTGACTACCAGATTTATTTACTTTTTATACTTTATTTCTTTCTTTCTTTATTGGAGTATAGTTGCTTTACAATGTTGTATTAGTTTCTG
The DNA here is from genome assembly GCF_964270905.1 of Leucopleurus acutus. Lineage (NCBI taxonomy): Eukaryota > Metazoa > Chordata > Mammalia > Artiodactyla > Delphinidae > Leucopleurus > Leucopleurus acutus. The sequence continues at coordinate 28,718,977 of NC_139151.1, read as the reverse complement.
TTGTACAACAAAGTGAATCAGCTATATATATACATATATCCCCTACCTCTTGGATGTCCCTAATGCCCCCCTATCCCATCCATCTAGGTCACCACAGAGCACCAAGATGAGCTCCCTGCACAAATGTTTAAATTTATAATTCCATATTTATAATGTTGGTCACACATTATGATTATTCCTTGTCTGTTCTTTAGTATTTTCACCATTTGTGAAGAAACAAACAACGTAAATGGTAGTGTGCCAAGTTTTTTTTTTCCTTCTTTGAAAGGTGGTTGTTTAAGACCAAACAATGGGAACCCCTTACAAGTGTGCTCAGTGTCATCGTAGAGAAAAAAGAAGGCCTCTAACTGTAACAATGTTCATGGTTGTAATTATTTTAAATAAAATTTCAAATGTTTATAAACAAACAGAAACAAAACAAAACAAGAAATTTGTAGTTGTGCTCAACCATAGTTTCATAGAGGCCTGGAGCTCAAGCTCAGAAACTCTGATTCAATCTTGGGTAAAGCCTGGGTACCATTGTTTTTAAAAAGACACCCAGGTGATTCTAATGTGCAGTAGGCATGAAAATCATTACTGTCTAAGGGCAGTGCTTCTCAAGTTGTCAAGCACATGCAAGTCATCTAGATCTCTCCTTAAAATGCAAATTTGAACTTAGGCTGTCTAGAGGAGGGCCTGACACTTTTTATTTACAACAAAATTTCAAGTAATACTGCTGCTGAGGGTAGCCAATCATTCTGGTTTATCTAGCATATGGGGCTTTAAATATCAAACTAAGATTATCCTGATAAACTGGGATAGTTGGTATGATTAGTTGTATTGGATTGGCCAAAAAATTTCTTTTGGGTTTTTCTGTAAGATGGCTCTAGTAGCACTTAGTTGTCTTTAACTTCATTTGAAATAATTTTGTTAGAATTTATGTGACAGCTGTCATATCAGCGAGCATTTAAAAAAAGGCTTATCAAGGTTGGTGAATTTTTGTGTAGCCATTTTAATACTGAAGATGGAAGAAAAAGCAACATTTTTGGCATATTATACTTTATTATTTCAAGAAAGGTAAAAACGCAACCAAAACACAAAAATAGATTTGTGCAGTGTATGGAGAAGGTGCTGTGACTGATCAAACATTTCAAAAGCAATTTGTGAAGTTTCCTGCTGAAGATTTCTCGCTAACAATGCTCCACCATCAGGTAGACCAGTTGAAGTTGATAGCGATCAAATTGAGACATTAATTGAGAACAATCAATGTTATACCACGTGGGATATAGCCCACATACTCAGAAGATCCAAATGAAGCATTGAAAATCATTTACTCTACCTTGGTTATGTTCCTCACTTTGATGTTTGGGTTCCACATAAGCTAAGTGAAAAAAGCCTTCTTGACCGTGTTTCCACATGTGATTCTCTATTTAAACGTAATGAAAACTCCAATTTTTAAAGCAAATTGTGAGAGGCAGTAAAAAGTGGATATTGTACAGTAATGTGGGATGGAAGAGATTGTGGAGCAAGCAAAATGAACCACCAATAACCACACCAAAGGCCGGTCTTTATCCAAAGAAGGTGATGTTGTGCATATGGTGGGACTGGAAGGGAGTCCCCTATTATGAGCTCCTTCTGGAAGACCAAACGATTAATTCCAACAAATACTGCTCCCAATTAGAGCAACTAAAAGCAGCACTCGACAGAAAGCATCCGGAATTAGTCAATAGAAAACGCGTCTTCCACCAGGATAACACAAGACCGAATGTTTCTTTGATGACCGGGCAAAAACTGTTACAGCTTGGCTGGGAAGTTCTGATTCATCTGCTGTATTCACCAGACATTTCACCCTTGGATTTCCATTTATTTAGGTCTTTACAAAATTCTCTTAATGGAAAAAATTTCAATTCCCTGGAAAACTGTAAAAGGCACCTGGAACAGTTCTTTGCTCAAAAAGTTTTAGGAAGGTGGAATTATGAAGTTGCCTGAAAAATGGCAGAGGGTAGTGGAACAAAAGGGTGAATACGTTGTTCAATAAAGTTCTTGGTGAAAATGAAAAATGTGTCTTTTACTTTTACTTAAAAACAGAAGGCACTTTTTGCTCAACCCAATAGGTCCATTAACTACCTTGTATAAAGTGAGACCCTAAAGCAAAGTTTTTCAAACTGTAGTGTGCTTCAGAATCACCTGAAAGTCTTATTAAAACTCAGATTGCTGCTACCTACACCCAAAACTGTTCCTTCTGTAGGTCTGGGGGTAGATTCTGAGATTTTACATTTAATAAAAGTACCTAGATGATGCCAATACTTCTAGTCTGAGGACCACATGAAACAGCCATAATTTCAATTTGCCTGCAAATTAAAATAGCCTGGAGAGTCTTAAAACTACTGATGCCCGGGCCTTGTCCCCAGAGAGTGTTTTGGGGACCAGGCTTGGATTTTAAAAAAACACCCTAAGTGATTTTAATGTTCAGTCAAGACTGAGATTCATGGTGAATACATATATAACAATTATCTGCAATTCAGATATAAATTTATTTTTGTGTATTTGCTGTTAATGTTTATTCATGTCACACTCTGTTCTATGAACACAATATCATGAATGATTGAGCAAAGACAAAACTCTGAATACATATCAGGTTGTTTATTTTCCGGGATGTTCTTATTTAAGGAAAAAAAAGATGTGAATAAGATTCATAACTTTCCCTCTTGCGAGTAGGTTGTACCCCTGTCATACTTTTAGTCACCAATCTTTGAAGGCAAGTAGGACCAGGACTGCACTCTTGGAACAAAGCTTACCCTATCTCTTTGGCTCACTTTTCCTTGCTTCTCCCCTTTTCTTCTCTCCCCTTTTCTTCTTTACCTCTCTCTCTCTCCTTCTTTCTCTCTTTTGTAGACTGGGCTTGTCACAGCTACAACCACCACCACCTCTACATCAAAACAGCAGGCATGTAAAACCCATTTCCCTAATCTGGTTTCTTTTTCCCTGAGAGAAAATCTATTAACATTGTTTAACTTTGTCTTGTGATATTTACTGTCATATTTCTCAGTAATAACTCATACTGCTATTTGAGAATTGGCACAATTTATTGAATTTTTATATGGTTGATAAGAATTTAATTTTTTACATGCTACCCACAAAGGAATCATTACCTTCCTTAGCATCCTTTCAGTTTATTTATGTAAAACTTTTTTGATTAAACCAATATTTAATATATGTTGTTATGAGTATATAATTATTCACAGTTGAACCGTAATTCATATCTAATCATATTTCTGTAAAATTTTTTCTCTGGTGTTCATAATTGTGTCTTTTTGTTTCTTTGCTTGCTTATTTTTCTACATAACCATAACTATCTCATCACCAAACACTCCTATGTAAGTGTAAATATCCACTCATCATATTTGTACAGAGCAGCTATCTTAAAAGTTTCACTTTTCTTGTTTTCTTCACTTCCTTTTCATGAATGCTTCTTTTAATGATCCTTTGTCCTTTGTTCCAATCTCAACTGAGTCCTGTCAGCCTTCAGCCCTTGTTTTGTTGAAGCATATACTTGAGTAGCTTTCTGGGAAAATGTGTGAGATATAAATTTCTTTTGGATGTTGTTTGTGTGAAAAAGTTTAAGTTTACTTGATTATAGGGAATAAGATTCTAGGTTGAAAATAACTTTCATATTTTTGAAGGAAAATTCTAAATTTTACTAAATTCTGACCATCAGCATTGCTTTTGAAAAATGTACTGCTGTGCTGTGCCTTAAGCTTTGTGTAAGATTTTTTTTTTGATACTTTAAAAAATACTTTTAATCTAGTGTTTTGAAATTTCCTCATGAGGTACTTTGGTGTTACTCATTTTACCTATAATATGCTAGGCACTCTGTGGAGGCTTTCAATCAGGAAACATAAGCCCCTCATTTGTGAGAAGTTTTCTTATCCTTACTTCTTTTTGTCTATTTATTTATTTTTGCTGAACTGTTGGACCCTGTGGTCTGAGTCTACTGAGTTTCTTTCTTATATTTTTACTTAGTTTTTTTCAATTAATTCTATTTTACTTTCATGGAGAGTAACTCAAATTTATGTTCTATTCCTTATGGTAAAATTCTTATTTCTACTATCATATTTTCAAGAGATTATTTTTCAAATTCTTTGAATAGTCCTTCTTATAATCTCCTGTCCTTCTCTATAAATACAATATTTTTTCATATTTCTTTTAAGAAATTAATTATAGTTTCTTGGCATTTTTCTCATAATCTCTATGACATCATAGTTTATAGTTTCTAACTTCCTATTATTTTTAATTTTGTCTGTTTCACTTTTAAGGTCTTTCTGTCCAAATGTCTGATTATTCTCTTGGAAGTGGGGCTTCAAAACTTTTATTGGAAGCCTTTTGTGAATTGTGAAGGGAGATGGATAAAAATGTTGACTGTTGGGATTCCTTGTAGGGTAATTAGACCTAGCTATTTTGTTGGAAGATTTCCAAATCAGGGTTAGTGGGTATTATGTATTAGGCTAATACATGTGCTCCAGAGAGGAATCATCTAGTCTCTTGGTCTAGGGGGAACTTTTAGCTGTCAAATTTATGTGAATCACACAGGCCAAATGAATATAAGTATCCCAATTCATTGTACAAATATTTTTACTTTATCTCATTTCTCAGGTATATTACTACTACTCTCTGTTGTGCCTAGTATCTCTGAGTACAGAGCACCTCTAATTCAACCTCTCCAAAGTTTAAACTACAATCTTCTGCTGGGTTTAAGGAAAGTCTGAGGACTGAAAAATCTTTATACAACAAATAAATAAGTAAAGAAAAAAAAAAAACTTCAGCCAGTCCTCATTTATCTTGCCTAAATCCATACCTTTCTCTACTGAGATATTCACTGGCTCTCCTTTCTAAGCTTTTCTAAAACTGTGAAGCATGAATCAGTTAGCTTCTTCTTGGCTTCTTCTCAGTCAGTTTAAAGTTTCACTTTCCTTTGTCAACTTGGGTGTCACTTCCTATTTAATTTTCACCTTCCAAAATTGTATGTATAGACATCTTTTGCTCTGCTATATTTCACATTCTCTTTATTCCTTTGATTTTTGTTATTTTAAAAGTATTATCATGTTAGTGTAGTTTTTGGAAAGGAGTTGAGGTACAATATGTCTCAATCTGCCACATTTAATAAGATAAACGGCACCTCTCTAATTTTTCCCTTGCACAGGGTGGTGCTAAGACAGGACTTACCATCTTTTCCTGCTTGGAAAAAGTTGCCTCATTGACCATCCTCCCTTAGTAAGAAAAGGTGAGACAAGAATGAGGTTTAACTAACCTGAGCAAAAGATGTCATTCCTGGTACACACATTTCTAATTTAGCATGCTTCCACATTAAAGTTCCAACTAGTAATCAAATCTTTGCCCTCTGGGTTATATAATTTCCCTGGAATATGAGAAATAGGTAAAATAATTGTTAACAACTTTGGGCATTCCTCAGTTCCCTGTCCAAATATTATATTTACTCTCTCTCTTTATATATATATATCATATATATAAATATACATATATATCTATCTATATGTATATATATCAACATATGTAAATGTGTATAAATATATTGTATCTATGTATATTGTACACACAAATAAAATTTTTAAAATATATCTTTCAAGAAGAATATACTACCAAGTATTAATAGTGCATGACTAGATTATAGGAATTTGGATGTATTCTTTGTTTATATTTTTCAAGTCATCTGCCAAAGAATATGTATCACATATTTAATAAGGAAAAAAGTTATAAAAAAATTATAACCCAGAATTTCCAACTTTAGTGATTATAATAATTAGTTATTTCCTGAGAAATTAACAGAAATTAAGAGAAGATGACCATGAGTGAAGCAGGAACTGAGAATAAAGTTCCCACCAGGCTTTAAGATCAATTACTAACTTCCAAACTGGTGCCTGGGAAAACCTCGTTTAAATCATCCTGCTGATAAACTTGGAGTTTCCCTGAACTTTTCTTTTCTTCCAGAAAACTTGAGGAGATATTAGGGACAGAAAACTTTGTGGCAATGTTGATTTCCAATATGGATGGCCTCTTGCTCTGATCTTATGCAACCACTCGACCTTAACTTGCCTTTGTGTTTTAACACAAAAGAAACATCTTCTTCTGAGGATCTTGTGTAGATTTTTCCCAATGTATCTCATTAGTCTGGGCAAGAAAATGTAGACTAGAGGGGATTGTCATGTACATTGTTCATTATACTTGCTCTGTCAAATTGATTTTTTTAATATTCCACTCAGCCCAGAAATGAGTTTAACGGTTTTCTGTAGCACAGTAATTTCCAGAATTCGTGTGTGAGATCACTGAGCTGTTGTGTTTCTCATCAGAGTAAAAGGAATTTTATTAATCTTTTCATTGTCTCTCCTTGCAAACAGCAGAATGACTGATTGTTTGGCATATGCTCAAGTACCACATGGTGCCGAACAGATGGAGACTGTTCAGACAGAAGCTGAGTCAGGCAAAGATGTTCTCCCAAATTTTGTGTTTGTGAAGAGAAACAAAGAGATGGGGCTACTTTTTCTTCCTCTTTTCATATATGGATTCTGAATAGGAAGGGGGGAATCATCCTGAATTAATTGTTGTCTCTTCTATTTATCTGGATTCTATTGAATGAGAACACATTTGCAATTAATCTAACCCACTAAATAAATCAGTTAATGCTGAAAAATTACAAAATGTATTTAAACACTTTATTATTTTATTTCAGAAATAGAAAATTATTAATGTCATTGTAATTCTAGGTTTCTTTCCCTTAGTTTACTGCCTGCAACCCTGGTCCATTCATTTATTTAATAAAGTATTTATAACATACTCACTATTCCAGGCACTTCTCTAAGGACTAGAGATACTGTGAGAAATAAAATGTATAATCTCAGATCCTCATGTCACTTACATTCTAAGGTAGATAAATAAAACTAGTAATAATAAAAATAAAAGAAAATAATATGCCAGATAGTAAGTGCTGTGGAGAATAATAACACAGGTTAAGAGGAAAAAGACTACCAATGGAGCAGGAGGTTTATTGTTTATATAAGAAAATCAAGGAAGATATCTCCAATGAAGTTTGTTTGTAAATGATTAAGTAAGACCTGTGCATAGATAAAGAAAAAGAATATAAAAGTCCTGAGGTAGAATCACACAAGTCTACATAGCATGGTTGAGAAATAGCAAAGGGCCAGTGCAGCTGAAGTAAGGTGAGAAAACAATAAGTACTGAGAAAGCAGAAAGGAAGCTAGGTGTCAGATCATGTAAGGACTTTTAGGCATTTTAAGATCTTAAATTCTACTCTAAGTGAGACAGGAAAAAGGGTATTTTAAGCAGGGAAAGGACATGGTGATGTACATTTCAAAGGAGTCACTCTAGCTTCTTGTTTGGGTTCTTTAGGGACACAATAGCTGACTCAGAACTTTTGAAAGAATATACTACTAATCAAGATGAGATATGATAGTGGCTTAGCCCAAGATGATTGCACAGAATCATGATAAGCGGTTACATTCTGCATATTTGTTGGAAAAATGCTAACAAGATTTGGTTATACATTGATTGTGGGAGGAAGAAACAAAATTAGTTTAAAAGAATACTCTAAAATCGTAGTAGAGGCTGGCACTTCCTGAGTGAAGGAATACAGCCTTCTGAAAATTCTCTCTTACATAGAGGCAATGGGTGTACTGACAAAAATTGTCAGAATAAAATGTTTCAGAACTCTGGAAATTAACCAAAGGATTGCAGCAGTCCTATAAGTATTTTTTTATAGCTAAATCTTGGTAAAAACTGTAAGTTTTGTGGTGTTTTACTTTTCCTTCTTTTCATGTCCCCTTTTCAGTTTCATGGTAGACTTGAAAACCAGTAACAGACTGCTATAATGGTGATAACAAGAAGGATGGTAGTCACCTGAGACAGAAGATCAAGGTTGGAGCTATTTCAAAGCCGCATTCTCAGAGAGTTGTCATGAATTGACTTTTCTAATGATTTCTTGGAAGACCTCAATTACAAGGCAGTATGAATATGAACTGATTCATGACTTCCCAATGCAAAAAAAAAAAGAGCCTTTTCACTGGAGATATTTGTGTAAAACAGCAAGAAAAAATTGACTAATTTTGCAGCTGCCTAGGCTATGGATAACAGTACAGGCAAAGAACAGGCTAGCCAAAAACTTAAAAGAAAAAGCTAGAAAATAAGAAACCCATAGAATCTGTAAAGGTGTACATATGCTCAGGGAAGACAAGAGAAAGTCTTAAGCTATAACCTTTCATTGACTTTGAGGTTCTACAAAAGCCAAAAGTGAAGTTAAGGAAGAGTTGTTAACTGTCTGGCTGATGCTGAATGAGTGTCCCAACATACACACAGATTTCTTCAACAAAGACTGCGAGAATTAATCGTTCTACCCATTTAAGAATTCCAATCATAAGCTGACCACTAAACTACAGAAAAGAGACCACACGCAACAAAGTGTGTGTGTGGCCACACACAACAAAGAATACAGATTTTGTAGAATTAGACCAAAGAAATCACTAAAAAAAAGGAATAACAACAATAACCAGAAAAATCACCAAAAATTTGGGGAGTTGGAAGACTGATTTCTAGAGTTGCTATATTATATAATATAATATGTCCAATTTTTGTAAAATTTTATATAATTTTTCAACAAAAACTTAGAAGAAGAAAAATTAAACTAAGGGAGGAAAACAAGTAAGAAGCAAAAACAAAAGCTCCACAGGGAGGAAAAAATAGCTGTCCCTGAAGAAATACAGCTGTCCCTGAAGAAATATCTGTCCCTGAAGAAATTCCCAATAAATGGATTTATTGGGAAAAGACTTAAAGTCAGCTATTATAAATACATTCAAAGAATGACAAAAACCAGACCTAAAGAAACAAAATAGTATGAAAATAATATTCCACCAATAGAGAATATCAGTAAAATGATAGAAATTATGAAGAACCAAATTGAATTTCTGGAGTAGAAAAGTAAAATAACTTAAATAATAAATTTGGTAGAGAGGCTCAGCAGAGGCATTGGGTGGCAGAAGGAAAAAAATTAATAAACTTTAAAAGCAGTCAATTGAGATTTTGTAGTCTAAGGAACAAAAAAGAAAAAGAATGAAAAAAAGTAAACCAAGCTTCAGGAAAATGAGGGACATTATAAATATACTCATGATAGGAGTTCCAGAAGTAGAGAAGAGAAAAAGATAGAAAGAATATTTGAATAAATCATGGTCAAAAAACTTCCCAAATTAGATGGTATCAAACAAAAACAAACTACAAGTTCATGATGATCAACACACTTCAAACAGGATGAACTTAAAGACATCCACACAGAAATACATTATAGGCTAACTTTTGAAAGCTAAAAACAAACTGAATATTGAAAACAGCAAGAGAGAAGATACTCAACACATACAAGAGGTTTTCAATAAGATTAATAGCTAACTTCTCATTAGAAATCATGGAGGCCAAAGGCAATGGGATGATATATTTAAAATTCTGAATGTAAATGAATGTCAACCCAAAATGTTATACCCTGAAAAATTACCCTTCAAAAATGAAGGAGAGGGTTTCCCTGGCGGCACAGTGGTTGAGAGTCCACCTGTTGATGCAGGAGATGTGGGTTCGTGCCCCGGTCTGGGAAGATCCCACATGCTGTGGAGCAGCTAAGCCTGTGAGCCATGGCCGCTGAGCCAGCACGTCTGGATCCTGTGCTCCACAACGGGAGAGGCCACAACAGTGAGAGGCCTGCGTACCGAAAAAAAAAAAAAAAAAAAAAAAGAAGGAGAAATCAATTATTAAATTACCCCTATGTAACCCCTCACCCTCTTCATTAACCTGGCAATTACCAAAGGAAAGAAACACTTGTTGGGGGACAGCTGTTTGTAGTGACCAAACTGCCTTACTCAGATGTGTAGAACAGGAAGAGTTGAGAGTTGAAGAATCAGAAATCTTTTTTAGTTTCCTTTCAGACATCCGTTCCACCTCATATCGACTCCAGTAACCTGAGTATAATAAGGTGTCCATTGAATACCATGACAATTGATCTATTAAGTGGTCTTTAAGACAGAATGCACACCACTGTCAGAACACAGATGATCTGAAAAGCTGAAAACATGACACAATTTTTGTTTCAAGGGCAAATATGATACCAGAGTCAGCTGGTCAGACTGGAATAGCAGTGAAGCATTGACAGTTGCCCCAAGATAGGCCTAAAAATTCTACATGGTCAATTTGCCAGAATCAGTCGGGGACTCACCTCATACAATATGGCCTTTGTCACCCTGAGATAAATGGGATCATTGTTGGCAGAAGTCACAAGTTTGACATGCAGTTGTAGTTTTTGCATTAGAATCATATATAATCTTAACTGTGTTCCCAGCCCATGATGGTGGATGTGCTACCATGTCTGGTTTGATGATGGATTCAATTAGACATAGAAGTGACTGGGTAGGGCTGGCTTCATCAGCAACTTGATTATAGTCAGTTTCCTAAGAGAACAGGCTTTACCTACTGTGGGAATCTACCTGAGTGCCCAGACTGTCCAGTTGGCAACAGTGATTTATTTCTGCATATTTTGTCCCCTCTCCTTTCAGTGATCATTGTCCTGTACTGCTGGTTACTGAATGTGTGAAACTGGCATTTCCTACATTTTGTCTAGTTTTGTAGTTTTTCTGAATAGAAGGGTAAATCCATCCATTTTTACTCCATCATGTCCAAAAGTGGAAGCTCCCTATTCTCTTTCTCAGTTGGAGCAGTAAGAAAAGGACATTTATTAGAAGATCCTTCCTCTAGAAGAAAAATAATGGCCAAGGTGGTAGGAGGATGAAGAAAAAGACAACATAGGATATCCAGAAATAAAAATCATTCAAGGGCTTGGTATGTTCTTTTGTTCTATTTTTAGAAGAATCTTCACCACCATGTGAGAATTTAGGCTGCCACGTCTCAGCCCTAATTCTTAAACTGATAAACCAAAGAGAAGTGTCCAAGTTTTTTCAGGGGGTGCAGAACCTCATCAATGGCATTACAGAATGCTTCTGTGATTATGAGTTTATTGACCTTCTCTTCATCCTGTTTTGCATATGCTATTCTTGGCAAAGTATCCTCTTTGCAGCAAGGTTGATGAATTACATTCTGAGCAGGGAGCAGTCTCAGCATCCCAGCACCAGTTTGATGGGCCATAGGCTGAAGATAAATGACTAGTGAATATATCTAATTTATTAATTGGATTTCCCATATAACTTCCAGCCAAATCCTTCACAAGGCAAAGGGAAAACCAAAATAGACACCGGTAACTCACTAACATTTTCCTCACAACTACTAGCTCTTCCCTTTGAAATATGTATGTTTTGAAATAGCCACACATCTAAATGCAGATCTCATCTCTGCCTATGTTTTAAAGTTTATCTGTTCAACATCTTTTCATTTTTGGAACTGTTGCCAATAATTAGTCCTGAAACAAATGTTTCACTATAATTTTAAATAGTGAGACACTTCAGCTAGTTGTTGTTGTTTTATTCATTTCCTATATTTCACTCGTCTTTTGAACAGTTTCATTTCTCAGAACTATAATGGAAGTCTGTGAGGGACTATTTGTTTTTTTGTTTTGTTTTGTTTTAAGCTCTAAGTCTGTGAGCTGGGAAGAGAAACAAGAAAGCTAACTAGTAGCTATTGAGGGCCTTTTTACTCTATGGCAGACTCTCTACTTGGGATTGTGTATAGAGTGTCTCATTCAATAGCCTTGTGATGTAGCTGTTATTGTTCTGAATTAACAGATGAATAAATATAGGCCAAGAAAGACCAAGACCTGTGCATAGACTTTTCAGTTTTCCAAATTCAAAACTCTTTCACTTATATTCTTCTCTTTTGCAAATTAACTATGTAAAATCAGGCAGAGATTGTACTGTTTTATTTTATATACTTTTATTTAAACACTACTAGGATTCCATTCTTATATAATAGTTGTAAGCAATTCAAAAAATAAAAAAGTGGTAATTTTAAAAATATAAATGTCATTATCTCTAAACTTCATCTTTCTTTGCTGAGTAACCAATATTAATAATTTTGAGTTTTGTACTACATAGAAATATATTCAAATAAACAAATTTACAATTTGTTAACTTTTATATGACATAGTATTACTATATTCTTCAACTTATTTTTATAATTTAAAACTAAATCTTTCATTTTTTTCCTCCATCAAACATAATATACTGACATTTTAAACTGCTATATGGGGCTTCCCTGGTGGCACACTGGTTGAGAGTCAGCCTGCTGATGCAGGTGACACGGGTTTGTACCCCGGGCCGGGAAGATACCACATGTGGCGGAGCGGCTAGGTCCGTGAGCCATGGCCACTGAGCCTGTGCGTCTGGAGCCTGTGCTCCACAACAGGAGAGGCCACAACAGTGAGAGGCCCACATACTGCAAAAAAAAACAAAAACAAAAAAACAAATAAAACTGCTGCATGGTATCCCATTGTATGGTACTACTTAATTTTTAATAATTTACTGTTCAGAGGAGGGGAAGATGGCAGAAGAGTAAGATGCAGATATCACTTTCCTCCCCACAGATACACCAGAAATACAACTACACGTGGAACAACTCCTACAGAACACCTAGTGAATGCTGGCAGAAGACCTCAGACCTCCCAAAAGGCAAGAAACTCCCCCACGTACCTGGGTAGGGTAAAAGAAAAAACAGAGACAAAAATATAGGAATGGCACCTGCACCAGTGGGAGGGAGCTGTGAAGGAGAAAAGGTTTCCACACACTAGGAAGCCCCTTCGCGGGCAGACACTGCAGGTGGCGGAGGGGGGCAGCTTCGGAGCCACGGAGGAGAGCACAGAAACAGGGGTGCAGAGGGAAAAGTGGAGAGATTCCTGTACAGAGGATCGGTGCCAACCGGCACTCACCAGCCTGAGAGGCTTGTCTGCTCACCCGCCGGGGCAGGCAGGGCTGCGAGCTGAGGCTCGGGCTTTGGTTGGAGCGCAGGGAGAGGACTGGGGTTGGTGGTATGAACACAGCCTGAAGGGGTTAGTGCACCATGGCTAGCCGGGAGGGAGTCTGGGAAAAGCTCTGGAGCTGCAGAAGAGGCAAGAGACTTTTTCTTCCCTCTTTTGTTTCCTGGTGCGTGAGGAGAGGAGATTGAGAACACTGCTTAAAGGAACTCCAGAGATGGGGGCGAGCAGCGGCTAAAATCGCGGACCTCAGAGACGGACGGGAGACTCTAAGGCTGTTGCTGCTGCCACCAAGGGACCTGTGTGCGAGCACAGGTCACTATCCACACCCCTCTTCCGGGGAGCCTGTGCAGCCCACCACTGCCAGGTTCCCACGATCCAGGGACAACTTCCCTGGGAGAACGCACAGTGGGCCTCAGGCTGGTGCAAGCTGAACCCCTGGGAGCTGTGAGAACAAAGAAGAGAAAGGGAAACCTCTCCCCTCAGCCTCAGAATCAGCAGGTTAAAGCTCCACAACCAACTTGATGTACGCTGCATCTGTGGAATACATGAATAGACAATGAATCTTCCCAAATTGAGGAGGTGGACTTTGAGAACAAGATTTATGAATTTTTTCCCTTTTCCACTTTTTCTGAGCCGTGTGGATGAAAGGCTCTTGGTGCTGCAGCCAGGAGTCAGTGCTGTGCCTCTGAGGTGGGACAGTCAACTTCAGGACACTGGTCCACAAGAGACCTCCTAGCTCCACATAATATCAAATGGCAAAAATCTCCCAGAGATCTCCATCTCAACACCAGCACCCAGCTTCACTCAACGACCAGCAAGCTACAGTGCTGGACATCCTATGCCAAACAACTAGCAAAACAAGAACACAACCCCACCCATTAGCAGAGAGGCTGTCTAAAATCATAATAAGGCCACAGACACCCCAAAACACAACACCAGATGTGGAAATGCCCACCAGAGAGACAAGATCCAGCCTCAAACACCAGAACACAGGCACTAGTCCCCTCCACCAGGAAGCCTACAGAACACACTGAAGCAACCTTAGCCACTGGGGACAGACATCAAAAAAATGGGAACTACGAACCTGAAGCCTGCAAAAAGGAGACCCCAAACACAGTAAGATAAGCAAAATGAGAAGACAGAAAAACACACAGCAGATGAAGGAGCAAGATAAAAACCCACCAGACCTAACAAATGAAGAGGAAATAAGCAGTCTACCTGAAAAAGAATTCAGAATAATGATAGTAAAGATGATCCAAAATCTTGGAAATAGAATAGACAAAATGCAAGAAAAATTTAACAAGGACCTAGAAGAACTAAAGACGATACAAACAATGATAAACAACACAATAAATGAAATGAAAAATACTCTAGATGGGATCAATAGCAGAATAACTGAGGCAGAAGAACGGATAAGTGACCTGGAAGATAAAATAGTGGAAATAACTACTGAAGAGCCGAATAAAGAAAAAAGAATGAAAAGAACTGAGGACAGTCTCAGAGACCTCTGGGACAACATTAAATGCACAAACATTCGAATTATAGGGGATCCAGAAGAAGAATAGAAAAAGAAAGGGACTGAGAAAATATTTGAAGAGATTATAGTTGAAAACTTCCCTAATAAGGGAAAGGAAATAATTAATCAAGTCCAGGAAGCACAGAGAGTCCCATACAGGATAAATCCAAGTAGAAATATGCCAAGATACATATTAATCAAACTGTCAAAAATTAAATACAAAGAAAGCATATTAAATGCAGCAAAGGAAAAACAACAAATAACACACAAGGGAATCCCCATAGGTTAACAGCTGATCTCTCAGCAGAAACTCTGCAAGCCAGAAGGGACTGACAGGACATATTGAAAGTGATGAAGGAGAAAAACCTGCAACCAAGATTACACTACCTAGCAAGGATCTCATTCAGATTTGATGGAGAAATTAAAAGCTTAACAGACAAGGAAAAGATGAGAGAGTTCAGCACCACCAATCCAGCTTTACAACAAATGCTAAAGGAACTTCTCTAGGCAAGAAACACAAGAGCAAGAAGAGACCTACAATAATGAACCCAAAACAATTTAGAAAATGGGAATAGGAACATACATGTCGATAATTACCTTAAATGTAAATGGACTAAATGCTCCCACCAAAAGACACAGATTGGCTGAATGGATACAAAAACAAGACCCTTATATATGCGGTCTACAACAGACCCACTTCAGACCTAGAGACACATACAAACTAAAACTAAGGGAATGGAAAAAGATATTCCATGCACATGGAAACGAAAAGAAAGCTGGAGTAGCAATTCTCATATCAGACAAAATAGATTTTAAAAAAAAGTCTATTAGAAGAGACAAAGAAGGACACTACATAATGATCAAGGGATCGATCCAAGAAGAAGATATAACCATTGTAAATATTTATGCACCCAACATAGGAGCACCTCAATACATAAGGCAAATACTAACAGCCGTAAAAGGGGAAATTGACAGTAACACATTCATAGTAGGGGACTTTAACACCCCACTCTCACCAATGGACAGATCATCCAAAATGAAAATAAATAAGGAAACACAAGCTTTAAATGATATATTAACAAAGATGGACTTAATTGATATTTACAGTACATTCCATCCAAAAACAGCAGAATACACATTTTTCTCAAGTGCTCATGGAACACTCTCCAGGATATATCATATCTTGGGTCACAAATCAAGCCTCACTAAATTTAAGAAAATTGAAATTTTATCAAGTATCTTTTCTGACCACAACACCATGAGACTAGATATCAATTACATGTAAAGATCTGTAAAAAATACAAACATATGGAGGCTAAATAATACACTACTTAATAACGAAGTGATCAGTGAAGAAATCAAAGAGGAAATTAAAAAATACCTAGAAACAAATGACAATGGAGACACGACGACCCAAAACCCATGGGATGCAGCCAAAGCAGTTCTAAGAGGGAAGTTTATAGCAATACAAGCCCACCTTAAGAAACAAGAAGCATGTCGAATAAACAAGCTAACCTTGCACCTAAAGCAATTAGAGAAAGAAGAACAAAAAACCCCCAAAGTTAACAGAAGGAAGGAAATGATAAAAATCAGATTAGAAATAAATGAAAAAGAAATGAAGGAAACAATAGCAAAGATCAATAAAACTAAAAGCTGGTTCTTTGAGAAGATAAACAAAATTGATAAACCATTAGCCAGACTCATCAAGAAAAAAAGGGAGAAGACTCAAATCAATAGAATTAGAAATGAAAAAGGAGAAGTAACAACTGACACAGCAGAAATACAAAAGATCATGAGAGACTATTACAAGCAACTCTATGCCAATAAAATGGACAACGTGGAAGAAACAGACAAATTCTTAGAAATGCACAACCTGCCAAGACTGAATCAGGAAGAAATAGAAAATTTGAACAGACCAATCACAATCACTGAAATAGAAACTGTGATTAAAAATCTTCCAACAAACAACAGCCCAGGACCAGATGGCCTCACAGGCGAATTTTATCAAACATTTAGAGAAGAGCTAACACCTATCCTTCTCAAACTCTTGCAAAATATAGCAGAGGGAAGAACACTCCCAAATTCATTCTACGAGGCCACCATCACCTTGATAACAAAACCAGACAATGATGTAACAAAGAAAGAAAACTACAGGCCAATATCACTGATGAACATAGATACAAAAACCCTCAACAAAATACTAGCAAACAGAATCCAACAGCACATTAAAAGGATCATACACCATGAGCAAGTGGGGTTTATTCCAGGAATGCAAGGATTCTTCAATATATGCAAATCAATCAATGTGATAAAGCATATTAAAAAATTGAAGGAGAAAAACCATGTGATCATCTCAATAGATGCAGAGAAAGCTTTTGACAAAATTCAACACCCATTTATGATAAAAACCCTGCAGAAAGTAGACATAGAGGGAAATTTCCTTGACATAATAAAGGCCGTATATGATAAACCCACAGCCAACATCATCCTCAATGGTGAAAAACTGAAAACATTCCCACTAAGATCAGGAATAAGACAAGGTTGTCCACTCTCACCACTCTTATTCAATATAGTTTTGAAAGTTTTAGCCACAGCAATCAGAGAAGAAACGGAAATAAAAGGAATCCAAATGGGAAAAGAAGAAGTAAAGCTGTCACTGTTTGCAGATGACATGAAAGTATACATAGAGAATCCTAAAGAATGCTACCAGAAAACTATTAGAGCTAATCAATGAATTTGGTAAAGTCGCAGGATACAAAGTTAATGCACAGAAATCTCTGGCATTCCTATACACTAATGATGAAAAGTCTGAAAGTGAAATCAAGAAAACACTCCCATTTATCATTGCAACAAAAAGAATAAAATATCTAGGAATAAACCTACCTAAGGAGACAAAAGACCTGTATGCAGAAAATTATAAGACACTGATGAAAGAAATTAAAGATGATACAAATAGATGGAGAGATATACCATGTTCTTGGATTGGAAGAATCAACATTGTGAAAATGACTCTACTACCCAAAGCAATCTACAGATCCAATGCAATCCCTATCAAACTACCACTGGCATTTTTCACAGAACTAGAACAAAAAATTTTGCAATTTGTGTGGTAACATAAAAGACCCCAAATAGCAAAGCAATCTTGAGTACGAAAAATGGACCTCGAGGTATCAGGCTCCCTGACTTCAGACTATACTACAAAGCTTCAGTAATCAAAACAGTATGGTGGTGGCATGGAAACAGAAAGATAGATCAATGGAACAGGATAGAAAGTCCAGAGATAAACCCACGCACATATGGTCACCTTATCTTTGTTAAAGGAGTCAGGAATATACAGTGGAGAAAGGACAGCCTCTTCAATAAGTGGTGCTGGGAAAACTGGACAGGTACATGTAAAAGTATGAGATTAGATCACTCCCTAACACCATACAGAAAAATAAGGTCAAAGTGGATTAAAGACCTATATGTTAGGCCAGACACTATAAAACTCTTAGAGGAAAATATAGGCAGAACACTCTATGACATAAATCACAGCAAGATCCTTTTTGACCCACCTCCTAGAGAAATGGAAATAAAAACAAAAGTAAACAAATGGGACCTAATGAAGCTTCAAAGCTTTTGCACAGCAAAGGAAACCATAAACAAGACCAAAAGACAACCCTCAGAATGGGAGAAAATGTTTACAAATGAAGCAACTGACAAAGGATTAACCTCCCAAATTTACAAGCAGCTCATGCGGCTCAATAAGAAAAAAACAAACAACCCAATCCAAAAATGGGCAGAAGACCTAAATAGACATTTCTCCAAAGAAGATATACAGACTGCCAACAAACATATGAAAGAATGCTCAAAATCATTAATCATTAGAGAAATGCAAATCAAAACTACAATGAGATATCATCTCACACCAGTGAGAATGGCCATCATTAAAAAATCTAGAAACAATAAATGCTGGAGAGGTTGTGGAGAAGAGGGAACACTCTTGCACTGCTGGTGGGAATGTGAATTGGTACAGCCACTATGGAGAACAGTATGGAGGTTCCTTAAAAAACTACAAATAGAACTATCATATGACCCAGCAATCCCACTACTGGGCATATACCCTGAGAAAACCATAATTCAAAAAGAGTCATGTACCAAAATGTTCATTGCAGCTCTATTTACAATGGCCCAGAGATGGAAACAACCTAAGTGCCCATCATCAGATGAATGGATTAAGAAGATGTGGCACATATAAACAATGGAATATTACTCAGCCATAAAAAGAAATGAAATTGAGCTATTTGTAATGCGATGGATAGACCTAGAGTCTGTCATGCAGAGTGATGTAAGTCAGAAAGAGAAAGACTAATACCATATGCTAGCACATATATATGGAATTTTAGAAAGAAAAATGTCATGAAGAACCTAGGAGTAAGACAGTAATAAAACCACAGACCTACTGGAGAACAGACTTGAGGATATGGGGAGGGGGAAGGGTGAGCTGTGACAAAGCGAGAGAGAGGCATGGACATATATACACTACCAAACGTAAGATAGATAGCTAGTGGGAAGCAGCCGCATAGCACAGAGATATCAGCCTGGTGCTTTGTGACGGCCTGGAGGGGTGGGATAAGGAGGGTGGGAGGGAGGGAGACACAAGAGGGAAGAGATATGGGAACATATGTATATGTATAACTGATTCACTTTGTTATAAAGCAGAAATTAACACACTATTGTAAAGCAATTATACCCCAATAAAGATGTTAAAAAAATTACTGTTCTATTGTTATAGATATAGAGTATCTATAACTTTTGATGTTATAAATAATATTGCAACCAATATACATAGTTACATCTCTTGTTTTACACGTGCAAATGTGTTACTCATTTTCTCTCTCTATCCGGCCGTTTTCCCCTTTCAAGTTAAAAGACTGTAGTTTAATTAGCAAATGCACCATCCAGTAACATTGCCAGGTTTACCTCAGTCTTACTAGGGAGTTTAAATGATCCCTTCCTTACCAGCAGTTTTAGGCTGACTGATATTGGCAGCCTTATTCACAGCCATTGAGGTCTTAAAATTATTGGAAGTTCCATTACTCACACTGTCAGAGCAGGTTCATAGAGTTATAGAAATAAGAGAGATTGAAATGACCTCTTGGCTTAACTGTTCCATACACCTACCAGCACAAGATTGTTCCTTAAAATATACATTATTAATGGGATGAACTGGAATATATTTCTTTAGAATCAGTCCTTTTACTCAAACAGAAAAAAGGAAGCAGTCTTCAATGAGAACAGGGATCCTCCCAAATGAGTGATTTCAGAGTCACGTAAAGGATAAGGCTATAGTTTTATTGCAATTTTAACAGAATTACGTTGAATGGTGTTATTTTGTTTAATTTAATGTGCTCTAAAATCAGTAGAATTTATACCATTTTCTCAGGACACTATGCCATTATTTAAGACTTTTTACCAACAGGAAAAAGAATCCATCTCCAAAGTAAATTTTCATACCTAGGAAAGTTTGATAGCTGAGGGAATAGGCCATATTCTGATTTCAAGAATTATCACTTGAAGTAGGAAAAGTGCTGCCAAAATCGAGATGTGAGTCTCCTCATACACAAATATACAATTTGATAATACATAGGTTTTGTAAAAATTAGGGAAAAATGTTCAGTTCTTAGCATGGTGTCTGGTACATACTCAACAAATGCTGGTTTGTTTTTTTCATCCTATTTTTTCACCTTCCTTACTACTTAAATTCATGTTCAAGTACTCCTCTTTTCTAATTCTTTCCATCTTAGATATTCATTCATTCATTAAAAATGTATTGAGTTCCAACTCTACTCCAAACATTATGGTAAATAATACTTGTATAGTAAATGGAGATGAAGAGTAAAGGGTAGTTGCCCTGTTCTTTTGGAGATTACAATCCAGTTGGGAAATCATTTACTAATCAAGGAATCATACAAATAAATTTTTAAAAATCAACTATTGTAGGTGAAAGAAACAGGTAGCATGAGAGTCCAGGGAGATTAGATCTAATCTGCATAGTCAGAGTAAGACTCTTGAATGATGAATCTAGATGGAAAAGGAAGGAGAAGAAAGACAAGAATATTCCATGCAGAAAGAATATAATGAAATGAGCAAATGTTCAGTTTGGTAGGGAGCATGGCACATGCAGTCACTGACTGAAAGACAACTGAGTTGGTGATGAGGAAGTAAGGGAATAATGAAGCAGATGAGGCTGGGGAGATATCAGAACAAGCCATGAAAAAGAAATAAGTTGGACAAGGATGAGAATGGTGTAGGAAACCAGCTGTCATACTAGTGCAGTATTCTGGGTAAGATATCACGAATACTTGGATTAAAGGGCAGAAGTGGTAAAGTAATTCTACAGAAACTGGAATTTGCCACTCTTCAATCCAGAAAACATGATGTTCAAAACTACACTAGATCTTTTTAGCTTTGCTCCATGCTTCCTAAACCTAAAAACCTGATTTGAAATTTATAACAGAAAAATCCTAGAAATCTAATTTATAGTAAGACTCCATTAGTTCACAATAAACTGCTATTTATAAGTTTGTTAAAGAGCAGTGTAACAGGAGAAGTGACATTTTAAGATATCATCTCTTTTCTCAGTTTCCCTGAAATCTTTTAAGTTAGTTAACCTGTTAGCTTCAGCTAGCAATAGAGATTGATGGTAGAGGATGGAAAAGAAATGACTGACATAGCAAATGGCTGATCTTTAAGAGATGGGAGAAAATATTCAGTTATCTTTCCAATACCATGACTCTAATTACCCTCCCACTTCTATTCATTAAGAGTACTTGTGAAATGAAGGATTCTGGTGGATAATGTTATAATTTTGACTTGATATATGACAACAGAGAAATTTTGTTTTTGCATGACACAGAAGATTGGGGCTACAGAGCCTCATTCTTTGTTGCATTCTAGATGCAGATAAGTATATCATAAGTGATTATTTACATGAATGTCTTTCCCTATAGTCTTTAGCCTCTTTGGGACAAGATCCTTATCTTATTCATATTTGTAATTTCAAGACAATATAATAGCTAGTAAACCATGGACAACAAATAAATATTTGATGAATAAATGAAATACTGAACCGCAAAATTTTTGCTTCTATAATTTGAATCATTACTCTAGTATCACCAGCACTAACTTATGGCATTTTATAAATCTAGAAGCAGCTTAATAGATCAATTGATATAATCCATCTTTCCTTTTACAGATAAGGGAATAGAAACCTGAAAAGATAATTTCTAAATCGGGCCTGACTCCTAATCAAATAATATATATTATGTGAAGTGTGAGAAAATTATTTAGGATGAAATGTTCATTGTAAAAATACAAGTATCAGTATGATATATCCATTTAATAATTCACTGATTTCAACAAAGCATGCATGGCCATCATTGTGTTATTGAAATGCATTCCAATGCTACTCATACTTAATCAGATGTTAGTACTTCATATACTACCTAGAAATGGTCAGTCTCATGGATCTCCTGTGTCTTTCTTCTTCATTTTCTGAGATGTTCTATTATTTTTACCTGAAGTTTTATTCTCTGGTTTCATCACAAGATGGTGCCAGTGTGTCTCTGTCACGACAGAATAAGAATTAACAGGTAATCTTCATCTACTTGCATTGGAGGTTGGATCCAGATCTAGTGAATTCCTAGCAACTTGACATTTTTTTTTCTTTTAAAATTCCAGCATCCCCAATTAAGCAGTTGGTAAATAGTTCTCTAGGAGCTGTATTCAAAGTTCAAATATTTCTATATCTAAAAGAATTCCATGCCCATATATGACTTATATAAGACTTCTGATTTCAACGAGCTTCACTCATCTATAAGAACACACATACATAGTATGCACACACATTCAGGGTTATGGTCATTATTCTTGTTAAGGTCCATGTTCAGAATATTTTCTAACAGTGACTTCTATGTATTGTATACAAATGTCAGTTCATAATTTCTCCAAGCAAGTGGAAAATTTAACTTCAATTATGCTTGTGGTTCTCCTCAAACTTCTATAATCTTACACCATATTAAACACTAGGGAAGAATGATTGGTCACTGATCATGTTTCCTTTGAGAATTCCATTACTTCAGTTGACAAGTCTAATTACCTGCTGCTTCAGTGGTTTCCTTAGAAGTGGGTATCACTATAGTGATCAGAAGCACTGGAGTCTTTAGTCTTCTCCATGTAACCTGGTACCATTAATTCTGAAGTTCTGCCACATCCTCAGGAATACTGACAAATCCCTCTTCTCAAAGGGCAGAACGTACACACACATACAGGTGCACACATCTCTTTTGGAGGCATCTTTTTTTAATTTTAGAGATAAACCATGTCTCTTCAAATTATATTCTTTTCAATGTGTTTAGACATTTGGAAATGAAAGTCAAAAAACCCAAACACAAACCCCACCTGGAGAAAGAAAGCACAGTATGGCTACCTGTTTAAAGAAGGGAAAGAAAAGGCAGAAAATGGAAGAATAAAATAGAAGATGCAAAGGAAAAAAATCAGTGTCTCAGAAAATTATTCTGATAAATATGCATAGAAATTCTTTCAATAGCTATAGACACCATGCTTTTTTACCCACTGTATTGCTAGATGCAGGAAACTTTCACAGGTTTGCTAAAACAAAAACTTGACAAATGTCTACACATGGGAGAGCTCACTAACTAGCACATGTCTCTGAATCAATGAATCAGGTGATTAGTTTATGATAAATAAATTAATATAATTTTTGTCCCAAAGTTTTAATTTTAACTTATAATGCAAATTATAAATTTATATTTATATAATAATATACTTATATAATATATAATTTATATAAGGATTTAATGCAGCCCTGAATTATTAAACTACAGTGGAATATGCACAGTTTTGCACTATTAATCTGACTTTTTTTTTGGTCAGTCCATGATGAGACTGTATCTTGAGTTAGGATACTGATAGAAGAGATTAGTTGCATGGAGAAACTATGATCCCTTGATATTACATACTTCAGTTTTTAAGCTTCTCACCTATGTATTTACTGTTTTAAACTGTCATTTGTTATTTTCCCCATAACTTATTAGTGTAATAGGCAATTTTCCAATGAAGCATCTCCTGAATATTTCATGCAAAAGTGTTGCTTACAAGTAATCTTGATTAACTTGAGAAACAGTAGTTAATAAATCTTTTTAGGAAAGCTATTTTATTTTATAGACCCTACCAGTGCCTGCAAACCAAGCGTGTTTGTGTGTGAGTATGTACATGTTCACACACATGCAGGTTAATGGATTTGATCCAAAATAAAAACAAAGCAAAAAAAAAAAAAGAAAGAAAAAATCTACCTTTTGCCAAAATAACTTAGGGTGCACTGACTTAAGCTTTAATCTGATATATTTGTAGATGTCAAAACCACAGCCACCGAATCATTTGTCCTATAGAACATGCCAGACTAGAAGAAAAAGGTCATGTGTCATGCCCTGAATATGGACAGTGAAATATTTATAACATTACAGTCCCTGTAAATAAGCTATTTCTTGAGCAAAAAGAAATATATATATAAATATATATATGTATATATATATATGTATATATATAACTTTTTTTTCTGTGCAGATTCTGGATGATGATCATATCAGCTTCAGAGATAGAGCTTTCTTCTTCCCTGTCTCTTACTCCTCAGCCTCTCAAAATTGGTGTATTCCTTTCTTTTATTATGGTTTCAAGTTTTTCAACAGGTTCTAGTTTCTCAAACTTATTATCTTATCTTAGTTTAAATAGTTTCTCCCTAATCTCTTTCTCCGCCCAAAAGCACTACATAATTCAGTTTGTTTTACCGATATTTTCTCTCTCTTGCCACTGATTTCTATTTTAACTTTAATACTTATTTCATTAACTTCTATGCTCATTTTAAGAGGATTTTTAGTATTTTACAGAGCTGATGGTGGGGGGAAATGAGATGTCCTATCTTTTATTCAATCATTCATTTGTTCTTTTATTCATGAAACATTTATTTGATGGCAATTATGAACAAGACCTTGCAAATGAAGAAAGGCATGAGATTCATTCCCTGAAAATCAAGAACTGAGAGAAACTGAATAAATTAAATGTCAGATTTGGAAGGATATTAAAGTCATCTTGGTCACCAGCTCCATAGACAGAGCACATCAGAATCACTTCTAGTGTTTTTTTTTTTTTTTTTTTTTTTTTTTTTTTTTGCAGTACGCGGGCCTCTCGCTGTGTGGCCTCTCCCATTGCGGAGCACAGGCTCCGGACGCGCAGGCCCAGCGGCCATGGCTCACGGGCCCAGCCGCTCCGCAGCATGTGGGATCTTCGCCAACCGGGACACGAACCCGTGTCCCCTGCATCGGCAGGCGGACTCTCAACCACTGCGCCACCAGGAAAGCCCCACTTCTAGTGTTTTAAATAATGCAGAATTATGGATTCCACACCACAAGATACTCAGTGAGTATTAAATGGGTTTGGAAATTTACATATTTATTACACATCTGAGACTTTGGAATTGCAGAATGAAAATGAAGAAAAATTTGGAGCCATGGATCTAATATAACCTCCAATCCATTTCTTGAATTTATATATATGTATGAAATATATATGTATATATATAATATATATGTACATATATGTTATATATATTGTGAAGTTATTAATTGTATATATATATATATATATATATAAAATAAAATACACACACACATTTATCACCTTTGGATTTAGGAAAAATAAATGTCAAAATTCCTGAGGTGGCTCTGGACAGCTCTGACTAGTATAAATTCTTCATGCCTTGAAAAAGAAATGGTCTGCTTATAATCCCACCAGTTGATATTTTCTTTCACTTGATTGTGAACTAGATTAAAACACTTGGGAACACCAGAGAGGGGGATCAAGATGGTAGAGTAAGAGGATGTGGAACTTACCTCTCCCCACAAACACATCAAAAATACATCTACATATGGAAAAATTCTTACTGAAAACTAACAGGAAACTGGCAAAAATACTCCTGTACAACTAAGGCTGTAAGGAAGATACACACATAATTGGATATAAAGGAAAGAAAATTTATCAGGTCAGGATCTGTGTCCATGGGAGGAGACTCAGAGGTAAAAGGCAATTACATGGTGGATCCTCACCCTGGGGAGTAAGCAGGTTGAGCCACAGACTAGGTATCCCAGGTCTCGGGTCCTACATGGAGAGGATAACACCCCTTGGCAGGCTGGAGGAATGCTGAGTGCTGAGAGAATCCTGGACTTCACTTGTGAGGAGCGCATGCTGGCTAGCCCTTGAGACAAGGCAGAGAGAGGTGTGCTTTAGTGGCTGCCGGGTTTTCAACAACTACTTTACCATGCACCCCAGCTCAAGCCCAGCAAACGCTCTGGCCCTGTGAACTCCATGCCTCAGCATGGTACTGGATCTGGGGAAGTTAGGAAAATACTCAACCTTGGGATGCAGAGGTGACCTGGTCCCAGGGCAGAGCCCAGGTGGGGCAGTGGTGGCCATTGTTGGCACTTACACAAGTGGCATTCCAGCAGCTGCCTAGACTTCTGAGAGCAGTCACTCCACCACATCTCATCTCCCAAGTACATGCAGAGAAACCACACAAGCCCCACCTGCTCTGCACAACAGGGTGGGGTGGGGGTGGGAGGAGGCAGGGCTATGTTAGGCTGTGAGGGACAAAGGGGACTTGTAGCCGAGGCTTCATCTGAGAGTATCCGCAGATGCCTACACAGCCAGTGTATCAGACTTCTGTCTGTTCATGGGCCCCACTTGCTTCAGCAGATCTTCAGCACTTGCTTCTTCAGATCTTTGCCCTATTTGGAGCAAAGATCTCAGTGTGGGGAGAGTTTAAAACACACTTAAAGGGAACAGACCCAGTTCGAGCCTGACCACAAGGGCTTCTAACAGAGCAGTAATGGACAATGGGTACAGAGGAAGTCTCACCTCCACACCTGATGCCAGCTCTAGCCCCTCCATCTCCAGTCCCACCCACTACCAAGGTGATAGCTGCCAGAACTCTTAGGAAAGATGAGACTGATATCCACATCAAACCCCACCCTCCCATCAAAGGCACTGGGCTTACGCAATCTGTATAGGGATGCTCCTACATAAGAATACCCCTTCAAAACCACAATAAGTAACTCTTTCACCTAAATTCATAGAGTCAAAGAAAATGAAGCAAATGAAAAGGCAGAGGAGCTACTTTCAATTGAAAGAGCAAGAGAAAAAGCCCAGAAAAAATAAATAGAACAGAAATAAGTGATTTACCAGAAAATAATTCAAAACATTGGTAAGAGGGCTTCCCTGGTGTCACAGTGGTTGAGAGTCCGCCTGCCGATGCAGGGGATGTGGGTTCGTGCCCCAGTCTGGGAAGATCCCACATGCCGTGGAGCAGCTGGACCCGTGAGCCATGGCCACTGAGCCTGCGCGTCTGGAGCCTGTGCTCCGCAACGGGAGAGGCCACAACAGTGAGAGGCCAGCGTACCGCAAAAAAAAAAAAAAAAAAAAATTGGTAATAAAAATGTTAACTGAATTAGAGAAAAGAATTGATCTAAACACTGATTATTCTAACAAGAAAATATTATTAATTTTTTTTTAAATCAGAAATGAAAGATTCAATAGCTAAAATGAAAAACATACTAGAAGGAATGAATAGGAGTCTAAGTGATACAGAAGAATGCATTAGTGATCTGGAAAATAGAATAATGGAAATCACTCAATCAGAACAGCAGAATGAAAAACACATTTAAAAAATGAAAGCAATTTAAGAGATCTCTGGAATAACATTAAGCATTCCAAAATTTGCATTATAGGGGTCCCAGAAGAAAAAAGAGAGAAAGGGATTGAAAATGTATTTGAGGAAATAAGACTGAAAACTTCCCAAACTTGAAGAAGAAAATAGACACTGAATACAGGGAGCACACAGGGTCTGAAACATGATAAACCCTAACAATGAAATGAACCCAAATAATGAAATTCTGCCAGTTACAGCAATGTGGATGGACCTAGGGATTATTATGCTTATTGAAATGTCAGACAGAGAAAGACAAATACTGTATGATATCTCTTACATGTAGAATCTAAAAAATAAGACAAACAAATGTATATGAAAAAGAAAAACAGACTCACAGATACAGAAAACAAACTAATGATTATCAAATGGGAGAGGGAGAGTGGAGGGGCAAATTAGGGGTATGGAATTAGGAGATACAAATACTATGTAAAAAACAGATAAGCAACAAGGATATATCATACAGCACAGGGGATTATATCTATTATCTTGTAATAACTTTTAATGGAGTATAATCTGTAAAAATACTGAATCACTATGGTGTGAAACTGAAACTAATATAATATTGTAAATCAACTATACTTCAGTAAAAGCTGGAGAAGGTGTAAAGGAAGGGGAACCCTCCTACACTGTTGGTGGGAATGTAAATTTGTACAGCCACTATGGAGAACAGTATGGAAGTTCCTTAAGAAACTAAAACTAGAGCTACTATGTGATCCAGTAATCCCACTCCTGGGAATACATCCAGAGAAAAACATGGTCCAAAAGGATACATGCGCCCCATTGTTCATTGCAGCACTGTTTACAATAGCCAACACATGGAAGCAACCTAAATGTCCATTGACAGATGAATGGATAAAGAAGATGTGGTATATATATATATATATATATATATATATATATACATACATACACACACACACACACACACATACTGGAATATTACTCAGCTATAAAAAGAATAAAATAATACCATTTGCAGAAACATGGATGGACATACAGATTATCATACTAAGTGAAGTAAGCCAGACAGAGAAAGGCAAATACCATATCGCTTGTATGTGGAATCTAAAATATAATACAAATGAACTTATTTACAAAACAGAAACAGACTCACAGACATAGAAAACAAACTTATGATTACCAAAGGGGAAAGTGGGAGGGATAAATCAGGAGTTTGGGATTGGAAGATGCAAACTACTGTATAAAATTGATAGAACAACAGGTCCTACTGTATAGCACAGGGAACTATATTTAATTTCTTGTAATAAATTATAGTGGAAAATAATTTTAAAAATACAATATTACATTTAAAACATGGCACCCTATGCTTGGAGAAAGTAAATGGCTTTTCTATAAATTTTATGATTATTATTTTAAAAATACTTTTATTCAAGCTGAAGTTTTCTCATTTTTCATGACCCTGTTTTACTAGTAGATAAACTGCACACTTACTCTGCCTAGTGGATAATAGAGAAACTCTTGCCATCTATACCCAATCAATATAATAATAGAAGTATCACCATTCCCCAGCAGGCATTACATCTTTTATATTTTCACATCTTATCCACTCTCACATTATTTCTACTTTATACACATAATACAAGCTTTCTTACTCAAAACATATACTCCTCAAAATTTCATGCAACTGTCTTCTAAGAATAGTAATATTTTCTCATAATGTTTCAAATATTTCCTTCATAGAATTATAATATAAGTCACTGTCAGTGAATCATAAGATTTGCAGCAGAGAACAACCTAAGAGTCAGACTTGACCCCTCCTGGTCCTCCCTAGAAATATCCAATGAATCCTGTGCAGTGTTGTTCTGAGTTTTCCTGAATTCTCACATGTGGTGAGTCCATTGGAGTTCTGCAGTCATGTTCCACAACCACAAGTCATGACTGATAAGCAGTGAGCTGACAGTTGTAAAAACCCATGCTTTCTATTCAAACCATATCTTGCTTTGGACATACTAATAGTAATACTGCTCTAACAAACTCAAAGGACTAAGGATCCCTTTTGTGTGTATCTTTTCTAACTCACATTATTTTCCTGTATTAGCCACACATGATGAAAATGATAACACATACTTTCCTACAGCAGTTGCACCATTTTATTTTATTTTTATTTATTTATTTTTTAACATCTTTATTGGAGTATAATTGCTTTACATTGTTGTGTTAGTTGCTGCTGTATAACAAAGTGACTCAGCTATACGTATACATATATCCCCATATCTCCTCCCTCTTGCATCTCGCTGCCACTCTCCCTATCCCATCCCTCTAGGTGGACATAAAGCACAGAGCTAATCTCCCTGTGGTATGTGGCTGCTTCCCACTAGCTATCTATTTTACATTTGGTAGTGCATATATGTCCATGCCACTCTCTCACTTTGTCACAGCTTACCCTTCCCCCTCCCCATATTCTCAAGTCCATTCTCTAGTAGGTCTGTGTCTTTATTCCCATCTTGCCCCTAAGTTTTTCATGACCTTTTTTATTTTTTCTTAGATTCCATATATATATATGTTAGCATACGATATTTGTTTTTCTCTTTCTGACTTACTTCACTCTGTATGACAGACTCTAGGTCCATCCACCTCACTACAAATAACTCAATTTCATTTCTTTTTATGGCTGAGTAATATTCCATTGTATATATGGGCCACATCTTCTTTATCCATTCATCTGTTGATGGACACTTAGGTTGCTTCCATGTCCTGGCTATTGTAAATAGCGCTTCAATGAAAATTTTGGTACATGACTCTTTTTGAATTATGGTTTTCTCAGGGTATATGCCCAGTAGTGGGACTGCTGGGTCATATGGTAGTTCTATTTTTAGTTTTTTAAGGAACGTCCATACTGTTCTCCATAGTGACTGTATCAATTTACATTCCCACCAACAGTGCAAGAGGGTTCCCTTTTCTCCACACCCTCTCCAGCATTCATTGTTTCTAGATATTTTGATGATGGCCATTCTGATCGGTGTGACATGATACCTCATTGTAGTTTTGATTTGCATTTCTCTAATGATTAATGAGCATTCTTTCATGTGTTTGTTGGCAATCTGTATATCTTCTTTGGAGAAATGTCTATTTAGGTCTTCTGCCCATAATGAAACAATTTTGATTGTGAAATCTCAAGTAAGAATGTTGGTACAAATCAAAGCAAAGCCTTAAAATGTTCAATACTGAATCTATGTTTTTCCCCTGATATTTGATATTCAAAATCTCTGTATGTGCATTTATTTAACAGCTAATGCTTCAGTCAAATGGCCTAGCTCATTGCCCTTGACCTTGTCACTGAAATTAAAATAAATTGTGCTCTTAGATAATTAGAAAAAAGTTATAAAATAATTAAACACTAATAGTATTTATAAATTACAATTAGATTGAACACAGTTACAGATTTGATATTCAACAGTAAACAGAACCACATATCAGCACATATATTTTATCACTGATTAAATATTAGGATCCAGAAAAGATTTACCACAGGACAAGGGCTATAATGTAGGCTCTCTCTCCAGTCTCATATTCCACCTCTTCTTTTCACTCATACCCCACCAGGGTTTTACCATTTCCCTACACGCCAATAATTTCTATATCGCTTGACCTGCTCAGTCTGAATTTTATTCTGCTTACTTTTACAAAAGAGCTATCCTAGTTTACTTTAAATAGAATATTTGTATTATTTTCCTGATTTTATTCATAATAAATCCATTGTAGAGTGTCTGGAAAATAATTTAAAAAATAAGGAAGAAAGAAAAATAATGTCCATCAGTCTTTCCTTCCATACATGAATATTTTGTAATGATATTTTGTTTTTTAACATACTTTTAAAAACTGTGTATATTAAATTGTTCTATTTTAACTATTTTTAAAATCATGATTTTTAATGGTTACATGATATTTTACTCTATGGATTTATCATATTTTGTGTAAGAACTCCCCTATTATTGGACTTTTATACTGATTAAAATTCTTTAATAAGAAACAGGTATCCAGTTACATAAATATTTGTTACTTGGAGATTTTTACAGGATGTATTCCAATAAAAGCAATTACTGAGCAAGACTATATATGATTTAGACCACATAATGCATTTTCCAAGCCCCTTATCCTAAGTTTAATTGTAGTGGATACTGTTATTATTTCTTTATGAGATTACCCAACTCACTACACCCTTTCCTATAAAAACTGGATATAAATTTAATTTTACTTGATGAATATGAAAAAGTACATACTACATACGTGTCATATTATTAATAATTTATACCTTTCCTGTGGTTTTTCTGTTTATATCTTGCAACCATATTTCAATTGGTGTTTTAATTAATTAATTAATTAATTAATTAATGTCTTTATATAGTAATACTATTATCATGTGCTGGATTATCTACCACTAACTAAGTGTCATTTCCCCCTTCTATGTGCTCCTCTATATATTAGGGGTTGGAAATCTGGGAACTATATTTCCCAGAATGTCTGCTTGCTATTTAGTTAGATTATAGCAATGTGAAAAATTCACACATATTTGGAATCAGAAAGAAAAGTCATTGGTGCTTTTGCTGCAGTAGGCATGTGGTCTCCAATAGACTACCGGCATAAAATGTTACCAAAGGTTTCTGAACATTCATTTACAAAGTGCCCACTTTGGTTCCGTAGGCAACTGTTATTTTAAAGTGTGGCATCTGACACTTCCAGTACTTTCTGGTTTCCTAAACATTGCTAGTCCTGACTTTCAATCCTCCAACCCCTCAAATTTCTTATACTAAATCCTACCTTGCTTGTATTATATCTTATGTTCATATTTTCTTATATGTCTCACTCTTATATTAATCATTTGCCTCAAATGATTCCTAGTTTACTTTTTATCTTTTAAATTTTTTTCATAATTTCAAGTTTTATTTTTTAAATATGTAAAAACCTAGCACATCTTTTTCATTAAAACTTCTTTAAGAAAATTCTTTAAAATTCAAAATTTTTGCACACAATGTACAGATGTAATTGTTTTGAGGTGAAGCTTTTGAGATACATTAGCTAAACTGTTGCCTTATTACAACTGAACATTTTGGAATATTTCCTTTAAACAAGGACGTTATCCTAATGTCCTTATACATAGTAAGACCATCAAAATCAGAAAATGAACATTGATACATTATACGATGCTATGTAATTCTTAGATTTCATATAATTTTCATCAATTACCTCAACAATGCCCTTTACAGCAGAAGATTCCAGTCCAGAATCCTATGTTATGTTTATTTGATTTCCCTTTATTCTACTCAAATCTAGAATACTTTCTTAATCTTTCTTTGGCTGTCATGATTTTTATACTTCTAAATACTGGAAGAAATTTATTTTGTAGAATGTTCCTGAATTTGAGTATTTCTGATGGTTCCTTATGAATAGGTAATGTTATCCATCTTTGCAAGGAATATCATAGAAGTATTATTAATGTGTTCTTTATAAAATTATCCTTATATTGCATGTAAGATGACATATAATTTCCATTTGTTTTACTACTGGTGATATTAACTTTGGTCACTTGATTAAGAGGTGTTGGCCAGGCTTCTCCAAAGTGTGTCTATGGCTTTATGAGCAATATCTTGCTGTTCTGCATAAGAAAATATTTGGGGTTTATCCTGTGTGTTTTCTCTGCCCTAGGACTGGAATCAGTAATTTCTCCAAGGAGTCCTGATTCATTGTAGCAATGACATTTAGAAAAAAATATGGAAACTATGTTTTCTCATTGCTATTAGGGTGTAGTAGCTCCAGATCCTGCCATATGATAGAACTAGGATATATCTATATGTCTATATCTGTACATATATCATTTATCCATCAAAAACCACAGTTTCACTGTATCTCCAATTCAATCAGCACCATATGGCTCATTTCTAGTTTTTTTCCTTCTAGTTTTTATTGAGATATAATTGACATATAGCACTGCATAGGTTTAAAGTGCACAGCATAATGATTTGACTTATATACCTCATGAAATGATTACCATAGTAAGTTTAATGAACAGCAGTCATCTCATATAGATACAAATAAAAGAAAGAGAATAGAGAACTCTAAAGATTTACTCCACATTTTTCATATAACATAAAGTAGTGTTAATTATATTTATCATGTTGTACATTTCATCCTTAGGACTTATCCATTTTATAAGTGGAAATTTGTACCTTTGGCTAACTTCTTCCAATTCCTCCTCCCACCACACCCCCATCTCTGTAAATCTGATCTCTTTTTCTATGAGATTTTTTGTTTGTTTGTTTATTTCTGAAGTATAATTGACCTACAGCACTATGTTAGTTCCTGATGCACAACATAGTGATTTGCTTTGTTTATATGTTTCAAAATTATCACCAGGATAAATCAAGTCACCATCTGTCACCATACAAAGATATTACATAATTATTGACTATATTCCCCACATGGTACATTTCATACCCATGATTAAGTTTGTACCTCTTAATTACCCTCATCTATTTATCTCATTCCCTTACCCCCATCACCTCTGGCAACTACCTGTTTGTTAACTGTATCTAAGACACTGTTTCTGTTTTGTTATTTCTGCTCATTTCTGCTCATTTTTTTAATATTCACATATAAATGAAATCATACGATATTTATATTTCTCTGACTTATTTCTGTTACCATAATACCTTCTAGGTCCATCCATGTTGTTGTAATTGGCAAGATTTTATACTTTTTATGGCTGACTAAATATATATATATATACACACACACACATACACACACACCCCTCTTTGTCTTTATCTATTCATATATCAATGGGCACTTAAGTTAGTTCCATACTTTGTTATTATAAATAACACTGGAATGAACATGAGAGGCCCATATATCTTTTTTGAATTTGTGCTTTTGTTTTCTTCAGATAAATACCTAGAAGTTGAATTGAGGGATCATATGGTAGTTCTATTTTTAATTTTTTGAGGAACTTTCATGTTGTTTTCAATAGTGACTGTACCAATATACATTCCTACCAATAGTACATGACATTCTCTTTTCTCCACATCCTTGCCAACACTTATTATTTGTTGTCTTTTTGATAACAGCCATATGGACAGGTGTGGGGTAATATCTCATTGTAGTTTTGATTTGCATTTCCTTGAAGACTAGTGATATTGAACATCTTTTCATGTGTCTGTTGATCATCTGTGTATCTTCTTTGGAGAAATGTCTATTCCTGTCCTCTGCCCAATTTTGAATTGGGTTGTTCATTCTTTTAATATTGAGCTGTATGATTTCTTGTATATTTTGGATATTACCCCTTGTAGGGTATATCATTCACAAATATCTTCTAGCATTCAGTAGTCTTTTCCTTTTTTGACAGTTTTCTTCAATGTGCAAAATCTTTTTACTTTGATGTAGTCATATCTATTTATTTTTGCTTTTGTTTCCACTGCCTGAGGACATTATATATATATATATATATATATATATATATATATATATATATATATATATATATATATAAAGAATATTGCTAAGACCAATGTCAAAGAGCATGCTAACTATGATTTTTTGGTAGAAGCTTTATGGTTTCAGGTCTTACATTTAACTTTTTAATCCATTCTGTGTTTATGTTTGTGTATGTTTTGAGAAAGCAGTCTGGTTTGATTCTTTTGCCTGTAGTTATCCAATTTTCCCAACACCATTTATTGAAGAGGCTGTCTTTTCTCCATTGTATATTCTTGCATCCTTTGTCATAGATTAATTGACCATATAAACATGAGTTCATTTCTAGGCTCTCTATTCTGTTCTGTTGATCTATGTGTCTGTATTTGGCCATTACCATACTGTTTTGATACTGCAGCTTTGTAGTATAGTTTGAAATCAGGGAATGTGATACCTTCAGCTTTTTCTTCTTACTCAAGATTGTTTTGGCTATTCTGGGTCTTTTGTGTTTACATACAAATTTTAAAATTATTCATTCTATTTCTGTGAAAAATGCCCTTGAGGTTTTTTGAGAGGTTGCTTTGAATCTGTAGATTGTCTTGGGTAGCATGGCCATTTAAACAACATTAATTCTTCCAATCCAAAACACAGTATGTCTCTCCATTTGTAGTATTGTCTTCAATTCACTTCAACAGTGTTTTATAGTTTTCTGAGTACAGGTTTTTACCTCCTTAGTTATATTTATTCCTAGGCATTGTATTCTTTTTGATAAAGTTGTAAATGGGATTGTTTTCTTAAATTCTCTTTCTGACAGTTTATTGTTAGTGTGTAGAAACAACAGATTTCTTTATAATAATTTTGTATCCTGCAGCTTTAGTGAATTCATTGAAGTATTCTAATAGTTTTTTTTTGAAATGAGTGTGCATTCTACTGCTTTTGGATGGAATGCTCTATATAGATCTCTTAAGTCCACCGGATCTAATGTGTCATTTAAGACCTGTGTCCTTATTGGTTCTTCTGTCTGGAAGATCTATTTATGTAAGTGGGATATTAAAATCCCCTACAGGGCTTCCCTGGTGGCACAGTGGTTGAGAGTCTGCCTGCCGATGCAGGGGACACGGGTTCGTGCCCTGGTCTGGGAAGATCCCACATGCCGTGGAACAGCTGGGCCCATGAGCCATGGCCCCTGAGCCTGCACGTCCTGAGCCTGTGCTCTGCAATGGGAGAGGCCACAACAGTGAGAGGCCCGCGTACCGCAAAAAAAAAAAAAAAATCCCCTACATTATTGTGTTAATGTCAATTTCTCTGTTTATGTCTATTAATATTTCCTTTGTTTGTTGAGGTGTTGCTATGTTGGTTTCATATATATTTACAATTGTTATATCTTCTTGTTGGATCAATCCCTTTATCATTAAATATTGTCCTTCTTTACCTCTTGTTACAGTCTTTGTTTTAAAGTTTATTTTTTTATGATATAAGTATTGCTCAACCAGTTTGTTTGTTTTTTAATTTCTATTTTCATGGATTAACTTTTTCCACCCCCTCACTTTCGATCTCTGTGTGTCTTTAGATCTGATGTGAGGCTCTTGTATGCAGTACATAGATAGCTCTTATTTGTTTTATTTCTTTGCTTTTGTTTTTTTCCCATTCAGCCACTCTGTGTCTTTTGATTGGACCACTTTGTTCATTTACACTTAAAGTAATTATTGAGAGGTATGTACTTTTTTGCCACTTTGTTTACTTTTTTGTTTTCGTAATTCTTTTTTGTTCTCTGTTCTTCTCTCCTTTTCCTTTGTGATTTGATGATTATGTTCGGTGTTATGTTTGGATTCCTTTCCCTTTTCTGCATATGTATCTTTTATAGATTTTTGGTTTGTGATTACCATGAGGTAATATCTATAGCAATGTATCTATCTATCTACGTGATTATTGTAAGTTGATCTCTTAACTTCAAATACACTTTAACATCCCTGCATTTTTAATCTTCCCCTCATGTTTAATGTTTTTGACATCATATTTTACACCTTTTATTGTTCCTTATCTACTTATTGTGGATATATATGTGATTTTGCTACTTTTGTCACTTAACTTTCCTACTAGCTTTATAAGTGTTTAGTGTATATTTGTCATTATCAATGAGATTTCTCTTTTCATACTTTTCATATTTCTAGTTGTGGTCTCTTCTTTTTCATTTAGAGATGTCTCTTTAACATTTCTTGTACAGTCAGTTTAGTGGTGCTGAACTCGTTTGGCTTTTGCTTGTCTGTAAAACTCTTCATCTTTCACTGAAATATGAACAATAGCCCTTTTATTAGAGTATTCTTGGTTGTAATGATAGGTTTTTTTCTTTCATAGTTTTACAGATATAGTGCCACTCCCTCTGGTCTGCAAAATTTCCACTGAAAAGTCAGCTTATAGCCTTATGGGAGTTCCCTTGTACATAACCTGTTGCTTTTCCCTTGCTGTTTTTAATATTATCTTTATCTTTAATTTTTGCCATTTTTATTACAATGTGTCATTGTGGACTTCTTTGTGTTGATCTTGTTTGAGATCCTCTGTGATTCTTGCCTCTTGATGTCTGTTTCTGTTCACAGGTTAGGGAAGATTTCAGCTATCATGCTTTCAAATAAATTATCTGTCCCTTTCTCTCTCTTCTCCTTCTGGGACTTCTATAATGTGAATGTCAGGACACTTGATGTTGCTTCAGAGGACTCTTAAACTGTCCTCATTTTTTAAATTCTTTTTTTCTTTTTTCTGTTCAGATTGAGTGATTTCCACTACTCTGTCTTCCAGTTCACTGATCCATTCATCTGTATCATCTAATCTACTGTTGCTTCCTTCTAATGTATTTTTATTTAATTATTTTATTTTTCAGGTTTGTTTGTTTTTTCTTTATATTTCCTAATTCTGTTAAACTTCTCAAAATTTTCATTCATTGTTTTCCAAAGTTCATTGAACATCTTTATGATCTTTACCTTGAAATCTTTATTGGGCAGATTGCTTATCTTAGCTCTTCTTCTGGGATTTTATCTTGTTCCTTCTTGTAAAAACATTCCTTTGTTACCTTATTTTGCCTGAGGGCCTATTTTTATTCTTATTTATTAGGTAAGATGGATACATTTTCTTATCCTGGAGAAGTGGCCTTATATGGAAGATGTCCTCTGGGGTCCAGCAGCACATTTCCCTCTGTTAACCAGAGGTATATGCTCTAGGAGTACCCCGTATGTGAAATGCATGGGCCCTTCTGTTGTAGTGGGATCATCTACTGTGGGTACACTGGTAGGCATGAGTCATCCCTGGCCTGGTTGCTTGCCATGCCTTGCCTGGTGTGGAGGCTACTGGCTGACTGTGGGTAGTGCTAGGTCCTGGGTGTCTGGCTTTGGGTCAGGGGTCTTGGGGTTGGTGTCAGCTTGCTGGTGTGCAGGGCTGGGCCCTAGGGTGGCTGGTTGTGGAGCCCTGGGGGGGTTCTCAGGCTAGTGTTAGCCCACTGGTAGGTAGATCTTGGGCCCAGTGTGGCTGACTATTGGACCAAGGATCCCAGAGGTGGTGTCAGTGTGCTGGGGGGACCAGTGTCTGGGGCTAATGCTGGACCACTGGTGCATGCGGTTGGATCCTGGGGCTGCTGGTTGAGGGGCCAAGGTGTCTTGGAGCTGCTGTCAGCCCACTGGTGGATGGAGCTGGGTCTTGGGGTCTTGGATCTGGGGGTTGGGGGTCCAAGACTGTGGGTCTTGGATCTGGTGTTGGCTTGCTAGTGGTTTGAGCTGGGGTTTGACACAGCTAGATGTGGGGTCCTGTGAGTCCTTGGACTAGTACCAGCCCACTGGTGAACAGGACTGGGTCCTGGGTCCTCTGGTGGGTGGTTCTGGATCCAGGGCCCTCTGGTGGGCAGAGCCTGGTCCTGGGGCTACTGGGAAGTTAAGGAGTACCTACAGCTGCTTCTGGCCTTCTTGTGGGTGAAGGTGTACTACTGTATAGCTGGCTGTTTGGCCTTGGGTGCCCCAGGGCTGATACTAACCAGCTGGTTGGTGAAGTTATGTTCTGGCACTACTAAGATAGAGAGAGGACTCCAAAATTTTGCTTACCAGCACCAGTGTCCCTATGGTAGAATGAGCTCCCTAGAATGGCTACTACCAATGTTTACGTCCTCAGAGTGAGTCTCCATTGCCTTTGGTCTCTCTGAAAGGTCCTCCAAGATTAACATGTGGGTTTGACACAGGCTCCTTTCAAATTACTGCTTCATCCCTGGGTCTTGAAGTATGTGAGATTTTGTGTATGCCTTTAAGAATGGAGTCTCTGTTTCCTACAGTTCTCTGGCTTTGCTGAAAAGAAAGTCCCTCACACCTTCAAAGCTGCACATTCTGGTGGCTCATCTTCTAGAGCAGGACTCCCACACTGGGTAGCCCAATGAGAAATCTGCCTCCCATGAACCTAAATATATCTACTCAATTGATCAATTCATATGTTAGTAACTAATCCTGTTGTTGTACAGACAAAATCCTCACCCCACTCCAGCTAAGACACTTTACATGGGATGCCATAGCTCTACCCATTGATTGACTTTATCACCTTGCCTGAACTTTAACACCATATACTAAGCCAGTCACCATGTCCTCTTCATTGGACTTACCCTTGGCCTTGCTATGCCAGGGCACTACTGTCACTCATGCATGGAAATTTTACTCACTCTACTTAGACTCTAATATCCTTCACACAACTACCCTCCTGCACTTCTCTCCTCATTTTGGAGTTTGACCTCCCACAAACACTCACTCTACTCAGGTTCTGATATACCTTATTAAGTTGCCAAAGCTCAACAACTCTCACCACAGAAACACCACTTACTTAGTAAACACCAGCTGATTTTTGGTGTTAGACTGAATTGCCCAGGAAGAGTAAGAATTTTTTTTTCCTACTTAGAAAGCCCTTATCCACTTTAGTATCAGTTAAACATTTACAACACCTTATAATTGAAAATTTTTGATTATTTACATTTAATATGATTATTGATATGGTTGAGTTTAAATATAGTGTCTTGCTATTTCTTTTCTGTATATCCTGTTCCTGAATTTATTTTTCCATTTTCTCCTCCTTTGGATTATTTGCTTATAATTTATATTATAACATATTTATATGTTTTCCTTTTATCAACTTTGTTGGTTTATTAGCAATAACTATCTGTGTTGTTACTGGAATTGTTGATTTAACATGTATACTAAACACCTCCACCTTATCAGCTTGCCTCCAATTGATAGTATACCATATCATGAATGGTATAAGAACATTTTATTTATAATGGTGTACTTTCATTTCTTTTCTCCTAGCCTCTGTATTATTGTTGTCAAACATGTATTTCTACATGTTATAAACCCAACAACATAGTGTTATTATTTTTCCTTAAACAGTCATTTATCTCAAAAATTTTAAGTAGAATGATGTCTTTTATTTTTATCAATGTAGTTACAATTACTGGTGTTTATTCATTTGTGTCATTATTTTCTCCTCTTTAACATTTCTTATTTGTAGATCTGTTGTTGATAAATGATTTCCGCTTCTACATGTGCAACTATTATTTCACCTGCATTTTTAAAGTTTTTTTCTTGATATAGATTTCTAGTTAGACAGCATTTTAAAATTTCAGTATATTGAACATATTCTTTCACTGTCTCTGGCTTACAATTTTCTGACAAGAAGTCTGCTATCATTTTTATCTTTTTACCACCAGTGGTACTGTGCCTTTTTTTCTGGCTGATTTTAAGAATTTATCATCACTGGCTTTAAGCAAGTTGATTATATGTTTCCTGATATATTTTCTTAATTTCCCTTGTGCTTGAAGTTCACTGAGGTTCTTGGATCTCTGTGTTTACAGTTTTAGCAATTTTGAAAAATAAACTGGACATTATATTTTGCAAGTATACTTTTTGTTTCTCTCTCTGTTTCCTCCTATTCAGGAACTTAAATTACATATATATTGGGTTTCTTGCAATTGTCCCACTGTTCACTGAATCTCTGTTAATGTTTTCCTCAGTCTTTCTTTTTCTATGTGTGCATAATTTTGGACAGTTTTTATGACTATATCTCCAATCCTTGCTTCTGCAATGTTTTAACTTCTCTCCATCCAGGTTATTGTTTTTTTTTTTTATTGGAGTATAGTTGCTTTACTTTGTTGTGTTAGTTTCTGCTGTACAGCAAAGTGAATCAGTTATAGGTATACCTATGTCCACACTTTTTTTAGATTTCCTTCCCACTTAGGTCACCACAGATCATTAAGTAGAGTTCCCTCAGATTATTTTTTCATCTCAGACGTTACTTCAACTCTAGAAGTTTGAATTAGGTCTTTTCAATATCTTTCACTTTTCTGCTTATCATGTTCAATTTAGCTTCATTAAATACATAATAAATTATATAACTATTGTGATGTCTTTATCTATATATTCTAATATCTGTAATTTTTTCAGGGCTGTTTTGACTGATTAATTTTCTCCTTATTATGTATTGTATTTTCTTGTTCCTTTTCTTGCTGGTAACTATGTATTGGATGCCAGCCACTGTTAATTTTGTCTTCTTGGGTGCTGAATGTTTTTGTACTTCTACCTATATTCATGAGCAGTTAATTTATGTGAAAATTATTTGATCCTTTTGGTTTGGTTTTTAAGACTTTTTAGGGAGGAGGAGCTTTTAGTTTAAAGTTAATTTTACCCCATTTATGGAAAAAGTCCCTTCTTAGTGCTGTATCCACATACTCAACATGTCATGAGTGATGAGGGTTTCCATTCTTGCTGTTGGGAACAGGTACTATTTCTGGCCCAGTGTTAGCTCCTCTGTTTCCTCTACTTCTTTTGGATGTTTTTTTCCCATGGTCTCTGGTTCCTCACATGAATGCACTTAGCTGAGACTTGAGGGAACTTTCTGCACATCTCAAAATCTCTCTCCCTTTCTCTCTCTCCATCTCTCCCTTTCCCCCTCTCTCCTCTCTTTCTGCAGCTCTCTCTTCTCTGGTACTCTCCTCTCAAATTCAAGCCACCTTTTCCTCCCCATATGACGAACTTCTCCTCAGCTCAGGGTAAACTCTAGACTCTGCCCAGATTTTTCCTTACTGCACTAAAAGCTGGAATCTCTCTCTAGGCAATAAGATGGGACAATCCCATCATCGAATGAGTGGATAAAGAAGATGTGGCACGTATATACAATGGAATATTACTCAGCCATAAAAAGAAACGAAATTGAGCTATTTGTAATGAGGTGGATAGACCTAGAGTCTGTCATACAGAGTGAAGTAAG
Organism: Leucopleurus acutus; assembly: GCF_964270905.1. NCBI lineage: Eukaryota > Metazoa > Chordata > Mammalia > Artiodactyla > Delphinidae > Leucopleurus > Leucopleurus acutus. The sequence continues at coordinate 28,676,977 of NC_139151.1, read as the reverse complement.
TCAGAAAGAGAAAGACAAATACGGTATGCTAACACATATATATGGAATTTAAGAAAAAAAATGTGATGAAGAACCTAGGGGTGAGACAGGAATAAAGACACAGACCTACTAGAGAATGGACTTGAGGATATGGGGAGGGGGAAGGGTAAGCTGTGACAAAGTGAGAGAGTGGCATGGACATATATACACTACCAAACGTAAGATAGATAGCTAGTGGGAAGCAGCTGCATAGCACATGGAGATCAGCACGTTGCTTTGTGACCACCTAGAGAGGTGGGATAGGGAGGGTGGGAGGGAGGGAGATGCAAGAGGGAAGAGATATGGGAACATATGTATATGTATAACTGATTCACTTTGTTATAAAGCAGAAACTAACACACAATTGTAAAGCAATTATACTCCAATAAAGATGTAAAAAAAAAAAAAAGATGTGACAATCATAGGATTCACCTAGTTTGTGTCTCATCTCTCAGAGACAGCTGCCCTTCATTATCTGGTAAGCAATACCATGAAAATCATAGTTTTATACTTTTTCTGTGGTTTTTACTTTTGTTGGTTTTGTGCAGAAGGAAAAATCCAATTTCTCTTACTCCACAATGGCCATAATGTATCAGGAGCCAATCAAAACCCTTTTAAGGTATACTCAAATATACCACTTTTTAGAAATATAAGCCATTTGGAATTTTGTAATCTGAATTTGAAAACGAGAGATGGCAATTATGAGGCAAACTAGGAGTTTATCATAAATTCACAATTTAAAAACTTACATAATATTATAAATTTTAGGTTTACATATTTTTGAAACAATTCAATTGAAAAAATGGGAATGATAAAAATTGAAACATTTAAAAAACTTGTACAAATTACCCTGGCATGATAACTATCTTAATTTGAGTTTTTCTGAATGCAGAGACTTAGTCAAGGGCTTATGTGGAACTAAATTTTTGGAAGTTGATTCATTCATCTTATTTCCTTATTTATTCTATTTCTCAGCAGTTGCCTTAATTTTCTCCTTATTTTGAAATACAAAACATCTTCGGAGTTTTAGAAGAAGAATCTATTAGGTTGCATATTTGAGTCTCATGCTCAAAGTTAGAATTCACTCTGCAGTCTAAGAGAGGTGGTGCTGATCCACTGTTTGTAGATGTTATATTTCACATTAATTTGAGAACCTGGTTTCAGTGAAGTATATGAAAGGATTTTTCTTTTTAGAGTCAGAATCATGAGTGTCCAAATCATAAATCTTGAAGTCATTCTGCCTAAATTCAAATTTAGACTCTTTTATACTAGCTATGTGCATTCAGACCTGGTATTTAACCCCTGTGTACTTCAACTTTCTTATCTATAAATTGGAGATAACAATACTACCCTATCTCATGGAATTGGTGTGAGGATTAAATGATTCAATAAATATAAAGCACTTAGAAAAGTACTTAGTAAGCACACAAAAACGTCTCGCTGTTAGTATTTTGTAAGCTGCAGTTAATTTTTTCTAGACAATTCTAGTGCTTTAGTGCTACTGTGATTATTTCAGTTTGCTAACTATCTAATTACCTTGGATCTATATAGAGAAAAGTTATTACATGATTAACCATTCAACAGAAATCCCAAGAAGGTTTTGTGATTAACAGAGATGGAGCTTAGTTCTTTCCAATAATATACACTCATCTTTTATCACCTTAGGCAGTAATATCTATGGAATAATATTCACATAAGGTGTCACCTAATAATCATAAAAATCACTTAATTAAAGAAATTATAAAAGAAGAAATTACTTTTTCTTCAATTTTTACAGTATATTTACTAAAAATAAAAAAAAAAAGATTGTATTTGAGTCCTTCTGCTTAGGGCTATGTGTTTCAAGGCCAAACTAAAATGCAAATATTTGAAGGTCTAGGTAGAACACTGTGACTCAGAAATGATGAAAGTCCAGTAATCTCTTGAGGTCTGTTGTAGCATTTTCTGAAATGTCTCTCAATAGTTGCTGATTCTATTACCAGTAACTTGAAAGAAACTTGTTTCCTATGTGTCCAATACACACAAAAGAAAACAATTTAAAATATACCATGGATAACTTTGTTTTTTAGAACTGCTGTTTATTAAAGTAAAAATTAATCAACAAGAAAGAAATCACAAAGTAACTCTTTTTAATACATGTTCTTAGAGAAAGGAACTAGAATGTTAACCTAAAGAACACCCACTCAAAGTTTTATTAGCTATTTTAATGCTATACAGACATGTTGGGTATAAATTATTTTCAAATTATAAAGATTAAAGGTAATCACATCATCTTGGGTAGTTTAATATAGAAGTATGAAACTTAAATATAGTTTTATTTTAATGTGCATTTTTCCTTAATATTTATAAATTTTGCACTGTGTCCTTTGGTATTTGGCCTAATCTCTATTAGCCTTTTCTATTCCAATGTTCTTGAATTTTTTCACTCAGTCGTTATTTGTGTCTTTTTTGATTAATACTTTGATCATTTTCACACACAACTGGGGACTTCTTTCAGAAATTCTGGTAGTAAATATGTAGATTCTAAGTCATTACATCTTGCTGGATCCTAGACTTCTTAGCACATAAAATCCTTTAATTAGAAGTTTTGGTTTGATGTTGTAACCAAGCAGGACCCTATGGGGCCTTCCCAGGACAAATCCCCCACCATGTCCTCTGTCTGCCTCTTGTTTGTAGAAATGCTTTAGTCTCCCTGGCCTCCCCTGAGTCACAAACTTCTGGCTAAAGAGTTAATGATTGAAAGAATGTGAACATGTAATAACAAAAAATAGCAGTTGTACCAGGAGAACTGATAACAATTTAAACCGTAAATCAGCCAAATAGCAGTCACAGAATCTGTAGTTACTCCCTGAAAGACATAGATAACGGAGTCTAATGGACATTCTTGAGTTGTTTTATAGATACTAAAACCCCCACCAGATGGGGGAAATTAACTACATGTTGACCATAAGCACATAGCCCCCAGACCAGCCAGAGCCTGAGGATTGATGATGATAACCCCATGACACTTCCCTGTAATAATCAAGAATCAGAGAATTGTGCATGAGCAGATCAGGGACCCTGTGACTCTCCCTCACCATGCCTTTAAAACTCCTTCCCTGAAAACCATCAGAAAGTTGTAGCTTTTGAGCATTAGCTGCCTACATTTCTTCTTTGGCACCTGCAATATATGCTGCACTTTCCTTCACCACAACATGGTGTCTGTAGATTGGCTTTACTGCATGCAGGTGACAGGACCCAAGTTCAGTTTGGTAACAATTTTAATATCCATTATTCAGGTGGCAAAAATTTTTAAGTGTATAGCAAAGGAATAATCAATAAAAATTTCACTATTGCTACAGAAAATCAAAAATTTCTGAATTTCAGAAAATACCATGTCATATTAAAAGAATAAAGACAAGTAGGAATAACATGATTGTACCAGATATGATATTGAAAAGGCTTATTACACCACAAACATGAAAAAAAAGCTTTTATAAATCAATAAAAAAGAAAATTCTCAATTTTAAAATATCTTAAAATTAGACACGAAATTCATACATAAATAAATCTTCAGTAAATGTACAGAGAAGTTCAAATTGATTTTAGAGTGGCAGTAACAACAAAATAAGTTCTACCGTTTTTAAGTAGTTAATATATGCCAGCTACCATGCTAAGTTATACAATTTAAACATCATAGCAGATGTAGGATGTAAGTATTATTGTAAAGTCTGCTTTATAGGTGATAAAACTGGGAGCAACTAAATTGTTCAATGTTATTTAGTGGTAGAGCTTGGTCACCAATCTAGGGCTGACTGTCTCCAATATACAATGTTCTTAACCATTCTGCTAGAGAAATACAATTTAGCAAAACAATGGCATGCCTTTAAAAATTTTGACCCACTGTTTGTAGATGTTATATGTCACCTTATAACTAGTGAATTAGCAAAGAATAGAGATGTGATAGTGTCCAAATATGGCAAAGATATATAGAAATATAACTACAGGTTAAACTGTAAAGTGGTAAAAACTTTCTGGAGATCAATCAGAAGAAAATATATCAAAAGTCTTAAAGAATGATTTTATTGATCAAATAACTCTGTATTATTTATACTCTAAGATTATAACCAGCAAATTGTCAAAGATTAAACTAGACTTGTATCCATTATAGCATTAAGTAAAAACATAAAAAACAAATAAATCTAATAATTAAGAATTCATTAGAATTAATACTGTTAATGTATAAATTTGGGTTTTAGAAATATATTTAACATCAGAGAAAGTTTCAATGTTTTTAAGGGAAAAATAAGTGTAAAATTGTAAACCCATACACACACAAACCATATATGATGAAAAAACTGGAAAGCTATATCCTCAAAGTTAATTGTGGTTATCCATAAATGATGTTATTATGAATGAATTTAACATTTTTCCTCTGTCCTTTTCTGTATCTGCCAAGTTTTTAAATATGATTTTAAAAATGCTAGTTTTCAAATGCTTAAAGAACCTGTATCAAGTAAGATTTTAAATAGTTATACTACTATATGAATTAGAAGTTTTCATATACTCATTTATAGCAATCATTTTTAACAATACCATACTATAAATATATAATGTGATAAATATTGCTACATGGGCAAGCAGATTACAACATATAAATATACCAGAGTAACAGGTTGTATGCATTAAACTTACCCAATGTTACAAGTAAAATTTATCCAAGAAAAAAAAAACAAAAAAGAAAATCGAATTTCACCAATGTCCTCAGTCAAACCTTTTACTTTTTGTTTGCAAATTGCAATTTTTCTCCACTCCTTTTGATAGAACTGCTATATTTACTTTTCTCATTCTTTACCTGTTGGAATCTTGCCCATTCACCAAAGCCCATCTTGACACAATCTTTTTTTATTTTTAATATTGGAGCATAATTTATTAAAAATGTGTGTAGGTTTCAGGTGTACAGCAAAGTGATTCAGTTATACATATATATGTATCTATTCTTTCTCAAATTCTTTACCCATTTAGGTTATTACAAAATATCGAGCAGCCTTCCCTGTGTTATACAGTAGGTCCTTGTTGGTTATCTATTTTAGATATAGCAGTGTGTACATGTCAACCCCAAACTCCCAACTTCTCCCTCCCCCCACCCTTCCCCTGGTAGCTGTAATTTAGTTCTGTAAATTGGAGTCTGTTTATGTTTTGTAAATAAGTTCATTTGTATCATTGTTTTAAGATTCTGTATATGTGTTATATGTTATGTCTTTTTCTGTCTGAATTACTTCACTTAATATGATAATTTCCAGGTTCATCCATGTTTCTGCAAATGGCATTATTTCATTCTTTTTTATGGCTGAGTAATATTACATTGCATGTACGTACCACATCTTCTTTATCCATTCATCTGTCAATAGACATTTAGGTTGTTTCCATGTCTTGGATAGTGTAAACAGCACTGAAATTAATATTGGGGTCCATGTATCCTTTCAACCATGTTTTTCTCTGGATATGTGCCCAGGAATGGGATTTCTGGGTCATATGGTGTCTCTAGTTTTAGTTTCTTAAGGAAATCCCATACTGTTATCCATAATGACCATATGAATTTATATTCCCACCATCAGGGTGGAGGGTTCTGTTTCTTTTACACCCTCTCCAGCATTTATAGTTTGTAGATTTTTGATGATGGCCATTCTGAATGGTGTGAGGTGACTACTTGCTGTAGTTTTGATTTGCATTTCTCTAATAATTAGAGATGTTGAGCATCTTTTCATGTGCCTCATGGCTATCTGTATGTCTTCTTTGGAGAAATGTCTATTTAGGTTTTATGCCCATTTTTTGATTGGGTTGTTTGTTTTTTTGGTATTGAGACACATGAGCTGTTTTTAAATTTTGTAGACTAATCCCTTCTCACTCACATTGTTTGAAAATATTTTCTCCCATTGTGTGGGTTGTCTTTTTATTTTGTTTATGGTTTTCTTTGCTGAGCAAAAGCTTTTAAGTTTAATTAGGTCCCATTTGCTTATTTTTGGTTTTATTTCCATTACTCTAGTAGATGGCTCAAAAAAGATATTGTTGTGATTTATGTCAAAGAGTGTTCTGCCTATGTTTGCCACTAAGAGTTTTATAGTATCTGACCTTACATTTAGGTTTTTAATCAGTTTTGAGTTTATTTGCTGTATGATGTTACAGAATGGTCTAGTTCCTTTCTTTTATATGTAGCTGTCCAGTTTTCCCAGCACCATTTACTGAAGAGACTGTCTTTCCTCCTTTGCATACTATTGCCTCCTTTGTCATTGATTAATTGAACACAGGTACACAGGTTGATTTCTGAGCTTTTTATCCTGTTCCATGACCTATATTTCTGATTTTGTGCTAGTACCATACTGTTTTGATTACTGTAGCTTTGTAGTATAGTCTAGAGTCAGGGAGCCTGATTCCTCCAGCTCCTTTTCTTTTTTCTCAAGATTCCATTGGCTATTCAGGCTATTTTGTGTCTACATACAAATTTTAAGATTTTTTGATCTAGTTCTGTGAAAAATGCAATTGGTAATTTGATAAGGAAAGCATGGAATCTGTAGATTGCTTTGGGTAGTATACTCATTTTCACAATATTGATTCTTCCAATCCAAGAACATGGTATATCTCTCCATCTGTTTTTGTCATCTTTTATTTCTTTCATCAGTATATTATAGTTTTCTGAGTACAGGTCTTTTGCCTCTTAATGTAGATTTATTCATAGGTATTTTATTCTTTTGTTACAATGTTAAATGTGATTGCTTCTTTAATTTTTCTTTCTTATCTTTTGTTGTTAGTGTATATGAATGCAAGAGATTTATGTTTATTAATTTCATATCCTACAATTTACCAAATTCATTGATTAGCTCTAGTACTTTTCTGGTAGCACCTTTAGAATTTTCTATGTATAGTATCATGTGATCTGCAAGCAGTGACAGTTTTACTTCTTCTTTTCCAATTTGGATTCCTTTTATTTCTATTTCTTTTCTGACTTCCATGGCTAGGACTTCCAAATCTATGTTGAATAGTAGTGGTGAGAGTGGACATCTCTGTCTTGTTCCTAATCTTAGAGAAATGCATTCAGCTTTTCACCATTTAAAATGATGTTAGCTGTAGGTTTGGCCTTTATTAATAATTAATATGGCCTTTATTATGTTGAGTTAGGTTCCCTCTATGCCTACTTTCTGGAGAATTTTTATCATAAATGAGTGTCAATTTTTGTCAAAAGCTTTTTCTGTATCTATTGAGATGATCATGTGTTTTTTATTCTTCAATTTGTTGATGTGGTGTATCACACTGACTGATTTGTGGATATTGAAAACTCCTTGCATCCCTGAGGTAAATCTCACTTGATTATGGTATAGGACTCTTTTAATGTATTGCTGAATTCTGATTGCTAGTATTATTGTGTCTATGTTCATCAATTATATTGGTCTGTAATTTTCTTTTTTTGTGGTATCTTTGTCTGGTTTTGGTATCAGGGTGATGGTGGCCTCATACAATGAGGTCAGAAGTATTTCTTTCTCTGCAAATTTTTGGAATAGTTTCAGAAAGATAGGTGTTAACTCTTCTTTAATTGTTTGATGGAATTTGCCTGTGAAGCTCTCTGATCCTGGACTTTTGCTTATTGGGAGTTTTTAAATCAAAGTTTCCATTTCAGTACACGTGACTGGTCTGTTCATATTTTCTATTTCTTCCTGGTCCAGTCATGGGAGATTGCTCCTTTCTGAGAGTTTGTCCATTTTTTCCATGTTGTCCATTTTATTGGCATATATTTGCTTGTAGTAGTCTCTTATAATCCTTTGTATTTCTGTGGTGTCCTTTGTAACTTTTCCTTTCCCATTTCTAATTTTATTGATTTGATCCCTCTCCTTTTTCTTTTTCTTGATGAGTCTGGCTAAATGTTTATAAATTTTGATTATCTTTTCAAAGAATCAGCCTTTAGCTTCATTGATATTTTCTATTGTGTTCTTCATTTCTATTTCATTTATTTCTGCTTTCTTTCCTTCTGTTAGAATTTCTTTTGCCACATCCAATAGGTTTTGGATTGGTGTGCTTTTCATTTTCATTTGTCTCTAGGTGTTTTTTTATTTGATTTCTTCTTTGATTTCTTCAGTGATCCTTTGGTTGTTTAGCAGCATATTGTTTACCCTCCTTGTGTTTTGTGTTTTAAAGTTTTTTTTTTTTTTCTTGTAGTTGATTTCTAAGCTCATAGTGTTTTGGTCATTAAAGACGCTTGATATGCTTTTAATTTTCTTAAATCTACCAAGGCTTGCTTTGTGGCCCAGCATGTGATCAGTCCTGGAAGATGTTCCATGTGCATTTCAGAAGAATGTGTATTCTGCTGCTTTTGGATGGAATTCTCTGTAAATATCAATTAAGTCCATCTGGTCTAACGTGTCATTTAAGCCCTGTGTTTCTTATTGATATTCTGTCTGGATGTTCTGTCCATTGATGAAAGTGTGATATTAAAGTGCCCCACTATTATTTTGTTACTGTCAATTTCTCCTTTTAGGGCTGTTAGTATTTGCCTTATATATTGAGGTACTCCTATGTTGTGTGCATATACATTTAAAATTGTTGTATCTTCTTCTTGGATTGATCCCTTAATCATTATGTAGTGTCCTCTTTATCTATTGTAACAGTCTTTATTTTAAAGTCTATTTTGCCTGATATGACTATTCTTACTCCAGGTTTCTTTTGATTTCAATTTGCATGGAATATCTTTTTCCATCTCCTCCCTTTCAGTCTGTATGTTTTCCTAGATCTGAAGTGGCTGTCTTGTAGGCACTACATATATATATATATATATAATGTCTTGTTTTTGTATCCATTCAGCCAGTCTATGTCTTTTGGTTGGGGTATTCAATCAGTTTACTTTTAAGGTACTTATTGATATTTATGGTCCTATTTTCTTAATTGTTTCCGATTTGTTTTTGTAAGTTTTTTTCTTCCCTTCCTCTTTTGTTCTCTTCTCTTGTGATTTGAAGACTAACTTTAATGTTATGTTTGGTTTCCTTTTTCTTTTTTGTGTGTGTATCTATTGTACATTTTCATGTTGCAGGTACCATGAGGTTTTGATACAGCAGTCTGTGTATAAATAAGATTGTTTTAATTTGCTGGTCTTTCATTTTCAAATGCATTTCCAATATCTTGCATTTGTGCTCCCCTCTTCTCACAATTGCTGATTTTGATATCATATTTGTATGCAGATAATTTCTTATAATTTACTTTATGTTTGCCTTTACCAGTGAGATTTTCCATTTTCAATTTTCTTGTTTCTAGTACAGTTAGTCTCCTACATGTAACTCTTCAAGTTTCAAAGATGGAACATGCATCTGTTTCCAGCAAGGAACAAGAACCTGTGCCATCAATATCAGGTGTGAGTGAAATTTCAGCTTGCCCTCCATATCCTGTTGCTGATGATCCTTCAGCTCTACCATCTCCCACCTCCTTTCCCTCCTCCAGTCAGCAACTCTTCCTGCCTGTACACTTGATGCCAACCCCATGTATGTCAGCTGTTGTACTGTACTACTGTACTTTTCAAGGTACTGTACTGTAGTATTAAAAATGTTTTCTTTATTTTTTGTGTTTGTAAACCTATTACAGTACAGTACTCTATAGCCAACTGTGTTAGTTGGGTACCTAAGCTAACTTTGTTGGACTTATGAACAAATTGGACTTAAGAATGCACACTCGGAATGGAATTTGTTCATATATAGAGAACTTACTGTAGTGCTCTTTTCTTTTCTGCTTAGAGAAGTTCCTTTAGCGTTTGTTACAAGGCTGTTCTGGTGTTGCTGAATTCTCTTAGCTTTTGCTTCTCTGTAAAGTGTTTGATTTCTATGTTGAATCTACATGAGAGCCTTGCTGAATAAAGTATTCTTGGTTGTAAGTTCTTCCCTTTCATCACTTTAAATATATTGTGCCACTCCCTTCTGGTCTGCAGAGTTACTGCTGAGAAATCAGCTGATAACCTTATGGGAGTTCCCTTGTATATTATTTGTTGCTTTTCCCTTGTTGCTTGTAATTTTTTATTTTTGTCTTTAATCTTTGTCATTTTTATTACTATGTGTCTCTGCATGTTCCTCCTTGTGTTTTTACTCCCTGGGACTCCCTACACTTCCTGGACTTGAGTGACTCCTTTCCCATGTTAGTGAAGTTTTCAGTTATTATCTCTTTAAATATTTTCTTAGGCCATTTCTCTCTCACTTCTCCTTCCGGGACCCCTATAATGCAAATGTTGGTGGATTTCATGTTGTCCCAGAGATCTCTTAGACTCTCCTCATTTCTTTTCATTCTTTGTTCTTTATTCTGTTCATGGCAATGATTTCCACTATACTGTCTTTCAGCTCACTTATCTGTTCTTCTGCCTCAGTTACTCTGCTATTGATTCTTTCTAGTCTATTTTTTATTTCAGTTATTGTATTGATCATCACTGTCAGTTTGTGCTTTAGTTCTTCTAAGTCTTTTTTAAACATTTCTTGCATCTTCTCAATCTGTGCCTCCATTCTTTTTCTGAGATCTTGGATCATCTTCACTATCCTTACTCTGATTTATTTTTCCAGTAGATTGCCTATTCCACTTCATTTAGTTGTTCTTTGGGGGTTTTATCTTGTTCTTTCATCTGGGACACATTTCTCTGCCATCTCATTTTGTCTAATTTTCTGTGATTATGGTATCCATTCTGTAGGCTTCAGGATTGCAGTTATTCTTGCTTCTGCTGTCTGCCCTCTGGTGGATGAGACTGTCTAAGAGGCTTGTGCAGGCTTCCTGGTGGGAGGGAATGGTTCTTGCCCTCTGGTGTGTGGAGCTGGGTCTTGTCCCTCTGGTGGGCAAGGCCATGCTCAGGAAGACTTTAAGCAACCTGTCTTTTTTTTTTTTTCCTTTTTTACAGTACACAGGCCTCTCACTGTTGTGGCCTCTCCCGCCGTGGAACACAGACTCTGGATGCACAGGCCCAGTGGCCACAGCTCACGGGCCCAGCCACTCCATGGCATGTGGGATCCTCCCGGACCGGGGCATGAACTCACATCCCCTGCATTGGCAGGTGGACTCCCAACCACTGTGCCACCAGGGAAGCCCCAGTCTGTCTTTTAATGGGTGGGTCTGTCTTCCCACTCTGTTAGTTATTTGGCCTGAGATGTCCCAGCCTGTATCCTACTGGCTGTTGAGTGGGGCTAGGTCTTGGGGAGGAAATGGTGGCCTTCAAGAAGGCCCATGCCAATGAGTACTCACCAGAACTGCTGCTGTCTGTGTCTTTGTCCCCACAGTGAGCCACAGCCACCCGCAGCTTCCACAGGAGACCCTCCAATATTAGGAGGTAGGTCTCTCCCAGTCTCTTATGAGGTCACTGCTTTTATCCCTGGGTCCTGGTTCACACTGGACCTTGTGTGAACTCTCCAAGGGTTCAGTTGCTGTTTCCTCCAGTCCTGTGGAATTACTGAGGTCAAACCCTGCTGGCCTTCAAAGCCAGCTTCTCTGGGGGTTCCTCCTCCTGTTTGCCAGACCCCTAGGCTGGGAAGCCTAACATGGGGCCCAAGATTTTCACTCCTGTGGGAAAACTTCTGCTATATAACTATTTTCCAGTTTGTGGGTTGCCCATCTTGTGGGTATGGGATTTGATCACAGTTGCACCCCTCCTACTTTCTTGTGGCTTCTTCTGTGCATTTGAATGTAAGGTATCTTTTTTGATAGTTTCCAGCATTTTTGTTGTTGTTGATGATGGTTGTTCAGCAGTTAATTGTGATTTTGGTGTTTTTATAAGACTGGGTGAGATCACTTCCTTCTACTCCACCATCGTGCTGGTTAATTTCTGTATCAATCATTTTATCGTATAGGTTAAAGAAACAAACATTTTACTCTTCTTCATAACTTACTTAATACCTTTACTAAATGTCAACTTTCTCAAAATATTGCAAAAGTTATAATGGTACCAGTATTAATGAACCATGTTTTCAGAATATAACATCTCATAGGTAACTCAAAGAAAGTAAAACTTCCTTTCATTTGTGTTTGTCTTCCACTTATTATGTGGGAGTAAATTCCCAGATGATAACATCAAAATTTCTAAGCTCTGTTTGCCATATTATCAGCAAATGAGAATCATTTGTGCTAAGTAAATCAGTTTTCTCAAACTTCAGTTATTTGGTCCTTACCCCCAGATCTTCATGTGTTATTCCTTTATTGAAGTATTCCTGGGGTGTATACAATGATTCATAAAAAGTTATGGTATTGGCTTAAATAATACAATGGTTTCTAAAAATCATTTGCTTTGAGAACTTAAGGTATTTGTATGTTTGAAAATGCTCAAGAACAGCACCCTTCGAATCATTACCATAATGTTGATGAAGAGATGGTGTCAAAGGGGAAGTTCAAATTATTGAATCGTAAGTTCTGCTTTTCTTAACTTCTGTTTCAATTTTAGTGAGTCAGGGAAGCAATTTAATACTATGTGCAAAGAGTGAATAATTTTATGGCTCCAAAATAATCACAGATTTGGTGACAATTCCTTTATTTAGCTGTATTTGGATGGAAAACGCATGGCAGATTTTGAAGTGGTTTCATAGAGATTTTGTGTATTTGAGCCTATATTTTGAAATTGGTTTTGTTTAGCTCTGTTTCATTCTCATCACATTTTATCTTTGATTAGTCCCGAAAGTTTTATATGAGATGGTATATTTTCTGTGTTTGCAAAGGTTTTTAATTTATTACTGTCTTGGAGAAAGTATGTAAAAGCAATATTTGCTATAATAATACATTTGGATAGCACTATTTATTCTTAAAGCACTTTCATATTTATTAAGTGATTTTAATTCTAACAATAATGTGAAATAAATAAGGTAGTGTCTGTTCATTTACAGAAAGGTTTTAAAAAATCTATGTGAATGTATAAAGTTGAGCAAAGCATGCAATAAAATCTTCTTCTGTGTTTAAGTCAGGGAGATAGATGCTTGGAGGTGCCATTCGAGGAGCATTAACTTGATTTTTTTCTCCAAGATCACTCTTCCACCAAAATGGTGTTCCAACATTCTTTGTAAAATTATGTTATATACTTACAATGGTGAATTTTATATATGTTAATTATATATCAATAAAGCTATTTTTTAAAAACCCTGGTCATTATGTCCTTTGGGTATTTTTTAAAGTGAATATGTGTTTTGGAAGGAGTAAGGCATTGGTTTAGAGAACATAAATTGACAACTCACTTATTTTTAAACACTGATGCCAAAAAAGAAAGAGAAATGCTTATGGATAGATCTGTGTTACAGATCCATTTGTGTTCCTTCCCACTTTTTACCTGAGGTGGATCTTTTTCTGCAAGGACATACTGTCTTCCAGAGTAAATTAGGTTCTCACAGTACTACATGTTACTGAGAGTGAAAACTCTTGATTTATACCAATTTTGAGCAGCTGTGGCAGCTATTTTATTCAATATTAAATGCCACACTCAATCATACATAATAAAAGTGAAGCCTTCATGACTCATGGGATACAGTGAGAGCAAATTCCTTGTAAGCTGACAGCTTATGAACAAATAAATGGCTGTCATTTTTGAATGGCCCTGTATCATGAAATTTATATTTTATTTTAATATAAAGACAACTCAGATACTCTGCAATTTTTACAAAATTATAAGGATGGAGAGTGGAGGACATTTTTGAAGTATCCAAAGTAAAGATGGAGGCATACAGATTTTAGGGAATGAAGGCACATTCAAGAAAATGTTGATATGGTTTCTATATTAGAAAAAGAAGAAGGAAGAGTAGGAGGATAGGCAGCCAATTGAATTGAAATTCTTTCTAATTTGATAGCTAGAGCATATAATTTTTGCTAAGATTTTGTCAAAATTATATAAAAACATTAAAATGACTTTATGCAAATTACAAAGAAACTATAGCCTATTAAGAAGGATCTAATTCTATCAACTAATCTTTCTTGAGCTATTATTCTAAACTTATATTAGGTTTTATGGTAAATGATGCAAACATACCAGAAATTAATTTAGGTTCCTGACATTTTGTAAAATCTTGGTTGGCACAATACAAGATTTTTAAAATGTTTAAGGATATAATTCCCAAAGAGATATAGGATTCAGGATAGACAAATCACTTCAGGTTGGGGCAGTAAAAAAAGCCTTCACAAATGTGGACTTTAAGCTAGTTCCTAAAGGAAAGGTTATATTTTTATAGGACAAGAGGAGCTAGAAGGATTGATCAGCTAGATATTTAATGTGAAAAAGCTCAAGCTATACTTGAAGTATTGTAATAATTCACTTAAATTTTGCTCTGAACCTTACTTCATGTAGTATATATTGACATTTATAATTCACTATTTAAATGCATAGCGTTACTGGTAGTTTTTTAGTAGTCTTTAAGAGTATCTCAATAAAATGATATTTTTTACTATTGGATGATGATGCCCACTGATACTGTGGGCATACAATCATAAAACTCCTTCCATGAATCACTTAGTTCCTCCAATGTAACAAACACTAAATGGATAAAATTAACTAAATGGCTTTAACTAGTATATTAAATTATTTATATTATATAAAATTATTATATTAATATACAGAATGTACATTTGTATTAACTTATACTGTTTCCTTGTAGATTTCCTTGCTAGTATTTTTTTAGGAAATTCATATTTTTTCTGAATCTTGGATTGGAAGGAAAAATTAATTGGATATTTGATTGATTTGCATATATAGAAGAATCCTTGCATTCCTGGAATAAACCCCACTTGATCACGGTGTATGATCCTTTTAATGTGTTGTTGGATTCTGTCTGCTAGTACCTTGTTGAGGATTTTTTCATCTATGTTCATCAGTGATAATGGCCTGTAGTTTTCTTTCTTTTTGACATCTTTGTTTGATTTTGGTATCAGGGTGATGGTGGCCTCGTAGAATGAGTTTGGGAGTGTTCTTCCCTCTGCTATATTTTGGAAGAGTTTGAGAAGGATAGGTGTTAGCTCTTCTCTAAATGTTTGATAGAATTTGTCTGTGAAGCCATCTGGTCCTGGGCTTTTGTTTTTTGGAAGATTTTTAATCACAGTCTCAATTTCAGTGCTTCTGTTTGGTCTGTTCATATTTTCTATTTCTTCCTGGTTCAGTCTCAGGAGATGGTGCTTTTCTAAAAATTTGTCCTTTACTTCCAGGTTGTCCATTTTATTGGCATAGAGTTGCTTTTAATAATCTCTCATGATCCTTGGTATTTCTGCAGTGTCACTTGTTACTTCTTCTTTTTCATTTCGAATTCTATTGATTTGAGGCTTCTCCCCTTTTTTGTTTTTTTGATGAGTCTGGCTAATGGTTTATCAATTTGTTTATCTTCTCAGAAAACCAGCTTTTACTTTTATTGATCTTTGCTATTGTTTTCTTCATTTCTTTTTCATTTACTTTGGATCTGTTCTTTATGATTTCTTTCCTTTTGCTAACTGGGGGTGGGGGTTGTTTTGTTCTTCTGTCTCTAATTGCTTTATGTGAAGGTTGGGTTGTTTATTTGAGATGTTTCCTGTTTCTTGAGGTAGGATTGTATTGTTATAGACTTCCCTCTTAGGACTGCTTTTGGTGCATCCCATTGGTTTTGGGTCATCAGATTTTCATTTTCATTGGTTTCTAGGTATTTTTTGATTTCCTCTTTGATTTCTTCAGTGATCTCGTGGTTATTAAGTAGTGTATTGTTTAGCCTCCATGTGTTTGTATTCTTTACAGATTTTTTCCTGTAATTGATATGTAGTTTCATAGCATTATGGTCAGAAAAGATACCTGATACAATTTCAATTTTCTTAAATTTACCAAGGCTTCTTTTGTGATGCAAGATACGATCTATCCTGGAGAATATTTCAAAAGCACCTGAGAAGAAAGTGTATTCTGTTGTTTTTGGTTGGAGTGTCCTAAAAATATCAATTAAGTCTATCTGGTCTATTTTGTCTTTTAAAGTTTGTGTTCCTTATTTATTTTCATTTTGCATGATCTGACCATTGGTGAAAGTGGGGTGTTAGAATCTCCCACTATGATTGTGTTACTGTGATTTTCCCCTTTTATGGTGGTTAGCATTTGCCTTATGTATTGAGGTGCTCCTATGTTGGGTACATAAATATTTACAATTGTTATATCTTCTTGGATTGATCCCTTGATCATTATATAATGTCATTCTTGGTCTCTTGTAATAATCTTTCTTTAAAGTGTATTTTGTCTGATATGAGAATTGCTACTCCAGCTTTCTTTTGATTTCCATTTGCATGGAATATCTTTTTCCATCCCTCACTTTCAGTCTGTATGTGTCCGTAGGTCTGAAGTGGGTCTCTTGTAGACAAAATATATATGGGTTTTGTTTTTGTATCCATTCAGCCAGTCTCTGTCTTTTGGTTGGAGCATTTAATCCATTTATATTTAAGGTAGTTATTGATATGCATGTTCCTATTACCATTTTCTTAATTGTCTTGGGTTTTTTATTTTATGTCTTTTCCTTCTCTTGTGTTCCCTGCCTAGAGGAGTTCCTGTAGCATTTATTGTAAAGCTGGTTTGGTGGTGCTGAATTCTCTTAGCTTTAGCTTGTCTGTAAAGTTTTTAATTTCTTCATCAAATCTGAAAGAGATCCTTGATGGGTAGAGTAATCGTGGTTTTAGGATTTTCCCTTTCATAACTTTAAATATGTCCTGCCACTACCTTCTGGCTTGCAGAGTTTTTGCTGAAAGATCAGCTTTTAACCTTATGGGGATTCCCTTGTATGGTATTTGTTGTTTTTCCCTTGCTGCTTTTAATATTTTTTTCTTTGTATTTAATGGTTGATCGTTTGATTAATGTGTGCCTTGGTGTGTTTCTCCTTGGATTAATCCTGTATGGGGCTCTCTGTGCTTCCTCTAATTGATTAACTGTTTCCTTTCCCATATTAGGGAAGTTTTCAACTATAATCTCTTCAAATATTTTCTCAGTCCCTTTCTTTTCCTCTTCTTCTTCTGGAGCCCTATAATTCTAATGTTGGTGCATGTAATGTTGTTCCAGTTGTCTCTGAGACTGTCTTCAAATCTTTTCATTCTTTTCTCTTTATTCTGCTCTGCAGTAGTTATTTCCACTCTTTTATCTTCCAGGTCACTTATCCATTCTTCTGCTTCAGTTATTCTGCTATTGATTCCTTGTAGAGAATTTTTAATTTCATTTATTGTGCTGTTTATCATTGTTTGTTTGCTCTTTAGTTCTTCTAGGTCTTTGTTAAACGTTTCTTTTATTTTCTCCATTCTATTTCCAAGATTTTGGATCATCTTTACTATCATTACTCTGAATTCTTTTTCAGGTAGGCTGCTTATATCCTGTTCATTTGTTTAGTCTGGTGGGTTTTTAAGTTGCTCCTTCATTTTCTGTGTGGTTCTCTGTCTTCTCCTTTTGCTTAAATTACTGTGTTTGGGGTCTCCTTTTTGCAGGGTGCAGGTTTGTAGTTCCTCTTGTTTTTTGTGTGTGCTCCAGTGGCTAAGGTTTGTTCAATGGGTTGTTTTGGCTTCCTGATGGAGGGGAGTAGTGCCAGTGTTCTGGTGGATGAGGCTGGATCTTGTCATTCTGGTGGGCAGGTCCGTGTGTAGTGGTGTGTTTTGAGGTGTCTGTTTCCTTATTTTGATTTTAGGCACCCTCTCTGCTAATGAGTGGAGTTGTGTTCCTGTCTTCCTAGTTGTTTGGCATAACATGTCCAGCACTGTAGCTTGCTGGTCATTGAGTAGAGCCTTGTCTTAGCATTGATATGGAGATCTCTCGGAGAGCTTTTTCTATGTGATATTACATGGAGCTGGGAGGTCTCCAGGGTGCTCCAGCCTGGCTAGCTGATTGACCAGTGTCCTGAACTCGGCTCTCCCACCTCAGAGGCACAGCCCTGACACCTGGCTGGAGCACCAAGATCCTGTCCACCACACAGATCAGAAAGAAAGAAAGAAAGAAAAAAAATACAATAAAGTTATTAAAATAAAAAATAATAATTGAAAAGAATAAAATAATTAAAAAGTAATAAAGAAAGAAGTGAGCAACCAAACCAAAAATCACATCCACCAATGAAAACAAGTGCCAAAAACTACACACACAAAAAAGCCCAAATAAAAAGACAGAGAGAACCCTAGGACAAATGGTAAAAGCAAAGCTCTACAGACACAATCACACAAAGAAGCACAGACATACACACTCAGAAAAAGAGACAAAGGAAAATATATATATATATATATATGTGTATATATATATATATATATATATATATATATATATATATATATATATATATATATTATTGTTCCCAAAGTCCACCACCTCCATTTTGGGATGATTTGTTATCTAGTCAGGTATTCCACAGATGCAGGCACATCAAGTTGATTGTGGAGATTTAATCTGCTGTTTCTGAGGCTGCTGGGAGAGATTTCCCTTTTTCTACTTTGTTCACACAGCTACTTGGTTTCAGCTTCGTATTTGGTGCTGCCTCTGCATGTAGGTTGCGTGAGGGTGTCTGTTCTTTGCTCAGACAGGATGGGGTTAAAGTAGCAGCTGATTAGGGTTCTCTAGCTCACTCAGATCGGGAAGAGGGAGGGGTACGAAATGCGGGGCACCCTGCAGCAGCAGAGCTGGCCTGATGTTGCAACAGCCTAAAGCGTGCCATGTATTCTCCCTGGGAAGTTGTCCATGGATCACAGGACCTTATCAGTGGAGGGCTGCACAGACTCCCTGTAGGGGAAGTGTGGATAGTGACCTGTGCTTACACACAGGTTTCTTGGTGACTGCAGCAGCAGCCTTAGTATTTCATGCCCGTCTCTGGTGTCTGTGCTGATAGCCGTGGATCGTGCCTGTCTCTGGAGCTTGTTTAAGTGGTGCTGTGAATCCCCTCTCTTTGCACAACCCAAAACAATGGTCTCTTGCCTCTTAGGCAGGTCCAGAGTTTTTCCCAGACTCCCTCCTGGCTAGCTGTGATGCACTAGCCTCCTTCAGCCTGTGTTCACGCAGCCAACCCCAGTCCTCTCCCTAGGCTCTGACCTCTGAAGCCTGAGCCTCAGCTCCCAGTCCCCACCCTGGCCAGCGGGTGAGCCAACAAGTATCTCAGGCTGGTGAGTGCAGGTCGGCACCAAGCCTCTGTGTGGGAATCTCTCTGCTTTGCCCTCTGCACCCCTGTTGCTGTGCTCTCCTCCATGGCTCCAAAGCTTCCCCCCTGTCACCCCCAGTCTCCACCAGTGAAGGGGATTCCTAGTGTGTGGGAATATTTCCTCTTTCACAGCTTCCTCCCACTGGTGCAGGTCCCATCCCTAATTTTTGTGTCTGTTTTTTCTTTTGCCTTACCTAGGTGTGTGGGGAGTTTCTTGCCTTTTGGGAAGTCTGAGGTCTTCTGCCAGCCTTCAGTAGGTGTTCTGTAGGAGTTGTTCCACATGTAGATTTATTTCTGATGTATTTGTGGAGAGGAAGATGATCTCCATGTCTTACTCTTCCACCTTCTTGAATGGACTGTCCCAATGGGTACATTTAACAGTGGGACTGAAGATAAGATCCTGTACAATAAATTTACCAAGAGCTTGTATTTAGTTATTCATTCATTTATCCCTAAAAGGTAATGTTTCACACATGCTGTACTTTCCCTATAATTGTTCTTTTTAACAGAATCAAACTTTACTGTTAAACCTAAAATATAATACAAATGGTAGGCATTTTAAATGACTTAGGAAGAGGAGAAAATTGATTGATTCAAGAGTGGAACAAATGAAGTTGTCCCCAAGATGTGTGTCTGGGTGTGAGACAATAATGATGGTTCTAGCAAGTCTCTGGCAAGTTGATGGTAAGTCCAGTCCAGGGTCCTCTATTTCATCTGCTGTTAAGGTTTTTTTTTTTTCCCCAGGATCATAGACAGTTGGAGTGTAAGGGAAGTAGAGTTGGAAGGGTGAAGACTATACATGAACAGCTTGAAGAGTTCTAAATTAAAGGCAGTAAAATGTCCATTACTGAGGATGTTCAAGCCTATATTTTTCCACATATTTGGCCATTGGGTTAAGTTTAACTGTCAGTGGCAGAAGCTAAGTTGCTAAGTTGCATATTTTCTCATCTCCATGGCCAGGAGTAAATAAGTGCCTATTCTTTGTGAATGGAAAATTCACAAAGACTGTTTCTGTAAGAAAGCCTCTAGGCAAGTTTGTCTTCTGCTCAATGCTACAGGCAATAATTAGGCAAAAAATTGTGCATTCACTGAAATAATCTGCACTTTCCACCAGATGCTGGGCCATAGAAAAGACATCATTATTTGTCAGAAACTGGCGATTAAAACTCAAGCAGTGAACCTGTAGCTAATACCTGACTCCCCCACTTCTATTTGTGTATGCGGGGGAAGTTTTCTTTGGGGATTAAAATTTTCTCATATGTAAAATGGAAATAATAAAATATGTATATCACTAGGTTCTTTTGAAGATGGGTTAATGCCTATAAAACAATTAGAACAGTGACAGTTCTGTGTCAGCACTCATTAAGTAATAGCCAAGAACTTGCTTTTACTCTCCCAAGGAAAGATCACCTCCTAGTCATTTGGTTATTAAGTATCAACAAGTCAGACATAAGCTATGTCTCTTACTTTATTCAAACCTCAGGAATACTAGTTAGTCAATGTTGTACCAAGGGCTTAATTTAGCACGAAGCAAAATCTGGTCCTGTATCTCAGTTTGTAAGTTAAGTTTGAGAAATTATGCCTGAAGAAGGAGATAGATGAGTTTTCAATTTCTTCCAAATCTACATTTTCCCCTAGAACAAATGTCTCCATGCAACTCACCCAACCCTATTGAATAAGAGGATTTAGTGTTTCAGATGGCAACTGTAAACAATAGATTAACTGTAAGTCAGCACAGTTTACTTTTAATAATCCTTGAGACAATTAAAAATATAGACTCACAAAGCTGAACAGGGATTTATGGTCATTGAGTTCAAAATTCACACTTCACAAATGAAGAAATGTGTCTTCATTTGGACTCCTTAATTAAACCCTTCCTTACTACTTTGAAAGGACAGTCAGGAATGGGAATTTTGTTCCTTAGCCATTACTGCCTGCTGTACAGGCTCCCATGTACTTGCTCTGAGAATGAGACTGCTGAAGGCAATTCAGGATAAGAGTCTTGATGTCTATGCTTTTCCAAATGCATAGTGCTTCATCCAACTCCCTCCAGCTATTATATAATCATCAAGCCCATAGGTATAATTTTATCAACACAAATGTGAAGCTTCTTTGGTTCCAAAGAACAACACAATTAATGTAGATGTAAATCTTTACTGACCTTTAATTCTCTTGAATTTATTCATTTGTGACCTGGAATTAAAGTTTCCTCAACTTTATAATGTTCACATTAATATATATATAAAATCTATTTGCAGTGGGTTCTGAATAATTAGACCTCACACATGACAATACTGAGGTTTTTCACTTCAGATTTAGAATTACATGATGACAAATATAAAAGTAACTGGACATAATGCATTTAATTTCCTAATAGATGACACAAATCAAATTTAGCATAGAGTAACTGCACATTCCAGCATTCACAGGAGCCCCTAGTACACATAAGGCAGACAGCTAGCCAGAGGAAATGTGGTGGCCCAGATAGTGCAAATGGCAATTTTGGCCTGAGGTAAACAGGCAGCACACTGTCATATTTTAGATGACAGAAGAGGCCATCCAGGGCTGTGAGAGTTTTCAAAACAATACTCTTGCACTTTTAGGTTTCCATGACTGCTCAGAAGGAAGATATCACCTTCTGACTCCACTATCTTAGAAAAGAGATAAACATTGTGGCACTACATGCCTAAGAAATGGGAATGGGGAATGTTATTATTATTTTAAATATTGAATAGAGTGTATTTGTATGTTGCTGAAAAACAAAACAAAACATGTATGTGTGTGTGCACAAAACATACATATTGTAAATCAGCTGTATTTTAATTATAAATAAATGAATAAATAAATACACATTGGAAGAAAAAAGTAGAAAAAATACAGCTATTGCAAATTTTTAAAATTTCACCTTTTTTCCCACTTAATGCTTTTTTTATGATCAGCTTACTTAGAATAACATATGTCAGGGAGGATGATATTTAGTATTTTGTTTTTTATTTTTTCATTTCCACAAAGTTGAGTTTACAATGCATAGACATTTTCTTTAGAGCTGAATTAAAGAATTCTGAAAATTAAAGATCGTTAGTTCTTTTAAAATGATGTCAATTCTTCCATATTGCTTAGTGAAGCCTTGACCCTTAAATGACGTTTTCCAAAAAAAATTTTTTTTAATTTTATTCCTTAAAATAATAAATGCTAATCCTCAACAAAAGACTATCAATGTATTGCATCATTTACATGATAATTCGTTTCTAGTATTGTCAATTAATTATAACATAGTCTAGTATGTTTAGGTTAGTCTGAAGTCTCTAAGTAATTTCTATGGTCATTTGAAAGAATTGTCTTCATATTGTTTTTTGAAAGGAAAACAACTAACTCTTCATATCTAAGTAGGGCAGTAGGATTTCTTTGAAATCAATTTGAAATTCAATTGTAAAGTAGGGCACTAACTACTCTCAGTTCAAAGCAGACCCTTTTTTTCTCTGGAATTCTCTTCCTTATCCATGACTTCCATAAGTGAAGTCTCTCTGTGATTTGCATGGTTCTGTTGCCTGCCATTGACTATTCACTTTCTGAGCAGAGACAGCTGACTTTGGTGGTCTGCTTAAGTACTAATTTTTCCAAACTTTGAGCCAGGTCAGATATTGATGCATCCTGCTTTCTCTGCCATTTTAAGATATATCTGAAATTGCCTGAGCTTGCTGAATATTTCAGCTCCAAAGAGTTTTTCTTTAACAATAGCTATTTTTTTTTCTGGATAAGGACAGAAAGCATGAATCTTTGAAATTGAAGAAGATAACATGAAGATAATAGTGTTTTGTTAAAACTCTCTAACTCATCTTCATTGTGTCTGCATGATAGGCTTATCTTGAAAAGAAGTTCACAGACTTATACTTTCATTTTGCTCAACTTGATCCCTAAAATTCAGTAAAATCTTGGAATTAAGTTCTGTTTTTTTTTTCTTTACATACAAGTCCATGTCTCAAGAAGAACTTCATAACAAAGCCATCACTCCATTTCTCACCAGATCTCCATTATGGTGAATTGTCCATTTTTAGGGTTTTTTTTTTTTGGTCCAGTTCACAACACACTGATTTATTGTGATATGCACCCCCAATTCTATTATCAAACAAGGAGAAGTGACTATTATTTCCTACTTTTTTCAGGTCTTTCTTACAGGACTTCTCAGAGTGGTTTTCTTCTACTTGGTTACACACCTTTCTCACTAAACATTTCCTATTTATTTTTATATTCCTGGTCTTTGATATATTGTTGTCAAATGAATGACTTGAATAACACATTTATTTGTATATGCAAATGTAAAATTTGCCACTTAATTTTGTGCAAGGAATTTAATCACATTAAACCTCAATTTACTTGTTACACATAAAGACAATAATGCCTCCTCAGTATGGCTCAAAGAGTTTGAGGATTAAATAATATAAAACATGAGAGGGGGCAGAGCCAAGATGGCGGACTAGGAGGACACAGAATTCACGTCTCTGAAAAACTAGGGCACCTACCAGGCACCAGTGGGGGACCATAGACACCTAAGGTGATGGGAGGAACTCCCAGCAACCGGGTAGGACATGAGTCATAGGAGGGAGTGAGGGGTGAGGAGAACTGGAGGCAGGACGGGACTGGTGCCCCTGAGGGGTTGCTGGGGGAGAGGAAGTGATCTCAAACATGAAGAGAGAAATTAAGGGATCATTAGGAGGGCAGAGGATCAAAAAGGAGCATGGCCAGATTTCCCCTGCCCACTTGGGCCCTGGGAATCTGCTGAGATCCCACACCTGATCCTCTGTCCACCTAGACCCTCTCCAGCCACGTGGGTCCTGAGGGAGGAGAAGGGAGGGAAGGGGGAGCAAAAGTAAAAGCTGGACCTCCGGGACCAGCATCCCTGAGGGGTTCCTGGAAGAGGGGAGGAGTTCCTACACTCAGCAAGACCCACCCATGGTTAGGGGTCCAGGAGGAATGGGGGAGACCCTGGGAGAGATGTGCGGGAAGGGCATGAAGGAATGGAAGGGAACATGACGAGTGCTTTCCCTGTCCACTTAGGCACCAGGAAGCCTCTTGGGCTCCCAGGCCTAATCCTCTGCTCTTGGAGCCTCTCTCCACTGTGCAGAGCCCAAGCCCCAGCCCTACCTCTACACGTGGAGAGCCCCTCTGAGAACCCCTCTAACCACGCTAGGCCTAAACGAAACCAACACAACCTCATCCAGGGTCTTACCTCAAAACTATGGAACTCAACACTCTAGAGGCCCTCCTCTGGATGTGCTGCCTTTCACCTTCCATGCTCAGGTCCTAAGCAGAGACCTGCCCAAAACTTGAACGTCACCCAACCTAGGCCCCGTCCACAAGGCCTTTTCTGGCTGCATGGGTCCTGAGCATAGGCCCTGCTCCACAGTCAAACATCACCCCCCAACTGCCTAGGTCATGCCCAACACTATATACAGCCCCTGTCTAAATTCCACCCCTGCCTAAACTCTGACCCCATAGCCAAGGCTTTTTTAAATTTTTATATTTTCCTCTTTTAGACTGGGGTTCTGTTTTACCTTGTTTATTCATTTATATTTTTATTTTTTGTAATAAAACATTTATTTTTCTAATTTTATCTTATTCTTTATAATTTGTTACTTTTCTGCTCCTTTTGGCTTGTTCCCCCCATCCCATTTTTTTTTTCTGTTGTGGTTTTATTTTACATTGTTGCAGTTGTTTCAATTATATTTTTATTTTTCCTGATATATTTTTTTATCTTTAAAATTTTATTTTGTTTTTTATTTTTTGTTATATATTGCTTTTTTTTTTTTTTGCCACACCACATGGCTTACAGGATCTTGGTTCCCAGGTCAGATGTAGGGCCTGAGCTCCTGTGGTGGGAGCTCTGAGTCCAAACCACTGGACTAAGAGAGAACGTCATACTGCAGGGTATATTAATTGGACTGAGGACTCTGGAAGGTCCTTATCTCAGTAACAAGACCCAGTTCTATCCAACTGCCTGCAAACACAAGTGCTGGACGCCTCAGACCAAAAAACCAGTAGGACAGGAATACAGCCCGACCCATCAAAAAGAAAATTGAAATGACAAAAAAAATATGTTACAGATGAAGGAGCAAGGTAAAAACCTGCAAGACCAAATAAATGAAGATGAAATAGGCAATCTACCTGAAAAAGAATTCAGAGTAACAATAGGAAACATGATCCAAAATCTTGGAGATAGAATGGGGAAAATACAAGAAACATTCAACAAGGATCTAGAACTAAGGAGCAAACAAACAGTGATGAATAACACAATAACTGAAACTAAAAATACTCTAGAAGGAATCAATAGCAGAAAAACTGAGGCACAAGAACAGATAAGTGAGCTGGAAAACAAAATGGTGGAAATAACTGCCAGGGAGTAGAATAAAGAAAAAAGAATGAAAAGAATTGAAGACAGTCTCAGAGACACCTGGGACAACATTAAGCGCATCAACATTTGAATTTTAGGGGTCCCAGAAGAAGAAGAGGTTAAAAAAAGGTACTGAGAAGATATTTGAAGAGATTATAGTTGAAAACTTCCTTAACATGGGAAAGGAAATAGTCAATGAAGTCCAGGAAGTGCAGAGAGTCCCACAGAAGATAAACCTAAAGAGAAGCACACCAAGACACATATTAATCAAACTACCAAAAGTTAAATTCAAAGAAAAAATATTAAAAGCAGCAAGGGAAAAGCAACAAATAATATACAAGGGAATCCCCATAAGGTTAACAGCTGATCTTTCAACAGAAATTCTGCAAGCCAGAAGGGAGTGGCAGTATATATTTAAAGTGATGAAAGGAAAATACCTAAAACCAAGATTACTCTACCCAGAAAGGATCTCATTCAGATTTGATGGCGAAATCAAAAGCTTTACAGACAAGCAAAATCTAAGAGAATTCAGCACCACAAAACCAGGTTTGCAACAAATGCTAAAGGAACTTCTTTAAGCAGGAAACACAAGAGAAGAAAAAGACCCACAAAAACAAACCCAAATCAATTAAGAAAATGGTAATAGGAACATGAATATCAATAACTACCATAAATGTAAATGGATTAAATGTTCCAACCAAAAAAAAAAAAAAAACACAGGCTGGCTGAATGGACACAAAAACAAGAACCTTATATATGCTGTCTAAGAGATCCACTTCTGACCTAGGGACACATACAGACTGAAAGTGAGGGGATGGAAAAAGATATCCCACGCAAGTGGAAATCGCAAGAAAGCTGGAGTAGTAATACTCATATCACATAAAATAGACTTTAAAATAAAGACTGTTAAAAGAAATAAGGAAGGACAGTACATAATGATCAAGGGATCGATCCAAGAAGAAAATATAATAATTATAAATATGTATGCACCCAACATAGGAGCTCCTCAGTGTATAAGGCAAATGTTAACAGACATAAGAGGAGAAACTGACAGTACCACAATAATAGTGGAGGACTTTAACACCCTACTTACACCAATAGACAGATCATCCAGAAGGAAAATAAATAAGGAAACACAAGCTTTAAATGACACAATAGACCAGATAGATTTAATCGATATTTTTATGGCATTCCACCAGAAAGCAGAAGAATGCAATTTCTTCTCAAGTGCACATGGAACATTCTTCAGAATAGATCACATGTTGTGTCACAAATCAAATACTAGAAAATTTAAGAAAATTAAAACTGTAGCAAGCAACATTTCTGACCACAGCACTATGAGATTAGAAATCAAACACAGGAATAAAATAGTAAAAAAACACAAATACATGGAGGCTAAACAGTGTGCTGCTAAATAACCAAGAGATCACTGAAGGAATCAAAGAGGGAATCAGAAAATACCTAGAAACAAATGACAACAAAAACACGATGATCCAAAACCTATAGGACACAGCAAAAGCTGACAAGAGGGAAGTTCATAGAATTCAAGCTCACCTCAAGAAACAAGAAAAATCTCAAATAAACAATCTAACCTTACACCTAGAGCAACGAGAAAAAGAAGAACAAAGAAAACCCAAAGTTAGTAGAAGGAAAGAAATCATAAAGATCAGAGCCTAAATAAATGAAATAGAAACAAAGAAAACAATTGCAAAGATCAACAAAACTAAAAGCTAATTCTTTGAGAAGATAAACAAAATTGATAAACCTTTAGCCAGACTCACCCAGAAAGAAAGGGAGAGGATGCAAATCAATAAAATTTGAAATGAAAAAAGAGAGATTACAACTGACATCACAGAAATACAAAAGATCATAAAAGACTACTACAAGCAACAATATGCCAATAAAATGGACAACCTGAAAGAAATGGATAAATTCTTGGAAAAATAGAACCTCCAAGACTGAATCAGGAAGAATTAGAAAATATAAACAGACAAATCACAGGTAATGAAATTGAAACTGTAATTAAATATCTTCCAAGAAACAAAAGTCCAGGATCAGGTGGCTTCACAGGGGAATTCTATCAAACATTTAGAAAAGGGATAATGCCTATCCTTCTCAAACTCTTCCAAAAAATTGCAGAGTTAGGAACACACCCAAACTTATTCTATGAGTCCACCAACACCAACACCCTGATACCAAAACCAGACAAAGCTATCACAAAAAAGAAAATATTAGACTGACATCACTGATGAACATAGATGCAAAATCTTCAACATATTACTAGAAAACAGAAACCAACAACATATTAAAAGGATCATACACCATGATCAAGTGGGATATATCCAAGAGTTGTAAGGATTCTTCAATACACACAAAGAGTTATGATAAAACTTTCCAGAAAATGGGCATAGATTGAACATGCCTCAACACAGTAAAAGCCATATATGACAAATCCACAGCAAACCTCATTCTCAATGGTGAAAAACCGAGAGCATTTCCTCTAAGGTCAGGAATAAACAAGGATGTCCACTCTAACCACAATTATTCAACATAGTATTAGAAGTCCTAGCCACCTCAATCAGAGAAGAAATAGAAATAAAAGGAATACAAATTGGAAAAGAAAAAGTAAAACTGTCACTGTTTGCCAATGACATGATACTATACATAGAAAATCCTAAAGATGTCACTAGAAAACTACTAGAACTAATCATGAATTTGTTAAGGTGGCAGGATATAAATTTTTTTTAACATCATTATGGGAGTATAATTGTTTTACATTGCTGTGTTAGTTGCTGATGTATAACAAAGTAAGTCACCTATACCTATACATATATCTCTATATCCCCTCCCTCTTGCATCTCCCTCCAACCCTCCCTATCCCACCCCTCTAGGTGGACACAAAGCACCAATCTGATCTCCCTGTGCTATGTGGCTGCTTCCCACTAGTTATTTATTTTACATTTGATAGATTATATATGCCAATGCCACTCTCTCACTTCGTCCCAGCTTAGCTTCCGCTTCCCTGTGTCCTCAAGTCCATTCTCTAAGTCTGAGTCTTTAATCCTCTCCTGACCCTAGGTTCTTCAGAATCATTTTTAATTTTTTATTTTTTAGATTCCATATATATGTGTTAGCATATGATATTTGTTTTTGTCTTTCTGACTTACTTGACTCTGTATGATAGTCTCTAGGTCCATCCATCTCACTACAAATAACTCAGTTTCCTTTCTTTTTATGCCTGAGTAATATTCCATTGTATATATGTGCCACATCTTCTTTATCCATTCATCTGCCAATGGACACTTAGGTTGCTTCCATGTCCTGGCTGTTGTAAATAGTTCTCCAATGAACATTGTGGTACATGACTCCTTTTGAGTTATGGTTTTCTAAGAGTATATGCCCAGTAGTAGGATTGCTGGGTCGTGTAGTAGTTCTATTTTTAGCTTCTTAAGGAACCTCCATACAGTTCTCCATAGTGGCAGTATCAATTTATATTCCCTCCAACAGTGCAAGATGGTTCCCTTTTGTACACATCCTCTCCAGCAATTATTATTTGTAGATTACTTGATGATGACCATTATGACTGCTGTGAGGTGATACCTCTTCGAGTTTGATTTGAATTTCTCTAATGATTAGTGACATTGAGCATCTTTTCATGCATTTGTTGGCCATCTGTATGTCTTCTTTGGAGAAATGTCTATTTAGAACTTCTGCCCATTTTTTGATTGGGTCGTTTTTTTTTTTTTTTGATATTGAGTTGCATATGTTGCTTGTATACTTTGGAGATTAATCCTTTGTCAGTTGAATCATTTGCAAATGTTTTCTACCATTCTGAGGGTTGTCTTTTGGTCTTGTTTATGGTATCCTTTGTTGTGCAAAAGCTTTTAAGTTTCATTAGGTTCCATTTGTTTACTTTTATTTCCATTTCTCTAGGAGGTGGGTCAAAATGGATCTTCCTGTGATTTATGTCATAGAGTGTTTTGCCTATGTTTTCCTCTAAGAGTTTTATAGTGTGTGGCCCTACATTTAGGTCCTTAATCCATTTTGAGTTTATTTCTGTGTTTTGTGTTAGAGAGTATTTAATTTCATTCTTTTACATGTAGCTGTCCTTTTTTGCCCAGCACCAGCTATTGCAGAGGTTGTCTTTTCTCCATTGTATATTCTTGCCACCTTTATCAAAGATAAGGTGACCATATGTACGTGGGTTTATCTCTGAGCTTTCTATCCTCTTCCATTGATCTGTATTTCTGTTTTTGTTGCCAGTAGCATAAGGTCTTCATTACTGTAGCTTTGTAGTATAGTCTGAAGTCCAGGAGCCTGATTCCTCCAGATCCGTTTTTTCCCCTCAAGACCACTTTGGCTATTCTGGGTCTCTTGTGTCTCCATACAAATTTTAAGTTATTTTGTACTAGTTATGTAAAAAATGATAGGGGTTGCATTGAATCTGTAGATTGTTATGGGTAGTGTAGTCATTTTCACAATGTTGATTCTTCCAATCCAAGAACATGATATATCTCTCCATCTGTTTGTTTCACCTTTAATTCCTTTCATCAGTGTCTTATAGTTTTCTGCATACAGGTCTTCTGTCTCCCTAGGTAAGTTTATCCCTAGGTATTTTATTATTTTTGTTGAAATGGTAAATGGGAGTGTTTCCTTACTTTCTCTTTCAGGTTTTTCATCATTAGTGTATAGGAATGCCAGATATTTCTGTGCATTAATTTTGCATCCTTCCACTTTACCAAATTCATTGATTAGTAGTTTTCTGGTAGCATCTTTGGGATTCTCTATGTATAGTATCATGTTGTTTGCAAAGAGTAACAGTTTTACTTCTTCTTTTCTGATTTGGATTCCTTTTATTTCTCTTTCTTCTCTGATTGCTGTGGCTAGGACTTCCAATACTATGTTGAATAATAGTGGTGAGACTGGGCAACCTTGTCTCGTTCCTGATCTTAGTGGAAATGATTTCAGTTTTTCACCATTGAGAATGATGTTTGCTTTGGGTTTTTCATATACTGCCTTTATTTTGTTCAGGTAAGTACCCTCCATGCCTACATTTTGGAGAGTTTTTATCACTAATGGGTGTTGAATGTTGTCAAAATCTTTTTCTGCATCTGTTAAAATTATCTTGTGGTTTTTATCCTTCAGGTTGTTAATATGGTGTATCTCATTGATTGATTTGCATATATTGAAGAATCCTTGCATTCCTGGGATAAACCCTATTTCATCATGGTGTATGATCCTTTTAATGTGCTTCTGGATTCTGTTTGTTAGTAATTTGTAGAGGAATTTTGCATCTATATTTATCAGTGATATTGGCCTGTAGTTTTCTGCTGTAAAATTTTTGGTTTTGGTATGAGAGTGATGGTGGCCTCTTTGAATGAGTTTGTGAGTGTTCCTCCCTGTGCTTATTTGGAAGAGTTTGAGAAGAATAAGTTTAACTCTTCTCTATATGTTTGGCAGAATTCTCCTGTGAAGCCATCTGTCCCTAGGCTTTGTTTGTGGAAGATTTTTTTATCAACGTTTCAATTTCAGTGCTTGTGATTGGTCTGTTTATATTTTCTATTTCTTCCTAGTTCAGTCTTGGGTGGTTGTGAATTTGTCCTTTTCTTCCAGGTTGTCCATTTTATTGGCAAATAGTTGCTTGTAGTAATCTCTCATGATCTTTTGTAGTTCTTCAGTGTCAGTTGTTACTTCTTCTTCTTTTCCAATTCTGTTGATTTGAGTCTTCTCCCTTTTTTTTTCTTGATGATTCTGGCTAATGGTTTATCTTTTTTTTTTTTTATCTTCTCAAAGGACCAACTTTTAGTTTTATTGATCTTTGCTATTGTTTCCTTCATTTCTTTTTTATTTATTTCTGATCTGATCTTTATGATTTCTTTCCTTCTTCTATCTTTGGGTGCTTTTTGTTCTTCTTTCTTTACTTGCTTTAGGTGTAAGGTTAGGTTGTTTATTTGAGATGTTTCTTGTTTCTTGATGTAGGAGAGTATTTCTATAATCTTCCCTCTAAGAACTGCTTTGGCTGCATCCCATAGGTTTTGGGCTGTCATGTTTTCATTGCCATTTGTTTCTAGGTATTTTTTGATTTCTTCAGTGATCTCTTGGTTATTAAGTAGTGTGTTGTTTAGCCTCCATGTGTCTGTATTTTTTATGGAATTTTTCCTGTAATTGATATCTAGTCTCATGGCATTCTGGTCAAAAAAGATACTTGATATGATTTCAACTTTCTTAAATTTACCAAGGCTTCACTTTTGACTCAAGATATGATCTCTCCTGGAGAATGTTCCATGAGCACTTGAGAAGAAAGTGTATTCTGTTGTTTTTGTATGGAATGTCCTATAAGTATCAATTAAGTCCATCTTGTTCAATGTATCATTTAAAGCTTGTGTTTCCATATTTATTTTCACTTTACATGATCTGTCCATTGGTGAAAATGGGGTGTTAGAATCCTCTACTATGATTGTGTTACTGTTGATTTCCCCTTTATGGCTGTTAGCATTTGCCTTATGTATTGAGGTGTTCCTGTGTTGGGTGCATAAATATTTACAATTATTATATCTTCTTATTGCTTTGATCCCTGAGCACTATCTAGTGTCCTTCTTTGTTGCTTGTAATAGTCTTTATTTTAAAGTCTATTTTGTCTGATATGAGAATTGTTACTCTAGCTTTCTTTTGATTTCCATTTGCATGGAATAAATTTTTCCATACTCTCACTTTCAGTATATATGTGTCCCTAGGTCTGAAGTGGGTCTCTTGTAGAGAGCATATATACGGGTCTTGTTTTTGTATCCATTCAGCCAGTCTATGTCTTTTGGTTGGAGCATTTAATCCATTTACATTTGAGGTATTACCAATATGTATACTACTCTTACCATGTTCTTAATTGTTTTGGGTTTGTTATTGTAGGTCTTTTCCTTCACTTGTGTTTCTGACCTAGAGAAGTTCCTTTAACATTTGTTGTAAAGCTGGTTTGGTGGTGCTGAATTCCCTTAGCTTTTGCTTGTCTGTAAGTTTTTAATCTCTCTGTCAAATCTGAATGAGATCTATGCTGGCTAGAGTAATCCTGGTTGTAGGTTTTTCCCTTTCATCACTTTAAATTTATCCTGCCACTCCCTCCTGGCTTTCAGGGTTTCTGCTGAATGATCAACTGTTAACCTTATGGGGATTCCCTTGTATGCTATTTGTTGTTTTTCCCTTGCTCCTTTTAATATTTTTTCTTTGTATTTAATTTCTAATAGTTTGATTAATATGTCTTGCTGTTTTTCTCCTTGGATTTATCCTGTATGTGACTCTGTGCTTTCTGGACTTGATTGACTCTTTCCTTTCCCATATTATGGACGTTTTCAACTGTAATATCTTCAAATATTTTCTCAGACACTTTCTTTTTCTCTTCTTCTTCTGGGACCCCTATAATTCAAATGTTGATGTGTTTAATGTTGTCCCAGATGTCTCTGAGACTGTCCTCAATTCTTTCATTCTTTTTTCTTTATTCTTCTCTGTGATATTTATTTCCACTGTTTTATCTTCCAGGTCACTTTTCCATTCTTCTGTTTCTGTTTTTCTGTGATTGATTCCTTCTAGAGAATTTTTAATTTCATTTATTGTGTTGGTCATTATTGTTTGTTTGCTCTTATTTTTTTCTAAGTCTTTGTTAAACGTTTCTTGTATTTTCTTCATTCTAATTACAAGGTTTTGAATCATCTTTACTATAATTACTCTGAATTCTTTTTCAGATATACTGCCTATTTCCTCTTCATTTGTTTGGTCTGGTGGGTTTTTACCTTGCTCCTTCATCTGCTGTATGTTTCTCTGTTTTCTCATTTTGCTTAACTTACTGTGTTTGGGGTCTCCTTTTCACAGGCTGCAGGTTTGTAGCTCCCTTTTTTTTTGGTTTTTTTGGTGTCTGCCCCCAGTGGTTAAAGTTGTTTCAGTGAGTTGAGTAGGCTTCCTGTTGGAGGGGACTGGAGCCTGTGTTCTGGTGAAAGAGGCTGGGTCTTCTCCTTCTTGTGTGCAAAACTGTCCGGTGATGTGTTGTGGTGTGTCTGTGAACTTTCTATGAATTTAGGCCACCTCTCTGCTAATCAGTGGGGTAGTGTTTTATTTCTTGGTAGTTGTTTGGCATGGGGTGTCCAGCACTGGAGCTTGCTGGTCATTGAGTGGAGCTGGGTCTTAGCACTGAGAGGGAGATCTCTGCAAGAGCTCTTGCTGATTGATATTACACTGGGCCAGGAGGTCTTTGGTTGTCCAATGTCCTGAACTTGGCTGTCCCACCTCAGAGGCTCAGGCCTGACACCTGGCTGGGACTGCAAGACCCTGTTAGCAACACGGCCAGGTCCGTGGGAATTTTCTTGGCTTTTGGTAAGTCTGAGGTCTTCTGCTGCCAGTGTTCCGTAAGTGTTATGTAGGAGTCCTTCCACTTGTAGAAGTATTTTTGATGTATTTGTGGAGAAGAAGGTGATCGCCATGTCCTTCTCCTCTGCAATCTTGAAAGTCCTCCTCCCAGGATACAAAATTAATACAGAGAAACCTCTTGAATTCCTATACACTAACAACAAAAGATCAGAAAAAGAAATTAAGGGAAAAATCCTATTTACTATTGCAAAAAAAAGAAAAAGAAAGAAAAAAACCTAGGAATAAACCTACCTAATGAGGCAAAACACCTGTAACTCAGAAAACTATGAAACATGGATGAAAAATCAAACATAACATAAACAGATGAAGAGATATACAATGCTCCTGGATTGGATGAATCAATATTGCAAAAATGACTAAACTACCCAAAGCAATCTACAGCATCAATGCAATCCCTATCAAATTACCAATGTCATTTTTCACAGAACTAGAACAAAAAATTTCACCCAATTTATATGGGAACAAAAAAGACCCTGAATAGCCAATGCAATCTTGAGAAAGAAAAACAGAGCTGGAGGAATCA
Organism: Leucopleurus acutus; assembly: GCF_964270905.1. Classification (NCBI taxonomy): domain Eukaryota; kingdom Metazoa; phylum Chordata; class Mammalia; order Artiodactyla; family Delphinidae; genus Leucopleurus; species Leucopleurus acutus. The sequence continues at coordinate 28,642,539 of NC_139151.1, read as the reverse complement.
GGCTACAGAATTTCAGGCTATACTACAAAGGTACACTAATCAAGACAGTATTGTACTGGCAGAAAAACAGAAATATATATCAATGGAACAAGATAGAAAGCCCAGAGATAAACCCACACACATATGGTCACCTTATCTTTGATAAAGGAGGCAAGAATATACAATGGAGAAAGATACCCTCTTCATTAAATTGTGCTGGGAAAACTGGACAGCTACATGTAAAAGAATGAAATTAGGAAACACCCTGACACCAAACACAAAAATAAACTCAAAATGGATTAAAGACCTAAATATAAGACCAGACACTGTAAAACTCTTAGAGGAAAACATAGGCAGAACCCTCTATGACATAAATTACAGCAAGATCCTTTTTGTCCCACCTCTTAGAGAAATAGAAACAAAGATAAACCAATGAGACCCAATGAAACTTAAAAGCTTTTGCACAGCAAAGGAAATCATAAACAAGAGGAAACGACAACTTCAGAATGGAAGAAAATATTTGCAAATGAAGCAACTGACAAAGGGTTATCTCCAAAATATACAAGCAGCTCAATATCACAAAAACAAACAACCCAGTTCAGAAATGAGTGGAAGACCTAAATAGACATTCCTCCAAAGAAGACATACAGATGGCCAACAAATACATGAAAAGATGCTCATCATTACTAATCATTAGAGAAATGCAAAACAAAACCACATTGAAATATCACCTCACACTGTTCAGAATGACCATCATCAAAACTCTACAAATGATAAAACCTGGAGAGAGTTCTAGAGAAATGGGAACCCTCTTGCACTATTGGTGGGAATGTAAATTGATACAGCCACTATGGAGAACAGTATGGAGGTTCCTGAAAAAACTAAAAATAGAACTACCATATGACCCAGCAATCCCACTACTGGGCATATACCCTGAGAAAACCATAATTCAAAAAGAGACATGTACCACAGTGGGCATTGCAACACTATTTACAATAGCCAGGATATGGAATCAACCTAAATGTCCATCAACAGATCATTGGCTAAAGAAGATGTGGCACATATATACAATGGAATATTACTCAGCCATAAATAGAAACGAAATTGAGGTATTTGTAATGAAGTGGATGGATCTAGAATCTGTCATACAGCGTGAAGTAAGTCAGAAAGAGAAAAACATATACTGTCTTTAAACCCATTTGTATGGATTTTTTTTTTTTTTTTGCGGTACGTGGGCCTCTCACTGCTGTGGCCTCTCCCGTTGCTCTGGACACACAGGCCCAGCGGCCATGGCTCAAGGGCCCAGCCGCTCCACGGCATGTGGGATCTTCCCGGACCGGGGCACAAACCCGTGTCCCCTGCATCGGCAGGCAGACTCTCAACCACTGCGCCACCAGGGAAGCCCTGTATGGAATTTTAAAAAGCGATACTGTTGAACCTAGTGGAAGTACAGGAATAAAGATACATATATATAGAACAGACTTGAGGGCACGGGGTGGGAATGGGAACCTGGAATGAAGTGAGAGAGTAACATTGACATATATACACTACCAAATGTAAAATGGATGGCTGGTGGGAATCTTCTGTATAACAAAGGGAGATCAGCTCAGTGTTTTGTGATGACCTAGAGTGATGGGATAAGGAGGGTGGGAGGGAGGTTTAAGGGGAAGGGGATATGGAGTTATATGTATACATATAACTCTTTCACTTTGTTGTACCACAGAAACTAACACAACATTGTAAAGCATTTGTACTCCAATAAAGATGTGAAAAAAAAATAGATAACTGGTAAGAACCTACTGTATAGTACAGGGAACTCTACTGTACACTCTGTAATGGCCTATATGGGAAAATAATCTAAAAAATTGTGGATATATGTATGTGTATAACCGATTCACTTTGCTATACACCTGAGACTAACACATTGTAAACCAACTATACTCCAATAAATTCTTTTTCTAAATGAGGAGATGGGCTTCCCTGGTGGCACAGTGGTTGAGAGTCTGCCTGCCAATGCAGGGGACATGGGTTTGTGCTCCGGTCCAGGAGGATCCCACATGCCGCAGAGCAGCTGGGCCTGTGAGCTCTGGCCACTGAGCCTGCACATCCAGAGCCTGTGCTCCACAATGGGAGAGGCCACGATAGTGAGAGGTCTGTGCACTGCAAAAATAAAAAACAAACAAACAAACGAGGAGATAGTTTTTAAAATGCATAATATATAGTTGTGAGTGGCATAAGATTTCAATCATCATTCATATAGACTCAAATTACCTCTCTTTTTACTTTTCTTTGCCAGAAGAACATTTTTTTTCAAATAAGGCATTAAAATTCAAAGTTTATCTGAGGTCTACTAATATATGATTTTGAAAATAGCTTAGAGACCTAATAGCAGATAGATATATTATGATTCTATTTATTTTAAATTGTGGGCATTTAGAGAGACATATGGAAATATGGTCAAAAAGTGTCAGTGTGATTTCAGGTGGGGTTTCATTAATTTTAGAAAATTTTTGGATTATTTATTTTTTGAGAGAGCAGTTATCATTTTCACAGTTACACAAGAACAAAATTCACAAGAAAACATGTAGGAAAAACTTTGTTTCCCTTTACTGTTTTCCTCACACTTCATTCATTCTTAAAAATTCTACATTGTACTTGATAACCCCACCACTTTGTGAAAATACTCTTGCAGAAATATCAGTGGTTACTTGGTTGCCAAGTGTAATAGACTTTTAAACTCTTTCAACTTACAAGACACCCTTGAGATATATGACACCCCTTTCTCTTGAAACTTTTCCTCCCTTGATTTGGGGAATATATATTACACGTTGTGTTCTTTTGCTTCTCTGAACAATCATTTAATTGCCCTCTTTTAGCTGGCTTTTCTTCTTTGGTTTTCTTAAAGATAACTTTCAATAAAGGATAAAATAATGACTCTCATACAGATATAAAAATAAACATATTTTAAAGATCTAATCATTTGTGATGGAATCAGACATGTTATAACTGGTTCAGAAAAGAATTTAAAAACAGGCACATTCATAGACCAAGAATATGGAAATGAATATGTAAATGGTGGCAAGACTGGTTTTTCTACCCAGTAGGAGGGAACATAATTGAACCTCTACTAAAAAAGTGTGTCTATCAGTGACCTATAATTTACGAAGTGCTGTAAAATAGCTCAATCAAAGTTTAGAATTAAGTAATTCCTGGAAGGCTGTGCTATATGCAGAGAATGCATAGTATGCTATTGAAACTTACTTTTCCCCCTACTGTCCCCTATTAATATTATTTCTCTAAATTCTGATCTTTTCTCTTCTCATTCTACACACTCCTAATTCCATACTGAATTTATATACAAACAGCCCTGATTTGTTTTTTAGAAACACTTAGGGACTGATTTCATGATCCTTCAACTTCTTATGTTAATTTTAATTACAATAAATACCTCTTGATTGTGGTTTATGATCCTTTAAATGTATAGTTGAATTTGGTTTGCTAACATTTTGTTAAGGATTTTTGCATCTATGCAAAAATATTGGGATATTGGCCTGCAGTTTTCTCTTCTTGTAGTGTTCTTGCCTGGCTTTGGTACTGGGGTAATGTCATCTGTATAAAATGAGTTTGAGAGTGTTCTCTCCTCTATTCTTTGGTAGAATTTGAGGAGAATTTGTATTCTTTAAATGTTCGGTAGAACTCACCAGTGAAGTCATCTGTTCCTGGACTTTCTTTGTTAGGAGGCTTTTGATTACTGATTCAACCTCCTTACTAGTAATTGGTCTGTTCAGATTTTTTATTTCTTCCTGATTCATTCTTGTTAGGTTGTATGTTCTTCTAGGTTGTTTAATCAGTTGGCATAAAATTGTTCATAGTAGCCTCTTGTGATCCTTTTTATTTCTGTGATATCAGTTGTAACATCTCCTCTTTCATATATATTTTTATATATTAGACATCTCTGTCTTTTTCTTGATGAATCTAGCTGAAGATCGTTATATTTTGTTTAACTTTTTCAAAACCCAGCTATTACTTTCACTGATAATTTCTATTGTGTTTTTTTCTCTCTATTTCATTTATTTTCATTCTGAACTTTGATATTTCCTTCCTTCTACTAACTTTAGCTTAGTTTCTTCTTCTCTGTCTAGTTCCTTGAGGTGTAAATTTAGGTTGTTTATTTGAGATCTGTCTTGGTTCTTAATGTAGGTATTTATAACTATGAAATTACCTTTTAGAGCTGCTTTGGATGCATCCCATAGGTTTTGATATGTTGTATTTCCATTTTCATCTATATCAAGATATTTTTTATTGATCAATTTGATTTGTTCTTTGACCACTGGTAGCATGTTGTTTAATCTCCACATGTTTGTGAATAATATTCTTCTCTTAATTAATTACTAGTTTCACACCAGAGAGGTCAGAAAAAAACTTGATATGATTTTAAACTTTCTAAATTTATTAAGACATGTTTTATGGCCTAACATCATATGATATATCTTGGAGAATGTTCCATGTGCCTTTAAGAAGACCGTGTATCCCCTTGCTGCTGATTGGAATGTTCTGTACATATCTGTTAGGTCCATCTGGTCTAATGCAGAGTTTAAGTCCAGTGTTTCTTTATTGATTTTCTGTCTGGATAATATATCCATTATTGAAAGTGTGATATTAAAGTCCCTACTATTATTGTATTGCTGTGTATTTTCCCCTTTATATCAGGTATTATTTGTTTTATGTATTTAAGTGCTTCTACGTTGAGTGCATAAATATTTACAAATGTTATATTTTCTTTATTCAAGAGTATATGCCCTTGCACTTTAAAAAAATCACTATTTTGGGCTTCCCTGGTGGCACGGTGGTTGAGAGTCTGCTTACTGATGTGGGGGACATGGGTTCATGCCCCGGTCCAGGAGGATCCCACATGCTGTGGAGCAGCTGGGCCCGTGAGCCATGGCCGCTGAGCCTGTGCTCCGCAATGGGAGAGGCCGCAACGGTGAGAGGCCCGCATACCGCAAAAAAAAAAAAAAATCACTATTTTGCATTTGCAGTTTATAGCAGTGTAATTCAATTTTGTTTGTTGTCATTTTTTAAAATGTGTGTACACTTCTGCTTCTTTGTATGCTATAAGGCAGTGCAAAGCACACATATCAAAATGATACTACTTAATTCTTTTGGATTATCTGTATTCTTAGTAACGTCTGTTAATATAGTGGTGTGCAGATGGCAGCCATTAGCCCTACAAATTGATTTATATAAACATTATATATTTATTAGGTATTTAATTGAAGTATATTTGATTTACAGTATTATATTAGCTTCAGTAGTACAGCATAGTGATTCAGTAGTTTTACAGATTATACTCCATTTAAAATTATTACAAGATAATGGCTATAATTCCCCGTGCTGTACAATATATCCTTGTTGCTTACCTATTTTATACATAGTAATTTTTGTCTCTTAATCCCATATTCCTATCTTGCCCCCCCCCCACTTGCCTCACACTTGTTGTATCCACTGATTTGTTTTCTGTATCTGTGAGTCTGTTTCTGTTTCCTAATATACATTTAAATGTTTTATTCTTTAGATTCCACATATAAGTTATAACGTACAGAATTTGTCTTTCTCTGGCTGACATTTCACTAAGCAAAATACTCTCTAGGTCCATCCACATTGTTGCAAATGGCAAAATTTCAAATTTTTATGTATGAATAACATTCCATTATATATATTTCACATTATTTATCCATTCATCTGTTGAAGGACATGGGTTGTTTCCATATCTTGGTTATTATAAATAATGGTACTATGAACAGTGGAGTGCATGCATCTTTTTTCTTTTTTTTTTTTTTGTGGTACACAGGTCTCTCACTGTTGTGGCCCCTCCCATTGCAGAGCACAGGCTCCGGATGCACAGGTCCAGTGGCCATGGCTCATGGGCCCAGCTGCCCCGCGGCATGTGGGATCTTCCCAGACCGGGGCACAAACCCATGTCCCCTGCATCAGCAGGCAGACTCTCAACCACTGCGCCACCAGGGAAGCCCCTATGCATCTTTTTGAATTAGTGTTGTAGGTGTTTTCAGATATATACTCAGGAGTGAAATTCCTGGGCCATACAATGGTTCTATTTTTAGTTTTGAGGGGAACCTCAGTATTGTTTTCCAAAGTGGCTGCACCACTTTACATTCCCACCAACAGTGTACAAGGGTTCCCTTTTCCCCACATCCTTGACAACATTTGTTATTTGTAGACCTTTTGATGATAGACATTCTAACAGGGGTGACGTGATATGTCATGGTGGTTTTGATTTGCATTTCTCTAATAATTAACAATGTTTATCATCTTTTTATGTGCTTGTTAGCCATCTGTATGACTTCTTTGGGAAAATGTCTATTTATGTTTTCTGCCTATTTTTAATCTGTTTTTGTTTATTGTTTTATACTGAATTGTATGAGCTTCTTTTTTTTTTTTTTTTATGTGGTACGCGGGCCTCTCACTGTTGTGGCCTCTCTCACTGCTGAGCACAGGCTCCGGACGCACAGGCTCAGCAGCCATGGCTCACAGGTCCAGCTGCTCCGCGGCATGTGGGATCTTCCCAGACTAGGGCATGAACCCGTGTCCCCTGCATCAACAGGTGGACTCTCAACCACTGCACCACCAGGGAAGCCCTATGAGCTGTTTTTGTATTTTGAATATTAGCCCTTTATTTGACATAGCATTTGCAAATATTTTCTCCCATTCCATAAGTTGTCTTTTTATTTTGTCAATGGTGTCTTTTGCTGTACAAATGCTTTTAAGTTTAGTTACGTCCCATTTGTTTATTTTTGCTTTTATTTCTTTTGCATTAGGACACTGATCCAAAACAAAAAAAAAAAACTCTTGCTACTACTTATGTCAAAAAAATGTTCTGCCTATTTTCTTCTAGGAGTTTTATGGCTTCTAGTCTTACACTTATGTCTTTAATGCACTCACTCTACTTATAATTTAAGCAGAAACACATAACTGTATTGTTAGTTCAAGATCATGAATGACATTTTCACCCAGGAAAATAATTTATATGTAAGAGAATAGAATTTATGAATGGAAATTTGTGTTTCACATTTTATTAACATATAGCTTAATTGCAAAAAATAAGTGTCATAATAGACTGGAAAAATGTGCACCAAAAATCATTTGTAACTGATGTAATTAGAGGAATTTCTTTAACTTTGAGAAGGATTTCTATTGTGTGAATCTTATAAAAATGCTATAAAATGCAGTTTGAAATATTAAACATGAAATTTATAAATGAGTTGTTTTTAATCTCTTTGATTTAGAAATGGAAATGCATCAGCCATTGTTCAGTTACTTTTATGTACCTATTGCAAACAAAATTTTGATCTAGAAAGTTTCCAACTCTGATGCTCACTGGTCTCCACACCTATCTCTTTTCTCTCACTTCAGAGAATAATATTTTGATGTTATAAATCACTGTCTCTTCATATATTTTCTCCATCTTTGGGAGATCAAAGCCAAGAAACCCTGCCACACACTTCTTAGCATGTATTAAACAAGGTGTCTCTGTCTACTTGCAAGAATGGAGGAATGGGAGAAAAAAGTGATAAAAAAATAAGCTCAAAAAATTATTGCCATGCTCTCAAAGAAGAATTTTATTTGGGACTGTTTCCACATCCACAAAGTAAGTTACTAATTTTAATTAATCTGTATCAGTAACCAGTCCCTCTTCCCCACCAAAAAAATCAAGTTAGTCAACTCATTTGAGTTTTTCAGACCTGAATGTAGTTCAGCCAGACAAAAGTGATATGGATGTAAATATGGACTTTATGTTACATTATGTTAAGATAGTATATTTTATTTCTGTTTGAGCATGCATATTCATAGTACCTTTTCTGTATGATAAATTGTTCATGTACTCAATCAAAATATTTTAAAGTTTTCACACCTTCAACTGTCAATCTAGGGGAAATAAAAATATTACATCTCTCGTTTTCATACTCCCTTAACACTGCATCTGTACTTCTTTTTATGTCTTATCATATTTTCTTCTGCTCAAGTAATCCAGTGATTACTTGTCTTACTGACATTATTTACTTTATGTTAGGCTCTAGAGACAGGATTTAAATTGCAACTTAAATATTTTCCAGTTATGTGACATGGAAAATATTCCTTCTACTTTCCAAACCTCTATCTCTTTATTTGAAACTGAGATTATAAAAAAGTATCTTTCAGTATAGAATAGGACACTATGAAAATAGGAAATGCATACAAATCTGTTAACATATCTCCTGCGACATTGTTTCTGCTCAGTAAATATAAAATAGTAACTATCCAACCACTAGATGACCATTTGTTTAATGAATGAATGAATGTAACATTTTCTTCTCTTCTTTATTGCATATAACTATATATCTAGAAACATATATACAAACATCTATTTTAGCTTATCTCTGATCTAAAAAAGAATAAATAGAATGTTTTCCATGAAAAGGTGTGTATATTAATGACTTAAAATATTTTAAAATTCGGGATTAAAAAAAAATGATGCTAATCAAGTGTCCGGGTTCCATGTGATTTAAAACACTATCTTATATCTTCAGTGCATGAGAGTTACTACATCATTTAAGGACATTGAGGTTTCTTTAATTGTGAAATATTCATATGATTGCTAAATATGTTCCATAGAGCAATTTGTGACATAGTTGACATTTAAAAAAAAGATAATGCTGTCTACCTCAATATGTTAATTATACTTCTGTTTATCTATAATATTCCAATAGAATTTGCTTTTAAAGTGGTCTTTTTTGGTCCAGTGTATTATGGTCAATCTACATAGATTCAATCAGTGTTTTGTTTTATTCCTCTACCTTCCTCATCACCCTTACCATAGAAAGTATTGGATGATCTTCTCTAGAAGGACATTTACGTTTTATCTTTTTGTTGTTGTTAGTTTCTGCTTTATAACAAAGTGAATCAGTTATACGTAGACATATGTCTCCATATCTCTTCCCTCTTGTGTCTCCCTCCCTCCAACCCTCCCTATCCCACCCCTCTAGGTAGTCACAAAGCACCGAGCTGATCTTCCTGTGCTATGCTGCTGCTTCCCACTAGCTATCTATTTTACATTTGGTAGTGTAAAAATGTCCATTCCACTCTCTCACTTTGTCACAGCTTACCCTTCCCCCTCCACATATCCTCAAGTCCATTCTCTAGTAGGTCTGTGTCTTTATTCCCATCTTGCCCCTAGGTTCTTCATGACCTTTTTTTCCCCCTTAGATTCCATATATATGTGTTAACATACGGTATTTGTTTTTCTCTTTCTGACTTAGTTTACTCTGTGTGACAGACTCTAGGTCCATTCACCTCACTACAAATAACTCAATTTAATTTCTTTTTGTGGCTGAGTAATATTCCGTTGTATATATGTGCCACATCTTCTTTATTCATTCACCTTTTGATGGACACCTAGGTTGCTTCCATGTCCTGGCTATTGTAAATAGAGCTGCATTGAACATTTTGGTACATGTTTCTTTTTGAATTATGGTTTCCTCAGGGTCTATACCCAGTAGTGGGATTGTTGGGTCATAGGGTAGATCTATTTTTAGTTTTTTAAGGAACCTCCATATGAGATATCATCTCACACCAGTCAGAATGGCCATGATCAAAAAATCTACAAACAATGAATGCTGGAGAGGGTGTGGAGAAAAGAGAGCCCTCTTGCACTGTTGGTGGGAATGTAAATTGATACAGCCACTATGTCTTTCTTATATTAACTACAGTACTTATATTCCAGGCATTCTCCATGTTATTATAAAAATATTTCATGGATCATTTATTTTTCCAATAATAATATGGTGTTTTATAGTATATAAACACTTTTAGCCTAGCATAGGTTGAGTCACCTGGTAAACACACTCTGATACGAAGATTAGTGCAGGAAGTTTGCTGAGGAATATTCTTTAGAAACAATTTATATGAGGGACAATAAAAAACAGCATTGGTCTGAGAAAGAATATTAAATGCAATGCAATTTCAACTGAGGCTTTGGCTAATCTCATGGGGAGCACATTCATGCTAGGGTGAAATTTTAGGGACATATAAAATAATGGGACTATATATTTGTATACCTCACCCCCCCTAGTAATTAAATATGGGCTATACCATAGCAAGACACATGTTCTTGGTTTTGCCTGTTCTCTTCTTCTTAGTCTAATTCATGTGTGGGTTTAGTAGAGAACGCTCAGCAGCCAGCATTCCTTGGGGAAGAGAGTGTCTTAGTAATAAAGGGGGATCTGCGTAACACAAAGCAGTGTCTCATTGAGTCAATCAGATGCACTTGATTTGTATGTAAGGTTACTCCATCTAGGAACAGCTCCTTCAGAATTCTAAACTGTCTCCTTTCATAGAGAAACTAACATAAAGTGGGAGGAAGTATGGCTCCAGGTGCTGCACTGTTCCCAGGGCTACAATTGATATTCATAATTCCTTTGTTTTCTAGTTTCTATATTCCCTTCACATTTAACTAGTATCTCTGCTAGTTTTGGAGAATTATCTGGTTACATGACCCAGACCCACATCACTAAGGTGTCCAAGATCCTGTTCACTAATATCTTTCTAACGTTCTGGCTGCTGTACTTTATAATCTGTCATCTAAGTTAAGGAGGAGAGTACCAAGACTTACCCCAATTCACCCTCTGGATGCCAAGTGTAGTTCCCTGTCCTCCTCCCTCAATGCATAGCATCAACCCTGTTTTATGACAGTCAAGGTCATTTACTCATACCTGGAAAATAACTCCATTCTTTGTTTGCTAGACCCTTGGCACAAGGAGCCCAAAATGACTAGCATTAGTCATAGCTAAATTTTAATGAGATTCTTCCTTGGTGCTCTGGGAGAATCATATGTCCTCTGGAAACTTCTGGAACCAAAGATATTCAAGTAGTACAAACAGGAAGCACAAACTCTCCTATTGAATCATTAGGAGTATTGGGAAGTGGTGCCACTCCTCTGCTACTCAGAATTCCAGGACTCATGTGTTTTACCTACTAGGGACATAGCATCATAAAATGATTATTGATTTAGAGTGTAACCTACATCAGAAGATTGGTGTACCATTTTAACAGAGTATGTATAATATCCAAACTGGCACCTCTGCTGCACCTCTAAAAGGATCTTTCATCATTCTTTCAGATTGGCAGTCTTTGCAGTATGTATTAGAACTGGTAGATTTTTATGATCATATGCCCATTCCCACACTTCCTTTGCTGTAAAATGGTTTCCTTGGTTTACATAATATTATTTGAAAATCATATGTAGATGGGGATATATATGACTTTGGATAGTGTACTTGTTTAGGTCCTGTGGATAGGAAATAAATGAAAACTTAACCAAGAATATGTATTTATTCCAGTCACAATGACTTACTGACCTTTCCAGGATAGAAGAAATTCAATGTAATCAACATTCCAACAAATGCTTTGCTGTTATCCTCTATGGATAGTGCTCTATCAAGGGCTCAACATTGGTCTCTATCTTGGACAGATTGGACATTTGACAGTGGCAGTGGTCTTAGATATGTCAACCTTTGAGATACTTGATAAATAGTTTTTGGTTGATACTTTACTAGGCATGCTTTAAAAATCAGGGAATCTAGCTCTAACTGAGCTCACACAGAGCTAAATTTTTCTGACAAGAAAATCCAAGAGGAATATTAAATACCTAAAGAAAGAAAAGATCAAATCTAGAAGACACAATAATCAAGAAATATTCAGTAGTAATGTTTGGAGTGAAATGCTTTGTGATGTGTAAAAGAAACCTTTCTTCTGTTTCTCTTAAAAAGATAAAAGAAATTTAATGTATTTTCCCCACACTAATATTTATGGTATACATTTTCTTGGGTAACGCCAAGAAGGGTTTTTTCCTGTCTCAAGGCTAGCGTTAAACAAAAATATTGTAGCCACAACAGAGAGTGAATTTTACTATACTTATATATAAAATAGTGAAAGACACTATCTCATAAGCACATTGTTGAACAGCATTTAATAACTGAACTTTATATGCTGAAAAAGGAGGTACAACTTCTTCCTCTTGGTTGTTTCATCTGCAGTACATACCAGAATACCTCAAATATGTAAGGTTTCTGCTTCATTTTTAATGAAAAAGTCAATATATTTGTACTTTTTACACTGTCTAGTTGCACATATATATACATATGAATATTTTGTTTCATTGTGTATGAGTTAGCGAAAATAAAATATACTTCATTTAGTTGTTACTAATGCATTTATCTGTTCAACAAATATATATTTTATCTATATTATGTTTTAAGCATTATACTAGTAACCAGGGGCAGACAATGTCTTCCTTGTATTTTATCTAACAGAGAGATATACCATTTAGCAACAATTAAAATAAAGAATGATAAATGCTATGAAAGGAGATAAACAGATATTGGTACCCAACATTCCTAATAGGTAAATTAGGAAAATCAAAAAAAAAAAAAGTAATAGATTGATATTAAGACCAAAATGATGATTAAAAGTTATCTATCAAAAAAAAAGGAGGAAGCAGAGATACACACCAAGTGGTCTCATGAAGAGGTGTGGTGCATGTCTAAGGGAAAGCAAGAACAATGAAGGTCAAAAAGGATCTTGCTGTAATTTATGTCATAGAGTGTTCTGCCTATGTTTTCCTCTAAGAGTTTGATAATTTCTGCCTTACATTTAGGTCTTTAATCCATTTTGAGCTTATTTTTGTGTATGGTGTTTGGGAGTGTTCTAATCTCATACTTGTACATGTACCTGTCCAGTTTTCCCAGCACCACCTCCTAAAGAAATGGAAATAAAAACAAAAATAAACAAATGGGACCTAATGAAACTTAAAAGCTTTTACACAGCAAAGGAAACCATAAAGAAGACCAAAAGACAACCCTCAGAGTGAGAGAAAATATTTGCAAGTTAAGTAACTGACAAAGGTTTAATCTCCAAAATTTACAAACAGCTCATGCAGCTCAATAACAAAAAAACAAACAACCCAATCCAAAAATGGGCAGAAGACCTAAATAGACATTTCTTCAAAGAAGATATACAGACTGATAACAAACACATGAAAGAATGCTCAACATCTTTAATCATTAGAGAAATGCAAATCAAAACTACAATGAGATATCCTCTTACACCAGTCAGAATGGCCATCATCAAAAAATCTAGAAACCATAAATGCTGGAGAGGATGTGGGGAAAAGGGAACACTCTTGCACTGCTGGTGGGAATGTAAATTAACACAGCCACTATGGAGAACAGTATGGAGGTTCCTTAAAAAACTACAAATAGAACTACCATATGACCCAGCAATCCCACTGCTGGGCATATACCCTGAGAAAACCATAATTCAAAAAGGGTCATGTACCAAAGTGTTCATTGCAGCTCAATTTACAATAACCAGGAGATGGAAGCAACCTAAGTGTCCATCATCGGATGAATGGATAAAGAAGATGTGGCATGTATATACAATGGAATATTACTCAGCCATAAAAAATGAAATTGAGTTATTTGAATAAGGTGGATGGACATGGAGTCTGTCATATGGAGTGAAGTAAGTTGGAAAGAGAAAAACAAATAAAGTATGCTAGCATATATATATATGGAATCAAAGGGGGAAAAAAAGGTCATGAAGAACCTAGGGATAAGATGGGAATAAAGACACAGACCTGCTAGAGAATGGACTTGAGGATATGGGGAGGGGGAAGGGTAAGCTGGGACAAAGTGAGAGAGTGGCATGGACATATATACACTACCAAACGTAAAATAGATAGCTAGTGGGAAGCAGCCGCATGGCACAGGGAGGTCAGCTCTGTGCTTTGTGACCACCTAGAGGGGTGGGATAGGGAGGGTGGGAGGGAGGGAGATGCAAGAGGGAAGAGATATGGGAACATATGTATATGTATAACTGATTCACTTTGTTATAAAGCAGAAACTAACACACCATTCTAAAGCAATTATACTCCAATAAATATGTTTTTAAAAAGAAAAAAGAACAATGAAGGGATAAGGGGATTGGTTGTTACTTTATTTTAGAGTACAAGACAGGGAGTACCTAGAGATTATGAAAGGCAAGGCTTGACTATGGTAGATCAGGTCTGGTAGATTTAATCCTAAGGACAATGGGAAAATATTGGAGAATTTAAAGCAGGAAAACTTTTATAGGGTGAGGACTCCAGTAAGCAGATATGAAAAATTATTCTTGTGAAAGGCAATATTAGACTTAATGAAAATTTTGGCAATAGAAATGGAGATAATGGGTAGCTTTGAGAGACATAGGATTTAGAGGTCGATTTGGTGTGGATGTAGAAAAAAAGGGAGAAGGCAAGGAGGGCTCTTTGTTTCTGGCTTTGCTGCTGGTACAATTAATTCAACAGAGAAATTTAGATGTATAGCATGTTGGGTGTTGAACTGCACCCTGCAAGCCTGCAAGCCCTGTACTTACTCAGCTTCAAGACTGAAGAAATATCCCATATCCGCAGCAGAGATATCAATAGTTTAATGGATAAGAGGATCTTACATGTCTGAAGCAAGGTCCTGGAGTGACACACCAATGTGTGGGCAGGACATGGTGGCAGTCTTTGCACTGAGGGGGAGGGGCAGGTTACCAGTTATAGGGGGAACTGATGTCAGTTTGGCTCATCAGTTACTAGGGAAACTAGCAGAGGGACATGGCCCTCACTACCCCTTTTTTAAGCTATCATGGTAGAGATGTTTTGACTAAAGATTAGAACAATCACTAGCTGAGGTGGGGGCAAATATGTAAGAAGGTCAGTCATGTGAATACTGTGTAGGTGAAGCAGGCACTGGTTGAGCAGGGGATGTACAGAAAGCAAGAGAACAGCTATTTTTGTTGGCCTGACCATATACTGGGCAATCAGAGATAAGATGACATCACATTTGAACTTGCAATACATCCACTGGACAGTTTGAATAAAGTGTTGGGTTTATGGGTCTAGACCTCAGGAAATACAGATTTTAAAGCCATGTCTGTATACATGGCCACTGAATCCATAGAAACAAATAAGATATTCTACATATAAAAGAGGACAAGTGAGTCTATAAATAAGGAACTGAGAATACCAAATATAAAGTAAGTTGTAAAAGTGGAGCCTGTCTTTGGAAAATTAATGAGAGAAGTGCCACTGAATGCAAAGAATATAGGAGGTTAAAAATAAACCATGACTTTTTTTGGAGAGAAGTCAAGTAACTAAATTTTTCCTTTGGATTTAAGAGTGATTAGTGACCCTGGAAAATGCATTTTCTGTGAGGTAGTTGTGACAGGAGTCAGATTTCAGTAGCTTTACAAATGAGGGGACATTAGAAAATTAAGAATATAAATTGAAACAAGCCGTTGAATGATGCTATTATAAAGGACTTTGAGATTTTTAAGCTGGAAGAAATATGACCAAAGTCAGAAGATATCAGCAGAAAAGAAACTGTGGTTACACATGATATCTACACAAGAGTTATACAGGAGCTATGTGGCTCTAAGTAGAAGATAAGGATAAGTGGAAGGCTAGCATTCTATGTTCAGAAACTCCTATTACTTTCCACCATCTCCAAAACAAGTCACATCATTCATCCTCTCTCATTCTTTATGTGTTTATTTATGACTGTAGGAGTATTATTCTTATTGTTCCTTTATTATTGACCAGCCATCCCATTTTGGAGAGAAATAAAATCTTATCATATAAAACAATGAAGAAATTTCACACTTACCTAACTGTTTTTTGAGTAAAAATACAATTAACTGTTTCCACAATGGCATTTCATTAATTAAACAAACATGAACTGAGTGTCTACTAAGTGTGAAACACTGGAGATATAGAAAGGAATGTAATATTAAAAAAAAAAAAAGAGGTTCCAGTCCAAGAGGGTGATATAGGAGGGTCAAGAACTCACTTCCTCCTATGCACTGAATTCACAGCCACACACAGACCAACTCTTTCTGAAAGAAGTCCAGAAATTAACAAAAAACCCACAGTACCCACATCAAAATGGGTAGGACAGGCTGAGACACACTCTTGCCATAAGCACCACCCCTGGCACAGTAAAATACGATCTGGAGGGAACTCACAGATTCCAGCTTCTCCCTGAGGTTCAAAGGGTTTGGATCCAATATATAGCACCTCATCTTATAATACGTCCACCTGCGGCACAGCCCACAAAACACCTAATTCTGAAAGTCAGTGAGGCTTGCATCCATGAGATGCACAAGACTGTAGCAGACAAAGAAGCAATTCTTTTTCTTTTAAATAATTTTTACTGGAGAATTGTTGATTTACAATGTTGTGTTAGTTTCTGCTCTACAGTAAAGTGAATCAGTTATATATATATATATATCCGCTCTTTTTTAGTTCCTATTCCCATATAGGTCATTATAGAGTATTGAGTAGAGTTCCCTGTGCTAAACAGTAGGTTCTTACTAGTTATCTATTTTATATATATTAATAGTAGTGTGTACATGTCAATCCCAATCCCAAGTAGTGTGTACATGTCTCCCAATTTATAAAACCTCCTTCTTTCCCTCTTGGTAACCATAAGTTTGTTTTCTACAGCTGTGACTCTATTTCTGTTTTGTATATAAATTCATTTGTACCCTATTATAGATTCCACATATAAACAATATCATATGATATTTGTTTTTCTCTGTCTACATACTTCACTCAGTATGCCAATCTCTAGGTCTATCCATGTTGCTGCAAATGACATTATTTAGTTCTTTTTTATGGATGAATAATATTCCATTGCATATATGTACACAGTTTCTCTATCTATTCATCTGTTGATGAACATTTAGGTTGCACCCATGTCCTGGCTATTGTAAATAGTGTTGCAATGAACATTGGGGTATGTGTATCTTTTTGAATTATGGTTTTCTCCTGATATATGCACAGGAATGGGAATGTGGGATC
Source organism: Leucopleurus acutus (assembly GCF_964270905.1). Lineage (NCBI taxonomy): Eukaryota > Metazoa > Chordata > Mammalia > Artiodactyla > Delphinidae > Leucopleurus > Leucopleurus acutus. Next base: position 28,625,621 of record NC_139151.1, on the reverse strand, counting down.
ATATGGTAGCTCTATTTTTAGTTTTATAAGGTACCACCACACTGTTCTCCATAGTGGCTGCACCAATTTACATTCCCACCAACAGTGTAGGTGGATAACCTTTCCTCAGCATGCTCTCCAGCATTTACTCTTTGTCGATTTTTTTGATGATGATCAATCTGACTGATGTGGGGTGATACCTCATTGTATGTTGATTTACATTTCTCTGATAATTAGTGATGTTGAGCACTTTTCATATGCTTTTTAGCCATCTGTATGTCTTCTTTGGAGAAATGTCTGTTTAGATCTTCTGCCCATTTATTAATGGGTTTCTTGTTTTTTTGTTTTTTTTTTTTTTGATGTTTAACCACATGAACTGTTTGTATATTTCAGAAATTAATCCCTTGTTGGTTGTTTCATTTGCAAGTATTTTCTTCCATTCTGTGGGTTGTCTTTTTGTTTTGTTTATGTGCAAAACATTTTAAGTTTAATTAGGTCCCACTTGTTAATTTTTGCTTCTTTTTTCATTACTCTAGGAGGTGGTTCAAAAAGATCCTGCTGTGATTTATGTCAGAATATTCTACCAATGTTTTCCTCTAAGAGAGTTTGTCTGGCCTTACATCCAGCTCTTTAATCCATTTTGAGTTTATTTTTGTGTATAGTGTTAGGGAGTGTTCTAATTTCATTCTTTTACATGTAGCTGTCCAGTTTTCCCAGCACCATTTATTGAAGAGACTGTCTTTTCTCAATTGTATATTCTTGCCTCCTTTGTCATAGATAAAGTGACCATAGGTGTATGGGTTTATCTCTGGACTTTCTATCCTATTCCATTGATCTGTAGTTCTATTTTTGTTTCAGTACCTTACTGTTTTGATTATTGCAGGTTTGTAATATAGTCTGAAGTCAGGGAACTGGATTCCTCCAGCTCCGTTTTTCTTTCTCAAGATTACTTTGGCTATTTGGGGTCTTTTGTGTTTCCATACACATTGTTAATTTTTTTGTTCTAATTCTGTAAAAAGTGCTATTGGTAATTTGATAGGGATTGAATTGAATGTGTAGATTACTTTGGGTGGTATAGTCATTTTGAAAATATTGATTCTTCCAATCCAAGAGCATGGTATATCTCTCTATCTGTTCGTGTCATCTTTTATTTATTTCATCAGTATCTTATAATTTTCTGAGTACAGGTCTTTTGCCTTCTTAGGTATGTTTATTCTTAGGTATTTTATTCTTTTTGATGTTATGGTAAATGGGATTGTTTCCTTGATTTCTCTTTCTGATCTTTTGTGGTTAGTGTATAGGAATGTAAGAGATTTCTGTGTATTAATTTTGTATCCTACAACTTTACCAAAATTATTGATGAGCTCTAGTAGTTTTCTGGTAACATATTTAGAATTTTCTATATATAGCATCATATTATCTGCAAACAGTGACAGTTTTACTTCTTCTTTTCCAATTTTGATTCTTTTATTTCTTTTTCTTCTCTGATTGCCATGGCTAGGACTTCTAAAACTATGTTGAATGAAGGTCGCAAGGGTGGACACCTTCTTCCTGCTCCTGATCTCAGAGGAAATGCTTTCCATTTTTTACTGTTGAGAACAAAGAAGCAATTCTTAACAAGCTATCTCCCTAGAGCTCAACACAGGGAGAGCTGACAGAAACACTAATCTCTCAGTCTTTCTCTGAAAGAGGCCTATTTGCATACTTTAAAAGCTGCAGCCTGAGAGTCAAGCTTTTAATTTAGTGTGCATCTAGAGTATGACTGTGATCCTTTCATTAGACCCAGGAGTCCTATGGGTGCAATCTCTGTGTTCTCCCTCTGACCCACTCCAAGTACCTAGAGTCTCCCTGGAAGAAGCTTGTTCACAGATCTTGTTCTCCAGCTTTTGTAGCAGCCACCCAGGGAATGTACCCCTTGATTGACTGGCTCCATTAGCCAGATGGGCTTCCATTCCCTAGCCCTGCAGAACTGTAGCAAGGAAAAAAATAGTTCTTTACCAGTTATCCTTCAGGGTTCAGTGCAGATAGTGTTTCCCTGAAATAGGCCTATTTGCATACTTTAAAATCCATTTCCTGAGCATCTGTCTTCCAATCTAGGTGTTGACTGAGATCATCACCCTTGGAACACTGACTGGTCTTGACACAATCTCAACTACTAGGAGCTGCTAAACAAAGATGGTAGCTTGGACAATCACAAAGGATTGAGAGAGAATCAAGAGCTTGGGCTGGGCTGAACAATAAGTTTTATCTCCTCCATGAGACCACACTTTCAAGACTGGGAGAGGTGATTTTATATCCAATGTATAGCACCAACATAGAAAGTTTAGGAAATTGAAGAAACAGAGAAATATGTTTCAAACAAAAGAACATGATAAAACTCCAGAAACAGATCTTAAAGAAATGGCCATAAATAATTAAAAAGATAAAAGTATTAAAAATAATTATAACTATAATAATTTGTTAATGGATTCAGAAGGTAAAAATATGTAAATTGTGACATCAAAAGCATAAAATGGAGGGAGGAGAGTAAAAATGTAGAGCTTTAAGTTTTCTATTATTTATATGCGGAATCCTAAAAAAAAATAAAACTCATAGAAACAGAATTATGAAAAGTAGTTGCTAGAGGCTGGGGTGTGGGAGAAACAAGGAGAAAATGGTAAAAGTGTACAAACTTTAGCTATAAGAAGGTCTGAGGAGGTTTCCCTGGTGGCACAGTGGTTGAGAGTCCGCCTGCCGATGCAAGGGACATGGGTTCGTGACCCGGTCCGGGAAGATCCCACATGCCTAGGAGCGGCTGGGCCCATGAGCCATGGCCGCTGGGCCTGCGTGTCCGGAGCCTGTGCTCTGCAATGGGAGAGGCCACAACAGTGAGAGGCCTGTGTACCACAAAAAAAAAAGGTCTGAGGAGCTAATTTAAAATATGGTGACTATAGTTGATAACATTGTATTGTATAATTGAAATTGGCTAAGAGAGTAGAACATAAATATTATAAAAATGAAGATAAACATATGAGGTGAAGGATGTGTTAATTAACTGGATAGGGGAACCGTTTCACAATACATATATATATCAAATTATTATGATGTACATTTTAAATATCTTATAATTTTGTCAATTGTACCTCAATAAACCTGAAATTAAAAATAAAATAAATAATATAACAAAAACAAAAATCTGGCTCATATTGCTAACATAGAGCCCTTACTTATAATTCATTTTTATATTAAAGTTAATGTAGTTTCAAATATATTTTATATATAGATAAATTCCATTAAATTCCAAGGTAAGGGATGAGGTATATCATTTCTTGTTCTTTCCCTCTTCCCTTCATGTCTAATACTTTATCTAATAGTTCTTTGAATAAATGAAATAATATTAAAATCACCCATTTAATTACTACAAAATTTTCTTCTGCAAAAATATTGGTGACTAAATGATTAAAGATATTTACCAGTATGCGATATTGAATTGCTCTTGAATTTAAGGTAGCCATATTGTCTGGCTGTGTGTTACGTACATGAGGTTGGCCCAACTTGATATAATAAAGGGAGAAACCCAGAAATTTTCTAAGGGAGAGCACAGTAATCTTTATCAATGCCCTAACCTTAACCATTTTGCTTCAACTATTTTGGACTTAAAAGTATTTAGACTAGTCTTGGAAATTTCAAGGTGAACTCTTCATCACGTAACATGACTTTATCATGTCAGCTTATAAATTGACCTTCATCTGTTTCATTTCTCATTTAATTCTCCATCAAATTAGAGAAAAAATATAGTAACTATGACCATTTCCTTTCAAAGTTACTTTAACAGAAAACAACAATGTACAGGTAATTGGATCTCTGAAAGTACTACCTAAAGTAAATATCTTCTACTAATAAAAATGTGTTGTTCTCAAGTAACTCAATAACAAAGACAATCTAATAAAAAAAATGGGCAGATGACTTGAATAGATGTTTTTCCAAAGAAGATACAAATGGCCAACAGATGTTTTAAAAGGTATTCAATATTACTCATCTTCAGGGAAATGCAAATCACAACCATAAGGAGATATCACCTCATACATACCAGGATAGCTATTATCAAAAAAGATTAAAGATAACATGTTTTTGAGGGTGTGGAGAAAAAAGAATGTTTGTACTGTGCTGGTGGGAATGAAAATTAGTACAGCCATTATGGAACATAATTGTTCTTCAAAAAATTAAATAGAGGTTCTTCAAAAAATTAAATAAAACTGTTATGTGATCTAACAATTCCTCTTCTGGGTATATACCCAAAGGAAATGAAATCAGTTCCTGGAAGAGGTATCTGCACTGTCATGTTCATTTCAGCCTTATTCACAATAGCCAGGACATGGAAACAACAATCTAAGTGTCCACAGATAGATAAATAAAGAAATTATTGAATAAATCCAACCTTAAAATAGAAGATCTTTACATTTGCAACAACATGGATGAAACTGGAGGACATTATGCTGAGTGAGATAAGCAATAAACAAAGAGAAATACTGCATGATTTCATTTATACATGGAATCTTAAAAATATTGAATGTGTAGAAGCAGAGAGTAGAACAGTGGTTATCAAGGGTGGGGAAATGGGGAGATGTTGGTCAAAGAGTACAAAATTGCAGTTATGTAGAAGTCTAGAGATCTAATGCACAGCATGATGACTGTAGTTAATAATACTGTATCGCATATTGAAAATTGCTAAGAGTAGATTTCAAGTGCTCTCACCACACACGCAAAAAATTGTAAATCTGTGACAAGATAGATATGTTAATTGGTTTGAAAGTAGTGATTATTTCACTATTATATGTATATTAAAATATCATGTTGTATACCTAAATACATACAATTTTTAAAAAATAAAAAATGAATAAAAATGTATTGTGATTTTATTTTCAAATCTATGTTGTAAATTCATACATAAAATGAAAAGTAATTTTAAAAATTATTTTAGTAAAGTGAAAGTCAGCACCACAAATAACTTTTACATGATTCTGACTAACTGGCATAAAGGAGTCATTGATATGCAAAACCTGTCACTGTCGAGCTTGCACCATCTGTAAAGCATAGAAAGTAGTTTAGTTATAGTATTATGTATTTGAAAGTGTAATTTTAGTTTAGTATATTTTTGTTACACAAATTTGAAGTACAAATGAAAAAGGAATAATAACAAAATAATGAGGCTCTCAACACAGCAAGCAAGTTGGAAATTCACCAATTAACAATGATTGCAGATTCTGTACAGCAAGTATAGCACTTACTATACACTTTAAATAAATGCCTCTTTAAGGAAACTGCAATTTAATATTTCTCATAAAAATATAGAAAACAACACTGTCTCAATACAAAATAAAATAAAAACATAATGATAGACAGCTGAAGTAATTGCTGTGTTCAAGTTATCTTGTCCATTTTTTCATTAAAAACATATGCCCTACTTTCTTATTCCCAGCTCCAGAGATGAAAATATATATATATGTGTGTGTGTGTGTGTGTGTGTGTGTGTGTATTGCATTTTAGATTGAAGCCATGCTCACATACCTTTACAATAGTAATGTATACTTAAAGTCTCATATTGGGAAAGAGTAGAATAAATCCACATTAACAATAGCTTGTAACATAATTAATATATTTGTGCTACCATATTCTCTACCAAAATTTTTAGGAAAAAAGACAAAATATTTGTAGTTTAACATTTTGTCTGTTGTAAGGATGCAAAAACAGATACATTTTAAATAGTATTTTATTTCTCAGCTATTAGTATTTTATTTCTTTTTTTTTTGCATTTGATGAGATTTTATTTTCAGAAAGGCAGTATTCATTCTGGTTTGTCCAACAGATCACATAATCAAGGTGTTTTTTTTGTTTTTTTTTTTAAATGTTAATCAATAAATTCCACTCGCGTCGGCAAAAGTCAGACTATGCTGTTAAATACAGCCAAGACTGTAAGCATACAAATGTCACTGTCTACTGGATCTTAAATTATTCACCAGTACCCACAAGAAAGAGGCAAAACTTTGTCCTCCTGAAAAGGTGTATCACTTTTTAGGAAACCGGTAGCGCTTCTGAAAGCCTCAGCACTTGTGATTACGCTAACAGCCCTTACAGATGTATTTTACACTATCTGTGCTGACTCAGCTAGGAGCCAACAGGCTGGATGTCGGCAGGTAAAACACATCCCTGCAGACCTGTTACTATTCATGATGACATTTGGAAATCTCAAATCACAACCCCAAAGGCTCCTCCTTTTCCATTCATGTATTATACACACACATATGAAGAGTTTTCCTACCAGTAACATTTAAAATAAGCACCCTTAACAACTGCAAGTCACAAGTAACATAGAATATTCAAATGTTTAGTTTTTAACTGTGTGTGACAAAGCTAAGACAGCCTACCATTCCAATAAAAAAGACGGGGAGTGGGAGGGATAGTTTTAACACACCATTAATTTATGTTACTGCGTTTTTCTACTGAAAGACAGCAAAGACAATACAAAATTTCGGGACAGAAGAAAACACAGATTTCAGCCTCTGGTACCTCTCTAAAGATAAACCTTGTGCTTCCGTGCCCTGCCATCTGGAAAGCTTACCTCCTTCCCAGCCAGTCACCTTCTAGCTGAGAATACAACAGTCATTAAGAATCTCATTGTCCACAGCCCACACCTGGAACATGCACCATGCCTACCTGGCAATACAGGGACCATGAAAGGCGAGAATAATGCATGCCTTGTGAGAGACTGTTGAAAAGGAGCCCCCTGCCCCAGTCACCCAAAAAAGTACTGATCACATTAACTACATCCAAGGAACCAGAGGGAAATAGCTGAGGACTGCAGAGAATCTACTCAAGCTGTCACTGCAAAGAGCAGAGTAAGAAGCATACAACTTTACTCAAATCACATGCACTTCACTCAAACTTTTTCCCTCAAACAGGTCTTCTCTGCCAACAGAACTGGTCTTCAGAGTCCCTCTGAGTTCCTCTCTCTAATCTAACTTGCTCAAGCTAGTTTTAGTCTTTCCCAACAGGATCCAGCTGGAAAATATAAAGCCTTTGGAACGCAGCAGCACAGGAAATGAGGAGTATACAGAAACAGGAGATTTAGGAGAAGCCCTTCTGGTGTAGATTTAGAGACAAAAGCTCCAGACCGCCACCAGCAGCAGGATGACCAGCAGAGCTGTTTTCCCTGATATACTCGTCCCGTCACTTTTGTTACACAGGTTCTCCTGGCAGCAGTGGTACTTAAGCTCCTTCTCCTCTAAGGCTTTCGCAATGGCTTCGAAATTGCAACGGTCAAACATCCAACACTGGTAGTAAGTTTTCATTGGCACGGCTTTAACGATGAGACAAGTATCTTGATTACGTGAACAATTGACGGTGGTAGTGCAGCCATTAGCTGGGTTAATACAGCTGTAGCACTCCAGGCTGTGACCTACGCGGCAGACGGCAGCCAGGCTGCACAGGAGCCCGAGCAAGGCGAACACTCCTTTGCTTCCCATTGTGACCGGCTGCAGGGTCTTCCAGCCCCCGTCGTCCGCTTCTGCGCGGGTACCAGTATTTTATTTCTTATTACACTTTGTTTATTCAAGAATTCATCAAATATATATGGAAGATACAGCTTTTTGCTTTTTTTCTTTTTATTTTAAAATAATTATAGATTCATAGGAAGTAATAAAAATATGAACACAGTGTAGACATCAGTGAAAATGGCGTATTAGGGAACTCCAAAATTCTATCTCACCAATAAAGCAATGAATAATATACAACTGGCAAAAACTGTCAGAATCAACTTTTTTGGAATTTGGATACTACTCAAAAGCTTACAGTAAACTGAGGAATGTTTAAATAAGAAGAAAACAGCTGAATCTCAGGAGAGCTTGGTAGCATTTTAGGTTACCATGGTTCCATCCCCTGATCCCCAACTTGGCAGTGGTCTTGAAAATACTGGCTTGCATTCCCAGTACAAGTATCTAACAATAGAGAGAGTAGAGTGGACCTTACTCATCAAGAATTGTGGTTGCTCATTTTGACCTGTCTGATGGCTCCCTGAGGGCATAGCCCGAATGGCTTGTCTCTATTTTGCCTAACTCAGAACTCTTCTAGGTCTGAGAAGGTTACCCAGTAGCATTTGTCAAAATTATTTAAAGGCAAATGTAATAGTTGCTGCTGCTTGGAGCAAGGGATAACAGTTGGAAAAGGTAATCGACTAATCAAAAATTTGAACAAAGAATTACCCAGCATTTCCACTCCTAGGTATTTCCAAACTATTTGAAAACATATGTTAAATGGAACAAACACTTGTACATGAATATTTATATTAACATTATTAATAATAACCAGAAAAGTGGCAACAACCTATTCATCATGTGACAAATACATTAAAAAAGTGATATATCCATACATGAAATATTATTTGGTCATAAAAAAGAATGATGCATGCCACAACACTGATGAACCTTGAAAACATTTTCCTGAGTGAAAGAATCCAGACATGATAGTCCACATATGGTATGATTCCACTTATATGAAGTGTATACAATTGGCAACTCTTTAGAGATAGAAAGATTAGCTGCCATAGGCTGGGGAAGGGGAACTGGGGAGTAACTGCTTAATGGGCAAGAGATTTCCTTTTAGGGTGATAAAAATATTCTGAAATTAGATAGTGGTTATGGTTGCCCAATTCTGTGAATATACTAAAGCCACTGAATTGTACACTTTAAAATGGTTAAAAGAATAGATTTTTAAATGTGAATTTTATCTCATACACATGTTCACCCATACACAAAAAAGTGGTTCTGGGCCATGGATAGAAGTACAGGTTGCTCAGCTCTGACTTCCCTGCTGTATTCCAGGGTGATAAGGACACTGGGATATGAATACCATAGATTTTCCCCTAAGTCTGTGTCCATATGCAAAGCCCCTTCCCCATAAATTGTCCTTTTTGTTTTTATTACAGTGTGCAATTCAGCATTGATTAATGTGTTTATTTCATTTCTGTTTTTATCCACCATACAGAATCTCATCCAAGCTATTTGACACTGAGTTCTCACATCAAGATCAGAACAAATATTCACTGAATAAAGGAATATAAAACAGGAGGGGAAAATGTACAAAGAGATCCTGTGTACAATTTATCCATTTTCCCCCAGTGGTAAGATCTTGTGTAACTGTAGTACAATATCAAAATCAGAAAATTAACATTGATAAAATCCATTGATCTTATTAAGATTTCACTAACCTTACATGCACTCATTTTATGTCTATAGTTCTACACAATTTTATGTATTTATTTTTCTTAATTTTTATTGGAGTATAGTTGCTTTGCAATGTTCTGTCAAGTTCTACTGTACAGCAAAGTGAATCAGCTATACATATACATATATCCCCAAATTTTGGGATTTCCTTCCCATTTAAGTCACCACAGAGAGCTGAGTAAAGTTCCCTGAGCTATACAGTAGGTTCTCATTAGTTATTTATTTTATACATAGTATCAATGGGGTATATATCTCAATCCCAATGTCCAATTCATTCCACATAACCCCTTCCCCCCTTGGTGTCCATATGTTTGTCCTCTATGTCTGTGTCTCTATTTCTGTTTTGCAAATAAGATCACATACCATTTTTCTAGATTCCATATATATGCATTAATATATGAAATTTGTTTTCCTCTTTCTGACTTACTTCACTCTGTATGGCAGTCTCTAGATCCATCCACATCTCTACAAATGACCCAATTTCATTCCTTTTTATGGCTGAGTAATATATCATTGTATATATGTACCACATCTTTATCCATTCTTCTGTTGATGGACATTTAGGTTGCTTCCATGTTCTGGCTCTTGTAAATAGTGCTGCAATGAATATTGCATACATATGTCTTTTTGAATTATGGTTTTCTCTGGGTATATGCCCAGTAGTGGGATTACTGAGTCATATGATAGTTCTATTTTTAGTTTTTTAAGGAAATGCCATACTGTTCTTCATAGTGGCTATATCAATTTACATTCCCACCAACAGTGTAAAAGGGTTCCCTTTTCTCCACACCCTCTCCAGAATTTATTGTTTGCAGATTTATTGATGATGGCCACTCTGACTGGTGTGAGGTGATACCTCATTGTAGTTTTGATCTGCATTTCTCTAATAATTAGTGACGTTAAACATCTTTTCATGTGTTTGTTGGCTATCTGTATATCTTCTTTGGAGAAATGTCTATTTAGATTTTCTGCCCATTGTTTGATTGGGTTGTTTGTTTTTTTGATATTGAGGTGCCATATATGACAAACCCACAGCAAATATTATTCTCAATGGTGAAAAAATGAAAGCATTTCCTCTAAGATCAGGAACAAGACCAGGGTGTCCACTCTCACCACTATTATTCAACATTGTCTTGGAAGTCCTAGATGTAGCAGTCAGAGAAAAAAAAAAAGAAATAAAAGGAAACTAAATTGGAAAAGAAGTAAAGCTGTCACTGTTTGCAGGTGACATGATGCTATACATAGAAAATCCTTAAAGATGCCACCAGAAAACTACTAGAGCTAATCAAAGAATTTAGTAAAGTTGTAGGACATAAAATTAATGCATAGAAATCTCTTGCATTCCTATACATTAGCAACGAAAGATCAGAAAGATAAATTAAGAAAACAATGTCATTTACCATTGCAACAAAAACAAAAAAAATACTTAGGAATAAACCTACCTAAAGAGGCGAAAGACCTGTATGCAGAAAACTATAAGATATTGATGAAAGAAATCAAAGACAACACAGATGAGGTGATATACCATGTTTTTGGATTGGAAGAATCAATATTGTGAAAATTACTATACTACTCAAAGCAATCTACAGATTCAGTAAAATCCCTATGAAATTACCAGTGGCATTTTTCGCAGAATGAGAACAAAAATATTTACACTTTGTATGGAAACACAAATGACCCCGAATAGCCAAAGCAATCTTGAGAAAGAAAAACGGAGCTGGAAGAATCAGGCTCCCTGACTTCAGACTATAATACAAACCTGCAGTAATAAAGACAGTATGGTACTGGCACAAGAACAGAAATATAGACCCATGGAACAGGTAGAGAGTCTAAAGATAAACCTATGGTCACATATGGTCACATTATCTATGACAAAGGAGGCAAGAATATACAAAGGAGAAAAGACAGCTTCCTCAATAAGTGATGCTGGGAAAACTGGGCAGCTACATGTAAAATAATGACATTAGAACACTCCCTAACACCATACACAAAAATAAACTCAAAACAGATTAAAGAGCTGAATGTAAGGCCAGACACAATAAATGTCTTAGAAGAAACCATAAGCAGACACACTTTAGCATAAAGTGCAGCAGGATCTTTTTTGACTCACCTCCTAGAGTAAAGAAGATAAAAACAAAAATAAACAAATGGGATCTAATGAAACTTAAAAGCTTTTGTACAGCAAAGGAAACCATAAACAAGATAATAAAACAGCCCTCAGCATAGGAGAAAATATTTGTAAACAAAGCAACTGACAAAAGATTAATCTCCAAAATACACACAGTTTTAATATATGTGATTTCTGTAACCACCCCCACTGTTATGTTGATGAACTGATATACTTTTGTAGCCACATCAAACTCCCATTTCCGCATCTCTACCCTCTGACAAAACTGGTCTGCTCTTCATCTCTATATTTTCTTCTTATTTCAAGAATTTTTTAACTATGGAATCAAACAGTACATAATCTTTGAGATTGACTATTTTACTCAGAACAATTTTCTTGAGATCCACCCAAGTTGCTGTGTTAATGGTCCATCCCTTTATACTGCTGTATAGTATTCCATCATGTAGAGGTACTACTTTTTATTTAATCATTTGTTCATAGAAGAATACTTGCCTTATTTCCCATTTGGGGCTATTATAAATAAAGTTGCTATAAACACTCATAAACAAGTTTTTGTGTAAATATAAATATTCATTTCTCTGGGAAAAATGTCCAAGAATGTCTAGTTTTTGATAGACTTTATTCTATACATTTGAAAGCTAATAGACTATTAAAGAAAAAGTTTAGTTGAATGAAAAAAAATGTATTTTAGTAGGAAGACAGACAATAAAGTAAATAAATAAATTTTAAAAGTAATGCAGATCATGATAAATGCTGTGAAAGAAAGAAGCTGTGATGCAATGGAGGGTGAGTAGGGCAGGAATCTACTTTAGATAGAGTAGTCAGTGCAAGATTCTGAGAAGAGGTAAAATTTTTACTGAAAACTGAAGTGAAATGAACCAACTTTGAATATTAGAAGTTATTTTTTATTTTTCTGTATATTTTCTTGGAGAATTTACTAGGTCAGTGATTACAAAGCCCTGCCTTCTCTGCCATTACCAGAAACAAATGAAGTTAAACTTAAAATATGAAACGTTTGCATGGTGACCATTGATATATAGGTGGCTAATATTTCACAGAAAATGTAGTAACTATTAGATCCTACCACATCAAGTTTAAAGATATATGTAGGACAAGCATTGCCAAAGTTTCCTGAAAATCAAAATCTAATTGAAAAGTGGGTAATTAGTGCAACTCTCTAGGGTAAAGGGTGGGTAATCTAACAACTACTGGGATATTGTACTTTTTTTGACTAGAAGAATTCCTTAAATGTTTCTTCAATTAGATCATGTTGTGACTTCAAAGATCATGACACAGAAACAATATATTGTCATCCATGGAAGTTATCAATAAACCGTCATCCATGGAAGTTATTAACAAGGCTCTTGTTTTGGATAGGCTGTGCTCCAAAGCCTAAAGTCTACATAGATCATCCGTAAAATAGGACATAGTGAAAAATAATTTCTGAGTTGGGGAAGATGGCAACATTTAGAAGAGCCTTCTTACCCTCCTGGATGAGTGTAATCACGATGTAAGGAGATGAAATTGGATCAGTAAACCTGTTTGAAGACAGATTACATGGTAAGACTTTAAAATTCAACAGTCGTTAATTAGTCTATTGGGGAGCTCTGTTTTAGAAGCTTGTCTTATTTTCCAAACTGTAGAGGCAATAGTGAATATGATTCTGATCCTACCATGAACTTTTTGATGTAGAAAAATGAAATAGGCTTATAATGCTTAGAACTGTGGGCTGGGGACTGCATTTAATGACCTTGCTTTCTGACCAAGATAGCCTAACATTTTCCTTGGCATGACTAAATTTTAGACAGGCTGTTACCTCACTATAGGACTCTGACCTCCCTTTTCTTAGAGCATTTACCTTAGAAAACTTACAATTGTAGATTTTCTCTCTGTTCCTTGAGATGTAAATCTTCTTCTAGTCTCTTGCCAGTATTACTATCCAAGAATGTCTTTCTCAAGAAATATAGTGCCCCTATCTTCCAGTCTTGGTGAGAAGGCAGGATCCTAAATTCCATAAACACCAATCAGCAAACACATATGGCCTAATGCATTGACCAATCTCTCCACTAATGTCTCTCAGTACTTTTCCACTAGTTCACCCCAGTGCTTAAAGATTCTTCCTGTATTTTTCTCAATGGAGTTGACTTCAAACTTTCTCCCCTATTGCAATAAATTGTTTTTTGCTTATTTTTCTGGTCTGTTGAAAATTTTCTTTTACATTTCCTGAAACAATATTCTGATTAGGTTATACATTTAAGTTGCAATCCAGCATTTCCTAAAGTTGCTTAACACTTTCATTCTTAGTAGTGTGGATAGTCAAAAGTTGAGAGTGAAGGAAGGGTCTGGACCAGAAGATTGACATGTAAACATGTTAGAGTTTAAGTTAATGGAGATTAATAAAGGTAGAATTGTCAGATAGAAACAATATGACAACTCAGGAAGGGACTTGAGTACCTCGAGACTAGGTAAATCAAAGTAGAGGAGGAGTGGACACTTCCCCGCAGAAAAGAGATCAACAGAGTGAGGAATTTTAGCCACATAAGCACCATTTAATAGATTGAGAGTGGGTGTGATGGTGGTAGAGAGAGGCAAAGAGCAAGAGATCCAAGCATATAGTATGTTTAAATAAAAGAGCAAATCTCAGCAAGAGTCTGTATATGGCATATGGCATAGGACCCTAGCCATAAAAACTATCCTTCCTTTCCAGGGAATTTACTGAGTCAGTCCCAGACAAACAAATGATTACAGTTTGCATTTTAAGAACCAGTACCTCAAAAGAGATATAATCCCATTAATGAAACTTGTCATCATTCATCTATGCTTATATTACACTTATGTTGGGATTTTTTGTCTGAAATTATCTTCTCTGCCCTTTCTTATCTATCATTTACCCAATGTTTAAGACTCAAATATTAGACTCTTTCTTTATAGTGCACCTCTAGGTTATTTGCTCCTCCTTTCTGTTCTCTGTGTATCCTTTGTCCCAGATACTTACCTTGAACATTAAATAGCTATTTTTGAGAAGACTCCCCATCAAACTGTCTGTGCCTTAAAGTCAAGGACCATATTTTATCTCTCTTTGTATCTCTAACTTCCATTAAAATCACTACATCAACTTTTACTCCAATATAGTTTTATATTGGAGTATAGTTGATTAACAATGTTGTGTTCACATCAGGTGTACAGCAAAGTGATTCACTTATACATATACATGTATCTATTCTTTTTCAGATTATTTTCCCATTTAGGTTATTACAGAATATTGAGCAGACTCCCCTGTGTTATACCGTAGGTCCTTGTTGGTTATCTATTTTAAATATGGCAGCGTGTACATGTCAATCCCAAAATCCCAGTCTATACCTCCCTCCCACCCTTCCCCCCTGGTAACCATAAGTTCATTCTTAAGACTGTGAGTTTATTTCTCTTTTGTAAATAAGTTCATGTGCATTGCATCACTGTTTATAATAGCCAAGACAGAGAAGAAATCTAAATTTCCACCAACAGATGAATAGATAAAGAAGATGTGGTACATTTATTCAATGGAATATTACTCAGCTATTAAAAAGAATCAAATAATGCCATTTGGGGCAACATGGATGGACTCAGAGATTATAATACTAAGTGAAGTAAGTCAGACAGAGAAAGACAAATATCATATGATATCACTTACATGTGGAATCTAAAGAACATGAAAAAAGGTTGATCTAGTGATTTGAATGGAAGTGAAGGTTTCAAGTTTTATTTTTGGAAATCCATTCTGGAGAGTGCAAATATCATTGTGAAGAAGATTTTCTTGTGGTCAAATAGAATTGAAGTAAAGAGGAATAAATCTCTCAAATTGCAACTCTTTTTATTATTCTATGAGTCCTTATCAATATCTAACACTCTTGAAAGAATCATGGAGGCCATGGATCATGTTTTATCTTCATGCCAAGATGCTAGAAACCCATGGATCAATGGACTTCTAGTATCTTGGCATGAAGATAAAATACTTTGAATTTGAGTCATAAATGGTATTTAAATTCTTATCTATAAGTGATTTTATTTCCATTCCATCTAGCTTAACATCCAGTATATCCAGCATTGGTGAATTCATATACTTTTGGGGAACATATATCTTAGTTGGGAATTTTTCCCATATCATAAATATTTCTGAGGACCAATTCTGTTTCATATACTATGGTAGGTGCTATGTATACAGAAATAAAATAGGCATGTTCCTAATCCTAATGGAATGTTTAGTACTAAGGGAAGATAAACATTAAAAAAAATAAAACACACACACACACTGGAAAATATATAATTACAAATTGTGATGAATGCACTGAAGGAGAAAAAACAATAATTTTTATGCCAGTAAACAGCAAGTAAACAGAGTTTGTGGAGTAACTAAGGTGAGAAATTTCTTGGTTAATTGTGGTTCAGAGAATGGAGAAAAGACAGTCTCTTCAATAAGTGGTGCTGGGAAAACTGGACAGTTACATGTAAAAGAGTAAAATTAGAACACTCCTTAACACCATACACAAAAATAAACTCAAAATGGATTAAAGACCTAAATGTAAGGTGGGATACTATAAAAACTCTTAGAGGAAAACATAGGCAGAACACTCTTTGACATAAATTGCAGCAAGATATTTTTTGACCTACCTTCTAGAGTACTGAAAATAAAAACAAAAATAAACAAATGGGATCTAATTAAACTTAAAAGTGTTTGCACAGTGAAGGAAACCATAAACAAATCAAAAAGACAACCCACAGAATGGGAGAAGATATTTGCAAATATTTTTTGCAACCGACAAAGGATTAACCTCCAAAATATACAAACAGCTCATACAGCTCAATATCAAAAAACAAACAACCCAATCAAAAAATGGGTGGAAGACCTAAATAGATGTTTCTCCAAAGAAGACATACAGATGGCCAAAAAGCACATGAAAAGATGCTCAACATCACTAATTATTAGAGAAATGCAGATCAAAACTACAATAAGGTATCACCTCACCATCTTCTCTCTATATAGTTTTCTTTAGATAAGGAAGAAAGTCAACACTCTCCTTTTCCAGTTCTAAAGTTTTTAGAAAATGTGAGTGATTCTTCCTGAGAATTGTCATGTCAGACCAAAGATACACTCAAATCCAGTAGAGGATTGAACATTTCTGAGACTGAAGGGCTATGGAAGCATGCCAAAGCAAGGCCGAGTGGGAGGTGTGAGAGGTGTGTCTTCCTTCTCTCATATCTCAGAGTGTGTGTGTGTGCATGTGTGTGTATGTATGTATGTGCACACTAGTTTAGGGAAACTGTGTATTCTATGTAAGTTTCACTTATATAATTTCTTCTTATCTTCAAAATGCATATCTTCTTTTAAAGGTCAACTTTAATTAGAACATTTCTCCTATTTGCCTTCCTTAAACTCTCAAAGGATCCTAGACTCCCTTTTCCTTTTTGGATCTTTCAAAGTCTGGCATCTCATATATTGGACTGATGTTAATGGAGGCTTCTTCAGCCTAAGGTTGGCTAACTCTGATAAAAGCCAAGGGCTCCATTCCCTTGAGATAGATAATCTTCTTCATTCTCTCCACCAGTAAATGTTAAAGATAATTTTTTCTTCCCAAATTACTCAAGGGAAAACACATGAGTTTTAAGCATATTAAATATCCTCTAAAGAGTACATGGTTTAGTCTCACTAAAGAATGTAAATTTATCCTATAAACTTGATTTTGATCTGACTTGAAAAGTAATAGCCTTGGCATTATTGTTCTCAAAGCATTTGCCTCCGTTGCAAGTCTTCTTTCAACACAAAAGCCCACAGCATTAGCTGAGAAGTATTATGTAGGAAATTATGTTAATGAAGTGGTAGTCTTCAATATACTAACCGAGAAGCTATCCCAGAATTTGAAACAGAAAGTCTTTCAGACTAAATAAAAATGAAAACGTGGCTTATCAAATCAATTAAAACACTGAGCAAGAAGGAAGGAGAATGAAATAGGTCAAATTAACACATTTAGATAGGTGTAAGCAGGTTAAAAGGACCACTCTCCTTGAGTCCCGATGTTCCCAATGTTCATAAATCCTGCTTCTCTCTTGCTATATCAACCTTCGCAACTGAAGTTTTAGTGATGAGGACCAGAGTTGAGGTTGGATCAAGGAAGAGTAACAGAGGGATATACCTTGAGCCAATGACACACACCTGTTCTGTCAGAGTTGTAGGGGAATTGTACTTGATGCAAGAGTAGCTGCCAATTAGCTTGTTTAACAGCCTTTGGTCTTATTTGCATTCCTTGGGTAGAGCACTTGTATGATCAGAATGGGACTCTATTGGATTGTCAACAAATGGTGTTAAATTCATATATGATCAAGTCCTAGTCTAGAGGTTGAATGATCACAAAGTTGGTCTTTCATCCCTTTGTATCTTTAAGCAGCATATTTTTATTTCATTATATTTTATATTTATTGTATCTTTGTCAGTCTTACTAACTTACTACCTATACTTACTAAATCATATGAATTCTGCCTACATTCCAAGAGTTACTTTTTATTCATTATATATAAACCTATCCTATGAGTTTTGCTTATATCTCATATGTTTACTTTGTAGCATATTACTATTTATACTTAACATTTCTTGTGAATTCCATCCACTTTGTTGTTTTCTTGTTTTCCAGAGTAGAATTGAATATTCTCAGCAGTACAGAAAATGCTCATTACAGAATGCCATTGGCTGAGCCATTTATTTATTATTTATTTTTTTTGCGTTACGCGGACCTCTCACTGTTGTGGTCTCTCCCGTTGCAGAGCACAGGCTCCAGACGCGCAGGCCCAGCAGCCATGGATCACAGGCCCAGCCGCTCCGAGGTATGTGGGATCTTCCTGGATCGGGGCACGAACCCGTGTCCCCTGCATCGGCAGGCGGACCCTCAACCACTGCGCCACCAGGGAAGCCCTGAGCCATTTAATTTGATGAGTATCATAATCACAAAACCTATTCTTTCTATTCGCCAATATATTCCCAACAAAAAAGGAGAATTTGCGTGTTTTAATGGCATCAAGACACACTTGCAGTAGTTCAGGTGAGAGATGATGGTGTCTCAGCCTGGACTGAAAGTATAGGATGTTGAGAAATGGATGAAACAGAGAGGGAATCTATATATCTAGGTGACAAAATTTAAGTGGGGTTTTCAGAAGAGAATGATATCAAAGATACTCCCAAGTTTCTTTATCTATACGTGTATCACTAGATAAAAAAAAAGTGAGAAGAGTGGAAAAGAAGTAAGTTGGGGACTGTACAGGTGAGTAATTTACACAAATTCAATTTTGGAATTATGCTCCAAGGGAGATATGTAGTTTGTAATTAGTTAAATACTAATGTGAAATTTAGAAGACAAAACTATCAATTATATACAGTGAGAATATTTTAAAATATATTGATAGATAGTATTAAATACCATAAAATTGAAAAATATCATCTAGGAAGAGAATGTAGAAGGGAAGAGAGACTCAGTGAATCAATATTATGAGCATATATACATACATGTTTATAGGGTACCAAATGCAGGTTACTTTTTAGTTTTGTATTGTGTCAACTTACTAAGCTGGAACTAGGTTTCTCAGAATTTCCTTCCCTGCAAGTTCAAAGTTAAATTCAGCCACAAGAGATATTTTCATGAGATTTGGAATGTCAGTGAAGCAGCAGCCATGTTTTCTTTAAATATGGAAGGTCAGTGAAGGACATGAGACAATTTACAGCATTACCACCTACATGCTTAGCTTGGAAAAACAGCCAGGCCCAAAACTCCTCCAGGTCCAGTCTGATTTCCTCCTTCAGCTTTCTCATCTCTTGGGTCTGATAAATGTTGAATTACAGATGTGAGTCCTGAAGGACACAGCCATCTCTGAAGTTGGAGGCTTGGAGACAGCGAAAGACTGATGACTTTTATCTTCGTTTCTATGTAATCCTCATAGGTTTCAGCTGAGTTGCTTCCTTCACTTCAAGTCCATCTTCGCTCACCTCTTTTTTTCCCAGTGAACTTTAGGCCCCAGTCATTGACACAGGCATTATCTTTACGCAGACCATTTTATCAGCTTCCAGGTAGTTCTGCTTCTCTGACTGAATCCTGAATGATACAGTTATGAACAACCTGAATTTTGTGGTAATACTAATGTAGCACTGAGAAAAGAAGAGCAGAATGACCTTGACAACCTACAGAACACAAAGCCCGGCACTGTACCAATCATTAAACGATTCTTTATTAATTTCAAATTCACCCTTCCATATTCTCCTTCATGATGTTGGGGCTGGAATTCTGCAAACAATTTTTCTTTGGTCAGCTAGCATCCAGTTAGGCTCTACCAATAAGGGGTAAAGACAGAGATAAGAAAGCATAAGGATAAGAGAAGAAATTACTTGTTTATCTATTCCTGTCAGCATTGGCAAAGCAATGACACTTTATTCCAGAAGCGGTAATTAGTTTCAGATCTGGGCTTATTGCAACACTCCTAGAAGCAGCTTCATCCCATCCCCTTGAGAGAACTCACGTCAAAAGTGGGTAGAGCCTTTTCCTCAGAGGTCTAGAGTCTACTTCATGGAATTTCCATGATCAGGCTTTAAAAAACCAAAGGTACACCATTATGCCCTTTCTCAGAGGTCTGAGTACTAATTTCGAAGGCCCTCCCCTCTGAATAACTTAGGTTTTGATAACCACAATTACTTCTTTTGAATTTCCTCTACCCTAGATTGATTGGTAAATGCTTCCTGCAGATATCACCTTAGTGTTTCCTCAATATTCCTTTTTTCTTTTACAGTGTTTGAATACCAAATTAATAAATCCGTATATTAAGTTTCATCTCTTTATTTATATACAATAGTATCTTTTGTTGTCCTGTATGGACAGTGCCTGATAAATACTGCCCCTCAAGAACATGTGAAAACATATTGGAGGGGCTTCCCTGGTGGCGCAGTGGTTGAGAGTCCGCCTTCTGATGCAGGGGACACTGGTTCGTGACCCGGTCCGGGAAGATCCCACATGCCGCGGAGTGGCTAGGCCCGTGAGCCTGCACGTCCAGAGCCTGTGCTCCGCAATGGGAGAGGCCACAACAGTGAGAGGACCACGTACCAAAAAAAAAAAAAAAAAAGAAAGAAAAAAGAAAATGTTGGAGGAGTACCCATAGCTAGGAGAAAAGTATCAAAGAAAATTACCCTGGAAAACTGAATCTTCAATAAGAAAATATTTATAAAGTGTTTTGTGAGTTGTTCCAGGGAAGCAAGGTTAGTACACAGAAAGGCATATAATGCATTCAGAGCACATAAAACATGGAGATTTGAAAGTATTTCAGCATAGCTGGGATTCAAAATAGAAGAGGAAATGTTGGAGGAAGTAAGGACACAACAGAGTTTGTGAGTTATGAGAGTATGTTTGTAGCTTACTCTGAAAAGAATAGGGAACTAATAAATTTGTGAATGATGAATGACATTCATTTCAGAGCAATCTCACCAATGATAGTCTAGTGTATTAGAGGAAGACAAATGTGACTTTATGTTGACCAGTGATGAGTCTATGTATTACTTCAAATGAGAAATAAAGGGGGTTTGACCTGAACAGGTGAGAGTGATTATGGGGAGAACAAAGAAGATTTGGAAATGCCAAAGTAAAGCTGGCAGATTTGGTGATTGATTTCATGTCAAAGGAGGAAAAAGAAGGAGCTAACTTACAAAGCTGGGATTCTGGCAAGGAAAAGTGTGGGGATGGAAATGCCAGCCATCAACATAGCAATTTTGGAAAAAACAGAATCGGACTGAGATTCTTAGGTTCAGTTTTCAGAACATGATATTCATTTTAACATTTGGGCTGCTGTAACAAAATACCACAGACTAGTGACCTATAAACAGAAGAAATGTACTGCATACAGTTCCAGAGGCTTCCAGTCTGAGATCAGGGTGCCAGCAAGGTCAGGTGAAGTCCCTCTTCTGGTCACAGATTTCCCCTCATATGTTCACAAGAGGAAAGGAGCTAGGAATCTCTCTGGAACCACTTTTATAATGGCAGTAATCTCATTCACGAGGGTTCTACCCTCATGACCTAAGCATCTCCCAAAGTCCTCACTTTCTAATACTATCAAATTGAGCATTAGGATTTCAACATATGAATTTTGGGGGGGACACAAACATTCATTTGATAACAGTGTGTTTTAGATATTTATGTTAAATAAACTCTATATAAGTAGCAAACCTGTCTATCTTTTTCATTGTTGTATCTCCAATGGCCACTATTGAATTAGTCAGAGAACAATCACACAAACAGTATTTATAGAATGAAAAATGTTTGGTTGTGAAGAAAAGAATGTATTATGAATTTCTAGCACATAAATAGTAGATGTTCTCAAGAAGAATCTAGAAAAAAATGGCTTAGGTTTAATAGAATAAGAAATAGCAATCCTCAACAAAAACTAAGTTTTGCACTGAAAAAAAGTTTGTATTGCAAAGCTATTTGCAAAGTGTATTACATATTTTATCTCTCTAGCTACATGGCAAAATGTTTTCTAGATGTATTGATTCACCTAGTCAAAAATTGGTGTCTTCTCTGTGCCAGACACTATTCTACAGTCTGTGAATACAATAACAAACAAAGTCACTGCCCTCATGGAGCTTATAGTCTCATGAAATGAGATGGACATATAAATAGTCAAAACAAAATTATGTGGTGTGTCGTATGGTAATCAGTACTGTAAAACAAATAATGAAGCAGGGTAAGGATGTAGGGAGTATCAGAGACAGGAAAGGGCATGCTGTGTTATTTAGAGTGGTTAGGGAAAGCTTCACTGATAAAGTTAGGTAATTTAGCAGACATCCAAAGAAGGGATGTAGCAAGTCTTATAGATATGGGGAAGGGAGGGGTTATTTTTCCAACCAGGGGTTTTAGCAAATTCTGAAGTAAGAATGTGCTTTTAGTTAGAAGGAGAAGCCCTGGAAGGGTTTGAAGTCACTGAGGTAGCCTAGGTGCCAGTTCCTATGAGTTTAAGACAACCCTATATAGAACTTGTGGGCAAGAGGAGGCACCAGCTAACATTTAAATAGTATACAATGACCAGTAAGTGTGGGAAAGAAGCTTAATCAATTTATAAATCAAATACATAAAAATTAAAATGATTTTGTTTTAACCTGACAAATTAAGGAGATTGATCATGCATGATATTGATGAAAATATAGAAAAAGAGACTATATCACTTTTGGCTCATGGGGAGGGCACATGTGGACAATTTTTTGAATAATACCTTACATAGAATTTTAAAATTTTAATGCTTTTGACCCTGTCATTTTAGTTTTGAGAGTTTATCCTAATAATATTATCAGAGAGAAACTTAAAGACATATTTATAAGGATTTTTTAAATTTTAAAATTGCTTAAGATAAAAAATTTGGAAATTACCTAAATTAGTAATATACATTCTAATATATCCATTAAATGGGATATTAAGTATCCATTGACTATGGAAACAATGTATGGTAGAGACACTGTTGAGACCAAATATGTTTTCTTTTTCCTTTCCTAGTAGAAACTCCAATTTTTTTGGTTAGGCATGTGGCAACATGCAATAAACACTTAATTTCTCAGCTTCCATTGGAGGTATGATTTGCTTTTTGACTAAGTTACGGTTAATTGTTTATTGGAAGAAAAGATCCTCTGAAAGGGATTGGGCATGTGCTTTTTCATCTCTTCTTTTTTCTTGACAAAGATTTGTCTCAGTAATATAATCATTGCTTGATATCAGAACACCTATTAATATACTCTATCAGTAGTTCAAATAGAAAGATCATATTTTCTTTCTCTTTGCTCTAGTCTACATAAGGGCCCAAATAACATTCATCTCTTAGAGGGAGAAAAAACATATGAAAATAACAATGTAAATATACACTTTATTATCAAAAAATCTTGCTTAAATCAATAGAAGGAAAACTATCCTTACTGATGAAACACTGGAGGCATTTCCACTAAAATAATAATTAAGAATGCCCACTATCACTATTTTAATGTTTATTTTATCTAGAGGTATGTGATAAATATAAAATTTCATGAATATGAAATAAAAGCTGTGAATAGTGGCAAGGGAAAGACAAGTTTATCATTTGCAGATAACAAAATTTTATATGTAGAATTTTCAAAAGAAAAACTAAGTGAAAGATTCTCTACAACAATGAATGTTCAATATGGCTGCTGAATTAAATTTATATATAATTAAGAACCAACAGTGCTTGTCATTTTCTTTTCTTAACACTCACAGCAATAACCAGTTGGAAACTATGGAGGAAGTTATTTTCATTCAAAACAGTAAAAAATACAATCTATTCAGGAATACCTTTATTGAAAAATTTGAGGAAGTTATGTGAAGGAAAATCTAAACTTTTGCTTAAAGATAAAAATATAATATGTGGCTTAATGATTACATAAAACATAGTCCTAAGGATGTACTTATTTTAATTCCATTAAAACCCCCTTTTAGTTGTCAGAAAACTTATAACATCTTTCTAAAATTCATCTGAAAACATGTACAATACAAGAATAAGAAGATTGTGAACAGGGAGAACTAAAGAAGACTATAAATCAATAGTAATTAATAGTGTGATGTGGCATAGCCCTGAAAGATAAATCAGTGCATGTAACAGTAATGACTTCTACTATCAAAATTACCCACTATGTGACAGGCAGTGTAACAGGGAGGCATTTCATACACATAATATTGTACCTGCTCTATATGAGTCAAGTGTTAGTGTATCCACTTCATACTTGGAAAATTGTGTCAGAGAAGTTAGCTAATTTATTAAAAATTATAGATTTTTATAGATGCAAGATTTAAAAGAAAGACCCATGCTACATTGGAGGGGCTAATCAGAGAGAATGATTTCCTGACTTTCAATTTTCTAGACCAGATTTCCAGAGACATGGCTATTTTTTTTGTTTTCCACTTGTAGGAATATTAGATTACCTGTTGTATGCTTACTTTAAGACTGTTATTTTGGGTTTTTTTTTTTTTTTTTGAGGCTAGTTTGAGTGGATTCCAATCCCTGGTAGTCAAAGATTCCCTAATGTAAAAACCAAAGTCTGGTATCTTTATTATATATTATCCAAAAACAAGTAGCCCAGAGCACATTCTAAATTAATATTAAAGACAATTAGTGAGAAAATGAAGCATGAATCAACAAGTATTTCTTTCACAATTTGTAATTCGTTGGAAAAAATATCAATAATATTCTTAATAATAGTATCCCACAATTCATAGGAAACAACATATATAATTTAGAGAAAGATAAAAAAATCTTAAAAGCAATTTTAAAAAATTATGGATGAAGTAGTGCAATATTTAATTTAAAAAGTAGAAGTAAATGCAGAAAAAATATAAGTGGATGTCATTACTGAAAATGTCAATGTTTTACATGTCACATAATATCATACACAAAATACAATATCAAACTAAGAAATACTTGCTAACATATGCCCATGATCTAATAACATAAGAACATGGTCTAATCCTTCCTTCTAATACAGGGAGTATTTGCACAAGTTGATAAGAAAAAAACTTGAAACAAAATAGGAAAATAATATGAATTAATAATTCATATTAAGATCTAGCTAATAAAGACATTAAAGATATGTTCCAATGAAATTGACTATTTTTTTAACATCTTTATTGGGGTATAATTGCTTTACAATGGTGTGTTAGTTTCTGCTCTATAACAAAGTGAAACAGTTATGCATATACATACGTTCCCATATCTCTTCCCTCTTGCGTCTCCCTCCCTTCCACCCTCCCTACCCCACCCCTCCAGGCAGTCACAAAGCACCAAGCCGATATCCTTGTGCCAGGCGGCTGCTTCACACTAGCTATCTACCTTACGTTTGTTAGTGTGTATATGTCCATGCCACTCTCTCACTTTGTCCCAGCTCACCCTTCCCCCTCCCCATATCCTCAAGTCCGTTCTCCAGTAGGTATGTGTCTTTATTCCTGTCTTACCCCTAGGTTCTTCATGACATTTTTTTTTCTTCTTAAATTCCATATATATGTGTTAGCATATGGTATTTGTCTTTTTCTTTCTGACTTACTCTGTATGACCGACTCTAGGTCTATCCACCTCATTACAAATAGCTCAATTTCATTTCTTTTTATGGCTGAGTAATATTCCATTGTATATATGTGTCACATCTTCTTTATCCATTCATTCAATGATGGGCACTTAGGTTGTTTCCATCTCCGGGCTATTGTAAATAGAGCTGCAATGAACATTTTGGTACATGACTCTTTCTGAATTTTGGTTTTCTCAGGGTATATGCCCAGTAGTGGGATTGCTGGGTCATATGGTAGTTCTATTTGTAGTTTTTTAAGGAACCTCCATACTGTTCTCCATAGTGGATGAAACAATTCACATTCCCACTAGCAGTGCAACAGTGTTCCCTTTTCTCCACACCCTCTCCAGCATTTATTGTTTCCAGATTTTTTGATGATGGCCATTCTGACTGGTGTGAGATGGTATCTCATTGTAGTTTTGATTTGTATTTCCCTAATGATTAAAGATGTTGAGCATTCTTTCATATGTTTGTTGTCAGTCTGTATATCTTCTTTGGAGAAATGTCTATTTAGGTCTTCTGCCCATTTTTGGATTGGGTTGTTTGTTTTTTTTGTTATTGAGCTGCATGAGCTGTTTGTAAATTTTGGAGATTAATCCTTTGTCAGTTGCTTCATCTGCAAATATTTTCTCCCATTCTGAGGGTTGTCTTTTGGTCTTGTTTATGGTTTCCTTTGTTGTGCAAAAGCTTTTAAGTTTCATTAGGTCCCATTTGTTTATTTTTGTTTTTATTTCCATTACTCTAGGAGGTGAGTCAGAAAGGATCTTGCTGTGATTTATGTCATAGAATGTTCTGCCGATGTTTTCCTCTAAGAGTTTGATAGTTTCTGGCCTTACATTTAGGTGTTTAATCCATTTTTAGCTTATTTTTGTGTATGGTGTTAGGGCGTGATCTAATCTCATACTTTTACATGTACCTGTCCAGTTTTCCCAGCACCAATTATTGAAGAGGCTGTCCTTTCTCCACTGTACATTCCTGCCACCTTTATCAAAGATAAGGTGTCCATATGTGCGTGGGTTTATCTCTGGGCTTTCTATCCTGTTCCATTGATCTTTCTGTTTTTGTGCAGGTACCATACTGTCTTGATTACTGTAGCTTTGTAGTATAGTCTGAAGTCAGGGAGCCTGATGCCTCCAGCTCCTTTTTTTGTTCTCAAGATTGCTTTGGCTATTCGGGGTCTTTTGTGTTTCCATACAAATTGCAAAATTTTTTGTTCTAGTTCTGTGAAAAATACCAGTGGTAGTTTGATAGGGATTGTATTGAATGTATAGATTGCTTTGGGTAGTAGAGTCATTTTCACAATGTTGATTCTTTCAGTCCAAGAGCATGGTATATCTCTTCATCTATTTGTATCATCTTTAATTTCTTTCATCAGTGTCTTATAATTTTCTGCATACAGGTCTTTTGTCTCCTTAGGTAGGTTTATTCCTAGATATTTTATTTTTTTGTTGCAGTGGTGAATGGGAGTGTTTTCTTGATTTCACTTTCAGATTTTTCATCATTAGTATATAGGAATGCCAGATTTCTGTGCATTAATTTTGTATCCTGCTACTTTACCAAATTCACTGATTAGCTCTAACAGTTTTCTGGTAGCATCATTAGGATTCTCTATGTATATTATCATGTCCTCTGCAAAGAGTGACAGCTTTACTTCTCCTTTTCCGATTTGGATTCCTTTTATTTCCTTTACTTCTCTGATTGCTGTGGCTAAAAATTCCAAAACTATGTTGAATAACAGTTGTAAGAGTGGGCAACCTTGTCTTGTTCCTGATCTTAGTGGAAATGCTTTCAGTTTTTCACCATTGAGGATGATGACAGCTGTGGATTTGTCATATATGGCCTTTATAATGTTGAGGAAAATTCCCTCTATACCTACTTTCTGAAGGTTTTTTATCATGAATGGGTGTTGAATTTTGTCAAAAGCTTTCTCTGCATCTATTGAGATGATCATATGGTTTTTCTCCTTCAATTTGTTAATATGGTGTGTCACGTTGATTGATTTGCATATATTGAAGAATCCTTGCATTCCTGGAATAAACCCCAGTTGATCATGGTGTATGATCCTTTTAATGTGCTGTTGGATTCTGTTTGCCAGTAATTTGTTGAGGATTTTTGCATCTATGTTCATCAGTGATATTGGCCTGTAGTTTTCTTTCTTTGTGACATCCTTGTCTGGTTTTGGTATCAGGGTGATGGTGGCCTCGTAGAACAAGTTTGGGAGTGTTCCTCCCTCTGCTATATTTTGCAAGAGTTTGAGAAGGATAGGTGTTAGCTCTTCTCTAAATGTTTGATAGAATTCGCCTGTGAAGCCATCTGGTCCTGGGCTTTTTTTGTTGCAAGATTTTTAATCACAGTTCCAATTTCAGTGCTTGTGATTGTTCTGTTCATATTTTCTATTTCTTCCTGATTCAGTCTTGGCAGGTTGTGCATTTCTAAGAATTTGTCCATTTCTTCCAGGTTGTCCATTTAATTGGCATAGAGTTGCTTGTAGTACTCTCTCATGATCTTTTGTATTTCTGCAGTGTTAGTTTTTACTTCTTCTTTTTCATTTCTATTTCTACTGATTTGAGTCTTCTCTGTTTTTTTCTTGATGAGTCTGGCTAATGGTTTATCAAATTTGTTTATCTTCTCAAAGAACCAGCTTTTAGTTTTATTGATCTTGCTATTGTTTCCTTCATTTCTTTTTCATTTATTTCTGATGTGATTTTTATTATTTCTTTCCTTCTGCTAGCTTTGGGGTTTTTTGTTCTTCTTTCTCTAATTGCTTGAGGTACAAGGTTAGGTTGTTTATTCGAGATGTTTCCTGCTTCTTAAGGTGGGCTTGTATTGCTATAAACTTCCCCCTTACAACTGCTTTTGCTGCATCCTGTAGGTTTTGGGTCATTGTGTCTACATTGTCATTTGTTTCTAGGTATTTTTTTATTTCCTCTTTGATTTCTTCAATGATCACTTCATTATTAAGTAGTGTATTGTTTAGTCTCCATGTGTTTGTATTTTTTACAGATCTTTTCCTGTAATTGATATCTAGTCTCATGGCGTTGTGGTCGGAAAAGATACTTGATACAATTTCAATTTTTTAAATTTACTAAGGCTTGATTTGTGACCCATGATATGATCTCTCCTGGAGAATGTTCCATGAGCACTTGAGAAAAATGTGTATTCTGTTGTTTTTGGATGGAGTGTCCTATAAATATCAACTAAGTCCATCTTGTTTAATGTATCATTTAAAGCTTGTGTTTCTTTATTTATTTTCATTTTTGATGATCTGTCCATGGGTGAAAGTGGGATGTTAATGTCCCCTACTATGAATGTGTTACTGTCAATTTCCCCTTTTATGGCTGTTTGTATTTGCCTTATGTATTGAGGTGCTCCTATGTTGGGTGCATAAATATTTACAATTGTTATATCTTCTTCTTGGATCGATCCCTTGATCATTATGTAGTGTCCTTCTTTGTCTCTTCTAATAGTTTTTATTTTAAAGTCTATTTTGTCTGATATGAGAATCGCTACTCCAGCTTTCTTTTGGTTTCCATTTGCATGGAATATCTTTTTCCATCCCCTTACTTTCAGTCTGTATGTGTCTCTAGGTCTGAAGTGGGTCTCTTGTAGACAGCATATATAAGGGTCTTGTTTTTGTATCCATTCAGCCAATCTGTGTCTTTTGGTGGGAGCATTTAGTCCATTTACATTTAAGGTAATTATCGATATGTATGTTCCTATTCCCATTTTCTAAATTGTTTTGGGTTCGTTATTATAGGTCTTTTCCTTCTCTTGTGTTTCTTGCCTAGAGAAGTTCCTTTAGCATTTGTTGTAAAGCTGGTTTGGTGGTGCTGAACTCTCTCAGCTTTTGCTTGTCTGTAAAGGTTTTAATTTCTCCATCAAATCTGAATGAGATCCTTGCTGGGTAGAGTAGTCTTGGCTGCAGGTTTTTCTCCTTCATCACTTTCAATATGTCCTGCCACTCCCTTCTGGCTTGTAGGGTTTCTGCTGAGAGATCAGCTGTTAACCTTATGGGGATTCCCTTGTGTGTTATTTGTTGTTTTTCCCTTGCTGCTTTTAATATGCTTTCTTTGTATTTAATATTTGACAGTTTGATTAATATGTGTCTTGGCATATTTCTCCTTGGATTTATCCTCCATGGGACTCTCTGTGCTTCCTGGACTTGATTAACTATTTCCTTTCCCTTATTAGGGAAGTTTTCAACTATAATGTCTTCAAATATTTTCTCAGTCCCTTTCTTTTTCTCTTCTTCTTCTGGAACCCCTATAATTCGAATGTTGGTGTGTTTAATGTTGTCCCAGAGGTCTCTGAGACTGTCCTCAGTTCTTTTCATTCTTTTTTCTTTATTCTGCTCTGCAGTAGTTATTTCCACTATTTTATCTTCCAGGTCACTTATCCGTTCTTCTGCCTCAGTTATTCTGCTGTTGATCCCATCTAGAGTACTTTTAATTTCATTTTTTGTGTTGTTCGTTGTTCCTTGTTTCATCTTTATTTCTTCTAGGTCCTTGTTAACTGTTTCTTGCATTTTGTCCATTCTATTTCCAAGATTTCGGATCATCCTTACTATCATTATTCTGAATTCTTTTTCAGGTAGACTGCCTATTTCCTCTTCATTTTTTAGTTCTCGTGCATTTTTATCTTGCTCCTTTATCTGCTGTGTGTTTTTCTGTCTTCTCATTTTGCTTATCTTACTGTATATGGGGTCTCCTTTTTGCAGGCTGCAGGTTCGTAGTTCCCGCTGTTTTTGATGTCTGTCTCCAGTGGCTAAGGTTTGTTCAGTGGGTTGGGTAGGCTTCCTGGTGGAGGGGACTAGTGCCTGTGTTGTGGTGGATGAGGCTGGATCTTGTCTCTCTAGTGGGCAGGTTCACGTCTGGTGGTGTGTTTGGGGTGTCTGTGGCCTTATTATGATTTTAGGCAGCCTCTCTGCTAATGGGTGGGGTTGTGTTCCTGTCTTGCTAGTTGTTTGGCATAGGTTGTCCAGCACTGTGGCTTGCTGGTCGTTGAGTGAAGCTGGGTGCTGGTGTTAGGATGGAGGTCTCTGGGAGATGTTCACCATTTGATATTATGTGGAGCTGGGAGTTCTCTTGTTGACCAGTGTCCTGAAGTTGGCTCTCCTACCTCAGAGGCAGAGCCCTGACTCCTGGCTGGAGCACCAAGAGCTTTTCATCCACACGGCTCAGAATAAAAGGGGGAAAAATTAGAGGGAATTAGTAGAAGTATGAGGAAAGAAAGAAGGAAAGGAGGGAAGGAAGGAAGGAAGAAAGAAAGAAAGAAGCAAAGAAGGAAAGAAGGAAAGAAAGGAGGGAGGGAGGGAGGAAGGAAGGAAGGAGGGAAAGAAGGAAAAAAGACAGAAAGAAAGAAGATACAGTAAAAATAAAATAAAGTATAATAAAATTATTGAATTAAAAAATTCTTATTTCGAAAAAAAAACCACGGACGGATAGAACCCTAGGACAAATGGTGGAAGCAAGACTATACAGACAAGATCTCACACAGAAGCATACACATATACATTCACAAAAAGAGGAAAAGGGAAAAAAATCATAGATCTTGCTCCTAAAGTCCACTTCCTTAATTTGGGATGATTGGTTGTCTATTCAGGTATTCCACAGATGCAGGGTATATCAAGTTGATTGTGGAGCTTTAATCCGCTGCTTCTGAGGCTGCTGGGAGAGATTTCCCTTTCTCTTCTTTGTTCTCACAGCTCCCAGGGGCTCAGCTTTGGATTTGGCCCTGCCACTGCGTGTAGGTCGCTGGAGGGCTCTGTTTTTTGCTCAGACAGGGCGGGGTTAAAAGAGCCGCTGATTTGGGGGCTCTGGTGCACTCAGGCCAGTGGGGAGGGAGGGGCAAGGAGTGCAGGGCGGGCCTGAGGTGGCAAAGGCCGGCGTGACTTTGCACCAGCCTGAGGCCCGCTGTGCGTTCTCCCGGGGAAGTTGTCCCTGGATCCCGGGAACCTGGCAGTGGCGGGCTGCACAGGCTCCGCGGAAGAGGGGTGTGGAGAGTGACCTGTGCTCGCACACAGGCCCCTTGGTGGCGGCAGCAGCAGCCTTAGCATCTCCCGCCCGTCTCTGGGGTCCGCGCTTTTTGCCTCGGCTCGCGCCCGTCTCTGGAGTTCCTTTAAGCAGCGCTCTTAAACCCCTCTCCGCGCGCACCAGGAAACAAAGAGGGAAGAAAAAGTCTCTTGTCTCTTAGGCAGGTGCAGACCTTTCCCCGGACTCCCTCCTGGCTAGCCGTGGTGCACTAACCCCTTCAGGCTATGTTCAAGCCACCAACCCCAGTCCTCTCCCTGCGCTCCGACGGAAATCGAAACCCGAGCCTCAGCTCGCAGCCCCGCCCGCCCCGGCGGGTGAGCAGACAAGCTTCTCGGGCTGGTGAGTGCCGGTCTGCACCGATCCTCTGTGCGGGAATCTCTCCGATTTGCCCTCCGCACCCTTTGCTGTGCACTCCTCCACGGCTTCGAAGCTCCCCCCTCCGCCTCCCGCAGTCTCCGCCCGCGAAGGGGCTTCCTAGTGTATGGAAACTTTTCCTCCTTCACAGCTCCCTCCCGCTGGTGCAGGTGCCGTCCCTATTCTTTTGTCTCTGTTTTTTTCTTTTTTTCCTTTGCCCCACCCAGGTACGTGGGGAGTTTCTTGCCTTTTGGGAGGTCTGAGGTCTTCTGCCAGCCTTCAGTAGGTGTTCTGTAGGAGTTGTTCCACGTGTAGATGTATTTCTGGTGTATCTGTGGGGAGGAAGGTGATCTCCGCGTCTTACTCTTCCGCCATCTTCAAAGTCCCCCGAAATTGACTATTTTTATCTATTAAATTAGTAACAGTATTAAAAAGAGACATGTATCTTCATTTCTCTGCCAATCATTATCAGCATTATTTCTTGTATGCATATAACAAATCTTGGCAACAAAAAAATGTAGAAGTATTTAGACGTGCATCTAGAAATACCAAAAAGGTTAACAAGTATTATTTCTTCATTAAAATTTTTGTTTTTCTATACTTAAAATTTGTTTTGTAACGAGCATGACATATTTATGGTAAATTGAGAAAGCAAGCATAATTTTAAAAGAATTTATGAAGCATTAATACAGCAGTAGTATAGGAGTGATTTTACCCTGTTATTTTTGGAGGATGGGCAGTTGGGAAGTTTATATAAAAATATTCTTAATTAAGTTGACCTTTTAAAATAGTAGATTCATAGGAGCCATAATGCCTTAATTTTCCTGGAAAAAATAAAGAGAAGAGAACATGAGTAATTGGGCTTCTAGAGATAAGATATAAATAGAACTCATCTCTCCTGTGAGATGTATCTTCACAAAAGGGCTATGGACCCGTCATCCCCAAATGGGAAGATCTACGCTAGAAGCTCATTGCCTCAGCATAGATCCAGCAATAACAGTTGACACTGTGGTCCAGGCAGCCCTCATCACAAACAGAGAAGGGATGTGACTCAGCAAAACTGACTTCTCAGAAGTCAGGAAGCTAAACACCTGCTCTACATAGCATGTCCGATTATTTGGTTTTGTGCATGCATAAAAACTAAATATTTTATATTCACTGAGTAGATCCTTGAGAGAAATGAGGACTGAAATGTTTTCTAGCAAGCTACCATTGGACTTATCATTTCATGTGCAGTCATTATACAATGGCCAAAGTCAAATAAAACTACAGTTTCACCAGCAGCCAGTAAGAAAAGGCAGATAAGGCAAGCCTCGGTGACTACGGTGCTGCAGCACTCTGTCATTGTTCTCCATTCTGTACAGACTTTTTGTATAGACTCTGAGCAGGGAGCACCCAAATCCACTTCTTGGATACATTTACCTGGATGCTTTGCATGATTTTAATTCCCAGGGAAGAGGTAGAAATATCGTGTCATGGATAGTCTTTCAATCGTGGGCATCTGGGTCAGTACATTTGGGGTCTCAAATGTATGTTGAACCTAAAATAGTAAAGAAATCTTTTTTAAAAAATTTAAAAGGGAATTCTGGACTTCTTCTCAGAAGTGAGTATATAGTATACAGTTTGTATTAAGGCTGTGGTCAGATAGTACAATATAAACAGAAGAACTTTTTAGCTTTTCCTTGGATATTGTACCTACACAAATGAAATAGTACTCTCAAAAGCACTCATTAAATAAGCAAGCCTATCAGAATAAGAAAAACTCACTCTGGTTCTACGTAGTGTGCTTCCAAAAACTTCCTCTTTAAATAAACTTGGAGTACAGGAAGGAGCATCAAGATGACTTAAGAGCTTCAGGATTCACAGAAAAGCTTTGCAAACAGTTCTACAGAGTTTTCTGGGACATAAATTGAAAAGACATAGAGATTCCTACCTTTCGAAAAATCTCCTCCAACTGGTAACACCAAGAATATTCGTTGAAGTAGTAGATAAGTTGGGGAATGAAGAGAGAGCCATTTGTGTCAAGTATCCAAGAAACATTGCCTTAAAATAAACAGTTTTAAAATAATGGGGGGATTCAGCCACCATATAAGTGTACAAGACTCTTAGAGCCATAACTTTTGAACAAAGTTTGATTCTGGTGCTTCGTAGGAAGGAGGGAGGTCAAATCTGGACAATGCTGAGATGTTTACATAACAGTCCCAAAGAAGCCATCATAGACCCTCAATTATAAATTCCTTTGACTTTCTTAGTAGGCAGGACCAACATTACAACCTCTAGGACTGCAAGTAGTAGAAAAGAACATAAATCCTTTGAGCATTTACTACATAATAGACTAAAAGAAGCCAGGTCTTGGCAGTCCTTGACTCTGGGCCTGCTCTTCATCCATACTGTTTTAATACTATAATTTTTTGCACTCACTGTTTTATTGAGTGAACATCTATTTCTTTTTAACATCTTTATTGGAGTATAATTGCTTTACAATTGTGTGTTAGTTTCTGCTTTATAACAAAGTGAATCAGTTATACATATACATATGTTCCCATACCTCTTCCCTGTTGCGTCTCCCTCCCTCCCACCCTCCCTATACCACCCCTCTAGGTGGTCACAAACCACCAAGCTGATCTCCCTGTGCTATGAGGCTACTTCCCACTAGCTATCTATTTTACGTTTGGTAGTGTATATATGTCCATGCCACTCTCTCACTTTGTCCCAGCTTACCCTTCCCCCTCCACATATCCTCAAGTCCATGCTCTAGTAGGTCTGTGTCTTTATTCCCATCTTACTCCTAGGTTCTTCATGACCTTTTTTTTTTTTCTTAGATTCCATATATATGTGTTAGCATATGGTATTTGTTTTTCTCTTTCTGACTTAGCTTCACTCTGTATGACAGACTCTAGGTGAACATCTTTTGAATTATTACCTCTCTTTACCATTGCAATGTGATCAAATTTCTCTTATCAGAAAAAGCTAATATTCTCTGGTCACTTTATCTGCAACTACCTTCCTATTTCTCCTTCCTTTTTATAGTTAAATTTCTCCACTTTATCTATACTCAACATCTTCATTTCCTCCTAGCCTGCTTACTCCTGTCTGTCTTCTCCTTCCCACAACAACTTTACCAAATGACTTTCCCCAAGGTCATACATGACCTTTAATTCATTAAGTCTAATGGTCATTTATCAGGCCCCACATTTACCTGGTCTCCCATTCACATCAGAAAATATTGGTAACTCCAACAGATTCTTTCTTCATAACTCTGACAACACATCCTCCTAGTTTTCTTATTCCTTGACCATACTTTCTTAGTATAATTTGTTGACTAATATTTCTGTCTCAGATCGTGAACTCTAGAGTTCTTCAAACCTTAGCTTTAGGATCTATTCTCCTTCTATTCTCTGTTGCTAGATAAATTGATCCATTTTTAGAATATTAGATATCATTCTTAGGCAAGCATCTCCCAAAATTCAAACGCTCTCTCCTCTGGAATATACAGCTATGTAACTCTCCACTCTTCATTTCATCTTGAAATATGCCAAAGGCATCTCAAATTTTCTGGCAGGATTTCCATTTTAATGAATAAACCATAGTTCTCCACTGCAAACTTGAGTCACCTCAATCATGTCTTCATGTTCATCAGACATACCTGCTAAACTACTAGGCCATATAAATTTTATATACTAATTATTTCCTGGATCCAAATATTTACCTCATCCCAAGAATATCATTATCACCTATGGCTTGTAATACTGCAATAGCATTTTAACCTATCTCCCTACATCTAATTTTGTTGTACTGTAATTCATTCTCCACAGAATCCTCACAGTGATCATCTTAAAAGAGACACACAGATGGCCAAAAAGGACATGAAAAGATGCTCAACATCACAAATTATTAGAGAAATGCAAATCAAATCTATAGTGAGGTATCACTTCACACCAATCAGAATGACCAACATCAAAAAGTCTACAAATAATAAATGCTGGAGAGGGTGTGGAGAAAAAGGAACCCTCCTAAGTTATTGGTGGGAATGTAAATTGGTGTAGCCACTATGGAAAACAGTATGGAGTTTCCTTAAGAAACTAAGCATAGAGCCACCATATGATCCTGCAATTCCACTCCTGAGCATATATCTGGAGAAAACCATAATTCAAAAAGATACATGCACCCCAATGTTCATAGAAGCACTATTTACAATAGCCAAGACATGGAAGAAACTTAAGTGTCTATTGACAGATGAATGGATAAAGAAAATGTGAGATTATATATATATATATCTCACAATGGAATACTATTCAGCCATTAAAAAGAATGAAATAATGCCATCTGCAGCAACATGGATGGACCTAGAGATTATCATACTATGTGATGTAAGCCAGACAAAGACAAATATATGATATCACTTATATATGGACTCTAAAAAATGATAAAAATGAACTTATTCATAAAATAGAAATAGAATCAGAGACATAGAAAACAAACTTATGGCTTCCAAAGGGGAAAGGGGGGATGGATAAATTAGGAGTTTGGGATTAAAATATACACACTATGATATATAAAATAGATAACCAACAAGGACCTACTGTATAGCACAGGAAACTATACTCAATATCTTGTAAAAACCTATAATGAAACACAATGTAAAAAAAGAATCACTTTTCTGTACACCTGAAACTAACATAACATTGTAAATCAACTATATTTCAATAAATTTTTTAAAAAGAAAAACAAGCAAGAAAATCTTATCATTTCATTGCTTAAAGGTCACCTAAGCAATGAAATAGTATAAAGTAAAATTAGTAGTATAAAGTAAAATTAGTATTAAAATATATTAGTACAAAAGACCAAATCCTTCCTTAACATATGATGCCTCAAATTATGTGGCTCTTGTGTACTTCTCCAAATTCCTTCTGGTTACTGTCTCCTGGCTCTGTGTTTTAGCCACACTTGTTCTCTGGTTCTCTTTTCTAAGCTCCTTTCTTTCTTTCTCACGCCTTCCTCGTACACTGCTTTTTTTTTCTGTCTGGAATATTCCTCTCTTACCCTTGTCAGCCTAAAAATGTTAAGAGGCAATAATCAAGCAAAAACATTTATTTGGGATCAAAGAATTGTTATTCAGGGCACACAGATTTGGGTAGCAATCCAAATAGTGTCCCACTAAGGGTCAAAATCAGAGGTTTTTAAAGACAAAAAAGGGAATGTTTACATAATTTGCTTACAAAGAATTTTGATTGGTGTTGCAAGGCAGAAAGCTAGACTTGACTGAACATGATTGGTTGCCAACGCTATCACTCAGCAAAAGTCCATTGCTGGAGCGAGTAGCAGATATTCTTGCAGAGTTATTGGAATATTTGGCATATTTGTAGTTTGGTCCAGCTCAAAAGTTCATGTTTCAGGGCTTCCCTGGTGGCGCAGTGGTTGAGAGTCCGCCTGCCGATGCAGGGGACACGGGTTTGTGCCCCGGTCCGGGAAGATCCCACATGCCGTGGGGCAGCTGGGCCTGTGAGCCATGGCCACTGAGCCTGCGAGTCCGGAGCCTGTGCTCCACAACGGGAGAGGCCACAACAGTGAGAGGCCCACATACCGCAAAAAAAAAAAAAAAAAGTTCATGTTTCAGCTGGTGAGGATGTGCATAAAGCTCACTTCGTTAATCGCCTCTCGGCTCCATTTTAAAACCATGTGACATAAGTAAGTCTGTTTGATTTTGTCTTTCATGCCCTTGATATGGGTAACTCCTTCATCTTTCAAATGTGAGCACAAAGTTTTTCTTTAAAACACATCACATTTGACAATCATTATTTATTTCTGTTAAACATAACAGATATTTTCCCCCAATTAATTTCTGTGTCTCTGGCCTGACCATACACTCTGTAATCTGTAATGTATAGTGACCATGCCTGCTTTAATTGTGTATCACATGCCCTGCACCTAGTACATTATCTGCGCATAGTTATGTATATAAAAATATTAATGCAAGAATTTCACATATTAGACTTTATTTCCTCAATTAAATTAAATAATCTCTTAGAGTATGTATCAGACTGCATATACTTTTTGAACTTCCTTCAATAGCTAAAAGCACAGAACTCTTCTTTCAAATAAAATATAATTAAAACTCCAATATGTAAAACAAAGAGAAGTAGAACTATTCCAGTTGTGTAATGGGTGTTTCCTGTATGGTCTCTTTCTTATTTCCCCAGGTAGACTCAGAGGGTCCTCTAATCCCTTCCTAGTCACAAGCAGCCATGAGCCAACAACACTGCATCACCATGGAGCTTTTAAAAAGTGAAGAATCTCAGGCCCTGCCCCAGACATACTGAATCAGAAATCTATGTTTTAATGAGGTTCTCAATGATTCCCATGCACATTAAAATTTGAAATTACTACACTAAAGCACTTAGAACTTGTATAAACTAGGTTTTTAAAACTTCCCTTGTTATCTAAATCATTGATAAAACAATATCACGAATGACTGTTAAATAGATTTTCTACAGGTATGACCATGAGCAATCAAGAATATCTTTTATTTCTACCTTCTACTCTGACTTTCCTGCCAAAGAAGGATTTTCAGTCACTGATTGCACTCTCATGAAGTCAGGCATTTGAATATTAACTAATAACCTAAGACTAGATTCAAATAACAGGCCGATAGCTGTTGAGCAAGCATGTGTTGAGCAAGCTTTACAGTTTCACTGGTTGGCTCATTTAGTTGTTAGTAGATCATCAGGTGGACCAAATCTGAGAAGATGATACATTTCTGTGCCATTGCTACATCTAAAAAACCTCTTGATTTATGTATAGACTATCTTAAATCTCGGTCTTCACCGAAGTCCTGTTTATTTTGAAAATTTCCTCCAGTATCAATACATACACGTTTCCAGTCATGAAAATCTCAATACTTAAATATCTTCCCCACCTAAATATCTCATTAGTTAGGGAAGAAATGTTCTTATATTAGTGATAAGATATGATCATAACCAAGCCTGTGATCAAGAAACTAATAGGAGATCTAGAAATTTTTCTCTCTGAAGTCACTTACATGGAGTCAAAGATTTGAAAGCAATGAGGTCTTTCTCCACATGGCCGTTTGTAATGGCATCATTCCAGATGGAACACTGCAAGAACTGGTCATACCTATATGCAGAGGCTTCTCTTATGTCAGTCACCCAAAAAACCCCAGCACCTTCTGAGACATCCATGTCTTATAAAAGATGTTATATTAACACACACACATGCACACAGAAAGTCTTTTACAATTATTCCTTTCAATATGGCATTTATTAAAAATGCAAATGTCTTGCTACTAGAAAAACTGCCTCACTGACTGGGCACCACATAAAGCCCACTTAAGTTTAGAATGACCATGTTGAAAACCTAGTCCCAAATAATCAGGATATTCCTCATTATTCTAGGCTACTTATCATTTCTTAAAAAAAAGAAAAATAGTACAGGCTTATTACAATTTCTTTCTGGACTGGACCTAAGAGTTGTACTGAAGTATTATTTCTCTCCCCATTCCTGGGAAAATGAAGGTTAGACACTAGACTAATAGAAAGAAGTACATGGCCACTCCCTGGGTTTCCTGAACTCAGACTCACTGCCTCGGCAGGCCTGCATAATGATGACCTTGGGTTTATCTTTTAGACTCTGGCAGTTACAGCTGTTGAAAATTTGGAAGATGGTATCATCATGAAGAATATCTGGGTCTGTCCCACAGATTCCATCCAGGGTGCCATGTGACATAAATACAAGGAATATGCTGTCTGAGGATTGGTGATCTTGGCGGGCAGCAAACTGTCTTAGTGCTGTTTCCATTTCCTGAAAAACACTCCAGAATTACTATTGAGGAAGTCTCCTTATATAGTTTATACTCAAATACTAGGTGGAATTCACAAAAAGGAGCAAGCACTAAAGAATCAGGTGATTTGGACTGAATGGAATTGTAAGAGAAATTACATTCTGACATAAAACCAGGAAATTAGATGTGTAAAATATTAAAGTTAGTAGAGATTTTACATAACATCTAGCCCAATGGTTTTCAATAGAAGCTTACACTTAAGAAGATACTGGGAGATGGAGTATAATGAGGGGCAAGTGAGATGATATGTCTCCAATACGAGAGCTTTGCTTTCATCTGTTTTACATGTTGGAGTTCCTGTAAGTTTTTATTAAAAAAGAGAGAGACAGAGACAGAGGCAGAGACAGAGACAGAGAGAATTTTCTATTGACAAAAATTAGAAACACAACAAATTCCTTCATCTTGGAACAGCAGAAAGTTAGGTTTAAAATGGTTTGTCTAAAGCCCTCTGGGATTATTTTTGGCATGGCCAGAATAACAACATTTTCTTTATGTGTGTATGTGCAATTTTTTTCTACACACTTTTACATTTACACACATGATATTGAAATTGTAAAAGTCTCATAAGCTCTTTCTGTAGATATCAGTAACTTTCAAGGTCCAGAGCTTATGTCTCACCCAGGCTATCAAGTAATAGATGCCTCCCAGATTGAGAACTTTAGAAAGATCCCACATTTGGGGGGAAATACTGCTACATAGAGCTGATCGAAATATTTTCTATGAGACTGTGCATGGGAGGAGGCTGAAATTAAGGGAATCATATTCTGGAGCAAATATAATTTCTATAACATGCATTTTATTCTTACAGTTGCTAAGAAAGAAGTTCAAAACTGTTTAGGAGGGAAGGAAGCTTGTCCCACTCTCCTGGTCCATTACCAGAACTGTGAGATCCTCTTTTACAACCACTGAGTATCCAAGGTTTTCAAGCAAATCTTGCATTCCCAAAAGGTCAACCTCAGAACCATATCGATTAGAAAGATAGTCAAATTCTTTGTTGCAGATGATGAGGGCCAGGCATGTCCAGACTTCATTCTCCATCACTGGATATAAATGCAATTAACAGACACAAAATGAGTTGCTCCAGACCTCCTAATTTTGCTTCCAAAGTTCATACAAAACAGGCCCTTTCAATTAAATAGTGGATGGCTGGAGAGCCTGGAAATGGAAATATATTCTCTTGAGGAAAGAGACAATACCTGAAATTGAAAACATATACTAGGTCTGAGTATACACTCTAGGAACTTGGCTTCAGTTGGGTGGTGGATAGGAGTTCAGAATGTGATGGAAGAGACAGGAGATCAAATGTAAGAACCAGTTAATTAGATAAGATGATTAAATAACATCTTGTGCCTTTGGTCTGATCTTAGGACGTTTGTAACAAGAACTAAAATTGAGTGAGTCCCAGTATCTTGTTTAAATGGAAAATCTTCCAAAGCATATCACCTCATCTGCCTTTGTTGTCTTCAGTGTATGGAAATGATCAGGAGGACAAAGTTTTAACTTCCCATGTTGGGAAGCCTGTGTTTCCTGAGGAGCTAAAAGAGAAAAAATAGCTCATTAAACAGTAGCATCCACTACCATGAAGTCATGCAGATCTTTTGACTGGGCTTTCATTCTCCAGAAATGCTTACTGCCAGCCCACCACAAAGTTTAATATAATAAGAAAATCATTTCATATTTAAAATGACTAAAACACAAATCTTGAATACTCCCCCTTTTGCTTTCTGCTTCTTACTGAACCCACCATAAATTTCTGTTTTTGGTAGTGGTCATAACTTTGATTGCTTTCTCAGACCCAACACACTAGATTCACATAAACATGATATCTAACATTGGGAAGGAAGCCTAATGTTCATCTTGCCTAATAAGGTCATTATTCAGATATTTGAACTCTGCTGACTATATGCCTACTTTATTATTACCATTCTCTGAAATATCTCCACTAACAGGGTACTTACAACATTCTAAGGCATTTTTGAACAGTTCTGAGCATCATAAAGTGTGAACTTTCCAAGCACTAATATATATTTTCCACACTGGGAACATACAGAAAAAAACATCTAATTCCTCTTCCTGTAAAGCCCATGAATTCTCCCATGACTTTAATATATCTTTCCCTATGTTTCTATTTTTTTATGTAAATGCCCCATATAAATAATTATTTTTATCTTAATTGTGTTTACAGTACTGTAAGTATAATTAAGACAGGGAAGATGTCTTTAATCTCTGTATTCCTAGTATCTAGAATGATACCTGGCACAGATTAAAAGTTAATGAAGAGTTATCTTCTCATACTTCAAAATAGCTATCAAGTATCCCCTGGTTCACATTTTCCCTTAGGCAACAAACATTCTATTCCTTCTAATATTTTTGCATAAGAATATCATTGATGGAGGTCAAGATGGCAGAGAAGTAGGAGAATGTGGATGGAGCTCATATCTCCCCACAAATACATCAAGAATACATCTACAAATGGAAAAATTCTCACAGAACATGGCTAAACACTAGCAGAGGGGGGCGTCCCTGGTGGCACAGTGGTTGAGAGTCCGCCTGCCGATGCAGGGGACATGGATTCATGCCCCGGTCCGGGAAGATCCCACATGCCGCTGAGTGGCTGGGCCCGTGAGCCATGGCCACTGAGCCTGCGCGTCTGGAGCCCGTGCTCTGCAACAGGAGAGGCCACAGCAGGGAGAGGCCCATGTACTGCAAAAACAAAAAATAAAATAAAATAAAACACTAGCAGAGGACCTCAGGCACCTAAAAGGACAAGAAAAATCCCTGCATAACTGGGTAAGATGAGGAAAGGAGAAGGGAAAAAGAAGAGGAGAGGAAGCAGGATGGGAACGGCACCCCTGGGTTGGGGAGCTGAAGGAGGGGAGAGGTTGCTGCATCCAGGGAAGCACCTCACCTGTGGGAAGATCAGTTGGGACAAAAGGGGAGCTTCTGAGGCTGTTAGAAGAGAGTGCAGCAACTGGTTTGTGGCAGGCAGGACAGAGTGAGACCTACACAGACAGTCTGTGCCACAGCCCTGCATGCCCCAGCCTGAGATGTGTGTCCACTGGTGTGCACAGGGCCTGGGTGTTGGAACATGGTGTATGGAGAGCAAACCCAGGGAAAGGACTGCTGTTGGCTACAAGGAGATAGCTTGAGGGGACAGGAGTGAGGAAATCCACAACCAGGAATTCTTGTGGAGGAAACCTGGACTGCCATAGAAGAAAAGTACCAAGGTTAAGTGACAAGGGGTGGAGATGTCATTGCAGCCTTTCTCCCCACATGTTGGCCGCTGCCTCCCCAGGCCAGCTCCCTCAGGCCCAGGACCACTGCCTTACTGCATTCCCATAACCACCAGGGCTCTTGTGACCCTGGCCTCAGTGCTGCATCCAAGCTCCCTCCCCACTGGGACAGACTCGTGTGCTCCAGGGAAGACTCAGGAGCAGACCTCTGTGGGTGGCCCACATGCAGAGGTGGGGCTGAAACCACAGCTGAGCCCACAGGGAACATGCAACTAAGGAAGAAAAACTCAAATCTCTCCTCACAGCTGTATGAAGATTCAATTGACACCCCCGTGACCAGCCTTGTAATCTCAGCACCTACAGAATGTCT
Organism: Leucopleurus acutus; assembly: GCF_964270905.1. NCBI lineage: Eukaryota > Metazoa > Chordata > Mammalia > Artiodactyla > Delphinidae > Leucopleurus > Leucopleurus acutus. Next base: position 28,582,300 of record NC_139151.1, on the reverse strand, counting down.
GAATGGGCAACAAGTGCTCCCACAGCCAAGATGGACCTAGCTTTAGCATTTGTAGACTTTGTGGGCACATATACATAAGGTTTGGGCCAGGCTAGAGTCAGAGCTGCCCCCATAGCACCCAGAGTAGGTCCAGATCCATGACTACTTGCAATCCTGGGACCTGAATTCAGTGGATCTATGCTGGAGGTCTGGTGAAAAAAACATCTGAGAGATACCAGGGCCAGTGGCTGGCATACCCACAGTTAAGGTGGGACTGAAAGCAGTGCCAACAGCAGTGTAACCTGAGAGCTCTTACAATGGGTGAAAGGTGATACAACAGAGCACACCCATAGGTGAACAGCTCCAGAGGAGGAATATTCAGTGGCTTCCTTCCCAGTAGGAGTACTGCAATCCTGCCTACCTCAAACCACAGATCAGAAACACAGCTAAGAAACAGATCTGGGGGTCTCTCTTCCAACAACTAGGGAGCATACCCCACCTCTGGCAAGGAAGTAGCAACCACAGGGCAAAGGGGAGGCCCTGCTCAATATCCAGTGCAAGCTCTGGACACTACAACATCAGTCACACCTCCTATAAAGGGAATAACAGCCATCATACAGTGAGGAAAGAGGTGGCAGACATCTATATTAAAAACAACCCTTGCACCAAAAAATATTAAACCCATGCAGGTTACACAGAGAGGTTCCACATAAAATAGCCCTCCAATACAGTCTGAGGGTCTGGCATTGGATGGAAGAAACCACAGAGCATTTTAGTCTTGAAAGCCAGCAGGCTTGAGTGCAAGAGCTCCACAGTGGTGGGGGAAAAAGAGACTCCACTCTTGGAGGGACACAGCACAAAGCAGTACCTCCATAGGAACCCAGGCTACAACTACCTAGGGGTCTTAGAGGGTCTCCTGGGAAGGCAGATGTTAACTATCACTCACTGTGAGGGCAAGGAAACTGGTAGCAGAAGCCCCAGGGAATATTGAATGGAGATCTCCCAGAGGTCCAAATTTCAGCAGAAAGACCTGGTCCCATCCAACAAACTTTAGGCCCCAGGGCTGGAAAGTCTCATGCCAAACAACAACCAAGGTAGGAACACAGCTCCACCCATCAGAAAACATGCTGCCTAAAGTTGTACTGAGCTCACAACTGCCTCAAAACACACCCCTAGACATGGCCCTGCCCATCAGAGGGAAAAGACACAGGCCCATCTGTGAGAGGGCAGGCACCAGTCCCTTCCACAAGACCTACACAAGCCCCTGGACCAACATCACCCACTAGGGAGCAGACACCAGAAACAAGAGGAACTAAGATCCTGCAGCCTGTGGAAAGGAGACTGTAAACATAGAAAGTTAGATAAAATGAGATGACAGAGAAGTATGTCCCAGATAAAGAAAGAAGATAAAACCCCACAAGAACAACTAAATGAAGAGAATATAGGCAATCTACCTGAAAAATAATTCAGAGTAATGATATTAAAGATGGTCCAAAATCTCAGAAAAAGAGTTGAGGCATGGATTAAGAAAATACAAGAAATATTTAACAAGGAACTAGTTGATTTAAAGAACAGAGATGCACAATGCAATACATGAAATGAAAAATACACTAGAAGGAATAAAGAGCAGAACAACTTAGGCAGAAGAATGAATAGGTGAGCTGGAAGACAGAGTGGTGGAAATCACTGCCAAGAACAGAATAAAGAAAAAAGAATGAAAAGAAATGAGGACAGTCTCAGAGACCTCTGGGACAATATTAAATGCACCAAAATTTGCATTGTAGGGGTCTCAAAAGAGAAGAAAAAGAGAAAGGGCCTGAGAAAATATTTGAAGAGATTGTAGATGAAAACTTCCCTAACATGAGAAAGGAAACACTCACTGAAGTCCAGGAAGTGCAGAGAATCCCATACAGGATAAACCCAAGGAGGAACACAGCAAGACACATATTAATCAAACTGATAAAAATTAAAGACAAACAAAAATATTAAAAGCAACAAGGGAAAAGCAACAAATAACATACAAGGGAATCCCCATAAGGTTATCAGCTGATTTTTCAGCAGAAACTCTGCAGGCCAGAAAGGAGTGGCACGATATATTTCAAGCAACGAAAGGGAAAAACCTACAACCAAGAATATTCTAACCAGTAGGTCTCTCATTCAGATTCGTTGGAGAAATCAAAGGCTTTACAGACAAGCAAAAGCTAAAAGAATTCAGCACTGTGAAGCGAACTTGACAACAAATGCTAAAGGAACTTCTCCAGGCAAGAAAGAGACCAGCAACATAAAACAATCTTGTACATATATAGAGTACTAAATCAAAACCTCAAGGGAACAACAAACACCAAAACTACAATAGATATATACATAAAAAAGAAAAATCAACACAAACACAACACTAAAGATGGTCATCAAACCATAAGAGAAGAGAACATAAGAGGAAGGGAAAAGAAAAAAGACCTACAAAAACAAACCCAAAACAATTAAGAAAATGGCAATAGGAACATACATATCAATAATTACCTTAAATGTAAATGGATTAAATGTTCCATCTCAAAGACATAGACTGGCTGAATGAATATATAAACAAGACCCATATATATATATATATATATATATATATATATATATATATATATACACTCTCTACAAGAGACCCCACTTCACACCTAGGGACACATACAGATTGAAAGTGAGGGTATGGAAAAAGGCATTCCACGTAAATGGAAATAAAAAAAAAGTTGGGGTAGCAATATTTATAGACTTTAAAATAAAGACAAAAGAGGACAAAAGACAAAGAGGACACTACATAATGATCAAGGGATCAATCCATGAAGAAATTATAACAATTGTAAATATATATGCACCCAACAGAGGAGCACCTCAGTATGTAAGGTAAATGCTAACAGCCATGAAAGGGGAAAATGACAGTAATGCAATAATAGTGGGTGACTTTGGGCTTCCCTGGTGGCACAGTGGTTGAGAGTCCGCCTGCTGATGCAGGGGACACGGGTTTGTGACCCGGTCCAGGAAGATCCCACATGTCGTGGAGCGGCTGGGCCCATGAGCCATGGCTGCTGAGCCTGCGTGTCCGGAGGCTGTGTTCCGCAACAGGAGAGGCCACAACAGTGAGAGGCCACAACATTAAGAGGCCCACGTGCCGCAAAAAATAAAAATAAATAAAAAATAAATAGTGGGTGACTTTAATACCCCAATTACACCAAAGGACAGATCTTCCAGACAGAAAATTAGTAAGGAAACACAGAGTTAAATGACATATTAGACCAGATAAACTTAACTGATATCGATAGGTAATTCCACCTAAAAGCAGCAGAATACACTTTTGTCTCAAGTGCACATGGAACATTCCCCACAACAGATTACATCCTGGGCCACAAATTAAGCCTCAGTAAATTTAAGAAAATTGAAATCATATCAGGCATCTTTTCTAAACACAACAGAAATCAATTACATGAAAAAAAAAACTGTAAAAAACCCAAACACATGGAGCCTAAACAGTATGTTACTAAACAACCAATGAATCACTGAAGAAATCAAAGTGGAAATTAAAAAAATACCTAGAGGCAAATGACAACAACAACAATAATGATGATCCAAAACCTGTTGGACACAGAAAAGCAGTTCTAAGAGGGAAATTTATAGCAATACAATTTTACCTGTGGAAACAAGAAAAATCTTAAGTAAACAACTTAACCCTACACTGAAAGCAGCTAGAGAAAGAAGAACAAACAAAACCTAAAGTTAGTAGGAAATAAATCATAAATATCAGAGCAGAAATAAATGAAATAGAGATGAAGAAAATAATAGCAAAGATCAATGAAACTAATATCTGGTTCAATTTTTAACAGAACTGATAGACTTATAGCCTGACTCATCAAGAAAAAAATGGAGAGGACCCAAATCAGTAAAAGTAGAAATGAAAAAGGAGAGGTTACAATGGACACCAGAGAAATACACAGGATCATATGAGACTACTAAAAGCAACCTTATACCAATAAATGGATAGCCTCGAAGAAATGGGCAAATTCTTAGAAAGATACAAGACTGAACCAAACTGAACCAGAAAAAAGTAGAAAATATGAACAGACCAATCACAAGTACTGAAATTGAAACTGTGATTAAAGAACTTCCAACAAACAAATGTCCAGGACTAGATGGCTTCACAGGTGAATTGTATGAAACATTTAGAGAAGAGTTAACACCTATCCTCTAAAAAAAATATCACAGAGAAAGGAACATTCCCAAGCTCATTCTCCAAGGCCACCATCATCGTGATTCCAAAACGAGCCAAACATATCACAAAAAAATAAAATTATAGGCCAATATCACTCATGAATATAGATGCAAAAATCCCCAATGAAACACTAGCAAACTGAATCCAACAACACATTAAAAGAATCATACACCATGCTTGAGTGGGATTTATCCCAGGGATGCAAGGATTCTTCAACATATATAAGTCAATCAATGTGATACACCACATTAACAAACTGAAGAATAAAAACCATAAGATCATCTCAATACATGCAGGAAAATCTTTTGACAATATTCAACACCAATTTATGATAAAAACTCTCCAGAAGGTGGGCATAGAGGGAACCTACCTCAACATAATAAAAGCCATATACCAGAAACCCACAGCAAACATCATTCCCAATGGTGAAAAACCAAAAGCATTTCCTCTAAGATCAAGAACAAGACAAGGATGTCCACTCTTGCCACTACTATTCAACATATATTTGGAAGTCCTAGCCACAGCAATCAGAAAAGAAAAAGGAAAAAAAGGAATCCAAATTGGAAAAGAGGAAGTAAACTGTCACTGTTTGCAAATGACATGATACTATACATAGAAAATCCTAAAGATGCTACCAGAAAACTACTAGAGCTCATCAATGAATTTGGTAAAGTTTCAGGATACAAAATTAATGCACAGAAATCACTTGCATTCCTATACACTAACAATGAAAGATCAGAAAAGGAAATTAAGGTAACAATCCCATTTACCATTGAATCAAAAAGAATAAAATATCTAAGAATAAACATACCTAAGGAAGCAAGAGAACTGTACTCAGAAACTATAAGATACTGATGAAACAAATACAAAAAACAACCTTCTGTGCTTTCCCTCCTACCAAAAAGAAAGATATGGGGCTTCCCTTGTGGCGCAGTGGTTGAGAGTCTGCCCGCTGATGCAGGGGACACGGGTTTGTGCCCTGGTCCGGGAAGATCCCACATGCCGCGGAGCAGCTAGGCCCGTGAGCCATGGCCGCTGAGCCTGCGCGTCTGGAGCCTGTGCTCCGCAGCGGGAGAGGCCACAACAGTGAGAGGCCCGTGTACCGCAAAAAAAAAAAAAAAAAAGAAAGATATGTTCTTCCTCTGATCTAAGCGTGATACCACTCCTTATGAGTCCCTTTCCCTCTCACACACAGGAACTTTACTCAAGCATTTATTCAGCCCTATCTTCTAGAGCATCAATTTCTACCTCTCTCCCTTCTATGCTATCCCCCGTTGGCATATTAGAATCTTAATTTATCTTTTAAAAACACATTTCCTTGACTCTGTTTCCCCTCCATCTATTGTACCATTTCTCTGCTCCACTTCTCAGTACAGTCGTTAAAGGCATTGTCTATTTTCACTATTTTCATGTTTTCAACTCTGATTTTTTTTTCTTGTATGCATAAAATGGCTATTATCCTCACAACTTAAGCAAAATATCTGTTATCAAGGTTACCACTGACTATTTGTTGCTTTCTTAGCATTTAGCATGGTTGAACACATCTTTCTTGAAACATGCCCTCTAGGCTTCTGTGATCCTACATTTTCCAGCTACTCTTTCAAAATCTGTCTGTTCATTGCTAACTTTTCCTCCTCTGCCAAACTTCCCAAAGTGGAATTATTCTGTATTAGAGTCTCTGTTATTCTCTATCAACATCTCTCCCTAGGTGGCCTCTTCTAGGTGGTACCAACATCTCTCTGTGAATTCCTCAGTTGTACATCACCTGTTTATTCAACATTTTCTCTTGGATGTAACATGTTTTAAACTAAACTTACAAGGAAGGACTTCTGATACCGTCTTCTTCTACAAATAGGTTTCTCCCAAGTTTTCTCTAAACCACAAATTTTCTCTCTCTCAGGAATTGATATCTTTCACCCAGTTGCTGAGCCCAAAACTTAGAATCGTTTTTTTTTCTATTTTTTTTATTGGGGTATAGTTGCTTTACAATGTTGTGCTGGTTTCTGCTGTACAGTGAAGTGAATCAGCTGTATGTATATATATACCTCCTCTTTTTTGGATTTCCTTCCCATTTAGGTCACCACAGAGCATTGAGTAGAGTTCCCTATGCTATACAGCAGGTTTTCATTAGTTATCTATTTTATACATATTAGTATAAAATACATACAGGTTAGTGTATATATGTCAATCCCAATTTCCCAATTCATCTCACCTCCCTCTTTCCCCCCTTGATGTCCATACATTTTTTCTCTACATCTGTGTCTCTATTTCTGCTTTGCAAACAAGTTCATCTGTACCATATTTCTAGTTTCCACATATATGCGTTAATATACCATATTTGGTTTTCTCTTTCTGACCTACTTCACTTTGTATGACAGCCTCTAGGTCTATTCATGTCTCTACAAATCCTTCATTTCTTTCATTAGCCCATATCCAATCCATCTGTAGTTTCTATTGATTCTATCTCCAAAATAGATCCCAAATATAACCACTTGTTATCATCTCTATTACTGCAACCCCAGCTTATAAGCTATTATCTCTTAACTGAAACACTTAAATAGCTTACAAGTAGATTTTCTATTCTATGTTTATCACTCCTCTGCTCAAAAAATTCTAAAGGCTTTGCACTGCAAATAAAATCCAAATTGTTTTTCGTTCTTTCAGAGGCCCCACATACTGTGGCTGTCCCAGTGTATCTGACAGCTCCTGCACCCATATTCCCCTCATTTCCTACTCCCCAGCCAGACCAGCCTTCTCTATTACCCTTTTGCATGACAAGACCTTTCCTGACTCACAGCTCTTGTTCTTGTTTCCTCTTTCCATGGAATGTTTTTGCCTTAAAGTTTGGCACAATTCCCTTCCTATTGTTCAGTTATATACTGAAATATAATCTCAAAAGAGTTCTCATAACTGTTCACCCTGACTCATGTGTACCACTACCCTCAACAACAATATCACTTTCTATGGCCTAATCCTCTTTCTTGTGTACATCCCCTGAAATTATACTGTTTATTTTTTGAGAGTTTACTATATATCTGCCCTTACTACACTGTATGAAAGCAGTAACTTTATCTTGCTCACTGCTATAAACACAGTAATTAAAGTAGCATACTGTAGATTTTCAATTAGTGTATGAATATATAATGTATGAATGAATATAACAATGAATAAAGATGACAAAGTTTTTATTCCTTTTGTAAGTTTTTCTGTAACTTTTGAAAATATAGTACTCAGAAGACAATACTATCATTACCCTTTTTATGGATGCTATGGTTCTTTAATGTGGCCCAATAATTCATCAGATTCTTTGGTGACCACATAGTATGTGTGACTCATGCTGTTTTTTTTAATGTGTTTCTTAATCACATCCTTATTCTGTTTTGTGCAGTTGGTAGTTGCCTATATCTTTGATGTTTTATGAATCCTTTCAAAGGTGTGATCAACTCCATTTAAAAATGTGAGTCTCAGAAACGTTGGTTATACCAGCAAATATGGTTAATCAGTGACAGTGGTGGGCTCAGTGTTACAGATTTCTTGGGTTTTACTTCAGTTCTCTTTCCACTACACCATAAGGAGTTTCTTTATCTGTCTTTGCTCTAATAATGTCATTATGTGTCCATGATATTACCTATCATAGTTAGAACAGATACCTGGGACAATCTAGCATTCTTCTCAGTTTCATAATCTTCACTTTCAACTTCTACATTCTTAGGAGAATTGAATATCAGGGATGTAAATGCTAACCTTACTTTTAAGGGACTTTGTTAGGTGCAGAGGAGAGAAATAAGCCAGATTTTCTGAGCCTCAGTTCAGTGGTCTTTCCACTATAATGTAGGGACGTTGTACAGCTGCCTTATCCCAAGTAATGAATGAGGGTTCCCATGAGCCACTGGGTTTGGGGGCAGTTACCTGTTGGAGGGAGAGTCAATGTCTGGGCTGATTCAACTTTTTCCTCATCTCTACTTTTTTCACTTTCATCTTCAGATTCTGAGGTGGAATGAAAAAATTTAAGGATCAATGCTCTATTCTGAAGGTTATTTCCAAAGATGAAAACTGACTGAGAACATAGAATTTCTAGGCTTTTAAGGAAATACTTTCTAACTGCACTAGAGGTCTAAGAGTTTTCACTTGAGATGTGAAATTTGGAGTCAGTTACTTGTCAAAGAAGAAGATGACTCAGTGCTCTCAGATTCATCATTCTCAGTTTCCAGATGAGATCCTGAAATAATAGTAAAATAAAATTTGTTAGCAGAACTAAATTTATAGAACCTATACACTTCAAACTCTTTCCCTTTCACTGACTAGGAAATGACTATGCTCAGCATGGGGCTGACTACTCTGTGGAGCATGGAGATTTGCCCCATTCTCTAAGTTCCAGGTTTGTTTTAGAAAACTGTAACTTTGTGCCAAGTGCAAAAGGAGGCAGATTTTCTCTGAAACAAAAAAGAGCTCATTATCTTCCTCTTCTGTAATTCAAGGAATATTCAAATTCATTAATCAAGGTTTTCTGAAATAGCACTTTTCATTATGAGGAAGAAAAATACATTGTTGTACAAAAGTTAGTCTTTCAACAATAGCAAAATAGTCTCAGAGGGTGTTCCAAGAATTGGGGATATACTGATGTATAATTTTACTCTGAACTAGGGGTCAGCAAACTATGGCCCACTGTCCAAATTCAGCCTGACACCTGTTTTTGTAAATAAAGTTTTATTGGAACACATCCACACTTATTTTGTACTTACTTTCTATCACTGATTCTATACTACAACAGCAGACTTGAGTAATTATTACAGAAACCATATCGTCCGAAAAGCTTGAAATATTTAACCTCTGGCTCATCAAAGAAAAAGTGTTCCAATACCTGCTCTAGAGAGAAGGACATATCTGTGTTCCTCAAACTTTCAATTTCCCTTTGTCTTCCTTTAACAAGGAGAAATACAGGTTCTCAGAGATTTTTTCCTTGGGTAATCCACAGCTAAGAATAAGATGGTGGATTTTGTTCTACTGATCATTCTATATCTGGGAATGACTCTAAAGGCCACAGTGTATGCCCAGAGTAGCACAGATTAATTAAAGACTATCATTTAATTTAATACAACACCAGCACCATTTATTCCTTTAACAAATATTTACTCATCACCTAATCTGCGTCAGACTGGGGATGATGGAACAGGGACTGGGTAGATCAGGGCATTTTGTGGCAGTAAATAAGATAGACAGTCAGGCAAAGAAGGTGCTAGAAATGTGAATAGTATATTATCCACTTGCAAAAAGAAATACGAAGACAAAAACTGCATGAGGATAGTAGATAAAGAACAAGTTACTAGCCCTTTACTGAGATACTCAAACTCAGTTGGTTCTTGGGGTTGAAGAAATGGTCCTTAAATATTTTGCCTGCCATTTGCATTTTCTCAATGAGATCATCAACCAGGTCTCCAGTCCTTTTCACAATGTGGTCCACTTCTTCCCCTAATCTTTGTAACTCACCCCTATTTAACACTTTATTTTCCATCAAATCATCAAAAATACCATCAAGCACGTTCCTGGACCTTAACTTCACCATGTTGACCGGATCTTCTTTTGGTAGTCTCTCCTCTGTGAGAATGATAGGATTTTAGATACGGAGAGGAGCTTAGATATCTGATTCCAGGCCAGTGGTTCTCGATTTTAAAAAGATTCTCCTGAAAAAGCTTGATAAGCAGAGCTTTTTGCACTCCAATCTCAGAAATTCTTTTTTGATAGATCAGGGTGGAGCCCATGAATTTACATTACTAACAATTTCTGAGGTGGTGCCAAAGCTGCTAGTCTGAGGACCACACTTAGACTAATACTTATGGATGATCAATTCTCTAATTTTTTTTTTGGATGGGGAAACTGAGGTCCAGAGAAGTGAAGCAACTTCACTGTAAGTCAGTGAGAGTTGACTGACTCAGTTTAGTTTTTGTATCATCCATGATGCCTTCACTTCCTGTCATTTTTATCAATACCTAATTTAAAAACACATTATATTCAATATGTATAGCAGTAAAACATATTACACCTGTAAAATAATGCATTTTTATTTCCATGGGCAGGGCTGACAGGGCAACTCTCTGTGCAGAGATTGAGAGCACAAACTGTATCTGGTTTGCTCACTGTTATAAATGAAAATTCACACAGAGAGCAGAAATATGGAGGAAACTCAAGTTACTCTGCATTTTTACTGCATGGCCTTTCACTATGACAAGGTAACATTTAGGTGAGAACTCTGGGTCAAGTCCAGAAGTGCAAAGAAAAGCCTAAAATCAACAAGAAAGATTTAAGAACATAGGTCTGGATTTTCTAAATTTTCCATTTTTCCAAGAAGTTGTAATGTATTGTCTAAAACACTTTGTTAGCATACTCATTACTGTGCCCCAAGCTTCCATCCCTTACAGTCTCAGAGTAAAATAGTTGTGTCTTGTGTGTGCCCCCTTCATTGCTTCTTCTCTCACCCATTCCTTCCTCCTGAGCTCTTTCTCCCCACAAAACATAGCCATAATGGAATATTACTCAGCCATAAAAAGAAACGAAATTGAGCTATTTGTAATGAGGTGGATAGACCTAGAGTCTGTCATACAGAGTGAAGTAAGTCAGAAAGAGAAAGACAAATACCGTATGCTAACGCATATATATATATGGAATCTAAGAAAAATAATTGTCATGAAGAACCTAGGGGTAAGACAGGAATAAAGACACAGACCTACTAGAGGATGGACTTGAGGATATGGGGAGGGGGAGGGGTAAGCTGTGACAAAGCGAGAGAGAGGCATGGACATATATACACTACCAAATGTAAGGTAGATAGCTAGTGGGAAGTGGCCGCATAGCACAGGGAGATCGGCTTGGTGCTTTGTGACCACCTAGAGGGGTGGGGTATGGAGGGTGGGAGGGACGGAGACACAAGAGGGAAGAGATATGGGAACATATGTATATGTATAACTGATTCACTTTGTTATAAAGCAGAAACTAACACACCATTGTAAAGCAATTGTACTCCAATAAAGATGTAAAAAAAAAAAAACAGAAAACCTGGAGTGACTCACCAGCCATTGCTGCTCCAGCTCCCTGGGCAGGAAAAGCAGTGAAAAGGAAAGCAGCTTTCTTTCTTTGTTCTCAGTGTACCAGCATTACCTAAAAAGGAAACTGTAGCTTCTCAAATTCTCTCATACTTCCACAGGATAGAATTTGACTCCTCCTCTGATATGTAGCTTCTCTCTTTTAGAACACAGGAAGTGAATACTGACTTTTCTTCTTACTGTAACAAAGTCACCAGAATGAAATACATACATACACACACACACACACACACACACACACACACACAGGGGTACAAACATAAGTTTCTATGTTCTGTTTTCCAGACTATTTTTAACACAGTTAATAAGTCAAATTGACCCTTATTTGTCTCTGTGCCACCCCTTAGCCACTAAATAGTAGG